>NC_045426.1:379094137-381494137 GCF_902635505.1 Sarcophilus harrisii | reverse complement strand
ATAGTTGAATTTAATTGATGGTCCTATAATTTTAGAGTAATAATTTATCCAGGAGGTGATATACATAATACTTAGTAGTGAATGTCCTTGATAAAATTAATAAGTTAGTTTTGAGGTTCTTAGGTTATAGAAAGATGTTTTGGTTAGAGTCAATGCAGCATTTTTGTCAATTATTTAAAATTGCCATTTCTGGTCTGTTGCAAATTTGGAAATTTTGAAGCTATATAATATCTATGTCCTTTTTCTCATCTTCTCCATTTGTTCTTGATTGACCCCTAATTGATGGACAACCTAAAATGTTCAGTTGATTTCTAGTAAATTCTCAATCTCCTTCTTTAAATGAAGTTATTTTCTTGAAGAAATGAGTTCTGAAGTCTTATGTTTAGTTAACTGCCTCTTGAATAATAAATTAAAATCTTTAATGAAAAAATTTTCATTTATACACATTTATTAAGGTCCTACTACAATGAAAAATATTGTATGTCAAAATGTGACAAAAAATTTTGACTATGCAGTGGTGAAAAACAACATGACCCCTGTCTTCAAGGAATTTATAATCTAAAAGATAATATGCAAAGAAAAGCAAGAGACATTGTACAATGTGAAAATGACAAAAGAAAAGTCTCACTTTGTTCAGAATTAGTAAAATTCAAGGGATGAGAGATCACTTTTGGCAGGCGAGAACGATGGCTTTGGTCTCTGGATGTCCCATGCTCTTATACCAGGAAGACGGCTGATTTAGGTGTGACAGGAGAAAATATGAAGTGATAGGGAGTGTTGCAACTCATAAGCAGCTAACAAATAAGACCAGATTTTTCTCCTGCTCATCGGAAGATGAAACCTGGAGCAAGCATACCTCCATTGTACATGAGGTACAAGAGGATGCAATCATGAAACAAATCCCAGCCTAGGGAAATTTGCTATTGAACATTATCTGTTGGAAGTGATATATAGGTTGTGGAGGAAAGTCCTGTTCTCCAATTGAGCTGAATTTGCTGTTTCAGGGACTAATATTTCTCTACTCCTACTACCCTCCCTCATTGTATTCCACTGTGGCCATCAGATATGGAATCTTGTCCTCAATATTGATTAAGTTTTGCTGTTCCGGTTCAGCAGACATTGTTCAAAGTCAACACATCAGTCTTTCGACTGCTTCCTTATTTACCTGTTGTCTAGAATCATACTCAAGCTCTGATGTTGTCTAATACTATATCTGAGGCCCTGCTTTTTTGAAACCCAGGTTAATCATTTAGACTCCTTATGGCAATATACTGTACTATACTCTATTATTTTTGAATTCCTTTTCAAATTAAAAAAATTTAAGCACATACTTTTTTTAGTTCCAAATTCTCCCCTTCTTGCTACTTTTCCCCCTACCTAATAAGAAGGCAAGGAAAACAAAATATATTGCAAATATATAGGTATATACACACATACACACACACAGTCACACAAATTGAATTTATATATTAGTTTCTAGAATCTTTTTCAAAATTTCCTTTTTTTTAAAATTGATAGCTTTTGTTTTTATATCACTTTCATTTTCATATGTATCCTTTTCCCTTTCCTCCACCAAGAGATATACTTTGTAACAGAAACTAGTCAGAAAGCAGCCAGCATAACAAACTAATACATCAACCAGCTCTCATAGTACATCCAGCCTCACCAATAATTACCCAGCTCCAAAAAGAAGGGGCATTTTCTCTTCTTTTCTTTGGATCAATTTTATAATTACAGAGCATTCTATTTCAGTTTTTGTTGTTGCTTTTTATATTATAGAAAGCATTATGAATATTGTTTTCCTGGTTCTGCTTACTCCACCAGTATTAGTTTGTATCTTTCAGCAATGCTTCTTTGTATTCTTCATACACACTGTTTTTTATAGTATAGTGGTATTCTGTTACATTTATGTATCAGCTTGAATTCCTTTTTTTTTTTTTTAATCAATTTTCTCCTCCTTGCTTATTATACCAGCTTCTCATATTAACTAATTTCCTGGCTTTTATTTCCTGCTATCCAGAATCTTGATATCCATCAGATTTTTATTTCTGGCTTCCTTTGGCTTTCCTGGTCAGTTGCTACTCATCTTCATATTCTGATGTGATGGTGTGAGCAAAAAGAAAGGGTGGGTTAGTCAAATAAGAACAAAATATTTCTTTGGCTCAGGAAAATTAATGTCATCATCTTTTAAAATATTCAAGTTTTGTATTCTTGTTATTAACCGATCTGGCATTTCCCCATTTGTGTTGAGACTTTCATCACTTGAATAACTAGGTATGAATGGTTTCTCTTTATATACCCAGTGGATACAAAACAGGTTTAGTCTTAACCACATTTACAGATTTCATATCCCAATTTCAATCACATTTGTGGCCTCTTAAATGTTCTCTAGGCCTATGGATCCCTAAGTCACATTTCCTGTTACTTCTCCTGTAGCTATGTACTCATTCTGATCCTCCTCCCCATACCCAAGTCTCATTCACCTACTTCCTGGGCTTTCATTTGCTGCCCTAGACTTTATCAATATCTTCCTGGCAGCTCTTCAGATTTAGATCTGAATACATCAACCAGCCTGGCTTGGACCAAGAGGAGAGAGGGTTTGAAGATCTATCATTAGCCTTCTCTGCTAAATCTATGATGTATTTATGTGAGGGGAGGGCTCTAAATGCCCAAATTATGACCTTACTTCCTTCCCTCTTTCACAATTCAGTGTCTGTCTTAGGCAGAAGCCCTAGGTCGCTTCTCTCTAACTATATAGGGCAGGACTTTCAGATAAATTTAATCAACTGTGTAATGCTCCTTTTGATTCATGAATAATGTTATTTGGAACATGGCTAAGTGCAATGTAATTGAGTGCTACATGGAAAAATATTTAAATGGTACCTCTCAAATATCAGAATTAGTTCAATCCCAGTATTTTATGTTACCAACTTTTCACTATTTTCTTCTCTCTTTTTTTATTTACTTTTTCTGTCCTCTGACCAAAATGCCTTTGGAGATCTGGCTTCATATATGAAGGAGAAAAAAAGTGGGAGCTGATAGTTTGCTACTTAATGAAACAGCCACATTTCACAGAGGATGATATCACTGTAGTACTTTATTCCTGCCCATATGAGTATATGTGTGGGATGTGTTAGGTTATTATACCCTTAAAATATTTCTCTAGATGTGAACCTAAATTCTAGTAAATCACTCCCTTTGAGGGGTTGTGGGATGTACAGAGAATATGAGCCATAATCAGAGGACCAAAGATCTAGAGTTGGGAAAGGGAAGCTTTAGAGATCATCTACTTCAGCTCCTTCATTTCACAAATAAGGAAATGAGCTAAAGAGATATTAAATAATTTGCCCAAAGTCATAGTGTTTGTAGAGGGTTTTGGAACTAGATCTTTCTTGTGTTCATGTCTAGCACTTTACCATATTATAATCTGAGAGTAAAGTGATAGTTGGAATAATACAGTCGGGGTGATTAAGGGGTCAATTTCTCATCCAGCTGCACTCCTCTGGAATTCTACAATTTGTCCTCTTGCTGGATACCTTTTCCCCACCCTGTCACCTTTTAAACTCCCTTTTGTGTGTTTTCTTCCTCCACTAGATTGTAAGCTTCTTAGAGGCAGACTATCTTTTTGGAATCTGTCTCCCCAGCACTTAATGCAGTGCCTGGCATATTGTAGACCCTTAATAAATGTTTATTGACTCACTGTCAATTATTCATTGGCTCTAATCCATTATCTAGTTCAAATTTATTGAGGCAACTCTTTAAGTGCAGCCTGAACTAGATTATAATGTAATTGTGAAATGTTTAACGAAATAAATGAAAATACATATTATAACAATTTGTGGTTTTCTAAGTCAGTATGCAACCCAGGGATCTATGTGAGTTTGATATTACTGATATAGTTTTTTGCCCTTCCTGTTTTATTAGAGAACTTTAATATGGGGACGGCTATCCAAGAATCGAAACATAGGAATGTCAGACTCAGGCAGGACATCATGGAAGAAGGGGCCTGGTCTTGTGCGCTGAGGCCACGACAAAAAGAGCAAACAAGTAAAGTAGTGAACTTAGATGCTAGGTAGAAGATGGGAGGAAACTTTGCCAGAAAAGGCAAAATCAAACCACAACAATTAGACCAAGGCATTTACCTCAGGAAAGAGAGGAGAGTTGTATATATCTGAGTTTTTTTAGAGTAACCAGAGAATGAAGATACAAATTACAACCTTCTAACATTCTAGGGGAGAAATCTTGGTAGATTTAAAAGAGAAGGATCTTTCTTGTGTGGAAATTTTTTTTTCCTTAATAGTATTTTCCCCCAATTATATGTAAAGATAGTTTTCAACATTCATTTGTGAAAGATTCTGAGTTCCAAATTTTTCTTTCTCTATCCTTTTCCTCTCTTCCCCAAAAACAGTAAGCAATCTGATATAAGCTATTACATGTATGATCATGTTAGACATATTTCTATATTAGTTTTGTTTTGAAAGAAGAATCAAAACAAAAAGGGAAAAAATAAGAAAGAGAAAGCAAAAAAAATTTTTTTAAGTGAAAACAGTTTTCTTCCTTCTGCACTCAGACCACATAGTTCTGTCTCTGGATGTGGATGGCATTTTCCATCACAAGTCTTTTGGAATTGTTTTGGATAACATATCACTAGAAGAATTAAATCTGTCATAGTTAATTGTCACATAATGTACTGTTACAATGTTCTGGGAGATACATTATTTCCCAATAGAGAAGAAATGATCAATTCTTTCTTGGGTCAAAAGCCCAAGGTTGTTCTGAAGGGTGAGAATTAGGCATAGAAAGAATTTGCCATAATATTGGGGCTCCCACAATTGAAGTTAATCTTTGAAAGCACATTTTAGAAGAACAGAGACATCTGAAAGCTTTGTCAAAGTACATTCACATTATCTTTTTACATAAAGCCTCCCCTCTTCCTAATTTCCCTATTACTGTTGGGTACCACCATCCTCCCTGTCTTCCACAAGATAGTTATCATCCTTATTGTCACACCATTCCCTTCCCTCCAAACCTCCTTCAATCTGTTGCCAAGTTCCATTGATTTTACTTGTGTTACATTATCTTGTACACATTTCCTTTTCTCTTCTAACACTACTACCATTCTAGTAGTACAGGACCTCATCAACTCACTTCTGGATAGGAGCCTGCCAATTGTTCTCCCTACCATTAATCTCTCTCTACTTCAGTCCAATCCTTCACTCATATATGGGTATATAAACAGCAAATTTGACCATGTCATTCCCTTCTCCAATCAATAAACTAGTGACCATCACTTACTAGATAAAATAGAAAAATCCTGTTTGACATTCAGAACTTTCATAAATTTTCCCTCTCCCCTTCCAGTCTTTCACTTTACAATTTCCAACACAGTGCAATCTAGTGATACTGTCCTCTTTGCAGTTCCAACAAAAAGATCTCTTGATTCTAGATAGTTTCCATTGCCTTGAATGCTTTCCTTCTTCATCTCTGCCTTCTGATTTTCCCAGTTCCTCTGAGTTTCAACTAAATCCCTCCCATCCTTCCCTATTCTCTGTGTTTTTTTTTTTTTTTGCCTTTGTTTTTATCCTCCCAAACACAGCACTTTTCCTAGCACGTAGTAGGTGCTTCATAAATGCTAATTGACTGGCACACAGAAATGTACCAGTCCATTAAGAAGTGAATTAACCTGTTACAAGGGTGAAACCTAGCCAAAGGGAGTAAGTTCAGAAGGAATTAAAGAAATAGTTCCTTATCCTTGTCTTATAGGACATCACAGCAATACATCTAAGTTTAACTTCTGCTTTTGAAATGATTCCAAGAGCCTAAAAAAATGTTTTGTGTTACTCTTAGAAAGCAGGGGAAATGGGAAGTGGGGTGGGGAGGAAAGATAATACAACAAACTGGAGTATTTTCTCCGGGGAAATTTAGTGTGTTTGTTATTATTTACGGAAAGGATCATAGAAACTTTGTGCTTGCAAGGAGCTGAATAGCTACGAGGGGTTAAAACCCAGGGCCTCCGACTCCAGAGTCAATAAGCTTTCTACTCGCTCAAAATACAGGGTAGGAGAAAGGGCAGAAGATGAAACAGGGGAGAGAAAGGGATGAGGAAGATAAAAACGGGGGAGAAGGAAAAGGAAAAAAAGTGAGAGAGGAAGAGGAAGGGGATAGAAAGTGAGGGAAAGGTAAAAGAAGATAGGGAAGAAAAGAAAGAAGAGCTGGAAGAGAGACAAGAAGGGAAGGGAGAGGATAGGGGAGAAAAGAGGAAAGAGAATGGGGAGTTAGGAAAGGATAATGGAAAGAATCAGGGAGATAGGGAAGGGGAGGGAGAGTGGGAATGGAGAGAGATGTGGAGGAAAGGAAAAGAAGCGGAGGCGGAAAAGGACGGTGGGAAGGAAGAGAAAGAAGAGGGAAAAGGAGTTGGATAGGGAAGGGGGAGGGGAGAGATGTATAGAGAAGAAAGGCGGAGGGAAGGGGCATAGGAGCGCAGGGAGGGAGGTAGAGTCAAAGGGCAGAAAGGGTATAGGAAAAGGAAAAGGAGGAGGCGGCGAAGCAGGATAGTCCAAGACGCTGAGAAGAAGCGGCAGCTGCCCTACGACATCCCGTTAACCACCCAAGCTCGCAGGACACTCCGCACACCCACGTGGCTCTCAAGGTGCATCCGGGTAAGCGGTAGTGGGGGCGGGACCGGCGACGACGCGTGGAAGTAGGGAGGGGACTCGCACACACGCATCGACACTCGCCGCGCGACCGTCCGCGCTCCGAGAGCGGCGGGGAAGCTTCCTCCGAGCGCCCTGCAGTGCTCCCCTCCCCCACTGCTTCTCTCCCTCCTCTTCCTCCTCCTCCTCCTCCCCCTGCGCCAGCTGCCAGCCGCCAGCCGGAGCGGGGGAGCCGGGCTAACGGTCGCCGCCGCCGCCAGCAGCGCCGCCTGCCGCAGCCCGTCCGCGCGCCGGCCCGGGGAGGAGCTCCCAGGGCCATGGAAGCCCGGCGCTTCTGAGGCGGATCCGGCGGCGCCGGGGCCGAGAGAGCGGAGGCCCAGCCCGCGGGGGGACTAGCGGCTTCGGCGGCAGAGACAGCAGGATGAGGCACGGCCGCCCGGGGGCGTGCGGAGCCGGGTCCCTGTGCGCGGCGCCCTCCGTGTAACCCGTGCCGGCCGCGGACCCCTGCGAGCCCGGGGCCGCGGGCGCCCGGAGCCGGCCTCCCACCCTCCGTCCCTCCCCTTTCCCTCCAACCAGCCTGCCCGCCCGGGCGGCGGAGGGGCCGCGGCGGGCGCTCCTCGGGGCAGCGGCCGGGAGTCCGCGGCTGTGCCGAGGCGAGGAGCCCAGGAGCCAGGAGGGGAGCCCCGGGAGAGCGCGCCGGCCCCGGCCCCGGCCGCCTGCGCCCCGTCCTCCCGCACCGGCCCGGGGCAGGGCCCCAAGGGACCGCGACCACGACCAAGAGGAACCCGAGGAGGAGGAGGTGAGCGTTTCCCGGGGCTGGGGGCGGGGAGAGGGGAACGGCGGCCCTGGTCGTGACCGTGGCCGTGGCCAGTTCCCTTTTTTGTCCGGCGTCTCTGAGGGAACTTGTTCTGACGCCCTGCGGAGGCTGTTGAGGGGCGAGAGACTTCCCTCCAGCCCTGGCCGGTGGGTGTCCTAGTCACCTCTTGGCCCTGCGGTGCTCGTAGTCACTCTCCCCGGGTCCCTCGGGCTTGTTGCCGCGTTCCTCTGTCTGGGAAACTTATCCGAGATGGGGGTGTCCGGAGACCGGCCTTCTGGACTTTGGCCGCTTACGTCCTCTCCAAACATGCTTTCTTTTGCTCGGGAATGGGAGGTCACAAGTGATTGATATCGCACATCCTACCTCCCACCCACCCCCTCCATCCCCATCCCCGAGGTAGGGGGGGGCACCCACCCTCATGGCTGGCTTGAAGTGAGATCGGAAGCAGCTCTTTTTTGGCAGCTGCTAAAAGCAGCGACTTTTGATTCAACTGTAGTTTGACATTAAGTTAGAAGTTGCTTTTTTTTTTTATAAAAAACGGAAGTTTTTGTTTAAAAAAAAAAAAAAAAAAAGAACAAAAACCCTCTACACCCTAGATAAATATGGCCGTGGCACTTAAACTAATGGGGAGGACTTTGGAGCCACGGTGGTTAAGACCTGGACCTTTCTATTTCTTGTGTGTGCTGGAGAAGGGTGGGGAGGAGATGCTGGGTGTTGCCAGGTAAGTAGCTGAATCCTTTCTAGTTCTATAAGAAGCCAGGATTTACTACAATTTCCTAAGTTAGTAGGCCTCAATAACTGTCTGATAATAGATAAGTAACCCCTTTCTTCCTCCTCTTCCCTTCCTCCTCCTCATCACGTTTCCAGAGATTCCTTGAACTCTGATATTACAGTACTATTGATAATGTTATCTTTCCCATATGAATTAATAAAATTTTATGACATGCCATATTGATGATGAGTCAGTATTTAAAAATTATTTTTAGACGTTGTGGTGGTTCGCATTGAATTTTCTATGTCTTACCTGGGTAGGCTTACCTAGTGGGGAAGGATTGTGTGTATGTGTGTGCAGAGTGTGACTGTAGAACGTTTCTTTGCATCAAGCTTATGACCTTGGCCTCATTATGATCATAATGCTCAAACCATCCAAACTAAATAGTCCCCAGACAGAATAGATTATGTTTTTTGAATGTGTATTTAATATGGTGATTCCTCATTGGGGTGAGGAATTGACCCCTAGCCTCAAAGACTGCCTGTGAATAAAATCTCTAGTCAATCCAACAATCCTAAAAATCTTGAAGGTAGGAATAAACTGCCTTTTGGAGACCATTCTCAAAAAGCTTAAAGAGGCTCATCACCAGAAGGTTAGCCAGTCAATCAGCAACATTTAATAAGCACTTATTAAGAGATGAACATGGAAAATATAAAAGAAAAAACAAAAGTAGTTTGCCTTCAGGAAGCTTTTTCTTTTAATAAGGTGAGATAGAGGGGGAGACAACATTTCTATAGAAAGGCATATAGAAGATAATTATAGAGAGAGGAGTAAATGAAAGGTAACTTTACATGGGAAGGCACTAACATCTGTGGAGACCAAATAGTGCACTTTATCGTAGTTTGTTAAACTGACTACTAAGGCTTTAAAAGGGTTGTGGTTTGTGTTGATTGAGATATAGTATTCATATAATGAAATCATTCTTTTGAGGAATTGTTTTATCTGTAATACAGAAATTGGGAAGTGATTGATATAGCTGATTGATATAGAATGCTGGACTTGGCAGTCAGAAATTCTTGGTTCAAAGCTGAAGTATCGACTAAATCAACCAGAGCCATTCAGTGTATATCAGTCTTTTTCATCTGCAAAATAAGGACAATATCATTGGTTATTGTTGAGGATTGTTGTGAGGTTTAAATGTAAAGGGTTTTTCAGATCTGAAATACTCATGAAACTCATTATTTGGACAAAACATTATTTATGTTGTATAATGAAAGTACCTTGAAGGGAAGAATTATGTATGGTGACAAAGAATTGTAGCATCCTAGAGTTGGAAGGGATCTTAGAAGTCACCCAATATTATTTCCTACTTGAAATATGAATTCCCCTTATGTGTCTTGCATGAATTCATCTTTCCATTTGAGATTAAAGCCCTAAATTCCAGAATAGATATTGCATGTGATCTTTACCTCCTGCCTAAAACAGGCCAACTGTGTTTAGCCTGCTTGTAGTACATAATTACTTTAAAATACCAAAGCAGCAATATTTTGACTAATAAATCCTCCAGTAACAAAGCCCCATTATAAGGAAGTTGGTCACAAAGAAAAAAAAAAGTTAAAAATTACAGAAGCAGAATAGACTGGATCATATGATAAAGCTGATTTCTTTTAACGAGTGGGTTATAAAACTGGAGAGTCTTCCTGGATAGTTAATAGTGATTGGATTTTTATGTTATTATGAGCTTCAAAGATCAGAGATCTGAGGAGGACAGGTAGGAGAGAAATTTGCTGCTTTTATTTTGCATCCAGAAGAACCAGAAATAACTAGATTTTTTTTTCTGATTGTCCTTTGTAACTCCTTGACCCCTGTTATACCCCTGTTAATGCAGAGAAGGAAATCTGTAGTAAAAACTAGTGGGATGTGTGCCTCACATGTATTCAAAAGCACAAAAAGGTGTGTATATATACACATCATTTTTTCTAATTTATATGTGTTGTATAACATCAAGTCAAATGTTCTCAGGATGCATATTTTATATATTGTCTAGAACATATGATTTTAGTTAATGACATTTTTTTGCATCATAATTTTATTTTTTGCTGTCCAGAATGTATTCCTATGCCTCTTATTTTTCCCTTTGTTAAAGTTTCTTAAAACAAAGTATGTTGTTGGAATACACTAAAGAGATCATTGTATTATGCTCTTTACTACATATCATTTGAATTGAGCATTGTTCCAATTTCTGATTTAGTGGATAAAGCTAGAGAGATCTAAAAAGAGTATATGCAAAAACACTTTGAAACTACACACACAAAAATTAATCCAGGGATATATGATAGTAAAAAAAAATTAGCTTCCAAAAAATAGACATAAATGATTAAAATTACTTAATTTCAAAATTAAGTAATTTTTTATTACTTGTAATTTTTTGTATTTTTTAATACAATGTAATTTTTTAATTCATGCAGTGTCCTAAGCAGCTCTCTAAGACTATAGCTTGTAGAGAAGCTGCCAACTTGAATTGGTAGAAGGAGTTTCCTTGTCAGAAAAAGTTTCCTATATTGATGAAATGACAGATCCAGTCTCTTTTGTTAATGCAACAAATAACTTTATAAAAAAGTTAGTTTATACATTGTTTTTGTTGTGTCTGAATCTTTGACCCCTTTTGTTTTTTTAATTTTAATCTGCTTTATTAACATTTTCCCTATCACTTTTTTCTCAAAATCTAGACAACTAAAAAAACCCAGTAAATTAAAATTAAATATCTAGGATTTGCCCAAATCCAAGGTGTAAATATGCCGGCTGAAAATTGAAGAATCAACTTTTAGCTCCAGCAGTCTCTAGCACACTTCTTCATGTAGATTTCTTTCTTTTTTTTTTTTTTTTTAAGCTTGAGATTTCACCCATCTGGGCTTTTCCATCTTATTTTACAAATAAGGAAACTGAGGCAGGCAGGGTTAAGTGACTTGCCCAGAGTACATAGCTAATAAGTGTCTGAGGTTAGATTCTTCCTAACTCTAGGCTAGCACTTCATCCATTGCTCCACTTAGTTTTATCTATCTTATTTCTATTAGCTTTATCTATTATCCACTTTCTTTTGGGAAAATTTGAATATTAGACTATGTGAGGAGTAGCATGGGTCAGTGGACAAGAAAGGATTTAGGGTCAGAGGATCTGATTTCTAATCTCACTTCTATATGCATGACCTTGGCCATGTCGTTTACCTTCCATCAGTATCACTTTTGTTGCTTCTTCAAGTAACATGCATTTTAAAATGTAACTCAGTTCCACATTATGACAAGTTAAATGAGGAGAGATAAAAAGAAAGGAAGGAAAATGTAATCAATCCATAAAGTAGTACACGAGGACTCAGCCCAAATCTCTCCTCTTCTATGAAGCCACCTGTCTTAAGCCATACAGTTTATATTCTCTGAGCTTTTATGGCACTTATTGTTGTTATACCACACTTAATTCTATTTTATGTGTTTTGGGTGTAGATTTCCCATCTGGATAGTGAGTCAAGGGGCTGGGAATATTTCTTAATAGTGTATATAATAGATATAACATCTGCTTGTGAACTGTAAAGCACTATACAAATGTAAGGACATATTGTTTTTGATAGTGTTGAAAGAATACTTGTTGATAGGGAAGCTTTGTAAATTCTGAAGTATTATCAGATAAACTATTTTTGCAACAGAATCTTAGAATTTCAGTGGTATAATGGATAGCTTTTACAAAGTAACCTTCGCTGGAGCTTTTCAAGTAGAGATGGATAACCTCTTTAGGATTTTATAGGGAGATTGTAGTTCAGGTACAAGTCTGACTAGATGATCTTTGAGATCTCTTCAAACTCTTGAGATTATTTATTTCTGTGAAGTCATTTAGTACAGCTCCTAATTGAAGTTCAAATCTGATCCACATTTCTAATTAGTGGCCTTGCGGAACTCCAGAGACAGGAACATCACTATCTTATGAGGTAGCCCAGGAGACCTTTTGACTACTCTTATTAGAAAGTTCTTATGTTGAGAAGAAATGTTTTCTTTAATTTCCATCACTTTTCTCAGTTCCACCTATGGGGACCATTCCCCCCCCCCAACTCCAATTTTGTTATCCATCATATTAACATGAAATTGGGAATTAGAGTTGCTAGTAATCCATGCTACTGGGGAGACTAAGGCTGAGTTTGGGAATTGTGAACTACAAAAAAGCTAAAGCCAAACAGGTGTCTGCATTGAGTCTAGTATCAATATGATGTTCCCCCAGGAGTGAAAGCCCACTGAACTAACCAAAGAGGTCTGCTTAAACTTCTGTGCCAGTCAGGTTGGGAACTAGGCCTTGGCTATTGTACTTTTACTTGGAGAAAATAAAGAAAGCTGGAAGGTCCAATTATTTGCAAATTTGATAAACGTGATAGATTTATCTTCAGGTTTTTTATTAAAATGTTGAATAAAGCAGGACCATGTACAGATGGCCCCTATATAGCACACCCCTAAAGACATTTTTTCTAATTTTATATTGATACAGCACTTTGCATTTGATAGTTCAAAAAGTTCCTGAATTCTCTTGTACTGTAATCTTATCAACAAAGCATTTATTAAACAACCTACTATGTAGTAGGCATTGTGTTCTCTCACCATGATGTTGAAAGAGATCAAATTTTTAAAAGTTAAATATTAAAAATAGCATAAAACATAATTATACTCTAATTACATTTAAATTTATTTGTGTATAAAGTATAACAAGAAATTCTTAGTTTCTTACTATAATCCTTCATGAAAAAGGAATTATTGTCATTCTCATTCACTTTTTCTCATAATAATTAAGTATGTGCATCATTTTTTGGTTCTACTCTTTTCATTTTGTGTTATTTTTCAAAAGTTTTTTCCAGATGCCTTATCCATATATTCTTCATTGTCTTCATATTAATTGCATTATAACATTCCATTACATTTATTTAACCATTCTTTAAGTTGGCCAAAATATAATAGGCATTGATATAAGATTTAATGCGTATAATCTATATTGCCAGACTATTTCTTTGCCACCATTCCTGATGTTTAAAGGAAAGCATATGTTTAAGTTTTGGAGGAAAATCAAAGTATTTATATTCATTGTAACTTGAAATTTTTGATGTCAGAGTTTCTTTATTGATGTCTCTTTTTTTAACATTACCATAATTTCTCCCCCCAAACACACACACACCAGAGAGCCATTCCATAATATTTAAAAGACAAAAGAAAAGAAAAACAGAAGAGTTGGGGGAAAAAAATCTGAAAATATGTGCAATGTGCCACACCTAGGACTTCCCATAACTTCTGAGGAATAGAATGTGTCTCTCTTCTGTGGAACCATTCTTGATCTCTACCACCACTTTGACCACCCTTTCCCTCCAGACTTAAAGGGAGAAAAGCCTAAGACTTCTAATCCCAAGAGCCTTTGGAAGACTCCCCATAATTCCATCCAATTCTAATGGGTAGTATTCTGGCATTTAGTACCTACAGGTACCATAAACATATCTACTGAACATTCAGAAAAGAAATTTCTTGTCACTAAAGGCCTACTAATTTACTCACTGTCACTAAGTTCCTTATCAGAAATTGATATGATTTTATCAGTGGAAATTACATTAAAGAAGAGATTTTAGTATCTGTTTTACTATTGTACCCTAAGGTTATTCTAGAAATATTTAAAAAAAATTTCTCATCTAAAAGCTTTTTTCCCACTTTTCCCTCTTAAAATTTATAGATGTTTGAGAACTGAGATCTTTTTTGGGGAAAGAGATTAAAGGCAGTAACCAAATTTCCTTAGATCCTTGCCTTCTCCATCTCCTGAAGTATATTGGTCTATTGAAGCATTCTGGAAAAGTGCCTTTCTTTGCTACTCAAAAAGGATTGAGATATTGATCTAGATCCCTGGGAAGAAGCTATTCCTTTTAATCCAGAGTGATCTGAGAATGAATTGATTAGAGACTACTGTTTGGGAATGTTGATCTCAAACTTGTATTTAACACAATATAACAATTTTTTAAGAGTCCCACAAATAGCAAGTCATCTTAGGGATACGGAGGTATCAAAAGGGGGCTGATGAAATAGGAATGCAATTTTAACATTTTTAAAGATAGAAATGGCTTGGATATTAAAATAATGTTAAACACTGTAAAGAACTAGACATTTTCTATAATAATTATAACCTCTGAAACCTCCGGAATAGGGATTATGTGCAAGAGATGAAGTAATTCCAACCAGTAAAAATTTGATGAATCAACAGTAGAGAAGGCTGATTAAACCTAATCCCTAAAAGGTTTACTTAGTACTCCTCCCATACTTTTCATTATACCTGTATCAGCAGGACTGCACAAGGTGACCATGGGCCTGCCACAGAATTCTACTTTGTACTCCAACTGCTGCTTTCTCCTCTATGTCTAGAGATGCCAAGGACTGAGGCTTTCTCAGAATTTGATATTACTCTGTGTGACAACAGTGAAGAACTGAGGAAAAGAGGAAAGGAGAGTGGGATGTGGGGGTGGCATTCCACTAAGCTTGAAAGTAGGAACACAATTAGAGCCACTTCTGTCACCCCAGATGTTAACCTTGGGGCAAAAACTAAAGCTGGTGAACTCTGAATAGCTCCAGCATAGAAGAAAGGAGGTACTAGTAAGTCTCAGTAACCCTAAAGGAAACCATACTAAAAGGGAAGGAGTGAGTGAATGATAATGATAGGGTGCTTAACCGAGAAAAAAAAAGGCTGAAATTGTCAGCAGTCTCAGGGGGAAGAAAACTTAATTGAAGATCTTGATCACAAGCTGCTTGATTGCCTAGTGGATAGAATACTGGTCCTGGAATCAAGAAGACCTGAATTCATATGTGGTCTTAGACGCTAGCTATGTTATCATGGGCAAGTCACTTAGCCTGTTTGCCTTAATCTATTGGAGAAGGAAATGACAAACCACTCCAAACCACTAAGATGTTCTCTTAGCCAGGAACATCCAACAGATAGTATTGGCGAGTTTTAGGGGGGTTATGAAGAATCAGATGTGATTGAACAACACAGAAGCAGATCAACCAATTTTAAAGATATTAATAACAGAAGGGAATATTGCTTCTAGGTCAGATAAAAGAATCCAAACATCTAAGAATAAATATTTTAAGACAAAGGAGAATGAATCCTTGATGAGGCAGAAACCTCATGAATTCCAAAGAGGGGTGAAACCACAGCTGCTTGTTTGTAAATGCTTTACAAGAGAAATGAAAATTATGAACGTAGAATTTTGCATAATAGTAATAATTAACAAAATAGAAAAATTTGAACCCATAGTGGCAAGTCTTACAAAGTGAGGAAAAGAATAATTGCTTGGGAATGCAAACACACCAAAGTAAAGGACAATCTAGAAAAGGGGTAAAGAGCAGTAACTTTAAAGAGAATATGATCTTCATATGAACAAAACATATTGATCCTAAAGATAGGATGCCTAGAGATAGTTTAAGAATATAGATCTTTCAGAACAACTCAAAGTCAGAAAATCTGAACACTTATGCAAAAAAGTTGCCCAGAACTTTGAACACAGAAAACAAAGTGACAATAAAAAGAAAACAAATTACCTCTAAAACAACAACAAAACAATTGTATGCTGCAAATTGCAAGACGCAGGTTAAATTGAAAAGTGGGGAAAGAAACTGGCAAATTTAGTTATGAGAGGGGGTACCCTCAATAAATGCTTTCCTGCAGAAAGAGATAGTCTGTAAAGAAAGATTGTGACAATAGGTACAATCTACTGGTATTTACTTTGTGAGACTGCTCTTTATGCTTCAGGAGAAGAGGAATATTGGAAGTACTTGACACCCAGAAAAGTAGGAGGTAATGAAACAAAAAAAAAGAGAGAGAAATTTCAAGGCAAATGGGAAAAAAGTTACCATGAAAAGAGCAGAAGTCAATAATGAATTGCACATTCAGAGACATAAGACTATGCTTATCATGGCTCATTTTCTTTCCTATATCCTGAAAGAATTGGAATTTCTAAGAGTAAAGCACAAAACAAAAAAGGGAGGTTAGGGGGAACATCTACAAGCCAGCAATATAGAAACTTAAGAAGAGGGAAACAAATAGTTACTCAAAAAACTTTTAATTCCATGATGGATGCAAAGATTAAAGAAGGACTAAATAAATACAAGAGCCATGAATCAAAGAATAAAAGGCTAGACTATACAGAAAGAAAAAAAAAATAAGGAAGAGGGTGAATGAAAAATTACTTTTTAGAAAGAAGGCACAGAAAAGGAAATTTAAAAATCTGACAAAAGTGAAAGAAGGATATTTTACTTCTCTATGTAACTGAGAGAAGAAATCAATAGCTAGATAACAAGAAAGAAAAAGGAACTAAGGAGTTAATCAAAATCCCAAAATTTGGGAAAAGTCTATAAAATAGAAGTGGGAGGTTCCTCACTGATAATTGTTAAAACATAAAAAGCTGTACTTTTAAAATTTAAGTTAGTCCATACTAATAGAATCTAGTGGTATCAGTGAAAAAAAAGCTATCTGTTCAAAGATTTTTTTTATAGTACGATATTTATAATTGAAAAAAATTGGAACTCTACAATGTTCATCAGCAAGGGGAATGGTTAAATAAAGTTATAGTATGTTAGTATAATGGATAATGATTAAGATTGAGAAATATAAGAATCATAAATTTAGAGGTACAAGTGCAAATGCAGTGAAACCTCAAGTAGAAGAGGTTGTGACTTTTCCAAAACTCCAGAGATGTAAGTGGAAGCACTGAGACTTGAACTCAATTCTTTTGATTCCGAGTATATCATAAATATCTTTACATCTATGGATTTCTTCTTGGGATATAATAGATGACCTTTATAATATCAATATCTTGGTCTCTTCAAGTAGACTAAAACAATTATTTCAATTCAGTTAAATTAATTTATTAAGTGCTTACTCTATAAGGCACTTGCAAATATGAAAGAGTCTAGTATTTTCTTGCATATATGCTTTTCTTCCACATCTATTTTTTTCCCCTTTGGAAAAAACCCAATGCCTTTGCTGTTTTTTTTAACACACATTTATTTCCAAATATGCTCCTTCCTCTTCTCAGTGAGCCTTCTTTTGCCCAACTTCTTCCTCTTTACTGAGCTTACAGTTTCTTTAAAAGCTACATTTTTATAAAGCTCTGTGCCTTCAACATCAGTCAGAGTTAAGGAAGGGCACCAAACTCAGCCATATTTCTAAAAGATCAGAATACATGAACAAATCTTTAACTTTAAAAAACATT
This sequence comes from Sarcophilus harrisii, assembly GCF_902635505.1. Classification (NCBI taxonomy): domain Eukaryota; kingdom Metazoa; phylum Chordata; class Mammalia; order Dasyuromorphia; family Dasyuridae; genus Sarcophilus; species Sarcophilus harrisii. Next base: position 381,476,684 of record NC_045426.1, on the reverse strand, counting down.
TTAATTATCCTTCTAATATGCTGTTTTAGAAACAGTTGTTGGGTTCAAACTATATGCCTGAAGTTCAAACTTTTTCTAGCAGATCTGGAAAACCTGAGAGTAACAATTATCTAGCATTAGGGAACAGTGAATATTTAAGGGAGGGTGAAAGATTATAGGGTACTATCAAGATTATTGAAATGGTTAACTATAAGGTCCAGTCTGAGTAAGGAAGTAAAGCCAGAAAAACATTAAGGATTGTTAAAATTGGGAGGGGTTAAAAGACTGGAGGTTACTAGGATTATAGAATAATTTCAGTAGGAATGAAGAAATAGTAGGAACAATGAAAGAAGGTTGTGACTATAACTGGATCATCTTATGATACGTAAAGTCCACATGATACCTTCTACCTTTATGTAGTCAAAATTGTCTTCTTTCAAGGTTTAGGTTATCTCCAAAAAGCCTGCTTGGATTTCTTCCCCCTTCTCCAACAGAATATTTTCTCCCCTTTTCACATTTTCCTACAATATTTTGGGATCTCTTGACGTCATGATTTTCTACCTTGTATTAAACTTATCTATATGCCAGTGTAACCTCTTCCCCCTTTCTTTCTTCCCCAACAGGGGGAGGACAGGGCATTTGCCTTTTATATCTTTTTATTACTAGTGCTATTACAGTGCTTTGGATACAGTAGGTGCTTAATAAATGTTTGCTGGATTTTCTGTATCAGATAATGGTAGTGATAAAGATAGAATTGTTTGCATGAACATGCTTAACAGTTTTTGACTTGGTTAATTTCCTATTTTATGGCAACATTAAGTATTAATATATGAAAACTATGACAAATTATCTTACTATATAATTAACTAAGATACTAAAGATAAATTTATAAATGCCTTTTTATGATTGGTAAATTTTGCTTAGAGCAGAAGTAGATAATTCTGGGTGTTCATACCCAAATGAGTCCAGGTAGCCAGCCTCTCCTTGTTCTGTCCCAGCCTTCAGAGGTAATTGTGGTAATTTGGTATCTTCTGGAAGCTTGATTGTGAAATCTGTCACAGCTTGTCAAAAAATTTTTTTTCTCAAGGCCATTTGAAGTATTGGGTTTTCTCTTATCTCCCTGTTTATCCTATGGTTTTAGGAACTTACTCTTAAAACTGGTTATTCTATAAAGATAAATAAAAAAGATTATTAAATGTTTTCACAAACAAATTAGTTGAAAAACAATTCCAAAGAACTTGAAACTTATGAGGAATATAAATGATAATATTTTGCTAAATGACAGTGTTGAGGAAGGGAGTTTTCTGATTTAAAAAAGGTGAAATCATTAATATAGTGAAGTTTTGTTTTGTTTTGTAGTGCCCAGGGAAAAGTTTGGTAGGAATTTGCTAATCCAAAATATTATTCACAATTCTGTTGGGTGGTTCTGGTCTTGTTCAAGAGTATATTTAGAAATTTTTACTGACCATAGATATTTATTTTCATAAACAGATTATTATCCTGTGTCAGAATTCTCAGATGTTCCTCTGTCTCAAGTGTGCTAAAGTGGCAGCAACTTTGAAGAATCTTCTTTTTGGGAGAAGGGTTTCATTTTTTTAAAAAGTAAAATGTTGTAAAAAGAATTTCATAGTGCTAGTCTCCGAATGAGGGATGTTTATTTCGAATCTTTCATTCTTGTTCAAGAATATGCAAATTGATATGCAGATTGGGGGAGGGAGAATCAGGAAAGGTCTTAAAGGCAATAGCATAAAATTTTTTCGTAAAATGTTCTCACATTGTAATAAAGTTCACTTGTGTACTTAAAACATCTGTACTTTCTTAGTGGTAATTTTTACTTTAGTTTTCTTCTAGTTGTTGTCTATCCTCAATGTATTCTCCAGTTCCAAAATTTTGATTCTGCCACAAACATCCTAAGCCTACGAGTTAATCAAGTTTATTTAATGAAGCTACTGTTATAAGCCAGATACCAGAAGTTTACTAGAGATTAGCAATGACTAGAGAGGTTCTTATTAGTCCTTTGTACAATTGCAAGGGGGAAAATTTTGAGACTAAGATTTTACTGAGAAAGTTTTAGCTAAAAAGATATATTAAAAAGCAAATGAGTGGTAAAATAGGCTTATTAAGGAACACTCTACCATTTATTGATGGTGTGATCTTGGATAAATATCTCTAGATATCAGGTTCTTCATCTATACAAAAGAAAAGATTGGACTAGATGTTCTCCAAGATATTCTCCCCTTGTAGCTCAAATTTCATGGTTCTTAGTTTGAGAAATAGGCAGCTAAGTGGCAAAGTCAATATAGTGCTAGGCTTGTAGTCAGGAAAACTCAACTTCCTGAGTTCAAATGTAGCTTCAGATACTCCCTAACTCTGTGATACTCAGCAAGTCACTTCATCAATTTATCTCAGTTTCCACATCTATAAAGTGAACTGGAAAAGGAAATGGCAAACCAATTCTGTATCTTTGACAAGAAAACTTCAATTGATGTCACTAAGAGTCAGACATGATTGGAAAAAAACACTGAACAAAAGTTTGGGAAATGATATGCGTTTGAAAATTCAAATAAAATTTGATTGGTTTGTGTGAAATCAGAAGTTCTAAAAACCAGAGAGGCAAATGAAAATTACTTGTTTAAATATTTTTAAAAGGCAGTAATAAACACGTAAATAGGAAGTTCTTTAAAATCTTTATCAGAATAAACAGTAGTTTTTTGTCAAAGTAAAAGCTTAATTGTTATCTGAACCTTACTTTCTTGTATCTGAACTTTACCTTCTTCTTCCCCTCTTTCAGCTTCTTTTATATATTGTTTTCTCATAACAGGTGGTTAGGATCCAAGGAGCTTGCTGTGACTCTTTTCCTTATTTGTGCCCATATATAGTATCTTAGCACAGTATCTGGCAAATAGAAAGTGCTTAATAAGTATTTCTTGAATTCATTTATCAATGTGAATAAATAAAAGAATAAATCAATAAAGCATGTATTAAGTGCTTACATTTTGCAAAGCACTATGCTAAGTGAGGCAGTCCCTATTCTCAACAAGCACACATATTAATGGTGGAAACAATGGCCATATAAAAGGTTTCAAGGCAAGTCAAAAAGTCAGAAGGTCCCATGATCCTTTAGTGTTCAGTAGATCATAATGATTCTTTTTTATTGTCATTTCACCGATAATCATCATCTCTCAGTTAATCTCATCAGTTTCTGATGTTGAACCTTTTTGAACACTTGACAATACTAAGGATTTTAGTGGCAAGAACTTTCTTTTTCTGAGTCTTTGATAGATGTTACTTTAGTAGCTGCAGCTTGCAAGGCTGGAATTTCATAGGGGTTGCTTCCCAGTTTGATGGCTGAAACATTGCTATACCAAAGTCTCTTGGATTAGGGGTTCCCAGGCTATCTTTATGAGAGTTTGAGGAAAGGTGATATTTAAGGTAGTGGTGATAGTTTTGACTTGTTTGGCATATGCTGTTTTCTATTTGTTTCTCAAAGAATGTTGTTGCTTTCTAGATTGTCTTACCTGCTGGACCTGACCTATGAGGGGCAGAAGTAGGATCAGCCTCCTTCCCCAGAGAAATTAATCTCCTCTCCTAAGTTATTATCTGGTCCTTGGAATGACCCGAAGTCCTAGGACTTCTAATTTCTATCTGTAAAATTGAGTGTGATTTTGTATGTGTAAAATATTTTTCATACTAGTTTCTAGAGCTACACTTTTCCACCCCTCAATTCTGAAGGGTTAATTAGGCAGCTTTTGAATATATTGCCTTTATTTTTCTTTTGGTCTATAGGCTTCTTCTATTTTTTGCATGCAGCTTCTGGGTCCAAGAAACCTGAGTGTGTATTGAAGTAGTAATACTAGTCAACATGCTAGTTATTTGTTATGTTGCTATTAGCTTCTTGAGAAAAATAAAAATATGGGAGAGTATTTTGGCATTCATTGTTCACATTTTTCATATGATTTCAGTGACTTGTTAATACTTAAAAAAATTGTAATTGCATAGAGCACTTAATCATTAGGTGAAGTTTCAAGACATATAATCATAGATACTTACAATATTAGAGGTAGAAAGGATCTTAGAAATTATTTAGTTCAGGAGTTCTTAACTTTTTTTTTTTTTTTTTTTTGTCATGGGACTCCTTTGGCAGTCAGGTAAAATCAATGAACTCTAAACTATTTTTTAGGGTAATTTTAAAATCATAATTTAAGAAATGCTAACTTTCAGTTTGAGGTTAGTGAAAATTATTTTTTTTTCCCATTCAAGTTCATGGAGCTTATGAAATTTATCTATGAACCTCATGAGGGTTAAGTACATCTTTTTTTAGTCCAGACCTCTCATTGTAAAGATAAAACTAAAAGAGCTCAAATGACTTATCCAAGATCACATAAGCAATAACCAAAGAGTTGAGATTTAAATCTAGGTCTTCTGGCTCCTAAACTCTTCTTTCTATTACACCTTGGCATTTAAAATTTTTTATACATGTTAATTGTTATTTTGTGGTCTCTTTTTAACTAATCGGAAAAAAGCATTTTGCAGGGTGGAGGGAAGGGAATGGGGGTTAGGATGGGGATTAGATTTATAATTTCATTGGCATAGTAAATCCTCTTATGAAGAAATTCCCTCTCTTAATGTAGTTGGGTACCTTCTCTGGAAATCTTAATCTTAAAGAGTTTCCTAGAGCAAAGCTTCTTAAACTGTGTGACCCCACATTGGGTTTCATAATTGAATATGGAGGTTTTGAAACAATTATTATCAGTAAATGTTTAATTTGTATACCTATTTTTATAAATCTAGGAGTTGGTGAGTAGAAAAAGTTTAAGAAGCCTTAGCCTGGAGTACTGGGTCTTAGGGCTAGTGTGTATCACAGACTGGAGTTGGATTTGAACCCAGGTTCCAATTGGCTTTCTTCAATATCATGCAGTTTTTGTCAGGGATTTGGTATTGAAAGTAACAGGAATACTCACAAATCTTCTCAAAATATTAGGAGTCAAAAAAGGACCATAATAAAATGAGGAATGTATTATCTTAGCTTTGGAAACTTTAATAGTGGGTTGGGTTACAATAGGACAAATAAATTCCAGATTTGGTTTTGAAAGTAAAATCAGGGCTTTTCCACTTGGACTGATAGTAAAGACCCAGAAGTAGTTAGGAGAAATAAATTTATATTCCAGTAAACAGTAGGGAATGACCAATTCTCTAAGATGTCATATAATTTGATACCTTTTAATTTTTTTATCTTTATCTTCTTTTACATGTTTTCTTGTATTCACAAATAGTAGATATGTTTAGAAAATTTTCACAGGGCTGTGTGGCCATTTCTAGGGTAGATTGGGGAGATTTATAGAGGTCTAGAAAGAACTTGGTATGGTGGTAAAAAAGGAAAGGAGCAAAAGGACCAGCCCTCGGGATTAACAAAAGGAACAGTATATTTGTTGAGTGCTACTCCAGAACTCATAGACATCTCAAATTTATCATGTCTAAAATAGAATATATTATCTTTCCTCCCAAACCTTCCCTCTTGATTTTTTAAAAAAAGTTACTTGGGTTTGCAAACTTGGAATCATTCTCATCTTTTTTACACTCACTCCTATATTCAGTGAATTGCTAAGTCTTGTCCATTTTGACTTCACAGTATTTTTCATTTCTCTACAATCACATAATTGACCACCATAGTTTAGATCTTCATCATCTCTTAGCTGGACTTTTGCCATAGCTTCCCTGTTCAATTGGTCATTCTATCTTCCATCTCTCTCTTTTCCAAGTCTTCTGTACAGTTGCCAAATTTATATTCCTAAAGTGCAAGCCTCACCCCTGCCACTGTCCTGTTAGGAAGCCTCATTAGTTCTCCCTAGTGCCTCTAGAATACAATTTGACATTGCAAAACTGTCAGTCTTATTTTAAACTACTTTTTCCAGACTGACTTCAAATTACTTCTTCACAAACTGTGTTTCAGCCAAAACAGACTATTTGCTGTTTCCCTTACACTGTGTTCTGTCGCTGTTTCTCATGCCTGGACTGCTCTTTCTCTTTGCCCCAGCCATTTGGAATCTTTAGTTCCCTTAAGTGCTCCTTTTTACAATGGACTTTTTCAGATTTTAACCCTAGGCCAGGCCCCTCATCCCTCTTTGCTTTCCTCCAGTTCCCCCCAAAATTTTTATTTTGTTCTTATTAACCTGTTGTATCTTCTACAGTAGAATATAATAAGTTCCTTGACGGCAGGCACATTTTCAGTTTTTAATTTCTGGATACAAAGGAGTCAAAGACTAATATAATTTCTTGAATTGGATTACACATAGTAGATTAAAATTGGTGCATTTTCCTCTTTCTTCCCATTTTTCTTGATTATTAGGAACATGGGGGTTTTCATTTTTAGCTAGTAGAAAAAAATAACATTCCTTTAAATAACATTTATTGATGCAGGCTTTTGGATTTTTAACCTGACCCTTGCCAATACCTAGGTAAATTCTTTCAAATCCCAGTTGTATTATCTGTGTACATACTCCCCAACACCTTTTCATTATGGAGACCATGGTCTTGGGAGACAAATTCATATCTTAGCCTACAATTTTCTAACCCCCTTTCTCCCTTCTCTTTCCCTCTTTCCCCTATTCTTGGGTCTTTTCCAGTCCTTTTGCTTGCCAAGACTTGCTTTCTACATATTGTTCCAACTCAAGAAAATGGTGACTTGCTTGAAAAGAAGTTAGCTGATAATGCTTTTGTAAGACAATAGGAGGTGGAATTGTTGATGCTTTATTCCTTCCATCCACTTCCCATCATCACTCTCTGGAGAAATTAGTAACAACACATATTTTCACCTCATCAATGAAGAGGTGTTGGGGTTAGAGGGAGAAAAGGAAAGACAAATATCCTGAAATTTGATCAGAAATTATAGGTATTCCTGAGATATTCGAATCAAAATTCTTTGACCATCATTATTCAGATTCTTCATTTGACTGATGGTAGTTTTGGCTCTTCAAAACCAAAACAGACCCAGTCTCACAAACCCACTCCCACACACAGATTCATCAAAACTGAGAGCTAACTTGATATTTTCATACTATAGTCATTCAGAACATATTGACTTACTGTTTTTCACTTTGTTTTTGGCTGGGGAGCAGCTGCATCTTATCTCCCTTCCTGTTTGTCTTTACTTGTGGGAAGTTGGTGAAAGTTTGTATTTTTTCTTTCTTTTTTTTCTTTTAGTTTTCTTTTATTTTGAAAAATACTTTAGATTCCCGGCAGTTGTGGTGGTAGGGTAGTTTAAATCTTTGTATTATAAAGGTTAGGCACTCTCTCCCCCTTTTAAGAAAACATCCAAGTCAGTTTATGCTTCGTGTTGTAAAATAGATAAACAAAAATATTTCTACTTTGGGGCCATCTATTGGTAGATGAAAATAGCTTTGTTAATCAGAACTTTATGGAATTTTATTCATTCTAGTAGAATTTTACCTATTTGTAGTTGCTAGAATTGAGCCTTTAGTTTTCTTTGCTTAGATTATATGTTAAATCTATGATCTAGTGTTTAGATCCATTTAATTGCCTATTTGTGCTAATTAATGCTCCAGATTTTATTTAACTTTTACTTAATGGCATATTAAGTATCCTCAACAGCATAGATGCTATAGAGATTATGTAAGTAACCATGTTTTACTATAAGTATGTAATTGTTTCCAGAATTAGGGTTTGAAAAGAATGGGTACCATCAAGACTGTGCACAAGTAGGATGGGGAAAGAAAAATTACCTACATAAAATTTATTTTGGGATCCTTTTTACTCTGACTAACTTTTAAAAACAATAGTTTATCGAGTCTTTTATAGTTTGCAAAGCACTTTACACTTATCTCATTTGATATAATAGCCTTAAGAGTTAGAAAAGTTTTTTTTTTTTTTTTGACAACAATTCTCTGACTTAAATAATTTTTCTTTTGATTTAGCCTATAATTTCTTTAGTATAGGGAATTCCTGGGAAATTTTCTTTACTTCTGTAAATTGACATTTTACATATTATTGAAGTTTCTGAGGTACTGAGAGAGTGAATCATGTATGCCCAGAGTCATATATTCAGAATTTGTCAATGACAATTTGAATCCCTATCCTGAGCATGGTTCTTTATACTTAGTGAGTAATATCTTCCTTTTACAGCTAAGAACATTAGTGACCTTGACCAGAGTGGTATAGATCATCAACAGGCAAAATTCTACCAAACCTAGATAAAACTGTAATTGGGAAATGTTTAACAAAATAAATAAAAATATAGTACAACATAGATAATATTAATTTGTGGTTTTCTAAGTCAGTGTGACCACGAGGATCCATTTCTCTTTCAGTTTGACACTGCTGTAAATCCTGATTGTGATATGGGAATTGAATTTAGTCCTACAGGCTAAATTATTTGCTGCTTTAATCTAGTAGCATTTATTTATTATACAGAATAATTTTATTTTTTAGCTGCTTACATAGGAGTAATTTATTTCTTAAATCTTTGAGACAGTTTACCAATTTAGAAACATTTTGTTATAATTGACATCATTATTATTTGTGTTATATTTTCAAGAAATGAATTTTGAACTTTATGATTTAGTGTTACATTGAATCTTTCTTTTGAGTAGATAGAAGAATCCCTGACCAAATAAGTTATTAATTTGAGATTTAATGGTGTCCTGAGGCATTTAAATGTTTTTCTTCATTTATCGAGGCTGGCATACAGGGCAAAACTTTCTTAGAATCAAAGATTGAACTATGAAATTGACCTCAGATATCTCAGCCAAGAAATCTTCCTTATTTTACAGATACTGAAGGGTGAGTAGAATTCCCACTTCAATTTTGTGTGAATACAATGGGATTTTATTTTTACTGAAAGCTCTTGCAGAAGATGTGCATAAACATTTATATATTTTTTTTAATGTTTTACTGAAAACACTATTCACTGAATATTCACTGAAAACAATAATTAATTAGCTTACTATAATAGTAAAACCACATTTGTAGTGGTAACCAGCATGGATAATTGAAATAATTATCAAACATTGTTTTTAGTGAAAATTTCTTAATTTAGTCTCCAACAAATTCTTTTACTTGAGATGTTATTATCTGTAACATTTATTGGTTAGTTTCATCAAAGACTTTATTTTCTGCCTCATCTATTCCTTACCATCCCTTCTTTTTTGTTGGAAACTTGAATGAAAATACTTTGGAGCATTGAAATGTCCTGCTGACGAAGGGAAGCTGATGATTTTTGTAATCTGCAAACTGGGTAATCATCTTGTTTATAATTTAGAGCTGAATATTTTGTTTGGTTCAGCAGGGGTCATGTTTTTTAGGTAAAATAAAATAGTTTATTAATAAGTATTTATTGAATGCCTACAGTATGTCAGAGATTTTAATGTTATTATATTTTATTACATTTATATAAGAAATTTTTTTCTGGGTCTAAGAATTTATTAAGTAACTACTATAAGCTGGCCACTATGCTAAGCTTTGGGTATATTTAAAAAAGGGGGGACCTCTACCCCCAGGGAGCATACACTCTTATGGGGAAACAATATGAAAACAACTATGTATAAACAAGATAGATAGAAGATAAATGGACTTAGTAGTCCAGAGAAAAAAGAGACTGGCATTAAGGGGGAATCAGGGAAGACTTTTGTAGTGGAACAGAGGATTTTGCTTGTGATTTGAAGAAAGCCAGAAGATGGAATTAAGGCAAACATTCCAGTTATGAGATATAACTGGCAAAGATTGGAATCTAGAGATGCAGCTTTAAATTTGTGTTAGATAGAAATTCTATTTAGTAGTTAAACATAATAGGAAAATATAAAATAAAAAGCTTCATCTTAAGAACATAGTGCATTATCTTGTATTCTAAAATTTGAATGTTAATCATCTGACAAGTTGGTAGATTTTATTGGCCATTTTTACATGTAGTTGTAGCAACAACAGCTGAATTAAAAATCACTTGTTAATCATTTAATTTTGCATAATTCTTTTAGATTTCCTGAAAGAATTATTGTATTCCTCAGAATGTGACATACCAAATCCCTACTCCTCCATTATGGAAACAGAATCAGATTTTTCTTTGTATCACAATGTCCCTGAACAGAAACAAATTGTATTAATGAAAAGAAAAATGTGCATGTTTGCCTGTTAGGGATAGGCCTGTGATTTAGTATGGTGAACTTTCTCTATCAGTGCAGACCTAGTTTTTAAGTGTAATGTTGTTTATGTTATATTCATTTTTATTTTAAAAAATATTTTCCAGTTACATTTTCATCTAGTTTTAGCTAAATTGGAAATGTTGCAGGCTACATGCATCCCAATTGTGTGTTTTTTAATCTGGAGCAGGGACATAGTTGAACTTGCTTTTATCTTTGGCACATAATTTATATTTTGGAGAGATTTGAGAAGTGGAAAGGATCAAAGAATGTCTAATCTTCTATCTTGTGGTCATAGGACTCACAAATCGCCAGTCCCCTCTATGTATTAATGTAGAAGAAAACTATGAAATAGTATAAAGAGTTGCAAATGAAAGTGTCTAAAAAAGATACTGGAAAACTGAAATGAGACCAAGTGCGTGGCCTTGGTTGAACAAGATAACTTTTATACTCTTTAGGTTTCCATTTTTTATTTGTAAAATTCTGTATTATTTGAACTCATGTTAATTGGGTATTTGTTAAAATCAGATCTAGAATGTCAATACCCCTGATGATTTCATCAACTTATAGAAAAATGAAAATTATTAGCAAATTAAGTCAAGAATATATTAGCTGCCATGTTTTTAATGGAGATAGACAACAGATGTGTGAATAGTGAAGTTTTCTATCATAACTTTATCCTCTCCCTGTGTTAGATCTGTGTGATCTGTGTTAGAGACACATAAAATTCATCTAACTGGCCTGGTGACCAGTCTCACTTTTGCATTGATTCTGTGCCCCCTCCATTAATCCTTATTCAAATGTACTCCATCATGTATTCACATGGTCCCTTTCCCCCACTGTTTGTTGGATTTCCAAAAATCTTTTTTCTGTACAATGCTACCCTTATTTTCTTATTTAATTTCCTCATAAACAAAGTGCATCCATCCATTCATTGTTATATTCTTGTTAAAAAGTTATATTTCAGAAACTCTCAGTGATACCAATGAGAGCATATTTTACCTCCTCTTATTACATCTACTTGTTATTCTACGTTTATCTATAATGTGAGTATAACTTCTGATCTTTTTTCCCTTGATTCTTGAGGATTCCTAAAGTCTCTAGCCTTAATCTGTTTTTCCTCTTATTCTCTGTATGAGCTGTTTTAAGAGCTCTCTTTGGACATTTCTCTGTCCCTTCTTTATCTCCTGCCTTTTTAGTTTAAATTCCTTTTAATCAAATCAGCTTATTTCTAGGCAAATACATTCTTTCTACTTTTCATTAGTTGTGTTCCATGATGTGACAAGAGCTCTTTATTCCTGAATTTTATGCTTTTTTTTCCCCAAAAAAGCTTAGCTTCTTTTTTTGATTCTTAGACAGTTGTTTACTTCACCTTTAGCTGGCAGCACTGGTAAAAACACCATCTGTGTCCCTAAATTCTTTATTTCCTTGCTTAAGACTTCTTCATATGTAGATTCATATGTATATTTCTAGCACTTATCATAGAGTATTACATCCAGTAACAGACACCTAATAAGTATTTGTTGAATTGTTACTGAATTACTAGATGGGGTATTTTTATGACTCTTAGTACTATCTCTTTATTCCAGTGATCAGTATACTTTAGGATAGGAAAACAGATTGTCACCATGTCTTTTTTCTCCTCATGTGAACTTACTTCTTTTTTGTGTATGATTGAAAACAGGATTTCTTTATGGCCAATTTTGCTTTATTATTTTTTCCATTAGAGGGAAGAATTATTTATGATTTATCATTTTAAGAGAAATAATCTTGATGGAAAAAATATGTAGGATGTACAGATATCTCCTTGAGAACATTAATCCATTGTACACTAAAATTTTCACATGGGGTATTGGATTCCTTATATTTATTTTAAAAGGAGAAGTTTCAGAGGAAGGCAATTAGAATGACTGTAAGGGTTAGAAAGCATTAGCTATGATTTCTGTGAAAGGAGTTGGACTATTTAGCTTACAGAAAAGAAGCCTGAGGAGTGACTTAATAACTCAGCTTCATAAATAATTCCAACTTGCAAAAGGAAGAAAAAGTATTTTAAAGAGTTATAAGGAGACTGTATTTCTATAAAAGATAGATAAAATTGCCATAAATTGCATAAGAGAATTAGTTTAGATATTTCAAAACAAAACTCTACATATCTTCCTGATAGTGTTGCTGACTAAAAACTACCTACCCTAAAAAATATAAGGGGTAATAATCCCATTACAGAGCATAATGTAAAAACTTATTTTTTAGAAAAAGGAGTATCTTGTTGATATTTAAATAGAGTTTTGAATTCTGGTAGTATTTCTTTGGAGTACATAATTCTAGTTTCTTACATAAGAAAATTGATACCAAGAAGTAGTCTCATTTAATATATCTTCTACCTCACTGTGAAACTAAGAAGAAAGGACTCATTTCAGTAGTGAAAGTATGCTCTGTTTTGATTAGTGGACTATACACAATGTGATAGAAAAAAACTGTAAGATATGATAGCCCCAAAGAACTTAAAATTGAGATGAAGATACTGTAGATGCACTTAAAAAAATAAAATTAATACAAAATAATAGTGTATGTGTCTTTGTGTACAATTTCTATTCCTATAGATGAATACTGTCTTAGGTGTTCTTAATTTTGTTTTTGCTATGGGACCTGTTCTTACAATAATGCTTTTAAGTGCACATAAATAAAATGTACAAGATTACAATGAAAACTACGTATGGTGAAATAAATTTATCACAATATTAAAAAAAATAAGTACCTCACATTTAGAACCCCTGATATATAGGTGTTTAGAAAAAGAAGAGACTTAGAGTAGTTGGAGAAGAAAGTCCTGCATTAACATCTCCCTTACTCAACTACATGAAACTTTTGTTCCTGCCAGCTGGATCTCTTTAGTTATTCTGCAGACATTCAGAGAGGCTAAAAACTAGAAGAAAATCTAATCCAACCATACCTAAACAAGAATCTTCTTAATTCAAACTGAGTCGTCTTTCTGCTCCTGGCTAAAGAGCTACAATGAGATGAAGCTCTCTCAAGGACATTCATCTCTGTGGTTGGATAGTTCTAACAGTTTTCTCACTGCAACTTCCAGCCATCATTCCAAGTGTTGTCTTCTGAGGAGATTCAGAACAAGACTAATCCTTACTTAGAAGTGCCCTTCCATTGGCTTGAATATAACTGTAAATATTCTTCCCTATCTTCTTTTTATCAGGCTGCACATCCCCAGTTCCTTTAGTGGATTCATCTCTTTCGAACATGCTTTAGTTTCTCTGTCTTTTCTTTTAAAATGTGCCCAAGATATATGACTTGTACAAATGCTAATGATAACAGTAAGAGAAGAGAAGGAAATTAAAGGTATGTCCATTAGCAAAGAAGAAGCAAGCATGGTAGTTTATAGTTTACTTGGAAAACCCCAGAGAATCACTAGAAAAATAAATTCAGATGAAGAACAGTTTCAGTAGAGTAGCAGGATAAAAACACAAATTGCCAAAAATCAACTTCATATTTATATGGTTAATACTAAAAACCAAGAAGAAATGATTAAAAAAGGAAAGAAAGAAATCCCATTCAGAATAGCTTCAAAATATATAAAATGTCTAAGAGTCAGCTTACCAAGAAATATTGAAAATGTATATAAATACAATTAGAAAACACTTAACAGAAGTGAAAGAAGACTAATATGATTGGAGCAGTATTCATCCCTAGTGGTTAGGCCAGGTCAATGTATGAAAATGACAGTATTTATATATAATTTGTTATATAAATTTGGTTGGATGTCAGAATGCCAAAGATGTATTTTATAAAACTGGAGAAAATAAAAGATTAATTTGGAAGGAAAAAAAAAGTCTTAATTCTCAAATAAAATGCAAATAATATTTCAGGGCTTCAAGCTATATTCTATATCAGTAATCATCAGATCTCTTTGATACTGGTTAAGGTAATAAATAAGTAGACTAGTAGAATAGACTAGATAAGCAAGAATCAGGAATAATTGAATTTAGCGTGCTAAAATAGTTACAAGAGCATAAAATATGGAATGGAAATGGGGAAGATTTCCTTTTTGACAAGAACTGCTGAGAAAACTAGGAAACACTTTATCAGAAAACAGATTCTGACTAGAATCTTACTCTATATATCACAATAAGTTCTCAATGGATATGCAAAGTAAATAAAAATCTAAAGAAACCATCTAATAGTACTTTTGATAACTATGGTTATAGAAATATTTCATAACTAAACAAGAGATAGAAATAATTTTTTAAAAAGAGAAAAGACAATTTTAACTAATTTAAATTAAAAGATTTGTGTGAATAAGATCATTAGTTAGCTTAAGAAGGAAAAATGACAAATTAGGAGTAATCCTGGTATGAATTCTTTGTAGTGGAGAAACTATCATTTGTCCTTTGTTAATATTATTGAATCTTATTATATTTGGCTAGAAAATTATCTTGCCTTAAAGCTTACTGTAGAAGTCAGGCTTACCTCAGAGGGGATCTCAGAGGGGTCCTAACAAAGTGGAATAGTGTTAAGGAATGCTAGATCGTATCCTGTACTTCTTTGGGGTCCTCAGGTTTTGTTTTGGGGCTATCCAAGCTTATGTTTTTGAGTTTCCCAAATTAAATTGACTTACCTACTAGTATACATCTCTAGTTGCCTTTCTTTGGGAGTCTTATCTATTGCCTATGTTAGGCCAATCAGGCAAATGTCTTTGTGTTTTTATCTGAACTCTTATAACGTAAAATTACAAAGAGCTACTTGCTCCTTTCAACCTCTCTCCCTACAAATGACCTAATGTATTTTTTTTTCTAAATAATTTCAGATTTTGGATTTTTTTTCTTGGCTAATAACATTTGTTAAATATGTGGCATCCAAGATAACAAGTAAGAGAAAAGAGATGGGGCTTCAAGAGTAAAGAGGAAGTGTGTTCAGGTTCTGACTCTGATGCTGGTTCTGTGACTCTGAATAAGTTACTTAACCTCTCAGCACCCCAAGCACCTCTCTAAAATTGTAAATTGCAGAATAAGTATCAGCCTGTATTTATACAAAGGGTTTTCTAATTAGGAGTTTTCCATAAAAATGAAATCATGTGTCCAGTCCTATGAAAGATAAAGAATTAGCATATAAAACTAGGAGCTACTCTAATAGATAAGTATCCAATGTTATAAGCAGATATCAAAAGAAGAATTGTGAATCAACAATAAATATGAGAGTGCTACAAAGAGAAAAATGCAAATTAAACAATTTTGAAGTTTCCTTATCAAGTCTAACAAAGTGGCAAATACGGTAAAAAAAAAAAAAAAAAAAAAAGGCAATAGTGAGTATAGGAGGGGCTGATGGAAGACCAACCTTTTTTTTAAATAATTATAACTTTTTTATTGACAGAACCCTTGCCTGGGTAATTTTTTTATATTATCCCTTGCACTCACTTCTGTTCTAACTTTTTCCCTCCCTCCCTCCACCCTCTCCCCCAGATGGCAAGCAGTCCTATACATGTTAAATATGTCACAGTATATTCTAGATACAATATGTGTGTGCAGAACTAAACAGTTCTCTTGTTGCACAGGAAGAATTGGATTCAGAAAGTAAAAAAATAACCTGGGAAAAAAAACAAAGATGCAGTTTACATTCATTTCCCAGTGTTCTTTCTTTGGGTGTAGCTGCTTCTGTCCATCATTGATCAATTGAAACTGAGTTAGAGCTTCTCTTTGTCGAGGAAATCCACTTCCATCAGAATACATGCTCATACAGTATCATTGTTGAGATATATAATGATCTCCTGGTTCTGCTCATTTCACTTAGCATCAGTTCATCAGTCTCTCCAAGCTGCTCTGTATTCCTCCTTCTGGTCATTTCTTACAGAACAATAATATTCCATAACATTCATATACCACAATTTACCCAACCATTCTCCAATTGATGGGCATCCATTCATTTTCCAGTTTCTAGCCACTACAAACAGGGCTGCCACAAACATTTTGGCACATACAGGTCCCTTTCCCTTGGGGGGGTATAAGCCCAGTAGTAGCACTGCTGGATCAAAGGGTATGCACAGTTTGATAACTTTTTGGGCATAATTCCAGGTTGCTCTCCAGAATGGTTGGATTTGTTCACAACTCCACCAACGATGCATCAGTGGAAGACCAATATCTTAATATGCTGTTGGTAGTATTGGGAATTGGTCCAACAGTTTGGAAAACAGTTTGTATTTCTTGTTGAATCTTTTTAAGGCTTTGCTTAATTTTTTTCAATTAACAACAACAGAAATCCTCTTCTCTCTTTATTGAGATACAAAACCCTTGTAACACATATTGATAGCAAAACAAATTCCTGCAATGATCATATCCCCATCACCTCTCCATTTAAGAAGTGAGTAGCTTGCTTCATTATTACTACTCTAGAATCATTGTTGGTCATTGCAATTTAGAGTTATTTTGTTGTTACATAAATTGTTTTCCTGGTTATTCTCACTTTAATGTAATAATTCATGCAAATCTTCCTACATTTCTCTGAAACTATTCCTGTTATTCTTTTTTATAGTACAATGGTATTTGTTTAGCTATTTTCTAATTGATGTTGTCTGTTTAGTTGCCTGGTCTTTGTCATCACAAAAGAACTGTTATTAATAGTTTTATTCTAAATATATAAGTCTTTTCCCTCTTCTCTTTGGGGTATGAATCAGTTGGTATCGTTGGGTCAAAAAGTATGCATAATTTAGTAGCTTTTGGGGTATAATTCCAAATTGCTTTCCAAAATGACTCTTCTAGATTCAAATACTCCCTCAAATTTTGTCATTTTACTTTTTTGGGCAACTTTGTCAAATTAAATGGGGAAAAGTGAAGTAGAATCTCAAAATTGTTTTAATTGGCTTTTTGCAAATTATTAGTGATTTGGAACATTTTTATTTGACTATATAGTGCCTTTGAAAAGACTTTTACATAAATTATCTCATATGATCTTTACAACATACAGAATCTGTATGTAGAAGATAGGAGCAAAAGCAGGTAATATAGGAAGAAGGTCATCTGATTAAAAAGTGTCAACACTATTAAAACTTAAATGAATTGTTGCTAATGAGGGAAACCCAAAGATGACAGAGAACCATTTTTAAGTTATGATATAGACAAGACTACTACTTGAGGTTGAACGGGATAGTGGTCAATCAGTGTGTCAGGCACTAGTGATAAAAATAAAAAGAGTGAAATAATTTCTGCTCTCAAGGACTTTAAATAGTATTGAGGCAAAACATAAATCCACATAAATACTTACAGAATAAATACAAATAATTGTGAAGTTATTAAACACAAGATAGTTTGAGAAGAGGGGGCATTTGGGGTAGCAGATCAAGAAAGCCTTCATGTTGAATACTTTGCAGGAGCTGAGTATGGAGAATATGAATATGGAGAGAAAATCAGTTTGGTTGGATCACAGAGTGCAGGAGGAAGAGTAGTATCTGTTGAGACTGGAAAGATATATTAGGACCTAGTTGTATAATTTTTTAAAAGTAAAAGCTAAATAGAAGAATTCATATTTTATCCTAGAAACAATAGGAAACCACTGATATTAAGTAGGGGAGTTACTTGGTCCGATCTGTGCTTAAGGAAAATCACTTTTCTAGCAATGGGTAGCATAGATAGTAGTTGGGAGAGACTTAAAGCAGGGAGACCATTTATAATATTTTTGCAGTAATCTAGTCGAGGTGTTTAAACATCTAAACTAAGGTGGAGGGTAGACATGTGAGTATAGAGAAGAGTTAGAGTGTAAGAGATGCAGAGGTAGAAATGTTAAGATTTATCAATTAAATAGATATATGAGATGAGGGGAAAATGAGAGTTGAGGATAATGCGGTCTGTAATACCTGAAAACAGAGACAAGACAGAGCTATTCAATTGTTATTGAGCTACTATTTTTTTCTGCCAAAAAGATTGTTTTAGAGTACTGAAAATAAAAGAAGAAAATTGGATACAGGAGACTTGAACTTAAAGTGAAATAATAGCAAGAGAACATTCTCTGCCTTCAGGGAATTGTCACCTGACACTGAAGAACTCCATCCTAGGGAACTGAAAGAACTGGCAAATGCGATTGTTGAGCCATTATGAATGAACATAAGATTATTGAGTTAGAGGTAGAAAGGTCCTTAGAGGTTATTATAGACCAAAGCTTCTTAAATTGTGAGGTCACATAATTGAATTGAGGATCACGAAATTATCATGTGTTATCAGTAAATGTTTGATTTGTAAATCTGTATACCTGAGAACACATAAAATTTTCTTGGGAGAAGAGGGATTGCAAGCATTAAGAAGCTCTGATTTATAGAGCAGTATTCTTAACAGCTGCTTAACAGGTCCCAGAGAAGAGAAATGATGTGTTCAGGGTCACACGGGTAGAAAAAGGAAAAGCCAGGATTTGCATCTAGAAGTTCTCTTCCCATTGTATTACCTGATCCTTGAAAGATCATAGAAGACAAAAAAAGGACGTCATAGGATTTAGAGAAAGGTAAATGTCTTGATTTTCAATAAAGGAAAGAAGAGAACAGTATCAGTAAATTATTGATCAGTGAGCTAAATTTTTTTTTCTAGGTGGAGGTCTATTGTCCACACTGTGAGTAGACGTGGTTACATGAACAGTCAGTAAGATTTCATCCATCTCTTGCTGGTTTCTCAATTCTGCTAAGACTAAGACAGGCAGAGTTGGGTATCACATCACCCTTGCCTCCAGATCTCCTGTCTGGTCAACAATGTCCATTGGAAGAGGAGAAGCACCTTTTAATCATCTAGTCTCCCAGCTCTGAGGTAAAGGGAGAAGCATCTGTCCTGCACTCCATATCACTTCCATAAATCTGCACCAGTTCTACAGCCTTGATTTCTGGTGGCCAGATTCCTTGCTGTTTTCTGTAATACTTGCCCCTGTGTGATCCAGATAAGAACCTTATAAAAACCCACCACCACCACCATATTTTACCGGGTTTGTTGTCTCATTCCACTAGTCCCCAGAAGATCTGTTTCCATTATCTTTGCCTCCTCTTCTTTGGTGTTACTCTTCAGTAAAGCTGGCTTGCTTTACTTTGCTTCATAAAACTGTTGAGTGCTCTGTGTTTCCCTTAAGTACAGATTAGAATCCTGAATTTATTCTCAAATTCTATTGATAGATCGTTAAGCAAAGATAAAATGACCACTTGTGTATTTTTTAGTGGGGTAGATTTTTTCTCATTTGGGTTGGATTGGATCTCTCACAAACTTTCTGTATTTGTAGACCAGTTGTGTTGCCTATAATGCCAAGTACATAGGTTTGATCCCTGGATGGACCATTCCATTCAAGGAGCAGTAGTGTATAGAGGAAAGAAGACTCGTTTTGAATTGAGAGGACCTTGATTCAAGTGCTGATTTTACTATCTTTGTGAACTTGGTCAAATCACTTGACCTTTCTGCCCCTCAGTTTTTTCATCTGTAAAATAGATTTGGGCTTGGATGAACTAAGATGCCCCTTTCAATTTTACATACATGATTCAGATCTAAAATTTTTTAAATAGATTCTAGAGAAGTCACTTATTTGAGGTTCAGTTAGCTGTGCAAAGAGCAATTTTTAAAATTAATTTTTTTTGCTGAGGCAATTGGAGTTAAGTGACTTGCCTTGGGGTCACACAGGTAGGAATTATTATGTGTCCAAGGCCAGATTTGAACTCGGGTCCTCCTGACTTCAGGGCCACCTTGCTGCCGCATGCAGAGAGCAATTTAATCCTAAAATCAAGGGGTATATGGGGTAAAGAGATTTTGAAAAAGAAGGGTTCTCAAAGAAGACCCAAGGGAGTTGAGAAATAATCCTAACCGTGTTTGATTTAAAGATAAACCAAAACACTATATTGTTTATGTGTTTCCTATTTTGCATATAATTTATACACTGGAGTTCTTTTTCACAATACTAAAATAATTTGCCTATTTTAAATGCTTACAGGCTGAATTATACTAGTATAGACATTTTTGGCCTGAACAGTTGAGGAAAGTTAACCAAGGTTGATGAAAAAGCACCTACTAATCTTTTAGTTTGGGGGTTGTTTTAGGCTGCATTTTGTTAGAGGTTCCATCCAACATATTAGAAAAATTGTAATTTTTCTGCCTTTTAACAGGTAGACATACAGAAAGTTATATTGAAATTTTTGATTCTTTCTAGACATACTGAAATAGCATTCAGTTGACATAAATAGGATTTACATTCCATAAGCAATTCTAATTTAGATTATAACTCTTCTAGCACATTTTAAAATGGTAATCTTACTAAAATTAAGTTAAATTTTCTTCCTTAGTAAGAAGGAAAAAGCTTCCCTGGAATCAGTTACTTTTTCTTAGCTGGGACATTTTCTTTGATTTTCAAAAATGCTAATTTAAAAACTTAAAGTTAAACTCATCTTTTGGCACAATTGTGAATTACTTTTGTTATATGAATTGTAACTGAATTACTTTTGTTATAATAATTGTAACAAGTCCTCCTTATTTTTTTTGTCATGGTATAAAAATATGAATTTTAAAAATATGCAGCTCTTTGTTTTATGATTATTTTAAATGACAGTTTCTAGGAAAAAGAAGGGTGATATTAGAAAGAGAGAACATTTATTAAAGTCCTAATGTATGCCAGGCGCTGCACTAAGCTGTAAAATACTGGTACTAGCAAGCAAGACAGTTACTGCTCTCGAGACATTTATAGTCTAATGGTGAAATCCAACATATTAAAAGGAGACTGAAAAGAGGACAAGTTTAATCCCTCCTTCTCCCTCCCACCCCTCACAATGGATGTGGGAAAGAGGTGAAGATGATGGACAAGAATGTAGGAGCTTGGTGAGATGTAAAGGAGAAGTGACTTGGAAGCCAAGTTCTGGTTGAGATATGGTAAAAACTCAGCTATTAGAACAGTTGTTAGGTTTTGTTTATATTTGGGGAAATTTTTACATATAAAATAACATGAATTCTTTTCAAAATTTTATTGGATTTTTTTGTTTTTACACCATGTTTCTAAATATATGCTTTCCATAGAGATATTGCTATTAACAAATAATTAAAGTTTATGTGGGAGGAAGTAGCACTATAGTAAATTAATCTGATGATTTGTATTGTATAGTTTCACACACAAATCCCTTTCTCCCCTGCTCCCAGGCTTCTACAAAGAAGGAATGGAAATGCATTTTTTCATCTCTTCTTTTGGACTAAGCTTAGTTGTTAGAATTACACAGCATTTAGGTTTTTTTTTTTTTCTTTCTATTTATATTATTGTAGTTTTTGTGTATATTGTTTTAGTTGCATATTTTGTGTCAGTTCATATGAGTTCTCCTATCTTCTGTATATTATTTTACATATTAAATTTGCTAAGATTTAGAAATGCAGAGATATCATTTAATAAGTATAGCGTATATATATATATATATATAGTACTTTTTATGGGTATTAAAGGATTTAGAGATTCTAATAGAATATCATTTTTGGTAAATAGATTGGCATTATTTAGAGTGATGTTGGAAACAAATTGTTGAGTAATTTTAATTAGATATCAATTTTTCTTTTACATTGTTATATAAGAAATTAGTTGCAATGATTTTCTCCTGGAGTAGAAAACAATAGTCTAAAAATCTCACTAGGCACCAAAAAAAGTCAAAAAGTGAAGAAATTCTATAACAAATCTTTAGATGCCAAAAATTTATGCTGTAATAAAAAAGAAAGAAAAGCAATCTAAAGAGCTCAGAAGATAATGAAAAGCCAGAGTAACATCAAAGAACCAAGTCAAAACATAGCTGAAAAAGGTTGATATATTAAAAAGTTCAGGAAAGCAAAAGAAATAGAGGGAAAAAATGTAGGAGAAAGAGGTGGATCCAAAAACAATAGCTCACATTTATATAGCAGTTATAGAGCATCGTAAATATATGACCTCATTTTATTTTCACATCTCTATAAGGATATTGCTATTATCCTCATTTTAGAGATGATTTCTCCATCTTTTCCATTTTTCCCCCCCGAGATTTATAGAACTTATGTGATTTGCACAGAATGATAGTAATTGTAAGAGGTGGCATTTGCTTCCGAGTCTTAGGTAGGAAAATGAACCTCGCATCTTGCTTGCTATATTGTCTTTATTAGCGTGAATAGCAATAGAAGGAACTCCTTGAGGATAGTTACTATTTCATTTCTGTTTTTGTATCCTCAGTATTTCACTCAAAGTTTCCCCTCTTCCAAAAAATTGCCTTATACATGTTTAGCATGTGCTTATACGTGTGCCTATATATCCTAAAACAGTGTAGATTTCTTGAAGGCAGGGATTGTTTCATTTTAATTTTTTTCCGGTTTCTAGCATCTAAAAAAGCATTTGATAAATGTTAGTTGATAATTTATTTTTGTTGTTTTTTAGTCATTTTCAGTTGTGTCCAATTCTTCATTACCCGTTTTGGGGTTTCCTTGGCAAAGATACTGAGCATCCTTTTCCATCTCATTTTGCAGATGAGAAAACTGAGGGAAGCAGAGTTAAGTGATTTGTCCAGGGTCTACAGAAAGTCTCTGAGGTTGAATTTACTTAGGTCTTTTTGACTCCAGACCTGGTGTTCTTTCCATTGTGCCACCTAACTACCCATAATTAATTTATAGTAGTCACTTGATTTATAGTAGTCTTCTGATTGGAAGTACTAGGATGCTGAGCTAGAGAGATTACCCCCATCCTTTTCTATGGTCCTCTCACTTTGTCTGGAAATCAAGGCATTTTGTATGGGACACGCTCCTATTCTTCAGTTTTGGATGGATTATGTAAGAAGAGGTTGGAATCCCTTGGTTACATAAAAGCTAAAATTCTTAAACAACTTGGTCCTTTATTGTCTTTTTTTCCACTTTGGTGAAGATTATGGCTTTGTTTCTCTTAGATCATCTCTTTAGCAGTATTTTCTTTTCTTTGTTATCCGTTGCTTCTGAAGTAGTTTTAAAAAGGGAGCTCATCTTGGCTGTGGAATGATTTTTGTCCATATTTCCTAGAAGTACTAGGTTCCTTCATCCTTCTTGTCTCTTCCTTTCATTTTAGACTTTGGTCTAAATTTCAACTTTGGACGTTAAAATGTACTCAACTAGATATATAGACTTGCACATTATTGTTGAAACTTTCTCTGAGTCCTCATACTATCTGTAAAACATTATTCAGTTTACAGAATCATGTTAACTCATCTATTTTGTTGAGTCATACTGCATATTTTGTGAAGCTAAAAAAAAGACCAGATTTTGGCAGTTTTGGATATGCATGTAGATTTTCATACTCTTTACAATAACTCTCTGGCTCCCTCTGGGGTTTGAAGCCTACAAGTTGGAAACTGTTGCTGGTGAAATGCATGAAATATACATGAAAATTGTAAAAGCAATTAAATGTAGAAGTCTCCTGTGTTTAATATACTATATAGAGTTTCTATAAACAGATTTAAACAATGGTATTTCTGTGCCTGTTTATTATATGAGAATTTTCAGATTTTGGAAGTTTTTTCAGTATTTACAAGTGTTTTTGTGTTAGTGTACCTTATGATAGTGTGTAGCTTTGAAGAAGTGTAATTCTAGTTATGTACATTTCAAAATATATTTATTTTGTTCATTCACCAAGTATTAAGTACCTACTATGTTCATTGTACTGTGTTTTGGACAATAGGAATTCTAAAGAAAAAAAAATTTGTTGGCATAAAGGAACTAACAATAATATACATCTAGTACAGAAAACACATTGTGGCTTCAAAGAATAAAAATCCACAGTAGTGTGCATAAGGTCAGAGGATTCAAATTTAATGTCTTTGATTTTGAGAAGCACTATTATTTTACAGGTCATAGACATGATCAAAGTTGCATTTCAGGTTCATATATTACATTGGTAATCATTGATTCAGATTGTCCCAAAACGTTAGAAGACTGAAACATGAAGGAATTATGAAAATATTGTAATGATTTTTTTTACCAGAGAAATCTCTCAATAAAATCGATTTAGAATGGTAGAACTCTTAGTTTTTATAATTTGAGTGTCAATATGCTATATTATAAAGCTTAGGACTGTCTACCAGTTATCATAATCATTACCAAATATTTTTATGTGATCATTAAATACTGTGCTCATATAAAAAATATTAAAAATGGCCCTTGCCTTGAAAGAATGTTGGAAGTAGAGGTACTTGATCTTTGTCTTTTATTCTGAGAAAGACTGGACGAGGTCACCCTGGGCAAATGTGGTGTTCTATTCCCCTTCCCAGTTCAAATGTCCATTAAGTGGCGAAGATACCCTCACAGACTAACCCCCTTCTTAATTGGTTTAATAATCAGTCTTTTCCTGACAATTTCTAAATCAGTATTCCAATGAATTCCCTTACAATATTTTAAGAAATTTTCAAGAAAAATTGCTCTGAAGTTCTAGAACAATAAGGTAAAGAAGAAATAGAAAAAAATCCACTGATCACCATCTGAAAGAGATTCTAGAAGGAAACTTACAAGAATATTATAGCCAAGTTTCAAAGCTCTCTGGTTAAGGAGAAAATAGTGGAAACAACAACAACAAAATGAATATTGTTTAGCTACAATAAAGATACAGAAGACCTAGCAGCTACTGTGTTGAAGGAATATAGGTCTTGAAATACTATTATTTCATAAAGCTAAAGAGCTGGGATTATGACAAAGGTAATTTACTGAGAAAAGTTAAGTATAGTTTTGAATGGAAAAAATAGATATTTAACAAACCGAAAGACTTTCAGATATTTTCAGGACTTTAAGGGAAAATTCGACATATAGCATCCAGAAGAAATATAAATATTAAGGACCAATTATAAAGAACTCAATGAAGTCACATCATTATTTACATATGAAAATATTATCAATTCTTTTATTACTGCCCTTTCTCTTTGGATACTTTGAAAGAAAGGCCTGGGCTAAACTGAGTATGATGGAATGATGCTAAATTTAAAAAATAAAACCAACTATATTGGGAAAGATAAAAAGAAGCAATTGCTTCCTACAAATGAGCCAGAAAAGGAGAAAATTGAAACAGAAGTTAATAGGTTGGTAGTGCTGAAACCTTACTCATTAGAAATGGGTTAAAAAGGGAACAACACGTGTGTGTGTGTGTGTGTGTGTGTGTGTGTGTGTGTATACAAATATAAAAATCTTCAACATTCAGAAAGAAATAAGAGACCAGTGGGTTAGGGAGGGAAAAGAGGATAAGGGAGAGATGCTTGGAGGGGTAGATAGTTTAAAGAATAGGAGGGCAAGGTAGGAAATAGAAGTAAAGCAGAGAAGTGAGGAAGAACGGGAATAGAGTGAGAAGGATAGTGAGGAAAAATAGGAAAGAGGAAAATATCCAAATAATTATAGCTTAGATTTTGAATGGGATGAATTTACCCATAAAATGGAAACTGATAGCAGATTAAAAATTTGAATTCATCTTTGTTACTTTCAGGAATTGCTATAAAAATGAGATATGCACAAATATAACATAAAGGTTATATTATAAATTATAATTTATAATATATATTAATATATAAATATATTATGTTATAAAATAAAATTTATTATTTAAAAAAGTAAGGGTAGTAATCATGATTTCAAACTAAGTTAAAGCTAAAGTAAATTTAATCAAAATTATAAAAATAGAGAAACTACATTGTCAGCTTTATTCGATATTGTCTTAGTACATTTAAAATAATGAGACAGTATAAAAGACAGGTATACTTGCCAAAATAAACATAAGAACTATACAAATATAAACATAAACATTTTTATACAGATAATATTTGAGTTAAACAATTAACAGTTATTGTTCATGGAAAGAGAAAGCCAATATAATTTTAAATTTTTTTATCTTATTACCTAGTTAATTTATTTATATAATACCATCCCAATTAAAGTACTAAAATTTTATCTTATTTGACAGGAAAAGGTTATAATGAATGTTGGAGAGGATGTGGGAAAATTGGGACACTAATGAATTGTTGGTGCTGACTTGTGAAATAAACCAATAATTCTGGAGAACAATATGGCTCAAAACAGTATGCCCTAAAAGCTATCAAATTGTGCATAATCTTTGATTCAATAGTGTCTCCGTATCCCAAAGAGATCATAAAAAAGAGAAAGGACCAAGATATGCAAAAGTATTTGTAGCAACTCTTTTTGTAGTAGAAATGCTTCCTAAGGTCCACTTGACTTCCTTCTTCAGTATGTCTAGTTCTAGATCAGAAAACACATCATGGCTATTGATGATGTTAAGATCATTCTTGTATACTTTCATGTATTCTTGCTTTCTCTTTTTTAATCTCTTCTGCTTCTGTTAAATACCTCCCTTTTTTAAATTTATCATGTCCTTTTTTTTTTTTTGCATGATACTCTCCCTTGATATCTTAAAACTTTCTTGAAGACATCTCTTGTCTTTCTCATCTTGTTGTTTTCTTCTGTGTCCTACATATCTTCTCCTTTCCTAGAAAAAGCTTTTTGAGTCCTTGAAAAATTTCTGGATCTGAAATTAGGAAAGACCTAGATTTGAATCTTGACTCAGATTTATTATGTCACAACCATATAATTGTTGTATGATTCCTGCTGCTTGCTTTCCTTAGTTTCCGAGGCCTTTCCTTTCCACCTATTAATTGTCTTTTGTGTGTATCTTTGATCTTTTCTCTGTGTGTATCTTATATATACTTAGCTATTTGCATGTTCTTCCCCATTTGAATGTGAGCTTCCTGAGAGCAGGGACTTCTTTGTTTTTTGGCTTTTCTTTTTAACCCTAGTATTTTAAATCCTTAAGAAGTGCTGAGTGACTGTCTTAGTAGAAAATGAGAATAATAATACTTGTAATACCTAGCTCACAGAGTTGTTATAAGAAGGTACTTTGTTAAACTTAGAAGTTTGCAAAAAGTTTTTTTTTTTTTTTAATTATTAAGCTTGTCTCTTGACAATATATTGAGAAAGAAACATGAGGGAAGCTTCTTCCCTTTTTTGGAGTTTTAAGAAGGCTTTTTTATCTTGCTCGGATCCAAGTTTACAGTCTCTTGACTTGTGGGGGAAAGTCTTTGTGTCCTACCCTACTCTTCTGACTAGACCAGGGAAACATCCATGTGATTATAGTTTTTGTTTGTTTTGTCTTGACTGGGAATCAGGAATGGAGCAAAAGTGTTAGTCTAGATCTTTCTGGGAGAAGGAAGAAACATTTAACAGTTACCAGGGATGATGCAAAGAATTGTCTTATACTGACCTTGTTACATTAAGGTAGTGCTCAAGCCAAGCTTCCCATTCTAAAAGGTGGTAAGTATGGCTTAGTTTTAATATGTTATATTAGGGAGACACTTTGGGTGAGTTCTAAACAGTCCTAATAAAAGCCATTTATGACTTTTGGAATTAATATAACCATTTGGCTAAAATAACTGCTCTTAGGAAGAGAATATTCTAGGCGAAATGCTCACATGGGCTTTCAGAGGGCCAGCTATCCAGATAAAAATCTAATGAATGTCGCTTAGTGGTGGGTTCTCTGAGTAGTCTTTAAAAAAAAGCTTTCAAGATGTTTGGTTAATTTTTATATAAACTTTTGTTAATTGGCTATATTATTAAATACAATTAAATGCTATTAGTTGCCAGATATTTGAGTAATATGATGAATTGCCTGACATCTAATGACGAATTTATTTGAATGAAACACAAATACCAAATGACAGAAATATTTTTTAATAAAAAGTTAAAACATAGATCACTAACATTAATAGAAGAATACAGAATACCCAAGAGAAGCATATTATGTAAAGTAATTGTACCCCTTAACCCAAGCATGCTTTCAGAATTCTCTGGGTTTAAAGGATCTGTCTGGATTCATGCTAGAGACCTGACGTCACTGGGGTCAGGTGCTTTTTCACTCTTTAATTTCCCTACCAAATATTCCCAGAAAAATTTCTAAAAGGGAAGCTTTGATATGACTAATATCTAAGGTTTTCCAAGGTACAATGTGGATGTCAGGCATAGGACAGCTTTTTATGTTCTACACTAAAAGTAATTGCAAAAGATGGAAGAGGATTCACAGATTCAACACACAAGGAATTTTTAAAGAGATCCTATAAATAAAGACTCTGTGGGACTGTGAATGAGTTCTTTACATTGACCTTAAACCTTCCTTTTCTGGGCAACTCAAGGTGTAATGGAGTCTTAAAAAGATATAGATAGCTTTACTCCTCATTGCTTGACTTGAGCTCTGTATCTTCAGAGAAACTTTCCTTTAAAAAAAAAAAATTGCCTCCCTGAGGAAGGGACCTTTCTAGTTTCTCTGAGCCATTGAAATCTAGTCACTCTGTGGCTTCCTACAACTGCATAACTGTTGTCCTGCTGTCACTCAGAATGATCCTCCTTTCCTCCCTCTGTCCCTTCCCCTTGTAGCTAAACCATAGCTGCTACCTTTGATCCTGGGACTATTCCAACCCAGGACCAAACCCTTATGGATAATCTTTTATACCTATAAGTTGTAGGTAAATATCTTTTTTTTTTTTAAATCACTTCTCATATTTCATAGGAGCACATAGATATATTAATCTAGCATAAAAATGTTTATGACAATGAATGGATAGCAGCTTCTGACTCAGAAAGATCTTGAAAATCCTTCATGTGGCACATGACTATGTGATTCTGGACAAGCCACTTAACCTCATTATCCTCAACCAACTCCCTGTGTCCATAAACATTGCTTGAAGAAGTTTCTCACCAAGAGACCCTTTCACTGAAGAAGTACCTTTTCCACTACCCACAAATGCTTGTGCTGGGTGTTATGTTTTTGTTTTAAAAATATCTGCATCATACTGTTAGCATGTGCAAAATTCCTTTACTTTGTTTATGTAGTGTATTTGTTTTAATATTACTGTAGGACATTATGTTTATCTTCTTTCAATTTCATCTTGTTAGCAAGGCCAGCTCTTTCAATTTTTTTGAATCTTGATTCTGACATTTAAGATATTGTAAGTTTATAAAGTATCTTTTCTCTATATTCACCCAAGTCTTTAATGAAAAAATGTTGCATAGGAAGAAAAGCATAGCATCTTCTGTTAAATGTTGGCATCAATCAATTAATTTATTTGAAATATTTATTAAATACTTACTAAGTAGAAGATTTTAGAACAGAGAAACATTACTTTATCACATGCTCATATATCTTTTTCCACTTGCTAGGGACCTTTCCTGCCTACAGACTTTTCCTGCTCCCTATTTCCTATCTCCTGAGCCTGGTATGCCAGCAAAAGATTAAATAATAGAGAAACACTTTCATCCATCACCTTTTCCCATACCCCCATGGTTCCATTAGTTCCATTGCCTAAGATACTTAACAAATACCTAGAAAGAACTTCAAAGTTAGAACAACCTTTACTGATAGTAATAACCCATCTCAACATAGCTATCAATGATTTACAAAATCCCAACCAACACATTCCTCCTCATCCTAGTGATTCTCAATTCCATTTATCATATTTCAAACCCTTCCTTCCTTCCTTATTCCTAGTCCCTTCAATACAACTCCTCCAATGTTCCACTCTAAAATTGCCTATTCTTTTCACTGTGCTCTCTGGATTGTGTAGATAACAAACTTATTTTCATTGTAAACCTTTTCCTTTTCCATTCTTTTCATCTTGTGACTTTCATTGAGACTTGGCTTCTTCCTAATGATACAGTCTTTCCAGAACTAGTTGCAATTTCACTTTTATCCCTTGACTTATTGATCAAGGTATGGGAATTAAGGGTCCCTAGCAAGTGGGAAAAAAAATATCAGCATATGATATTCCATTGCATGTCTCATTATGACTGTCTATTGATCAGGCATTTATTAGACATTTCTTGGGTGCAAGATTCTGGGAATATAAAGTAAAAAATAAAAGTTCTTATTTTAAAGGACCTTATATTCTATCAGAGGAAACTTTATACATATTTAAGGATTTAAAATATATACACAAAGCAAAACCTAAAATAATCTTACACTAGAAAACACTAGAAGCTTTCAGTTCAATTAACCAGTGTTTTAGGTACCTACTCTGTGCTAGGCACTATTCAAGACTTTAGGAATATAAAGATCAAATTAAACAGCCTCTTCCTTCAAATCTTACATTCTACTAGGGGAAACAATGTGTATATTTAGAATTAAATACAAACTATTCATAATAATTTCCATGTTGAAAACTCAGACTGATTATAATGTATAGTTTGTTAACAAAGAACCTGGGTTCCAAAAGGTACAGTGTACAGGCAGGGAAAAATAGGGTAGAGAAGTTTGTTAGAGAAGCTAGTGTCTGGCAGAGTAAAGGCAGGGACTCTCCTGACGTCCCTCCAAATACCTCTAAATAAAGACTCTAAACAAATTTTAGAGCATCGGGACTCACAAAAAGACAGAGTGAAACAAATTTCCAGCTGAAAACAATTTAGAAGATCGGTAATAAAGGTCTGTTGCATTGAAAGGTAAAGGAAGCCTCAGCAAACCAGTAATGGGCTTTGGGATCCCCTGAATCAGCAGTAGCATTAATGGCAGTGGCAGAAACAATAAAAGTGGCTTCCAGAGGTCTTAGCTCATAGGTAAGGAGACCAGACAGGTGGTCAGAAGGGAAATTACAGGGATTTCTTTGCTAGCACTGATACAGTCAGATCTGGGTTACAATGCCAACTCCCAGCATTGGACCCTAGAAGGATCTCTGGAAACAGTTGCACAAAACCCCTGAAACTTGGGACATTGTACCTTTTACCCTGGAAATGTAGCCCTGTTTTAATAAAGAGTTAAAACCTGGGTAATAGATTGGGAAAATGAGCAAACACCATAAAAAGATTCTAACCATAGAAAGTTACTGTAGTGACAAAGAAGATCAAAGTACCCACTCAGAAGATAAAGTCAAAGCTCCTACATCCAGATCCTCCAGGACAAAGAGGAATTAGTCTCAAACCATGGAAGACCTCAAAAGGGATTTTGAAAATCAAGAGAGGGAGAGGAAAAATTGGGAAGAGAAATGAGAATGATAAAAAAGGAAATATATAAAATGAGAAGAAGAATGCCATAAAAAGCAAAATTGGCCAAATGGGAAAGGAGGTACAAAAGTTCAATAAGGAATATAATTCTTTAAAAATTAGAATTGAGCAAATAGAAGCTAATAACTTTATGAAAAATCAAGAAACAATAAAACGAAACTGAAAGAATGAAAAAATAGAAAACAATATAAAATATCTCATTGGAAAAACAACTGACCTGGAAAATAGGTCCAGAGAGATAATTTTAAAATTATTGGTCTACCTGAAAGCTATCATCTTTCAAGAAATTGTCAAGGAAAATTGTTCTGATATTCTAGAACAAGAGGGTAAATTAGAAATTGAGAGGATCTACCGATTACCTCCTTAAAGAGATTCCAAAATAAAAACTCCCAGGAATATTATAGTCAAATTCCAGTACTCTCCGATCAAGGGGAAAAAATTGCAAGCATCCAGAAAGACACAATTCAGGAATAATGGAACCACTGGTAGAATAACAAGATTTAGCACCTTCTAAATTTAAGAATCAGAGGCTTTGGACTATGATCAGAGGAGCTAGGATTAAAATCAAGAAACAACCTACCCAGCAAAACTGGGGAAAAGTTGAATATTCAATGAAATAGAAAACTTTCACACATTCATGATGAAAAGACCAGAGCTGATTGTAAAAAAAAAAAATCTGACTTTCAAATACAGGACTCTGGAGAAGCATAAGGGGAGTAATCAGGAAAGGAAATCATGAGAAATTTAATATAGGTTAATCTGTTTACTTTCCTACATGGGAGAATGATAGTTCTAACTCTTAACAATTTTCTTATTATTAAAGCAGTTAGAAGGAATATATAATAAAGGGCACATGTGTGAATTGAATATGATGGGATAATAGATAAAAAATAAAATTAAGGGGTGAGAGAAATGTGCTGGGGGAAAGGGAACAGAAGAGGTGGAATGGTATAAATTATCTATCACAAAAGAAATAAGAAAAAGTTTACAGTAAAGGGAAAGGAGAGATAGGAAGGGGAAAGAAGTTTGAACCTTACTTTCAAAATTGGCTCAAAGAAAATAATATAGAAACTCAATATAGGTATCTAAATCTTATCTTCCTCTGCAGGAAAGTAGAAGAGGAAGAGTATACACAAAAGGAGGAGAATTAGAGAAGAGAGGGTATATTGGGAGAAAGGCTAGATAGAAGTAAAACACTTTTAAGAAGGGAGAAAGAATAGAACAAATAAGTAGGAAATTCAGTTAGCAATAGTAATCATAAAAAAAAATTCTAAAGCAAGTTTCTCTAATGAAGTCCAATGTCTCAAATGTGTAAGGAAGTAAGTATAGACATGTATCCCAAAAGATTAAAAAGAGTAAAAGGACCTATATGTATAAAAATATTTATAGTACCTTTTTTTCTCAGGGTTACCCAACAGATGGGGAATGTTTTCATGATGGAATACTGTTGTTCCATAAGAAATGATGAGCAAGATGCTCGCAGAAAAACCTGGAAAGTTCTCCAGGAGCTTATACGAAGTGAAATATACTATGTATAAAGTAATAGCAATATATAATATGAATGATTTATTTATTTGCAGCAAATCAGTAATCCAGGAATATTCTGAAGGATTTAAGATGAAAAATGCTAAGTATATGAAGAGAAAGAATTGATTGAGCCTGAATACATATTGAAGCATGCTTTTTATTATTATTATTATTATTATTATTATTATTGCTTTATTTTTTTTGAGGTCTTTTGTGTTTGTATGGGAGTGAATCTGTGCTTTATTGAGGGGAGGGGGAATCTCCTCCTCTCTTCTCCTTCCCCCACAACACGACTTCGCATGTGCCTTCTCTATGGGAGTGGATTTGGAAGGGAGGAAAGGAGAGAAAGTTTTAAATGTTAAGAAAAAAAGTTTTTTACATGTAGCTGAAAACAATGGAAGAAAAAAAAGAGAAAATGTTTAGACAGCATCATACTTAGAATCAGAATATGATATCATTATGTTACAGTTATAAAAACATATTTGAATTTATACTACCTTTTTTGGTCTTTAATGGCTACAGGTTCCTACCAAAAGGTCTTCTTCTTTCATCTAATCTTGGTTTCTAGGCTATCCTCTCTATTGGATAAATAATACCTATTTTCTTGACTTTCTTTTGCTTTTTATATTAATCAGTAGGCATTCAATGAGAAGTTTGTATTTGTGAGATAGCAAAAATGTTTATAGATATACCTCAAATAATTTTGTGAAACACTTTTGTGTCATTGATTAATTGTCTGATAAATCAAATCAAAGGGAGGAAAAACATGATTAAGAAAAAAAAAGTAAACAACAAAAGTTGAAAATACTATGATTATATCCACATTTAGTCTCCGTAGTTCCCTCTTTGAATGTCTATGTCTCTTTCCATCACAAGTGTATTGGAATTGCCTTGAATCACCTCATTGTTGAAAAGAGCCAAGTTCCTTACAATTGGTCATCACATAATCTTGTTGTTCACAATGTTCTCTTGGTTCTGCTTAGTTCTATAAGCATCGTTCATGTAAGTTTTTCTAGGCTTTTCTGAAATCACCCTGCTTGTCCTTTTTTATAGAAAAATAATATTCCATTACATTCATATATATAACTTACTCAGCCATTCTCCAACTGATGGGCATCTATTCAGTTTCCAGTACCTTGCCACTACAAAAACAGCTGCTACAAACATTTTTGCGCATATGGTCCTTTTCCCTTTTTTTATGATCTCTTCAGGATGCTGACCCAGTAGTGAAATTGCTGAATCAAAGAGTATGCACAGTTTGATAGCCCTTTGGGCATAGTTCCAAATTGTTCTTCAGAATGATTGGATCATTTTAAAACTCCACCAACAATGCATTAGTGTCCCAGTTTTCCATTATCTCCTCCAATATCTTTTTCTGTCATCTTGACCAATCTGAGAGGTATAAAATGGTACCTCAGAATTGTCTTAATTGGTATTTCTCTGATCAATACTGATTTAGAGCATTTTTTCCTATGACTAGAAATGGTTTTAATTTCTTCATCTGAAAATTGCCTGTTATATGCTTTGATGATTTGTCAGTCGAGGAATTACTTGTATCCTTATAAATTTGAGTCATTTCTCTATATATTTTAGAAATGAAACCTCTGTAAACACTGGTTATAAATTCCCCCTCTCCCCCACCTTTCTGCTTCACTTCTAGTCCTGGATGCATTGGTTTTGTTTGTGCAAAACTTTTTTAATGTCATGTAATCAAAATTATGTTTTACATTTCATAATGTTCTCTAGTTCTTCTTTGACCATAAATTCCTCCTTTCTCCACAGATCTGACAGTAGACTATTCCTTGCTTTACTAATTTGTTTATAGTATCATCCTTTATGTCTAAATTATAAACCCATTTTGATCTTATCTTGGTATATGGTAATTCTTGACTGATCTTAAGCCACTTAATCTCCCTGGACCTCAGTTTCCCAATCCTATAATATAAGGGAATTAGACTACAAAAGATGTCATATAGTTCACCCCTGTTTTATAGATGAGAAAACTGAGATCCAGAGAAGTTAAATAATTTGCTAATGATTTATAAAAGTCACAGGTGTCAGGACTGAGATTTTGAGTGCAGATCCTTTATACTAATTTCAATGGGTTCTTCCCCTGGCTAACATATACTCTTAAATTAAATGGCTATTTTCGTCAAAGATTCCTGTTTGCTTATTTTTTTCCTTATTTTGAATCCAATTCAGAATTCTCTTGTTCTCTTTTACTTCTTAAAACAGATTTTCATCAAGACAACTTACGGATTTCTAGCATGCTTGATTTTGACAGTAGGCCCTCATGTTCTTGGATTTAGAATTAAACATGGCTTCACATCCTTTCTCTGATGCATTTTTCACTGTCATACTTTGCTCAGTATGTAATCTCTTTGAGCAACTTTTCTTACCTTTAAAATGTGGGATGTGTAAAATGCAAGTCTTTGATAGCCTGTCAACTGATGTTTACAAAATAATGCACCCAAAATGTTTTATGGATCTTCAAATTCTGAATGAACCTATTTTGGTGATATTGACGGTTAGATAATCTTGACATCAAAATTATTTCTTGTTCCAATGTGAGAGGACATGGTCGGATCATGCATTGTTGCTTTGAGTATCCGTATCAGTGAGGTCATGGATCTCACTGTCCTTCATCAAAGTCCTTCCTGACAGAAGGAAGAAATAGACTGTGATTTCCTGATACATAACACCAAAAAACAAAACAAACAAACAAAAAAAACTTAGATTGGAACCTAAACCTTAATCTTTTCCGTAAAGTCTAACAAATAGAATAATAATGATAGTAATAATTGGAATTGTCATACCTGTAATGCTTTAAAGTTTACAGAATTTTAGCTATGTTGTTATCCCATTTGATCTTCATAACAATTCTGCTAGGCAATTTTACCCCTTTACAAATTATGAAATAGAGATTCTGAGTTGTTAAATAACTAATCCAGTTAAAACCTTGGAATTGTGGGGGGATTTTCAAACTTGGCTCTCCTTACTCTTAAGTCTATAGTTCTCTACTTCCTTTCCAATGTATATCCAAGCATAATCAGATAAAAGACTTCACTGTAATTATCTGCTTTGCCTATCTTTGTTTTCTTCTTACCCAAATACTCTCTTTTGTATTTTTTTTTTCACTTGTGTACATTTGTGGGATCTGGAGTGATTTGCAACTAAAAAGACTAGATACATTGGGTGTAGCTATCTTTGGAAGAGATTTTATCAAATGCCATTTATGATTATCCTGCAGACATTTAATAAAAACTTTGTTCTAGGCACTAGGGACACAAAAAGATTAAACAGACTCTAAACTCAAGGAGCTTGTTACCTTTTATAGCAGGAGCCAACATTTACATAGACAAAATAATTACAAAATTGTGGATCCATATGTTTGCCAAGTAACATCCCTTTCCATTGGCTCTCTTTGCTTTGTTCAGATCATGTCAAAGAAGATCCTCTTATGCTATCCAATCAGTTTGTATTAGTTTTTATTTTATGAAGATTAATTTCTTCAGCATGTTTTACTTTTCAAATCCAACATTGAATTTATACAAATATTTATTTCATAGTAAATTAAATGTGAGGAATACAGTAATATGATTCATACAGTATCAGAAAAATAATTCCTTGTAGTTTAATAGTATTACTTAAATTCCTTTTATATGCTTTGTATATGCTTCTAAAGAAGCAATATGACATTAGATCAATTACAGTAGCTTTATTTAATTTATAAACCATATGATCATAGAACTGTTTTATGTCAATAAAAGAAATGCTGTTTCTTACAAATTTTCTATTAACATTTCTACTATTGTGTTATGAGACTTATTTTGAATATAAAGTTGATTGGCAATTACAGATATCCAATTTTGTCAGTGTCTTTTTGGAAAGCTAAATAGAAATCTTTATATTTCAAATTCCAAAGAATTTTAATTCTTAAATTATATTTATTGAAGTTTCAAATAAGCATCAAAATGAATAGTACAGGATGTTTATGATAATCTACACTGACTTTTTGCTATAATGTCAAATGAATCACTGAGTTTGTCAAAATGTGGTATTTTGTGACCTTTTAAGTGTAGCATACTTTAGGCTATTTTTTTTTTTTCTGGACTTTTTGGAAAGTTTTTGAAAAGTGAAGTCTTTTATCTGATTATGCTTGGATATACATTGGAAAGGAAGTAGAGAACTATAGACTTAAGAGTAAGGAGAGCCAAGTTTGAAAATCCCCCCACAATTCCAAGGTTTTAACTGGATTAGTTATTTAACAACTCAGAATCTCTTATTTCATAATTTGTAAAGGGGTAAAATTGCCTATTCTATGATCATACAGAATCGGAAGGATCATTCTATCATAAATTTTAAATTGTAAAGACCTTAAAGATATCTCATTCAGTCCCCTCATTTTATTTATTAGGAAGTAGAATCTCACAGAGGTCATAAGGTAGTAAGTGGCAGAGACAAGATTTGAATCCAGACTTTGATTTCTGATACTTTAGCATTATTCGTGAATTGCTATAGCCTAAAAAATCATCTGGTGGTATACCTTCTGGTAATTAATTTCTCTAATTTAAAACTACTCTGATTCTTGATAGATAGGCATGAAATATATTGATGAACTGTCCACACTCCCATCTTTCCCAGCTTGATGAAACCTTTTAGTTTCTATTCTCTTTCATTTTAAAATTCAACTTTATCTTTACTTCCTTTCTCAATTCTCTCCCTTTTCTTCTTCCCCACCTCATTGAAAAGTTGAGAGGGGAAAAAAAAAACCCTAGTCATGCAAAACAAATTATTGCATTAGTCGGATCAGAAAAAGACAGACATACTTTATTCTACATTGATGTAGTCCATCAGTTCTGTCTCTAGAAGTGGCTAGTCTATTTCATTATGAATCATTTGGAATAATAGTAGATTGTTATCTTGATCAGAGTTGATTATCTTTACAATATTATTGTATAAATTTTTTTTATTATAGCTTTTTATTTACAAGATATATGCATGGGTAATTTTTCAGCATTGATAATTGCAAAACCTTTTGTTCCACTTTTTCTCCTCCTTCCTCCCATCCCCTCCCCCAGATGGCAGGTAGACCAATACATGTTAAATATGTTAAAGTATATGTTAAATACAATATATGTTGTATGAATTTTTTTTACTGCTTCTGGTTATTTTGCATCATTTCATCCAAGTCTTCCACGGGTTCTATGAAACTATTCCCTTCATTTCTTTAGACTCTGTTCTCCATTGGCAGTATATGACAGTGGAATCTTTCAGAACCCAGAGTTGCTGCCTTGCTGTAATGAGACATGCATGTAGAATTTTAGTAGAGTTTGTGACTGTGCATATACTAATCAATCAATATGCAGAGAACCTATGCATGCAAGTGTTACTCCAAAGTTAAGAAAATGCTGTTGGTTTTGTATTAAACCAACAAACTGTCATAGATATAAAGCTAAATGACTATTTGACTTCAAAATTATAGAATTTAGTTCTGGAAACAACCCCATACATCATCTAGCCCAAATCTTTTATTTTAAAGATGAGGAAAATGAGACTTGAGGTCAAGTGGCTTCCTGAAGGTCTCAGAGTGGTTCAGACATAGGATCTCTGATCTCAAGTCCTGTGTTTGTCTCCTGTAAATCATTACTATTATTATATTGACTCCCATGATAATGACTCATGATAACTTACTTATTTTGGAAAACTGCATTTTAGCATTGTTATTTAGTATTGAATAAATGCTGCAGAAAATATAAAAAATATTGTGATTCTTTAGTTTTAATTTTTAGTTATTATATTTGATATATTTCTTTAAATAACTACAAATTACTTAAAAGTGACAGTCATATTCCTGAGGAAATTATATTGCAATTTGTCATAGAAGCTGTACATATCTTTCATAACACATCCAAAAATACTTGTTAAAAATGAAAAATAGTTTCTTATGAAAGTAATTCTGAGAAATCATAGTCATTAAGTCTGCCCTCATGCCTTTGATTTGTCATTTTAAAAGTTCTTATAGCTAGTCAGGAGAGTGTATAGAGATAAAAGAACAGGAATGAAGTAGGTGATGATACTCTAGGATCATTCTTTTATTCCTTTATAAATGTCTAGGTTTTTTATTTACCTTTTAGTTGTCTCCTGCTGCAAAAATTCCATTAGCCTGTTATTTACCCAAAGTAAAGAAGCTACTTGGGCAGACTTTCACTGTGAAATCCACTATAAAATGTTTATGTAGTGTTTTGTAGCCTTTTTCCTTGTATTTAATTTCATTAACATGGAAATTTAATTTCTCAATGTTTTGATTTCCTTTATCAACATTACAAAATCTTTTTTATGTCTAATATAATTTAATTAGAAATTAAGTTTCAAACTGTATATATACATTCACACTTGTGTATCTGAGACCTTCCATCAGAATATTTTTTAAAAGCTGCTGCAATCCCAACAGTTTAATGATATCTTAGTCTATGATTCATCTTAAGGATATTATTATTATAATGAACTTTTAGATTTGGTACTCTCATCTAAATTATGTGAACCTGAACTTTTTTGGGCTTCAGTTTCTTTATATAAATGGCAAGGGGTAGTCAAGTCACATGATTTACAAGATATGGTTCTAAGTCCTACTTTTAAGAAAATTCAGTCAGTTTTGATAAGAGGAGCCAGGTGGTACAGTAGATAGAGTGCCAGGCATAGAATTAGAAAGACTTGAGAGCTCCGAAGTTACTAGCTATGTGACTTGGCAAGTCACTTAATTTCTGTTTGCCTCAGTCTTTTCATCTGTAAAGTAGAAATAATAATAACACCTATCCCAGAGTTATTGGGAGGCTCAAAAGAGATGATAATTGTAAATTCTTAGTATGGTATCTGACACATAATAGATACTATATAAATGTTATCTACTTTTAAGAAAATTTTATTATACTCTTACAATTGCCATAAAATTCTTAAAACAAAATAAATATTGAAATAAATTGAATTGAAATGTTTCTTAAATTCACTGTCTGCAGTTTTAAGTAAAAAGCAATGTAAATGTGGGCAAAAACAAAATGCTTAAAATTAGAGCTTTAGGATGACAGTCTGTTTTGAGCAGTTCTTGGTCAGGTTTATTATTAATATAAAAGTTTGAAGTGAATAGTATATTAATTTTATAATTTGTTTTCCTAGTTTTCTGTTTTTAATTTGAAGTTTTTTTATTTTTCTTATTACAGGTTGTGAAGGTGATCTCTCATGAAACTGATTTGAAGTTATCTTGGAGATATTTCTATATTTATATATTTTAAAGAATTTTTGCATTTTATTTAAAGTGCCATGAGAAAATTTGCATATTGTAAGGTGGTCCTAGCCACCTCCTTGATTTGGGTACTTCTGGATATGTTTCTGCTGCTTTACTTCAGTGACTGCAACAAATGTGATGAGAAAAAGGAGAGAGGACTACCTGCTGGTGATGGTGAGTTAATATTTAGAATTTTGAAAAAAATGCATCTGCAGCATGCTAAGATTAAATTTGTATATTTTAATACTTGAGAAAATATATATATACTTAATATTAAAAAATATCTATATCAAATAAAATGATAAATTCTTGGAATCATGAAGTTCTAATGAATTCTTCCAAAGTTAAAGACAAGGAAGAACAAAATATTCACTGTGCTTAGTTATCATCTTATTTTGTATGTTTATCATTTTATTGAAATATTATTCAAAATACAGCACAGGAAAGTACAGTATGAAATGGTAGATAAATAGAGATAACAGTCACTTGTTGGCTACTATTTTCATTCATTTATTTGTTTGTTTGTTTATTACTTTTTATTGACAGAACCTATGCATGGGTAATTTTTTACAACATTATCCCTTGCACTCACTTCTGTTCCAACTTCTTCCTTCACTCCCTCCACCCCCTCCCCTAAATGGCAGGAAGTCTTATACGTGTTAAATATGTTATAGTATATGCTAGATACAATATATGTGTGCAGAACCGAACAGTTCTCTTGTTGCACAGGAAAAATTGGATTCAGAAGGTAAAAATAACCCAGGAAGGAAAACAAAAATGCAATTTACATTCATTTCCCAGTGTTCTTTCTTTGGGTGTAGCTGCTTCTGTCCATCATTGATCAATTGAAATTGAGTTAGATTTTCTCTTTGTCGAAGAAATCCACTTCCATCAGAATACATCCTCATACAGTATCATTGTTGAGGTATATAATGATCTCCTGATTCTGCTCATTTCACTTAGCATCAGTTCATGTAAGTCTCTCCAACCCTTTCTGTATTCTTCCTTCTGGTCATTTCTTACAGAACAATAATATTCCATAATATTCATGTACCACAATTTACTCAACCATTCTCCAATTCATGGGCTTCCATTCATTTTCCAGTTTCTACCCACTACAAAAAAGGGCTTTGGCTACTATTTTAAATTAAAAAAAAAAAAAAAAAACTTAGTGATTAGTCAGTGATTAAATTTCTTAGTATATAAAATCTGCTAATTTTCAGCTATCAAGAAGAGACACCTCCCACTCTCTTGTCTCATTCCAGAGGGAAAAGAAGCTTATTGATGAGAGTTCTGCAGACTTTGCTAACTAGAACACCTTAGATCTTGCCATCAGTCCTGGGATTTGGTGCTGGTTGCTTAGAATATTACAGCCTTTGAAAAATAGAGATAGAATCAGCAGGAAATCTGATAGAGGAAATAAATGTGAAGTGCAAATATAAAATGAGCCTGGGTAGTGAAGAGTAGTTATCTACAAATCACCATATTGCAGTGCAGACCTAGCAACTTTAATTTTAAATTTCATACATTAGAACATCGTGATTTCATTAGCATATCCAGTGTTAGAATAAAAATAATTTAACATTTATGTAACCAATAGTTCAACCCTTCAAACTTTTAGTGTTGGGTTATGAAACATAGAATTCAGAACTTTTTAAAGGAACTACTGTAGTGTGGCCAGTTTTTCTGAAGAAATTTCAGTGTATCTTCAGTTCCAAATGAGTTTACAGTGAACTTTTGGTTGTCTACATTAGTGTGCTCATAGCTAATATAAACATGAGATAATTCTCTACATATTTTTTATTTGTGGGAAGCTTTTTTGGGGCGAGGGGTATTTACTGTAGAGACAAGAATAGCATATATAGGGGACAACCTTGAAAGCAGGAAAACTTGAGTTCAAGCCCTGCCTTTGATGCATACTAGCTGTGTGGCCATGTGCAAATCATTTAACCTCTCTGGTCCTCTAATAACTCTCTAAGACAGCTATGGCAGAATCTGCAGAAGTGAAGAGAATTTCCTTAGCTGGGGTTTCCCCATACTGATGAAATCACAAGTTCTACCTAGTTTCTGGCTTGATTTCAACACTTCTTTCTATTTCTGTTAACTCTCTTAATTTAGACTTAAAAGTCCTTTGTATGTATATGACTGGTATTTAATTGTTTCAACTAGGTAACAAAATCCATATACCTTTTGTTCTCTCTCTCTCCCATGGGGGCTGAACTTATTTAAAGTTCCTTCTGCTTAAAATTATTTTGTTAACCTTTATATTCCTTTTTCAGTTTGTCATTGTGATAAACAAAAAGATGAAGAAAAATGTCAATCTTTATATTTGTTCATGTCAATCCTGTATTGTTGTTCTTGTTTTTCATTCATAATGGAGCATTTTTGTCTTCATTCTTCTATATATCTCTAACCTTTAAAGCTAGAGCTTCTCTTATTTGGATTTTTAAAAAAAAAATTTCTTAACTATCTGCTAACTGCCAACTTAGCTCAATAGATATTTGATCTGTTTAGATATTTGGTAAATAAATCTTTGTGTTACAGAAAATCTGAAGTGTACTAAACAACTTTTTAAAACAAAGTTATAACTTTAGTTTTACATTTGTTTTTTGTGGAATTCACAACACACCAAGATTGATTATATTTACTGACTTTTTTTATAGCACTTTGTAATTTACAAAATGATTTATCCCAGTTAAGAACTGCCTTGGAAAACCTTGTAAAATAGACCAGCTAATCTCTCAATGAAATGAACAACTGTAATTTTTAGGAAGCCTTTTCTTACTTACAGTTGAAATTTAGATTTTTGTGAATTTGACCTGTTGTTGCTATATTTGCAGTCTGGGGCAAAGCTCAACAAATCTAATAATCCCTTTAGTGTGGTGACCTTTCAAGTACATGAATATAGTTCTCATGTGTTCAGGCTCAGCATTCCTAATTCCTTATTATACTTTCTTCTTGTATTATTTCTCCCTTCACAATTTCATGCAGTCAATACTTGTAGTTGAGTACTTGGGGCTCTTGTTTAATTAAAAATTCAGCGTTCAGTGCACATTATATGTAAGACATTCTAGGTTCTAAGGATACAAAAGTCATTAAAAAGTAACCTTGTCATTGTGGAGCTTACAGATCTGATATAAATGTGTAACAGAAAGTAGGATGTATTAGGGGAAAAGAATTGTAGAAAGATTTGAAGGAGGAGAGAACATTTCAGTTCAAATTAAGAAGTAGCACATGAGCTTAACCTTAAAGAAAGAGAATTCTGAAAGAGATATGAGAAGGTACAATCTAGATGAGGGATAGGGAGAGTTAGAAATGCCTGGAAACTGAATGTGCAGTGATGGGTGATATTGTCCTTAACTTGAAGAACAATTAGCAGACTTTGGATAGAACATGATCTGTGTAAATAGAAGTATTGTGAAATAAGGCTGCTAATAGTAGGCTCTTAACCGGATTGTAGAAGGTTTTAATGCCAACTTAAAGAATTTCTATTTTGTCCTGTAGAAAGTAGACTTTTAGGGCTTAGTGAGGTTGTTAGCTTTGGGTACTTGAAAGGATGATAGTGCAGTCATAGCAAAATTTGGAGACAGATTTTTTTGGATCTAAGATGTTTAAGCATCGCCTATGTAAAGATGCCTGCTGACAGGCAGTTGAAGACACCAGAAGGAAGTTCAGGGAAGAAGTGGAAGATTTTTATGGTTTTGGAAATCAGTTTCATTTAAGTGAACATTGAACTCATGGAAGTAGATAGATCATTGAAAGATAAAAAGTTGGCAGGAATTTTGACAAATATTTGACACACAAAGAAATGATAATGAAAGGAGTTTGAGAAGAATCTTTCAGGTATGAGAAACCAGAGAGGAGTTTTTAAAGCCCAGGAAAGAGAAAGATATAGGACTAGACTATTTTTTTTCTGATCTTCATGACCTTTTAAACCTCTCAGAAAAGAAATTATGCACCAAACAAAAAAATTTCAGCTGTCTTCTTTGGCCTTGTACATAAGAAACTTAAGAAAAAATAAAATGAACTAATGCCTAATTCAGGCTCAATCAGAACTCCCTCCCCCACTGCCACCATTTTACCAATGGTAGTAGGACGACTTAAAAAATAATTTAAACCAGTGTCATTGAAGAGATATTGTATTACGTTTACAGCAGAAGAGGCGAAAAGTTGTAACTTAGAAGAATCATATTAAAAAACAAATGAAGGAACATATAAGCCTAACTCATAATTTTGAATTTTGAATAATTTATTTACAGGAAATGTGGTTAAAACATTTTAAAAAACAATAAAACTGAAGGAATGGAAATTTATTTATTTATTAATTTATTCATTTCTATTGACTATGCATCAAGGGAACCCAAAAGAGCTAAAGTTGTAATCATGCTATGTGATAAAGCAAAGACAAACATTCAATAAAACAAAAGCAATAAACAAGGAAATGACATTGTGCTGAAAGGAATAATGCAACTTTATAGCTCCAAATGCCTTAGCATCCAAGTTCATTAAGGAAGCAATAACTGAACCATTACAATACATAGACAATATCACAATAGTGACAAGAGACTTCACCCATAAAAAAAGGGAAAATATGGAACTGAATTTTCAATGGTAAACCTCATCCAGGAAA
This sequence comes from Sarcophilus harrisii, assembly GCF_902635505.1. NCBI lineage: Eukaryota > Metazoa > Chordata > Mammalia > Dasyuromorphia > Dasyuridae > Sarcophilus > Sarcophilus harrisii. The sequence continues at coordinate 381,432,119 of NC_045426.1, read as the reverse complement.
CAAGAGAAAGAACAATAGATTGGGGATGGAAATATGCCTAAAGGGAAGGACTATCGAAAAGAAGAGAAGCAAAAAGATAACATTAAAAGAATATATATTCACTATGAAAGCAAAACATACAGATTTTGAAGACAGGATACATAGAACCGACCAGAGGTTTGTAGATGTCCCAGAAAAACAAGACAAGATCAAAATAATTGAATGCAGTAATGCAAAAAAAAAAAAAAAAAAAAAAAAATGCAAGAAAACTGTTAGAACTTCTGAACAAAGAAAGTGAAATTGCAATTGAAAGAATTTATAGATTACCTTCAGAAAAAAACTATCCAATAACTGCAAACTACAATACAAATTCATCTAGTGAATCCAAAAAGGTAGGAGTAGCAGTCATGTTATCTGACTAAGCAAAACAAACATTGGAAAAATAAAAGGATTAAAGAAGAAACTAGATTTTGCTGAAAGGAATCACAGACAACAAACCAATATCTGTAATAAATTTATTTGAGTATTTAAATTTGTGAAGGAAATACTTTCTGAGTCACATGAAGACATAGACAGTAATATAGTAGTGACTCTAATATCTCTTGTTTTGGGGTAAGAGTAATGGAAAGATAAAAGGGGAAAGACAGAACTGAAGAAATTGCTGAAGCTACTAAAGTTAAAAGATTTATGGCATCTTCTAAATGAGACAGCAAAAGAATATACATGTTTTGTAGTACCACATGGAACTTTTCCAAAAACAGACCATGTATTAGGGTACAGAGGTATTGTGAACAATGTAAAAAGACAGAAATAGTTATTACATCCTTTATAAATCATAATGTAGTAAAAATAGTAATTGTTTCAGGGAACACAAACAAAAAACACAGGCCAAATGGAGACAGTGGAAATCCTAAATGATGTCTTGGTAAAAAAAAAAACAAATCATAGAAATAATAACAAGGGAAGATTCTAGGAACATGGTGGAGTAAGTCAGTAAATTTCAAGCTCTTTAGACTTCCCCAGAAACTATCTGAGCCCCAGTGCAAACATTAGATGGGTGAAAAACAAAGAAGACTTGGGACAAAACAGGGATCCTCCCTGGACAGCCCAACAAGATCTAAAGAAAAACACTTCCAGGTTAGCTCCATTGAAACAGCAAGTAGGGACTCCTAGGGCTAGCTGGCTTTGGTTGGAACCTCAGTAGGCACCACAGAAACTTTTACCTCCTGGACAGCGTGAAGAGTCAGGTCTATGTCCAGAAAGACTGAGTGAACCTCATGATCAGGAAGCCCAGGAGCTGTGCTGCAGAGACATGGCTCTGGGTGAAAAGGAAGCAACACACCCCTGAGTGCAGAGGCAGTGGGTCAGGAATGCTGCTGGCTGCAGGCATTTGCAGAAGGGTGAAGCTTTTGGTGTGGGGTTCCAGGTCAGAGAAGAGAGCTGAAGCGAAGCTAGAGGCACCACCCCCCAACCCAGGATTAAAGATGCTTACACTAGTATTTTTCATTTTAAAATGATGTTTAAAAAAATGAACCAGCAAAGAAGAAATAATCCAACCATAGAAATTTACTATGGAAATAGGGAAGAGTAGGGTTCATCATTACCCCAAAGAGTAACATTAAATGACTCCTTACCAAGAGAAAATTTATAGAACTCAAAAAAGACTTTAGAAGTCAAATGAGATAAAAGGAAAAACTTAAAAAAAAAAAAAAAAGCCATCCAAGAAAAACAAGATTATGGGTAAAAAAAAAAAAAAAAAAAAAATTTAACCAACTAGAAGGAAATACAGAGATTTAAAGAACATAATTATTTGAAAATTAGAATTGGGCAAGGGGAAACCAGTAAAGCTATAAGAGACCAAGAAATAGAAAATAAAATAAAAAGAAGTTTAAAATTGAATAGAATGTGAAACATAAGAAAAGCCACAGATCTGGAGAACAGTTCAAGAAGAGAAAATATAGGAATAAAAGGACTACCTGAAAGCTGTGACCAAAAAAAGAACCTTGACACAATAATGCAAGAAATAATCCAAGAAAATTTTCTATAAGTGATGGAACATGAGGGGAAAATATATATAGAAAAAAATTTACTGATTACCATCTCAAGGAGATCCTTGATGGAAAACACATAGGAATATCATATATACCAGCAATCAAAAGAACTAGGCCTATAGCCCAAAATATTAACCAGCAAAATTATCTGTAATACCGAATGGGAAAAAAAAGGTTATTTAATGAACATGCAGATTTTCAATACTTTGTCTCAACCAAATCCAAACTTAATAGAAAATTTAATGTGTAAGGGCCAGTGTCAAAGATTAATTTCAAAGTGCTTACTGTGGAAGAATTGTTTTATGTTTTTTTTACATTGAGATGTATACTATATGTTTAAGATTGACATCACTAATTGAGTAGTTTAAAAGAAAGGTTGGGACAGAATTTGAGTATAATCTGACTCAAAAAGTAAAACCGTCTAGGAAAAGGTAAAAATAGTAATTATGTTATACAAATGAGGCACAGAGCAAGAGTAGACAGAGGCATTAGAGGGAGAATAGGGCTCATAGTTCTGAAAACCTACTTACATTGGGAATGGGTTAAAATAGGCAATACTACATATATACTATGAAGGGTTTAGCACCCTATAAAGAAATAGGGGGAGAGGGAATAGGACAAGGTGGGATATAGAAGAATATGTAGATTTATGGCATTGGGACAAGGTGTGTAGATTAATGGGAAAGGAATAAAAGAGGGGTCAAAGTATAGCATAAAATAAGGTGGGGATACTGAAGGGTATAGGATAAGGTGTGTAGATTAATGGGGATGGGATAAAGAAGGATGGAAAGAGTGGGTGGAGATGTTAAGGGAGAAGATGGATAGGGGGAAGTTAAGTAATCACAAGGCAAGTTAAGGAGCAGAATTAAAATAGAAGAGTTATGAGTGATAGGAAATAAGAGATTTACAGAAACACTACAATAAGGATCAGCTGTAAAATTTGCTAGGAAAGAAAGACCAACTAAGGCTAATAATCATTGATCTTAGACAAAGTCAAACCTAAAAATTCAGTCGAGAAATCTACATGATATCAGCCATATTATTATTGTTTTAGATGTATGTTTACATGTGGGTAAATGCATTTGCATATATGAATGTCTGAGGATCTCTGCTAAGTACAAGGGATGCAAAAAAGAAACAATAAACAGTCCTTGCCCACAAGGAGCTCATAGTCTAATGAAAAGGAAAATAAGCAGCCATTATGTATTCAAAAGGTATATAGGGTAAGTAGGAAATAATTAAAAGACAGTAGAATTAAGAGTTGGGAAAGCCATCCTAAAGATTTTAGTTGAGATTTAAAAAGGCAGGAAAGTCAGTAGCTAGAGATGATGGAGAACATTCTAGACATAAGGGACAGCCCCAGAAATGCTTGGAGTTGAAAAATAAAGAGTATTTCTGGAATGGGAAGAAGGCTAGTCTTATAGGAATCAGATATAGAATATCCATGGGCAATTATGTAAAATATTGCCATATTCATTAATTTGTACAAGAAGACACACAAAAAAAAAGATAAGAAAGAAAGTGAAAAATAGCATATAAAGTAAAAGTATAAAGTGTAAGAAGACTTGGAAAGGTAGGGAAAAATGGAACTAGCTTATGAAGTGCTTTTGAAAACTAGAGTAATTTGTATTTGGTCCTGTGGGTGATAGCTACTAAAGTTTATTGAGCATATAAGGGAGAGTGACAGGATTGGAGCTGTGCTTTAGGAAAATTACTTTGGAAGCTGAATGGAGAATAGATTGGAGTGGGGAAAAAACTTGAGGCCTAGACCCACCAGTTGGCTCAAGATGATAAGCGGTAGTATGCAGGTCTATCAGTATCAGGAGTGTTTGAGGGATAATTTCATCTACTAAGGTGAAATTGACTGGTCTTGATAACAGATTGGATTTGGGAGAGTGAGAGATAATGAGGAGTCTAGGATGACAGTGTTGCTCTCTTTGATAAAACAAGTTACAGGACTGGGAGGTTGGGGGAAGACTCGAGGAAATATAATTGGAACCATTTTGCACACGTTGAGTTTTAGATTGCTCTTGGACATAGAGTTTGCTATACCTCAAAAGCAGTTGATATGAGATTTAAGAATTATCAGAATTGAGATGTAATGGAATCCATGGGAGCTAATGAAATTACTAAGTAAAGTAATATAGATGGAGAATAGAAGAGGACCCAGTACTCTATGGGACCCTGAAGCTGGAGGATATTATTTGGACAAGAATAAAAGTAGACCGAAAAGGAATGGTCAGTTAGGAGGTAAACCAGATGAGAAGGGAATCCTGAAAACCTGGAAAGAAGAGGTAAAGTAGAATGAAAATCGAAAAAAGGCCATTGGATAAGATAATTAATAGATGACTGACAACTTTAGTGAAAACAGTTTTATTGGAATAATGAGGTCAGAAGCAACTAAAGGTTACAGATTTTCAGGACTTTTAATCAAACCCAAATTTAATAGAAAATTTAACATAGAAGTGCCAATGTTAAAGATTAATTTCAAGGAACTTAATGTGGACAAATTATTTTGTTAAAGAACATAAAAAAACTATTGATTTTACATAGACCTGCCTTGGGAAGAAACTATAACCACTGAGACTATGGTCCATATTTGGATTAATCTAGTAAATGGATGATTATTCTTAACTAAAATCATTTATTATGTAGGCATCTATCTTACAGCTAAATCATCCTAGAGTTCCTTATAAAATACAAATCTTCCCCATTTGGGGAAAAAGACGAAGTCCAGCTATCCCTGATTCCTTGAACTACACCACCATGCCTCTGATGTCTCCTCAATTCTTATCATGTCAGCACCTTTCTTCTACTGATGAGTTCTTCCACGAAAGAAGAGGTCAAGTAGAATGAATATTGAGAAAAGGCCATTGGATTAGACAATTAATAGATGACTGACAACTTTAGTGAAAACAGTTTTATTAGAATAATGAGTATCCTAATTATGTAAGGGGTATCTCCTATTGTAACATAAGGATACTGTTGTGTAGTAGTAGTAAGCTTGCATAGAATTTTACATATGACTACAAAATATTCAACATATATAGGACTGCTTGCCATCTAGGGAAGGGGGTGGAAGGTGGGAGGGAAAAATCAGAACAGAAGTGAGTGCAAGGGATAATGTAAAAAAAATTACCCTGGCATGGGTTCTGTCAATAAAAAGTTATTATTAAAAAAAAAAAAAAAGAATTTTACATATGTTATCTTATTTGCCCCTCACAACAATGCTTGGAGACTTTTCCTAAATACTTGCCTTCTATCTCCAGTTGCAAAATATATTCTGAGAGGCAGCAAAGGGCACAAAGCCATCTGGGCCAAAAATTGTTTCCCTTTGCACTAAGAGACTTCCACCAAAAGTAAAAACTAGACCTTCCTCTTACTGTGTACCTTTCATTTCTTAATACTAAGAGACAGCTATGAAGGACCAGGCAGAGCAAATTCCATCTAAGCCAGCATTCAGCATCCTGCTGCCAGCCTAATCTTCTGTTTCTTAATGTGTCTCTTTGTTTTGACTGAGGCTTTTGATCTAGTGATGTGCTTGTCCCTTGAGGGAAGAAAAGGAATGTCATTGGGAAGAGAGACTTCTATCTTTTGCCATTTCCTTTCCTACCTAATCTCTACCACTTCTTCAAGCAAAGTTCCCATTTATCTCTCTCTTTTTAAAGTGACAAATAGGTAAATAGAATTCACTCTAACTTCAACTCTCCAGTTTGGCAAGCAATATCTTAATAAATACAAAGAAGATAACTTTGAATATGTTTTACTTTTAATAAAAGTGAGTTCAAAATAATCCATTTAAGTCTTACTGTTTCATGGGAATTGGAAGGAACTACTTTTTTCTTTTCTTTTCTTTTCTTTTTTTTAATAGAAAGTCTGTTAATTTTGTCTTTTAATCTCTTGATTCCTAATACTGTTTTCTTACTAGAAAGAAAATCACAAAATTTCAGAAATTGAATTGAATTTTCACTCTTTGAAAGTATCGCTGTGTGTGTATTTACACACACATTTGTATATACATGCATGTATTTATGTATATACATGTATGTATTCGTATATGGGCTATTAAAATTGCCTTGTATTTTTGTCTTTAGAAAATTGCAAAACATTTTTAGTCAAACCTTTTCATGAAACAAAGACCCATTTTTAAAAACAAGTATTCTTCTGATGATGTTATATGCTTGTGATTTATGGAATACCACAGTCTAAAAAAAATTTAAGTTGAAAATTAACCAAAAGGCAATAGAGAGATGCATGATATTTTAAACAACCTACAGCACATTATAAAGTTATGAAAGAAAACAATGGGAAGGTTACTTAGAGAGAACTACATAATTACTACAAAATTGCTTATTCACATTACATACACATAATCCTATCTTCTATTGAGAAACTCTTTGTTAAAGACATTCAACAAAGAGCAAGTATATAACATGTCTCTAAGTTAAATACTTATAGATTATATATAACAGATTCATTACATCATAAACATTATCATATGTTTCCTTCTAGATTATGTGTGCATGTAAGTTAACATTTTTGTATCTAATACTTTAACGCTATTGTAATTTTATTATTTTAAATTTTATTCTTATTTAATATTGTAGTTTTTCAGATTTTGTTCATTTTTACTTTGTAGGAACAATTGCTTTATTTTATATTTTCTCTTATTTTAACATTGAATTTTACTGAAATCTAGATAATTTTATTTCATTCTTTTCTCATCCTAATTGGTCCTGAGGATCACTTCCAGTGTGAGTTTCCTAATCTGTTGCTCTAAATGTCATCACTTCCCTGCTTACAAATCTTCAGTAGCTCTCTTGAGATGTAAGTTTCTCCTCAGTCAAGTTATAGCACAGGTCTCCAAGTTTACATGCTAATACTGTTTCAAGTATATTATACTACTCATCAGCCCTCTTTCTTACAGTTCCCTGCTTAGGTCTTTCATAATTCCAGTGGATTTTCCCTTTCCTTTAACTCAAACTAAGAAATCTGTTATAATTTCCTTGTGGTAGCAAATTATGTCTTCACATCATCTTTGTATATTGTCTTTTGTCCATAGTGGATAATTAATACTTGCTAAAGAACTTTTTTTAAAAAATTGTTTGGTATAGGCTATAATATAGCTTAGCGAAAGAATTCCCTCAGTACTTAGCTACTACCCATCTGGTGAACTGGAAACCCTCCCTAGTCTTTCTTTACTTTAGAGTACCAGACCTGAGGTGACTTCAAGTTTTTCCCTAAATATGAGACCTTGTGCATATAATATATATTACATATTTCACTTTACCTCTTGGTCTCTCAGTTTTATCATCTTTAAAGTAGAAATAATAATTATAGCATCTATCTTTTGGGGTTGTTATGGAGATAAAATGAGATAGTTTGTTTTAAGCTCTTTGCAAATCTTAAAGCACTTTACACATGCTAGTGATGATGATGATGATGAATGTCATTTGGAATTTGTCCATCTGTATGTATCTTTTTGCTCTGAGATAGGTCTATAGTAAGAAAACAAGCTAGATTGCTTTTGACAGATTGTGAAACTTTTACTTATCCCAAGCTTCCCATGAAAGTAAAGGCCCAGCTTTTTCAGTGCTAACATTTTATTATTGCTTCTGCGTGGCATTGAGATGTTTGTAACATCACAGCCTCTGAAGAACTAAAAATGAAGTATCACACAGAGGGCCATGGATAGGTAGTACATACATGTGGTTGGTGTGAACAGTTGCATGCAGTATATAACCAGGGAGGAGAGGCTCTGAAACAGAACACAAATAATAGATGTAATCAAGGAATTATGCAACAGGAAGAGATGATGGATGGACTGGTTCCCTGGTAAGAGTGAGGGATGACAGCCCTTTCATTGTCAAGAGAAACTGAGGAAAACTTGTCCCAGCTCCTTAGCGCTCTCCTAACTTGAACTTTTGAGAGAACATGGACAAAAACTACATGGAAGTATTGTCAGGCATAGAATAGTTACTTTTGGCATTATTGGAAGTAATTTATAAGGTTACAAATCAATTTAAGTAAGTACTAGACTCTCAAATACATAGTAGTCATATATATATATATATATATATATTTTTTTTTTTTTTTTGGTCAGTGGTGATTATGCCATAAGGATGCAAGCTCTTAATGAGTAGGGACTATTGTGAAAAGGAACGCTGGTTTTTTTTTTTTTTTTTTTTTTAATTGTAGGTTTTTATTTACAAGATAAAATTACATGGGTAATTTTTCAACATTGACAATTACAAAAACTTTTGTTACAATTTTTCCCTTCCTTCCAGATGGCAGGTAGACCAATGCATGTTAAATATGTTAAAGTATATCTTAAATACAACATATGTATACATATCCATATGGTTATTTTGCTGCACAAGAAGAATCGGACTTTGAAATAATGTACATATAACCTGTGGAGGAAATCAAAAATGCAAGTGGACAAAAACAGAGGGATTGGAAATGCTATGTAGTGGTTCACACTTATTTCCCAGAGTTCTTTTGCTGGGTATAGCTGGTTTTATTCATTAATGAACAAATGGAACTGATTGGTTCATCTTATTGTTGAAGAGGGCCACGTCCGTCAGAATTGATCATCATATAGTATTGTTGTTGAAGTAAATAATGATCTCCTGGTCCTGCTCATTTCACTCTCAGCATTAGTTCATGTAAGTCTCTCCAGGCTTCTCTGAAACCATCTTGTTGATTATTTCTTACTGAGCAATAATATTCCATAATATTCATATATCACAATTTATTCAGCCATTCTCCAATTGATGGGCATCCACTCAGTTTTCAGTTTCTGGCCACAACAAAGAGGGCTGCCACAAACATTCGTGCACATACAGGTCCCTTTCCCTTCTTTATGATCTCTTTGGGATATAAGCCCAGTAGTAACACTGCTGGATCAAAGGGTATGCACAGTTTGATAACTTTTTGAGCATAGGAGGAATGCTGGTTCTTATTGTTCATTTTATAGTGCTTAGAAAAATAACTGGCACGTAGTAGGCACTTAATAAGTGCATGTTTGATTATTTCTATTGCAGATGCGGTTCTAGTCATATAGATATGAAAAACCATAGAAATTAAGGTCCTTGAGAGTAGGAATTGTTTTCATTCTTTGTATTTTTGTATTCCTAAGGCCAATTAATACCTAGAACATAATTGGGCTCTTCATAAATGTTTGTTGAATAATAAGTAGATCTTTTTAAATTTCTTTTACCTATTGAAATAGTATTTTCTTCCTTTAAGTTCATCTTAGCTGCCAGCTCCTCTAAGAAGACATTGCTTTTCTTCTCACCTGGAAAGTGTTGTTCATTTCTCTCAAGCATTGTTAACTTTTTTTGTATCATGCTTTCTAATAGTTGTAAGTTTTGTGAAGGCAAGAACTGTATTATTTTACCTTTGTGACCTCAGTACCCAACAGTGTTTTGCAGGGTGTAGATGCTGCCGAAATAAATTAAATGACTTGTTTTAAAGTCATAGTGAATTAGTGGCAGCACTAAAATTAGGGTCTAGCTCTTCTGCCTTCCAAATGAATTAGAAACTTGTTTTAAAATCAGTAAATTAGTGGTAGATTTGGCGTTTCAAAAGGAAATAATTAGCTTTCCAATTTGTTTGTTAATTTCATAATTTATTCAGTATTTCTGATTACCCTTTTTGTATTACAATACCCTTCTCCCTTTCTTACTTTCTTGTTTATTATATAGCCTTCTTAACTTCTATCCCATCCTTTCTTTCTCTTATACTCTCTTGTCATTTTTTATTTCCCCTTAAATAAATATAAGATGGAACTAGAATATTTTTCTGCTTGCTTTTTCCATTTTTGAGTGAAGTTTTATATTCTTCTTAATTATAAAGAAAGAGGTAAAACTGAATGCTTTGTATTTCTTTTAAAAAATCACCTTAGTTAAGAGACTTTTAATTTGTATGTGGTCCTTAGCTAATTGAATCTTTCTATAGGGTCCGTAACTCTTTAATAGAAAGATTTTAAAAAATTATCAAGTATCTCCTACTACTCTTGATTGTATGTGGGAATCTAATTATTTAAATATGTAAGGGTTTTTTGGTTATGTTGAATAATTATAACTAGATAGTGTGAATTCTAATTTTGTAAGACATAAAACTAGATTAATTTATATGAAATTAATAATTTGTTAAATTGCTCTCTTAATCTTAGTTCTAGAACCAGTACAAAAACCACATGAAGGTCCTGGAGAAATGGGAAAACCTGTCGCCATTCCTAAAGAAGATCAAGAAAAGATGAAAGAGATGTTTAAAATCAATCAGTTCAATTTAATGGCAAGTGAAATGATTGCACTCAACAGAACTTTACCGGATGTTAGATTAGAAGGGTAAGTACTTGTGTTTTACTGATAGGTTTTTTAAATTAAATGGAGAGTAATGAATGTGTTGTGAAGTTCCAGCAAGTTAACTTTAGCCACTGAAAATGTCTGGCGAATTAAATCATTAAATTACTTATCTTCCAAACAAATTGGTAGTAAGATGCCATCAATTCAGAGCTTCAGAACTATGTCTTTCAGACACTGTAATATCCCTTCCAAAGTGAAAAGAATCAGTTTGTCTTAAAAATAGGTTATGAAAATTTTAATATTTCTATATCATTGTTAAGAAATATTCATATGGTTGTAGCTTCTGGAGGGCCTGAGTACAAATGGTAAACACCAATGCAAAGAAAAGTACAAGGTGGTGTAGAAGTGTTACTGAATAAGAATTGGGTCACTTTTCTAGCAACAGCCCAGATAAGGACCCTTCAAAACTACCATCTATAGCATCTCTGGCTAGAGTGAGAGAGACATTCCAATGACATAATTATGGCTGCCCTTTTTTGTTGTTATTATTCAATAGATTGCCTTATGCAGTTCAACCCAGAGAGTCATTTTATTACATATGAGGGGGTTGGGCTGACTGGGTTTAATTTGGAGTCATTATGTAGTTGAATAGGTGTCACATACAATACTGATGGTTAGAGTCAGTCATTATTATAGCTCAAACTAAAAGAGACCCTTTGTTCACCCTGTCTTTCCATATAAAGTCTTCCACAGATTCCTTGTCTCCTACAATGGTCCAGTCTTGATAAGGAAGGATTAGTCTGGATAAAACAAATTAATGTGCTTACTCTTCTTTCTGCTACCTTTTCCTCTACTCCTAGAGGTAAATCCAGTGGTCTTTTTTTTTTTTTTTTTTTTTTTTTTGTAAATAACTTTTTCTATAATTTGAAAACACAGAACTTGTTATGATAGCAAATAATCTGCTTGATTAATAAATCAAAGTCTTTATTTTAGAAATAACTAATTTTAAGCCTCTTAAAATGAGAGATTTGGAGACTTTGTTTTGTTATGTAACATTGTATTGGTGGGCTTTTTCCTTCCTTTTTAAAACATTATTGTGATTTCCTAGAGTGATATCCCTCAATCCTCCCTCCCCCGTACATACCCTTTCCTTATTATAAATAAATGGAATTAAATAAAGTAAGTCAACACTTTGGCTAATGTTTTTGAAAATGTATACCTCATTCTGTACCTGTTATCCCTCATTTTTGTCTATAGATAAGAAAAATGCATTTATCAGAATTCAGGAAGTCTTTTACTGTTTTTTGTTCTCCTTTACTTATTGTGGTGATTCTATGATTTTTTTTCCTGTTTTTTCTTCATATTTGTCATTTATTATAGCATAATAAAATTCTATTGCATTTCTATACCCCAATTTATTCAGAGGCATTTCCCAGTCAAGAGACATCCACTTTTACTTCCAGCTTGCTTTTACAAAAGTGCTGATAGAAATATTTTTGTTTATGTGGAACTTTCCCTTCTGTTTTTTATTTTCTTGGGGTATATGCCTGGTTGTGTGGTATTCCCAATCAAGAAGTACTTGTAAGTTAGTAATTTTGAGTGTAACTCAAAGTTTTTTTCCACAAGAGTTGAATTATTTTACAACTCCACCAACAGTGCTTTCTTATAGTCCTTTCCAACATTTGTCATTTTTGGCTTTTGTCATTCTTGCCAAACTAAGAAGTATGAGATAAAATTTTAAGAGTAGTTTGAATTCGTATTTCTTTTGTTTGGAAGAACTTATTTTCACATGGATGCTAATATCTTGTATCTTTTGTTGAAAAATGCTTGTTCATATACTTTGAATTAGTCAAACAACAAGTATTTTTAAGTCTTCTATGTACCAGGCACTTAGACAATTTAGCCATTGAGAATGGCTTTTGTTGTTATTTATTTATATTTATTTTCTATGTATCTATCATATCTTTCTCAGAAATATTTCCTACAAAGAATTTATACCCAATTAACTCCTTCTCTTCTAATTCTAGCTGCATTACTTTTGTTTAAACAAAACTTTTCAATTTTATGTAATTGAAGTATCCATTTCTTTTTTTTGTTGTTGTTGATAAAGTTGATAAAGATAAGTACCCTTATCTTTTTTTTCCTGAAGAACTCTTATCCATAGAGATATTTATTTTTATCCTTTTTTTTTTTAACTTGCCTTCCCTCTTTCAGATATTCATACCCACAGTGGTTTAGATAGTTCTGATAAGCTTGAAATAGTGGAGAGACACAGAAAAATCTCAAACCTCTTTCCTTACTCCTCTCACCCCCGCCCAGATCATAGACAAAGATGTTACATGGGGACATCAGAATACATAGGAAACATGAATTTATGAAGATATGCCATGCACTGAAGCTAGGTAGAAGGTTGGGAATGCAGTATAGTAAGTACACACTAAGTGTATAGATAAATTCATAGAAACAATAAATCACTCTATATGCATTCCAAACTCAAATTAGATATAATTCCTCATTGATTTGTTACTATTACAGTTTTGCAACTCCCTGGTTTGTAAGATTCATTATAATGCAGTGTCTATGAAGAGGAGTAACCCTAGCTGGAATAATATCAGAAGAGATTATTATAATGGTGAGACTATTCCAATCAAACATAGCAAAGTACAAGAATATTAGATTTGGTGTCTGAACCTCTGAGTTCATATCATAGCTATATTTTTTGTTCTTATAAGACCAAATGAGATTGATAAGATGATCTCCATGATAGCCTCATCTTGTTTTACCTCCTGTGAATCTATAAGGTATTTAACTAGTTTTCATAGAAAAGGAATTAGTTCTTCCCTATTTGGGGTTCAGTATAAGGAAAATATTCCTAACTTTTAAAGCTGTATCAGAATTGAATAGAACTCTCTATTGTTTTCAGTCTTTTAATTAGAGACCAGAATACCATGTAGTAGGAGTCTAGAATGTTTAATTAACTTAATGTAAAAACAAAGCCGAACACTTTTCTTAATAGACATTTATATGCTTTTGGATACTAGGTACCAAAGGGTCATAAATAAGAAATAAAATATTCAGGCCTTAAGGGTAGGTAAAATGTGAAATCTCATTAAATATTAATAAAGCAACCTACAAACAAGATACTCTATTATACTATATTAGCATTGACTGAATGATGACTCAGGGAAGAGGTAAGACACAAGGAGACCTTGTCTATAAGCAGACTTAGAAAGGGTAAAGGAAAAAGGTAAAAATGGATAGAAGTTGGATTTTCACAGAAGGTTTTCTTGTAGATACTAGCTAAGAGCAGTTTTATTTGTTAGGCCCTTTAACAGGAATTTTATTATATAGATCAAAGGACCTAAATAAGGACCTGGGAGCCCACTGCAGTATTTATAAGGATTTATGATCTCTTTATGTGCATAATCCTTCCAGTTTTTCCAACATCTCATCCATTCTTTCTCATATTGTAGGGCTCGTATCTATGACTTCCCATAAGTCTTCTACAGAGGTCTACCCAATGTGCTTAAGGCCTTCCTATGTATCTTAACATTATGATTTCCAGTATGTTAACTCTTAACCTGTTAATTGTTATTTTTGCAAATATTTCCTTAATATTTTTCATGTGGCTTCTTGTTCATAGTTTATTATTGTTGATATTTTACATCACATTTATAATTTCATATTTCTATTACCCTTTGAGTGATCTATAAATAGTAGTCATAATGAAGCAATAAGACCATAAAGATAATTGTTCTGCAATTCTGTTACAAGAAGCCTCATGCCTATACATAATAAATACTTCATTAAGAAAAGAGAATTGAGATACTAGACTAGCAGGCACCAAATACAATTATAAAACAAACAAAAAAGCTCTCATGATATCTTAACACTGAATGACTAGTTATTTATGTGGAAATCATTTCCAAATCACTCCTTTGTATACAATGGCTTGTTCAAGCAGCAGTTGAAATCAGCATCAATTAAAATAGCCCTATTTGATTAATCTAAGTAAAATACTGATATCAAAAAATGAGAAGTAGGTCAAGGAAGACACTCTGCAACAGAACATGCTATGGAAATTGAATTAAGGTATGGCAATCTACAAAGTAAGGTAAAATGAGGATAAAGCCTAGAACCACCTTAGCCAACAAATACTTGATGATGTCTTGCTATAGTCAGTGAAATGGCTGCCATGGCCAATACTGATTTAGCTATAAAATGATTTTCAAAATGTTATGGAAAAAAGAAGGTTCCAGGTAATGATATAGCTATAACTTCATTAGAAATAACACCTTATTTTACAACAAGAAGCAATAAAAGAAAAATGAGTTTGCAGAAAGCTTGGCATTAGATGAAACCCAGTTTAAAAAGCCAGGTTATCTCAACAGCACATAATGGTGAAACTAGAAAGAACAATGGAGGACACCCCCTCTTCCCCAATGGAAAAGACTTCCTAACATTTATGTAATATCCTTATTGGTTACAGTGGAATTAAAACATCTGGACTCAATGCCATAGCCCTCTAATATACTTCATGGGGGTTAGTAATTGCAATTAAAGAAAACAAATAACTAAAAGAATAGATGAACCAGACCAAATATACATAAAGGTAGATCAGTGCTAGAGACAAAAACAATTTTGGGTGTATTGAGGTATCAAGTATTATGATATTTGAAAGAGGGAAAAATAGTGAACAAAGCAAGGTATAAAATGTACTCAGAAATTGTGTGCTACTGTCATGAAAGATGCTGGTACAAAATAGGTATTGCTTATAAATGGAGTTTCCCCCTCACAGTCTTGTTAGCAGATGACTTGGAACTGATTGCATTCAGGTCCTTGCAGGGCAGTCCAAATAAGATTTACAATAACTCTTAAAGTTCAGTGTAATAATCTTTTTTTCCCAGTGAAAATTCAAGTAAATGAATACTACCTTTTTGTATAGACCCTGATGTGGAGTTGAATGAAATAGTGTGCTCATAAATATATATATACATACATGCATTTATACTTTTTCCCATTTTCTCCAGATTCTATTCATATTTTATTTTTCCTCAATTACATGCAAAAGCCATTTTAACATTTTTTCCCCTCCCTCTCCCAAGTTTTGAGCTCCAAATTCTCTCCCTCCTTCATTGAATAGGCAAGATGATGTTGGTTACACAAATGCACATATTTTGAACAGTAAGCAGGACCCGGAATGTATTACATTCTGCTGTTGTTATTATTTAATATTAATATTATTACAGTGTTATAGATAAGACTGTAGATAAGATAAGGTAGATTGCAATTAAGATAATTATAAGATGTTTCATGTCTTTTCTTTTTCATAACTACTTTTTTGATTTCTGCATTCTTGTTTAAGCATCTTGCAATCTTTCAAAACTAACCCTTTCAGCATTTTATAGAAGTTTATTTGAGACTGTTCCCAGCTTGTAAAATCTGGGACAGGTACCAGATTTTGACATGTCCTTGGTTAGTTTTGCTGTACTGTCTAAAGCTGTGTGAAGCACAGGGTTGGTTCTACATCTTTATAAAAAGACATGATCACTTTGGAGAAACGAAATCTTTTTGTTATACAGGGATTATGTAATATTTGTATTTGAGTTAATGTCAAGTAGCTATACATGCCACGTAATAGTTTAGACAATAACATTAGAGAAGTGTGGAAACATATTTCTACTCTCTCATCAATGAGATTAAGCCACTTGAAAGAATGGAAGTGGGTCTTTAAGGGGAAAACAAATGAGAAATAGCACAAATGCATAGGGAAATCCAAAGCTTGTATCTGGAGGTTGGTGAAAGAACAAGACCCAAGAGTAATGAGGACTACTCAAATCCCTTCTAATGCTGAGATTCCATGAGTCTTATTTAAGGAAGAGATCATTGAATAAATTAGAAGTTGAATGGTAGTAATCTGATTGCCCCCTCTTGAAGAAAGAAGGTTTTAGCTGACTTTTATTGAGGTTGCCTGGTATAGTGAAAAGAGCCCTAGATTTGGAGACCTGAGTTTAAGTCACTGTCACTTGCTTACTAGCAGTGAAATGTGTGGGCAAGTACTTACGTTCTGCAAGGTACTACTACATTATGCAGCAATTGTGAGGATTTATAGTTTACCTTCTGTTTTTGTGAATTTGATGAAAAAATGTATATAAAATTCTTTGTAAATTTTAAAATATCCTCTTAGCAAATATAGCGATTATAATGGTAATTGGCGGAGAGGCATTTAATTCATTCAGACTTTCCTTCTGTCTTGGCTAAAAATATATTTATAACAGTAGCTCTTTTAGCTTCTATTTCCCTAGTACTGAAAAATGGAAGCAAAATTAGCTTTGTTCACTTATTTTTTTCTATCTTTGATTATCTTAGTCTAATATGTGATTTACCTGTAAATTTTAGTTTTCCTCATCCTTTTTGTAAAAAGAGTGAGGTGATACTTGCTTCTAATACTTTTGACATCTGAGACCTGAACTAAATTGATGTCAGCCAGTAAACATTTATTATCAATTGTTTGTGCTTCCTTCCTCTACCTCCCCCCTTCACTCCCTTTTTGGTTGCTATTGGGGAAGCTTCCATGGAGGAGGAGTGTAGGGGAAGGACTCATGTAGAGCAGCCACAGAAGAATTTTGTCTAATTTCTGTTCTGCAAAAGTAGTGAAAGTATTGTCAGAATGTACATGTATACTGAACAATGTTTAAAGAAATACTAATTAGAATTTTTATTCCCTCTAAAGTCAGTGTTTCCCAAGGAGCCCTGCCCCAGTTTTAGCTCTGATACCTATGTTGGCTAGGAAAAAAGCACTTTTATGAAGTGTTACATGTGAATTGTTAATGATCTTCATCCTTTCAGTGTGGGATATTTAATTTTAAGCCAATTCTCTCTTAGCTTTCTGTAGTTTTTAGGTAGCTGTGACCCAAAAGACATAGTATTAGTTATTTCTTTCCATTTCCAATTCTTTCCATTTCACACTCTGTGTAGCCCTGGATAAGTGATTTCATCCTTCTGAGCCTCTGTTTCATTTTTTGTAAAATGAGATTGAGTTACATGATATTTGTGACCTCTATCTAATAAAAATGTTATGATTCTTCAGCAAAAATAGTGAGGAAGCTTCAGGTTCTCGGTCTGTCTTGTATTCATTTGTATTTTCAATGACAAAAATAATTTAAAGTCGTATTAAGCAGAGTTTTTGTCCATTGTAAGGTCTCAATTTTATGTTATTCCAGGATATCCTTTCATTGTTCTTCTCCCTGGGCTCTATTGAATTTGAAGAGACAAACTTATTCTATTCATTTCAATATACATTTATAAAACAGCTCCAGGATTTGGAGTTGCAAGGCAAAGAGAGAGGTAGAATGCCAATAAAGTGTGTGCAGATACGGGAATTTAAGAATTCATAAACATGCAAATGATGTGATTGTAAGATGCAAGAGTATGATAATAAATAAAAGGTAATTTGGATAGCAGAATACTAACAGTTAGAATCAAGAAAGGTTTCATGTAAAAAGTGTGAAAAGAAGTAGCTTGGGCTACTTCTTGAAGGAAAAGAAGGATTCTGAGGAAGAGATTATGTGGAAATGCATTCAAGATATAAGGAAATGCCAAAGCAAATAAATGCAGGGAGACTGGATGAAAAGTGAACACAGTAAAGGATATATGAGTAACAGCAAGAAGGCCAGTTTGGCTGGATCTCATGAAGGGCATATAAAATATGCAATCTGGATAGATAATAAGGGATTAGATTATGAAAAAAGTTAAACAGAGGGCTTTATATTTTAAATTAGAGGTAGCAGAAATTTATTAAGTAGGAAAATGATATGGTTAGATCTCTGTTTAAGGAAAATCATTTTGGCAGGTATGTAAAGGATCCACTTGATTGGGGGATTAGGAAGTCATTGCTGTAATCTAAGGTAATAAGAAACTAAACATCATGCTTGTGTGACTAATGGAGGTAAGGGATGTTGTAAAGGGCAAAAATATCAAGATTTGTGACTGGTTGGATATGTGGAATGAGGAGAACTGACACTGAAAAACTGAGAGAATAATAGTGTCTTCAACATAAAAAGAGAATCTTGGAAGAAAGGTCGGTTTAAGAAGAATGATAATAAAGGGTAAAAATAAAGGGATAAAAAAGGTAAATTAGAGGGAAATCCATTCGGAAGTATCCTGCAGGTGCTTAGTGATATGAGACAAGTTTAGGGGAGAGACTAGAGCTAGACACATAGGATTTTGAATCATATATAACTATTAGAATCCTTAGGCCCTTGGAGTAACCACATTCTCTCTCTCTTGCTCTTTTGGCACTTCTATTTCAGTTCATGTGTTTCTTTGGCTTCATCATTTTCTATCTTTCCTTTTACTCTTGTTTCTAGTCTTAGCATATCTTGCTCCTGACCAGCTTTTTATGACCAAGGTAGTTTTTAGATTAAATTTGTTTCTTTGTTATGACAGTTCACTTCATTTAAGCTTCTTTTTGAAATTATAATAGTTAATTGATATCCTTTTCAGCAGACTCCTTTCTTATCTGATGAAATTGTCAGAATTTATCTACTTTTACAGTATCAGTTATGAGCAAATCAAATGTCCTGGAATTTAATCAGAAAAAGGACAGACTGACTATTCAAGCTTATATATTAATACTTTGATTCCACTAAAATAAGACTTTTGCTGACTAGAAAGATTAAATTTTAGAAATTTTTTTCTTTATCTGTTAACCACATATTACCAACAAAAAATGAATCTCTGATGAACAAAGGTGTTTTTATCTCCATGAAAATATTGTTTTTAGAACCTCAAGTTTATCCAAGTATGGTAACATTGTTCTGCTCTACTGTTAAAAATGCAAGCTCATTATCTTTTTTTTTTTGCTGAGATAATTGGGGTTAAGTGACTTGCCCAGGGTCACACAGCTAGGAAGTGTTAAGTGTCTGAGTTCATATTTGAACTCGGGTCCTCCCAACTTCAGAGCTAGTGCTTTATTCACGGCACAACCTAGCTGCTCCAGGTCATTACTTTTAAGGGAATATTTTGCTTTCTTTCTGTCTGGCTGTTAAACCTAAGTCAGTCAACCTCTAGACCAGAATTTTTAGGATACATGTAGAGATTTTTATGGATGGTATTATATGAGAATTTCAACATTGTTTGAATTCAAATGAAATTTGAATGTTACTTTTGTGCAAAATTTTATAAAAATTGAAACTTTTTTAGGGTGGGGGCGGGGAATGTCAGTTGATGTCATGGCTTACAGAAATTGCCAATGTCCATCCAAGGTTTGCAAGCATTGTAATAAATAAACCCTTTCCCAAGCTATATTTTACTTTGAAGTTTTACTTATAAGACATTTCTTTTCTCACAGTGTTATAGCTCCTTGTGACCATAATATCCATTTCCTGATAGTATGTTCTCTTTTTATTTTTCATTCTTCTAGTATAGTTCTTCACTTTGGCCTTTATTTTAGGGCTTGGCTCTTCAGAAATCTGGAAGGAAGTTCTGAGCTGGTCCTTTAAGCTTCTTTCTTGGAATTTGGAGTGTTGTGGTTTTTTTCAGGATCTTGGGGACAGTTCAGTTTGGGGGAGCAGCAGCAAGCTTTCAGTACTTGCAAAGTAGTCTGATTAAGGGCAAAGTCTGATTTCTGCACTCTTGGTCTCTGCAAGCTCCTGACCTGGGTTTGAGTCTAAGGGTTTTAAACTTTTAGAATTCCAATGGACTGCTGCTGGACTCAGCCACTAATTAATAGCTACCTTGAAAGTTCTCTTGGTTGAAAGTGGCAGAAAATCTTCCTCCCCTAAGTCTAGAATTACTGGCCAAGTTTTTCTGCTGCAAGTTTCACACTTGGCTTGAAACTAGAACTGAGATGCTTCATAACTGGGCTCTGAGCCACATCCCAGTTGTTCAAAATCAAGCTCCTTCCACACAGCTTAAGGCCTAGGACTGCTTTTCATTTTATAATGACACCCCAAGGCATAGCTCTCTTCAGTTTACTCTAAATTGGTGACCCCAAACTGGGTAGAGAGCACCTATTCCCATACCCTAATCAAATTTAGGCCCTTCTGTCCTGGATCTTGGACCTGTGCTTGCCTTGGGGCCACTATCTTTCCTTATATAGACTGCATGTACCATATTCCTATCTAGATCCTGTCCCCAGACCTCTTTGTCTGATTCCCTTTGCCAACTTGAGTGGAAAATCTAATCATGGATTTTTCCTTGGATTTCCTCATCAGGATTTTGACTGTTGTGTTTCCTAGATGTGTTTGGAGGAGTGGGACATGAGTCAAAGGAATTTGATGTATTCCTTTCCTTTTAGAGCTATCTTGGCTCTGCTTCTTCAAAGTAAATTCTTTCTAAAATGCCTAAGTATAAGTCCTTGATATAATATGAGACTGACAGATAGTAGGGTTTCATTGTGTTAGTAATATAAAAGTAAGGGTATTTTGAGCATTCCTTACAATTCAAGTCATTGATAAAGAATTGTAAAGAATATAAAACTGTTTTCTGGAAGGCAAGAAAATTGCTTTAGAAAAGTCTCGTTTTGATCTTTGACTTAAAAATTTTACAACCAGGTAGTTGTATAGGGCTGTGTAAATCTCACTTATGTAATCCTTTTGGGAAAGGTAAAAGATACTAAAAGAAAGAAAATAACCTAATAAAATAAGCAAAGTATTTCATAAGGGACACCATTTTCATTTGTAGTTCTTCTGTATGTGTATGCATCACAGTAATGTTTAGAAAAGATGAAATTTTGTTCAGTAGATTTTTAAATCTACTGTTAAAATAATAGATCTCGATCCTGAAGATACTTTAGAAGCCATTTTGATTTACAGATGAGGAAACTGAAGTTGGAATTCACAGGAGAGCTGTTGGAATACATGGGAGCCACCTGACGGTGGCTGCTGTTGATCCAATCCAGAATGGACTCCTCTTGTGAGAGGATGATACAAGGAGACTGAGAGGGCAGTTGCTGTTCTCTGACCTCCCTATTGAAAGTCCATTGCATTGACTGACCTCTCTCCCGAAAGGCTGTTGTATTGTCTGACTTCTTTCCTCTTCCCTCTGCCTCCAATTTATCTCATTCCCAGTCCACAACACCTGTGTCAGCCTTACAACTCCTTTAGATGTTATGATTCACAGCTGTGGAGGCTCTTGGAGAATTGACCTGTCCCTTAACACAAAGATGTAAAATGATTTGCCCAAAACCATAAACAAGGAGTTAGCATCAGTGTTAGGATTAGAATCTGGATCTTCTGTATGCACTGTACTGGGCTTTATTCTTGTTGCTGCTGTAGTAGTTGTTCAATTGTGTCCAGTTCTCTGTGACCTCCTTGGAGTTTTCTTAGAAGAGACACTGGAGTAGTTTGCCATTTCCTTCTCTAGTTTATTTTATAGATAAGGAAGTTGAGGCAAACAGACTTGCCCTGACTTGCCTGGAGTCACACAACTAGTGTCTGAGGCCACATTTGTACTCAAGAGGATAAATCTTCCTGACTCCAGGCCCAGGGCTCTATTGTACCTCCTACCTGCCCCCATCCTTTCTAGGAAGTGTATTATCATTTTAAAAATAATTATAACTTTTTATTGACAGAACATATGCATGGGTAATTTTTTACTACATTATCCCTTGCACTCACTTCTGTTCCAATTTTTCCCTTCCCTCCCTCCATCGCCTCCCCTAGATGGCAGGTAGTCTTATACATGTTAAATATGTTATAGTAGTATATTATTGTTTTAAAACTATTGTCTGTGTATAGAAATTAAAAATAAAAAGTCAGTTATTTGGAAAAGCTAGTTTTTGAAAGATGTTCGGTAATGAAATATCAGGCAGTTTTTAAAGTTTTATTAGTACCTTTTGTTTCTTGTGCCAGAGAAACTGTTACTCATTTTCTTTTTATTTTCATTCATTTTCTTTATGATCTTTATGCATTACTCATGATTTTCTTATAGTCTTCTTGGATCTGACAATTTACTTTTTAATAATAATTTTAATAATAACATATAAAACAAAATAAAAACTGAAAAAATGAGAGTAGAAACATGAAGGCATTTATCAGTCAGCAGTAATTTCTATAACAGTTATTGTGTTAACTGAGAGGAATACAAAGACAAAAATAAAGCAGTCTTTATATACCTCAGGGAGCCTGTGTTCTATTGGATTAAAATTTTACTTTAGAAAATGTTTAGGTAAAAGAAAGTCTGAGTATATTAATTTTAGAAGTATAACCATTTGTTTCTCACAGAGTGAATTTTCCTTTTTGTTTTTTTCTTAAAGAGTAAATGCCATATGGAAAGATTAAATTTCAAGTATTTTATTTGTTAGATGCAGCACAGGTTCTGGTAGATGTTCTTTTCCATAGTTATTTCTAATGTTAAAAAAAAAAATGCTTCCATGAAATCATTTTTCTAATATCTAAAAAAAGGAAAGCATAACCTTTTAGTTAGACAGTTTTATTCCTACAGGGTCATAGAATCATACCTCAGAATTTCCTCAGTTCAACTCATATCTGAAATAGGAATCTTATCTGAAAAATCCTTGACAATTGATTACAAACTACCACTTAAAATTTTCAACATATGAGGAACTCACTATTTTTTAAAGACTGCCAGTTCCATTTTTGAGCAACTCTGAGGAAAGTTTTGTGTGGGGTTAATTTTTTTTTTTTTTTTGAGTTGAAATCTCTCTCCTATAATCTGTCTTCTGACAACAAATGAAAAGCAAAACAAAAGTCATTTTTCCATATGACATTTTTCAAATATTTGAAGGTATTTACTTCTAACATCACTTCTTCAAAATTCTTAGATCTTTTACTTATCCTTTTAATAGCATTGTTTTGAGTTAACATACGTGTGTTTTCTAAATGGTATCCAGAACTGACCATAATACTGAAGTTGTGTTCCTCTAACTAGGGCAGAATGGGGAATTCATTCTGAATACTTTTTTTTTTTTTTTTTTTTTTGCTAAGGCAATTCAGATTGTGACTTGTCCTGGGTCACACAGCCGGGAAGTGTTAAGTGTCTGAGATCAGATTTGAACTCAGGGCCTCCTGACTTTAGGGCTAATGCTCTATCCACTGTGCCACCTAGATGCCCCTGGTATATTTCTTCTAATGCTGTCTAAGCTCATATTAGCTTTTTTGCTTGCCATACTCTTTATTTATAGATTTATACTTTTAACTTTTACTGAGCTTGCAACTGCGTAATCTCTTAATTTTTTTTACATTAACTCCTTTGTGGTTATATTTCTCTCCATTTTGTGCTTATACACTAGGTTTTTTAACCCAAGTATGAATTTCTTACCCTCTAAAATTTAGAGATGTTAAAAACTGATGTATTTTGTTTTTAATTCACCTTCATTTCCAAATATATCTGTTTCCTATTTGTTCTCATCCTCATGGATAATAACTCAAAACTATGTCATTAGAACATATTGCTTGTAATAGAAAATTTTAAAAGCTTAAAAAAAATTCTTTTAAGTAAATGTATAGAACATATCAACCAGATTAGTATATGCAGTAAGGGAGGTACATTTTTTATCTCTTCTATAGGGTCAAGCTTAGTCATTATAATTATACATAGTGTTTAGTTTCATTTCTTTTCTTTTCATTTACATTGTTGTAATCATTGTATATAATGTTTTTCTGATTCTGTTTACTTTGTATCAGTCCATATAAATTTTCTCCCTTTTCCAAATTCTTCATATTGTTTCTTATAGCTCAGTGATATTCTTTTATATTCTACAAGCTATAGCTTATGTCACCATTCCCCAATCTTTGTGCACATATTTTGCTTCTTTTTAAAATAAAGTTTTATTGATGTTTTTTGTTTTTATATTATCTACATTTTCCTCTATATTTTTCATTCCTCCAAAGGAAAAGAGTTAAGAGGAGGAAAATTATTCAGTAAAATCATACAATGGAACAAATTTAAACTTTATATGCAGTTCTACACTTAAAGGGGAGGTATCTTTTCATATCTCTTCTTTGAGGCTAAGAAATTCTATATAATTTCTTATTATATATTATTATGATATATATTATATGTTATATTGTATATTATATATACAATTAATAATATATAATTATGCATAACAATTATATATATTGTATATATGTATATATATAATTATATATTATATATAGTATATGTAATATACTATATATTCAATATTGAATTATTTTATTGTGGGTCTTAACATTTACCTTCTTGTAGTCATCATGCGTGTTATTTTCCTAGCTCTGCTTATTGTTATTTATATTGCTGTATGTAAAAGCTTCTGTGTGCTTCTTTGTATTCATTGTCTTGAGTATTCTTTCCAAAATACAATTTATTCAGCCATTCTCCAGTTAATAGACATCTACTGTCTCCATTTTTTTGCCAGTACCAAAAAAAGGACTTTTGCATAATTTTTAATTGCAATCTAACTTTTCTATGTTTGTTTAAGAAATATAAATTGTTAAAATATGTATGTTTTATTTTTCTTGAATTTTTGTGGATATAAGTCTTATGAATTGCTTGTGAAGACAAAAAAAATGAGTTTTTGTCATTTTTATTATATTGTTGCATGTATTAGACAATTTCTGTTATTTTGTATAACCACCAATTAGGAAACATAATTACTTTTTTTTTGTCCCATTATTGCATTTATTTTAACCAGTTTTGTTTATTAGTCCTTTGTAGGCTCCTCCTCCTGCAGCAGAGTGGTGAAACAATTGGGCCTTGGGGCTTAAGAATCATGTTGGTTTTAGACTCTATAACTTTAACTTAGCTGTTGGCACTCTAAATGTAAAATACTTGTCTAATGAAATTTAGTGGACATGTCTGCTAGAGGATCTGAGTTTGGATGATGGCCTGTATGTGTTCATAATTACTGGAATTTGTAGGTTATGATCAACTGTGAGAATGTTTGAGAAGGAAGGTACCATTCCTCTTCCCAGAGGAGGCTGCAGCTCCAGCTGTAAACAGTGGCATCTTGAAATGGAAGGTGTACAGTTATATGTAAAACTCCCATTTTACAACTCCTTTTTGCTTCAAAGGTTGGTGATTAGCATTAGCAAGAGATGGAAAGACTGAGATCAAAGATAATCTGCTGTTCTGTTCACTAAAGGCTCTCCACGTGGTAGATAAGGGTAGGAGGGGAGAGATTAGGTGGGAGTAGGAGGTGGAAAGCTTCTTGCACTGCCATATATGGAAGTCTCTCTCTAGCCCCATTCTGATAACCTTCTCTTCAGGGACACAAGCAGCAGGAGATGGAAGGCACAATAAGAGGAAGGTCTTGATTCTCTTTTTACCGGAGACTGGAAATCTTTAGTATCTATAAAAAACAAAACAAAACAAAACCCAAAAAATGAGGGGGGGGGGGGGGAGACACCTTGCATTGGTTTTATTTTTTGTCACTTTCTACATAGTTGACTAAAATTAAGCTTATAATCAGTTTAAATTCTTAGATCTTTTTCTTGTACCTTCCAGAAGTCCTAAAAATTAGCTTTCTGTATTCATCCTCCTAAAAATAATTTCAAATTTACTGATTATAATTTTGTATTTTTCTGGTCTAATTTCTTTGCCATACACTTTGAGCACATATTCCCTTAAAGTTTCTAACAGTACTAGATCTAGACTCTTTCAGTGTTTCTCTGTTTCATATATCTGATAGATCCAGTCCTTCTCTATCTTCCTACTCATTTTCCATGTGTCTGTTTCAGTTCTTGTTATGGGAATTTATACTCATATTGTTCCCAGATGTTTGTCTTTGCTTAGTCTTTTTTCTTTCTTTCTTTTTAATATCTAGAGAAAATTCTCTTCCAATTCTTTTTCTAGGAAACTTTTTGTATTGGAGATTGGAAGGTAATTGTTGCATATGTTAGCAGCATTTGTATGTGAGTCTGTGAACTCATCTGTCTAGGTACTTTTTTCTTATAATCTGTCTATGCTTTTTATTTTGTGCAATTTTTGTCCACATCCGCATAATAAATTTAGCATAGGGAATCTCCATATCATACTGGACACTATTTCTTTTTTTTTTTTTTTTCACATATTCCACAGCTATATCAGGGTTGCATTCAGAAAGTCTGTCTTGTTCTTCACATTAATGATTATTCTTTACTATATGATTAGCCTTGACATTTAACAACCATATATCATGAGTGAGGTCTTTTATAGCACTTCTTCCATACGTGTCATTATTTTTACTTTGATATGTCTCCATTTTAAATCTTAAGAGATTATGGTTTTTCATGAAGTTTCATCAGTCTTATTTCCCCAACTAAATTTAAAACTTCTCTGGAAGAAAACTGTTTTATATGTATATATTTTGTTAACACCTAGTACATGCTAGGTATTTAGCAGACTAACGCTTAGTAAATAAATAATTACTTTGTTGGATTTTTTTGTGTTGTTTTTTTTTCTGATAGATTACATTTTTGAATGCAAATATGTGTCTGACTTTTTACAGTCTATAATGGTTCCTATCTGCAGTTTTTGGAGAGAGATTTACAATGTTATTTATAATTATGTAAATGTTAGTTAATCTGAAAAATCATTTTGAGAATAATGGCAAATTTTGCATCAAAACAGATGCTTATCAGAAAGGGTTGGCAGTATTGTTAGCTTTAAAAAGTTCATTTTTTCCTTTATGAGTTTAATATAAGACTGCCATAAAATGTATAGTTGTATACTTAACATTTATATAGCATTTTAAGATTTGCAAAATGCTTATAGCTTACCTTATTAAATATCATAGCAACCTTGTGAGGTAGATGGCTATTTTGCCCATTTTGCAGATGAATAAACTGAGGGTAAAGAAGTCAAATTACTTTTGCAGGGTTACTAATTAGTAAAATTAATAATTGTCTGAGCCAGAGTTTGAACTCAACTCCAAGTCTAGTACTATATAACTACACTCTTCTAACCTACTATCCTATGGCTCATAGACTTACTATGATTGATTATCAGGTCTCCAAGATTCAATATGAATACTTAACATTTTCCTTTTGATCTTTGACATCAATAAAATATTCACTGACATGTTATTTTATATGGAGTGCTATTATACTTAATAAAATAGAATTTCTTTGAAAAGAGTTAGTGACTTTTTGCCTTTTTTTTTTTTTAAGAAAGAATTTTCCAACTTGTCTTTGTTCTGTGATTAAGGTAGTAGATTCTTGTAACAATCTTTATTGTTCTGTTAGTCAGCTTTTCTTGATAGAACAGTTATTATCCAATGGGGCATCTCATGAGCAAAAAGACTAAGAGACTCCTAATCTAAAGTATACTGTTGTTCAACAAACATTTCTTAATTGTTTCTTATGCCAGGTACTATGTTAAGAGGTGGGGATATAGAGACAAATAAAACTTTGCTGACTCTCAGGGAGTTTACATTTTATTAAGAAAAAGTAAACAGTTAACTTATACAAGCGTATACAAAATAAATGTAAATTAGTTAGGGGAGCAGATGGGACAATCAGAAAAGGTGTTAGTAAAGTCTTGTATTATAAAATTTTGTTTTTTTTAGATATAAAACAAAAGTTTATCCTGATAATCTTCCTACAAGTGTGGTGATTGTCTTCCACATGCCAGGCACTGTATTAAGAGGTAGGGATACAGAGACAAATAAAACTTTTCTGACTCTTAGGGAGCTTACATTTTATTAGGAAGAAGTAAACAGTTATTTATACAAGTATATACAAAATAAATGTAAAATAATCAGGGGAGCAGATGGGCCAATCAGAAAAGGTGTTAGTAAAGTCTTGTGTTATAATTTTGTTTTTTTTCTAGATGTAAAACAAAGGTATATCCTGATAATCTTCCTACAACAAGTGTGGTGATTGTCTTCCACAATGAGGCTTGGAGTACACTTCTAAGAACTGTCCATAGTGTAATAAACCGATCACCAAGACACATGCTAGAAGAAATCGTTCTGGTAGATGATGCAAGTGAAAGAGGTAAATCAAAAATATAAATATTTATGTTATATGAGAGAAGAATGCATTTTGCCAATGAGAGTAGCTTTTTCTTTTCCTTTTTTTAAACTTTTGTATGAATTTCTTTTTTATTTTAGAATTCCATAATCATTTAAATAGTGTCTCAGAGGGAAAACCCCTTCTATTTATTAACTCCATGATCACTTCATTTAATTAGCCTTTATAATTTTCCATTGACAGGTGTTAAACTTATATTTTAAAAGAATACTGCTTTATATAATTCATTGAAACTCAAGCAAGTTTTAAGAATTACAATTTTCTTAGGGTGCTGATTATGGTAAGCTGCATTCCTTATTTGGGGAAGAAATTATTCATTCTGTAAATTTACACAATCTGGCAGCATAAAAAGCAGCTTTAACAAACCTTGGATCAATCCTGGAATAGTAGGGTCCCTAGATTAGCTTTATTTTACTTCCTGCCTCACACCTCACCCATAGTAATACATATTTTTCTTTTATTTTTCCCACTTGCTCCTATTCTAGAGGGAACAAACCTTCCCTCATTCTTGTCTAATTCCTTTTATAAATCCTTCCATCTGATTGCTTTCACTGAAATTTGGTTTCCTCCTGACAACACTGGTCCCTAGCCATCCTATCTAACACTTGTTCTGCCTTCATTTAATTTCTTTATCACATTCCTCCCTTACCCCACACTGGTCCTGGAGGGAGAGTTGAAAGACGTCTTGCTCCTCCCCACTACCATTTTTGGACTCCCTTCTTTGCCAGACATCATTTAACAACTTGGCTTTTGAAGTTCACTCTATTAAAATGTTTTGCTCAATACAGATTTGGGTGGATGTTATCTACTAGCTCCAAGGTCATTCTCCCCTTTTTTCAGTTTTCTACATGGTTTTTAGCCTTCTCCTCTATCCTCATTCCTGACCTTATACTAGGGAACTTTAGTGTTCATCTTAGTACTTAGTACTTAGTACTTACTTAGTACTTCTTTAAATTATATTATCTCAAATCTCATGAGATTTGGCTACATCCTCTACTCTGTCTCAACTGTCCATAGAAATGCTTATGCCCTGAATTTCAATATTTTCTAACAACATTCTTTATCTTTGGGGGAGGGAGGGAGCCTGATTCCTCTCTATCTGATCCTAAACTGTAATTAAGTCTTTTCTTGGGCTTCACACCTCCTAAATCGATTCTTCCCTCTCATTGTACCCTTCTCATACTGCATGTCATCCTCTGACTTTGTTTTCCTCCCTTCCCTATAATTTACCAGTTCAGTGAATTGGTATTCTTTATTTTCAAATCCCTCACCACTTCATTGTTGCTCCTTTCCAGAACACTGGCTCTGCTTCTGGATAGAATTATAGGGAGTTATAGCTGTTGGAGTACTATATAAATTTATGTTATGCAGCTTCAATTGGATCCTTCCTGCTGCAAGGCAGTCCTTCAATTCCTCCTTAATTGGTTCTCTCTTTCACTCCCCCACAAGTATTCCAAATTTTTTCTCTTTTCGTGAAGCCTCTTTTTCCTTCTCACTAAATTAAGAGATTAAGTTCTCAGTCCTGACTAAGAACTTAATCTCTTAATTTGCTGAAGAAATTGAAATGTTCACAGTGACCTCTGTCTTCTCTTCTTTCCTTTATCTCAAAACCTTTCGTCATCACCCCTTCTCTATAGTCTTTGATAATGAAGTTAATCTTCTTGTCCAAACTATTCCCTCTTCAGGGACCCTTCATGGACTCTTCTGTCACCCATGGAAGTGATCCCATTTCTTGTCTTCTTCAGAGCATTATTTCCCTAGTTTTTTTTTGACAGGTAAAAGAGGCCATTCCTTGTTTTGTTTCTTACCTAGACTTAATCACTGGATGGATATTGCCTCAGTCAAATTGAGACTTGTTAAACAAAAAATAATAAATCTGTTTATTAGTTTAAAAAGGCCAGGGTTTCCCACTGCATCCTGAGTCATCTGTATCTTGCCACTGGATCCAAATGGCTTCAGAGGAGAAAGTGAGACTGGTAACTTTGCACCACCCTTCCTTACTTCAGTGCAGTGTACTTTTATGTCATGGCATCACCTCCCTGATGTCATGGTCCTCTTGAAGAGCAAAGGACAAACAATGAACAACTTCTTTCATCATCTCTCCTCCTTCTTTATCTTTCTGATCTTTAATCCCTTTAATCTTTTTTCTGCTTCCTTCAAATGTTCTCAGATCTCCCATAACCTTTAAAAAAAATAAAAAAAGAACCCCTTACCATTCTTCAAACTGCCATTTTATATGTTTTTTCCATTTCCCAACTAACTACCAAGTTAGATAATCAACAAATATTAAACTTCTGTTATATTCCAGACACTTGTACACTGGAGATAGAAAGAAAAGTAAAAGTCCTTTCCTTCAAGGAATTCACCATCCAGTGAGGGAGGCAACATGTAAACAACTATGTACAAACAAGGAACAGAAGGAAAGTACTAGAATTAAAGGAGATCAGGAAAGACTTCCTATAAAAAGTGAAATTTTAGGTGAGACTTAAAAGAAATCAGAATCCAGGAGACCTAATATGAAAGAGATTATTCCATGCATGGGCGATAGCCAATAAAAATACTCTTAAGTCAGGACCTCTGGGACATATTAGCAACAAGATGAAAAGACTAGACATTTTCTCTGATTCCCTACAATCTCTTACAGCTCTCCGAAAATAGAAATTATATGCCTAAAATAAAGCAACATAAGCTGTCTCTACTGTTCTACTGTATTCAGAATAAAAAAGGTCAGTTATGAACTCTGAGCTACCCTGAGCTCCCTCAGCATCCCTTCCCCATCTCCCATACCACTAGCAGCAGAATAGAGTAGCAGCCCAAGTATCCAGCATACAGGCTAGCAACAAAACCAGTCCCACATTCCAGTTCCTCCTCCTTGAATCCAGTGACTTGGAGACTTCAGGCTTCAGGATTCTGCTTGGGCCATAAACAAGGAGCAGTTTATCAGTAGCCTTTTAGAAGAAAAAACCTCCTGGGGACCATAACGGAGAGCTAGTGCATGGGAGACAGTCCCATCTCACCAATGCTGCAGAGTTGGGAACTGTGAGTGCAGAGAATGGATGAACACAGAGCATGGGACAGGAGAGCATGTGTTGAGGTCAGGGGATAGAGAAGAGGAGGATGCTATCTAGCATTTGACTAAATTTTAGGTAAAGGCTTCAGCATCCAGCTAGGGCCAGCTCATATAAAATCACTTGGGAAGAGACCCAGCATGGGGTGGCATTGAGAAGGAGGGCAGGTTTGGGAGAGAAGGAATATAAAATAATTTGAAATACTATCTTCAGGGAAATCACCATAAGGAACAGAGTCAGAAAGTGAACAATAAGAGAAAATTGGGTGTGAGGAAAGATTAAAATTACCAAAGATCTAAGGAAAAAGAAAACTCAAACCTTGAATGTAACTGAATAAATCAATAGGGAAAACATTAACAACAGAAAGAAATATGGCTTCTAGATCTAGTAAAATGAGTTCAGGTATCAATAAATAAATGCTGGAAAACGAAAACAACCTAATGCTTAATGAAACGTAGAACCTTGTAGAAGAGAGGGAAAACGTGGAAATGACAACACACTGTTTCTGAGTAGTTTGAAAGAGAAATGAAAATTATGAGAGTAGAATTTATGGCGCCTGCATAGTAAAACTCATAGGTAGAACAGAAAAACTGAAATCTGCAATGGCAGGTTTTACTGGGGGGAAAAAAAGAGAGAAAAAGAAAACAGACTGGAAAGACAAACATATAGAAATAAAGGACAATCTAGAAGGAGAGAAGCAAAAGACAATATTAAAAGAATGTATGATCACTATACAAGCAAAGCATATTAAGATCAAAAACCTAGATACATAGAGACAGTGTGAAAATATTATATTTTCCAGAGGAACACAACAAAACAAAAACTATTAACAACTGCTCACAACTTCTGAACTGAGAAAATAAAATGAAGTTGAAATAATTATTTGCCCTTGGCAGGAGTGGGGAAACCAATATTACAAAACTGCAAGACACATCATAGTTAAATTTAACAGTTTAATTTAGAAATAAGTCCTGTAAATGATCAGGAGAAAGATCTTGAACTGCAAAGGAAGTAAATTTGAATAGCATGAAATTATTTTTCACCCACCAAAAAATGTAGAAGGAAATGGAATAATATATTCCAAAGAGCAGTGGAGCTTAGGATGTAGCAACCTACTCTGCAAATTTGAGCAAAACCATAATGAAAACAGATAGGTGTACAATGATAAAAAAGCATTTGAAATAATTTTTTTTTTGGGGGGGGGGAGGGACAGCTAAGTGGCGCAGTACTGCCAGCCCTGAAGTCAGGAGGACCTGAGTTCAAATCTGGCCTGGGACACTTAATACTTCCTAGCTGTGTGACCCTGGGCAAGTCCCTTAACCCCAGTTGCCTCAGCCAAAAATAATATAATTTTAGGAATAAAAGCAGAATTGAAGAAATTTGTTTCTCAAATACCACAAACAGCAAAAATGCAGTATAACAGAATAAATACAGCAGCTAAGGACACTAAGAAAAATAGTGACAGCAGTAAGAGACTTTTTCTAAATGTACACAAACAGAAAGGGGTGAATGTAGCCATATGGTGGAGCTAACAGCGAATAAGCAGGTCTGAGGTATTATTTGACAGAATCTGGCAACACCCTGCCTAGAGATGAATCAATGTTTTTGTCTGTGACTAATAGCGACAGGAAAGGGTCCACGAAAGAGGGACAGAAAAGCAGGGAGAGATAAAGATATATGTGATGTGTTTAGGTCAAATAGAGAGCTAGTAATGAGGTAAAAGTGACCCCTGTGGTCTCAATAGGAGAAACCTGCAAGAAAAATGAGTAAGAAGAGAAGGATGGAAAAGGGGGGAAGAGAAGGAAGAAGGCCTTGTTTTGGTCATAAGAGGGGGTTCCACTGAGGAACACTCCAATAGATGAAGAGAAATAATCTGTGAAGGGAGACGGTGTGCTGAGTTTTGTCTGTGGGAATTTTGTGTTTGAAAAGGCCATTTTTTTCCTGCCTTAAAGGTAGGAGATTGGAACTCTTGGGGGCAATTGGAAAATGGGAGAATAAGAGGGCATGGATCTTGTGAGGAGATCCTGAGGCAAATGAGAAAAAATTAATGGTAGAAGATATAGATAAGTCTTTGGCTACATAATCTGAAGAAATGCCCTACCATGGGACAGTTTTCTTTCTGATAACCTTAGTTGTAGAGGGCCTGAACTCTGGATAAGTATACTTGAAATAAGGTATTAAATCGGTGGAATTGATAAGACGATTGTTCTCTAGTTCACATATATACTTAGTACTTAGCATGGTGATATAATGGTTCTCTAGTTCACACATGCTCAGTATACTGTAATGATGTAATTGTAATAGGGTAATTTAAACTGGGGACAAAGTCAGACTTGCAGAACGGATCTCGTGAGAGGATGATACAAAGAGATTAAAAGACAGTTGCTGTTCTCTCACCTCTCTGACTGAGAGGCCTTTGTGTTACATTGTGTTGTCTGACCTCTCTCCTCTTCCCTCTGCCTCCAATTTATCTCATTCCCAGTCCACAACACCTCTGTTAGCAAAGGCTGCCTTGCAACTCCTTCAGATGTTATGATCCACAGCTGTGGAGGCTCTCGGAGAATTGACCTGTCTCTTAACAGACTAACATCTAATACCCTGTACCAAGTTAAGGTTGAAATGGGTTCATGATTTAGACATAAGGTGATATTATAAGCAAATTAGGAGAACATAGGATGATCTGCCTCTCAGATCTATGGAGAAAGAAAGAATTTATGGCCAAAAAAAGAACTAGAGAACATTATGAAATGCCAAATGAATAATTTTGATTATATTAAATTAAAAAGGGTTTGTACAAGCAAAACCAAAGTGACCAAGATTAGAAGGGAAGCCAGAAACTGAGGGAAAGAGAGGGAAATTTCACATCCAATATTTCTGATAAAGATCTCATTTCTAAAATAAGAAATCAGAAGTAAGTCAAATATATAGCAATACAAGCCATTCACCAATTGATAGTCAAAAGAAATGAAGAGACAATTTTCAGATGAAGAAATTAAAACCATTTTCAGTCATGAAAAAATGCTCTAAATCACTTGATTAGAGAGATGCAAATTAAGACAATTCTCATGTACCACTTCATGCCTCTCAGTTGGCTGAGATGACAGGAAAAGAAAATGATAAATGTTGGAAGGGATATGGGAAAACTGGGACACTAAATACATTGTTGGTGGAATTGTGAACTGATCCAACCATTCTGGAGAGCAATTTGGCACTATGCCCAAAGGACTATCAAACTGTTCTTATCCTTTGATCCAGCAGTATATCCCAAAGAGATCATGTATCCCAAAGAGATCATGAAAAAGGGAAAAGGACCCACATGTGCAAAAATGTTTGTGGCAGCCCCTTTTATTGAGACAAGAAACTAGAAAATGAGTGTATGCCCATCAGTTGGTTGAGTAAGTTATGATTTATGAATAATTGTTCTATAAGAAATGATGAGCAGACTGATTTCACAAAAGCCTGGAAAGACAAGAACTGATACTAAGTTAAGTGAATAGAAGAGAACATTGAGCACAGTAACAGCAATAACAGCAAGATAATGTGATGATCAACTATGATGAAATTGGCTCTTTTCAAAAATGAGGTGATTCAAGATAATTCCAATAGACTTGTGATGAGAGGAGCCATCCACCTTGAGAGAAAGGAATATGGAAATTAACTGTGATCACAGCATAGTATTTTCACCTTTGTTGTTTGTTTGCTTGTTTTTTTTTTTCTCACTTTTTTCTCCTTTTTACCTGATTTTTCTCATGCAGCATAATATAAATGAGAAAATATAGGTAGAAGAATTGCACATTCTTACCCTATATTGCATTACTTGCTGTTTAGGGGAGGAGTAACGTGGGGAGGGAGGGAGGGAGAAAAATTTAGAACATAATGTTTTGCAAGGGTGAATATTTTAAAACTATCTTTGCATGTATTTTTAAAAAAAGAATGAGAAGAGAGTAAGACTTTTTCAGATATATTTCTACATCACAGCACAGATGCAGAGAGAACACAAATATTGATCCTAATTTATAAAAAGTAATTTGTAAAATAAAATCAACTTTCAAAACTATTCTCAAATATTTCATAAGAATTTTATAATTATTCAGGAAATTATGAAAAAATTTACCATTGACAAAATAATTATTCACTGACATAATTATGGACATAGTTTCCCCCACATTTTTTCCTTATAAGTCATGTTTGTTTGTTTTGATCTAGAAAGGCTGTTATATATATGTTATATATATATATGTTTACATTTTCTAGAAATAAAAGTGAATTAACCAAAAATTTCTTATTAATTTATTAAAAATTCAATATACTTGCATTTTACTTCTATTTTAAAAATATAAATATAAATAAAATAACATTTTATTTTTCCAATTATATGTAAAGATAGTTTTCAACATTCTTTTATTTATTTATTTATTTATTTATTTATTTTTGCTGAGGTGGTTGAGGTTAAATGACTTGCCCAGGGTCACACAGCTGGGAAGTGTTAAGTGTCTGACACCAGATTTGAACTCAGGTTCTCCTGACTTTAGGACTAGTTCTTTATCCACTGCACCACCTAGCTGTCCTACAACATTCATTTTTTAATGAGATTGGGGATCTAAAATTTTTTTCCTCCCTCCCTCCTATTCTCTATCCCCAAGATGACAAGGATTCTGATATAAATTGTACATATGTGATCATGTAAACATATTTCCTTGTCAGTCATATTGTGTGATAGTCAATTATGCTGATGGTTTTCTTAATATTGAATCATCCCCGCATTCCTGGGTATAAATCCCACCTGGTTATAATTTATTATCTTCATGATAAATTGCTGGAATGTTTTTGCTAATATTTTATTTAAAATTCATTAGGAAGATTGGTCTATAATTTTCTTTCTCTCTTTTGGCTCTTCCTGGTTTAAGTATCAGTAACAAATTATGACAACTGTCATAAAAAGAATTTGGTAGGAATTTTCCTTTTCCTGTTTTTCCATATACCTTATATAGTATTATAATTAATTGTTTCATTTAAATGTTTGGTAGAATAAACTGGAGGGTTTTTTTCATGGAGTTCCCTGATAGCTTCTTCAATTTCTTCTTCTAAAATGGGGTTATTTAAATATTTTATTTCATCTTCTGTTATTCTGGATAATTTTTATTTTTGTAAATATTTTTTCATTTCATTTAGATTGTTGGATTGATTGATATATATAGTTGGATGAAATTGCTTCCAATTATTGCTTTAATTTCCTCAATCTTTTCATTTTTCATATTGGTAATTTTTTTTTAATCAAATCAACCAAAGATTTACCTATTTTTATTGTTTTTTTTTCTTCGCAAAACCAGCTTTTACTTTTATTTATATGTTCAATAGTTTTCTTACTTTCAATTTTATTCTCTCCTTTGATTTTTAGAATTTCTGATTTGATATTTATTTGGGGGGGGGGGTCTTAATTTTTTAATTGCACACCGAGTTCATTGATCTTCTCTTTCTCTATTTTACTCATATAAGCATTTAGAGATAGAAAATTTCCCCCAAGTACTGCTTTGACTATCCCATAAATTTTAGTGTACTGTCTCATTATTGTCATTATCTTGGATGATATTATCGATTGTTTCTATAGTTTGTTGTTTTACCCACTCATTCTTTAGCATTAGATTACTTAGTTTCAATTATTTTTTTTTTTTTTTGTTGAGTTAATTGATGTTAAGTGACTTGGCCAGGATCACACAGCTAGAAAGTGTTAAATATCTAAGGCCAGATTTGAACCCAGGTTTTCCTGACTTCAGGTCCTGGTACTCTATCTATTATGCCATGGCCCTTTTTACATGTTTTTTTTTTTTTTTTTTTTTTTTTTTGCATCGTGATCTGAAAAAGATGAACTTAATAGTTTTTCATTTCTGCATTTGATTGTGAGGTTTTTACTGCCCTGAAACATGGTCAATTTTTGTGTAGGTGCCATGTACCACTGAGAAAAAGTTATATTCCTTTCTGTTTACATTTAGTTTTTTTCCAAAGATCCAGCATATCTAACTTCTGGAAAATTCTATTCCCTCCTTAACTTCTTTCTTGTTTATTTTGTGGTTACATTTTTCTAGTTCTGAGAGGGGGAGGTTGAATATAGTTTTGCAAGCTGTCTATTTCTTCTTCACTTAACTTTTCCACTAAGAATTTGCTACATCAGTTGGTGCATATATATTTAGTATTGACATTATTTAATTATCTATGGTACCTTTTATTTAGCAAGATGTTTCCTTCCTTCTCTCTTTTAATTAGATTTTTTTTTTTATTTTGTTTTGTGTGAAATCAGAATTGCTACCTTTGCTTTTTTAAGCTTTAGTTGTAGTCTAATATTCTGCTCTAGCCTTTTCCCTTTACTCCTTGTGTGTATCTCTGCTCCGGATATGTTTGTATTTTAAAAAAAGAAAAAAACGTATTGTAGGATTCTGGTTTTTAATCTACTCTACAGTCCATTTCCATTTGATGAGAGAGCTCATCCCTTTCACACTCACAGCTGTTATTACTTACTATATATTTCCCTACATCCTGTTTTTCCCCCTTAGTTATGCCTTTCTTTCTCCTTTCATCCTATCCCACCTCACCAGTGTTTTACTTCTGACCATTGTCTCCCTCATTCTACCCTCAGTCCTCCCTCCTTTTTCTTTCCCTTTCTCCTACTTCCCTATAGGGTGAGATTAATTTCTCTGCTTAATAACTTAGTTTGTGTGTTATTCCCTCTTTGAGCCAAATCTAATGAGAGGAAGGTTCAAACAGTATTCACACTTTCCCTCCTTTCTCTCCACTGTAATGTCTTTTATACCTTTTCATGTGACATAATTTAGTCTGTCTCTCCCCTTTGCTCTTTTATCAGTATAATCTTTTCACCTTTTAATTATTTTTTTATCATCACATCAAAGTCAATTTATATTCACACCCTCTGTCTAAATATACTACTTCTAAATGCTCTAATAGAGTTATAGTTTTTAAGAGTGACAAGAATCATCCTCCCATGTAGAGATATAAATACATTTAATTTATTGAATATTATGTTTGTTTTTTCTTTCCTTTTTACCTTTTTATGCTTTTCTTGAGCTTTGTATTAGAAGGTCAGATATTTTGCTCATCTGTGTTTTTTTCCATCAGGAAAGTTTGAAAATCCCTTATGTTATTGAATGTCTATATTTTCCCTTGAAAGATTATGTTCACTTTTCTTGGGTAGTTAATTCTTGGTTGTAATCCAACTTCTTTTGTTTCCTGTAATATCATATCATAAGCCCTCCCATCCTTTAATGTAGAAGCTATGTATACCTGGATATAGCTCCTTGATATTTGAATTTTTTTTTCTGGTTACTTGCACGATTTTCTCTTTGACCTGATAATTCTGGAATTTGGTTCCAATATTCCCTGGAATTTTCATTTGGGAATCTCTTTCAAAAAAGAATCAATGCATTTTTTCTTTTTTCTTTTTTTTTCTTTTATTTTATTTAATAGCCTTTTATTTACAGGTTATATGTATGGGTAACTTTACAGCATTGATAATTGCCAAACCTCTTGTTCCAATTTTTCCCCTCTTTCCTCCACCTCCTCCCCCAGATGGCAAGATGACCAGTAGATGTTAAATATATTAAAATATAAATTAGATACACAATAAGTATACATGACCAAATGGGATTGGGAATTCAAAGTAATGGTTCTTAGTCATCTCCCAGAGTTCTTTCGCTGGGTGTAGCTGGTTCAATTCATTACTGCTCCATTGGAAATGATTTGGTTGATCTCATTGCTGACGATGGCCAAGTCCATCAGAATTGGTCATCATCTAGTATTGTTGTTGAAGTATATAATGATCTCTTGGTCCTGCTTGTTTCACTCAGCATCAGTTCATGTAAGTCTCTCCAGGCCTTTCTGAAATCATCCTGTTGGTCATTTCTTACAGAACAGTAATATTCCATAATATTCATATACCACAATTTATTCAGCCATTCTCCAACTGATGGGCATCCACTCATTTTCCAGTTTCTAGCCACCACAAAGAGGGCTGCCACAAACATTCGTGCACATACAGGTCCCTTTCCCTTCTTTATGATCTCTTTGGGATATAAGCCCAATAGTAACACTGCTGGATCAAAGGGTATGCACAGTTTGATAACTTTTTGAGCATAGTTCCAAATTGCTCTCCAGAATGGTTGGATGTATTCACAGTTCCACCAACAGTGTATTAGTGTCCCTGTTTTCGCACATCCCTTCCAACATTCCGCATTATCTTTCCTTGTCATTCTAGCCAATCCGACAGGTGTGTAGTAGTATCTCAGAGTTGTCTTAATTTGCATTTCTCTGATTAATAATGACTTGGAGCATTTTTTCATATGACTAGAAATAGTTTCAATTTCTTCATCTGAGAATTATCTGTTCATATCTTTGACCATTTATCTATTGGAGAATGGCTTGATTTTTTACAAATTAGAGTCAATTCTTTATATATTTTGGAAATGAGACCTTTATCAGAACCTTTGATGTAAAAATATTTCCCAGTTTATTGCTTCCCTTCTAATCTTGTCTGCATTAGTTTTGTTTGTACAAAAACTTTTCAGTTTGGTATAGTCGAAATTTTCTATTTTGTGATCAGTAATGATCTCTAGTTCTTCTTTGGTCATAAATTCCTTCCTCTTCCACAGGTCTGAGAGATAAACTATCCTGTGTTCCTCTAATTTATTAATAATTTCATTCTTTATGACTAGGTCATGAACCCATTTTGACCTTATCTTGGTGTACGTGTTAAGTGTGGATCAATGCCTAGTTTCTGCCATATTAGTTTCCAATTTTCCCAGCAATTTTTGTCAAACAGTAAGTTCTCATCCCAAAAGCTGGGGTCTTTGGGTTTGTCAAACACTAGGTTGCTATAGTTGTTGACTGTTTTGTCCCTTGAACCTAACCTATTCCACTGATCAACTAATCTATTCTTTAGCCAATACCAAATAGTTTTGGTAACTGCTGCTCTATAATATAATTTTAGATCTGGTACAGCTAAGCCACCTTCATTTGATTTTTTTTTTTCATTAATTCCCTTGAAATTTTTTACCTTTTGTTTTTCCATATGAATTTTTTTGTTATTTTTTCTAGGTCATTAAAATAGTTTTTTGGGAGTCTGGTATAGTGCTAAATAAATAGATTAGTTTAGGTAATATTGTCATCTTTATTATATTTGCTCGCCCTACCCAAGAGCATTTAATATTTTTCCATTTGGTTAGATCAGACTTAATTTGTGTGAAAAGTGGTCTGTAATTTTGCTCATAAAGTTTCTGATTTTCCCTTGGCAGATAGATTCCTAAATATTTTATATTATCAGTAGTTACTTTAAATGGAATTTCTCTTTGTAACTCTGACTGTTGGATTTTGTTAGTGATATAAAAGAATGCTGATGCCTTATGTGGGTTTATTTTATAACCAGCAACTTTGCTAAAGTTGTGGATTATTTCTAATAACTTTTTAGTAGAATCTCTGGGATTTTCTAAGTATACCATCATATCATCAGCAAAGAGTGATAATTTGGTTTCCTCATTGCCTATTCTTATTCCTTTAATCTCTTTCTCAGCTCTTATTGCCAAAGCTATCAATGCATTTTTTCAATGACTTTTTTAGTTTTAGTTCTGGGATGTTAGAGCAGTTTTCTTTGATAATATTTTGAAAAATATTGTGCAGGCTCCTTCCTTTCAGGAAGTCCAGTAATTTTAAAATTATCTCTCCTGGATCTATTTTCTAGGTCAGCTATTTTTCCAATATAATATTTTACATTTTCTTCTATTAAATCATGTTGGACTGATTCTTATTATCTCTTGTGCAGTTCTAATTTTTAAGGATTTTTTTTTTCTTCAAATAGCTTTTAGTAATTGGAGATGGGAACCTAGAAGTCACCAAAGAGGATTAGGGATGAATATGTGGATTTGACAGTTATCAGCATAGAGAAGATAATTAAATCCATGGGAACTGATGATACCACTAACTGAAATAGTTAGAGGCAGAAGAGGAGATGATCCAGGACAGAGCCCTTTGGTGTTCTCCATACACAGCAGACATGATTCTATAAAGATCATTAAAGGAGACTGAGGAACAATAGGTGGTAGGAGAACTTAGAGTAACGTCACATAAATCAAGAGAGAAAAAAGAATCAAGGAGAATCAAGGAAAAAGAATCAAGGAGAAGAGGGTGATTGTGTCAGAAGCTGCAAAATGGTGAAGAAGGATGAGGATTGTTGATACTAGGCCCCTAGTTTGGGCAATTTAAAATATCAGTAATTTAGTAGAGAAAAGTTTCAGTCGAGTGTTGCAGTTAGACTCCACAATGTGGGACTAATAAGTATATACTCATTGGCTTTTCTTCCTCTTCTCTCACTTGTTCCCTTTGTAGTCATTCCATTGTAGTCAGATTTCACTTCCTAATTCTTTGCTGGTTCATCATCCACATCCTACATATCCCTTGTTTTTTTGTTCCTCGGGTCTCTGTACTAGGTCTTCCACTTTTATATCTACACTTATGGTGATCTCAACAATTCCCACTGTTTTGTTTGGTTTAGTTTTACTTTTTATAATCTCTATGCAGATCTATGTATCTATAAAACTGAGTATCCTAAAGATACCTCAAATTCAGCAGGTTTAAAATAGAATTCATTCTTTCTCTTGAAACTTTTCCTTCTTCCAAACTTCTTTTCGTGGTTGAAAGCACCAGCATTATATTAGAGTTTCAGACTCCTAAACTTAAGGATAATCCTCAGTTCCACACTCTTGCTTACTTTTCATATCCAGTAGTTGCCAAGTCTTGCTACTTTTACCTCCACACCTTGCATCCAATTCATTTCTGTTCACAGAGTACCTTAATTCAGGCCTTAATCACCTATAGCCTAACCTTATTCCAATGGCATCTTCATTAGTTTCTCTTTCTCATGTCTTTAAAGTCTTTCACAATCTTGTTCCAACCAGTATTCCTACATTTCTCACGTAATTCTGTAGCCTCTCTTCATTGTTTTCCGAAAATGTACTACTTCATCTCCATCTCATAAAATACCTCTTTTTCTTCAAGAAGCAACTCACAAGCCTTCTACATGAAGCCTTTACTGATTCTTCCTCCCTGCAATAACTAATGCCTCCCTTACTGTGTTGCATTTAACTATTTCTAATTATGTTGTATGTTTTATTATAAATTTGCTTGTGTATAACATGTAGAAACATGTTGTCTCCCCCATAATAGTGATAATTTCATTCTTTGATTTGTATCCCAGTGTAGAGAATAGTTCCTGATACGTATCAGACATTAATATTAAAAATATTAAATACTTGTTTAAGTTGTATTAACACTTTTTAGTTATAACCCTAATTAGTGATATATATTTTACATGTTGCTTATGTATATTTTAATTTTATGTTTAACTTCCGTCTCTGAGGTGTATATGATTTACTTTTCAAAGATATAATGGAATCATCCTTGCCTCTAAGACAGTAGGTTTATGTAACGTAATACTTGGTGCTCTGAAAATGATTTGATCAAATGGTTTTCTCTAGGATATATCCTTTTTACCTAGCAATGTGTAAAATCCTTTACTCATCTCTTGTATTGAGATGGTATGATGTATCAGTTCTTTGTTTATCTCTTAATAATAATTCAATCAAAGACTTTTACAAATAGCTCCTCTTTTGAAATAGACCATGTGATAGTATATTTGCTCCTGAATCAATCTAATTCTGGGTTAGTCTTGTTAACTGTAGCACTAATTCAAGAATATTATTAAACTATTTATATCTTGTCTTCATACTTCTATCTCTTGAGTATGTTTTAGAAATTAGAAAGGTGACTGTGACTATAGAGTTTTATTCAGATGTGGCACCACATTGAGCCCAAATAAACTAGATCAGCTTTGCTTCTCTTTGAAATCATTCTCGACTCCCTTTCCCCTTGAAAACTGAATGTGAGTATCAGTCTTTATCTCTCTGCTCCATAGAATCCACAGAGACTCCTTCAGGGAAAGTCTAACCAATTTTTCTTTCAAAGCATGAGTCAGCCTACAAACCTATTACACTAGAATTTTGCAAATGGGATCAAAGCGATAAAAAAAAATTGGAATTCTCAGCCCTAACTAGAAAAGTCATTGGGAACTGTAACCCAAATCTTTAATATAATCTATCCCAAAAGAGAGCTAACTAAAATTCTTACTTCTTCTGAAAACTTCAGAGGCCAAGCTTCCAGAGGCCCATTTCTTCCACAGTAATTCTAACATACAACCTTAGAGATTTCGGTTTTTTTCTTTCTATTTATGTTTCCTTGAGAATTTACAGTCTAGACCTACCTGATATCTCAGTTATGTCATTTCTTGTAATTGTGGAATATTTTAAATTTGGCATCTATGTGCAAACAATACCACTAATTGGAAGGAAGTTTGATTTTTGTAAATTAGACCTAGAGCAAGTGTTCTTAGACTTTTTTTTTTCCTCCTGTCTGGGAACATGAATGGGAAATTTATATTTGAATCCTAAGCTCCTGATCTAGAAGATGCACATTCTATATGTCTATCCTAGGTAACAGTCACTGCTTCCTGTCCCTTTCCCCTCACTACACATTGGCTTAGCCTATGTCTTAAGGTTCTTCAAGAAATATTTATGGTTGTTATAGCTCACCAAATCTTGTTAACTCTCTTTACTTTGATAGTTAATAGTTAATGGTGAAGAGGATTTACTGTGCTGCATGCCATCGAGAATCTTTTCACCTCCAGATTTTCATGAGTCTCATATGGCCTCAAATTGTTTTCTCTCAAGAATTTAAAATAGAGGCAAATCTAAACCCAAGATAAAAGAAAAAAAACTTTTTCCAAATTTTATTACCCAAATCTTAATACAATAAACCCAATCAATTTAGTTATCTTCCAAATATTAGCCCTGTA
The DNA here is from genome assembly GCF_902635505.1 of Sarcophilus harrisii. Lineage (NCBI taxonomy): Eukaryota > Metazoa > Chordata > Mammalia > Dasyuromorphia > Dasyuridae > Sarcophilus > Sarcophilus harrisii. The sequence continues at coordinate 381,387,842 of NC_045426.1, read as the reverse complement.
TTAATTCTACCTTCCAGACTTCATAATAGCATGAGAGGATATCATTCCTGGCTCCTTAAGGCATTTAAATCTTGTGCTACCAAAACTTTCAATATTTATTTTTCCTTCTATTTGTCTTCACAAGTCTCAAGAGTAATTTAGTGTTAAACATTTCAAAATCACCTCCCCTTTGTGATATTCCTCATATCCTATATATGTTTGTGAATATTTTCCTATTGATTGAGGAGAGTACACATTCTGCTTTGAGGACTATTGCATATCTGATTTCATTTAGAAGAGGGTAGTCCATCTTAACTTTTTTCAAAGAAAGAGCAGCATACCTACTATAAAAATTGTCAAATAGATACATGACAAATAAAAAAGCACTTTAATCTTGTATGTGGAAATTAATCATTATTAAGAAAATTAATTGAAAATTAATGAATAGAAAATTAATGAAATTAATTATTATTAATAAATTATTAATAACAAATTAATAGAAGGGGGCAATAGGATAGCAGATTCTTTGGTCTGTCAGAACACATATCCACACTGTTCCTGGAATTAAGGACAGTAAATGACTGTCTAAAGATAGAAATTCAGGATTTGGATCATTACTTAAGTTAAATTTAAATTATTATTTGGAATCCCTCAAGAAATTTTTCAGAGAACATAAAGCTGGCCTACCAAAATGCTTAGCTTTGGTCAGCTTCAGGTATTCAGATAGATTTCCCTTCAGTCCGTCTCATTCACAAGGTCCTATTAAACCCCAAAGGAAGGGAAGGTAGTTTTTTTCTAAAACTGAGTGACTTCTGCTAGCCCAGCTGACCATCAAACTTGGTACAGAGGAGTTTTTTCCTTGCCAGCTAGCCAAACATCATTAGGTTGTTCTTTTTTGGTTCCTTGGGTATTTACACCAGAAAAGCTTAACCACAGAAAATGAATGCATCAACAATCTGTATCCTTGCTTTAGTATCAGTCATTGTTTACTTGCTATCATCATGTCAATCTGACCTTCAACATTTAGTCAGTCAAGTTGCCCCTCAGTACTTTTTATTTTCTACCCCATTAGTAGAAAATCCAATTGTAAATTTGCCTTAAAATTTTTTCTTCCTGGAAAGGTTTTCCAAACTCAGGTCCCTAACTGACAAGCATAATTTTTTTTCATCAGAATCATATAAAACAAAATTATTCTCATGAATCATCCTAATTCCTCAGATGTTAATGGAGATTTTTATATTAACCTTGTTCTCCACTAACTTTTTCTCTTCTAAGGAGATTGAGATCTTCGTCTTTCTATAGAGTTGCTGAAGAAAAGAATAATATACTAACAACTCTTGTTTCCTCTGGCTACATTCTTGTTATCTAGTTTCTAGAAGAATATTTCTTTATAGTTGTCAATGCTTATTCTCCTATAAGGAAATTGGACTTCCTCTGTTCTCTAAAGTTAGAACCCATTTGTGGAGACATAATGGCCTTGGCTTAGAGACAGACCTCTGTGTTTGGAGTCCATAGGTTAGCCACCTGTTTTCCTTTGCCTTCCAAGTACTTAAAACAAAACACTTTTTTCTTTTTTTGCTTAAACCCAGCATCCTGCCCAAAATATTGTTTGATTCTGCAGTTATAATCTGTAATTACTATTCTCTTCCTATTTCCTGATGATCTAAACTGTATAGTAACCTATTGCAAGCTGGCAAGGACAATTCAATTCATTCTTTCAAAAAAATCTCAAATTTATCAATAAAACATTTTTCTTAAGACCATCAAGTGGTATGATTGTGTCATAAATCAATGAGTTATTTTTCCAGCCTAGGTCAGCAGGTAGAGAATTAAACTATCTGTGGACACTGGGGACAGGATCAGGATCAGGAGCAAGTTACATGTATTCTCATGAAAAGAGAGGAACCAAACAGTGAATTTCTATTTAAATTCTATTATGAAGAAATGATACATGTGTCCTGATCAGAACCTATCATCAGGGGGTCACAGAGGGAATATAATTAGAGAGCTGGGAATAGTTCTGTTCTGTTTTGATGATCTTAAAAGAAGGGAAAGGGAGGGGGAAAGGAATGATCTGTTTGAGGGGTGAGAAGAAAAATGAAATTATTTTATATGCTCAATTAGAAATCTATATATACAAGGAAATAGGTATTAGGGAATATTGGGGAAGCAGTTAACACTTGAATCCCACTCATTGAAACCTGGGCAAGGGGAGGGAAGAATATACACACCCACACAGAGTTAGGCATAAAAAAGTACTTTCATTTGATAGGGAAACAGAAGGGAAAGGGGAGAAGGAAGAAAAGAAAATAGGAGAAAAGATAGATTAAGAAAAGTTTTTAGTCCAAAGGATTCAAACTAAAGATTTACAAAATTGTTTTTAGCATCTCTTTTTGTTGTGGCAAAGAACTGGAACTGGAATCTGAACTGGAATCTGAGAGGGTACACATTTTTTGGGGGGAATAGCTAAATAAGTCATAAGTATATAAATGTAATGGAATACTGTTGTACTGTTAGAAGAGATGAAGGGGATGATTTCAGAGAAACATATAAACTATTGCAAAGTGAGGTGAGTAGAACCAAGTGAACAATGTATACAATAACAAGAATATTGCAAAGATAAAAAATTTGAAACAGATAAGGATACTGACCAATGCAGTGACTAAATATTATCCAAAAAGACTTATGATAAAATATGCTACCTATATGCTAATAGAGATGTGATGAATTCAGAGTGTGGCAGATTGAGACATATCTTGGGGAGATATGCCACTGTGGGAATTTGGATTTCTTTTTGTTTTTTTGTTTTGTTTTGTTTTTTTAATATGATAGGTTTTGTTTTTCTTTCTCAATGAGAAAGGTGGAAGAGAAAAAGCTGGAAAGGATAAGGAGGTTTTTCATTGATTTTTTTTTTTTAATAATGAATTGAATTGGAAACTAAAGATTTCCTGATTAATCTGATTGCTGTGGAAATCTACTGAATCAAAAGTTTTCTAGAACTTCAAGTAGTACAATATATTGGTGAAGAAACAAATTTACTGTCAAGGAGTGAGGATCTATCAGTAAGTTAATTCCTATTTACAGTACATTGTATTCAGTGAACATTCAGTATCTTATTTCTAATCAATAGATATATATCAGAAGATAATGAATTTATGATATAATATGAAACTTAAGCATGTTACATTATTCTTCCATCACTTTTGATATTCTTGCTTCTCTGTATCCTTTTTAGAAAAGATTGTGGAGTTTATAAATTTCTGACAGCCTCTTTATCAAAACTTCACATTGTATTCTGAGCCTTAATACAGTGTGATTTGTTTTGTTTTTCTTTTACCAATTACCTTGATACAGTCTTTAACATTCACTCACTGAAGGGAAGGCATAAATTGTGACTTTTCTTGTCCTTTAGAAATAGCTTGAGAGATAGCTGAAAGGAGGAGCCCAGGAGCTTCAGACACTTCAGCAGATCCCTGAGTTCATCAGCACAGGTCGTCAGCTGACCAGGGCTTCTTACCTTGTGTGGTTCTTGCAGGTCCTCATTACATTCTCCATGAAGGCTCTGCCCAATCTGTTCAAGGCTTTCCTGTACGTCTTTTAATATAGTTTCTGCATGCCAGGATAACTATAGAGCTGTCTCTCTCATCTTTCAGCTTTGCTCCATGATGAGTTGTCATGTCCTCATTGGAGCTATTTTCTACACACCAGTTGTGTGAGTTCATGTGCCACAGCCCACATAAAATTGGTGCATGTTTTTTCACAGCCCCTTGAATTACCTTATATTTTTGAGTTTTTTGAAATGATAGATAATACTCAGTTATTAAGCTTGTATTAAATGTGAAGAAAAATTTCTCAGAGCCAGGGAGAAGAATTTTATTATAGGGAATCAAAGGAATAGTAAGTGCAGTTTTGGTGCAATTGATTACCATACCTTTTCCATAATCAATGATTTTGATTGGATTATTGTTTCTAAAGCTAAAAGGGAGAAGGCAGTTGAGTATTAAGCAGGTGTCAGTAGGACAGAGGGCAGAATAAACAGACTGAATGGATATGAAGCATGATTAGGGACTTACTACCTATAGAAGGTTAGGTAAATTTGCATTCACTTACCAACTAGGAGAGCTTAGTTATAGGTTGTATTTGCACAGCTGAGTGTACTAACGCTGCAACCTTCTTATCTTGTGCCATTCCATTGCCCTTTGTCATTTACTTTAAATAATTACAAAAAAAAAAAAAAAAACTAGACAAATGTTATCTTCAAGTTTAATAGCATTTGGGTATCAGGGTATGGTTATTGCCATACTTGAATCCCATGGGACTCTAAGCAATAGGGTTGGTGTGAGTGAGACTCTGTCAAGATAAATTCCTTCTAAGATTTCCAGTTACTAAAATACTTTTTGGAAAATATCTCCTGAATCCCCTGTCTCTCTAAATTCCACATTCATATTAAGATTGTAATATATAGGATATGACTATAAAGTGAAAAGATTGGTTTCTTGCTGAATATTCCTTTTATTCTATTCAAAGGAAATGCCTTATGATATTATTTGCACCATTGTACAAATATGTTTCTTGGAATTTCTTTTGAAGTTTTTTTTCTTTTTTAGTATCCATATAACATTCTTTTGAATATCTTCCTTGATAGTATTTATCCTTTGGGACTGAATTTGATATTTATTAAAACAACCAAAATCCATTCAGAGTATTATAAATAGAATTAGTCAAGCTTCTTACAAGCTGTTTGTTCTTTTTGCAAGGAAAGTTTAAAAAAAAATTGTTCTAACACAAGATTAAATTTTTTTGTGTCTTTTGAAACTTGATTTTAAGGTAGTTTAAAAAATTTATAACTCTTCTATTTCTGCTTCTTTTTCTTTACCATTCTCTATTCTTTTTCTTTTGTCCTTCCAAAGATGTTATCTACCAAGCTTTTGGTTACTATGTATGAATACCACATCATTTTTTCCTGACCTTCTATTCTTTCCTTCTTCCTTACACCCTCAAACTTTGTATTATATAGTTGTTCTTCATTGCTTGACACACATGAACTGAAAGAAATTTTACTAGGTTGGATCTTAAAGTTAGGTAGGCTCCCCATGGGTAAGAATCATTATCTTTTTTCATCCTTAAAGTATGTTAGTTTTTCTGTGACATCTGTTGGCTAGTTCAGAAAAAGGAGCCTTCCTATCCATGTCCTGTTGAACTAGAACCAGGTCCCCTAATGGTATCTTAGATCAGTTCCCTTCTCTTTTTTCATTTTTAGTGGCTAACCAGGTTAATACTTTGCTTGATGAACTCTTAATTTAATTGATCTTTTGTAAAGAGAGGTTCATAAAAAGTAACTTTTCCATAATAGATTAACTAAATAATGAATTTAACTTTCTATATATAAATTTCTTCCCTTAATTTAAGTCCTATTTTCTACCCTAACTGCATACTGTTGCAAAAGCTGGGAGTTTATATAAAGGACAAAACAACAACAGCAACAATAACAAAAAAAAAAACTTGACTGTTTTAGGTTTGGTCTATCATTAAACAGTATAGCTTAAAAAATTATTTGCTAATAGTTTAGCATTAAGTGAATTTCTCAAAAGTGGATGTCTTTTTTGGTGGCTGAAAATGCATTCAGATTCATTAACTTGACATTTTATTAAAAAATGAAATGGGTTTTAAAAAATATTTTGTTTTTCAACTCAAGAAGACATAGGATATTCACATGAAGATAAAAGATTCTTTCCTTGCAAAATTCTATCATCTGGGTGGTAGAACAATAGAAACTATGTTTTCTGGTTACTTTACTAGTCAGATTTCAAAAGAATAGTTTTGATAGTTAAGGAAAAAAAATTAAGAATGAGACCTTCAACAAATTTTTTTATGTTCTTATTGCATACAGAGAACAATACTAGGTGCTGGGAGAGATTAAAAAGTTTACGTAAAACATAGTCCCAGCCTTTCTGAACTTTTTATCTAATAAAGGTATTCTTAGCCTAGCTCTGGGAAGATGAGTGGGAAAAAATTTTGCATCTTTATTTTCACTCATCTCTAAAACTTATTTTTTCTCCACTTATTTTTTTTAAATTCTTTATAACTTTATCCTATTATTCCAGATCTATATTACTTCGATTCTTGTATTCTCTGGTTCAGCCATGTCTTTGATCTGGATGTCCCCTATACCTAGAATGTGATCCTTCCTCACCTTTGCCTCTTGAATTCCCACTTTTTTTCAAAGATCAGCTCAAGTGCCATCTTCTACTGATCTCTCTACCTGCTACTGCTTCCCCACATCAGTTATCTTATATTTATTTTGCATATTTACTTATATATGCAAATATCAATACCTCCTTATTTCTTCCAATAGAATGCTAAGTGATTCAACTTATGTTATGGGAAGAGTTTTTCCCAATTGAAAATGGGAGGAAGAGGACTTTATGGAACTTTTCAGAAACTTTAGGCATGATGTAAAATGTTCTTTCACTTGTATTTCTTTGTTCTCTTTACCTTCCTCCCAACTTAAATTAGAAGGATAAACCAAAATTTCTCTATTATTCAAGCAGCAGCCAATTTAGTTTTTTTATGCCTTGTTTTTGTTATTTTTCTTTTCAGATTTTTTAAAGAGACCTCTGGAGAGTTATGTGAGGAAATTGAAAGTCCCAGTTCATGTAATTCGAATGGAGCAGCGTTCTGGACTGATCAGAGCCAGATTAAAGGGAGCTGCTGTTTCTAAAGGCCAGGTCATTACCTTCTTAGATGCTCATTGTGAGTGTACAGTAGGATGGCTGGAACCACTTTTGGCAAGAATCAAAGTCGACAGGTAATTAGCTGGAAACTAATATTCTTTCAAACTGATTTTAGTGCATTCATCCTATGTAACATGATAATCTTTACTTCAACATATAGAGTGAATGACATGATAAATGTTCTTTGAGTAAATATATTCTGTATTATGTTAGGTATAAATCAGATTTCCTTGTTTATGAAAAACTTTTTCCAGAAGTACTCACTTCTAAAAAGTTATGTTTTCCTACCTGGAAAGTTAATTGTACCCATTCTCTATTTAGATAGCTTGGTTGAGACAAAGTGAAATTTCTTAATTTGGATATCAATTGGTTTTCCTCTCTTTATCATTCTTGCTTATTTAGCTAACCATCTGAGGGATAGGAAGTTCCTTTCCTAGTGCTTAGTGTTAAAAGACAAAACCAGAAAGAATTGAATGGGAAACTATGAAGAGAAAGGAATGGGAAAGGGAAATGATTTTTTTTTGATAAGCTGTATCACTCCAATTAAACAGTATTAAAATTTTTTTAAAATTGATACTTATTTAGAAAATTACCTTTATATCTTGTAAATGTTAAAATAATCCATAATTTTCTCCCCACAGTTGAATGTTGCGCCTATGAGCTATCTCACCCACCCTTAGTTAACTACCATTTCCCGATTTCTAATAATTCTTATCCTGCCTGACAATTCCTGTAAAAAGTAACCTAGATACAGAATTCTGGGGAAAATTATATGTTTTCATACATTTAGACTATTTATACATGTATGTTAGGAAATTGTATAAAATGATATTTGGCTGCAACTCCAAAACCATTTCTGCTCCAAATCTTATATGACAATATTTATATAGGTGATGAAGTTATAGAATTAAAGTACTTAATATATAGAAAGATTTTATTATATTTTTCAACCAAAAATTCAAAAATAAAAAAAATTTTAGATGATAAATACATATTTTAAAATTCACTCTGCTTTTAATATAATTCTGCAAATAAAATATCTTTAATTTTCAGGTTCAAAAATATTTTTACTCATCAATAATTATAAGTTTTGTTCTAATTGTATACATTTTATAGAAAAAGTGCTGAGTAACCTGAAGGAGTATGTGACTATTATTATTGACATGGTTTTCAGTTATTAGTAAATTTTTACATAACTAAAAGAAAACATTTCTTTAAACTTAGATTTGAGAATGTTGATTTGCACAGATAATATTTTTTAATCTCGTTGAACTATGTATCTTAAAATACTATTTAATGGTTTAAAATATTACATTGGATATATGTACATAGCGAAAATCACCAATAATTTATCAAGCATTTATTATGTACCAGGCACTCTCTATTGGGCATGAAGAATACAGATGCAAATGAATGAAATTATCCCTGTTTCCAAGGAACTAATGTTCTCATGTACATCCACCTTTCCTGTAGTTTTTGAGATTTGAACTCCCAAATAAAATATAAAATTGCCTACTTTGCCCTTTTTCAGTTGAAAAATAAATGAATTTCCACTTTTTGTGAGTTCTTTGCATTATTGAACCTGCTTGGTTTATATATCCTATTATTTCTGTCAGCGATCCATCAAAATTAGGCAGTTGGCAAGTAACATCCAAAAGAGAATTTTTTTAACTAAAGAGAATATATTTAACTAAATTAACCTATCAGTTAGAATTACTGGTGCCAGTTCTGTACCTAATTCCCTGTTGCGTTAGCTATTTCAAGAGAGTTAAGAGTAGATATTTTATCCATATGCCCTATTATATGTTATGCTTGATCTTTCTTTTCTGCCTCAAGGTTATTTGCTTTGCCTGGACCTTCTTCCTCTTTCTTTGCCAGTTTAATCCTAAAAACTTGAAGATCCAGCCTAAAGAACCATCTCCTGGCTATTGCCATTCCACAGTCTTTTCCAAAACTTCCTTAGAATGTGGTATTCCAAACCTACTATTGATTATCATTATTACCTTTTGTTCTCTAGATGTTTTATATAGATTTGTTTGGCTTCTTTAGCCAAAAATATCATTTCAAGGGCAAAGTCTATGTCTTCTGGCTGTTTTTTGCTCTCCATGCTCTATCATAAGCACTTGGATATTTGCTGAATAAATACTTTTATGACTTCAAACCTGAGACATTAAAAATTTGATTTGATCATAGTGAGTCAACAACTTAGAGGATAAGGTCAAGTGTCTTCTCTCTAATTCTTATGCTGGAATGATTATTCTCCCAGATGGCAGGTAGGCCCTCTCAAGGCACCCTGATCAACTCTTGGCCACTGGACCAGTAATTTTTCTAATAGTATGTGATTCATTTTCTTAGAGCATGTGTCATATTATCTAATTGGTTTTGATATATTTCTTTAGGAGAACTGTTGTGTGCCCTATCATTGATGTTATCAGTGATGATACTTTTGAGTACATGGCAGGCTCTGATATGACATATGGTGGCTTCAATTGGAAGTTGAATTTCCGCTGGTATCCTGTTCCCCAGAGAGAAATGGACAGAAGGAAAGGTGATAGAACACTTCCTGTCAGGTATAGTAAAATTATTGTTCATGTTCAAAAATTTTCCTTATGTGTTACTTTCAGGGTTTTTAAAAATGTTTTAAAATCTTTTGCTTTCAGGAAACTTAAATGTTTCACAAATAGTACCAAAAAGATTAAAATTAAGAAAATAAAATCCTGAGATTATAAAGCTCACTTTTAAAATTTTTGTTTTCTATAATGAATAAAGAGTTTGGTTTCAGAGTCAAAAAGACCTGAGTTCATATTCTACCTTTGATACCTACTGTCCTCTCAATCTCTAAATAATTCTCTAAGAATAAAAGTTGTAAAGCAGGTGCTTATCTATATTAGTTGACAGAATTTCCTCACTGTGAATTTTCTTTAGCAGTAAAATCACAGAAGTTTTCAAAAAATGTATTTCTATCTGTATTTTTTAAAGAAGCATTTTCCTGTGTTCTATAAGTACTGTATAAAAATTTCATAGAAAAAAAAATACAAATTCTTATATGTTTAAAAATTATTTTTGAAAATAACCTTTGAATTCTTTTGCTTCTTCTTATATTTAATATTTGCAGAATCTTGATAAAGCAAGTGATATTATTCCCACTTTACAGGTGATAAAGCTGTGTCTATTGAGAGGTTAGAAGACTTAAAACATGGTCACACAGCTAATAAATACCTGAGGTAGGAATAAACCCAAGCCTCTTAAATCTTTGCTCACTGCTCTATCCATAATGTAATACTATCTCCCTGTTATTTACAACATCTTAAGCTAAGGTTAAAGTGTCAGGACCGAGTTGATTAGGGCTCTCCTCCTCTACAAGCTTAGCATGAATAACCACTAGAATACAGTAAGTAGTTTATTGCCATCTTGGGCTTCATGAAAAGAGGCAGGGACAGGTAGGGGATGATCCCCCTGTTCTCTTGTCAGACATCATCTGCATTACTGAATTGAGTTCTTGGTGCCAAGGTTTCAGAAGGCCTCCATAAGTTTTAAATATACTTTTTTAAATTAAATATTAAATTTATTATATTAAATTAAATATAAGTTTTAAATAGGTCTTCCATCCTACATTTTCTCTTGATCATCTTAAGGGTTTATATCTATAATGGAAGTAAATGATTTGGAAATTAATCAACCAGAATTGTGTTTATTCTGTTATGAAAGAGAATCTTTTGTTGTTGTTTTTTGCTTAACTGTGTCAGTTTATGAAAATAATAGCTAAGCTTGGATTTTTAATATGAAATGTGAATTCATTTCTCTTTTTTCCCCACTATTTTTTCCTGGTCACCTTTTCAGGAGAGTATTATTTTCTCCTTTAGGTCATAGTTCAATTCATCTGTTAAGTGAAGACCTTTACTTAGTATGGTGCCTTGGGTCTCTTGACCAAAGAAGTCCAAATCTTCTTTTTGTTAATTTTTTCATCTGGTTTCCTAGTCTTCTTTCTTTGCTTTCCACTGGAACTGCTTCTATTACAAAGATATATCTTTGTATGTTAGCCTCAAAAGTGGAGGTTTTTAAGATGAAGCTTTTTAGGAATTAATCCTAAAATAAGAATGTTCTTCTTTTAAATTGTTTCCCCAGTTCCTTGGGCTTTATTGTTTAGATCTTATTGAATAAAATCTTTTTTTTTTCCTATGCTCTTGTGGATATAGAGTTTGATAGTAATCTATCAGATCAAAAATCTAAACTTTTACTGTAGGGTGTTTTTCTTTCTTTCATCTCCATGTTAATGGAAAACAAATCTTAAACCAAAAGGAATCAACTGTTTTGTCTGATGCTTTTTTCACTTCTTTCTTAGCATCTACTCTAGATATCCTTCTTGTACCATTCCAAAGCCATTTTGCCCTACATTTGGAGCAGTTCTCCTTTGTTCAGCAGAAGTAGACTTGAAATTTTTCAAGAGGAATTTGTGTTTCTTCATTTATGTTGTATTTTCTTTAAGACCAATAAAGCCACATAAAGTTGTAAATTTTGTTGTTGTTGTTGTTGTTGTGCAATCATTATTTCCAGGGGAAGGACCAGATGGTAATCCTTTATGACAATAGCTATAGAAACTTCCTAATCCAAGTTCAACATGAATCAGAATATGCTTAGGAAAGTATATGATATGGTTCATAAGTATATTACTTGTAATGGTATATTATAAATATATTCTAAATATATTCATAAAAACTTTAACTTAATTTTATACATTTTTCTCATTAAAAATAAGTTTTTGAAAGATTAAGATTTTATATGGAAACTTTAAAATATTGGGTGAAAAAATTTAAATTGTTTTTTTTTAATACCTAGAATGGGGAAGTTCTTTTATCTTTAATATACTTAGACTTACTGTAATACAAGTTTTGACAGCATATTAATATTTTCACGAGAAATCTTTTCTATTAAATACTAGGAATCCCTCATTGAAAACCCTGATCTTACAAATAACTTGTATTTACAAATGACTGCCCCTATCCTTTCCCCTTACTGATACAACTATTGCTATAAAAGAATTTATGAGTTCAGAAACAGATAAAGAGGAAAAGCTTTTAAAAGCAAAAATAGCTCACTGAAGGTAGACTTTGGGAAAAACCTGCCTGTCTGTTCACTTACTCCTAAATATCTTTCTCTCTTCTATTTGAAATTTTTACTTATTACTACCTAAAATTTGCCAATTAGAGATGAGTTAAGTTAATTAACATTATCTTTTATAGATGAATATACTTTTAGAAAGTTTAAATAACAGTTAGCCATTATCATCTTGGTGTGAATTAATTCTAAAACTAATCAGCATATTGGCAAAAAATTTTCAAAGAATAAATGTAAAGTCCATATTATTCCAGTGATGATCTCTTTAACATGTTTTGTTTTGTTTTTAATATATAAATGTTCAGACTTAATAAACTAAATTTTTAGGTGTTAAAAAAGGTTAGGCACATTCTGTACTATTTAATCACTCTCATATTCCCATAGATCAGTACTATATTGGAAGGTTTAATCAGCAAAATATTATGGCAGACAATAAAAAAAACAGGAAAAAATGGGGGGGGGGAAGCAGTGGGGAAGTGCTAAAGATATATTTTAATTATTTTTACAATTAACAACTCATTTCTCTTCCTGTATCATAAAGTCCCTAATTTCTAAGTTCCATCCAATGCTATTAGTATTGTGATTTAACTATATTATAGATTAATTTAACTCTTTTTCAGTTTTCCAATAGTATTTGCCAAAACCCCAGATTCTTACCCTGGTTTATTTGCTTCTTTGGGTTATATACCTAATCTGTCTACCTACTTAACCCCTTTCTCCCTACTCCTCTATTTTTAACCAATATCAAATTGTTTTAATGATCACTTATTTTTTAATAATTTAGTTTCTTCACACTTTTTTCCATAATTACTTTTGAGATTTTTGACCTTTTGTTTCTGCCATAAGAATTTAATTATTTTTTCTATCTTCATAAAAAGAAACAATTCTTTGGTAGTTTGACCAATATACTGCCAAATAAATTAATTTAGGTCCTATTGTCATTTTTTATTATAGTAGTTTAACCTATCCATGCACAATTAATGTTTCTCAAGATAATTAGATTGGATTTTTCTCCAAAGAGTTGGGTTCTTATATTTCTGGGATTTGCTTTGGTTTGGGTAGAATTCCAAATATTTTTTATTTTGAGTTATTTTGAGTGGAATTTCTTTATTTCTTGTTACTAGGTTTTGCTGGTAATGTAACAAAATGATGATATTTGATAGTTGTGGGGGGGGTTGTTTGTTTATTTTATATATTTACATATATATATATATATATATATATATATATATATATATATATATATATATATATTCATTCTGTAATAGGTATCCATCTTAACTAAATTCTCATACTAAACTAGGGAGACATTTTCTTCTCTTCCCTTTATCCCCTCCTCTTTTAAAATAGTTTTACTAACTGCAGTCCCTGGAGCCTAATTTGAGTTGTTATTCCTTAGCATTTTTCATTGCCTTATTTCTAGTCTTAATCATTTATTCAGCATTGTTTCAGTCAAACTGAGACCTCCTGTTAAAGATCTTAGTTTAAAAAGACCAAGGTCTCCCGTTGCATCCAGGGCCATCTCTAGTCATCCTGAACTTGCCACTAGATCACAGTGGCTCTAGAGGAAAAAGTGAGGCTGCTGATTTTGCTCAGCCCTCCCTCATTTCAATCCAATTCACTTGCACATCGTGGCATCACTTCCCTGATGTCATGGTTTTCTGTGAGAATGAAAGACAAATAGCAACAGCCTTATTCCTCCAGTATCTTGAAATAGGCAGATGAGTCTGTTGAAAAAGCCTGAAATTGGGATTTGACGCCTTATTTTAATCTAATCAATTAATTACTTTTACTGTTTCAGATATTACATCAGGTAGAATTCAGTATTTTTCCATTGTTCTTGTTTATTTCAAGAAGTAAATTTTGTCTTTCAGCTCTTAACAGGACAACTGGTGATAGGGAGCATAGATGAAGAGGTGTCCAAATTCAGCAAATCTAACCATATTTTAAATTGCAAGAGATTTACATAGACAAAAGATTGGCTTTTTCCCTCGTAAGTCACTGAATTATTTCTGTTATGATAGATATTTTATTCATTCCCAACTAGGCCTTCTTATCTGCTTCTCCTTTTTGATCCCGAGTGGTTGATTCTCCATATGTAGCCAATTTGGTCTCTTCATTAAAAGCTGACATTTATATAGTATTTTAAAGGTTAGTGCTTGACAATCCAGTTAAAATTTCTAATTCTCATACAATGGCTGCCAACTAACCTAAAATAATTTTCTGATGACTTAAGAGTTTGAAATCTCCCCCCAGAGTATTTCTTAGTGTGTCTGATCAAGTCTCTGAAAACTAATTTTAAACTTGTACCCCACCTTAGGAGTATGATTATTCTCTTGCAGTCATGGTTTTTTTGTTTTGTTTTTTTTTCCCTTCCCCTCAAAAGAAACAAATGACATTTAGTAAGGTTTATATAGCACTGAAACATTTTCCTTCTTATGGGGATCCTTGAAATATGCTTCCCCAAATGTCAGTATTTCCCATGTAATTATCTTTTCCTCAATATAATTCAGATCTTCATTTTATTCTGATTTTAGTTATCTTTAAAAAATAAATACTAAAAATGTTCCTTTTAAAAATCAGTTCTTATGTCTTTGCTTTTAAAATATATTATTTTTCTTTTGATGTCCCAAGACTACTTGTCATGAATTCTAGTGGAGCAATAGTAGGCCTTCAAGGAGAGAATAGAGGAGGAAAACAACAGGGGGGAGAAACTCAAGATATTTGAAAAGCTAGGAAGGAAAATCATGCAAGTCATGCAAATCAGGATATCTAGTAAGAAAGAGATGAGGAAATAGAAATCAGGGACTTTCCTTAGGGGAAAGGGGTAATTATTTTAGAGGCAATCAGAACCACACTTGATTGATTTATCTTCTCTGAGAATTTAATACTTACTGGCAATGGAGTCATTTTGGGATCAAAACGGAGTTATTTTGATCCTAAATATATTTTTTAACTAAATTACCAAACCAGGGAGCTACCCAAGGTATTGCCAAATGTTGTGCATTCACTTTTGACCTAGTTGTACTTACCTTTGGTTATCCATAGTAAGTAGCCAAAAAAAAAAAAAAAAAAAAAAAAAGATTTGACAAGGAAAATATTTAAAATGAAAGCATAATTCTCCAACTATATGGCATAAGTTGCCATCTTCAAAGGATTCCTTCAGTTAAGTACTAGAATACTAGCTCCAGGTGAAATCACTGTCAGTATCTTACTATTTCTGTATCTCAGGAAAACAGTGAATTGTCTATAAGAGACTGATTTTGAATTTTTGTTTGGTTCTTTTTAAAAAAAAAAATTTTTTTTCATCTAAAGGTCATGAGCATGGTCCTCTTTCCAAGTGAGTTCTTCAGGTTAGACCCAGCCCTCCACAAGCACCTCATAGATATCCAGAGCTGCATTTAGTACCATTCTGCCAGGGGCAGTCTAGGAAGGAATTATGTAGCCTGGTTTCTCCCCATTGGCTGACAATAGAGCTATAAATTTTCTGTCAGTTATACTCTTGCCATACATCATTTTTTGATTTTTTTTGTTTGTGCAAAACTTTTTTATTTTTATGTAATCAAAATTATCCATTTTATTTTTTATAAACTCTTATCTCGTTTGGTCAGGAACCCTTCCCATATTTATAGCTAAAATCAGAAAAAAAAGAAACTAGGAAAAAAGTTTTATAGCAAATTATCTGATAAAAGTCTAATTTCTCAAATATATAGAGAAGTGAGCCAAATTTATAAGATTAAGAGCCATTCCACAATTGAGCAAGGAATATAAACATAATTTTCAGAGGAAGAAAAATGGAAGCTATTAGGCATCATGTGGGGAAATTCTTTAAATCATTAAAAATTAGAAAACTGTAACTTAAAACACCTCTGAGAAATCATCTTATCAGATTGACTAACATGACAGAAAAGGAAAATGCTGGAGAGGATTGTGAAAATAGGTACAATAATGAATTGTTGGTGGAATTGTGAACTGGTGCAACCATTCTGGAGAATGATTTGAAACTATACCTCCAAACTATAAAACCTTGCATACTCTTTGACCTGGCAATATCACTGCTAGGTCGGTATCCCAAAGAAACCAAAGAATTCATACATATAAAAATTTTATATTAACTCTTTTTGTGATGACACAGAATTGGAAATTGAAGAGATACCCATCATTATATATTTCTCTCTCTCTCTCTATTTTTTTTTCTGGAGAATGACTAATGTAGAAATATGTTTTGCATATATTCATATGTATAATAGACTTTCTTATATAAAGGATTGTAATTCTTGCTTTCTCAACTGATGGGGTAAGTATGGAGGAAGAAAAAGAATTTGGAACTGAAAATTAAAATAAAATTGAATTAAAATATATTTTTAAAACATTAATATTAACAATGAATAAAATAAAATTTACTTTTAAAAGTAACTTTTTATTTAATGAATAAAAATATTATTAAAAAGTCACACACAAAAATAGATAGCTTTGATAACTTGTCCACATACTTCAGTATAAACAGATTTAATTTGGTATGTGGGAACTTTGATATAGGGATTAGATCTTTAGTCTTGATGCAGGTCAGTAGTGGACAGTATCTAGATAGTGGGAGTAGTTATATTGAAATATCATATTGGTCTTGACACCTTCTCCATCTTTAGGTAAAGAGGGTTTACCTATGTAAGAAGTTTTTCCTAAGGTCCCTCTAAATCTAAATTGTATGCCCTTGTAGATGTAGATATTGTTCATTTCCTTAAAATGCTTCATTTGGCAGGTAGTATTTTTTTATTTTAATTTTATTATTATTATTATTATTTTGCTGAGGCAATTGGGGTTAAGTGACTTGCCCAGGGTCACACAGCTAGGATGTGTTAAAGTGTCTGAGATCAGATTTGAACTCAGGTCCTCTTGACTTCAGGGCTGGTGCTCTATCCACTGCACCACCTAGCTGCCCCATTGGCAGATGGTATTAACAAGAATTGAACTAAAAAAAATCATTATGTAGAAAAATTCTTTATAACAAGTATTTCAATTTGACTAAAACTATTTCATTTCTTTTTATCTTCACTGATTTTGTCATCATTTCTGTTATTATACTCTTCCTACAATATGTCTTCACTATCAACCCTTGAAGCTGAAAGACAACATTTTTTCAAGCTGGAGATGATTCATTACAGAAGTCTTACTAAGCCTGCATTTAAAATTCAATTGTATATAAAATCCATTGAGTCTTTCTTCATTTTTGTGCCATTGTAGGAATATATATTCCTCACAAAAGCCAGTTGGAGTAGTAGGGTATTCTCAAAAGTATTGTGGTGTGGTGGAAACTGCATTAGAATTGAATTAGGAATTCTACTTGCAGTTCTTGTTAACAAGGTGACCATGGACCAATCATGTAATTTTTTAGAGCTTCAGTTTCTTCATCCACGTAAGTTATATATAATGATACCTGTAATTCTTGCTCTACAGGATAGATGCCAAGATGAGGTGAGATTATATGGAAAACACTTTGAAAACTTTAAAGCACTAAATAATTATCAGTTGCTGTTAATATTGATCCAACTAAGGTTTTATAAGAATCTAATATGGGATAAAAGTGCAAATATATTTGGACCATGAGTAATTGGGATTTGACTATAATTTTAATTCAAAATCTTTATCTTAAAGTTTTAAAATGTGATTAATTTTCAGGACACCTACAATGGCAGGAGGTCTTTTTTCAATAGACAGACATTACTTTCAAGAAATTGGGACATATGATGCTGGAATGGATATTTGGGGAGGAGAAAATCTAGAAATTTCCTTTAGGGTAAGTCATCTCTTTGTCAATTTTGTCCTTCAAACTTGGAGTAAATGGATAGTTGATCTTAATAACCAGTTAACTACAAATCAGGAAAACACATGTATTATTATTATTATTGTTATTATTTTCTCTTGAAACAATCAATTAAGATACTTTATTTTAATTAATAGAAGCTACTTATTTGTTTTCAAAACCTTTAGAAAAGTTTAAGCATAAAAGTCATTCCTTTAAGTAAAACATTTATATTAAGAAAATATATTTATTCTTTGGGAATACTATCACAAAAAATTTTTGGACATTATTTGCCATGATTACATCCCTTTATGATATGTTTGATATTGTTAAAGATCAATGCATATTTCCATTCTAAATTCTTTTAGGCATAATTTTGCTCTTGTAAATTATCATTTTAGTTTTAAAATACACATAAGACAAATAAGATTGTAATATAAATTCTCTAGGTAGATGTAAAACTTGTTTAAAATTTCTTATTTACAATAGGAATTTTGTTAAATATGTTCATAAAAAATTTGTTTTCATGCTGGATTGAATACAGAATAGAATGTAGATTTTAGAATCTCATCAGCATGACCATTCTTTCCACCAGGTCAGATTACCATTCACCTATGCCTTCTTGTTCTGTATGCTGTTTGTCCATGTGCAGCCTCCCCTAGGGATTCCAGAAAAGCTTAACTACATTGCCAGGGGTACTTCTAATTTTTTATTATTTTGTAGGTAATAATACATCTCCAAAGACAGTCTTTTAGTCCTCACATTTGCTATATGATCTATTTATATTAGTTTTTATAGTCATATGTTCAACGAGCATTTATTTAGCACCTACAAATGTCTTTTATGCAATGCAGTTCAATGCAGAGAGTGCCTTATTTGAAACCAGAAAACCTCTGTTCATGTCCCAGCTCTGCTGCTAACTACTTTGTGACCTTAAGCAATTCATTCAGCCTTTCTGGTTTTCACTTTCCCCAACTGTAAAATGCAGTGGTAGAATTAGATGACATTGTCTTCATTAGTATATGCTGCAACTTAAACTTATCGTGTAATTCCATTGCTGTTAGATTATTTACAGTATTGATTCCTTGGAGATGGAAATAGTAGAGTTGAAAAGGTTTACATAAGAAAGCATTAAGATATTGGGATCAAAAACGCTATACAGTTTACAAAATGCCTGGTTTTGTGTTTTTTTGTTTTTGAGGTTTTTTGTTTTGTTTTGTTATGTTTTTACAGTACTCAATTCTGCATCAAGTTCATTACTTATCCATTGTACCTGTTCATGATATAGGGACTATTTGACAAGTAACATACAGAGGTGCCTGTAGAACTATATGTTATATTTTGGATATTTATCTTTCTGTTACTTGGATTTTTCATTGTGGTTTACAAGCAATTGTGGATTTCATTGATAATACTTTGTAATATTCTTTGGCTTGATGCATTCAGTAAAATGTCATATTGTGGATTTTAAAAAATGTTATATTTCATTTATTTTAATCGGCCAGAATCTACTTTCTCATTGGCTGAATCCAAAAAAACTTCTTATTCTACTTCCTGAATCCATCACATCTTTTTTATGAGAGGGATATCATGTTTTTTCATTAATCCTGTGGAGTCATCATTGCCCAATATACTGATGAGAGATTAGATACCATCATCTATTCATTCATTCCATAATTTATGTACATCCCTTCGCATTCCTGTTCTTGACCATATCAAAGTACTATAAATATTTTGTATAAAGTTAAAGAGTTTGTTTTGCTTAGTACTAATCCCTCTCAATTTATTCTTCCTAATTTCTTTCATGTTTCTCTGTTAAGTGAATTTTCTTTCTTTACTTAATTTACTTTTCTTTTTCCTTTTGATCAATTCAAATGAAAGTAACCTTTCATTTGAGGTCTTTGACCTCTCTGTAGCCTTTGTTGATTACTTTTTCTTCTCTCTAGGTTTTTAGGACACCATTCTTTTCTAGCTTTTATTCTGACTATCTGACCACTCTTGGCCTTCCTCTGCTACATTCTCCTCCAGAACCCACTCTCTATCCCTAGGTGTCCCTCAGGGTTCTGACCTCTGCCTTGTTCTTTCTCCTTCTGTACTATTTCATATGCTAATGACTCTGATGACTTTCAAATCTACCCATTCTGCTTTTCCTGCTGATCTCCAATCTCTGATCTCCAGGTGTCTTTCAGACATCTCACATTGGATGTCTAAAACAGAACTCATTATCTTTCCCCCAAACCCTTCCCTGCTCCTATCCTCTCTTTATTGTAAGAGGGCAACATCACCATCTTCACAGTTCCTCAGGCTTGAAACATAGAAGGCTTCCTGAATTCTTCACTATATCTCACTTTCCATATCCAAACTGTCACCAAAGCCTGTTGATTTCATTTTTGCAATATCTCCTGAATATGACTCCTTCTCTTCCCTGACACTGCCACTATTCTGGTGCAGTTTCTTGTTACCTCATGCCTGGATTACTGGGATAGCTTGATGGGACATCCTCCATTCAGTCACCAAATAGATTTTTCTAAAACATAGGTCTGATCATGTTATCTCCCTAATCAGCAAACTCCAGTCACTTCCTCTTGCCTCTAGGAGCACATGCAAAATACTTTGTTTGGCATTCAAATCCTTTCCTTACCTATCACTGACACATATTAGGCCAGTATTACTGGCCTTTTGGCTATTCCATAAGTAATGCCCATCTCTGGACATTCTCTCTTGACTGTCCATGCCTAGAACCTCTCCCTAATTTCCTTTAAGTCACAACAAAAATCCCACTTTCTACAGGAAGCCTTCCCCAACTCTTCTTGATTCCAGTGCTTTGCCCCAGTCAATCCTTTCCTATTTGTCCTGTATTTAGCTTGTTGTTGTTTTTTTTTTCATTTATTTGCACATTTGCATTATATTTTAAACTCCTTGAAGTTAGGGATTGTCTTTTGTCTCTTTTTATATTCCCAGAACTTGGCACAGTGTCTGGCACATAGTAGGTGATTAATAAATATGTTTGATTGTTATTGATTCTTCCTTATTTAATCTGTTCCATTGGTCTGCATGTTTATTTTTAAACCAAAACCTAATGGCTTTGATAACTGTTGCTTTCTGATATAATTGGAGGTGTAGACTTGCCCTTTCCCCTCCATCTCTATCTCTTTTCATTATTTGTCTTTATATTCCAGATCTTTTGTTTTTTCCAGTGAATTTGTTTAAATTATTTATCATTAAAACCGTGAATGACTTGGTAGTGCTATCATGTTCAATATATTCACATGGCCTGACTATGAACACTTAATCTCCTGTTTTTAAATTGCTCTTTGTTTCTTTAAGTAATTTTTTGTAATTTATTCTATATAATTATTTTGCATATGCTTCATTATTGGCACAGTTGTAAACCAACTATTTACTTCCAAAATCTTCTTATCTCTTCTATTGTTGGCAGATATATCACTTATGTCCCTAATAAAAGTTTCAGTATATCTGGCTTGAGAAATCATGAGGGTATCTCTGTCATGTCTTAGGGACATGCCCAAGGAAGACAGCATCTTTTTCTTTATCATTAAGGAAGAGCAAATAATTGCTTCAGTATCCTTCAACATGAATAGTGTGACTCTTCATCTCTTCTTCTTCTGACATATAATCCATTCATAACTAAAAAGAAACCAGCTACACACATTTGAGGAAATCTAGACATAGGTTATATTTTGAGCATATTTAAATTTTCTGGAGCGGGTTAAGGTAGCAAGACAGAAAAAGAAATGACCTTCTTAAGATTAGGCTTCCCTAAAGTCATGCAGTTTCTATGAATCTAGAGGTGGTGGGTTTTTTTGGTTTGATTTGGTTTGATTTTTGTTGGGAATAAAGAAGGAAGTGTATAGAGAAGGGGTCTGAGTCATTGGTTTTACTTTCTTTCTAGATTTCATATACTCTGTCCAGCCAAACTAGCTTACTTGTCATTCTCTGTGCATGACATTCCATTGCTCATCTTGTCCCTTATTGTAGTTTATGATCTTTGTCTGGAATGTCCTCCTTTTTCACCTTTATTTCTTAAAAATCCTTTAACTCCCTTTGCATCTGATCCAATACATTGCATATAGGAAATGCTTAATAAATACTTGTTGGGATTGTATTAGATTAGTCTCTTTTTTTCTCTTCTTTGGAACCTGCATTGTATCTCTTACATAATCCTTGAATGTCTTCAAAACTGAATTGCCTCTTTTCCCTACTTCTTTTGGTATGCCTCAGTCATGCTCCAGTTTCATTTTCTTAGTGTCATTTTCCTGTACTAATGTGCCAGTGTCATTGGTGGTGAGAATAGTGCCCATCACCCAGCACCACTTTCTTCCTTTATGCTTTGAAAGTAAACTTGTATGAAATGAACATTGTCCTCTCTCCAACATGGCAAGGATGTAAAATGTTTGCCAGTGAGGGGATTTCCAGGTTATTTTAGCTTTATTTTGGCGGTTCTTTTGCATCACATAGACTTGCTAAATCTCTCAATTGTGACTTTATCTGGGTGGCTCAGTAGAAGATCTGAATTCAAATCTTGCTTCACACACTTAATAGTTTTGTGACCCTTGGCAAAAAAAAAAAAAAAAAAAAAAAAAAAAAAAAAAAAAAAAAAAACCTTTGTTTGCCTTGATCTCCTCATCTATAAACCAGGAATAATAATAATAATAGCAGCACCTACCTCACAGATTGTTGTGAAAATCAAATGAAATAATTAATAAATTAAGAAATAAAAATAATACCAAGTGCTTAGCACCATGCATGACAAATAGTAAATCCTACATAGATGTTAGCTGCTATTTAGTCTTGATACTACATCTCAACTTTACCCTCCAATTTTTTTGTTGATTTTTGCCTTGACTTGAACTAGGTAAAAATGAGGTGTGACTTTTGTTTTTTGTTTTTTTTTATTTATTTAATAGCCTTTTATTTACAGGATATATGCATGAGTAACTTTACAGCATTAACAATTGCCAAACCTCTTGTTCCAATTTTTCACCTCTTACCCCCCACCCCCCACCCCCTCCCCTAGATGGCAGGATGACCAGTAGATGTTAAATATATTAAAATATAAATTAGATACACAATAAGTATACATGACCAAAACGTTATTTTGCTGTACAAAAAGAATCAGACTCTGAAATATTGTACAATTAGCTTGTGAAGGAAATCAAAAATGCAGGTGGGCATAAATATAGGGATTGGGAAATTCAATGTAATGGTTTTTAGTCATCTCCCAGAGTTCTTTTTCTGGGCATAGCTAGTTCAGTTCATTACTGCTCCATTAGAAATGATTTGGTTGATCTCGTTGCTGAGGATGGCCTGATCCATCAGAACTGGTCATCATCTAGTATTGTTGTTGAAGTATATAATGATCTCCTGGTCCTGCTCATTTCACTCAGCATCAGTTCGTGTAAGTCTCTCCAGGCCTTTCTGAAATTATCCTGTTGGTCATTTCTTACAGAACAGTAATATTATAATATTCATATACCACAATTTATTCAGCCATTCTCCAACTGATGGACATCCATTCAGTTTCCAGTTTTTAGCCACTACAAAAAGGGCTGCCACAAACATTCATGCACATGCAGGCCCCTTTCCCTTCTTTATAATCTCTTTGGGATATAATCCCAGTAGTAATACTGCTGGATCAAAAGGTATGCACAGTTTGATAACTTTTTGAGCATAGTTCCAAACTACTCTCCAAAATGGTTGGATTCGTTCACAACTCCACCAACAATGTATCAATGTCCCAGTTTTCCCGCATCCCCTCCAACAATCATCATTATTTTTTCCTGTCATCTTAGCCAGAGATGTGACTTTTGTATCTGAAATAATTCTTTTCCTGTATTTAAAAATACCATCAATTTCACTTTTTTTGCAAGGTTGTTTCTTGCTTATATTTAAAATATGCAGATTTGATGCTTGAATAGTCTGTGAGTCTTTAACCTCTTTCATTTCTATATACTGCATGTTTTTTCAACATTGTCCTACATTATCAACTATTCTTCCATATTCACATGACTAGCAAGATAAATGTTGTCCTGGTTTTGAGATGCCTCATCATATTTATGCGTATTTCTTCATCCTCATTATTCACGACTAAGTTAGATGATTAAGTACCTTCATAAAATTATTTATCTTGGTGCCTTTGGACACATGAGATGAACTTCTTTGTTCAACTCTCTTAAGTTATAATAGCTTAAAACCACCCTCAAATTTTGGGACACTTTGTATCTTGAAGTGCTCTGTTGATATAGGCAGCTTGTGGAGAATATAGTAGACCATTGAGTTAAGCATCAGGAAAAGTCAAGTTCAAATTCTGTGTCCATAGTGGGATGACCCCAGATTACTTGTTTAACCCCAACTTCCTTTTGTGTGTCTGTAAAATCTGTAATAATAATGGGATCAAATTCTGTGCAAACCTTAGTATAGCTATAAACATTAGCTATTGGTATTGCCATATCATCATGGTCTTCTTCATCCTCTTTCTCTTCCTCCTTTTCTTTTCCTATTTTCTTCTTCTATCTTCTCATCCCACACTGATACCTACTTATAGATTGTTGGAAGATCTCTCCTTGTTATTACTAAATCGTAGTATTAATTAAATTCTTATATACAGTCTATACAAACAACTTATTTCCTTTGCCTCTGCTACTGTTACTGTAGCATCAGAAAAGGACTGACTAGGACCAAGATCAATTTATGATCTTTTTTATTTTGTGGGTTGCCATAACCAAAAAACTCTGCCAGGCTGGGAAAGATAATCTGTTTCTCAGTTATAAGGTTCTATCAGAGGCCGGGCTCACACATGAAATCATCCAATTTGGAATTTTTTTAAATGTAAATATGATATTCATGTTTTCAAAGACAATAAACCTCTAAAGCATATTGACTTAAAATATATATTTTAAGCATGTATTAATCGGAAAATTTTATTTAAAGAAAATAGAAACTGAAAGAAGCCAAAAGACTAGGCTAATTAAATTAAATTGAGAAATAGCATAAAATGGATGTGATGATTGTAACTCATATAACTTCTTTTATCTCTTTTGAATGAAAAAATTAACTTTTTTAGAGGAAAAAAGAAAGGCAATCATAGATAACCTTATGAATATTGATATTATTTTGATTTTTGTGGTTATTTCCCTTTTCTGGATATTAACAAGATAATCTCTGACATAAATTTGGGGTGATTTGATGATCAATCTCAGGTTGATATCTATTTCCTAGTTAACTAGAACCAAAAGGTAGGAAGCTTCTGAAGAAGATGAATGATGACAATAAAAAAGGCAAAATTTCATTTCATATCTTAATATTGTGGTAGTATACAAGGAAGATAAAAAGATTCTATAATTTCTAGTGTGTGTGGTTCCAAATTAAAACAAAAAAACCTATAATTTATTACCTAAAAGGAAAATTGTCAGATTATCAGGTAACTATTTTGCTTCTCCCCTTCACTTTCCCTTCCCCTGCCCCCGTTATTTCAGCAGTGCCTTTTTATGTTGTTGGGTTTTTTTTTCCCCAGATTTGGCAGTGTGGGGGCACTTTAGAAATTGTGACCTGCTCACATGTTGGCCATGTGTTTCGGAAAGCTACGCCTTACACATTTCCTGGAGGCACTGGGCAGATCATCAACAAAAATAACCGACGACTGGCAGAAGTTTGGATGGATGAATTCAAGAATTTCTTCTATATCATTTCCCCAGGTTAGTTGCATTTTGAATTTTGAATACCACAGTCACATCACTTTACATGTAATATGAGATCTAGTGAGGGTAGAAACTGCATCTTATATTTCTTTAAAATGTCCCTTAACACTAAACAGAACAGTTAAGCTCTTGGTTACTATCATGGAGTGAATATATATTTGAAACTTAAAAATAAAAGGAAATTTCTGGAATTTCCACATTCACATTAATGCTCCAGAAAATATAAGAACATTCTTTTAAGGCAGAATAGGCTTTCCCGAGTCCTTGAGTATGCCATACACCTCTTTTTCCTTAGAATTGTAACTATGCCTTGAATATTATGGTGATTTCTCTATAAAATAATGTAATAAAATGTTAAATATACAACATTCAAAGAATTCCCTCTTAGTATCTTTGAATAGAAAACACTATCCCCTGATGGACTTTGGCACTTTCTTCTGTCCTCTTTTAAGTGACAGAAAATCATAGCCTCCCAGTGAACCCTTCATTATATTAACTCTACTCCTAGAATAGAGCTGTTTATTTTGCAGAACTAGAGAGTACAAGACTGTTGTTTATGTTTCAAGAAGGAAAAAAGCATAAATTTAAATATCTGTATTTATCACATATCTTTAATGATAATTTTCATTCTTACCCTTTCATTTTTATGCTTAAAAAAATCTAAATATTTATATGATAGGATTTTAAAAATTATCATAATTCTCTAGAAACTGCCTCAATCACCAAATACTTGCGAAGAAAGCTGGTTGGTGTCCAAGGACAACCTGAGTTTAGAATCTAAACTTATCTGTAAAATTTCATTAATTCTTCACCATCAAGAACAGTAAAACCTGTCAAATTTGAACTCTGTAGTCCAGGTATGCTGCCTAGAGGAAGTGGAAATAGCACTAAAGAAAACAGAGATATGAACAAACATTTGGGCTAAACAAAATAAACATTTGGGCTAAACAAAATAAATAGAAAGGAGGGCTGTACTGTAGCTACCATAAGTTTAAGAGCTTTTAGAGAAAAAAAGAATGGCAATCATAGATAATCTTTTTTTTTTTTTTTTTTTTTTTTTTGCTTTTTAGTAATAAGCTATTTTTTTTTTATTTAATAGCCTTTTATTTACAGGATACATGCTGTAAAGTTACATGGGTAACTTTACAGCATTAACAATTGCCAAACCTCTTGTTCCAACTTTTCACCTCTTACCCCCCCCCACCCCCTCCCCTAGATGGCAGGATGACCAGTAGATGTTAAATATATTAAAATAGAACTTAGATACACAATAAGTATACATGACCAAAACGTTATTTTGCTGTACAAAAAGAATCAGACTCTGAAATATTGTACAATTAGCTTGTGAAGGAAATCAAAAATGCAGGTGTGCATAAATATAGGGATTGGGAATTCAATGTAATGGTTTTTAGTCATCTCCCAGAGTTCTTTTTCTGGGTATAGCTAGTTCAGTTCATTACTGCTCCATTAGAAATGATTTGGTTGATCTCGTTGCTGAGGATGGCCAGGTCCATCAGAACTGGTCATCATATAGTATTGTTGTTGAAGTATATAATGATCTCCTGGTCCTGCTCATTTCACTCAGCATCAGTTCGTGTAAGTCTCTCCAGGCCTTTCTGAAATCATCCTGTTGGTCATTTCTTACAGAACAGTAATATTCCATAATTTTCATATACCACAATTTATTCAGCCATTCTCCAACTGATGGACATCCATTCAGTTTCCAGTTTCTAGCCACTACAAAAAGGGCTGCCACAAACATTCGTGCACATACAGGTCCCTTTCCCTTCTTTATAATCTCTTTGGGATATAATCCCAGTAGTAACACTGCTGGATCAAAGGGTATGCACAGTTTGATAACTTTTTGAGCATAGTTCCAAACTACTCTCCAAAATGGTTGGATTCGTTCACAACTCCACCAACAATGCATCAATGTCCCAGTTTTCCTGCATCCCCTCCAACAATCATCATAATCATAGATAATCTTATGAATACTAATATTATTTTGATTTTTTTGGTTATTTCTCTTCTGGATATTAACAAGACAATCTCTGACATGAATTTGGGGCAATTTGTTGTCAGTTCTTGAAGTACATGAAGAAAAGTAAAGACATTTTTAAAAGAAATTTTAGAAAAAAAGGATTTTTTTTAATATCTCCCTTTCCCTCCTCTTGTTTCCCACCACTGGAAGATGACTGAGAGAATATAACCATTGAGCCATATCCTTTTTCCACCTATTCTCAGTTTTTATGAGTAAGCAGCATACATACTAAGGATGTCCATGATGAGTCTGTTATAAAGAAATATCTAGGTTTTCTTAAACAGCTCCATCTTTTATAATCACACAACTGACTGAAAAGTGTGACAAATATAAGATTCTAATTGCTAAATTTTCTGTTGTCTTTTTTTTTTTGCTGAGGCAGTTGGGGTTAAGTGAATTACCCAGGGTAACACAGCTAGGAAGTGTTACATGTCTGTGACCAGATTTGAATTCAGGTTCTCCTGATTTAAGGGCTGGTGCTCTATCTGGTGTAACTTAGCTTCTCCTTTCTGTTCACTTTTGAAAAAGCATTTGATTAGGTAGAGGAAACTATCTAACCTGAAAGCTTTTTAAAGACTTTCTTCTATAAGATATCTCCAGTGAATATGCCAGAACTATATAGGATTCCATAAAAGTTATGATGACAAAGAATACCTTGGCCCTCATCCAGTGAGAAATAAAGCAGGGAGATAGACTTACCAAAATTGTTCTCTCCTTATCACAAAAGTATAGTGCAAAGTGCAAGTCAAAGAGGAATTCCTTAAAAAATCATAATGTCCTCCTGATAGTATGGTTTTCACATTACTTTGTGCTGATTACATCAAGCCTGGAAAAATTTCTTCTAAATGAGGTCCATAATCATTCAAAAGAGCATAGCCTAATAGTTTACTGAGGAATAATTAAGTAGATTAAAAATGTTTATTCTGAACTTTTCCAGACACACACAAATTTTGGACTAATGCTGCAAATAGAGAGGGTTCACAATTAGAAAGAGAAGATGGCTATATTGCCTTTGTAAAATTACAAAGATCTTTTGTGATCCCAAGCATCTCAGAGAACCAAGGCACCAGGGAATAATACTCCAGTATTATTCCAGTGATGATGTATGGCTGAGATTCATAGAAATACAATCTCCCTCCTAAGAATATAGTTAAGAATGTCTCCCTAAGGATAATAGAGAAAAACATATGGTACAGAAGTAGCCTGTATCACATTACAAATGAGGAATTATGCACAAGTGTTATAAAAGATATCATCAAATACATATATGATTGGAGGGGGGGAAAGGTGGGTCAGTCATATAACCAAGAAAAAGACTGATGACAGTCTATCTGTCCACATAATGTGACAAGAACTCAGAGAATGTTTACAGCATCAATAGTGTCAAATTCATAGGAAAAGACTTCGCCAAGGATGGAGCAAGCATTCCATAGCAAAACAATTGTTCTGAAAAACCAGTTGAGGATATTGAGAAGAAAGAAATTAAGAATCATTGGATTACTTGAAAGCTAGGATCTAAAACAAACAAACCTAATTATATTTCAAGAAATCTTCACAGAAAACACTGGAATCAGAGGACAAAGTGACTTTGGAAACATTCTCTGGTTTACCATCTGAAAGAAACCTCCAAGTTAAAATTCTCCAAAGTATTATAGCTAGCATCTGGAACTTTCACTTAAAAGAAAAAATACCACAAGCAGCCAGAAAGGAAAAATTCAAGTACTGAAGAGCTTAGAGTGTCATATTCTAAAAAGCAAACGATATAGGCTTACATAACCATAATTTATACAGCATAACTACAATCCTACTGAGGAAAATGTGTACCTTTAATGAAATTAAGTATTTCTAAACATTCCTAATGAAAACACTAGTGCTGCATTAGAAACCTGGATATACAGAAATACTTATAACTCTTTTTGAGCTGGCATCATAGTATATAACTAGTAGAACACTGTTGTACCATAAAAAGTAATGGGAGCAGGGGAGTGGTGGGGTACTTTCAGTGGGAAGATTATATGAATTGATGCAGGATGGAGCTAATAGCCAGGAGAACATTTTATACAGTGATACCAGCATGGTCAAAACAAACAACTTTGAAAGAATTAGGAATTCTGAGGAGCATAACTAACGTAACTGATGATAAAACATGCCACTTATCTCCTGATAGAGATGTAAAGGACTCGGTGCATAGTGACATGTATGCATATAATGTCCAAATTTATTTTGCCTGATTCTATATATTTGTAATAGGATTTTTGATTTGTTTTTGTTTGTTTGTTTTTTTCATTCTCAATTGGCAGAACAGGGAGTGGGGTAGATGAGAGAGAAGGCTTTCAATCAGAAGGTTGATTGAAAAAAAATAACTTTAAAAAAGCTTTAAGTATAACTTTAATAAGCCTTCAAATATTTAAAGATAATAGATTATGATTGGACTGAAAATTAGTCATTAATGATTCAGTGTCAACTTGGAAAGAGGTCTCCAATGAAATGCCAATATATTTGTATTTGGACCTTGCTAATTAACATTTGAAAATTACAGAAAGTTGAATGGTATAACTAATATAGTAGATAAAAGAATCAACATCCAAAATGAGTATAATAGGTTAAATCTATAACAGAATGAAATTCACACATGTAAATAAGAGGTCAGAGAAACAAACAAGCATCTATTAATTGCCTGCTGTGTTTCAGGTACCGTGTTAAGTGTTTTTAGATTTACCTTATTTGATTCCTATTACAGCCTTGTGAAGTATTATTATCTGTATTTTTTAGATAAAGAAACCTAATGACTTGCCCAGGTTCACACAACTTGTAAATGTTTGTGGTTGTACTGCAAGTTATATCTTTCAGCAACTATAACAGTGTATTCTTATTTGATTGGATCTTATCTCAAGTATTGTGTTCAGTTTGAGCACCACAGTTTCCAAAGGACATTGATTATGTCATGATCTAAATTCTGGGAGACAAAGTTCCGAGCACAGTCTACTTATTAGCTAGGTTAGCAGTGCGCATGTGCCTAAATTGGGTTGATGGCCTCTCTCAAAAGACTAAAAACTTTAAGTTTAAGTAAAGGCTAAAGTTTTTAAGTTAGCAAGATGACAGAGCAGCATCTTGAGCAACTTAGGTGTGTCTTCTTCTAATTGGCTATTGATGACATAGAATTGAGATTACATTATTTGGATCTTCCCTTCTGAAACCTTCTTAACTAGAGTCACAATACTGATTCAAATCACAAGACAAAAGTTCTCTAGTGATAGAATTAGTCTGTGGGCTACAATAGTTTAGATTGATGAGATCTGACCAGTTAGATTAATCTAATTTCTCTATAAAGTAGAAGGTGACAAGTTTCTCTTGGATGTGGGTGATAGGTGAAGTTCACAAAGGGAAGAAACTCTAAAAGAAAATATTAAATCTAGCCTTGAATTAAGTCTTAGCAAAATTGAATTAATCAATTTTAAATTTCATAATTAGCATCTAAAAGAAAGTAATTTAGATAATAAAGAACTTTTGTTGAAAAATTTGGGGATATTTATTTTGGAGGAGAGAAAACTTAGAGGAGTTGTAACAGCTATCTTTACATATTTGAAAGATTCTGTAATGTGCAATGGGAATTAGATTTGTTCTCTTTGACCTTAGAGGGCAAAACCACGAACTATGATTGGTGCAATTTGCAAGGAAGAAAATTTAGGCTTGATATAAGAAAAAATTCTGTAAGTATTGGAGCTATCCAGGTGTGATATATCCTGTCTTAGTATGGTCCTGAACCATATGTCATGATCTAAATTCATTGGAGGTGAAGACAGAATCAGAGATTCACTATTTACAAATATATAGTGAGAATTTTTTTTCTTGTATAATTTATACTAGATGTCAACTAAAATCTCTTCCAACTCTAAATTCTGTGAATCTGTCTTGCTCTTTAAATCTTTTCTTAGTTCTAGACTGGGTGTTCTTGAGTCTTTTGAATCATATTTCACATAAAATAGTTTTGATATTCTTTACTCTCATAGTTGTCCATTTTCATACATGTTCCTTCCCTTGATGCGAGCACATCCTTATGTTGCGTGAAACATAGGGGATAGAGAGCTGGCTTCTGACTTGGCAAGAGCTGGATTCAGCTTCTTTCTCTAAAATTTATAGTTGTAAGATACTGGGTAAGTCATTTAACTTAGTACTTCCAACCAACAATCTTAAATTCCAAAAGTTTCAGAAAAGGTAGACATTTGCACTGTTACAGGAAATTTCTCTCTAAAAGTCCCACACACTGATGAAGTTACAGATTTACACTCCCTTTCTTCTCCTTCTCCCACTTCCCCACTTCTCCCCCCCCCACCCCCTGCCAAAAAGAAAAAAAAAAAAATAATTCGGGGCAGCTAGGTGGCACAGTGGATAGAGTACCTGTCCTGAAGTCAGAACCTGAGTTCAAATGTGATCTCAAGACACTTAACACTAGCTGTATGACCCTGGACAAGTCACTTAACTCAAATCATCTCAGCAGGAAAAAAAATTTTGCTGAGTTTATTGTTGATATTTTTAAGCAGCTACATCACACTGTTGAGATATACTGAGCTTTTATTCAATTAAGTGTCAGTTTGTTTCATATGAAATTCAGTCAATCCTAATTTGTCCTGTCCTATGTTTATGCAATAGATGTACTTTGAGGATAAGGCATTACATTTATTTTCCTTCAGTTTCATCTTGTTAGCTTAAGGCTATCCTTTTTCAAATATGTTTGAATCAGGATTCTGACATTCTACTAGCTGTTAGTTTTGTAAATTTGAAAAGCATCTTCTCTGTGTATTTACCCAAGTCTTCAGTAAAAATGTGTAATAGGAATAGGGTTTTCTGTTAATCTTCCAAGAAGCTCTCTACATATTGGCATTTTTCAGTTAATTTAAAATACTTATTAAGTACCTATAGAATATAAGATTTTTGATGGTCACTAGAGCTACTGAAATAAAAAAAAATTTAGTCCCTGCCCTTAAAGAATTTATGGTTTACTAAGGAGGTAGATCAAGAAATAGATAATACAGGATAATGACGGTGAATTTAACTGAATCAATCTCTTAGTCATCACTCTTTTTATGTGATCATTCAACTGCCTATAAATTATCTTGTAATACGACTTCAAGATACTATGCTGGGTACTATGGATATAAAAATTTGCTAATAAGAACAGATGTGGAATGAACACACAAAAATATTTTATAGAATAGGATGAAGAAGAGAGACATATAAAACATCCCAG
The DNA here is from genome assembly GCF_902635505.1 of Sarcophilus harrisii. Classification (NCBI taxonomy): domain Eukaryota; kingdom Metazoa; phylum Chordata; class Mammalia; order Dasyuromorphia; family Dasyuridae; genus Sarcophilus; species Sarcophilus harrisii. The sequence continues at coordinate 381,355,207 of NC_045426.1, read as the reverse complement.
CAAAATCTGAGGAAAGAAGAGTTAGAATCAACAAGTATTTGTTAAATACCTACTGTTTGTCAGACTTTGAGCTAGGCTTCTGAAAATATCCTGTATTTTGAGGATATAAATATAATGAATATAACAATTCCTATTCTCACATAATTTACACTGTAACAGGAGAGGCAACAAAAGAATAAATATGAAGAAAACTAATATAAAATAGTTTGAGAAAGGGGACACTAGCAGTTGAGTTTGGGAAAAGTTCATTTAGAAGGCTATATTTGAGCTGCTTCTTGAGGGAAAAGAGGGATTCTATATGGTGAAAGTAAGAAGAGAGTGCATTCTTGATGTGGGGAACGTTCAGGGCAAAGTCACAGAGGGGATAAAGCAGCAAAACAGAAAAAAAAGACCAATTTGGCTATGTCACAGGATTCTAAGAGGAAGAGTATACTTACAGTGAAGCTAGAAAAGATAGTTATGTACCAGATTATGAAGGGCTTTTAATAGCTAAACAGAAAATAGAAGATAAAATGAGAGCTAAAAACTTTAATGAACCTCTGGTATGAACTGATAGCAGAAAAGTGAACAGAACCATGAGAATAGTTTATACAGTAATAACCATACTATAAAAACAAACAACTTTAAAAGATTTAAGAACTCTGATCCAAACTGTAATCACCCATGACTCCAAACAACCGTAATGAAATATGCTACCTATCCACTTCCCTACAAAAAGATGATGGACTTAGGGTACAAAAGGAAACATTTTTAAAACATGGCCAATGTAGGAATTTGTTTTGCTTAAATGTAATTTTAAAAGGTTAAACAGAAGTTTATAGTTTATCTTAGAGACAGTTTATTGAGGAGAGAAGTGAAATCAGATCTGTGCTTAATTATATAGGCAGTAGTGCATAGGATGGACTGAAATAGGGAAAGACTTGAAACATAGAAGCCATTTAGGAGGTCACTGCAGTAAGATAAATAAGAGATTTTAATATCTGAACTAAAGCTATATGTAGGTTTCAAGCAAAGAATTATATGAAAGAGCTACTGTGTAGATAGAAGTGATAGTTATTTGACAACTGAGTGGTTCTGTGGGATTAGAATACAGTTATATTCTGAATCTGGAAATCATGGTGCCTTTGACCAAAATAGGGAAGTTTAGAAGAGGGACAAATTTTGGGGAAAGGATAATGAATTTCGTTTTGGACAGGTTGAGTTTGAGATGTCTTCAAAATGTCTAGTTTGTAAGTTGTAGAATTGAATTTCATGGCTGAGATTGGAACTAGATATATCAAATATATGACTAATGAACATAGAGATAGTAATTAAACCAAGGGGGGGCTGATGATGTTGCCAAAAAAATAATGAAGGCAAAAATTGGGGCCCTACCAGAGAACTCTGAAGAAGTTATTTTAAAAAATATTTATTATTATAAAAATATATTTAAAAAGCTATATAGGGAAGGAAAGAAAATTTTGTCTTGTAGTAAATGATGTGGAGGGAGGCATATAGGATAATCTTGATAGATTTCAAAGTAGTAAAGAAACATCTAGAAGTCTAGTTTTATTGGAACATATAGAGTATAATCTGTAACTGGAAAATTCAATTAGAGCCAGATTATAAATAGCCTTATATGCCAAGCTAAGGAGTTTATATTTTATACACTTTTATTGTATGAGCAAGTGGGAGTCACTAAAGCTTTTGAGGTAGTAATGGATGCATTAGATAGATTAATACAGACATGTGAAGTATAAGGAAAAGGGTACATGGAAGCAGGAAGAACATTTAGGAAGCTAATTAGATTAGAAGGACCTGACCCATGTTTGGTAACAGGTTGGGAGAAATGATGTAAGAAATGTGGCTGAGATAGAATCAACAGAATTTTACCAACTAGTCTGATGAGAGAGAAAAGAGGGGGGAAATAAAAATAAAGACTTTCAGAATGACATAGAGAATGGTTGAAGACATGGGAATCAATGAGTTTGCAAAAGGGAAAAGTTAGATAAAAATAGACTTGGTAGTCACTGATAATTTCATTATTGATCTGGTAATATTTGACTAGTAACAGTCTTCATACTTTGTATTTTGTTTTGTCATTTGATTCTGTTAAAAAGTAATTCTTGATTTTTTTTTTTTTTTACTTTTATTACGTTTTGGAGTTTTCAAATATATTATCTGGCTTAAATATGACTTAAGTCACCAGACTTGTTCATCTTTCATATATAAATTTAAGTTTTTTAGGAGAACTTGGAATAGATAGTTAATAAAATAATAACAGCATTAACCAGAAGTCATGTAATATTGAAGGTTTACAAAGTGCTTTACAAATATTATCTCATCTTGTTCTTACAACGATGGGAGTTGTAATGGGAGTTGAATGTTATTCTAATTTTATTGATGAGAAAACTGAGGCAAATGGAGATAAAATGATTTGCCCCAAGTTCACACAGAAATTATCTAAGGCAGAATTTTAACTTGATTTTTCATGACTAAAGACAAGTACTATCCACTGCACTCCCTAGATGTAACATAGATTCTTCTTATATCCTTGATGCTTTGGAAATAGGATTCATTTTAAGTCAGTAGGACAGTGGTATACTTTTATAGTGATACGTTCTTATTTCTTCTTCCTTTCCTTCCTCTTTAGCTTTATTCACCTATTAGATGCACTCAAGTATGTTATTTTGTAATTTACTGAAAATTCATTTCTTTCAACAGGAGTTACAAAGGTAGACTATGGAGACATATCAACAAGAGTTGGGCTAAGGCACAAATTACAGTGCAAACCTTTTTCATGGTACCTGGAAAATGTTTATCCTGATTCCCAAATTCCACGCCATTATTTTTCTTTGGGAGAGGTAATGAATGTTTATATTGTATATTTGCTAGTATCTCATTTTTATCTAATGTGATAGTGATTGAATCCTTCAGCACCAAAGGAATACCTTTTTTTTTTTCAAACTACATTTTACTGAAATATCCATCTTATCAGAAAATTATGTCTTTTCTGAATATGCCAAAATGTGATTACTTTAAATCAATGTCACTGGATTTTTATATCACAGTATTCCTGATAAATTTCAAACTCAGAACATGAAATTACAAAATTTTTTTTACCTATTTTACCTACTTACCTATTTACATGTTAATACCTGTTATACATGTTATAATGTAACATGTAATACATGTTAATAAGGTAAATTTTACCTTACCTTAGTAATATTTAACTGGGAAAAAAAATTTTTAATAACCTTTTTCTCATATTTGTCTTAAATGACCAATTTAATCAATTCTCTCATACCATTCAGTTAAATTTTCGTATATGTAGTTTAAAAATGCAGCTATGTATACTATATGCTCTTTCTTTCCCCCTCTTTTCTTTCCTCTTTCTGTTTTTGAGTTAGGTTTATTGATTTGGTAGGGAAAAGATCCATAGTTCTTGTTATCTTTAATCAAAGCTTAAAGAAGATGACATCCAAAAGCAGACAAATCTTTGAATGAAGAAATATAAAACTTGCAAAATGATTTAAAAAGAACCTATTTATAATTGCATATATACAGCATTGATAATTTGTCATTTGAACATTGTCTTTTTGGTTTAAAAAAATGCCTCAAAAAATAGTAGATGTATGACTAAACCAACTAACTTAGTTTTAGTTAGGAAATTTTCTCTAAAATTGGAAAAATTCACCTCTAATCAGTTATTAATACTAGAAAATTTTGTATTAGGGTTTTTAGGGTATTTTTTTGTTTTAGTTGAGGTTCACCTATAAGCCTTTAACTGGTTTGAGAGTGAGACTTCCCTTAGAAAATCGAGGCCATTCACTGAGATTTCCCTGTTTTCAGATACTTTCCCCACTGTCTCCTCCTTTATAACTGTCTGATGAAGACAAACTTTCTCCTTGCCAAAGCCATCTCTTTACACATACTTACATTTGATCCCTTCCATCTTTTGAACACATACATACATTTGAAGCCCTTCCATCTTTTCTCCAGCACATTGGCTTTTCTTTCTTTAATTTTCATTCTCTTACCATCTATTGGCTCTTTTCTTGATGACTGCAAACATACCCGATTCTCTCATCCTCTTGAAAAAGATCCTCACTGGTTTGGCCATCTCTACTATTATATCCTATTTCTTTCCTTTTTGGCTACATTTCTTGAGAAAGTTGTTCACGCTAGGTACCTCTAACTTCTTTTCTCTTACTCTTCATTCAGATCTTCTCATTCACCTGAAGCTGCATTCTTCAAAGTTACCAGTGGCCTCTTAATTAGCATTCATCCTTCTTGACTTTTCCTGGGGCATTTGATAGTGTTGATTACCCTCTTATAAATTTTCATAATGCTGCTTTCTCCTGGTTTTCCTATAAATTTGACTGCTCTTCCTCAGTCTTTTGCTGAGTTTTCCTACTATCTGTTACTGTCTCTGAAGGCTCTGTCCTTGGCACCCATTCTCTCTTTCTTTTTTCCTTCTACTGTTTCATCAGTTCCCTTATATACTTCCAGTCTCTCTTAATGAAATTCCTGCGAGTTCTGCATCATAACTGTCTGTTGAATGTCTTAAATGGGATATCATCTAGACATTCTAAACAACATATTCCAAACAGTTCTTTATAGTTCCCCTAAAATTCTCCTTTCTTACCTTCCAGTAACAGCAGGAGCACTACTATCCTTCTAATCACTAAAGTTTGCAACTTTAGTATCATTGCCTAATCTTCTCATTTCTCCATTTACATTTCTCACATTCATCTCATTTTCTGCATTCACACAACCACTACCATAGATCAGACCCTCATCATCTCTCACCTAGACTATTGCAGTGACCTCATTCTTCTTTCTACCTTTTATTTCTCAACTCTAATCCATTCTCCACTCAGCTACCAGAAGTGTGGGTCTGACCTATTCAGATAGGTCAGTTCTAAGTAGATAAGCTCCATTGGCTCTCTGTTGTATCCAGGATCAAAGACATTTAAAGCCCTTTACTTCCTGGTCTTTTCCTACCTTTCTATTTTTCTTAAACTTTACTTTTCTCCAAACTCTGTGATCCAACCACATTGACAATCTATCTCCTGTCCTGGTAACTTAGCACTAGCTGTTCCCCAAACCTGGAATCTAATTGTGGGCCCTGTGGGGAAGGAATACATAAGGATCATTATGATTTAAAAAGAACTTCCTACTTTTGACACTCCCTGAACTGCTAAAGTAAATTTCAGGATCATAAAGTTGTTGTTGTTGTTGTTTTTTAATTAAAGAGAGTGAGAAGAAAGGAAGTAAATCAAATATTTTTAAATAAATGAAATAATTATCAGTGTTTCTTTCAAAGCATAACTTGTGTTTTGGCATGTGCTAAGGATATCTGGTTATTTGGGTTTGATTTTAGTTTTCTTAAGTTCAGTAACTTGACATCATTATCCAATTTATTTACAGATCCGAAATGTAGAAACAAATCAGTGTCTAGATAACATGGCAAGAAAAGAAAATGAAAAAGTAGGAATTTTTAACTGTCATGGTATGGGAGGCAATCAGGTGAGTATAATTAGGCATGGAAAGAAATTTTTAAAATTTGAATACATGATCTGTCCTTTTTAGTTACATAATCATTTTCAGTAAATACTTCCCCAGCTTTTATAAGGAGAGTAAAGACTTGTTGGTAGAGTGAATGTGAATCTTATAGGTATTGAACTGAAGCTACCTTTCAAAAGACTCTCTGTGTTAATTAATGCTGATGCTAGATATTTGCTTTCTCTTTAGTTAAGCTTCATAATAGGCTCTTTGTATTTATAAAAACCCTCTTTGTTTTTTCTAACTATTGCATGGCAGAGTTAAAGGGATATTAAAGGTCATCTAGCTCAATCTCCTGGGGATGCTAGGATCTCTAAGGGTTGTTATTCAGACTTATTTAAACTCTTCCAGTGACAAGGAACTCATTACTTCACAAGATGGTCCAATTTCTTTTTTGATGAGATACACTATTAACAGTGAATGGAGAGTTGGTCTCAAAGCCAGAACACCTGGGTTCAAGTACAGACTCTAGCATATAATTGATTTTGTGTGATCGTAGGCAAATCAATTAATCTCTCAATACTCTAGGTAGGCAGTTAAGATTCAGAAAATTTGCTGACCTGCAACTTGCTGAAATAAGTTTTCTATACCAATGAAATCAGTCTGCCCTTACCCCATCTATATTTGTTATTTTTTTTTTTTTGGTCAAAATTAGTTTCTCTGTGATTTTCAATCTTTAGTTTTAATTTTGCCTTCCAATTAATTCTCTTTATCTGTTATCTGTAATTCTCTTATCCACATGATAGTCCTTCAAATATTTGAAGACTTGTTATCATGTACCTGCTAAAATTTTCTTCAGTCTATCTTCCAATTCTTCTTCAGAATGTTATTTCAACTAGACCAGCCAGCATGATTTTTTTCCTTCTTAATATACTTATTTTTTCATTGTCCTTACTGTGGGAACCAACTAGAACCAAACATCGATAATATCTAAGGAACTGATCAAAGTACATATAGTAGAATTGTTACCATCCTTGTTCTAGATCACATTCAAGTGGTGAAGGTAATCAGTCATATCATACTGTTGAGTTATAATTGAGTTCAGTCAGCTAAAATCCCTCTGTCTTTTTCTTTGACACTGTTTATTTAGCTCAGCATTCCCTGTCCCTGTACTAAAGCTGTCATTCTGCTCAAGCTCATTAATAACTTTTACATTTATCACAATTAAAATTATTTTGTTAATTTCTACCTAGTATTATATAGCCTGTTCTGATATTTTTAGGTATTGATTCTTCTAGCTAAATCTTAGCTTTCTTTTCCTTTCACATGTAAGATAAACATTTTCATCCAAATCACTGCTAATATTGTTGATGAAAATAAGGATAGCTATTTAGCTGTTCTCCTAATATTGCCTCCAATCCTAATTTCCTTTTTATTCTTTCCCTTTCTTTTCTTGACTCCTTCTACACCCATTCTTCAGGGATTATATGGGGGAGTTCCAAATAAGAAGGAACTGGAGTAGTGAAGAGTTATGGAAAGAGGGGAGGGAAGGGACCAACACTGATTATACTGGCTCTGGATTTGGAGTATTGGTTCAAGTCCTATCAGTGTGGTCATGAACAAGTCACTTATTTTTCTGGGCTTCAGCATTTCTAAGTTTAAAGGCTGTGGCTCCTAAAGATCTCTTTCAGCTCTAGTTCTTTGATCCTGAGTGGGATCACTTAATCTCACTCGGGGATCCCACTTTGGGTCTTACTAAATTGTGACTTGACAAGTTTTTCAATCTATCTACACCTCAGCTTATTTCTCATTATATTTATTAAAATGATGGGGTTGAACTCAGTTGACCCATAGGTCCCTAAATCCTTAGTCCTATGATGTAATAACTTGAATAACAGAATTAGATAACAAAAAGGTCTTAGCGAGTAAATTCAGATATTTAAAATAAAATTTAATAGAGATAAATGTAAAGACAGAATTGATTCATAAATCAACTTCAGAAGTAAAGGATAAGGAAGAGATGGGTAGATAGTGGTTTATCTGGGGAAAGATGATATTTTAATAGTCTACAAGATCAATATGCATCTGCAGTGTGATACAATATCTAGGAAAGCAAATGTAATCTTAGGTAACATTATAGCAGCATAGTATCCAGGTCTAGGGTTGTTGATTACGCCACTGTATTCTGCCTTGGTCATATCCCATCATGTCTAAAATATTATGTTCAGTTTTAGAAACAACATTTTTAATGACATTGATAAAACTAGTATCTATTGGAAAATATCTCTAACATTGCAAGGGTTTACATTCTTCAGCTATATTGGGATTGATTTTAAAAATTTGGGGGTATTTTGTCTGAAAACGAAAAACAAAGCTCCCTTCAAGTTTTTGAAGGATCAGCATATGGAAAAGGGATCTTGACCCAGAGAGTAACGCTAAGAACAATGAATACAAATTGCAAAAAGCCAAAATGAGGTTCTGCTTGCCAGGAAATTTTTCCTTTGAGGAATGAGTTGTCTTAGTGCTTTGCATATAGTAAAGGCTTAATAAATACTTTTTCATTCATTTATTCAGGAAATAGTGGGTTTTCTCTTTTTGAAACCTTTAAGGAAGAATAGATGACTACTTGTTGAGTGGATTGAACTAAATGGTCTCTGAGGTTCCTTTCAACCCTAAAATTCTTTATGATTCTGTATAAGTCTAATGTTGGTGTTTTGGTTTCTTAAGGTTTTCTCCTATACTGCCAACAAAGAAATCCGCACAGATGATTTATGTTTAGATGTCTCCAAACTTAATGGCCCAGTCACAATGCTCAAATGCCACCATCTTAAAGGCAACCAGCTTTGGGAATATGACCCAGTGGTAAGTCCTAAAATTCTATTTTATAGAATTGAACAAAACTAAGCTGTTATTAAGAATTTAAATGATTATTTATTTTTATTATATCATTAATTTCTAACAAGATAAATTATTTTTATTGGTTTGGAATATGAACTTTGTTTACTTCCAGGTAATAGCAAATAGTAAAATAATTACTTGCACCAAAATTTATCCCCTATAATTAAATCATCCCTGCAACAGAGTAGTTATTTTCATGCTTAAAGCATATGTGTTGTGAGAGTGAATACCATCCCCCCAGTATTTAGGTTGTACTTAGACTGTTTCTATTACTTTAAGTATTATTAACTATTGTTTTTTAAAAAATAATTTTATTATTAACCTTACCATTCTTGCTATTTTCTATATTTACAAATATATTCATTTTTGAGAAGCAGGAGAGAGTATCAGACCTCTTTCATTGGCTATAATTTATCAATGTAGGGAGCTGCCAGTGAGAAATTTATTCCACAAATGCAGTTTGGAACAGCCAAGTGATACAGTGATAGATAGAATGTAGGAAGAACTGAATTCAAATATGTCCTCAGACACTAGCTTTCTGACTTTGGAGTAGATGTGCCTCTGTTTTCATATCTGCCTCAAGTGTATTATAAGGATAAAATATAATAGTATTTGTAACTTTGTAAACCTTAAGGCAGGATATAAATACTGGTCGTCATCATCATCATTAATATCATTATTGTTATAGAACTTTTTTTGTAACTTGCAATATTAAAATCTCTGGGACACTGAGTAGTTTGTGACTTATGTAGAGTTAGAAGCTAGTATGTGTCAGAGGTCAGATTTGAACCCATTTCTTCCTGGCTCAGAGTCCATATTCCTCTTATATAAATATTTAAAGATCATTTATTAAAACATATATCCCACTTCTGGATCACATGAGCAACAAAAAGGCAAACCAGACATTTTTTTCTCATCCCCATGACCTTTCAAACCACTTCAAAACAGAAATTACGTACCAAAGATAAAGTGACTTCAACTGTTTTATGGTCTAGGATCAAGAATCCATATTAGGAAGTAGAAATCTCAAAGTCTTTGAACATAAACTGGGAAAATAAGAACAAAGAAGGAAATGTGGCCTCCAGATCTAGTAAAGGAGTGCAGGGATCTATGAATAAACACGGCAAAACAAAGGAAAATAATCCAACATTTAATGAGATAGAAGACCTTGTGGAAGATGAGAACATGGAACCATACCATATTATTCCTGAGTGGCTTAATTGAGAATTATGAAGCAGAATTTATGTCATGCACAGCAAAAAATAATGAACAGATTAGAAAAACTTGAATCTGCAGTGGCAAACTTCACTAAAGAAACAAAAGAGAGAACAATAGATAAGGAATGCAAATACACAGAAGTGTAAGATAGTATTGAAAAAGAGAAGGCAAAAACAGGAATGGTAAGAGAAAAAAAAACATGCTTACAAGGCAAGCAAAACACAGAGATCTTCAAGACAGGTTGCATAGAGACAACCTAAGGATCATAAGACTTTCAGATTATGACAGGACCAAAACAAAAAACACCTTAACACCATAGTAAGGGAAATAAAGAAACTATCTAGAAGTTCTGAATAGGAAAATGAAACTCCAATAAAAAATATATGTCCACTCTGTACATTCTAAGAGCACTTCTTTATTGTCTATATTGTCTTACATTCTTATTTCCTTCTACTAATAATATTTAATGGTAATATCTCTATTAGATTAATGTAGGAAGAGTAGGTGGGTTAAAATGTTTTTCTTTAAAAATTTAGAGAAAGCTGAATTCTAACTAGTGGTATAATTTAAACATTTCCAGTTGATCATAATAAATCGAAACATTTGCAGTCATATCTTCCCAGCTGTCTGTCTCAGTAATACTAATAATAACAGGACTGGATTTAAAGTCTGAGTATTTGAATGTAAATGCCAATTCTCCCTGCTCCTTACCACCCATGTAACATTAGATAAGTCAGCCTCTGTGAGCCTTACTTACCTGTGAGGTTATTGAGTAATATAATTTCTAAAGTTACTTCCAGTTTATTCTTATGATTTTGTGTTCCCATGTACCAAAAATGGCTTTTGACTTACTTGCTTTGCTTATATTCTATGAAGTAGGGAATATAAATATCCTCATTTTGTAACTAAGGAAAATAAAATGTTAGAGGTTAAATGACTTACCTTCACTTCAGTAAACATTTCTGTTCCCTTGAGCCTTTTTTTTTTTTTTTTTTTTTTTTTTTTTTTGCTTTCCTCAGGAATCTTTTTTCCTTAATTATTCACTGCTTAATTATCTCCTTGTTCTCTGTTGTCATCTTAGTCTGTTACTTTCTGGTGACTCTCTCTCGCCTACTTACCTAGCAAGTAGACAGCCTATTACATAAACTTTTTGTCCTGACTATAAATTCAGTTTTTTTACTAAATTATTTACTTCACTGCCTCCATTTCTACCTCTTTCCTTAACTGTCCTTTCTTTTTTGTCTTCTTTTAGAAGAGATTTTCCTGCTCATCCCAAAACTAGCCCCTCAATCTTTCATTGATTTTGAGTCCCTTGCTTTTCTGTAGAATGCTTGCTCAATTATCTGCTCTTTCTCCTGCCCACATACATGCAAAATAATAAAGACTTTTATTGATAAAGCATTTTGCTCCATGGAACAACATATCATTGTCTCTGTTTTGCAGAAAAGAAACTGAGGCTCAGAAAAGTTACTTAAGACTTATTCAAGAACTGATACCAAACCTCCTTTTCTGTTCTTTTTGTTCTGCCAAAAATACCTACAGTCTTAGCGAGGTTGAAAAGATCTTTACTTATCATCAGGTTGCCATGTTCTTTCTATTGTATTCCACAATCAAGCTTCTTCCTGTTGTTTCAAAGTGCCTCACCACTTACTCTATCTTTAATTGGAAGTCTGACTTTTAATAAAACAGTTCTCTCAGAATTCACTGGTGATCTCTTGATGATTAAGTCCAAAAGTCTTTTCCCAGTTCTCATTTTCTTCTGCTACCTCTTTGTTATTTGACACTTGGCTCCTTTTTTTTTCTAAAAACCTCTTCTCCTTTGGCTTACGGGGCAGTACATCTTGCTAATAGTCATTTGTTTTCTGCCTTTTTTGATGGGGCCGAATCTGTCTCCTTGACTTTAGGTCAGTTGCCATTTTCCCTAATGTTGTGGAGAAAAGCAGCCCCAGATTTGGAGTAAAAGGACATGTGTGCTCGTCCCAGCTCTTCCACTTAATATGTTTTGTCATATTTATCATTCTAATGTATATATAGTTATAGTGATTGATATTTTTTGAAAAAAGAAAAATCTACTTTTGTAAGCTTACATTTTCATTCAGGCATGTTACCATTTTTTAAGCCTAAAAAAAAAAAAACCGCTAACCAAATTTGTCTTTGATCTGAATTAAGAAGAATAAAGCTAAAAATAAAAAAATAATACTTTCTACCAGACTGCAGGACCTTATTAAACTGGTAGATCTTTCAAAAACAATGTTTGATTAGAATTTCAAGAAGCTGTAAATCCACAAACAATGAAGAAAATTTAGGCCTATTTTGATTTAGGATTTAAGTTATAGATTTAGACTTGAGGCTTAAAACATCTATGATAAAAATGTCAATATGCCTTAGGAGAGAAAGAGGCCTGAGATGTTATGAAAGTAAAATAAACAAATCTTGTAAGCAGCTTGCATATGAGTGGTAAGCAATAATAAGGAGTGGAGAGTGACACTTAGGTCGAGAACTTTTGGAAGAGGGTGGTATCCTCAACATTGAGTGAGGTAGGAAGAGAAGTTTGAGAGAGATATTCATTTGTTCAATTTGGGGCTTGTTAGATCTTTAACATACTTTGATGTTTTATCCCTTTCTAGTATATGCAATGAAATAGGCTAATCTTATTTTTGGCCACATTTTTAGCTAATCTCTTGCCATTTTTGTCATTTCTTCCTTGCACCAATTCTCATTTACATCCCCTTCTCTTTGACACAACCTCTCTTGTGGTGCAGCCTCCTACCACCTCACATATCTTCTTGGTCTCCTAATCTCAATTCTGTCCCCTATCTGATCCATCCTTGTTAGAATCCTTACAAAGTGTTAACTCATTAGAGTCGATAGAAACAATGCTTATATAATTGGTTCACACATTAGAGCGAATCCTTACAAGGTGTTAAGTCACTAGAATTGATGGAAACAGTGATTATGTTTATACCTTTGAGAGTTCACACATTAGTTCACAAGTTTGGGAAATGCAAGGATTCAATATGAGAGTTTACACCTCCCACAATCCCACTCTCTCAGAGGAGGAGTCAGCCTTTGGGTTCACACCTTTAAGAGATCATATATAAGGATCTCCTGGAGTCAGAAGTAAGAGACTTGAAGAGATTGAGAATTGAGAAGTCAGTGGAGGAGATTGAGAAGCCAAGAGTCAGAGTTGAGCTAGAGGCAGAAGCTGGAAGAGCTAAAAGACAAGCTGCAAGAGCTCTTGGAACCAAGCAGAGAGGCCCCTAAGAAAGCTAACCAGGCCCAAGGAAAGAGATAGGACTTAGAAGGAGAAAATAAATGTTTGAATTTTAACAGCTGGCTGCATTTGAGGTGATTATTATTTGGAACTGAAACTAAGGCTGCCTCCAGAACCTCCCCCAAGAAACCTGCTCCCAGAGAACAATCATATTATACAAAAGAAGAGAACACCACACATCCTCCATTAGTTGCCAAAGTGATCTTCCAAAAACACAAGTCTGCTATGTTACTTGCTTTTCTAGTAAATGCCTATTACCTCTAGGATCAAATATAAAACCATGTTTTTAGACTTTTAAGGGCTAGTGCATTGTTTCCTTTATATATTTCTAGTTTTCTTAGATTTCTCCTACATATCTTCTTGAGTCCTTGGGCACTGACCTCCTTGTTGTACCTTTAAAAAGGGCACTCCATCCTCTGACTTTATGCCTTTTCATGCTGGTGTATTCTTTTCTAAGATTATCCATATTGGCTGTCCCATTAAACTAAGCTCTTTGAGGCAAGGGCTGTTTTTGCCTTTCTTTGTTTCTTCAATGCATAGCACAGTTCTTGGAAACATAGTGAGGACTTAAAAATTGCCTTTTGATATAACTTTCCCTAATGACTTTTATTGATTGCTATTTCCTTTCCTCATCATTTTATAGTTTGGAACTTATCAGAAATAATCTGTGTCTTTAATTATAATTTTGAATTAACGTAGAATAATTTGATACTATAATTAGAAGCAGGTAGATGGCATAAAACAGAGTGCTGGACATGCAACCCTGAGTTCAAAGCAAGGCTCAGGCAGTTGCTTCCTGTGTGACCTTGGCTTGACTTAAATGTCCCTCTGCCTCAGTTTCTTGATTTTCGAGATGAGGATAATAATAGCACCTACTTTCCAGGAACACTGTGACAAAATTAGGTAATAGATAATAGGTAATAGTTCTTTGCAAACCTTAAAATACTATAAGTGTCAGTTATTATCATTATTAGTTTTAAGTTTTAAATACCTACCCCTTTTTTGTTGTTTTTCCTTCATAATTCTCCTTGATAATCTCACCTATTTATTCTTTCATTTTTTAATTTTATTTCAGGAAGGAGTCCATTGTTCTGATTGATATAACATTAAATATATAAGTTAATTTTAATAATTGACTTCGACTAACAATGATTGGTTGATATTGGTTGATTGGATGCTGATTATCAAACAGAAATATTCTTGTGGTGTGAAATTCTAAGTCTTCTCTAAAGGAAAAATATGTCAACTCTTCACTTTCTATCCCGTTATATTTAGCCATCACTCTTAGAAACATTACTTTCTAAACATTGAAGTGCTCAGGAATGAACCTCTTACAAAAGAAGGGACCATAAATTTGTTTGCATGGTCTGCTTGCCAACTTTAGTAGCATGTTGTATTTTGTTGTCCTTTGAAGTAGGCCATTCAAAAATTGGTTAAGAATAGAAAACTGAATATTATTGTACATGCAAATGTAACACTGAAATATGTCTTAAGAGAACAATACCTTCCCACTCACTTGAAAGGACAGCTAAGTGGCCCCTCAGAGGGATATCCTTGGAGTCAGGAAGGCTTGAGTTCAAATGTGGCCTCAAACGCTTAGTAGCTGTGTGATCCTGAAAAGGATTGCTCGGTTTCCTTATCTGGAAAAATGGGGATAATAATAGCATCTACCTCACATGGTTGTTGAGAGGATTTAAATGAGAGATTTGTAAAGCCCTTTGAAACTTTAAAAACTCTATAAATACTAGTTGTTATTGCTATTAATTTGGAAGGAGTAGTTTTGAAGACATGAAGAAAGATATGACTTTTGAAGATAAAAACTAGTTCATGATAAAGTGGAAAGTTCTATCAAGAAAAAGGAGATAAAAATTAGAAATGAAAGAATTAGATAAATATGTGGTGATAAAATTTTTCTAATTTTTCTGATGTTTAGCTAAACATTTGGAATTATTCACTATATAACTTCCTCAGTTGCTATTTTGGAAAGCAAATCCCTTATATTAATAGGGCATTTCCAACTTCTAAGAGGTCTATTTTATTTTATTCTAATCCATAATCATCTTGTCCCTACAAAGGTTATGACTAGTAAAAATTTATTTGAAAATAAACATATAGATAGCATCAAATACAGCATGCCTGCCTTCTTAAAATAACATTTGAACAGTAAAAATATCTCCAAAAATAATTGTTACCAAAGTTAATGTAGAATCATAGAGTTGAAAGGTTTTCCTGTATGGACCAGTTAAAATGCTGTAAGTTAAATGCCAATCTTAAATATATACCATTTAAATTGGTATTTTTCAAATAATAAGTGCAGATTATATATGTATTTCCTAGAAGTCAATGTCTTTTTAAATTGAGCTTGTAAATAACAAAAGTATACAAAGAGCTTTCTCTCTTCCCCCCTTTATAATGACCAACTTCTTTTTTTTCCTTTCTTCCAGAAGTTAACCCTGCAGCATGTGAACAGTAATCAGTGCCTGGACAAAGCCACAGAGGAGGACAGCCAGGTGCCCAGCATTAGAGACTGCAGTGGGAGCCGATCTCAACAATGGCTCCTTCGAAATGTCACCCTTCCAGAAATCTTCTGAGACACTTATTAAAAAAACAATTAAGGATTGACTGGGCTACCTCAGCACACATTTCTGCCACATTCTTAAGTAGCAAAAAAAGGAAAAGTGCTTACCTGCTCTGCAGGATGCCAGGTTTATCAGCCATTAAAACTTTGACTCTCGCTTTTCACTAGCTGTGAACCAGCCTTCCTTTCTAAGGACGTGAAACTACATACTAGTGAAACTGTGCACACTGATGTTTACAAGATTGAAAGAGTCTTTCATCAAAGAATCATTGTAGAAAATATTTAGACAATGAAAACTTAACCAACGAAATATGCTCTCTGGAGAGCTGCACATATTGTTATAGTTTGCTTTGCACATCAGTAATTTCTGCTGAAAGTGCTATCATAATGAAGAGATTTCCAAGATTTTTTTTCCTAATTAGAACTGGTAACCAGCATATGAAATATTGATATAAGAAAAGTGAAACAGCTGGAACCAGATTCAGTATCATGAAGTAACATTTTTACAGCAAAAACTATATTAAACAGGGTTTAAAGGAGATTAAATCAAAACTATGAAAAGTACAATTTGTTATAGTATAGTATCAAATTTATATGTAGATTTTATACCTCAGTGGGGAAAAATAACTGATTCCAATGACATTCTTTTGTTTTCATCTGTGTGATAGTCATGGATGCTTTTTTTTTTTTTCCTGGGGTGCTGAAATTAATTGAGCTAAAAAAAAAAAAATTTGGCTCTTTGAACATCAGTTCATTTTTCCACACTTTTTTATTTGTATTTGGTTTGTGGGCTGTTGGAATTGTAACTTTTTTATTGCCTTCTAAGAAACGGAGGTTTAGCGTAATGTCTAACTTGTTCAGTTTAGACCAGGCATCTCATTTGCTCTTGGGTCACCTGGCTTGTGGACTTTTCACAAACAAAAAAATTTCTTAGTGCATTTTCAATTTCTTAACTTAACTTGACTGATTATGCTTAATACCCAAGACTCATACTACTGTACTACAGATTTGTTTTCATAGCAATAAATCTTTGGTTATTTGTTTATGATTCCAGTCAACAAAAGGCCTGCAAAAGTGGTTTATTATTTGGGTAAGTGGAGATAAAATAGTTGAAGGTTTTCTGGAAAACCTTTTTCCACTCCATACTCAAATGTGCTTCATTGTCAAGTGCATACTTAGATTAGACCCTTGAATTGTAATGTTGATCTGCTGCTTTTTTTTTTTTTTAATAAAATCTGACAGAAAATGTTTAATTGGAATTTTTTTAATAAGGTAACCAAAGAAGTGCTTCATATACCAGCCCTGCATTTCTTACCTAAATTCCATTTTAGTTAAATCCATTTGGATTTTTCTAATTTTTGAACCACAAGATTATCTGAGTTTACAAGTTGGCAGAAATCTTTTTTTAAAAACCCAGTTCTTTGATATGTACAGGTTTTTCATCCTATTTGCAAGATTCATATTTAACTGTTATTCCTTTTGTTGATGATATTCTAAGATTCACTGCTGGCAGTGTTATTTCCTGTACTTAACAACAAATGTTGCTGAAAATAACTTCATCATCAAGGGTACCTGCCATGTTGATTGTATATATATTGTCCAGTAATCTATTTAAGTTAACTAATATGTATTGCGCATCCTTAGGATCCCCTATACTAGGTGCTCTTGGGTGCACTACAAATCAGAGTATGCAGACCAGGCCCCCATGGAGCTTTTAGTCTACTCTAGAATATGAAACATATCATGGATTTTTTTTTCTTCTGTCCAACTGGCTTTGTCAATTCCATCTTTCTTTGGAACTTATGCTTTAATAATCTAGGCCTATTATTTACAAGTAAATTTCGTGACCAAAAATTTCTGCTTCAGTAGTGTGCTATATAGCCTGGAATTACCCTATTATAAGAGAGCCATGGAGCAATGAGATTTAACTTCTGGGACATTATTGTTAGAGTGTGATAGATAACCCCATTGCTTTCTCTTTTTTTCTTTTTCTTTTTTTTTTTTTTATTAAAAAATAAAATCCTGAATAATGTCTTGAAATTTTAAGATTAACTACTAGTTGTGCCTCAGATTGGTTTCATTAGTGGTGTTTAAAGGATTCCCTTCAGGTCCAGCTATATGGCAAGTACTTTCATGATTGCACATCGCTCTACACATAAGCTGGGTTGGAAGAAAAAAAATGGAAAAGAAAGGGCAAAATAATAAAGATGTGGAGGGAAATGACCTAAGAAAAAAAGGACATAAATGTGACAAAGATGGGTGATCAGCAATTAAAATAGTTACTTAGTTATTTGCCCATTTTACTTAAGGGACATCCTTCTCAACCTGCTACAGTACTAATGTTTTTGTTATTTTGTCCTCACTAGCATTCTTGAATATTTAAGTTGGTGCAGTACTCTTTTATTAGTGGAAACCACCAACAGACACTACGGACCACATTCAATAACAAAAGAAATTAAGGTTTTATTTAATTTGAATTTGAATTTAAGATAGGGTAGAGTATGAGTAATTACTTGAGAAAAAGCTATGTGATCCTGGGCAATTCACATTACCCTCTTTGCCTCAATTCCTTTATCTATAAAATGAGTTGGAGGAAAAAAATAGCAAATCTCTTTAGTGTCTCTGCCAAGAAAATCCCAGATGGTGTCCAAAAGAACCACAACTAAACAACAGCAAAAGGAAGGGAAGTTGTATTTAGAAGAAAGAAAAAAGTTTAGTTTTATAAGAAATACTATTGGGAGAAGCCGTAATCAAGTGCAGCAGTTTATGCCACTTTTTGGCCCTTTTTTGCCAATCCTGTATCTCATGTCATTTCTGCTGTTCTCAGTGATTTCCGTGACTTATAGCAGTAACATCCTTTAACCTACATCATACATATACAACTATAATGAGGTAAAATTCATTTGGTTGGGCTCATTTGAATTCATTTTAAAGAATTTAGTTTCTTTATTATCTCTCTAAATATCTTGGGATTTCAGCTCCTGAATCTGTGTGTTCTACTCTTTTTGGTTTGAAGATTCTCCATCTTGATGGAAAGAATAGAAACTAGTGAAGAGCTATGAAAGTTTTTTCCCTATTATCTGTTAATCCTGCCCTCAAGCAGTGGACCATGCCTTCCTTATTTTTAATTTCCTCAAAATAGTTTTTAAACAAAGGCTCTTTTTGTTGGCTTTATGGTTTATCAAAAGTTCATTCTCAGATTTAGCCTTTTTGCCATTCCTTCTTTTTGTACATGCCCTTCAAAACTAAAGTTTAAAAGAGAATTCCCTGTATAACCACACTGATTTCTTTAAATGTCTACCCTATTTTGTGTGCCTTCTCTTCCTTTTGAGCTAAGTTTAAACTTTTTTTAAACTTAGATTTTCTGGTTGAAAAGATTATACTTCTTAATCCCTCATTTGTAAACTGGAGGAGGAGGGCTATTAGATCTATAATAAAATTTTCATCTCTAAACCCTTTGATTCTATGATATCACAATATCAATAATAGACTTTATACTAGTGTATAGAGAGTATAAAGAAGGCCCCCACGATGACAAGGATTTGTCTTGGTGTGTGGCTTCAAGTGAGGAAGAATATATATATCTTCCCACCCTTCTTCAAGATACTTTCATTCCTAGCAGGAGGGGAAATAGATTAGGACCAGAGACCACCATTCAGATCTGCTCAGAGAGAGGTGGTAACCATGTATTCTCTACTTCTTTAAACATTGTTAATTCAAACTAACATTTTATTACTGTGTCATTTGAGGGAGAACCTCAAGCTTTATCCAAGTCTTGACCCCATTCCAAAGAACTTTTCTTCCATTTAAGAAATATTAAGTGCTTACTATGTGTTAGGCACTGTTTTAAGCACTGGGGATTCAAAAGGAAACAAAAGACAGCTTTTGCCTTCAAGAGCTTAAAATGGAGGAGACAACATGCAAACAAACTATATGCAAGATATATAGAAAATAATAAGCGGGGAAACTAGTGGAATTGAGAGGTTAAGAAAGACTTCTTATAGAAGGTGGGCGTTATGATCTTTCCTGTGCTTTAGGCAAATTATTTTAGTAGTCCTATTGGAGTAAGGAGCTAGGAGGCAGGCAAATCTGCCAGCAACTGTCCCAATAATTCGGGGCATGAGGTGATGAGAGCCTGCACCAGAACTCTGACAGAATAAAAGGAAAGCAGGAGATATGTTCTAGTGATCTTACAAAGGTGAAATCAGCAGGCCTTGGCACAGTGAATACACATAGAGAATAGTAAACTCTTTTATTCAAATCTGAGAAAATATACTAGGAGAATATACAATATAGACAATACATAATGAAAGAGTTCTCCCATTGAGAATAAGCTAGCTTAAGCAAGAGAGGGTCCTAAGATCTCGCCCAAGGAGAAACTCCTTAAAGCCTCTAGAGTAGCAAGCTGAGAATAGAGATGTAATGAAGACTGCTCCCTCTTGTATCTTTCCAGAGTTTTTTTTTTTTTTCCTTCAGTAACTTGAAGTGGGATTGTTGGCCCCTTCCAGCTTCTTACTTGAAACTGGAAGCCCAGAGTGCCCAAACTCATGACACTTGAAGAAACAAGAAGAAAACTCAAAAGTTTGACTAGTCCCCAGAGGGGGTCAAAGGAGACTAGGAAAAGCTTGAAGTCTCCTCTCATCAACTCTGCCCCACCCCCATACATGCAAAATTTGTATATCCACTATTAGGAGAGTCCCATACCAATAAGTTTTAAGACAGGTTACATTAAGACCTTTCTGAACTTTACTCCCCTAAAGTGTTGAGTATTTGTTAGATTATAATCAGCTTTTCTTACCTTGACTGTTTAAAAACTGAGATGGTGAGTTTGTTTTTTCTCCAAGTTTTCTTCATTATCTCTTAGTCACCAAGCAGTTTTTTGTTGGACACATTTAAGTTCCAAGTTATAGTTACTCTTAGATTTTCTTCTAAACCTTTTGAGAAATAAAATTGTCAGAAAGTAAAGTCAAGAATTTGTCAAGTGAACAGTTTTATTAGAATTGAACTGTAAGCATATATCTTGATAGTTTAATTCTATATTAGTTTATTTGTATTAATAATCATTCAGATCTTCCATGTAAAAATTACAATTCCTTTTTTTAGTTTACTATTTTTAGATTTCAGATATTTTTTATTCATCACTCTTGTTACCCCTTCAATACATATCTACATAACTTATCAAAACAAATTATCATATTGACCATGAACCAAAAATATGTCTCTACATTATAAGTTCATCACTTATCAGAAAGTATGCTTAATTTTTATTCTTTTGGACTTGCGATTTATCATTGTATTGATAAGCATTCTAAAGACTTTGAGGGTTGTTTATCTTTTCCCAAATAAGATGTCTCCTTAGTTTCCCATGTTTTTAAACTAGTATGAAAAAGAACTAGACCAATTAACAGCTCTACCAACAACGCGCAAGTGGACCTGTTTTCCCCTAGCCCCTCTCCCCAACATTTGTCATTTGATTCTTTTGTCTCTTTGCCAATCAAGTAAGTGTGAGTTAGAATCTTAAGGTTGCTCTGATTTGCACTTTTCTCTTTTTTAGTGACTTACAATGCTTTTTCACATGATTGTTAATAACTTGGTTTTCTTTCCTTGAAAACTGCCAGTTCGTATCCTTTGGCCATATATCTACAGAGGAAGTTGCTTTTAATCTTATAAATATTAATTGCTTATATATCTTGGAAATGAGCCTCTTCATCAGCATGTGTTTTCCAAAAACATAATCTGCCTTTTAATATATTGGGCAATTTCTCCCCGCCCCTTTTGAACAATGTATAACCTTCAGTTGCCATATATCTATTCACACTAATTTTTAATACTATTTATCACTATCATTTTACCAAGTTCATTTCATCACTTACATTTATATTTAATATTTATTTCATTTATATTTAATATATGATATTTAGTGCAATTAATTTAATGCATTTAATACACAAAAATGATTTCTGATCTCTTTTCTTATTTTCTTTATAGAATTACTCATTATCATTTCCAGAACCAGTCATTCACTTCACATAATCTTTTTCTTCCAAAGGCATAACTTTTTGGATAGAAGAGATGAGACCACCACTTAAGCCCCAAATTCATTAGTCACCTTTCCATTGGCCAGGTTTGTTCCTTCCCCTATAGATCATCAGATATTATGAGGCTATGGTGAGGTTTTACAAGTATTTGAGATGCATGTTCTAAGAAGAAAGCATATCTCTTGGCCATTTAAGATTTCTATACAGCTGTTTTTATATCCTTTAGTAATGACGCTACTTCTCTTTTTCCTGGATTTAGAGAATGGAATTCTTTCTATGTATTAGGGCCCATACAATTTTAAAATGTTTTTTGTTTTTCTGCTACTTCAGGTTTTTTAATTCACTTCTTATGGGGAAAGCCTCATTCTTATAGCTCCAATGACAAGCAATTTTTCCATTCTCATTCCTTAGTGCTTTGCCTTACTGGTCAGGATCAAGGTATTTGTCTTCCATCTTTTTTACTCCTCTTGCCATCATTTTTCTGTATTTCTTCTTGGATTACTTCTAGTGGCCTGACATTCATTAATACAATCATAGGAATTGTCTACTTTGTAAAAAAAACAAAAACAATTCTCCTTAGAATTTTAAAAAATTTAATCTTAAGAATTTAATCTTAAAATATATTTAAAGCTGAATAAATATATTTTCAAAATTATAACTTTATCTTGATGAAAAAGAAGAATCCTGACAGGAAAAGG
Source organism: Sarcophilus harrisii (assembly GCF_902635505.1). Taxonomy (NCBI): domain Eukaryota; kingdom Metazoa; phylum Chordata; class Mammalia; order Dasyuromorphia; family Dasyuridae; genus Sarcophilus; species Sarcophilus harrisii. The sequence goes on along the minus strand of NC_045426.1, from coordinate 381,333,016 downwards.
ATATAAAGTCTTGAATTGGGGAAACATTGTATACAAATTGATGGAAGCATGAGAGGCATAGCAAGTTAGCTATTAACTGAGTTGGACTATACTAATTGCAGTTTTCCACAAAGACCTTCCCTCGTGTCTCAGAATCGGCGTGTACAGTACTTATCAGATTAATTAAACTAAGCCCATGTGGGACTAGACTCAAGGGTTTCAAGGTAGACCTGTCATCATTATCTCAGGTCAAGAATGTCAAGTAGTCCTTAAATTACTTTATTAGATCTCAATTAGCAATATGCATTTTTCAAACTAGGCCTAGGGTCCCAGAAGGAGAGAGCAAGAGGTAAAGGGAATATATGGGAGCTTATAAATTAAATACAACTACATAAGACAAAGATTAACAATTATCAGGACAGGGAATGAAGTACCTGGTGAGCAGCCAAAGAAAAATATGTCCTTTAGCAGGAAAGAATCAAGAATAACTAGAAAAGTGGTGTTTATATAGAAAAGAAATAACAGGATGAAAAGTGCTCATCAGGAGTGTCTACATATAGAGGATCAACCCAAGACAATTATTACAAAAATTCCTAACCCTGTATCTAAGAACCTTTTTTTAAAAAATCATTGCTTTCCTTTGTAATCATATATGTTTTATCTTTAGCAGTGAAAACCATTATTTTGAGAAGAGATCCATACACTTCATCATACTGCCAAAGGTTTCCATGTCTCAAAAAATGTGAAGAACCCCTTATATAAAAAGTGAATATTCAGTCTTGCAAAGGTACTATTTTCAGGGGTGGGAGAACAGGGGAGGTGGTACATTAGTATTCTGTGCAGTCCTAGGTCCACATGCTTTGAAAGCAAAGGACTCCACTCTCATGGAGTCCTACAAAATTATTTCTGCCTCCAATCTTGAGGGGTGAGTGTCATCAGTTTACATTGTATTCATCTTGTGGGGACTAGGATACATGAGCTCTAATCATGCTTATTTAGATTATGAATGTAGGGTTAGTCATTAAAATATTCCACATATCTACATCAATTAAATGATGTAGGGCTTCTTCTTTCCTCAAGGATGAGAGACTATTTGAACCAAAGTCAAATTAGACAATTGGTGGACGAGTAAATGGAAATTCAGCTAGCCCTCAGATGATGGTTCACATCCCAGGAAGCCATCTACTAGGGCACTTAGACCTCTTCAAACCACCCCTCTGCCATCAACCCTCTATGACAATCTACTGCCCTATCACTCAACTCACAATCCTGATCACCCAACAAAACCCAAACGGCTTTATCTGGCCTCCCCTCACTGATAATATGTCATATTCCCCCAATTAGAATGTAAGTGTGTTGTGGCAAGAACTGTCTCACTTTTCTATTTGTTTCCATAGTGCCTGATATTTCATAAATATTTTTTGAACAGATGGATGATTGAATGAATGGTGAGGTTCCTAATATGTAAGATATGGTACTGTGGAAAGATATGGTACCCAGAAAGAGAACATCTTAAGTTTGGATACAATCTTCAATACTTACATAGGCACTCAGCCTTCACAAGCCTCATCAGTAAATCTGGAGGGGTAATACTTTCACTACTTGACTCATAATAAGGAAAGAAATTTTCCAACCTTAAAATGCTACAGAAATGTAACATGTTTTTATTTTTGTCATGTTATTAGAGAATTCCTGATCCTGGAATGCTTTTGAAAGCTTAATTTATTCCTAGTTAACATAAATATAATTTTATTGTTGATTAATAATTTGTAAAATGTATTTAATAATACTTTTATATTAAAACCATAGGTTATCTTTCCAGTCAAATAAGTAATCTTGGAGAACAGAATGATAGAAAAGAATGTATCTAATAAAATAAGAGAGCTTAAGTTATTTTAGGGGTTATGAAGGAACCCGGAGGCAGAAAGCCATAAGTCAGAAAGAATTCCTAAATTCAAATCTGGCTTCAGACTCTTACTAGCAGAGTGAACCTGAGCAAGTCACTTAATCTTAACTATGCTTCATTTTACGTGGTAATGTATGGTAGCCACTCCAGTATCTTAGCATAGAAAACCCTAACTGGGGTCATGAAGAGTTAGCCACAATTGATATGACAACAATGAGAGCACAAAAGAAGGAAGTTCTCACTTCAGAGAACACAATTTTTTTAGGGCTTGTTAAGCTTATTTTTTGAGCTAAGAGCACATTGAATGTAGAACAACATAAAAAGAGATTTTTAAGAGTATTAGAATGCTATGTAATCAATAATAATTGAATTGAGTTCCAGAGAAGAAAAAATACAGTTCCCTCAATTTTTTGCAAAAGTGGGAAGTCCTTTGGCCTAGCAATGCTGCTATAGGCAGATGCTCCCAAAGATAAAGGACCCCTAAAAAAATTGATCCTCATAACAGCACTTGTGGTAGCAAAGAACTGAGGGCAGGGGAAATGGATGCCCATGAACTTAGGAATGATTGAACAAAGTGTGCTGTATGAACATGAACCCAGATTTGCATGATAACATAAAGAAAAAGCAATTTTGGAAGACTTTGGACTTCTCATCAATGAAGTGACCTGTCGTTGCTGATGATGAAGAACTTTTGGGAAAGAACTGATGGAACACAACTACTGAAAGAATTAGACATTTCCAGATGTAGCCAATGTGTTGATTTGTTTAATTTAACTATACTTATTTGTAATAAGGAAAGACTTGTGAAGTGAGAGAAAGGAAAGGAGTTTTGTAAGTATCGGAATTGGGAGACTGGGTGTGGGGCACTGCATTTACTATTACTAAGTTAGCTGAGGTGTTAATTTTTCTGAACTGTTCTGTTTTTTTTAATTGTTGAAAAGGATAAATTTCTTTGGAGGAAAAAGGGGAAATTAAGATGATATTCAAGCAAAAATTATCAATAAAAATATTCTTTTAGATTTTAGATAGAAAAAAATCAGATCTACCAAACAGACTCCCCACTTTTCCTGAGTTTTGAGTTCATTAATTAGAGTGAGGGATCCCAACTGTGAAGTTCCTAAGCAGAGGTTATTGTGTACTTCAGGATCCTCTAGCTGTTCATATTTACTTTTTCTAAGATTATTACCCACAATATCCTAGATGCATATACATGTATGTATATGTTATATCTTTATTATACACATACATGTTATTTAATAATGGATAATATGAAGCAGTTTGAGAACATATTTTTAGGGCCACACAGATCTGATTGCTATTTTATGTCTTTTTTCCTAATATATTGCAATACTCTATATGCATAAATGTATGTTTATATTATATTGTACATATACATATTATAGATGTAATAATGGACAGCATGAACACATTTTCAGGATCACCCAGATTCTCTCATTGTTAAATGTTGTTTTTTTCTGATAGTTACCTACATTCCTCTAGTTGTGTATATGAACATATGTGTCTTCTTACATATATTATAATGAATTAATGAACAACAATGAACACACATATTTTTGGGGTCACCTAGATCCACCTGAAATGTGATGTTTCTTTTTCCTGAAGTATTGTAACAAAAGATGGAAACTTCCCAATGGCTTCTTACAGTACTGGAAGAAACTGAACTGACCCCCTTAAAAGCCCTACATGTGTGTGTATATATATGTTTGTGTGTACATCACAGATTCTTTGCTATATGTTTGGAAAAACAGTTGATATATTGTTACCTACATTACTCTCAATATACATTTTATATACGTGATAATAGATAGCTTGGAGGAATCAAGACCGTATATACACATGATGTATACATTTGTAGATGTGGCCTTTATTACATATGTATACGTGGATTTTTTAGGAAATTGAAGCAAAGGTTAAGTGAATTGCCTAGGGCCGCACAGCTAGCTAGATGAGGGATTGAACTCTGTCTTGCCAACTCTAGGTCCATCACGGAGCTCACCCAGGTGTATGGAGTGCTCAGGAAGCACCAGCATCTCGGTGTGAGGGCTTGCTGAGCCCTTTTCGGGGTTGCTCATCCATTCGGGGTTCCAGCAAGCTGCAGCTTTTTCAGTCACCCCACCCTGCCTGATAAAACCATCTTGGGGGACGGGCCAAGCCAGGCTGAAACCAAGAGGCCCAGAAATATCAGTGAGTTAGAGGGATGTCTACCCTGAGCACAGGGAGATCTCCCCGGCAACATGAGGGGTGAGAATAATTTGTTCCTCCGCCCAGGAAGGCGGCTAGAGCGGGAGCCAGGATGCCCTTAGAGCGTGCTCTGTCCCTGAAGAGAGCCCGGTCATCCTCCGCATCCTGGGCCGTTCCAGCCACTGGAAAAGAAAATGGGGCTTGTGCAGCTCTGCCTCACTCAGATCCAACTCACCCCTCTATGATATAACTGGCCTTTGAAAATAAAGGAGAAGTAACAGTCTGTGTATCTGTACAACTACTGTCTATTTATGCACCAAGGACAATGTGGGTAACTGTCTCGGGAAACATCCCTGGGACCCTGGAAAGTCATCCTCTTCTCCAATTGGACCAGAACGTTTCAGTCAATCAGTGAGCATCTAAATGTGCCGCATGCCGGGCCCCGAGTCAAGCACTTTGGATATAAAGACAAGAAGAGAATCTCTATTTTCAAGGAACTCACAACCTCATGGGGGAGACAACATGTAAACAGCTTTGTGCAAATGAGATGTACAGAATAATTGGAAATAACCAAGAGGGAAGGCAATAGCCCTTAAGAGGGCAGCTCAGTTCCTTCCAGTTCTGTGAGGAGCCAGTGAGGAGTTTCCATCCTTTGTTACACTGTCTGGTGTGATGAATAAATGAAAAGACACTTTGGTACCATGTGATGTGCTAGGCACTATGCTGACAACATATTAATATATACTAATACAAGCAAGATAATTCCCTCCCACCAGGAATACACAATCTTATAGGAGAAAACAAAGCTTATAGGGTGGCCAAGGAGGAGGTTTTTGGGCATCATGGGGCAAGCAGTCGGTCTGTCCTTTGCTGGAATGGTCCTGTTGCTTTGATTACTGCTCTGGGAGGTAGAGCGAAAAAGAGTGGAAAGAAGATGGCGAGACGGAGGTGACCAGGAAGATCTGGGCAAGGTATTGTGAAAGAAGGGCCCCGGGCGTGGGAGTTGGAGAGTGAAAAATGGAGGCCAGTTCACAGATTATGTCTAGAAGTGGGAGGAAGCAGGGTGTCCTAAACAGTCAGGAAACCTGGATTCTGACCTTGGTTCTGCCACCAGGTTTTGTGATCCAGCATAAGTCATTTGACTCCCTTCTCCCCACCCCCACCCCCAGGTACTTCATCTATCCAATGAATACATTGGACTAGTTGAGCCTCTCAGACCCTCCTTCTAGCTGTGAGACTCACTCGGAGCCTAAGAGCAAAAGCTTTCAAAAATGCCAGAGTGGAAGGAAGCAGTAAAACAAACCACCTTCCCTCCCCCACAATTTCTTTAATTTTCTAACAGATCTAGAAAGAACGTCAGATTGAATTCTGTTGGGGAAATCCAAGAAAAGGTCACAGTGAGAAACACTTTTTCATTTCATTCTAGATTTGACACAGACTAGTGAGAGTAGGGTCTGGCCACGGGCACACTGAACATGGAGCATTGCAGAGCCCAGGGAGAGGATTACATCAGAGCCAGAGGCGGTCCCAGGCCCATCCTGGACACTGTAATGGGAAGAATTGCCAAGGGAGTTACAGGTAACATCACAGCTTAAGGAGGATCTTCACCCAAGGGTGGCATTCAAAGGGGCAAAGGACAGGCTCTAACCAAGCAGCAGTGGTGTGGCTCCGAGTCCCAGGAGCAAAGCAGGGTCTGTCCTACCTTCCAGCCAAGTTTGAAGCCTACAGAAAAATAACAAAGGTCCAAAGTGAAACCTGCATTTCTGCTGTTCTGAAGCAGCAGTGATGAGTAATATTGCTGAATCCTTCTACAATCCCCTGTTGCTCAAATCCTGGGTCAGGAACTTGCAGAGCTTAGACTAGGAGGAATGAGCAGACTTTTCCCAGGATTAATTTCTCAGGAGCACAGAAGTCTTGTAGGTCCCCAGTCTGAGGTATCTCTTGAGAACCTGAAAAAATACATTCCAGTTCCCCCCAAGAAAATAGCAACAGGATTGGCCCAGACTTTCTCGCCAGAAATGACAAGAAACTGACCCTAATATAAAGTAAAAAGTCATGAACTACATTGACAGAATGAGCAAACACCATCCCCTCAAAAAAGAAACAAAGGAAGGAAGGAGAGAGGGAGGGAGGGAGGAAAGAAAAAAGAAAGAGAAAGAAAAATTACTAAGAAAACAAAGAAATTTAAGATACAGAAGGGAATGACTTCAAATCATCTTCAAGCAAAGCCTCAATGGAAGACCAGGTGGCACAAATTCAACTGAAATTCCTAGAAGGGATAAGATGAAAATATTTCATAAAAAAATTACTCTTGAGGGGATAAAATGAAAAAGAAATGAGGAGTATGAAAGAAGAAATTGGAAAGGAAATCAATAGCTTGGCATAATAGTTGGCCATGCAAAAACCTCCCTAAAAATTAGAATGAACCAAATAGAAGTCAATTACTCTAAGAAGCAACAAGACATACTGAAACAAATTTTTAAAAACTGAAAAATAAAAGAAAATTTAAGTTATTTTAATGAAAACAATTGATTAGAAAACAAATCAAGGAGAACAAAATTAAGAATCATTGGACTACCCAAATCCAGATACATATAAGGATAGTTTTCAACATTCATTTTCATACGACTTTTGCATTCCAAAATTTTCTTCCTCCCTCCCTTAGCTCCCCTCTCCCTAAGATAGCAAACAAAATTCATATAGGTTAAATATATGCATGTCTTTCAAACATTTCCATATTTGTCAAATTGTGCAAGAAAAATCAGATTAAAAGGGGAAAAAACATGAAAAAGAAAGAAATGAACAAAAGTTTATAAGAATTTTGAAAATAGAGTGGGATGGGAGGAAAAAAGAAAAGGTAGATTTTTGATGATTTGTTGAAAAAATCAAATATATATATACATACATGTATATATTTAATTTTAAAAATACTACACTTTATGTGTCAGATATTATTATTATTGAAACATGAGTTGCCCAGGAAAAATGTTCTTGTTATCACTAGGTCTGAATAAACCTGAATAAACCTCTTGACAACAAGAGAAAGAAGCAAGCTCCCCAAAATTTAAGGGATACTTACTTAAAGCTCCTGAAGTCCTTTCAGGTCCAAATCTACAAGAATTTTGTAGATGCTCTTAAGAGATCTTGTCCAGAATACCTAATGCTACCCAAACCTTCAAATAGGTCTAGACCAGGGAGTTCAAAATCTTAGACCCATGGAGAGATTTCAAGAGCTAGATATTTTAAAAAGTTCACATCATGTTTTCACTAATTTTAATTGTTTTAGAACCATGTTATTTTATTTTGTGCTATTAAGTCCCTTATAAGAAGGAGTCCAGAGGTTTAAGCACACTGCCAAAGAAGTTCATTAACACATGCATGTACACACAGACAGTTAAATTGAGTACTTCCATGCATTCCTAAGGAAAGTACTAGAGCTACATAGAAACTTTGAAGTTCAAGTACAGGAGTTAAGAGAAACCTAAAAAGATAAATATTAATGAATAATGCTAAAAGGATTAAACAAGGATTAAACTGCTTACATTTAAATATGGGAAGAGTAATCCCTATTATCATCAGGGTTCATAAAAGATAAGTTCTAGAAGTATTTTTGTCTTTTTGTCTTGGTAATCTTTTTAAAAATATAACTTCCTGTATTTTTTTTTTTTTGTCAAATAATGTTCAATTTTTCCAATCACACGTAAAGATAATTTTCAACATTCTTTTTTTTGTACAAAATTTTGAGTTCCAAATTTTTTTCTCTCTCCTCTACTCCTTTCCCAAGACATCACACAATCTGAATTAAGTTATATGTGTGCAATCATGTTAGACATACTTCTACATTAGTCATGTTATGAAAGCTAGAATAAAAGGGGAAAATTATGAGGAAAAAAAAATCCAAAAACCAGAAAGTATGTTTCTATCTGTATTCAGACTCCATAGTTCTTTCTCAGGATGTGAATAGCATTTTCCCTCATGAGTCCCTTGGAATTGTCTTGGATCATTTTATTGTTGAGAAAAGATAAGTCTATGATAATAGATTATCACACAGTGTTGTTGATATACATTTGGTTCTGCTCATTTCACTCAGAATCAGTTTGTACAATTCTTTCTATGTTTTTCTGAAATCTGGCTGCTCATTATTTCTCATAGCTTAATAGTATTCCATTATAATCATATACTGCAGCTTATTAGGTCATACCCCAATTGATGGGTATTCCCTCAATTTCCAATCCTTTGCCAGTACAAAAAGAGCTGCTATAAATATTTTTGCATTTGTATGTGGGTCCTTTTCCCTCTTTAATGTTCTCTTTGGGATATAGAATATCTTGGTAACCTTAAAAGAAGAATGGAAAGAAAGGAGTGGGGGAAGAATACACAGAAGTGTGGGGAAGAGAGAAGAAAACACCTGGTAGGAGAAATTATCTCATCATCAGGATACTCAAGTAGACATCTATACAAGGAAGGTAATGGTAGGGAAGACCAATTGACATTTGCATCTTACTCTCATCTGAACTGGTCAAAGGAAAGAATGTGTGCATATGTGGACATACACACACACACCACAGAAATCCAAAAAGACATTTGACTAAGGGAAATAAAGGGGGAAGGGGCAGATTAAGAAAGGGATTAATTCTAATCAAAACAAATAGGTGGTTTCTGAGTTCCCTTCCAGGCTCTAAAGATGTTAAAAATATATATATAGCTCTTTTTCAGGTGGCAAAGGCTGAATGCAGTATATAAAATGATGGAATACTATTATGGTGTAAGAAATTACTTATATGAACTGCTGCATAAGGAAATGAATAAAATCAGGAGAATCATTTAAGCAAGACAATATGGTAACAATATGGTAGACATAAACAACTTTGAAAGACTTGGGGACTATATAATTCCATACTACCCATCTACTGATCAAGATGTGAAGGCTCATACATTTTTTGGTCCATGAGTATTGTGCAAATTTGTTTGGATTGACTAAAAACCCAGAAGACATGACCAAAAAAAAAAAAAAGTTAAAAATCTCTGGTCTAGATTTGTCATTTGTCTGTTAACCCAACTCATGCTTGCACTCACTGTGTTGGTCTGATGTATGTCAAAATCATCAATTTTTGCTTTAATTAGAATTGTACAAGACTTCCAGCAGTTACAATAAAAAAACCACAAGTCCTGGAATCATATCTACTGACAATCAAAAGAATCATGCCTGTGGCCAAAAATGTCATATCCAGCAAAATTATCTATAATTTTGAATCATTAATTTTGAAGTTCAGTAAACTTGCAGATTTTTCAGGACTTTCTATCAACCAAACCAGAACTTAAAAAAAATTTTAACATATAAGAGCCAGTATCAAAGATCAATTTTAAGTAACTCAACATGGACAAACTGCTTAAACATGGACAAATTGTTATTTTTACATGGGAAATGTATTACAATATGTTTAAGATTCACATCAACAATAGGGTAGCTCAAAAGAAAGATTGGAAGAATTAAAGTAAAAATAGTAATCATGTTACACAAATGAGGTGCAGAGGAAGAAAAGACAGAGGCATTAGAGGGGGAAGGAAGGCTCTTAGATCTGAAAACCTACTCACATTAGGAATATAGGCAACACTATATATGTCATGAAGGGTGCAGTGCCCTCCTAAATCTATAAAGAAATAAGTGGGGGAGGAACGGCAAACAAATCAACAAAGAGTGAGGGAAGACAAGAGAAAGATGCACGGGTAGGGGGAGGTTAATTAATAGCAAGGCAAGTTAAGGAGCACAATGAAAACAAGAGTCAGCAGGGATAAGAAAGACACATGTGCATGTGGAGTGTGTGTGTGCGTGTGTGTGTGTGTGTGTGTGTGTATCTACATATACATATCTTTTCTTAACGGTAGCTTGCTTGTGGATGGTGGAGGAATTAAAGAGGGAAGAAGAATAAAGTAAACAAGCAGCAGAGAGCCAGAGGACAATTTCTAAGGAAACATTTTTATGTATACTTTCTTGATTTGGTAATTTGTTGTTATATATTTTGAGTCCTCTCTGAAGTTCTACTAAGCATGTGACAATGTTCCCTTTTGTTTTACTTTATTTTGTTTTGTATTCCTTTTCTGTTTTTCTGTTTTTCTTACTCCATTTTTTTCAAATTATAATAATAAAAATAATCAATTCTTGGTGATAGAAAAGAAGGCAATGATTCTTTAAACAGTGGATCATTTTGATCAAGGGGACAACTTAGTCTGGTGGTAGTTACAGAAAAAAAAAAACCAATATTAGTTACAAGAATAGTTGTAGCCCCAAGCTTTATAACTCCCAGTAAAATAACCAGATTTTTTTAGTTGATGCTTTAGATGTAATATTAGGCCACTGAGACCTACGGGGGTGGGTGGGTGGGGAAAACAAAAAATAAAACTTGGAACTTGAAATGAGATCTGGGTTCTTTATTAGATATTTTGGTCTTGGAAAGTCTTGTTGGTTTTCTTAACTCCAAATGTATCTCAACCCTTTGTTTAATGTCCTGAGTTCCTTGTTCCCCCCATACCCCTTTGTTTATTACATCCTCTATTCCCATGACCTCCTCTTCACTGTACCTCAACCAAAAGGACAGTCACACTTAAGGCTTCACTATCACCCAAGTCTTTTTCACTTCCCAGATTCTGGGTTCTGAAATTTCCTCAAGTTCTCAAAGAGATTTATATTTTTCAAATATTTGAAGGTTATTGTGTAAGAGAAAAATTATTCTGTTTGGTCTCAGAAATCAGACCTGAGAATAGCAATAGTTAATTGAGATACTGTTTAAAAGTTTACAAAGCATTTTATTTACAGTCATTTTTTTTTCATTGGATGTTCACAATAGATGAGACAGGAAAGGAGATAAAACGGTAAGTAAAGCAACTCTTTAAAAAAAAAAGAAAAGAAAAGAAAAGAAAGAGAGAGGTTTCAACTTGATGTAAGGAAAAAATTTCCCAACAATTAGGATTATCTAAAAATAGGATAGGCCATCTTTGGAGGTAATGGATGCCCTTTAAGTGAAGTCTTTCAAGCAAAGGCAATTCTTGTTCATGGATTGGGTGACCTCTGAACTATATTCTAATTTTTAGTTTTATTTATTTTTGATTCCCACTGTCTTACTCTTACTAAACCTGCACTTACTTTGATGTCTGTGCTGTCAGTCCCTCTTTTTTCTCCAAGTCTATTAAGAGTTGTTCTGATGATGAAGATGAGGTTGATTTCAGAAAAACTTACATAAACTGATGTTGAATGAGTAGAACCAGTAGAACACAGTAACAAGATTTGTGATAATCAGCTATCCTAGATTTGGTTCTTAACAACAGTGATTCAAGACAATTTCAATAGACTGAATTTGGATTGAAGCATAGTATTTTTACCTTTTGTTGTTTGTTTTTTTCTATTGGTCTGATTTTTCTTGTACAATATGACAAATATGGAAAGATGTTTAAAAGAATTACACATATTTAATCTATATGAGATTGCTTACTGTTTTAGGGAGGAAGGAGCTAAGGGAGAGAGGGGGAAAAAATCAGAACACCCTTACAAAAATGAATGTTGAAAAATATCTTTAGATATATCTGGAAAAATAAAATGCTATTTTAAAAAAAAAGACTTGTTCTGTCAATAATTTTCCTTCTTTTATTATCTTGATCCTCTGGTTAACCATTCAATAAGGCACTATCCTCCAGCTTTCAATCCCATGCTCCCAGAGTTACTGTTCACTCCTAGTAAAACTTCAGCCCTGGTCACACACACTCTCCCCCATTCACCTTCTCTTCTACCCTTGAGTTGTTCAGCATTGCTAGAGGGAAATAGATTGAGTCAATACAAATTGACATGATCAAAGATCAACTCAACCCCCACCATTATGTAACAATCCTTTTATTCATCCCTGATTGACACCCCAAGATATTCTCAAATCTATTTTGTTTTAACTCAAACCCCCAACTTTATCTCAATAATCTCTCAGCAAATAACCCCATATTGTATTCTACTGAGCCGAATGATATCACTGTGTTCCTGTCCAACACACTTCAAAACCTCCCGATATCTCTACCTACCTCTTTCACATTTGTTCCATTCTCAGATTTTCCTTGACAAGACCCTTGAGTCCATCCTCCCCATTCTGATCTTCAGAAGATTGCCTTATTGATCATTCTTCCCTCTCTGGATGCCCCCACTGCTGCATCCAGATAATAATAGGCACTGACCTGTTATATACCCTCTGAGGTTTATAAAGTATTATACATATATTACCTCATTTGATCATCACAACAATACCTTGAATTAAGTACTCTGGATCTTATTATTGCCATTTCACAGATGACATTAAGTTCCTATGTTCACAAAATTAAATCCCATTATTAGATGACATTTGAACTTTCCAACTCTAGGTCCAGCATTCTTTTTACTACACTATCTCCTTTTTTGATATGTATAAATATGCTCAGGTCACTCCCACACTCAATGGGGGTGGGGAACCCAACAACCTTGTCTTCTTCTCAAGATATAACCCCATATATCTTTTCCCATTCCTCTATATCCTTATCACTTAGTGACTCTTTAACTCTTTGCAATCTTTCAGCTTCACTACTGTACTTTCATACAAGGGTCACCAGCAACTTCCCAACTGCCAAATCAAATAAACTTATTTTTCAGTTCTTTTGCTTGACCCCTGTTGACCAGCCCACCTTCTGAAAACTTAATCCTTTGGCTTCTCTTTCTCCTTGTTTCCACCTTCCTGTCTGACAGATGCTTCTCTGATTTGTTATTTTCCCGGCCTTCTCCCACCTCCTCAATACAACCTGTGGTAGCTAACTCTCTGCTTTATATTATGTGTTATTGTTAGGAAAAACCTTCAGAAAAATTGGTCATTTGCCTATGGCAGCTTCTCTCCCTGCACCTTCCCTCTTTCCTGGTGGTGTTCTGTAGTCCCCATTCCTTCATGCTCCTGGATGCTTCCTACCTAATAATTCTGGGCACTGTTGGCCCTAAAGAAGCATCAGTTTAGTGAAAATTGAATTCCCTATTTCCAGGAACAATTCCTTGTGAATTGTGAGAATGAGTCTGGCTGACTGAGAAGAGGCAACATCCTGAGAGTAGTAATGAAACATCAATTTGAAAAGTGTGTTAGAGTAAATTTTTTAATTAAGTAAATTAATTAATAATTAATTATATAAATATTATTATATTTACATATAATATATGTATATAAATATTTATTATAATTTTAATATAATAATATATTATATTATTACTAATGATATATAATTATATAAATATAATATATATAAATATAATTATATTATAAATATAAATATAAAAGTTAATAATAAAGCAATTAAGTAAATTAATTAATAATGTGTCTTTTAATTAAGATGAACTGAAAGATTCCAAAGGAGTCTTAACTATGGTGGAATCAAGATGGTGGAGTAGCAGCAAGAAGTAGAGCACTCCTCCCTCAAACCTCCTACATAAAGACCTAGAAAATGCACCAGAATGAATTCTGATCAGGATATCCAAGAAAAAAAATTATAGCAAGTAATTTTGTCATTCCAAGTCAGTTTAGAAAGGCAAACAGGGAGGACTACAGGTATGGGCAACCATTTGGCCACGATGCATGGAGCATTTTGGCACCCGAGGACTAAAAGAAGGCCCAATCTGAGAGCCAGAGCAGGAGAGATCTCAGGGAATGTTGGCACTAGTGACAGAGTGCAGAAAGAGTTGTCCTCTGACAGCTCTGTCACATACTTACCCAGCCCCAGGTCATAAATTCAGGGCTCACCGAGGAAGGGCCCTGCATCTAGGGAAAGGAGCAATCAACAAATTCAGAAGCAATCAGCTTCTGTGGGGCTTTGATTCTAGGAGGAGAGCAGGACTCAGTTCTACCCGCTGGCACTAGCTGAAGCATGCATTGGAAAATAACCAGGGCAGGAATCCCAGACCAAACATAATCCTGCACTTAATCACTGTGAATCTGAAGAGCCGAAGAGGAGGCCATCAGTGTCCTACTCTAGAAGCAGATTACTAAATTTCCAACCAAGGACAAACTGACAAAGGGCTTGCTCACACCTAAACCAGAGTCAGGAATTTGTGGAGCTCATATCAGAAGAACAGTATGTGTCTAGGCCAGATTTAAACTTGGGAAAATGAATCTTCTTGACTCCAGTCCTGAAGTTCTATCCACTGCATCACCAAACCTACATGAAAAAAAATAGCTCTCTGAAAATACAATTGACTCAAATAGCAACTAATGATTCGTTTGACACATCTAGAAAAATTAAAAACAAAACTAAAAGACTGAAAAAAAAGATAAAATATAAGGTATCTCATTGCAAAAGCAACCAACCTTGAAAACAGATTAAGGAAAGATAATATAGAAATCACTGAACAACTTGAAAGCAGTAACTCCAAAAAAGAGCCTAAACATCATAATTTAAGATATTTAAAAACTGCCCAGATTTCTTAGAATCAGAGAGCAAAGTGGAAATAGAAAAAATTCTACCAGTCATCTAATATGGGGATGGGAAAGGGGGAAGATGAAACCTCCACAAAAATTATAGCTAAAATTCACAGAACTCTGATTAAAAAAAAAAAAGACTGCAAGCAATCAGAAAGAAAGAATTCAAGTGCTGAGGAGACAGTCAGAATCATAAATGACTTAGCAGCCACTATAATAAAGTAGGGAAGAGCTTAGAATATGATATTCCAGAAGGCAAGAATAACTTAAAAATAAATATAATCAAAACTGAGTTTAATCCTACAGAGGGAAAAAAAAAGTAGGCCTTCAATGAAATACAGGACTTCCAACCCTTCTTGATGAAAAGACCAGAGTTAAATAGAAAATTTGACAGACAAAATTCAAAAGAAAGACAAAAAGTTAAAATTTGAAAAAGCAACCATAAGGAACTAAACAATTAATTATTGAGGATATGATACATATATCTTTTCAGAACTCCCTTTATATCCTTGGGAATCATAGAGGAAGCATAGGCCTAGAAAAGATTCTGTCTTAATATTTCATTTTTTATTTCTATTTTAGTCTTAAAGAGGAAGTAGGGAAAAAAGACAAGGAAGAATACATGAGAAGAGGATGGATGGAAAATGTACAATTAACAATCATAACTTTGAATTTGAATGAGATGAACTGAACCATAAAGCAGAAGATGGATTAGGAATGAGAATCCAACAATGTATTTATTTGTTTTCATGAAACACTCTTGAGACAGAAAGAAAGATATATACAGAATTAAAATAAAGGGCTGGAAAAGAATCTGTCATGATTTAGATGTAAAGTAAAAAAGTAACATCATAATTTTAGATAGCAACAACAAAAAATAGACTTAAAGATATAAACAAAGAAGTTACATTTTCCTAAAAGGTACCATAAAATGAATGAATATAAATACCAAACATATATATGTATAGATATAGATATATTATACACAGTTATATGCTAAAATAAAAACAGAACACAAAAGAAATCGAGAAATATTTAAACCATCAGAAGACAAAATAAAGATCTTAAATAACGTAATTTTTTAAAAGGAAATTAAACTAGCTATAAAGAAACTGCTAAAGAAAAAAGAAAAAAAAACTGATCTTGATGCATTCATCGGAGAATCCTCTCAAACTTTTAAAGAATAATTTGTATCCATATTTCACAAATTATTCTCAATAATAAAGAAAGAAAATACCCTACCTGAATCCTTTTTATGTAACAAATATAGTTCTAGTACTTACTAAATCAGGGAACAATAAACACAGAAGAAAAACTATAGGTCAATATAATTTATTAGTATTAACCCCAAAAATTTAAGCAAAAAACTTATTTATCCAAGAAATCATTCATTATGACGAAACAGGTTTTATATAAGAGATGCAAGAATGGTTCAACATTAGAAAAACAATCCCAAAATATATAGAGAATTAACTCTAATTTATAAAAAATCAAGCCATTCTCCAATTGAAAAATGGTCAAAGGATATGAACAGACAATTCTCAGATGAAGAAATTGAAACTATTTCTAGTCATATGAAAAGATGCTCCAAGTCATTATTAATCAGAGAAATGCAAATTAAGACAACTCTAAGATACCACTACACACCTGTCAGATTGGCTAAGATGACAGGAAAAAATAATGATGATTGTTGGAGGGGATGCGGGAAAACTGGGACATTGATGCATTGTTGGTGGAGTTGTGAACGAATCCAACCATTTTGGAGAGTAGTTTGGAACTATGCTCAAAAAGTTATCAAACTGTGCATACCCTTTGATCCAGCAGTGTTACTACTGAGATTATATCCCAAAGAGATTATAAAGAAGGGAAAGGGACCTGTATGTGCACGAATGTTTGTGGTAGCCCTTTTTGTAGTGGCTAAAAACTGGAAACTGAATGGATGTCCATCAGTTGGAGAATGGTTGAATAAATTGTGGTATATGAAAATTATGGAATATTACTGTTCTGTAAGAAATGACCAACAGGATAATTTCAGAAAGGCCTGGAGAGACTTACATGAACTGATGCTGAGTGAAATGAGCAGGACCAGAAGATCATTATACACTTCAACAACAATACTATATGATGACCAGTTCTGATCGATCAGGCCATCCTCAGCAACGAGATCAACCAAATCATTTCCAATGGAGCAGTAATGAACTGTACCAGCTATGCCCAGAAAAAGAACTCTGGGAGATGACTAAAAACCATTACATTGAATTCCCAATCCCTATATTTATGCACACCTGCATTTTTTATTTCCTTCACAAGCTAATTGTACAATATTTCAGAGTCTGATTCTTTTTCTACAGCAAAATAACGTTTTGGTCAGGTATACTTATTGTGTATCTAATTTATATTTTAATATATTTAACATCTACTGGTCATCCTGCCATCTAGGGGAGGGGGTGGGGAGGGTAAGAGGTGAAAAATTGGAACAAGAGGTTTGGCAATTTTTTTTTTTGAGTTGAATTTTTTTTTTTATTTAATAGCCTTTTATTTACAGGATATATACATGGGTAACTTTACAGCATTAACAATAGGTTTGGCAATTGTTAATGCTGTAAAGTTACCCATGTATATATCCTGTAAATAAAAGGCTATTAAATAAAAATTTTAAAAAAATAAAATAAAAATGCAAATTTACAAGTAAAAATCATATCCAAAACCAGGAGAATTAAAAAAAAAAAAGAAAGAAAAACAATCAACATAATCATATTAAAAACCAAAACATTGAGAACCCCATGATTATCTCAATAAAGAAAAAAACACAAATTTCTGCTAAAACAAATAAACAAAAAATCCTACAAAGAATTGGCATAGAGGGACATAAAAATTACAAAGAGCTTCTACCTAAAACCAAAAGCTAGTATTTTTTCCCCTGAGCCAATTGGGGATAAGTGACTTGCCCAGGGTCACACAGCTAGGAAGTGTTAAGTGAATGACATCAGATTTGAATTCAGGTCCTCCAGAATTAAGGGCTGGTGCTCTATCCACTGTACCACCTAGTTGCCCCTAAAGATAGTATCATTTGCAATAGAAATACACTAGAACCTTTTTCAATTAATATGGGAGTAAGGTAAGGATGTCCACCCTCCTCACTACTATTTCTATAGTTCTGCAGATACTTCAACTACATGACAAGAGAAAGAAATTAAAAAGAGATTAAAAAAAAAAAGTCATTTGTATTTGGAGACAATTTAATGGCATACTTCTAAAATCCTAGAAAATCAGAAAAGATACTGATCAAGAAAATTAATAGCAAAATTTCAGCCTACAAAATCTATATACAGTCTATAAAAAGCCTCAGAAATAAACAGCATTTTTAAATAATAACAAAAGATGAAAAACAACAATAGAAAGGAAAGTAGAGTTTTATTCTTAACCAAAAAGGGAGATAGAGGCAATTATAAAAGATAAAGTAGATAACTCTGCTTATGTGGAACTGAAAAGTTTTTGCACAAAGAAAATTAAGAATGAAAATTCAACAAGCCATAATTGAATTCTTAAAGGAAAAAATCACAGGACCACACTGATAAACAATGGAATTCTATCAAACATTTAAAAAAATTATTACAATACAACATAAAGTGTTTGGAAAAAATTGGAAAGAAAGAGGTTTTATCCAGTTCCTTCTATGGCACAAATATTGTCTTGATTCCCATACTAAGGAGAGACAAAAGAGAAAAAAAAAGAAAACCACACACCATATCCCTAATGAATATTGATAAAAAATTTTAAAACAAAATATTAATAGACTACAGCAACATACCACGAAGATTTCTACAATATGTCCAAGCTGGAATTATACCAAGAATGCCACTCTGGTCAAATATTAGAAAAATTATAAACATAATTGACCATATTAATAACAAAAATCATGTGACTATGTTAATAAATACAGAAAAACTTTAAACAAAATGCAACACCTATTCCTGTTTTTTTTTAAATAAAACTCCAGAAAATATAGGAATAAATGGAGCTTTCCTTAAAATCAGGAATATCTATCTAAAATCAAGAGAAAGTAAAATCTATAATGTCAATAAGCTAGAAGCTTTTCCATTAAGATCAGAAGTTAAGCAAGGATATCTGTTATCACCATTAGATTAAGAACTATTCAATATAGTTCAAGAAATGCTAGTGTATCAATAAGACAAGAAAAAGAAATTGAAGAAATAAGTATAATCAAAAAAGAAACAAAATTATTACTTTTTCAGATGATAAGGATGGTTTACTTCGAGAGCCCTAGAGGGTAAATTAGATTAATTGGAACAATTTCAGCAAAGTTGAAAAATAAGTAAAGCCACAGGAATCATCTGCATTTTTGTATATTACCTACAAAATCCAGCAGGAGGAAATAAAGAGAAATTTTATTTAAAGTAATTACAGATAGTATAAAATACTTGGGAGTCTACATTCTAAGATACACATAGAAGCTATAAGAACAAGATTCCAAAAAACTCTTTATACAAGTAAAGACAAATCTAAATAACTGGATTATTAATAAAGGTAGATAGATGGCATAGCATATAGAGCATGGGGCCTGGAGTCAGGAAGATTCCTCTTTCTGAGTTCAAATCTGGCCTCAGAAATATACCATCTGTATGAGAGTCCTTATCTGTAAAAATCAACTGGAGAAGGAAATGGCAAACCACTCGGTATTTTTGACAAGAAAATTCCAAAACAGATCACAAAGAGTTGAATAGGACTGAAAAATGACTAAACAACAACAAAATAGTGAAATATTAATTGTTCATGAATTGGTCAATATATTAAAATGATACCTAAATTAACTTACTTATTCAGGGCCAGAGCAATCAAATCATCAAAGCCAGAAAAAAAAATCATCTGGAAGAAAAAAATCTCAATATCAATCAAATATAATCATTAATAATCAAATGTCAATAATACCAAGGAATTAGTAAAGTAAAAGTGGAAAGGAAGGGAGCCTATTAATACTACGTTAAAAAAAATACCAAAGTTATACTCTTATAAATAATTTGGTATTGGGCAGAACCAAGAGAAGAATTTATATAGAAACAAAATTTTAAAGAAAAACAACATTGAAAGACAGGAACCCTGAACAACATAATAACCTGCTATTATTCCAGAAGATTCTTGATGAAACTTCTAACATCAGATAGAGAGGTAATGAACTCAAAACACAGATTCAGACTTATTTTTGGACATGACTAATGTGGGAATTTATTCCATATGTCTCTTCGTGTGTAATGGATTTTGGTTTTCTTTTTCAATGAAGACAGTGGAAAGTGGGAATTCAAAACTGAAAATTAAATTAAAAATTTTTTAAAGGAGACATACTTCTCTCATATTTGGCCAAAAACAAAATAAAACATAGAAATTTGAAAAAGAAGAAAAATAAGTAAGAACCCATGCAAGAAAATAAAAATCAATTAAAAAAATAATAAATCAGAGTTCCAATTAAATTTTAACAGTATAAGAGAGCAATTTAAACAGTTAAAGTATCATAAGTAATATGATAAATTATCCCAATAAATTTGTTTTTGAAGAAAAATTTAGTCATGCAATTAAAGAGCTGCCCTACAAAAAGACACAAGGTCCAGATGGTGCCACAAGGAAATCTTGCCAAAATGTTAAAGCTACTACTATGGAGATAAAAACATATGGAAAGATTCTGGGCTAATGCTGAGCTTTCCAAAATCCTTTTTGGAGGCAAATGGGAGTTTTATCCTCAAAAAGGTAGGAAGGCAAAGTTGAGCAAGAAAATAATATAACAATATTGTTAGACATAACAGTACAAAAAATATTAAAATACTTTGAAATGAATGATACAGGAGGGTGTAACTGATAGTCAGCCTTAAAGCTAAGAAGACCAGGAGTTCACACCTTGCCTTTGATTCATACCGATTCTGTGACCTTGGACAATTTTCTTTGAGGCTATAAGTTGCAGAGAAGGTGTGAATCTGCATAGATTCAGAGAATTTCCTCATTTGCTTATATCTTACATCAATGAAATCATAAATCCGGTTCCTATCTCTACTTTGAAATGGAACATGACAGTACATTTAAAAGCTAACTAAACTACTGATGATCAGAGACAATTGAATTATAGGAGATATAAAGACTACTACTAGTGTGTTTCTATTTGGTTAAGATGTTTGGCATAAGTTTTTATGTATAATTTCATTCCTCATTTTGTGGTGTGTGTGTGTGTGTTTTAAATTTTCCGTTTCTGTTGATGGCCATTACTTATAATTTTCAAAATTAAAACCAGAACAAAGCATAATTGCATATGCTTAAGGAGATTTTATACAAGGTATTTCATGCATTTGAATATTTTTTTTCATTTTTTAATCAGCCTTCTCTCTCCTCTATCCAACTCTCTAATTAAGAATGAATGAAAAATAGAACATCTGTTACAAACATGTATACTCAAGCAAAACAACTTTTTTATTGGCCATGTCCAAAAAGATATATATGTGTCTATGTATGTATATATCATTCTGTATTTTATACTCTTGAGTCCTTCACCTCTCTATCAGGATATGGGTAAAATGTTTCCTCATTAGTCCTCTGGAATCTTGATTGGTTATTATGTTCATCAGGTTCTAATTCTTTCAGAGTTGTTTGTCATCACAACATTGTTATTATGTAAATAATTCTCTTTTTTTTGTTTACTTCATTCTGCCCTAATTCATACAAATCTTACAGGTTCTCTGAAAGCATTCCCTTCATCATTTTTTATTGCACAATAGTATTCCATCATATTTATATATCATAACTTGTTTAGCCAGTCTCCAATTGAGCACTCCTTCAGATTCCCATTCTTGCTACTTCAAAAAGAAATGTGTGTGTATATGTGCATCCACATGTGTGTATATGTATACATATTACAGGATTCTATGTTGTATAATGTATATATATTAAAAATTACATCCGAATATTTTTGCACATTCTTTGTTTTATTTAGGACTAATCCCTTTCCCCTTCTCTCCTTTTCTTTTTATGTTCTTTTGGGGTGAAATTTATTTCTGCATCCACCTGTGGGTGTATATTCTTCCCAACTTTGATCAGTCCAGATGACAGTGAAGTTCAAGTTGATTTCTCACCTTTTCCTTGTTTTTGTAGATGTCTGTTGATGCATTCTGATTACCTGAGGTTATTTCCCCAACCTTTCTTTCCCTTCTTGCTCCAATGTATTCCTTTATCCCTCTCTTTCCAATTTCCTACGATCATAACCCCCTCACTCCTAAAGCAACCTATGCAACCCATTCCATTTTTGACAGCCTTTTCCTTCTGTAAAACCTGCATGTCAGGAGACCTTCAGAGAATTGCCTCTCTCTAGTGAAGCTGTAACAAATGCAATGAATAATGAATTATCACTTGGTGTCCCTCCTACAACCACTAGGTGGGAGTAAGATATCAAACTAATTTCAAACTGTGCTAGAATCAAGTATTTTTTTTTTTTTTTTCTTCTCTGTTTAGAGCAGCTGGTGCCTCTGTGGTGCAATCCTGAAATAAATAGAGTGAGAGAAGAAAAGCATCTTTTGTCCTTTAGTAATGATTATAAGATGTCTTGTTTACTGAACTCCAAAAGACGTTTGCCACAGTCTCAGAATACAAGCAAAGGAGTGTCTGACCCTAGTAGCCAAGAAGGGTGAATGTCCTAAAAAATGTGAATCAAGTAACAATTTCTGTAACTCTCAGACACAGATCTGCCACATGGTTATCCAGGTCACTGAGGTGTCCTGCAGGAGTGTTGGGAGAGGTGGGAGAAATGTACTTTTTTTTTTATCACTTACGCTTGCTGATAAAACATCATTCTTTCAGAAATATTTGTCATATTTAAGGAGATGAACGGTAGATAACACTTTTGGTGACAGACTCAGGACTTGACAAAACTTCAATATGACATGTGGATCATGACATAGCAAGTTCGATAAAGGGCTCATATAGGAGTTAGGGACCAGGGCTCAAATCCCACCTCTGATAGTTACATACTATATGAGTCTGGGCAAATCAGGTAGCCCTCTGAGATTATGAATTATAGACCCAGGAGGCTTGTTGTCAGTCACATTCATATAATTAATGCAGGAATATGGACTGAGATGGAAGGTGATATAATAAACCTATTTTGAATTGTTTTCACTTTTATATCCTTATCCCCCTTTCATTTGTGTGGGAAAGAATCTTGGGGTAAAGGTAGGGTCAAAGAAAACTCTGGGGTCCCAAGGCCACATAGACTTGTTGAATAGTTTGTTGAATGACAGCCCCAAAAATGACTATGAAGGGAGGCAGATTGATAAGCAGACATTATTAAAAGGAGCCTTGGAACTCTGAAACAAAGAGAAGCCTGAAAAAGAACCATTGCCTACCATAAGCAGGAAGAATAAAAACAGACTATATACCTGTAGACTTTGGGGTGAATTATTTTGTATTTCAAAAGAAGTTGATCTTTGGAAATAATAATTCCCCATCTGGAGAGAAAAGCCACTCAGAGCTGAGACTCAGGAAACTGCGATTTCCCTGCAATAGAGAGTAAGCAACTAAGAGCTTCTTCCTTACCTGGATGGCCAGTGACATTAAGGACCTGCCTCCCTCATTAAAAAAAAAAAAAAAAAAAAAAAAAAAGCTAAAATTTAAGTCTCTGGGCTTTAAGCTAAGAGAGAGAGATGGTATGGGAGAGATGAGGACTCTACTTGGAGCCAGGAAAAGTTCCACCCAGCTACCTGCCTAACAAAGCAGCATGCTCATGGGGAAGCCAATATGCTGAGGAAAGAGACTTGGATCTAGTGTTAGAGTATAAACACTTAAATCCTGGCTTTGCTGCTTTCTCATTTCCCTTCTTCAAGGAGTTCAGTTTTCTCATCTGAAAAATGAATGAGCAGGAATGGATGGTTTCTAAGATCACTTTTCACTCTACATTTGTATGCCTATGAGCCTATGAACACCCCAAATTTGAGACTAGCAGTGAGCAACACCCTGGAGAGACAATGTCTATCAAAGAGCAGGAGTTCTGTGGGAAGCTCCATGGGGGTTCAGTGATGGCATCATTGGAAAATATCAATGGTCCCACAACATAAGGGGCAAGAGCTGCCCTTCCTCACAGGATCCCTGGCCTAGAGTGTTTCCCTTGCTTGTAGACAGATCACACACATGTGCCTGAGGCATGTCTACTCTTCACACTGATGGTTCCCCTGATATATGGGGTAAATGGTTCATTGCCATTTTTCTTGTTCTTGACAAAGAGTATTTAATAAATGATTTTTCTTTTATTTATTCATTCATTATTGCTGTTATCTCATTAAATGCATTTTTTTGAGTTAATTGGGTCCTCCAGCTAATTAGTAAAAGTAAATTCATCAGTGAGAACTTGTAAGCATTTTTTAATGCAAGTAGACAAACAAAACACCTTGAACCCAGGGTATAATGTTAGAGAAAGAAGCCATGCAAATAGGAGGGTGTCATAAGGTGCTACCAACCAGTAACAGTCAGCCTGTGAAGTGAGTTCTTAAACCAACAAAATCACAAGTCTGTGAATGAAATCATAGGTCTGTGACACAAGCTAGAATGAAAGGCTGAATATGATATGATTAAATTTAATAAAAATTAAAATTAAGTCCTATATCTGGGTTAGAAAAAAATAAATTATACACATATAAAGGAAGAAGTTTAAGGACTTTTAGTTCATAATAAAAGTATCTGAGGATGTTTGTGAAGTGCAGGTTCAATATACATCAACAACTTGACGTGATAGCCAATAAAGTTGTGAACTTGAACTGCATTTTTAGATATTTGTTATTGTTCTTGTGTTATTTCAGTTATGTCTAACAATTTGGCCAAAAAAAAAAAAAAAATACTGAAGAAGCTTGCCATTTCCTTCTCCAGTTCATTTTAAAGTTGAGGGAACTCAGGCAAACAGGGTTAAGGGACTTGCCCAGGGTCACATGGCTAGTAAGTGTCTGAAACTGGATTTGAACTCGTGAAAAGGAGACTTTACAATTCCATGTCCAGTGCTCTAGACACTGTGCCAGATAAAGGGAACAGCCAACTATACTATGACCTCCAGACATCGATAGTGTTATACTTAGCTTTTGACTTCAGAATTTAAAGTACATTGTTAAACTGAACTTTATCCAGATCACAAGGATACTAAGGGAATTTAGGATCATGCTGGACAATAAGTATAGAGTATCATATCAGATTTGGCTGATATGCTGATAGTTTTGTTGAATTGCTTTTTTTTTCCATTTCTTTCTTTTTCTTTTTCTTTTTTTTACAAGAGCTGTCTTTCTGGGAAGAAAAGAGGGGAACATGTTTGTAAATGAAGGTGATATAAAAAGAAAATAGTTTTTTAAAGACTGATAACAAATAAGCTTCTTAAAAGACAAAACTAAGAGCCAGCCTCTGAAACACTGACCAAGTCTTAGCAACTTATGAATTCTAAAATAGCCAGTAGCTTCTTTATCAACAAAATTACATTCTAATGGCATACTCACTTTATCTTTATAAACAATTCTGACCACAAGCCTTAGTTAGTCTGCACTTACTGAAATAAAATTGGAAAGAAACAATTGAGGAAAATGCATCCTCAGAGAATAGAGTTCTAACATTGAATAGAGTTCTTATATTTTGCCAGAACCCTGATTCTGGCAAGGGGCTCCAAGATAGCTAGCTAACTAAGTAAATGAACGAATAAATAAATAAATGATATAAATCCTTTGATACAAGTTAAGAGTGGGAGAAGTATTCATTCAAGGAAACCCATATATACAAATATATTCCACCCCCATGAACCCATGTTTGTATGTACACACATAAACACACAAATATACACCTGAATCCCTTGGAGTTCATTATGGAGAGGAGATTATTGGGGGAAGTCAAGTCAAATCTTTTTTAATTGTATTTTATTTTTCCAAATACATGCAAAAATTGTTTTTTTCCTCATTTTGTTTCTTTTTCATCTGATTTTTCTTGTGTAGCACGATAATTATGGAAATACATATATGAGTTGCACAAGTTTAACAAAAAAACCCAAATACATGCAAAAATAGATTTCAACATTCACCTTTGCAAAACCTTGTGTTCCACATTTTTCTCCCTCTCCCATCCCAACAAAAACATCACACTCTGATACAGGTTAAATGTGTGCAGTTCTTCTAAACATATTCCCATATTCATCATGCTGACCAAAAAGAAATCAGATAAAAGGGGGAGAGGGGAACATGAGAAAAATAAAAACAAGTAACAACAAGAAGAAATGGTTAAAAATACTATGCTTTGATCCACATTCATAGTTCTTTTTATATATGTGATGGCACTTTCCATCACAAGTTTACTGGGATTGGGCAAGGTAAATCTTTATGGAGGCACTGCATATGGGGATGTCTAGGAACCATAATCTTATTGCCTCCCATGCTCAAACACATTCTCTGATTTCTTCCAAATTCCTCCTTTCACCATTAGAGATTATGGAACTGTGAATCTGTGCAAGTTCAGTCCAGAATCCAGGAACTCGAATTGCCAGCCACACTTTGTTTCCTCATTCTGGACTAGAGATGACCCTGTCTTCTCCCAAAGACTATGCCCATGGAGCACAAGCTCAGTTTCTATCAAACTGAAACACTCCAGGTTCTCACAATGCCCTGAACCAAATTTTAAAACCTTTGCTGGTTCTGGTGACAAAATATAACTACTTTCTAAGGTTCAGCAGAGCCAATTACAGAGGAGCTCATTACTAGCTGATTAGTAGATTTGTGAATTCTTTGATCAAATCAATCTGTTAATCAAGGAAAAAAGAAATGCTCTCTAGTTTGGGGCATCTTCTTTTTGCTTTTGAAATGATAATGGCAGAGTGGTGGTGGTGGGGATGGAGAGACAGACAGAGACAGTGTTTAGAGGATAATATGAATCACAGTGTTCTTGATCAAATTAGTGTGTGAAACAAGAAAAAAACACAATGGCCTCTAATTTAAGGCAGGCTCTTTTTGCTTTTGAAATGACAATAGCAGAGTGATAGTGAAAGAGTAGAGGATAATATGAATCACAGTGTTCTACAGTCACTATCAAACTAAAAGTACACTGTATGTGAAGTTCTTGTCCAACGACTAATGAATTGATGTAATCCCAAAGGATCTTATCCACATTGAAATTCTTTTTTTTTTAATTAATTGATTTATTTTTAACACACATTGCTTTGTGAATCATATTGGGAGAGAAAAATCAGAGCAAAAGGGAAAAATCATAGGAGACGTTAAAAAACAGAAAAAGAGGAGTGAACATAGCATGTGTTGATTTACATTCAGTCTCCTTAGTTCTTTTTCTGGATGCAGATGGCATTTTCTGTCCAAAGTCTATTGCGATTGCTTTAGATCACTGAACCACTGAGAAGAACCAAAGGATGGTGGCTTAGCAGCACCAAACCTAAAACTATATTATAAAGCAGCAGTCACCAAAACCATTTGGAACTGGCTAAGAAAGCAAGTGGTGAATCAGTGGAATAGATTAGATACACACGATACAATAATCAAGACCCATAACAATCTAGTATTTGATAAACCCCTAAACTCCAGCTTCTGAAATAAGAACTCATTATTTGACAAAAATTGCTGGGGAAACTGAAAAATAATATGTCAGAAATTTGGCATAGATCTCGCACTCCATACCAAAATAAGGTCAAAATGGATACGTGATTTGGGCATAAAGGATGATACCATAATCAAATCAGGAGAACAAGGAATAAATTACCTATCAGATCTTTGGAAAGGAGAGGAATTTATGATCAAAGAACTAGAGAATATTATGAAAGGCAAAATGGACGACTTTGATTATATTAAATTAAAAAGATTTTAAACAAACAAAGCCAACAGAAACAAGATTAAAAGGGAAGTACAAAGCTAGGAAAAAATCTTTACAGTCAGTATTTCTGACAAAGGTCTCATTTCTAAAATATATAAAGAATGATGCCAAATTTATGAGAATACAAGTCATTCCCAATTGATAAATGGTCAAAGGATATGAACAGACAATGAAATGATGAAATTCAAGTCATATATAGTTATATGAAAAAAAATGCTCTAAATCACTATTGATTAGAAAAATGCAAATTAAAACAACTCTGAGATACCTCCTTACACCTCTCAGATTGGCTAAGATGACAGGAAAAGATACTAAATGTTGGAGGGGATGTAGGAAAACTGGGACACTGATACATTGTTGGTGGAGTTGTAAAATGATCCAAACATTTCAGAGAGCAATCTGGAACTATGCCCAAAAGGCTATAAAACTGTGTATACCCTTTGACTCAGCAGTATAATCAAAATCTATATGAATATCCCAAGGAAATCATAAAGGAGAGGAAAAGGGCTCTCATGTACAAAAATGTCTGAAGCAGCTATTTTTGTGGTAGTAAAGAATTGGAAAATGAGCACATGTTCATCAATTGGGCAACGGCTGAATAAGTTGTAGTATATGAAGGTAATGGAATATAATTGTTCTATAAAAAAATGATGAACAAGATGATTTTAGAAAAGCCTGGAAATATTTACATGAACTGATGCTGAACAAAACAAGGAGAACCAGGAATATATTATTCACAGTAACAGCAAGAAGGTGCAATGATCCACATTGAAATTCAATTCAATGTGATTAAATGCCTTACTAAATGCCAAGTGCTCTGAGGTTATTGACCCCAAAGAACTTACATTCTATTTAAAGAAAATAGCATGTACATGTATAAGTAAACAACAACAAAAAATAAAAAGTATAGTGGCTATTCCCCCACCCCAAGCATGTATTACTCATGGCTGGATTGAGACCCCTGAGCCAGAGCTATGTGGATATTCTAAAGATGTGACTTTCAGTTGTTATTCAGTTGCATCCATTTCTTCATGACCCTATTTGGGATTTTCTTGGCAAAGCTACTAGAATTGTTTGCCATTTTCTTCTCCAGCTCATTTTACAAATGAGGAAACTGAGGTGAACAGTGTTAAGGGACTTGCCAGGGTTACAAAGGTAGTGTCTTAAACTCAGTGCGGTGACTCTACTGGACCCTAGACCTAGTACTCTCTCCACAATGCCTCCAAACTGCCCCAAAGACTCCTTCAAGTTTTGAAGTGTGAAGTCTACTCTTTTGTCTGGAGAGGGTGGGTGAAGGAATAGAAGCTGACCTTCCCCCCAGCCATGAGCACATTCTGCCTAGGGATGTAAGCCAGTTTCAAGAGAGGGAACATTTCCCTTTGATGTTTTCTTTCCTTTGGTTCAGGGCCTTGTGGGAGCCTGGAATGCTCCATCCCCTCTGAGCTACTCCTGCCATTGCTGGGCACTCTCTTCTGGCTATGATTGAATTGTCTAATTCTGGTACTTTCTCCTGCCAAGTCACTGGTCTTTCAAGGGACCCTGCTTTCTTGCTGGTGAAGAAAAGGAAAATGGGGAACTTTGGTCAATGGTCTCTGTAAAAGCAACAACATGAGCTATTTCTCCTCTCTAGGCCCCAAGTAGAAGGAACATATTAACAGGATTGTTAGGAAACGGGACCCCCAACTTTTGCCAACTACTTGATGCACCCTTAATTCTACTGGGATTTGGGACTGCTGAGCTCTTTTGATCCTGTAACATCTGGAAAGCTGAACTTCCAAAATAACTTCACAGTTTCTCTCTGGAGAGAGAGATTTAACAGAGATCATGAGAATAAAGACCTTATGGGCATTCAGTAATGAATGTATCAATCTAGTACGAGTTGAACTTCGAAGCACATAGACCATCTGGGAATCATAAGCTCACAACATACATTATCAATAATGCTGTCTATAAAATTAAAAAAAATGGATTCTTAACAATGATCACAGAAAATATGTCACAATTATAGGATCGCCTTTCCAAGGTCCAGCTGGGCACTTGGGGACACATATTTATGAAGATCTTCCTAGCAGAAAGAAGAAAAAGGCTACAAAAACCTCAGGCTTCAGCTTCTTATAGCTTCTGATGAGGCAGGAATGGAACCCTGGGCCCAGCACAGAATCTGCCAGTCTCATCAAAAGTCACCATCCCCTCTCCACTGAATACAAGCAAGCAAGAGTCAGGAGGAAACTTTCATGTATCCCCTTCCTTTCACCTTCTTGGAGGTGATGTGATCCATGTTGAAAACTTTTCCAGAAAGAAGTCAGTTTTGAATGAGGGAGTCTGCCCCCCAGTAAGTGAATAGAGAATCCCTTTCCATTCACAGGTTCTACAGCATTAATAAAAGAGTATCTTCAGTTTCATAATGATTTGTGTTCATGATAGGAAGCTACCTCCTCAATTATATAATGGTTAAGAATTATCCTTGCCCTAGCAGAAATTTGGTTGAGGAGAGGCAAATTATTCTTCAATCCACGTATCCCGCAGAAGGCACAGGTGAGTATTATTAAGAAGGGAAAAAGGTGAAATCACCATGATTAGCTATCAGTTATTATCTATGACATTAGCAAAGAAAATGAGAAGTTAAGGATACCTTAGCACATTCCCCCATCGGTGTGTTGATGATATCCATCCATTATCAAGCTGACCCCATTACCAAGGATGGGAAGGACTAAGAATCCTCATGTATAAGAAATGAGGCTCCTGGCAACATGTAAACATTCATGTGGAAAGATTGCCTTCTTAGCATTGAGACTTAAATGTTCCTCCAAACATTCCTTTCCCAGTCCCTAGATGGTAATATTGTGCTGAAAAGTAGTTTGGGGAGAGGAGTCAAGTAAACGCAGGAATTTAGAAAATAGGTACTGTGAGAGTATTCTCCTTGATTTAATGCTGCTATTTAGCTTTCATTCTGTTTTAAATAAATATCTTTTTTCTTATTGTGATATTACATGCTTCATTATGGTTTGGTTAGAGAAATACAGTGGAAACGGGGGCTCAAGAGCTTTGGATTGATATATATATATATATATATATATATATGTATATATATATATATATATGTTTATCATATACATGTGTATGTGTACAAATATTTGGAGGTAACCAACAGAGGCCCTTTAGAGACTCCAACTGCTAGACAAATAGATTCAAGATAATCTTGGAGAAGTTGAAAAAAAAAAGATTAAAATTATTAAAAATGGAATTTATTTTTTCTATTTTTTATTGAAGTTTTTTTATTTTCAAAACATATGCAAGACGAATGTTTGTGGCAGCCCTCTTTGTAGTGGCTAGAAACTGGAAACTGAATGGATGTCCATCAGTTGGAGAATGGCTGAATAAATTGTGGTATATGAATATTATGGAATATTATTGTTCTGTAAGAAATGACCAGCAGGATGATTTCAGAAAGGCCTGGAGAGACTTACACGAACTGATGCTGAGTGAAATGAGCAGGACCAGGAGATCATTATATACTTCAACAACAATACTATATGATGACCAGTTCTGAGGACCTGGCCATCCTCAGCAACAAGATCAACCAAATCATTTCCAATGGAGCAGTAATGAACTGAACCAGCTATGCCCAGAGAAAGAACTCTGGGAGATGACTAAGAACCATTACATTGAATTCCCAATCCCTATATTTATGCCCACCTGCATTTTTTATTTCTTTCACAAGCTAATTGTACAATATTTCAAAGTTTGATTCTTTTTGTACAGCAAAATAACGTTTTGGTCATGTATACTTATTGTGTATCTAATTTATATTTTAATATATTTAACATCTACTGGTCATCCTGCCATCTAGGGGAGGGGGTGGGGTGGGGGGTAAGAGGTAAAAAATTGGAACAAGAGGTTTGGCAATTGTTAATGCTGTAAAGTTACCCATACATATAACCTGTAAATAAAAGGCTATTAAAAAAAAAAACATATGCAAGGATAATTTTTTCAACATTGGTCCTTGAAAAACCTTGTGTTCCAATTTTTCCCTCCTTTCCCCTACCCCTATCAAATCTTTACCTACCAGATCTTTTGGAGAAGGGCATGTAAATCCAATATATGTTAAATATGGTAAAACTATATGTTAGATCCAATATTGGCATATATATTTATACAATTATATTGCTGCACAAGAAAATCAGATCAAAAAGTTTAAAAAAAAATGAGAAAGAAAATAAAATTCAAGCAAATCACAACAGAGTGAAAATGGCTATGTTGTAATCCACCCTCCCTTCTCACAGTCCTTTCTCTGGGAATAGATGGCTCTTATCATCTCAAGATCATTGGAACAGGTCTGAATCATCTCATTTAAATATGAAATTTAACAGTAGTAATAATAAAGTCTTGTATTTTGGTTATTTTTATAAAGCAATTTCTCAGCTACGGAATAAGGACAATATAGCTTAAGAGTAATTTGTGTGAAGAATTCTAAGAGTTTTTTGTTAACTATCAGCTGAATAAAAACCCAAAGTGTTATATGACAAGTTGATTAGCATAACTTAGGTCATGTTAATAAAATTATGGTATCCAGAACAAAGGAGGTAACTGCATACTAATCAGTCCACATTTAAAGTATTTCATTCATTTCCAGACACCATATTTTAAGGGGAACAATGATTAAATGGTATGTATCCAAGATTGGGCAGCCAGTATGGTAAACAGTCTTGAAGCCATATTGTATGAGAATTGCTACAGCCTTGACTCTCCTGAGGCACACACTCCTGATTGGTGAATCCCAACTGGAATTGTCGAGGGTCCCCAGTCATGCTCACTCTACCTCCCCAATATCCTCGCCTTGGGACGGCTCCACCCTGGCCCTTGTTCCTTGCTTTGGTGAGTTCTCTTTAGAACAAACGGAAACTGGGGTAAGGTGACTTGCCCAGGATCACACAGATGATAAGTATTGAAGCCACATTTGAACTCGGGTCCGCCTGACTCTAGGACTGGTTGTGCTATCCACTGTTCCACCCATCAGTCTTGTCCCCTTCACCTCCTGCTCCACTAATTCTCTAATTTCTCCACTCATCTTGCCCTTAAACAGACACTCTCCTTCCTAAATTATCTCCTCCCTTCTAGCTCTTTTTTGTTACATTTTTAGAATATAAACTCCTTGAGATAAATACCTTGTTTTCTTGTACTTATGTTCCCAGAGTTTACCACAATGCCTAACATCATAAGTGTTTAATAAATATATTAATTCATCCATCTATCATTTATCTAACTAATGAAAAGGAACTAATAATATTTTTATTAAAGCTTTTTATTTTCAAAACATATGCAAAGATAATTTTTCAACACTGACCCTTACAAAATACTGTATTCCAAATTTTCCCCTCTTTCCCACTCCCTAAATGGCAAATAATCCAATGTATGTTAAGCATGTTAAAATATGTTAAATCTGATATATGTATACATATTTAATACAATTATCTTGTTGCACAAGAAAAATCAGATCAAAAAGAAAAAAAATGAGAAAGAAAATAAAATGCAAGAAAGCAATAACAAAAAGAGTGAAAATGCTATGCTGTGATCCATACTCGGGAACTAATAATATTTAGATGAAAAAAATAAAAGATTTTGGGGGACATGATAACTGCCATCAAATACTTGAAAGTATATTTGTTGGAAGAAGTATAACTAGATGGATCATTGTATAGAGTATGGGTAGAATCCAGAGTCAGGAATCGTCTTCCTGGGTTCAAATTCGGCTTCAGATACTCACTGTGTATGATCCTCGGTAAGTCCCTTAACTATGTTTGCCTCAGTTTCCTCATCTGTAAAATGAACTGGAGAAGGAACTGGCAGACTACTCCTATATCTTTGCCAAGAAAACTCTAAAATGGATCATAAAGAGTCAGGTACTGTTGAAACAACTGAACAACAATTTCCTGACTGACTACAGACCCACTGCTCTATCCACTGCTGCACCCAACTAGCTAATGGGTTCAACCATATAATGTCAAAGCTCTTCCCTTTAAGCCCTTCAAATGCTCTATGCTCCTTTAAATTGGAGTGTGGATGGGAAGTCTTTGAAGGTCCCTTCCAACCTTCAAGTCCTCTTCTCCTGGGACCATGTGCAAATCAGATTACGTTCCTGCATGAAGCGAAAGCACCAGCAGTTTAGAGAAAGCGTGAATGTGAAGAGCCGTGCTTATCTTGGCTGGCACAGGCGTGCGGGTACCAAACAGAGTGTGAAGGAGAGGACACAGCCTGGCAGTGAGGGAAGTGGATCCCCTGCAGAAATGACAGGAGGTGAGAGAGTATGCAATGGGAGGGCACCCTGGGATCCCAAACCCAAGTGGAGCAGGATTTGGAGCAGGAAATGGCAGAACATCCAGAATCTATCTGTTTCCCCAGGAAAATGTGGGAAGGAAGCACTTTCCCACCATTATCATCATCATCATCTTAATTCACATCTCTATGCTAATTTATGATTTTCTTTTTTTTCCCCCTTCTTTGCCAAAAGAAGTTTATTTGGGAAAGAGGTTACCGACAAAATGAAGAGGCCTCAGGATTGGTAAATGTGAAATAAATTTGGGAGAGCAACAGAGTTAGCAAGGAAAGGAGTTTGGAAGAATCTATCCAAGAAATATGCAATGGAGTTTAGCAGCCTGATCAGTTAGCTATAGTAAGGAGAAAGGCCATTAAAGGTAAGGCACTATAACAAGGAGTTGGGGGGGGAAGGAAGGGGGGGAGACAGAGACAGAGGAGAGACACAGAGAGAGGAGAGAGATAAAGAAAGACAGAGACACACAGAAAGAGAGAGACACAGAGACAGAGAGACATACAGAGAGGGATGGAGAGACAGAGTCAGAAACAGAGAGAGAGAGAGAGAGAGAGAGAGAGAGAGAGAGAGAGTCAGAGAGAAAGAGAAAGAGAGAGAAAGAGAGACTCTGAATAGTCAAATCACTTAACTCAGTTTTCCCAACTACAAAATGAGAATAATAACATCTCTTCCTTTGAGGGAGTTGGGGAAACTGAGTTAAGTGATTTGACTACAGTCACCTCTAAGGTAGGTTTTGAACTCAAGTTTTCCTGACTCCAAGTATGTTCTCTTTGAGATGTAGAGTGTTACCCTTCCCCTTCCTACTTCAGGGAAGTAGTTCAGACTTCTGAATTTAAATCCTAGCTATTCCACTTCCTATCTGTGTGCCCAAGTAAGTCTTTCTTCTCTGGGACTCACTTTTCTTCTCTGTGAAATGATAGGGTTAGATTGAGAGATTTGGAAAAACAGGTTATTTCCTTCAACTCCAGAAGCTGGAACCATTATATTGTGATTTCTTTCTTAGGGAGAGCTCATGGTTATGTGACAACCTTGTCTCCTCTCACAGCAAAATAAGAGTCGTTACCATTCTTTAGAGGCAGATTTTGTATTCATTACCAGTTAATCATTTCTTGGTCCTTTGGGATTTGTACTATGGATTACCTTGAGTCAACCTATGTGCCCCTGGTAGTCTGGGGAATTAAATTCTTTAAATCACCGACAAAGATTCAAAACTTCATTTCGAAAACACAAGTATGGAATGCCCTATTCTGAAGGCAAAAAAGTACTTGGAAAAGAAGCTCCATACTCTTCCCCCTTCTGCCTTCTCAGCCCCCTTGACAGATTCATGTGCATCTGAAAAGATTATACCACTGTAGTCTATCTGAGTGGAAAGGATGCTATTGAGCTGGCTCAGGATCCATCTGGAGTGGGGCTATTTTCATTTTCATTAGAATATGCAAAATAATTTTCCCTCCAAGTGATGAATTTGCCATGGGGATGCCTAACTTTTAATTACTGAAATTACTACCTGAAGCAGACATTTAAAGCCAAAATCCAATATCCTGAAAGCGTGCATAAATCCGCAGAAATGATTGGAATTAACTCATATCTCCCCCACCCCCACCCCAACAACCCAAGGTTTTGGATTTTATTGCCCTTCACTATTTTTAGCTATTTGAAAATGCTGTGGTTTAGAATTATAGCTTTTAGCGCCAGCTGCTTCTCCTTCAATTCCTTGTTCTATCTGGGCGGATTATATGCCCTAAGAAACAAAAAGACTTAAATAAATTGTACACCAGGTAAGGTGCTCCAGGCTTGGTGTCAGTAGGAACAATCTGTGAGAGGAACAAGATTTATCTTCATCTCACTGATCACCTCAATTAGCTCAGCAGCCCAGACCCGCCTTGATATTTAATCCCCAACATTTCTCATTTTATTTGGGTAATTCAGATAATGTTCTTTATCAAATCACTGCTAAATGTGCACTTGGCTAAGTGGGGTGGGGAGGACATTACTCCACGAAGCCTTGGGCCTAATTAATGTGGAAATCAGGAACAATAGGCTATTGCATCCTTCTAAAATTCAAAATGCACCTTGGAGCCCTTAAGATGATAAGAAACACCCAAATAAGAGCACCCTGTAGAGAGTTTATACCTGATGGTATGCATAACGTCCTGTTTTTATTTAAAACAAATAAGCTTTTTATTCTAGGAGGGGGATATGTTGTCATGGCCTAGAGAAAAGCCATGCTGAGAATGGTTTAATAATAATAATACGGTTAGGGGAAAGGACATTTATCTCTCCAAATATTTATTGAACTCCTAGAATGCACAAATCACAGTGCTAGGCCCATTCATTTCAAGTATTTCTCCAACATTTTACTTTTTTCCATATGATTTCAGGCATATTTTCACACACTTTATCATATTTCATTGTCACCCTAACCCTTTTAGGGTTGATGGTACAAGTTTTGTTATTTCCATCTTATAGAGTCTCACAGAGGTGATATGATTTGCTATAGTTATACAATAAGAAGCAGAGCAGGGATCTGAACTCAGGTCTTTTTATTCCACAATCAGTGTGAATAAAGGACCTGAGTGCTGACATATATAATATGGGGGTGGGGATGGAGGCAAAGCATGAAAGCACAAGGGACTAGAATAGAGAGAGAAAAGAGAAAAACAAAATTGAAATAAGGAAATATAAAAAGAGAAGGTTAAGGGATCAAAAATAAATTTTGCTTAGACCATTACTATAGGTAATGTTGGTTTGGCCCTCATTTGCCCTCATATTTACGGTTCATAATACAGCTGATGGAGAATGTTACTTACTTGTCAAGGATCATAACAAATATATAACAGTCATAGCCAAGGGAGAGGGAGAAGGACTAAGTTTACTAGGATGCCTGGACCCAGAATGAGAACACTTACTGGAGGAAAAACAAAAATTCCAATTCCCATAAGTCATATGTGCTCATGGAACAAGATGACTGCATGATGGCAGGGTGGAGCCAAGAGATAAATAAAATGGAGGGCACTATTCAGTTCATACCCATGAAGAAGAAAAGAAACTTTCAAGAATGGGCAGTGGTAACTTCTAACTAACATGACTACCTGACAAAAGGTGGACCACCCAGCCATCTCAGAAAAAAAAAAAAAAAATTTCCATCAGAACAAATAATCAAGAAATCCAATGAGAAAATACAATAAGCAACTTTCCATGCCAAAAATAACTAGAAGCCTTAGGCAATAGGAAAGGAGGCTGCTAGAAAAACTAGGTAGACATAGGAAAACAATCCTGAAGATTCTTGAGGTATTATACCTTGAAACCTGGAATCCCACAAGCTGGACCTGAACAAGTCAAGGGAAGAGGATGCAATCAATCTAAAACAATCCAATCCAATCCAATAAATATTTATTAAGTGCCTACTATGTGCCAGGCACTGTGCTAAGCACTGATAATGTAATTTATAAAAAAGAAAAAGAGTCCCTCAAAGAGGGAGACAGCAGGTGAAGGGGGGCAGGAAAGGTGAGGAGATCCCACAGGTACTCAGTGTGAGGGATCTTGTTTTGTGGAACTAAAAACCAGACAGAGCAGCAGATGCAGAATGGAGTGACCAATGTGCACACATGTCGGTACTTGGGCCAGGACATTGCGGGTCATAGAACTTTGTGGTCTCTTACACTCTCTTTTGAGATGACAGAGAGGGCCCTGAAGAGCCTGGACCTCTGAACCTCAAAGTTCCATCAGAACTTAACATAAGGAGGTGGCGGTCAGCTCAAGAGCCTAAGTGACCTAGAGTGAGACTAACCAGAACCAACTAGTCCACTCAAAAGCATTACAGGGAGAAGAGGCTGGTCCTGGAACAAATCCAATTGAGGAACTACAACAGTAGAAATGAGGAACCCAAATAAAGACATCAACCACTATTATACATTATTGTAAATTGAGAGAGCTCCAAATGGAGAGGGTAGCTCCATAATACTACAAGTAGAAATTCAAAGCAAAAAAAAAAAAATCAATTTTTTCATAAAGACTACATGCATACATAGATGAAGAAAAATATTTTTAGCATAAAATAATTAGAAAGAAATTGGAAGAAATAATTGGAAAGAATAGCAGCTTAGGAGAAAAATTAAATTAGCCAATTAACAGACTCCATGAAAACTAGATTAAAACAAATAGAAATCAAATTCTCTATGAGACAACAGGAAATACTAGAACAAAAGAAAAAGATTCCTGGAGATTATATTCAGAAATCATGAATAAAAATTGTGAGAAGACAAAGTGAAGTCAGAAAGGGAAGAAATAAGCAATTATTAAATGTCAGGTCATTCTCTGTGACTCCATTTGGGATATTTTTGGCAAAGATATAGATGGGGTTTGCCATTTCCTTCTCTAGCTCATTTTACAGATAAGGAAACGGGGGCAAACAGGATAAAGGGACTTTCTCAGGGTCACACAGCTAGTATGGTCTAAGGCCAGATTTTAACTCAGTCTTTCTGACTCCAGATTGGTCTTCTGATCTATTGTGCCAGAGGAATAGTAAGGTAAATGTGTTTGAGCAATTGGATGGGACTATGCTAACATTTTTATATGGAGAACAGAAACAAGTATGCTTTCAGAATGGTCTTCTAAGAATAAAAATAGAGAACCCAGGGTAGAGTAATTCTATGCTGAAGATTTGCATAGGGGAAAGAGAAGAGAGGGAAAAAGGAATGTACTGGTACAGAGGGGAGGAAGAAGGGGGGGGGGGGGAATTTTCTATTTTCTTCTAACTGGGATATGTGGAGAGTATACAAACATGGAGAAAGGAGCAGGGTGAGTGGAAATCTAATAAAACTTACTCATATGAAAGCAACAGAAGCAGATGAATATATGTACACACACATATCTTGTATAGAAATATGTCAAATTGTTGAATAAGGGAAATAAGTGGGGAAACAAGGGACAGGTTAAAAAAAAAAGGTTTATACCATGGGAGGAATGGTTTCAATCAAAACAAACTTTTTGATCCTGAAAAGGAATTAAAAAGGGGAAAAAAGAAGCAGGCAAAAAACTATAATCTAAAAGGGCTTCCTATTGCCTGAGGAATAGCTGAACAAATTGTGCTATATCAAGGTAATGAAATATTATTACACCATAAGAAATGACAAAAAGATGATTTCAGGGAATCTGGATAGCAAATATTGAAGCTGAGTGAAATGAGAAAAAAGTGTTTATAATAACAACATTGTAAAGAAAAACAACCTTGAAAAATTTAAGAACTCTAATCAATGCAATGGCCAACCTTGTCTCCAATGGACTGATGATGAAGCATGCTTTCTCACCCACCTCCTAACAGTGAGGTGATGAACTCAAGGTACAGAAAGTAATATATTTTTGGACATGGCCGTTTTGTGGATTTTTTTCCTTGACTATTTTCATGCATTACAGGTATATAAATGAGTTAAGAATTGTGTAGATGCTGGAGATGCTGAAACAAATAATGAAAACACTTTCTGTCCTTGAGAAATCTGCTTTCAGCTTGAGAGAAAAAATATGTCCACAGATAAGTAAATATAACCTCAGTAGAGGAGCATTGGTAGTACAGGAACTTGAGATGATGTAGAGATAATATCTTTGGGAATTAGGAAAAGCTTTATAGAGAAGATGGTACTTGAATGTACCTAAGGAGTTCCAAGAACCAGAAGTAAAGATAAAGGAGATTTCAGGCATAAGAAATGGAATATGGAATGGGTCATGTATGAAGAACATTAGATACACTGGTTGGTTGAAATATAAAGTATTTAAGGTGGAATAATATGAAGTAGGTCTGAATAGATAGAGAGCAATCAAATTATGAAGAGTTTTAAATGCCAAACAGGGAAATTTATATTAAATTCTAAGAACAATAGGTAGCCATTGAAATTTTTTTTTTAAAAGGAAGTGACATGGTCAGACGTAAGATTTGGGAGTATTGATTTGGTGCCTTAGTAAGCGATAGATTGAAGAAAGGAAAGTTTAGAACCAAAAAAGTCAATTACTACCGTTGTAGTAGTCTAATACATAGAAGTCCAAGCTCTACAGTGGTGACTATATGAATAAAAAGAAGGGCTTGTTGTTCAGTCATGGCCAACTCTTCATTGAACCCATTTGGGGTTTTCTTGGCAAAGATACTGCAGTGATCTGTCATTTCCTTTTACAGATCATTTTACAGATGAGGAAACTGAGGCAAACAGGGTATAGTGACTTGTTCAGGGTCACACAGCTAGTAAGTGACTGAGGCCAGATTTTAACCTAGGGAAAAAAGTCTTCCTGATTCCAAGCCCAGCACTCTACCTACTGTACCACCTAGCTGCCCCACAAAAAAACAAAAGGGGACAGATAAAATATATTATGGAGACAGAATAAATGAAATGGCAATCAATTATATTCATGAGACCAGGCAGAGGTAAAAGTCAAGAATGACACTGGGATAACAAATGCAGGTAACTGGAGGGCCTCAACAGAAACAGAATTAGGAAGAAGAATGAGTTTTGAGAGGAATTAAATGGGTTCCATTTTTAAGATGCCAAATTTAAAATGTCTATGAGACATCCAGTTAGAGATGTCTTGCAGACAGTTGACGTTTCAGTACTGGGATTACAGAGAGAGATAGGGTCTAAATATATATGAGAGTCATCTACTTAAGGATGATAATTTAACCCATACAAGTTGATGAGAAAGGAAGTGTGTAAAATGCCAGAGGACTAGAAGTGAAGATGAATGAAGGCTGAGAAAAGACCTTTGGATTTAGCAATTAAGAAAATATTGGTAATCTTGGTAAGGGTAGTTTCCATTCAATGGTGGGGTTAAAAGATGGACTGAGAGAGATTGAAAAGTGAATGAAGGGTATGAAAATGGAAGTGATGAATGTAGCTGATTTTTTCTAAAAGTTTGGCTATGAGAGGGAAGAAAGTGAAATGATTAGGTGGCTTGAAGAGAGAAGAAAGAGTAAACACTGAAAGAAGAATGATAGCATTGATCACAGAAGAGTAGAAAGATTTCCATGTGGCAATGAAGGACCAGTTGAGATTATTTTTGGTGGCACTAATCAGTGTGGTTATAGGATTTCCTCTAGCACCATCCAACAGTGAGGAAGAGAGGAGGCTTTGGTGGAAGGTGTGCACTCCATAGTTGGGATTTGGTGAGTATTGAGTGGCTAGAGGGCAGAAGGACAAAGGATTTTGAGTAAACTTGAATTTGGTTAACTAAAAAGACAATATTTCTATCGGGGTAAAATTAATCTGGCTTGAACTGGGAAACAAGTAGGTAGTAAATGGGTAGAGAATTCATTGAGAATAAAGAATATAATTGAAGAACAGAAAGAGGGAAGATAGAAGGTCAAGGTGCAAAAGAGGAAATCCAGAATCCCTAGATTAAGGGA
Source organism: Sarcophilus harrisii (assembly GCF_902635505.1). Classification (NCBI taxonomy): domain Eukaryota; kingdom Metazoa; phylum Chordata; class Mammalia; order Dasyuromorphia; family Dasyuridae; genus Sarcophilus; species Sarcophilus harrisii. Next base: position 381,291,872 of record NC_045426.1, on the reverse strand, counting down.
AGCAGGGGCAACACTAACAGATTTACAGTTAGAGAATCTGGATTCACAAAGAGATCTTAAAGGAGAGAATGAGACTCACATGTGCAAAAATATTTGTAATAGCCCTTTTTGTAGTGGCAAGAAACTGGAAACTGAGAGGATGCCCATCAATTGGAGAATGGCTAAATAAGTTATGGTGTATGAATGTTATGGAATATTATTGTTCTCTAAGAAACGATCAGCAGGATGATTTCAGAGAAACCTGGAGAGACATACGTGATCTGGTGCTGAGTGAAATGAGCAGAGTCAGAAGATCATTGTACATGGCAACAAAACGACTATATTGTAATGTTCTGGTTGGCTTTCTGGAGGTCTTGGGACCAGCCTTCATTTCAGCATTGTACTTAACTACTTTCTTGTCTAATTCTTCATGCTTTTCAGCTGTTTTGTCAATACCTTCCTGTTAGAATACTAGTGTTAACTCAATGGAATTGATACAATGCTTATTGGTTCACACCTTAGAGCAAATCCTTACAAAGTGATAAGTCAGTCGCCTAATTTAGCAGGGTACTTAGCAAATCCTCTAGCTCACTAATTTATTTAAGTACTCATTGGAGTTCACAAGTATGGGAGATTCACAAAGTTAACTTTGTAACTTTGTGAATTCACACCTCCCTTAATCCCTCCCTCAGTCAATCTTTAAGAGATCACATATAAGAAGCTCTTAGAGCTTCAAGTTACTTAGTTCGGAACATTGCCAAGAGTCGGAGAGGAGCACTCTGGGACAGACACAGAGCACTCTAGGAGATTGAGAGCCAGAAGCCCTCTCTCGGAGGCAAGTCAGATTCATTCCAACTTTCACCTTGGTGCTGGCTGGAGACATTTGGAAGAAGAGAAGCCGAAACTGGCAGAGGCAAAAGATTAGCAGCAAGAGCTCTTGGAACCAAAGAGGGAGAGAGGCCTCAAAGAAAACTAACCGGGCTATATTAAAGGACACAATTAAAGATCTGAACTTTTAGTACCCGGCTGCATTTTGGAGTGATTATTGATTTGAACCGAAACTAAGGCTGCCTCCAGAAAACCTCCCCAAGAAATCTGCTCCCCCAGAAAACCATTATATTTTAAAGAAGAAAACACCACACCTTCCCCCTCCTGTTCTTTCTTCTTTTTCCTTATTCTATAACTTAGGTAATTCCCTAAAGCCAATTGTATTAAGTTATATATATAGAATGTTTTTTTAGGAATTGAATCAGGACTATTATCATTGTAATATTCACTTAGTTGCTCTCTTACTAATTTCTATTTATTTGCCTCCAATTCTTCTTCCTTGGAGAATCAAGGGATTTTGCATTCTACTTTCTAAAAGTCCACCAATCTGCTCCCAAGTTGCAATCAAACCTTGTTTTTTTTATTAGCTTAACTATGCTTTCTATACACTTTCCTTGGGGTAGGGAAGGCTCTTTTCTAAGCATTTGTCCCATTTTAGCTGAAACACTATAGTTTAGCCCTTAACAAGTTTCCTGCTTATCTATTTTTGTACTCACCTTATTTCCAGGGGGACTTCTCCACTGAACTCACAATCTTGTCAGTAAAATGTAAACCTTTAGTCCATCTTTAGACGCCAAAATGTAATGTTCTGGTTAGCTTTCTGGAGGTCTCGAAACCAGCCTTGTTTTCAGCAGAATAATCACCACAAAAATGGTCAGGAATAAAGTCCAAAGTGTTTATTATCTCCTTCACAGTCTGTCTCTTTCACCTGGGACTGGCTAGCTTTCTGGAGATCCTCCAGAATGGGTCTTGGTTTCAATGGAGGAAATGCAGGAGACAGGAGAGCCACCAGAGGCTGGTCCAAGATGGAATCTCTGTAGCTGATTTTGTTTTCAGTTTATATACTCTGTTATAATTACATCATTACAGTATGCTGAATATAAACCAATCATTATATCACTAGGGAACTATTATTTGTTGTATGATTAAATCAATCATACTGAACTAGAGAAATCACATGCTAAACTAGATAACCATTATCTTATCAATTCCACCGAGTTAACACCTTACTGTAAGAATTCTTGTTTCAAGTACATTTCTCCAGAATTCTGGCCCATTACACTATATGATAATCAATCCTGATGGGCGGGGCTCTCTTCAACAATGAGATGATCCAGGCCAGTTCTAATGATCTTGTGATAAAGAGAGCCATCTACACCTAGAGAGAGGATTGCGGGAACTGAGTCTGGATGACAACACAGTATTTTCACTCTGTTGTTTGCTTGCATTTTATTTTCTTTCTCATTTTTTTCCTTTTTGATTTGATTTTTCTTGTGCAGCAAGATAATTGTACAAATATGTACTCATATATTGGATTTAACATATATTTTTACCATGTTTAACATATATTGGACTTCTTGCCATTTAGGGAACAGGGTTAGGGAAAGAGGGGGGAAATTGGATCACAAGGTTTTACAAGGGTTAATGGTGAAAAATTATCCAAGCACATGTTTTGAAAATAAAAAGTTTTAATTAAAAAAAAAGAGAGAGAGAGAGAGAAACTGGGTTCAAATCCCAACCCTACCCCATCTGTGATCAAATCTGGTATGTGTTCTGCCCTTGATGTCATAGCCCATGATATCGTTCTGGGTTGACTGTATCAGTAAAGTTGCAGCAAGTTGTTATGTTTCAGAGATTAAAAACATCCTCAGAAACTCTTACCCATATTATTAGCACCATGGTAAAATACAATAAACGATCAAAGTTACTTCAAAGAAAAATCTAGGGGTTTTTACTGCCAGGAATGTAGAGAGAAAAATGAGTCTGGCTGTCCCATCCCCATGAAGAAGCATAATTTACTTTTCAGTCTATGAAAAGCAACACATCCTTCCACATGAACTCTGAGATATTTTCTCTCTAAGACCACCAGCAGGGCTACTCGACAGACTATATATAACATAAACATTATCATAAGTTCATAATCACCAATAGAATATTAGCAAAACTCCTCAGTCCCAGTAATAATATTGCCTATATGGCAAGTTGGAGAAATAAAGATTAGGGAAGATAGGAGAGGGAGTTATTTCTGTATATGTATGAGAGTTGCATGCCATCTGCTCTAAGGAATTCCCCAGAGTCCACAAATACATTGGGGGCCAATATTAGTTCTTCCTGGGAAGTCCAAGTGAAGTTCTCTTCAAAGAAGGGAGAAAGTGCCATCTGAAGAAATGTTTAAAGCACCCCAATGGAACTTTTCTTTATTCCAATATAAACCTCAGCCACAAAAGGGTTCAGATTTTTAGTTGTGACTGCATACACAGGTCATAAATAAGAAAAGCTACATAAATGCTTAAATGATTTTAACTCCCTCCCCCAGTTCCTATGTCCCTATCAAAGCCTAATCTTAGGCCCTCTTCTCCAAACAGATTTGGAGTTACAAGTCATAGGTTGAAATCCAAGTTCTTTCACCTTAATAGCTGTGTGATCAAGGTAATCACGTAATGAAATCAATGTGAAAAAAAATTCAACTTCAGTAGCTTGTAATTATAGAGCAGTTTTATTCCTGTACAGCCACCATGCTATTAGGAGATGTTTCTTCAAAGAAAAAAACTCTTAGAAATATCTCTTCTATCTTGTGACAAAGAAAACCAATACTACAAGGAAATCAGTGAAAGTTAGTTGTTAAATAAGCATCTGTTAAGTGCCAGCCACAAGCAAGAAGCTGTGCTAAATTCTGAAGATTTAAAAAAAAAAAGTCTCAATCTCCAAAGAGCTCACCTTCTACTGGAGGAAGCAATGAATAAATAATTACGCATATATACAATATATACAATGTGAAAGGAAGGCTAGCTTAGAGGGTATAGTGGTATCAGGAAATATGAAATGCCTTCAGGACACATAATTATTGGCCCTTGGTCTCCTTCAATAGAAGATAAACTCTTTAAGAGCTGCTTTTTGCTTCTTTTTGTATCCCCAATACAATACAGTGCCCGGAAAATAATGGGAATTAATAAAAGTTTGTTGATTGATTGGTTGCTGGATCTTTACATCCATTAACTGTGGGTGGGAATCTCTCCTCATACTTCTCCCTTTATACTATTTTATTTGGTGATTTCATCAGCTACCATGACTTCAATTATAATCATTATCCTGATGATCTACTTATCCAGCCCTAATTTCTCTCCAAATCTCCAAACTTCTATCTCCAATTGCTCATTAGCTATCACAAATATTAGGTTAAATTCAACATGTCCCAAACCGACCTCATTATCTTTCCCATAAAACACTCTTCTCTACCTAATTTCCTTATTGCTGTCAAGGATACCACCATCCTCTCAATCGTTCCTACAGAGGAAATGCTGTCTTTTGCTTCTCTTTATATCAGCAATTAGCATAGAGCATGAAATAAATACTTATTGACTGACTGACAATGAGAATGAGGAGTCAAGGTAACACCCAAGTGATGAGTTTGGGTAACTAAGAGGACAATTGTGCTTTCAATAGTAGTAGGTAAATTGGAAGTAGGGAGAATTTGAGGGGAGGGTAAAGAGTTTCATTTTAGACATGTTGAGTTTGAAATGTCTATAAGACATCCAATTTGAGTCATCCAAAAGATAGTTGTTATAAGGTGGGAACTCAGGAGGTTTAAGATTGGCAATCATCTGCAGAGAGGGAATGACTGTACTCACTTGAGCTGTTGGAATCACTAAGGGAGGTGGTGCAGTAGATAGAGCACTGAGTACAAATCTAGACTCAGATACCTGACACATAACTAACTGTGTGACTCTAGGCAAGTCATTTAACCCTGATTGCCTCACAAAAAAGAAAAAAAAAAGAAGATATTGTAGGGGAAGAGAAGAGTCCTTCTTCTCAGGACAGGTTCAGATTAGATCCCTAGAGAAAATCCACAATTAATAGTCGTGACCTGGATGAAAATCCCCCAAAAGAAAATGAGAAAGTAATCAAATGGGTAGAAAGAAAATTAGGAAAGAGCAATGTCCTGAAAACCTGGAGATGGTGAAAAACCAGGCAAAGAGTAATAATGTCAACATCAAAAATAGCAGAAAGGTCAAGAAGGATGAGGACTGAGAAAAGCTTTTTAGATCTGACCATTCAAAAATCATTTTTAACTTTAGAGAGAGTTATTTCAGTTGAATGGTGGGATCAGAAGCTAGACTGAGGAGGTTTAGAAAAGAATTAGAGGAAAGGAATTGGAAGCATCTGGTCTAAACAACTTTATGAAGGAGTTTAGTAGAGAAGAGGAGGAAAGATTTGGAATGATAACTGAAAGGATGGTTGGAACCAGTGAGAGTTTTTAAGGATGGCAGAGATGTAGAAAGGTTTGAGCCAGATGCCTGTCTAGGAAGGAGCTCGTACATAGGGACAGACTGAATTGTAAAGAAAGTGGGAATTACATTGGGAAGCATCCACTAGAGAGAGCAGAAGAGGGACAGATCAAGAGTGCATACATTCTTACCTTGTCAAGGAAAGAGGTCACCTCTTCCTTCAAGGTAAGGGTGACAAGGTAAGGGTAGAGGTGATTGACTCTTTTCCCCTATAAAATATGATGTAAGACCCTTGCTTGAGAGCATGGGAGAAGGATGTGTTATGAAAGTGGAGGAAGAACATACAAATTTGGAATTGTGATAAGTAAGAAAGGTGAATGGAATAGAGAAGCATAAAAGATTACCTTGCTGCAATCTGAGTTCCAATTTGAGATTATGTAACATAAATTTGCAGTGGACCAAATCAATGATTTCATGATGTTCTCCACTTCTGTTCAATAGAAAATGAAGAGAAGCAAACGTACTGGGAGTACTCTAAAGTCAATGTGATCAATAATAAAAAGAAATACATATATATATATATGCACATATATATATATATATATATATATATATATATATATATACTCAAACTAAGTATATCGGCAGTTTTGTTGTTGTTGTAGCAAAAGTATTGGAAATAAAGTAAATATTCACTAATCAGGGAATAATTAAGCCTATTGAGGTTTATGAGTGGAATATAGCTATGTGTAAGAAACAGCAAATGCAAAGAATACAGAGAAGCACAGAAATACTTATGTGAACTTATGCACAGTTAAATAAGCAGAGATTGGAAAACAATATAATTCCTGCTGTTGGGTGTGGGAGAGAGGCAGGGGTGATCACTATGGACATGAATGCCTTCTTTAACCCCAAACTAGTTATAATGTCCAAGAGATACTGGTTAGAATCAGTCAACAAGTATTGATTAAGTAATTATTATATGCCAGGCTGTACACTAAGCACTGGAAACATACAAGCAAAAGATAGAAAAAAAAAGAAACAATTTCTAATGAGGGAAGACAATGCATAAAATAGGACCCAAAGTTGGAAAGGACTTCAGAGACCATCCAGTCCTTCCCCTTTGTTTAGAAGATTTGGAAACTAAAGCCAAGAGAGGTTAAATAACATGCCCAAGGTCAAAGGCAGCAAGATGGTACATTATTTGTATAAGGAGTGCCAGGTTTGTAGTCAAGAAAATTCATCTCCCTGAATTCAAATATGACCTTAGACATTATCAGTGTGACCCTGGACAAGTCATTTAATCCTATTTGCCTCAGTTTCCTCATCTGTAAAATGAGCTGAAAAAGGAAATGGCAAACTATTCTAGTATCTTTACCAAGAAAATCCCAAATCAGGTTATGAAGGGTCAGACACAACTGAAAAACACTACTGGTAGTAATAAAAAAGGCAGTATTTGAAGACTCAAATCATGTTTTCACTCTTGTGTACTGAATATAATCATGGATTTAGAGTCAGGCAGAACCTGAGTTCAAACCTCCTTATTAGCTCTGTGACCCTACCAAGTCTTGTAAGCTCTCTCAGGCCCAATTTTCCTAGCTGTAAAATGAGAATAAAAATAGATAATAGTAACCTCATAGGGTTGTTGTCATAATCCAATCAGATAAAATGAGATTATTATGTGGAAAGTGCTTTGAAAACCTTAAAGTACTAGAAATGTGATTGTCATTTTTAAAAAATTCTCTCAGTTATTGTTACAGAACAATGACAATTCTAAGGTTATACTGCTTTTCCAGAGATCAACTATTTAAGGAACTTTCTTGGCGACTTCTGGAATTGATCACAATGCTGATCTGTGAAGAATCCAGATCTCTTAACTCTCTTTCAGATTTTTTCTGCTACAATAAATCAGAACAGGTCCATCTTGTTTTGTTTTTGTTTTTTTTCCCCTTGACTCAAGGTGAGCTCTTGAGCTCTCCAGGGGTCTTTTCTCCCACAATTGCTATACATATTCCCTTATAAGGATGGTGAAACTCAATTATTTAGATTTGACAACAAACCTGAATTCCTCTAAATGTGTCCCCTTAATTATAGGATACAAGGGTGCATGATTAAATTTACTCCAAAAAGTATTCCTGAGTATTCATAATTCCATGATAAAAGCATGTGAGCAACAGTGTAGACTAATAGATAGAGAATAATAGAGAGGGAGGACCCACTTCTGATATGTTTTGGTTGCAGGACCTAAAGCACATCATTTAACCTCTTCATACTCCTAGGCAGCTCTTTAAGAGATAATTTGTATACTTGTGATGGAAAATGTTATCCGCATCCAGAGAAAGAACTGTGGAGTCTGAATGCAGATCAAAGCATATAATTTTCAGTTTATTTATTTAGGTTTTTTCTTTCCCTTTTGTTCTGATTCTTCTTTCACAGCATGACCACTATGGAAATATGTTTAACATGATGGAACATGTATAATCTATATCAGATTGCTTGCTGTATTGGGGGAAGAGGAGGTAAGAATGGGAAGAAGGAAAATTTGGAACTCAAAATCTTATGAAAATGAAAGTTGAAAACTATCTTTAACCTTTATCCAGCCATGTTTCTACTGAGTTTGTATCCTAAAGAGATCATAAAAGAGAGAAAGGGACCCACATGTGCAAAATTGTTTGTGGCAGCCCTTTTTGTAGTGGCAAGAAACAGGAAACTGAGTGGATGCCCATCAGCTGGAGAATGGCTGAATAAATTGTGGTATATGAATGTTATGGAATATTATTGTTCCATAAGAAACAATCAGCAGAATGATTTTAGAAAGGCCTGGAGAGACTTACATGAACTGATGCTGAGTGAAGTGAGTAGAATCAAAAGAATATTGTACACAGCAACAAAATTATGTGATGATCAAGTCTGATGAATGTGGCTCTTTTCAGCAATGAGGTGATTCAGATCAATTGAAATAATCTTGTTTTGAAGAGAGCCATCTATACCCAGAGAGAGGACTGTGAGATCTGAGTGTAGACCATAACATAGAATTTTCACTCTTTTTGTTGTTGTTTGCTTGTATTTTGTTTTCTTTCTCATTTTTTTTCCCTTTTTGATCTGATTTTCCTTGTGTAGCAAGATAATTGTGGAAATATGTATAGAGGAATTGCACATGTTTAACATATATTGAATCACTTGCCAACTGGGGGAGGGGGTGGAAAGAGAGGGAAAAAATTAGAACACAGGGTTTTATAGGGATGAATGTTAAAAATTATTCATGTATATATTGTGAAAATAAAAAGTCATAATTAAAAAAACTATCTTTACTTGTAAGTGAGAAAAAAAATACTGTTAAATGAGGAAGGGGGAAGACTAAAAATTGCAGAGCATTGATAGCGGGAGTTTCCTCAGTGGGAGATCCCTACATTAATAAAACCACAGATCTCATAAAAAAAAAGCAAATCTAAAATCTAATACCAATTCAGGGATGCAGTGAGATTCCATTATTACAATGACAGATGCATAGGTAGGTTCTCTGTGGAAGATTTATGAGAAAACATGATTGTGAACCACCCAGGCTGAGGAGGCCATGCTTTATATAGGTTGGAGGGGGTGCCCACACTGACAAGACCACCGTTCTTCAGCATATCCAGGTTTAAATGAAGCTGTCCATGAGTACCCACCTAGAGTGGGGGAAAACAATAAGCTAGCTATTACAGCTTGAGCCCAAGAAAGGAAAGTGCAGTGACATTTCAAAGATTTATTGCCATTGTCCAGTTTTATGGTACATTAGCATTTAAATAGATTTCTTCAATATTTTTTTTGAACGTCACAATAACACAAACCTTTCATGTTTGACTTACATAGCAGTTTGTTGCTTAATTTCCCCTTAATTTTTAGTCTGATGTTACACTATTTTGTGGTTAGGTCTTCTCAAAAAAAAAAAAAAAAAAAAAACCAACAACAACAAAAAAGGCTTGAAACTTCAGCTTGTTCTCTCATGTTCTTCAGTAAAAATAGACAAATCCTTCTCTTTCCCCTGCCACGCCACAGAGAAGTGGTAGAAAATTATATAGCAACTCAGCAGGGACACCTTGTTCTTTGTCTCACAAGTGCCCATCTTACAATGGGCACCTTCCCAAGTGGCCCAGCCCTTGAGCAAAACAGAAAATGAAAAGCGTAAATAAGAGAACAGAGATGGAAGCCAAGTTTTCACTCTCAAAGCTCTGTGAGGAGCACCACCATTCTTGCAGCTTCTTGGAGTATTCCAAGATGCCTTCCTTTATCTCATTATCTATACATGGCCTATTAGCATAAGTGACATAATTCAAAAATATTCCTTTGGTTTTGGGGGACCCATTACAAGGGCTCCCTAGCAGCAGGCTGCCTCTGCCCTGGACCTCTCCTTTCCTCCCCTAGTAAGCCCTTTGCAGGAAGCTTTCAGGTTGCCAGACCAGAAACAGCATGTTCCTTTTTGGGGAACGTTTCCACCCTTTATAGAGAAACATGTTCAATATTAGAACAAAATTCCCTTCATTGGGTGCCAGGGCAGTGCCTGGGTACCTAGTCCTGCACAAAATAGGTGAAATACAAAGGGAGGGAGGTGTCCCCGGACAGCTAGGTAGCCTAAGAGATAGACCGCCAGACCCCGAGTCCTAGCTGCGTGACCCCAGGCAAGACACTTAATTCTATTTGTCTCAGTTTCTTTATCTGTAAAAGGAGCTGGAAAAGGAAATGGCAGCAAGAAAACCCCCAAAGGGGTCACAAAGAGTCAGACACAAACTACCTGAACAACAGCAAAGGTGCTCACCAATGGTGCTTGCCCTTAGCAGGCACAGTGTCCAATGCAAAGTAAAAAATGGAGAGCCTCAATGGTAAGCACTCCCTTACAGAATGAGGCTTCCTACTGACAAGTGACATTGTACGAACTAGACCGCGCCCTGGAAAACTTCAAAGTCTCCTGAATAAGGTCCATAAACACTCCAAGGAACCTGACCTAATTGTCCAAATGTCCTATTGCCCTGACCGATACGTAATTGGATGGACAGCCCGTTGAGCTGCTCCAGCAGCACATACATCTTGGAAAGGAAATACATATGGACAATTAATTAAACCCACAATTGAATTGGAGAAGGAATTTGGACTAGATTGCATTTAGGAAAGAATATACAGTGCTTTTAATGATCTGAAATATTTCTCCTTCCCCTTTTAATACTAATATTCCTATGGAAATGCTATTTAGATAAACTAAGCATGGAATATCACAATATCTATAGAAATAAAGTTGCAAATTTTTCACAGAGCCATGGAGAGAAACATGGTAGACATGAACAGGCTGCACCATATGCCAATAAAGAATTATAGAGGTGGATAGCTATATGACACAGTGGAAAGAGCACCAGCCCTGAAGTCAAGAGAACCTGAGTTCAAATCTGATCTCACACACTTAACACTTTCTGGCTGTGTGACCCTGGGCAAGTCTCTTAACCCCAATTGCCTCAGCCAAAAAAAAAAAAATTGTAGAGGAGAAATAAAAAACAATATTATCATAGAAATGTAGGAATAGGAAAAAAGAAATTGACTGGTCATGTAGTGAGAACAAAGAATAAAACATGGAAAGCCCTTGTAAGCATATTGTTGTCAAGAGCTCTAGAATTAGGTCTTCAATTTGTTAAATCAGCACCTTTTATAGGGAAAAGAATTATGAGGAATGAGAAGACCCTGATAGGTCTGGGCTCTATACAATTGGGAGGAATGCCAAAATTAGTGAGGTTGTGGATCCAATGAAATATTTTAAGTAATAGAAAAACATTGAATATTTTTGATTCAGGGAATGACACGATGGAAACAGTCTTTTAGGTCTTCCTGAAAAGTTGAAATAGAAATGAAATCTTTTTTAAAAAATACTTTCATAATATGATTGCAAAGGAGTACTATTATGCTATAAAAATGAGGAAGAAGATAGTTTCAGAAAAATCTGGGAAGATTTATATGAACTGATGCAAAGTAAGGTGAGCAGATTTAAGAGAAGAAATGAGGGAGGGCTGTACAAAATCACCAGCCTCACTTTTTCCTCCAGAGCTATCTAAGTCCAATGGGCAGGTATAGATCAAGATGACTAAAGATGGCCCAGGATATAGTGGAGGACCTTGGTCTTTTTAAGCTAAGTCTTTCATAGATCTCAGTTTGACTGAAGCAACATCTATTCAGTGATTGTCTAGGTAAAGAAATGAGACAAAGAATGGTCTTTTTTACCTAATCAAAAAACCTAAGGGAGTAATTTTCTGAAGAAGACAAGAGGAGATGGAATTTAGGAAACATAAGAGGGAATGACTTGGACAAGGAGATTCTAACTTTATTATCAAAGGCTGTAGGAAAGAAGAATAAAGTAGGGGTGGTGTCCAAGAGTTTTAAGATAAAAGTCTTTTGTTACTAATCACTTCTTAGAATTTCTAGATCTGGTCAAAATCTAGCTTCTTATAGCACCTTAGGTGCTATAGGCCTTAGTCTGGATCCCAAACTATTAATGTCCTTTCCCTATTGAAATGATTTTGAAATATATTTTGAATATATTTTGTTTTTACTTCTTTGTGTTTGTATTAAATCCTCCTATTAGAATGTAAACTTTTTGAGGGCCAGGGCTGTTTCATTTTTTGATCTGCATAATCCTTGCTACTTACACAGTGATTGCATGGTTCATAAAGATTTATTTAATTAAATTACTGGAAGTAATTACACAAATAGTCATTAGCAGAAACAAGATTCAAACCCAGGTTCTGGGCAAATTTACTGCTTTTTCTATTACCCAAAGGATGCTTCTATAATTTATTGACTTATTATTAAATTTTAAAATTCATACATAACTAACCTTAGGCAACCAGCATAGTCACAGATGGTAAAGATGGAGTTAATTAATTTATACAGAGAAACTACATAAAGTAAGACTAATCCTAGAGAGGGTATAAGGACTTGCTTCTGGATTTCCCTCTTAAGGGCCCCACTGTACTGGAGGGTCTGTCAATAATATATTTTTAGAAACACATTGTACTCCTAGTCTTCAATCTGGTAACCAGAACATCAATCATTGTGTCAGTGTAGTTGAAGGAAGCCTCTAGAAAATTCAAAAGTCAAGGTTGTTTCTGAAAACTTAAAATAAATAGGAGAAAATGAAACCAAAAAGTAAACTATTTCCTTCACATTTCATAAGGGAAGAATGTAGAACCCAATACACTTCACAGAAACATGACACCAAATGTAATTTTAAAAAGCAATGAGACAATTGTAGAGCCTTGGTTATAGAAATTATAACTTGTACATACACAGCCTTCTATTTATTTGAATTATTATTATTTTTCTCTCCTGTCCCCCAGGAATGAAGATAATGCTAATTGAAAGAGAGTTGAAAGGTAATATGCGTTCTGGAATTGGTGTTCCTCCCTCTCCCCAGGAGTTTCCCACTGAGGAAAACAGACCAAGAAGAGAATACTACTGGGGTAAAGGCAGAATCTGAGAATGGACTAAAAGGGAGTCTCCATTTCTTCTCTCATCGCCTTTTGGAGAGATTTCCTGTCAGTTCTTCCTTTGGTAAAGGGTAGTGGTAGTGGAAAGAAAGGCTGCTGGACTTTTTCCCAGTTGGCCCTTAAAACATGGAACTGGGAGGAGGGTGTCAAATGCTGGCAGTTCTGCTAATCCAGTCTGCCCCAGAAGCCATTGCCAAGAGCTGAAATGGAACTGGGACTTAGGGCAACCAGTCAGGGATGAACAGGGGAAGAAGGTGAGCTGAGGGCAGATGGTGAAAAAGGTAGCTTCTGAAAATGTCAACAACTAGAGGGAAGGCCAGGAGACCAACCCCATTTCTCAGCATTCCCCCCATTTCTCTTTTGTTGCAGTGTCTGCCCATTTCAGATATACAGTCCTTAATTTTTCCCAGACTTTGGAGCTTTTCTCCAAAATCCTAATAAGGAACCTGATGAGGTTTGGGAAGAGGTGAGTGGGAGAAGTGTTCTGAGAGGATAACAAAGAATGGTTTTCTTTGCATTTTTGATATATTTAATAGAAACACAGAACTGGAGAAATGTGGTTGCTTGTTAAATTATAAATACAGAGGATTTAACTGAACTTGGAAACTTTCCAGGTGAAAGGATGAAGAGTTTAGACTGTCCTATTTTTATGATCCTGAACAATAATTGTGCTCACCCTTAGGCTGGAGTTCAGGACTCAGTCAGCAATGATTTCTTCATGGTGGGAAAATTGCACATGTGCATAGAGAGAATCTTCTGCCTATGTGTCAAAAATATCTTAATGGGCTCACTGCTCTGGTGGCTTGAGTTCAGGGTGCAAGCTAGTCGGCAAATATATATATCACCTTCCTTTGCTTTAATTAATTATAAAGGGATATGTTATCTTCCTGTAGATTTAAGGAAGGAAGGATATAAGTCTAAGAGGGCTGTTACAGCTTTTGCAACATTTCACACATCATGTGAGATACTCACCAAGTGTACTCACAGCACGCACCAATGTCACAGAATCACTGACAAAAATGGAAATCTTAAGCTACATCGGGACTCAATTTAGCAAATTAAACAAGATGCAAGAGATATTATGACAGATAGGTACCATAGTGCCTCTTCCTATTAGCAGTTTGTCTTCATTTGGCAATCTCTCTCCATCTCATCTTAAGATTTCTTTTATTCTTTTGTCTATTTTTCTTCCCTGTTCATCTTCTCACAGCCAGGATACCTCTCCTGTCAATAGAACCAATAGATAGTTTGATAAACCCATTCAGTATATGAATATGCTAATAGGAGAATTCTCTAGGACTTCTTCAGAGCCCATCTCCCAGTTTCAAGATCTCACAGATGCATTTTAAGAAAGATTCTCTGGAAATAAAAGTTATCAATAGATCTTTCTATTATATTCTATATATTTCAAAAAACTATGTTCCCATAATGTCTTTTTTATAAATGTTATTCTTTTCCATGTCTTGCCATAAAATGCGTCCATTCAATACTCCCAAGGTCTTCAATTAGGCTTCTCAACATTGCATGGATTCTACACATCGCATGAGTCTTGCTTGTACATTAAGTTCTTTCACTTTGAATCCCATTTATACAACCAATTACATCAGCTTTCTAAGAGACAACTTAAGCTAAGAATGGAGAGGCATCCCAAGTGGGCTGGCCAGTGGTGAAAAACTCTTTGATCATGAACACCCAGGAATCAAAGAAAAATACAGTTCAAATAGAATCTATTGAGATTGCCATATATAAGGCACTGTATTAGGCACTGAGGATAATGTGACAAAAAAAAAAAAAAAAGAAAGAAATAGTTCCTACCTTCAACGACTTTGTCAAAAAATAGCCTTTAGTCCTGTGCAGGACTAAATTCTACAATTCTAAATACTACAATAATACAATTCTAATTCTACAGTAAGCAGGGTGACAAAAGGGGGAAAGATGCTAAGAATTATGTTCTCTATTCAGAAAATTACAATTCAGGAATAGTGTGTAAGAGTGTAGGGCAAAGCCCCCCATTCCTCCCTAGGCCTTCTACAGAAACTGAATGGCCTATTTATTCAAAGATTTGTAAAGGGCATGAAAACACTGAGAAGGTCTAGAAGCCTGAACTTTGGCAAAGACAATAAGTTTGCTCAGAATCTTAGTTCATTCACTGATTTAGACTGAGGGGAAAGACTTGGATTTTACAAGCTAAGGAACTGACCATGCTAGGAGTCCAGCTAAAGGGCCCAGGAGTCAAAAGTCTGATGTGGGAAACTGGGATGCTATGAATATTCCTACTATCTCTAGGGAAAGGACTCAAGTTCTTTCCAAAAGGCTCATAGCAGTACTCTAGGCCAGAATGTCAGTTGAGCCCAAAGCTGGAAGCAATGGTGATTATAGCCAAGCAATTAAGCAGCATCCATCAAAACAGCATCTGGTAGCATCCAATGGAAGAGTGCCTGCTGGAGACTTAAACCAAAGTCAGTGGCAACAGTAAGAAGGTTATGAGAGACCTTGCGGTCCTGTAGCATCAGAAAATCTGCTTCCCATGGGTACTACAGGCCTTCCTTCTAGGTCCCCCGTTCTGCTTTATAAACTTTATGCATCTCCATTCTTCCAACTGGCACTATGTGTATTTATGGGAGAGTATGTACCAGGTTTACAGTGGGGGAGGGAAAATGCTGTCACTCTTCTATTCCAGTAAATGCCTTTTGTTTTGAGCTAATTGAATTCTCTGGTGGATTAGAGACAAGCTAAATAACCAGTGGGGGCTCACCAGCAATAGTTTTGAGAGTGACAACCATTCCCCTCCCCCTTACTTAATACCTTGAACCTGGAGTAATTGTTCTTAAGAGATCCAATCTGTAATTAGAAATTAGAAATTGGATAATCTAAGGAGCATTATGAATATTTTAAAATTTAGTTTTTGCTTTAAAACACTCCCAGACCTGATACAGTCTTCCTCTTTATTTTTTAGGTGCCACTGAAGATACAAATGTGAGTAAATCACAAGCTCTGCCTTCCAAGAACTCATAATCTAGTAGAAGATATAAATGTACAAGTAGCTAAAGTACAGGGAAGGTAGGTTGGTATAGTGAGGAGTCAGGAAAACTTATCTTCCTGAGTTAAAATCTGACCTCAGACACAGACATAGAGCTAGAGTTCTATGACCCTGGGAGAGTCAATTAACCCTGTTTGTCTCAGTTTCCTCGTCTGTAAAATGAGATGAAGAAGGAAATGGCAAATCACTCCAGTATCTTTGCCAAGAAAATCCCAAATGGGGGAGGATTCTGGGAAGATGGCAAGTAGGTTGGTAAATTTCAAACTCTCCAGATTTCCCCCACAAATGGAACAAATTTGAACCTCAGAGTGAACATAGATTCATAAAAGACCAAATTATGGACCAAAACAGGGATTCTCCTAATACAACCAGAGAAGATCTGAAGAAAGACCTGGGGCCAGGATTAACCCGTGTGAAGTGCAAAAACCTCAGGGCTAGGTTCCCAGAAATACCAAGCTGGGAGCTCTGGAGCTAGCTGGATGTGGCTGGAACTCCGCAGGAACCATAGATATTTTCATATCCCAGACTGTTTGTTAAGTCCTGATCAGAGTCTGGGAAAATTGAGGGAACCTCGGCTGATCAGGAACCCCAGCCCAGCTAGGCTGCAGAGACCAGGCCCTGGGTGAGAAGGAATCCAGTGAGCAAAGAGGCTGTGGGGCAGGGACACTGCTGACTGCGGGAACTCGCAGGAGGGGGAGCTTTTGGATTGAGGTTCCTGGTCAGAGGACAGAGTTGTGTGTGAGAAGCTCTGAGAAGCCAGAGACATCATTCTCCCCACCCCCCAAGCCAGGATTACAGGGTTTTATTTAAAAAAAAAAAATGAGCTGGCAAAGAAGAACCTCACCATAGAAACATACTATGGAAACAAGGAAGACCAGAGCTCATCAGGACACTGAAGTAAAAAAAAGCTTCCACCCCAAAGAGTAATGTGAAATGGCTCCCTGATCAGAGAGAATTTATTAAAGAACTCATTTGAAGTCAAATGAGAGACATTGAGGGAAATAAATAAAAATTAAAACCATCCAAGAAAAACAAAGATTATGAAAAAAAGTTAACCAACTAGAAAAGAAGATACAGGGTCTCAAAGATGAAAATAACTCTTTGAAAATTAGAATTGGGCAAGGGGAAGACAGTGAAACTATGAGACCAAGAAATAACAAAACATATTATGAAGAATGAAAAAATAAAACAGAATGTGAAATATCTCATAAGAAAAACAATAGATCTGGAGAACAAATCAAGGAGAGAAAATATAATAATAATTGTGACCAAACTGAAAGTTGTGACCCAAAAAAAGGACCTTGACATAATAATGCAATAATGCAAGAACATGATAGAACATGAGGGGAAAGTAGAAATAGAAAAAAATCTACTGATCACCACCTCAGCGAGATCCTTTATGGAAAACACATAGGAACATTATTGCCAAATTTCAAAACCCCATGGGGGTCAAAGAGAATATTTTGCAAGAAACAAGAAAACAAACAAACAAACAAAACCCAATTCAAATATACTGGAATTACAATTAGAATTGTACAGAACTTAGCAGCAGCCACAATAAAAGACTGCAGGTCCTAGAATCATATCTACAGACGATCAAAAGAACTAGGCCTGTGGCCAAAAATATCCTATCCATCAAAATTATCTATAATATTGAACAAGGAAAAAATGGACATTCAATGAACTTGTAGATTTTCAGGACTTTCTACCAAATCTGAACTTAATAGAAAATTTAACATATAAGAACCAATATCAGAGAGTAATCTCAAGGAACTACACATGGATAAATTGTTTAGTTTTTTTATATGGGAAATTTATAGCATATGTTTAAGATTGACACCAACAATACAACAGCTCAAAATAAATAGTAATTATGTCATACAAATGAGGTGCAGAGGAAGAATAGACACAGAGGCATTGTGGGGGAGAAGGGCTTAGAGTTCTGGAAACCTACTCACATCAGGAATGGGTTAAATAGGCAACACTACTTAAATATCATGAAGGGTATAGCACCCTCCAAAATCTATAAAGAAATAAGGGCAGGGAGGGGGGTGGATAGAGGAACAAAGAGTGAGGGAAGAAGACAAGGGAAGAATCCATGGGTAGGGGGAGGTTAAGTAATAGCAAGTCAAGTTATGAACAGAATTAAAGCAAACAGTCAGCAGGGATAGGAAAGATATGTGTGTATCTATGTGTGTGGGTATGTATGTTTATATATATATGTACATATAAATATATCCTTTCTTAACTATAGCTTGCTTGTGAATGGTGGGGGGGGGGGAAGAAAGGGAGAAAAAAGAATAAAGTAAATTTAAGCAGAGAACCAAAGAACATTTACAAGGAAGTAAAAATGGACACTAATGAATATAATTTCTTCTACTAATATATACTATTTCTACTAATACATATTAATATATATATGCATATATATATGTATGTATATACTTTCTTGAACTGGTAATTTGTTGTTATATATTTTGAATCTTCCCTGATGTTCTGCTGGGCACATGACAATGTTCTTTTTGTTTTGTTTCATTTTGGTTTTTGTTTCTTTTCTGTTTTTCTTTTTTCTTATTCTGTTTCTTTAAATAAAATAAATTTGAAGCAAAATAAATTTAAAAAGAAAAAAGAAAAGAAAACCCCAAATGAGGTCACAAGCAGTTGGACACAACTAAAATCACTGAACAGCAGCTCTAAAACAAGGGGTAATATGTTAAATACCATGATAGAGTTATAAGCTAAAAGCTATAAAGATAGAATAAATGGTAGATTTATAGCTTGATGGAATTATTTTTTAAAAAAAAACCATTTAGGTTAATCCCATATTTGATAGATGAATAAACTGAATTTCCAAAAAGGGGATTAATTAAACCAGGCTCACATAGCTAGTGAGCATAAAAGCTGGTATTTGAACATAGGATCTCTCAAGCCAACTTCAGTGTTTTCTATCACACCAAATAGTTGCCTCAGGTCCTGTTGGGAAGATCAGAGAAAAAGAACTAATGATGGAATTGTCATTCAAAATAGACCTTGAAATACAGGCAGAATTTCAATATGTTATAAATGCAAGGATCTGGGGAGAGGGAGAAAAGCCATTCCACTGGATAAGGATGTTATTTGACTTGAAAGGACAGGAAAAGTGGAAAATGTGACTGTAAAGGTAAATTTAAGGATAGATAACACAGGGCCTTGAATGCCAAGCCAGGAAGTGTGAACTTAATTCAGTAATTTATGAGGAGTTATCAAAGGCTTTGATCAGCAGAGTGAGAGTAAGGTAAATTTTTTCTCCTGAAACAGCAAAACTAGAGTAGAAAACTTCAGATATTCTTGGGGAATGAGTTATCCTGACTAAATTAAATTTCATCCCTATGTCATAGTTCTGCTGAATTCGCTCTGTGCTTTCTAGAGCTTCAAATAGCAAGTTTCCCTTAGCTGATACTTTAATATATCAGAAAGATTCAGCTACCTAAATATACATCCTCCCCAAAGCTATTGCTTTAGATTCACTCACCCCTATATTTTCTCTTTCAAAATGCAGATATTTCTGGAGTAGAGTATCTGGTGAAACACTATAGTGTTCCTGAGTTTTGAAATCTTTTTCTTTTGAAAGGAGTCAGTCAGTCAAAATGCATTTATTAAGAACTTGCTATGTGTGAGGCACTGTGCTAAACACTGGGGATATAAAGAAAGGCAAAAATTTGGTCCCAGGCCATAGAAAGAAGCTGTTGTTGAAGGCTGGGAAGAGAAACAGAAAGTAGAACTAAAAGATGTTGAAAATAATATCCTCAACTTCACCACACCTAAGGCTACTCGACTCCTTACTCCAGCTCTTCTGCATTTGTTCTTCGACCCAGCATTCAGGTATAACTTTTTCCAAGTGATTTATAAGTTTTTCCTCTTTTGTCTTCAGGCTTCCAGAAGCCAGTGTTGGAAGAAAAGGTCTTCTAAAATGTGGCCTTTCTCTCTCTTGGATCCAAAGTTTTCTAGGTATATCAAAGTGCCAGTGCCAAGAGTGGTAGTTAATGAAGAATTTCTACCGGTGGGCCTACTGACATTGTATGTGTTGTCAATATACTACAGATTATAATATGTTAATAGACAATGTTCTCAGCAAGTAAAATAGCCAAAAAAACTTATCATGGTAGTAACTTCATAGCATTTTGAAATTATTTAAAAAAAACTCGCCATAAATTAATTCATGGTATAGTACTGTCATATGATTTGCTCAAGTTGATTAGCAAGCATTTATTTTTTTCCCTTTTTATTTATTTATTTTAATAAAGCTTTTTATTTTTCAAAATATTTTTATTTTATACATAGTTTTTGACATTCACCCTTGTGTTCCAATTTTTTTTTCTCCCTTCCTTCCCCTCACCCTCCTCCCCTAGACAGCAAATAATCCAATATATGTTAAACATGTACATTTCTTCTATACATATTTGCACAATTATTATCATCAAGAATTTATTAAGCATCTACTATATACCAGCAATACAAGATTGCACACAGTGTACAATTTCATTGTAAAAAAGGATTTGTCTTGGCAAAGTAAAATGCTGCCTTGTAGCCACATTTCCCGCAAAGTGTCTCCCTTGAAGACATCAAAGATGTTAACCTTGTTTGAAGACTCTGTGATGAATCTCAAAGCAAGAATTATAAAAGGACATTTATATGTTCATTGCTTACAAAAAATTCAGCAGAGTCTAAATGAAATTGCTAGTCAGCTATTTTTTAAATTGTGTCTGACTCTATGATCCCATTTGGGTTTTTTTTGGTTAAGATACTGAAGTGGTTTGCCATTTCCTTCTCTGATTCATTTACAGATGAGGAAACTGAGACAAACAGGGTTAAATGACTTGCCTAGGATCACACTAGTAAGTGTCTGAGGCTGGGTTGCAACTTAGGTGTTCCTGGCTCCAGATCCAGAGTCCTACCCACTTCTAGCTGAGGGATGCCCTATTGTTGGCAATGTCCTTCAGATGCTTCTTTATGCAGATGACCTTGTGCTATTTTCATCAAGCCCTAGAATACAAACATTTTTAAGTACCTACTATGGGCCAGGCACTGTGCTAAGCCTTGGATGTACAAGGGAAAAAAAAAAAGTACAGTCAATTGAAATAGCTTCTCAGAAGAGCTCTATAGCCACACAAAAGGGTTTGGACTACCCATGTCACAAAGGAAAACCCAAGTAGATGATGAGTATGTATTACCCAAATCATGGCACTCTGTTACTCTTCAGTTTGTCAATATCTTGAACAGATATTTAAAATGGACAATTTGGAACAAGATGCAGCATATGATTTTAAGTACTATTGTACTCCAAAAATGACAAAAGGTGGGGGGAAGTACCTCCAGAAAACATGGGAAGACCTGTATGAACTAATGCAAAGTTAAATAAGCAGAACCAGGAGATCATTAAACACAATAACAGTTATACTGTAAAGATAGCTGAGTGAAATGGGAAACTAAGGACTTTTCAGAATAATAACCTTAAGTAATTCAAGGCTCAGCACCAAGGAGCTGTTTAATTATTAAGGCTCTGGGAGAAGAGCAAAGATTTACTCTTCCAGCAGAAAATACCTGAGGTAATCCCTTTTGACCCTTGTTCAGCTGCTTAAAGAAGAAAAAAAGCTGACCAATTGTTTAATGGCCCAGAGAGATCTGAGAAGTCTCCAAAATGGCTGTCTCAATCTGTTAATTGATTACTTACCTAAAGTAAAATAGACCAACCTTTAACCCCTCTGGCTTAATTGATTATTAACCTTTGAAGCAAAACAGACCCCTTTTTCTTAATAACATTTATTGCTTCATCAAGACCCTGGTACCACAAAAAAGCCCACCAGTATTCCAAAGACAAGTAAAGAAAAAAGATCAAGTTTGCCAATGATTTTAAAAGGATTAAGAGGAGATGGATGGGCAAATAGTTTCTGTAAAACCTTGACTATATAATTATGTTCCTTAATACTGTAAAATTGGCTTTCCCTGATCCAAACTTTCTGTTTCTCATGAGAATCAAAATAAAGAAACTTTCTGTTTTGTACCATGCCCTTGAGCAGTCAATTTAAGTTAGGATCTTTGCATCCCATATATAGCCAAATGTGAAAGACTTATCAATACTGATAAGACTTACCAAAGTCTGATCATTACAATGATCCAAGACAATTCCAGTAGTCCCATGATGAAAAAAAAATGCTATCTCCAAAGGGAGAAATGATTATCTCTTAAGTACAAATTGAAGCAAAATTTTTCATTTTCTTTGTCTTGCTTTTTTTTTTTTAGTAATATGGTTATTATGGAAATACCTTTTGCAAGATTTCACATACATAATTGATATCATATTCCTTATTTTCTCAGTGAGTAGGGGAGGGATGGGAAAGAGAGAGAATTTTAAGCTCAATTTTTTTTTTACAAGTAATGCTCAAAAGAAATAATTAATTATAAAAAGAAAAGAAAAAGAAAATGGACAAGTTGGGTCCAGAATTGAGTGAAAGGAGGAAAATAGGCTAGATTATCTTTGGACAACTGCAAAATTCTACAATCCCAAACTGCTTCCTGAAATAAACTGTATCTTTTTAATACAAATGTTCTACAAATCAATTTCAGCTATCATGAAGATAATCAGGATGTGCTGGAACAAGGTCGAAATGATTGAAGCCTATCGTTAAATTTTCAGTTTGAGCATTTATCCTTCAGAGATCAGCAAATTCTATAATTCAAGGCTTGACTCATTGTTTTGTTGAATGTTAAGACTTAAGAAAGTGATGGAGAAAATGTTTATTTTTTTAATAATAGCTATTTATTTTCAAAATACATGCAAAGATAGTTTTCAACATTTACCCTTGCAAAACCTTGTATTCCAAATTTTTCTTCCCTCCTTCCCCCTCTCTTCCCCTAGATAGCAAGTAATCCAATATAGGTTAAACATGTGCAATTCCTCTAAACATATTTCCACTCTTCCAAATGTATTTCCACAGAAAATGTTAATAATGCACATTAAATTTAAAGGTGTACTGAGCATACTTTTTAAAAGAGCAAATTATTAAGCATTTATAATTTATAATTATAGCCCCAAAGATACAGTTTTCATAGTACTATGGCCCAAACTGTTAGTAAGCTCCTTGAATAATACTTTCAAGAAATCTGTGATTACTAGATCTGCTAACTCCCCATATTTTTTTCCTCTCTTTTTGTATAACTTCCCAAGGTGAGCATGTCCTGGATAGAAAATGGACTTTATTTCCTTCTCATGTGCTTGTTTCTTTTATGGTTGTTACTATTTACTTTCTCAAAGTTACAAATCCTATTTGAGGCATGATACCCATTCTAACACACTGGGCAGTCTGACTTTCTGGCCAGAAATCCCTGGAAGGGATACAGATTATTCAGTGAAAATATCAATATGACTAGCAGTGAACAAGAGACCATCACTGTAAAATTGCGCGCGAATTTTGGAATGTGGTCACTTTGGGAGAGATTGTCATGATGAGTAATTGGTTGGGGTTGCCTCCACCTCTCACAGATTCTGGATCTCAGTTTTCTGGTGAAATATAAACTACACTAACCTCTCCTATAAACACTGTTTCCATAGGGTTAAGGAAAGGCTATTTGCTACAAAGATCTGACTGTGTGACTCTGTATAAATCATTCCATCCCTTACTACTCTATGCAACTAAAACTTAAATTGCAGAGAAGGTTCTGATCTGTATTGAGGTATCCCTGACTCCAGGCCCAGTGTTCTATCCACTTCATCACTTTGCTGAAAGATGCCCTAATGTTGACAATGTCCTCCAGATCTCTTTGCAGATGTACTTGGTTGCATCAAGCCCTAGAACAGTCAGTCAACAAAGCATTTGTGCTAGGTACTCTGTTAACTCTGGAGATACAAGAAAAAAACAAAACAAAACAGAAAAACAGTCCTTCTCAAGTTCACAATCTAATTGAATTTATTGAAGTAACTTCTCAGAAGAGCTCTATAGCCATGTAAAAAAGGTTTAGCCCAACCATTTCACAAAGGAAAACCCAAGTAGATGAAGATGTATTGCCTAGTTTCCTCATTTCTTAAACTTTTTCCACTTAAACTTTTCACTCAAGAAATTTTTATGTGACTCTGGGCATATAGGTATATAAAATAGGTATACAGATAAAATATTTATTAATAACAAATCATAATTTTGTGATACCACCAATTCAACAACCCCATTTAGGGTCAAATCTACAGTTTGAGCAGCTTTGCCCTATACCAATGAAATCACAGGTTCTGGCTCTGGGTTTGTCTTAAAGATCAAGCCTCTTGAGGAACTGTCAATATAACTATTATTCTGGAACGTCTAGTTTTGCATTACAGAAGAAGAAATACTGAGAGAGGAAAAAGAGGCTGAAGACAGTTTATTTCCTAACAACAATGCTTGAATTTTTATCTTGCAAAAAAACATCATGAAGAGAATTCTTGAAAGACTTTGGCTGCTATACTGAGAAAGCTGAATGGTGAGAAGTCAGCAGTTTTTAGTAATGGTTAAAGGTGATTTTAACTGTGGTCTTTCTCATAGCTGATATATTATAAACTACCTATGTCTTTGTTTTTTAATCATACTTTTAATAAATAGTATAGACAGCAACCTATATTTAAACCTAGAAAATTAGGAGGGTTGATATATAGAGAAATTTCTCTGGCTTATTAAACAAATAATAAGGAGACAATATGCAGAATTTATGTAAGAGAAATGGCATAAAGTTTGGGAGTCAAAGGACCTGAGATGAAATACCAGCTCTGCTGTTTATTACATGCATGACCTTGCTCACTTAACCTTTCTGGTCCTGTTTCCTCATCTGTAAAATGAGTGAGTTAGACTTAGCATTAGATAAATAGACAAACTCATAAGATTTGATAAATTCTAAAAACATCAATCCCGAAATCTATAAGCACACAAATTTATAATATTTAATAAACTAGGTTAGGATATCAGAGCTAGTTGTTTATTAAATGAGAAAGATAATGCAAACATTGTAATTAATATAGAAATATCATTGATTGCCTTGGATTTGTGGTAGGAATGAAAAAGATTAATGGGTCAGTAGCAGGAGGAGAGAAAGATGACCAACCATGAGGGTTGGGGGGAACCTCAGTAGAAGGTAGAACATCAGGCTAAACTGATTCCCATCAGAGCCCTAACCCAGGGCAATTCCATCAATATTTCCTTCTTCCTCTGCCAGCCACCCCCAGGACTTCATCATCCATTCACTTAAACTTGTGAACTTCAGTTTCCTCATCTATAGAATGAGGGGATTGACTCTAGTGTCTTATTATCCTACTAGCAATGGGACCTTAAGCAAATCATCTTCCCCCTGACCTTGTGTTTGCCCTTATATCATCAGGACAGGACAATAAAACTCCAGCCACCTACTTCAAAGACTATTGTGAGGACCAAAAAATAATACACAAAGAAGTACTTTGCAGTGATAAAGAGTCATACAAGTGTGCATTACAATTCTATGATTTATCTTCAGAAGAAAAGTTGGAGCTGTGGGAAGTAAATGGAGAACTCATGGGCACAATACGATTTTTAAAAAGATGTGCACTAAGAACTCCAAACAACACGAGTGGCTATCATGAAAAATTATTTTGAGACAGAAATAAGAAATTTTGAGATAGAAATAACAAATATGTGGAATACAAAGAAACACTGGCAGATCTGTGTGACCTGATTCAGGTGCAAAGTCAGTAGAACCAATAAAACAAAATAGATACTGATTATTTTAGTAATTATATGAGCCTGCCTACCTCTGATTTAATTCAAATTAATAAACATTTATTAAACACCTACTCATTGTGCTAAGCTTTGGGCATACAAAAAGAGACAAAAAACAGTCCCTGACAATGCTTACAATCTAATAGAAGAGACAAATCCAAACAAATATATATGAAGCAAGTTATCTGCAGGATAAGTGGAAATAAAAGAAGGAAGGCCCTGGAATTAAAAAGGATTGAAGACTCTCTGTAGAAGGGGAGATATTATTTCAGACTTAAAGAAAGCCAGGAAAGTTAGTAGTCTGAATGGAAGAAGGAGGATGTTCTAGGCAAGGGAGACAACCAGAGAAAATGCCCAGAGCTAAGATATGGAGTGTTTTATTCATGGAACAGCCAGAAGGCTAATGTTACTGGATCAAAGGGTACCTGTTGGAGGACCAAGGTACAAAAAGACGGGAAAGGGAGGAGGGGTCTACCTAGGGCTTTGAATGTCAAACAAATAATCTTGTATTTGTTCCTGGAAGCAATAAAAAAAATTACTGGAGTTTACTTGGGGATGGAGGGGAAGATGGAAAGGAAACAGACATGACTTACCTTGTGCTGTAGGAAAGTCACTTTAGTGGCTGAATGGAGGATAGAGTGGAGTGGAGCTTGAAACAGGGAAACCCCAAGTTATTACAATAATGCATGAGGTGATGGGGGCCTGCACTGGAGTAATAATAGTGTTAGAGTGATATAACATGATTTTTGTGGTCCTCTGATTTTAGGGGGGCTTCTGTTAAGTCAATAATTCTAAATCTTCTGGCTTTGGAGTCTGCCTCAAAAAACGCCAACACCTAATCCATTTGATTCTGAATAGACCACTTCTCAGTCAGATAGCTTCTGCCCTCAGGATAGTCCCACAGATCAAACTCCTGAGACAATAGTGAATAGATCACTCCTCAGTTCATTTCTGACTGTCAGATAGATAATCTATTGGTCAGTGATAACCAAATTCCAGAGACCACTCCTCTGGGCCATAGAATTAGCATGTCAATGACAGAAAGCTGGATAAAGGGATCTCTTCCCTCTTAGCACTTTGCCGGATTCTTTTGGAACTTAGCCTGCTTGTAATGGCACTACAATTACAAATAAACTTTCCCTCCTGACCAGGAAAGGAGTTCAAGCCGGCAAATTCCTTTGAGATACCTTGCAACATCAGTCTGTGACCCTAAACCTTAGGGGTTCCCCTTCCCAACTTCAACAAGAGTAGAGAAGAAGGGAGCAATGCTGCAAATGTGAAGTTGATAATACTTGGCAACAACTTGAATATGAGGTCTGAGAGAGTGAGAAATCCAGGGTGTCTCTTAGCCTGGAGAATGGGAGAATGGTATTGCTCTCAACAGTAATAGGGAAAGTCAGTAGTGGGGAGAATTTAGGGGCAAAGAATGAGAGGATTGGACTCTAGGCCTCTAGGGTTTTGAACATATTGAGTTAAAAATGTATATTGGACTGTGGGAACTGAGTGTAGATTGCAACACAGGATTTTCACTCTTTTTGTTGTTGTTTGCTTGCATTTTATTTTTTCTCATTTTTTTTTCCTTTTTGATCTGATTTTTTCTTGTGCAGCATAATTGTGGAAATATGCACAGAAGAATCACACTTATTTAACATATATTGGATTACTTGCCATCTAGGGAAGGGGGTGGGGGAAATTTTTGGAATACAAGATTTTGCAAGGGTGAATGTTGATGCATATCTATGCATATGTTTTGAAAATAAAAAGATTAAATAAAAATAAAGAATACTGGACATATAATTTTATTTTATAACCAAACTGGCCTTTACACTGTTCCTCACACACAGTATCCATTTTTCTTGTCTTTCTTTGGGCAGGATCCCCTCTTTCACCCTTGCCATCCATATCATAAAATTTCTAGTTTACATCAAGCCCAGTTCCCTTTCCTATTCCCTCATTTTCCAATCCCTCAAATTATCAAGTATTTTGTATATACTTGTATACATATGTACTTTCCCATACTACCACCTCAATAGAAAATAAGCTCCTTGAAGTCAGGAACTACTTAATTTTGTCTTTGTATTCACAAAGCCCAACACAGAATTTGACATTTTAACAGTAGTAACTTAATAAATTCTCACTGAGTGCTTGATCAGGTAAATAAAAGAAATATAAAACAAAACCAAAGGCTATATAATTATCACCATCAATCTTGCTCCAGAAAAAAGAAATGAGGAAATGTAGTTTTTTAAAATGGAGAAATGGGTGTGGTATCAGACTTAGTGGCTATGTCACTTTGATTTGCTCACCTGATTACTTTATTACAAGAGAAGGCCCCTGGGGTTGTGGAAGGAAGAAAATCTAGAAATGACCTTGATATAAAAACAAGAAGCATCAATAAAGCTTAATAAAAAGAAATGTGTTCTTTTAGGTCAGGTGCATGAAGGCCCTGAAAGCAAGGTCAGGATTTGGAGATAATGAATCAGTGAGTCAAATAGTTTTTTAAAAAAAACCTTGTACTAAATACAAATATTCACTAAGGACATATATTAACAGATGCAGTTCTCCAGGTCTCCAACCAGCAGGATATGCCCAGATCAGTAACAACAATCTACAGAAAATAAAAACTCCATCAAATCCAAACTGTTACCCTTCCCCCCCCCCCCAGTTTATATAGTATTAACCAAAAAGTAGATTTGAGTAATTTTACCTAGAGTCTTATAAGAAATCAATTTGAGTGGACAAAGATCTGGATTTGGACAAAGTACTTGACTACTCTGACACTTGGTTTCCTCATCTGTAAAATGGATAGGGTTGAACTGGACAATTTCTAGCAGCCCTTTTCAGCTTCATGTCACAGTGAGTCAGAAAAACCAAATCCAGAATGAACTAATTCTCCTAATGAATGCCAAGAAAAATAACAAGTTGTTTTTAGCTGTAGGGGCATGAGAAAATCACAAAAAAACATTGGACCACATTTCAGAAAGGAACACCGTCACTTACATAAAGTAGGTTCTCCATAAATGTTGAATGGAACTATTGCATAAGCCAGGAAATGGTAACAGAGCATTTCACGATTCATAATCACTTCTTGTTACCTCACACAGACATACTACATCCTAGGGCAATGATCTGATTCCAAGGGGTATATGATTAACCAATCAAAGAGTGGGAAGATGGGACACATTCTACCCTCCTGGACATAGTCAGTCTTGGAATTTATCTCCATCATAAGAACATCTATCCTGATCTCCCACTCTACCCTTCCTTCTGCCATGCAAGCTCTCTACCTCTTGCCTTCATGTCTTCCCCAATGGCCTCTTCAGGGGAATAACAATCTTCCATGGCACCCACAGCAATATCTGTGCAGATATCAATGAAGAAAGCACCCCCTCTAACCTAGTATATTCATTCACCATGACCTCACAACTCTACCAGGCAATCCACAGAGACCAGTCAGTAGTGACTGGAAGAGTCCCAACTCATCTTCTTGTTTTGAGTGAGCCAGAGTGAGTTGCACAAGATGAACAGGGGTGGGTTTTTGTAATATTCATCATAAACCCTTATACCCTTTCCCAAAAAAAATCTACCTTTTCAGAACTCTGTTCTTATATTTAAGCATACCCCTATTCTTCTAGCCACCCAGTTTTACAATCTTAGTATCACCTTCAAACCTTATTCCTTATATCCCATTTGTTACCAAAATTTATCATTTCTCCCTCTGCAACATCTCTCGAATCTCTACTACCCCTTCTCTCTACTCACACAGTTAACGTTCCAGTACGTCTTCATTGCCTCTCTTCTGGACTAGAGCAATTGTCTCCTAATGGGTCTCTTTGCCTCAAATCTTTCCCCTCTCTAACCCATCCTTCACTCATCCATCAAAGGAGTTTTTTCCTAAAGAAAAGGTCTGATGGTACGACCTTTCCCTCCTACAATAAACTCCCCACCCATCTCCCTATTACTTCTAAGATCAAATGTTAGTCTCTACCTCTTCTTTTTCAAATTTATATTTTTGTGTGCATTTTATAATGTACACAATTAGCAAACTAGTATATAACAATGCACATATATAAAATTTATAAATAAGGAAATATGGGGTAGCCAGGTGGCATACCAGGGTTAGAGTTAGGAAGACCTGAGTTCAAATCTGATCTCAGACACTTAACATGCTTACTAGCTGTGTGACTCTGGGCAAGTCACTTTACCCCAATTGCCTCACAAAAAACCCAAAGGAAATAGGTTCATTTTTCATGTACTCATGTATGTTCAAACATGCTTTACTGATAAAGGTATGCAATCAGTTTGGAAGCAAATGTCCTTGTTGCCGTTTTTACTTGGTCATTTCAGTTGTGTCCAACTCTTTGTGACCCTATTTGGTTTTTTTTTTAACTTGTTTGTTTTTTGGAAAAGATACTGCAGTGGTTTGTCATTTCTTTCTTCAAATCATTTTATAGATGAGGAAACTGAGGAAAACAGGATGAAGTGACTTCCCTAGAGTCACACAGCTGGTAAGCAATTGAGGCACTCTTATCCACCGTATTTCCTAGCTGCCTCTAGCTGGAAAGGATCTTAGAGGCCATGGAGAACAACTTCCTACTCTTACAAATGAAGAAATTAAGGTACTGAGCTGCTAAGTGACATCTAGGATTTGGATCTCCCCGGGTCCAAATCCAGTGCTCCATACTCTGCTAGGCTATTTTTTGATTAAAAAAAAAATGCGGATGGACTGTGTAACAGTACCATTAGATAGTTGACTTCAGAATTGGTTAATGTTCCAACCAAAGAGTGAGACTAATGAACAGGATCAATTTTGGCCTGGAAGAATGTCTCCAGTGGAGTGCCCCAGGGATCAGAACATGTTCTAATCAACATTTTTAGTAATGACTTGGATGAAAATGGAGTTGGCAAAATTTACCAAATTTGCAATGATACAAAGCTAACAGCTGAAAGGCTGCTTAATATAATTAGGACCCTAAGTGATCTTGTCAGGTTCCAAGGGTGAGTCAAATATAATATACTTCATTGCAGAAATGGGGTGGATAATTGGTGAATTTTAAAACTCAGCTAAATCACTACCTTCTACATGAAACCATTCCCAATCCTGCCCCTTTCCCCTCTCCCCTCTGTCTCTGTCTGACACTCTCACTCTCTCTCTCTCTTTCTGTCTGACTCAGTCACTCTCTCTCTCTCTCTGACTCTCTCTCCCTCCCCTCATCTCTCTCTCTCTGTCTCTCTCCTTTCCTCTTTCCTTCCCTCCCTCAATTTTTTGGGTAGCAGAGGGGGCAGGGATATATTTTGAAATAAAGGTGATTTAAAAGGCATCAAAAACAAGATAAAATATTTTCAAAGAAATTTGATAAGAATAAATTTAAAAGACTGCAAGTGGGATCAAAAAAATATCTGCATAGGTTTTGAATCTAGAAGATGTGATTTAAAAAAATTTGTGTTAAAAAAAAAACCCTAACAGTTTTCAGGAGCTGGAAGCTCACTATGAACCAATAGTGTGACATGGCAGCCAAAAATGCTTTCACTGCATTGTTACCTGAAAGTGGGAAGGGATAGTCCTAATCTACTATGCAATGATTAGATCCTGTTTAGAATACTATTTCCAATTAAACCCCTACTAGAATTTTATGCCCAGATCTGGATGCTACATTGAACTATATGCATTGAAATGTGGCCTCTTACTAGCTATGTGACCCTGGGCAAGTCTCTTAATCCTGTTTGCCTCAGTTTCCTCATCTGTAAAATGAACTGGAAATGGCAAATCATTGCAGTATCTTTGCCAAGAAAACCCCAAATGGGGTCACAATGAGTTGGACATGACTAAAACAACTGAATGTCACAGTTCATGAATAGAACTGATAAACTGGAATGTGGCCAGAGAGGGGAAATGGGGAATTTTTAGCCTGAAGGAAAGAATACTTAATTCTTGTCTATGACTATTTAAAGGGAAGTATGGCAGCAGGAATAGGTTTGTTTTGCTTGACCTCCAAGTTCCATGGGTAGAAATGACAAAGATGCAGATTTCAGTTCAATATAAGGAAAAGTTGTAGAGGTAGGATAAGTTGTATGGGGGTTGAGGAGGGGAATGAAGAGGGAAGGAGGGAAAGTAATTAATTCTTTGCCTCCGCTCTACATCAGGGGTCTTCCTACAAAGGCCAGATGACCACTTCTCAGAATGTTGGAGAGGAAATTCTTACTCCGAGGTCCCTTCCATCTCTAGGTTTTTATGATTTGATCGTTATTATTTCCACCGTGCCATTTACAGTAATCTCTGTATCTTGCAGAGGTGGAAGCTGGTACCAGACTTTGAAAACAACTTCCTTGATAAGCCTTTCTGAGGGTGCTCCCATTGGAAACTTAATGTGGTAACTTGGCAGTGACCTTCTCTGATGAAGGCCACATTGTCTTTGCATTTATTTTACTTCATTAGCTAATGCTATAATGTAGACTGTATAATCATCTGGAGTTTTATGGATTCATTTGTTTTCTGAAGTGGAATTTCCATGGATGAGTAAACTTCTTCTTGCATCTGGGGCAGGATAGAAATAGTTGCTTCTCAGAAGCTGACAAGGTAACAAATAGATAGACACTGTAATATTGTGCTGTACTGCTCATCAGCTTGATTTTTTATTTTTAATTAGCTGGAGAGTGATTAGTAAGATGATTTTTTTCCTTGAG
This sequence comes from Sarcophilus harrisii, assembly GCF_902635505.1. Lineage (NCBI taxonomy): Eukaryota > Metazoa > Chordata > Mammalia > Dasyuromorphia > Dasyuridae > Sarcophilus > Sarcophilus harrisii. Next base: position 381,259,645 of record NC_045426.1, on the reverse strand, counting down.
GTATAAATTTCTAAAGGACAGAAGGGGAAGGAAAATCTAGGCAATGCAATGATATGTTTCCATCATTAGTTTCAGTAGGTTGGCTTTACTCGATCTTGCTTTGTCAACAAGTAACTGTTCTCTCTGGAAGTGTCTGTCAGCACGGCAAACCTGTTCTCTGAAGCCTCCATTGTGGAATCTTCCCAGGCTGCCACAAGGTTCCACTAGGATGGTAATGACACAGTTCCAATAAGAGCTTCAAAATGGTGGTGAAGATTCTTGTTGATAACTGCTCCAGGAGAAAATCAGTACTTGGGACAATAAAATCTAAGGCAAACTGCAATCCCAGAACACATAATTAACAAAGGCTGGGGCAGGGTGCCCCAGAATGAATAGCAAATGAAATAAGGACGTTAAGCAACTATATGGAATGGGCTTTTAGGTTATTTTATAAGTATTTTATAAACACATTTTATTTTATAAATTTTTTTATAAACATATACTGGCTAAAGATGGCTTGCTATCTTATACAAAATGGTGGTTATACCAAAAATTATTTTATGGCAGAAGGGCAAAAAGGAAAAATTTTCCAGTGAATGGAGGCTGAAATTAACTTAAAGAACTAGATATGATAGGCTTTTTGATAGTCCTTTCTTCTTTCTACTGCTTTGAGTTAAATTGAGCTTTTAAGGATTCCATATGGATAAGATGAGTTGGGATGACTTTCCCTCTGAATCAAAATCTAAAATAAAATAAATAAATGGGAAAAGACATACAAGCATTAGGTAGAGAGAAATCATCTTCTGACAATGATGGGGTGAGTTATTCAGATGTGCCATTATGTGACTGCTGATGCAGATGCAAACTCAATGACTGTAATTTTACTTCTGTCTTTTAGCAGTTGTAGAACTGATAAGAGGCATTAGGAAAGTAAACTAAAGGCTCCCTTAACACACCATGAAAATAAGTAGACTGGTAAATTAGCGAAGGCAAGAAAAAAATGTCACGAGTAGCTGCAGAGACAAAGACAAACTGAAAGAGGGGCTTTTGACATTAAGCCGGTCTACAATCCAATACCATCACTGTGCTCAATGAATAGCTTTTAATTATACATTAAGAGTTCTGGTTATGTTAGCAGGAAAAAAAAAGTCTTTTCTTTAAGCTCTAGGGAAGAAATCAAAGTTGCAATGAATAATGATCTTAATAGTCAAGAAATAGACAACAAAACTATATTAATGGGGGACCTCAATCTCTCCCTCTCAAAACTAGAGAAATCTAACCAAAAAATAAACGAGAAATAAGTTAAGGAATGAATAGAATTTTAGGAAAATTAGATATGATAGAAATTTGGAGAAAAATGAATGAGGATAGGAAAGAATATACCATTTCTCAGTGGTACATGGCACCTACACAAAAACTGATCATATATTAGGGCATAAAAACTTCATAATGCCAATGCATTGAATATTTCTGCCTTTCTGCATTTATGCATTCTGCATAAAAAATATATCTGATAAAGGACCATGGAAAGATAGAATAAAACTAATTGGAAACTAAATAATGTAATCCTAAAAATGAGTGGGTCAAAGAACAAATCATGAAGACAATCAATAACTTCATCAAAGAGAATGACAATAATGGGACCACATACCAAAACTTATGGTATGCAAACAAAGCAGTTCTTAAGGGAAATTTTATATTTCTAAATGTTAACATGAAATAGAGAAAGAGCAGATCAATGAACCAGGCATGTGAATTAAAATGCTAGAAAAGGAACAAATTAAACATCCCCAATAAAATATCAAACTAGAAATTCTGAAAATTAAAGGAGAGTAATTTTCAGATATGGAATCAAAGCTATCTATAGTTATACTAGAGGGGGAGAGATGCTCTAAATCACTATTTATTAGAGAAATGCAAATTAAAACATCTCTGAGATACCACTTCATATTTATCAGATTGGCTATTATTACAGAAAATTCAAACATTAATGCATTGTTGGTGAAGTTGTGAACTGAACCAACCATTCTGGAGAGCAATTTGGAACTATGTTAAAGGGCAATAAAACTGTGCTTATCCTTTGATCCAGCAATATCGCTATTAGGTCTATATTCCAAAGAGATCATAAAAAAAGGAAAAAGTATCTACATATACAAATATATTTATAGTAGCTCTTCTTGTAGAGGGTAAAGAATTGGAAATTGAGGGAATGGCCATCAGATGGGAAATGACTGAACAAATTGTGGTATATAAATGTAATTTGAAAATTATTTTGCTTATAAGAAATGAACAGGCAGATTTCAGAAAAACCTGGACTTACATGAACTAATACTTAGTGAAATGAGCAGAACCAGGAGACCATTCTACACAGTAACAACACATTGTTCAATGATCAGTTATGATATGCTTAGGTCTTCCAAGACAATTCCAAGGGATTTGTGATGAAAAAAATACTTACCACATCCAGAGAAGGAACTAGAAAGGCTGAATACAAATCAAAGGATACTATTTTCATTTGTAATTTTTTTGTGTTTTTTTCCCTTTTGATATGACTGTTCATTCACAATACAATTAATGTGGAAATGTGTTTAACATGATTGTACATGTATAACATATTGGTCTTGCTGTCTTGAGGAAGGATGAGGGAAGGGAAAAAGGAAGAAAAATTTGAATGTCAAAATTTTACAAAGATGAATGTTGAAAATTATCTTTACAGGTAAGTGGAAAAAATAAAATATTAAGTACAAAAAAATCAAAAATCAAAGGAAAAACTAATAAAATTGAAAGTAAGAAAATAATTGAACTATAATTAAAAGCTAAGAGCTGATTTTATGAAAGAAAACAATAAAATAGATAAACTTTTGGTTAATTTTATTAGAAAAAAGAAGAAAAAAAATTACCACTATCTAAAATGAAAAGGGTAAATTCATCACCAATGATGATTTTAATTTAATGGAAATTAAAGCAATAATTGGGATCGGTTTTGTCCAACTTTATGCCAATAAATCTATATTCTAAGTGAAATGGATGAATATTTACCCCAAAAAAATCAGTTAAGAATTCTTGGGAAGGGTACCTAAATATATTTAGATGCATTGTTTTCTTGAGTGATGGCAATAGTGGTTGTGGCTCATAAGTGGAATGGATAGCCATGGTTATCACTATATATATATATATATATATATATATATATATATATATATATTATATATACACACTTAAAAGGTATCTCATTCAGTCAAGATATGAGTAATGAATAGGATCTAGGATCCTGTCTTTTGACCTTACATATCTTTCTGTTATTAACCTTTTATTTTAAACCAGGACCCAGATTTTAATCAAGTTCTTTTTTTAAAAATTTATATAAGCATTATTTTTATTTCATTACAAGTAAAAAGAACTGCAGAGTTTCCATGCTTTCTCCTTCACAAAAGATGAATTTTGGGAGTGTGCAACAGGCATTTCTAAGAAAAATGTTTTAAAAAGTTAAGAAAAAGGGGAAAAAACAATTCATATAATTATGACAAAGTGCAGAACTTTAGATAAATTAGTTCCTAAACATATCAACTTTACAATGATATTTACATTATAATGATGTTTCCATGAGCTAAATGGTTTAAGATATGACAAATGTAGTAAGTAAAAAAAGTCCCTGATAGGATAACTGTTGCAATTAAAACTAGTTAAGAAAAGTCTCAAGATTTGGAAGTGAAAAAAATAACTTTACCAGACTGCTTTGTTTTATAAGACACCAGTATTAAGTGTCATTTATGCTTCTAGGATTTAGCAGTGAGTAAACATTATCAAGTTCTTATGTAATGTTGTTTACAATCTCTTGAACAAAGTTGAATTATCTTCCTATAAGTTAATTGATCTTTTTTTTTTTTTTACAATTTTAACCTATGACCCACTGTCACAACAAACCTTTTACCTCTGCCTTCTAGCACTACCCCCCCCCCCACTTCTCACATTTTACCTCCAAATCAAATTTGTCAAGAGGAGCATCTTGGTATCCCTTCAGCCTGGGCAAAAGCAGAAGTATATGGGACAGGGCACTTAGACATTTTTCTTTAAGAACTACCTATTTAATTAATTTATGTTTTTCTTCTTTCTTTGAGAGAATTTAAATGTTGTTTTTTGAGGAACGAAAAAGAATGGTTAAATATAATAACCTTATACAGAGAACTACCCCCAGAAACCCATCAGACAACCTTGCAGCATATGCCAAACTCATCTGTATCTAAATACAAGAGCAGCTTTTTAAAGAGACAAATCTTTCCTTGGAGGTTTAAACTTCAGACAGTCTGGTTGATATTGTTTAAAGAATGATGCTATTATTGTTATTTGCTATTGTTGTTCATTCTTCATTCTTGAAGAGGATCAATGACACAGGAGGGTGATGTCTTGACTTAAAAAGTCAATTGGATTTAACTGAAGTAAAAATTCTGCAAAGTCATCAACCTCATTCTTTCCTCCAGAACCATAGGAGTCAAGATGACTAGAGATGACCCCAGAAGCATCAGGGGATCTTGGCTTATTTAAACTGTTATGCCCTGAATAAAATTATTATAGTCTCCCCTTTTTTCCTTACCATTAGGACTGGAAGAATTGAGTCAGAAAAGAAGTCTTGAAATGCCATTGTGTCATAAATTCCAGGTGCATTATTTCAGTCCTTGCTAGGATAATTCCCCCTTTGTTTGAATCCTGTCCCTGGCCTTATGTTGACCTCTATCCTGTCAGGATTAATTATGATCCTTTCCTGGAATTATGACTTATCCACCCAGCCAGTCTCTTGCTCCCCTTATCTAATTGTTTGAAAACCCTATTTAGCTATAAAAGTTCCTGCTTCCATTCGACCCACTAGCCTAAACTCTCCACATTAAAAGATTTTTTAAAAAATGAATCTCTGTCTTGCCTCAATTTCTCTGCTATTACAAAGTTAAGGTCTTTCCCCAAGTCTCAGTTTGTCTGAGGTCACACCCATTCAGTGATTTGCTAAGTAAGAAATTTAGCAAAAGTAGCCTGAGTTTGCCCACTCAAAAGAAAAAAAAAATCAATCTGGGAGGGGAAGTTTCTCAGGGTTCCTAGTCAGAAGAGAAACAATTGTTATTTACAATCATTCATCCACCCAAACTCAAACACTGACCAGGTAAGGGTTGGGCTGGAACCCATTACTGGCCAATTAGTGAAAGCCAGAGTACTTTGAGTTTAAGGCACATACCTCCATTGCTAAAACTAAAAGGAAGACCTGTGTTCGAAGTGTTCATGTCCTTTAAACATTTATCTATTAGTAAATAAAATAGCTAATATTTACTAGCTATGTTACCTGGGCAAATAACTTGATTTATTTGATTCTCAGTTTGCTCATCTATAAAAAAGGATGATAACATACCCATTGAACCTAACCTTCTAAGAGTCCTTATGGTATAATGGATGGTAAACCAGCCTCAGAGTTTAGGAGCCATAGACAGCTGCAAGTGTTTTATGTCCTGTCTACCATCTGTGAGATGCTGAGCAAAGCAGTCAATCTCTCAATGGCCCGAGCTATTCTCTAAGATTCTGCATTTTAGAGCAGGTGCAGATCTGCATTGGTACAAGACTTTCCTCACTAGGAGTTCCCATATGAATGATATCGCAGGTCTGGTCCAAAAAACCCTACTTCTCAGGGTTATGAAGAAGATGAACTGACTCATGATGAGATTGCACACAAATATCATTGTTAAAGAATGAAGAAATTGTGTCACATTGTTTCCATGTTGTTGTTGTTAAAGAAGTTTTCACTGATGTCTTTTGGTTTTTTAAAATAATCTTATTTCCCAACTGGAGCAAGTAAGTGGCCCAACAGATAGAGCCTAGAGTTAGGAAGATGTGAATTCAAATGTAGTGTGAGACACTAGCTATATGATTCACTTAACTCTGCCTCAATTTCCCCTTCTAAAAATAAACTGGAGAAGGAACTGGCAAAAAACCTATTATTTTTGCCAAGAAAATCTTAAATGAGGTCACAAAAAGTTGAACATGATTAATCTACCCCAAAAAAAAAAACAAAAGAAAAATAAGAAATTAATCAGTATAAAGTCTGAAAATATTTGCAATGTACCATACTCATGAATCTCTCACCTCTGCAAAGTGGTATGATTGATGGGGGTCTTCTCATATTTTTTCTCTGGAATCACTCATGTTCTTTGTAACATTCACTTTTAATTTGTGTGTTTGTGACTATTTTTATTTACATTGCTGAAGTCCTTTCGTTTATTTTTTCTTTTGACTCTGGTTACACCATGTGATAACAGTTCATGTAGATCTTTCCATAGTTCTCTGTATTCATCATACTCATTATTTCTTTGTTTTGTTGTCCACTTACTCATTCCTGAATAAGGGGCCTTATTTTCTACTAATGGGAATGATGTTCAAAGCTAGATTACTCATATTTAATCCAAGACAATTTCAAAGGAGTCCTGATGAAAAATATTCTCCACTTCCAGAGAAAGAACTGATGGAGTCTGAATTCAGATCGAAGCATACTTTAAAATTTTTCTTTATTTTTGTTTGTGTGTGTGCTTTTAGTTTGTTTTCTTTCACAAATGACTAATGTGGAAATATGTTTTGCATGACTGAATATATGTCAATTTCTTGCCTTCTCAATGAGAGGAGGGAAAGAGAATTTGGAACAAAAAAATTTTTCAAAAAGGAATGTTAAAAATTGTTTTTACATGTAATTGGAAAAAATAAAAACAAAACGAAACTCATGTCTCAGCCAAGAACTTTTATTCATCAGTGTCAGTTAGCAAAAACTCAATGAGTATTCATTATGATCATTCTTAGTATATTATTAATAGCTAGTGCTTATGTAGCTCTTTAAGGTTTGCAAATATATATATATATATATATATATATATATATATATATATATATAATAGCCAGTATTTATGTAGCTCTTTAAGGTTTGCAAAGTACTATATATATAAAATATCATTTGTTCCTGTGCATGATGCTTTCTTTGTTAGATATCAGAGGAAAATAATACATGGTCCCCGTGGCTATTACTGAGCATTTAAAGATAACAGTTGGTGGGTCTGGACTACTTCCAACATCTGATTCAAAAAATGAGTTTTTTCTTTGGATGTAGCAGGGATAGATGGTGGTCAGACTTGTTGGCTACTCCAAGCATCACCAGCAGTAGCTATAACAGCAGCAGCCAGAGAATTGATATGGTACATGAGAGTAAGAGTCAGGGGTCAGGGAGGCTCCCAGACATGCAGCTGTCCAAGTAGGTCCCTATAACATTATCAGTGGCTGGAATAAAATTCTGGATTAAAGACCACCTGGCACCTGGATTTTTGCCCTCGAGGTGATGGGGCTCTACTTTTTGTTGGCTCCCTACATCTTTGGTTCTCCTCTTTTTTTTTCTTTTTTGGTCCCTCTGGATCCATTCCTGTCCCTGCGTTGGCTGATCCGACAGAATACAATATGGTCCCTTTAATTTATAGCAAATTACTAATACCATCTGTTAGAGAGGAATATAACCAGCATCCATTTAGAATTACAGTCCCTAAAGACTTGGTATAACTGATATTATATTTTCAAATGCCTTTGGAAAACCATTTCATAAAAAGGTTCAATGAGCCTTAAAGTTTTTAGGGAAAAAATAGCAAATAAATCCAATGCGTCCTCTACTAAAGTCCTACTTTGATATATCATTGTGATCCAGGGGCTGTGCCCTGGGTTCTAAAGGCCATGGCAACAAAGGGAAAGTGGAGGCAGCTGAAGAAGAGGCAAAAAAAGACCTGAGGATAAACCATATGTCCACTGTCCAAGGACCAGCCTCAGTAAACAGAAATAATTTCATCACCAGCAGTTTGACCACTGAATGATACTTTGGGCAGAGTGGCCAATGAAACATTTTAGTCATTAAATATGTGTTTATGTGTATATGCACGTATATTTAGTTATTATACATTTATAACTATAAAAATACATATGCATATATAACTAAGTGTAATCATAAAAACAGTAGGAGCACTGAACAATAACACAAAAAATGAAATTGACTATTGGAAAATCATTGGTTATCTTTGGATCCATGTTTTCACTGAGACAGAAAACTTCCTGAGCCAAAGAAAATTGACAGCTTGACTGTAATCTTTAGAGTTGGAGAACTGCTCAGAAAGTTCAAATAATCTACCTGTAGTTATAGATATTGGGAACCACTTCTGAATGATGCTCTAGAGCAAAGTTCAAAAATGATACCCAATTAGAAGAAAGGAAAAAGATGAAGCTATCATTTGCAATGAAAACACTTGAACTTGATCAATGGGAAGCAAGTTATTGATACATGCAAAAATGGGAAGTATATAAAAAATATGATCACCATTTTCTATGGAAATTTAATCAATCATCACAATGTTGGTCCAGACGCCCTTTAAGAGCTTTCTCAGCTCACCAGTATTTGAGCTCTTCTCTAAGCAGTGTGACATAGCAACTAAATGAAATACTCTTTTTAGATATAAAGTAGTTCATAAAACTTTAGGGAGAAAAATGGGTATTCATGTATAAAAAACATCACCTCAAAACCCTGTGTGTTAAAGGGGAAAATAAGTTTGTAGAAAGCTTGGAAATGAGACCCAATTAAGCCAGATCATACCATGAAAATTTTAGGGAAAAATTGGAAAAAGAACAAAAAGGAGATGAAAAAGAGAAAAGACTTTTTAATATTACTATTACCAAGCAGAGCTATTGTAGATGGAAGAAAAGATTCATCATATGATCCTCCTCTTAGTGGCTGAGTTAGATTTGCAACAGAGATAATGAGAGTTGAGATAATTGAGAAACTGGGAGGCTGAGTATTCATAGAGAAGACCTGAATTTGGCATCTGAGTCAGGTACCAAATTTACTGGGGAAGATTTACAGTGACATAGATGATAGCAAGAAGAATCTGAATATGACAAAATAAACTTTAAAGAAGGCTTCTGAGAGAGACAGGAGTATCTGGAAGTAGCAATGGAAAGCAAGGACATAACAAATCCTCCTTTTCCTCTTCCTTTCCATGTGGGGAAAGTTGCACCCAGTCTTGGAGAAAATGCCAGGAAAAAGCTCTATGTCATCAAATATCAAAAGAGGATAGGAATGTCTTCTTTTCTTCTTATCTTAGGAAGATAAGAGGAAGTCTAAGATGAATGGAAGAGTTTTAACAATATAGGAGCTTTCCAGAAGACCCAATGGAAATAGAGAGAAAAATCAAAATGGAGTGTTCATAGAGCTAGGGTGGAGTTTACTGTTAGGAGATAGGAGGAAGGGTACAAAGTACCTTCATTTTTGATTGCACCCATCACTCCCCTGCCTGTTGCAGAAATTAAGTATGGTGCCCATCTCTGGGATAGGCAGTATTTTGGAGGCATTCTACATCAATGGGAAGGGGAAGGTGATGTTTTGGGAACCTTGGGTGGCAAATCCAAAGGCTGGGGAAAGGAGTGGGTCAGTTAGGCAGGAAAAACTTTTTTATGGAGAAGGAGAAGAAAGAGTTCCATTCTGCTGGCAACTGGGAAAAGGCCTTCCCTTGCCTCATGTCAGCTCTACTTCTGGAACAAACTATTATGTCCAGCAATGGCAACAGAACCACCATATCTGGATTGTAACATCTCCATTTCCAACGTGCTTTATGAGGAAGGAGGAATGTCACAAAAGAAAATGAAATGGAAAGAGCAATTGGAGAGAACCAGGTATACACACACAGATGTCCTGAAGGGGACACAATTTTAAGGATAGTGAGGGAACAATTCATAAGATATCTTAAAGGAGGAGAAAGCATCAAATGATTGATTAAAAAGCTGTTACTACTGGGAGGAAAAAAAGGTAATCAAGAAAAACATCAATAACTGCTGACCCATATGTAGACTTTCTCATTTCTATAAAATCTTTATGAAAATGTTATACATATGCATCAAGGGCATTGCTGAAAATATGAGAAGGAAGCAGGCAGGCTTTTCAAATGATATTCTACAGCAGATCACGTCTTTACACTTGCTCAATCAACTAAAAGGCACAGAGAATACAAGATTTCACTATGCTCATTATTTGTTGGCTATTAGAAAAGCATTTGATTTAGCGGAACAAAATGCTTCCTTAAAAGGACTCAAACAGGGTGTTTGCCATGCATATGTTAATGTCATATAAGATTCTATGATAGATGCAACCACTGAGATAACTTTGATCCTCAAATTATTAATATCAAGAAATACCTAAAACTGGGGGATGGATATTTGCCAAAAGCGTTTGCCAGGATCAACAGAGAAAATCCTGCATATTCACCATACATAATAAGGTCTTCCAGATGCTCATTTTCACATGTCATTATGTTTATTACATTAAGTCCCAGAATACTACAAAGCCTCTTAAATGAGATTCACAAACACTCAGAAGACAATCCATACAGGAAAAACAAGTTAGACCAAAAATTGGGACCAAGAATCCCTTTGCCCAGATGTGTTGATTAAATCCATTAAAGTCCATCCAAGCTGTTTTAGACCTACTTGATTTTGCTCAAACCTCCCATACTCCCCCCTCCTCTTCCCCTCTCAGCTGATGCTGCTGTCTCATAGTTCACACACACACACACACACACACACACACAAATTGAGGTCATCTACTTAGGGTTCCCTCTTCTCTTTTCCATGTCTCACTCCTCTCCGGCATCATCCCCAATTCTCTGCTCTTTTATTCTTATTGCCATTTGCCACCTGTTAAAGCCAACCCTTCCACAAGCATTCTTTTTAAAATAATATTTTATTTTTCCTTAATTACATATAAAAACAATTTTTAACATTTTTGAGTTTTGTTGTTGTACCAAATTTAACCCTCTCTCCTCCCTACTCCTCTTCCTGAGATGGTAAGCAATCTGATGCAGGTTATACATTTACCTGCATTCTTGATACCATTCCCCTTAGTCTTGATTGACAAAGTGGCTCCACTATCACCCCATTCTTTCTAATCTTCAATTCCTACCTATCTTCTGACTTTTTCCTATTGCCTACAAGTTTTCACATGTGTCCCCCATCTTAAAAAACACATACAAAAACCAATTCTCACTTCAGGTGACCATTCCCACTAGCTATTGTCATATATATTTCTCTCCTTTCTGTTTTTGAAAAGGTGTTTTTATTCCAATTTGAGGAGGAATAAGAAAGTGAAGGGGAATAAGGTTAGGGCAGGAAAAAAATGAATGAAAAGTAGTCATAGAGGCATGTCTTTTTTTAAAAAAAATTAAGAAAATGCCAAAGAATAGAATGAAGCACAAATAAGGCAAATTTGAAAACTAAAAAAGTATATTTAAAAAGAGAAGCTACATACAGTAGAGAATTGCGGTTTCATACACAATCCTCTTGTTTGGTTAAATTTTTTTTTAGAAATGACCATTTTATTTGGTGTTTGCTAAGTTCAGAATAAAAATAAATAACAATTTTCAAAAGACAGCTCAAATGCTACATCATGCAGGAGACTTTGTCAGTCACTTAAGTCTTGCCTGCTTTCCTTCTACTATATCTCTCATCTATATATTCATCTACTTATGTATTATTTCACCCATGAATATGTAAGTTGTTTCTTGAGGTCAGGAAATGGCTTCTTGCAATATATGTATATATTGGATAGACATTGCAGATAAGACGGTGATCTGGACCCAAAATTCACTGGGAAGAAGAAAATGAAGTGGTTCATTTTGGGGAACTGAACAGCATTTCAACAATCCCAAGGTTCTCCCTTGAAACAAAAAACAAATCTTTTTGATGTCGGTATTTTTCTGGTGGTATTGTATAGATGCATGTAGAACACCATAATCTCGGAAAAATCAAATATTACCTAGAGGTTGGGGGTGAGACATATAGCAGATATAAATGGGCTGCAGCCCATTACCATTGATGACATATGCAAGAAGGAGGGGAAAAGATATCATGGAAGAAAAAGATAATTGTAAAACAAGGTGGATCAAGGCTAGAGCAAGGCATAAGGGATAGATATACTGCATGGTGCATTAGTACATGCATAATGTTTTTTTTAAAAACAAAATCTAGAGAAAGACCCTCTAGTATGTTGAATAGACTCAACTATAGAGGATTTATGGGCATCTATGGATAGCAGTCCATAGAAAAGGCAGGGTGTAATAGTGAATAGAGGCCTGGTTCCTTCTAAATAAATAAACCAAAAACTCAGGAAGGATATTTTCAATATGAAACAACAGGACAATGTAGTTGCCAAATAAGTTAACAAAATCTTAAATTGTATTTACAGAATTATAGCATTTAGATCACTAAAAGTATCAGTCTCATTTAGCATACTCTTGGCTAGCCAGAACACATTTAGATTTCTATACCCTTTTGAACTCTTTTTTTTTCTGAGGGGGCAAGGCAATTAGGGTTAAGTGACTTGCCCAGGGTCACACAGCTAGTAAGTATTAAGTATCTGAAGCCACATTTGAACTCAGGTCCTCCTGACTCCAAGGCTAGTGCTCTATTCACTGTACCATCTAGTCACTCCTGCTATACTCATTTTTGTATCTTTTTTGCATATGAAGAAGGGAAATGACAAATTTGAGCATGTTTAGAGGAGGGGAGGGAGGGAGAGAGGGAGAGGGAGAGGGAGAGAGAGAGAGAGAGAGAGAGAGAGAGAGAGAGAGAGAGAGAGAGAGAGAAAGAGAGAGAGAAAGAAGAAGAAGAAGAGGAAGAAGAAGAGGAAGAAGAAGAGGAGGAAAAAGAGGAGGAAGAAGAGGAGGAGGAAGAAGAGGAGGAAGAAGAAGAGGAAGAAGAAGAGGAAGAGGAAGAGGAAGAGGAAGAAGAAGAAGAAGAAAAAGAAGAAGAAGAAGAAAGGGAGAGAGAGAGAAAAGGAGAGAAGGAGGAAGGGAGGGAGGGATGGAGGGAGAGAGAGACAGAGACAGACAGAGAGACAAAGAGAGAGAGGTCTTCAAACCATTATATCAGGTAAAGCTGAAGGAACTGAGAATGTTTCATTTGGAAAAAGGGAAAATATGATGGCAGTCTTCAAATGAACAAAGGATTGCCATGTACAAAAGGAAATAGACTTGTTCTTTGTGGCTCTAAGGGACAAAATTAATGGGTAGAAGTTAACTAGATTTTGGTTTAAGATATGAACCTTTTCAATTTAATTCAATTGAATAAGCATTTATTGTCTATTCCATGCAAGGTAGTGTGCTAAATGTTTAGAATTGAAAGACAATAACAAAAGAGCCACTGTCTTCAAGGGTGAGTCTACTTTTAGTAATCTTTTTTTATATTGGAAATTATGTATAACAGACAGCCATGATGAACCTCACTGGCTGGAAAACTAGATAGATTTCACTCTTCCCTCACAGGATTCTCTGGTACCCTTAAGGGGCTTAGGAGTATGTTTAGGCTCTCAACAAATGATTCCAGCCCTATAAATGTAGTTCCCTTTATTATAGGGCCTTCCTTAATTATTCTGCATAGGATGGGCTTTTGCATTCTTTTGTATCCCCAGTGCTTAGCATATTCCCTGGCAAACAGTAGGTCTTTCCTCATCTGTAAAAATGAGCTGAACAAGGAAATGGAAAACACTCCAATATCTTTGCCCAAATGGAGTCACAAAGAGTTGGAAATGACTGAACAATATGAATACTTTCTATATGTAGCTAATTTCTGCTCCTTTAGAAAAAATTATTCAGCCATAGCATCAAAGGATCACAGAATTAGAGTTAAAGATTTCAGATATCATCCAGTCCAACCTCTCATCTTACAAATGAGGATCCAGAGATGTTAAATTACTTAACCAAGCTTATCCAGGTGGTAAGTAGGAGAGCTAGAATTTGATTTTTTTGACTCCAAAGTTAGCATTCTTTCCACTGATTACCGATGCATCTCAAAACAACAAGATTTAAATCTTTTTTAAAAGTACTTGTGACCCAGGGTTATGTGAGCATGTCAGATTACTTAAAATAGAGATACCTCAGGGCTTTGGGAGACATCCAAAATGCCTCAAATGGAGATCTTTTCACCCTCTACCACTTGGGTGGAGTTAGCTTCCTTTGATCAACTACATAAGGAATAGGTGGGAGGGTTTTGAAACTTGTAAGACTGAACTAGGCCATTTGCAGCTGCTGCTGCTTCTTGCTGCTGCTGCTGTTTACTGCTGGGCTGCTGCTTGCTGCTGATAAGGATTTACTTCCCTTGTCTGAGAAAAGCCCATTTGGCTATTAGCAGACATAATCAATTCTTAGACTATCCTGATTGTATAAAGTGGTTTGTAATGATGAAACTCTTTATCCCTCAAATCTCTGGGCATCTTTAAACAACCTTTGAGATATTGATCAGCATATCTTTTAAACAGAACTGGGACCTGATCTGCCAGGTATTCCATCTGGTGCTTTTCTTTCAGGGCACGCACTTCCCCTCCTCCCCTGAGAAACCCCCAAGGTTGTATTACCCCTTTAAAAAATGTAACTACAGTAGAGATCTTTGCTAAATCCTTTTCAGGACTAATCCCACTATGAGGCGCTCTCTCCCTCCCTCCCTCTCTCCTCCTCTCTCCCCTTCTCTGTCTCTGTCTCCCTTCCCTCTCTCTCTCTCTCTCTCTCTCTCTCTCTCTCTCTCTCTCTCTCTCTCTTTCTCTGTCTCTTTCTTTCTCTCTCTTTCTCTCTCTCTCTCTTTCTCTCTCTCTCTCTCCTCCCTTTCTCTTTTCCTCTCCTCTCCCTCTCCTCTCCCTCTTCTTTCTCCTTTCTTCCCTCTCTCCTTCCATCTTTCCCTCTCCCTTTCCTTCTCCTCTCTCTCTCTCTCCCCCTCTCTCTATCTTTCTCTTCCTCTCTTCCTCTTCCTTTCCTTCTCCCTTTCGCTCCCTCTCCTTCCCTCTCTCTCCCCCTCTTCCTCTTTCTCTCTCTCTTTCTCTCTCTCCCTCTCCATCTTCCTCTTCTCTCTCTCTTTCTCTCTCCCTCTCCATTTTCATCTTCCTCTCTCTCTCTTCTCTCTTTCTTTCTCTCCCTCCCCTCATAGTGCCTTCCCTTTAATGGTCTCTTTGTCTAAGAGAAATAGTATATCCGGGACTCATGCCATATTCCTTTAATAGATTCTTCCTCCAAATTCCTGTTCTTGCTAATCCTGTAGCTCTCCTAACTCTATTTCATATTTACCATTCCTGGTGCCCATTTTACCTCATATTTTGTCTGTAACCTCTTCTCCTAAATAAACCTACTTTTTGGCAGAGAATAGCCATTGTGATTTGCTGCATATTTATTTCAAAGTAGGAATTGCTACCCTGACTCCATCACTGCTGCTTACTGCTTCCTCTTTCATTCCATGAACTGAGCAGAGGAGAAAGATTTCCTTCTTTTGTTCTTCCTCTTTTGCCTCAGCTCTCTAAGAAATGGGTGTGGGAGTGTTTGGTTTCCATTCTGTATTGTTTGTCCTGCTTAGTCTCAAGTGCTGGAGATGATCCCCATAGGACCATGGTACAATCCACCAGCCCAAATCAGAAACCCGGAGAAGAAAGAGTGCCTGGGGTTCAATCTGGAGAAGAATTTTGGACTTGGAACTGGGATTGTGCTCTATAGGAACCAAACTAAATTATGAACTTGATCCCCTTCCCCTCTTCAGAGATTAAGATGTAGGTGGAGTGTGGGGAGAATTATACTTCTCACACATTTAGATAGCAAATTTGTATATGCGTGATTATTAGATATATTTTGGGGAAATATTTCCTGTATAAAAGCTAATCCATTAGTGCCTAAATGGAGCTAGAGTCTAGGCAACCACATAATTCAATTCAATAAACATTTATTAAACATCTCTCTATGCAGCTCTATGCAGGGGCTACAAAAAGAGGCAAAAGACATCCTTGTCCTCAAGGAGCTTGCTATCTTAGGGGGAGAATAACATGCAAACAAATATATAGAGAGCAAGTTATATATAGGATAAATAGGTAATAATTAACAAGCAGAAGGCCCTATAATTGAGAAAACAACATTTGTAGAGAATCCGTAGCCCTCTTAAAGGTACCACAGAACCCTTGGGAGACGGTGTGTAACCAGCCTACAGACTTGTATTTCCATATATGGGGACAAAGATTTTTTAAAAAGGGCATTTGGTTGAGCCACTGAACTGATAAACCGATAAAAATCATCCCAAACAAGAAGTGAATAAAAGGTAACTGAAAGCTCTGAGTGTACACGCTTAATGAGCTAATTAATATGAACTTCTCCTCCCCAAGGGAGGAGTTTTCCACCATTTTTGAATATGGGTTGTATGATAAGAAAGGGGAAACATGTCAAGGAGGAGCATGCAATGGGAGGACCAACAACTTTGTTAATTTCATCACGAGAAAGGGACCTTTCAATTCAGAATAGGAAATAAAAGGCTCATTAACTCATCCCTCAGGGACCATCCTTGGGTGTTTTGCCTGTTTTCTTGCAAGAACCATAAATAACCCAACTTACTTCATATACCCCTGAGCCCATCTGATTTTTAGCTAGCATATTTCTAACAGGAAAAGAATGAAATCTAGCCTATCTAGCTTTCCAGACAGCAAGGGCCACCATGGTAGTATATGTTACATATAACATCCAATTTTTAAAAAATATTGCTTTTTCTCCATCTTGTGGGAAATGTAAGTCAAAGTTATTGCCTGTCCTCTGTGACTAATTTTGTTGCATCATTATTAGGGCTTTAGTGTCAAATGCTGCACTATTTGTCCCTGGGAATCTTTCAGTTTTGTGACATTTGATGTGGAAATCCTTTATGCACAGGCCACAACAAAATGACATAATTACAATGACAATTCTACTTTCTCCAAAAGTTCAAGGTTATCAATAACTTTGAAGTTAGTTTCTAGTGTCATTTATGTAGACTCAGCTGCATTTGACAGAAAATTGTTGCATCATATATGTGAACATGGACTTCAGCTAAAGGTCACATTTTATTCAAATTATCTTTTTATCTAATAAATGATTTGGTACAAGATTAACGATAGCACAGGGAAAATTATATGCTGTCACATGGCCATGGATAAAAGCTGCCATCAGAAATTCATGAAAATGCAAGTTATTTATATTTTTACTTTGGGGTGAATGCAATTTTAATTAGTGTGATTAACTTGTGACTTTAGTCAACTTAATTATAGAGAAAATAGCTATACTTTTTATCATGTTATTTTAGAGTGATTAAAATTTACTGGAGAAAAATTGTATAGGAAAAGCAATTTACCTTTGTTTGGATTCTGCTCTGGCGACATTTGTTGCAGTTAAATGTAGCATATTTTGCATCTTCAGTTAGGTGGTAGTTCTTTATCCTGAGCTGAGCGAGATTTAATCGAATTCTGACTATGTTATATGTCAGCCATTGCTGCATCGATTCATCAGAATACATCAAAGCCACTGTAAAAATACTGTAGTTGATGAACTAGAGTTGCTTCTTGGTTGCTCACTCTCCCTTATTTCACAAGCTCATTTATTTCAACTGCTTTCTTTGTCATGGAAAAATAGTGGCATTTTCCTCCAACATTTCATCAACATTGGTCAAATACTAGCTTATACCAGCTTGACACTGAGAGGAAATTAAGGTTTTATAGCCATTCAAAAACTGTCTTTGCTGTGTTAAACTAGGCTGGGCCCTACAATAGTATGGCATGATGAAAAGAGTCCTGGATGTAGAGTTGGAAGTCCAGATCTCTTCTCTATTCTGGGTCAGTATATTCATTTCTCATATTCCCCACCCGTAAAATCAAAATCTTTTGACAAGTTGATGCCTGGACTCCTTTTTCTGATCGAAATTCTATGATCTTGTGTGCCCATTTTAAAGAAAAAGTGGTCTCCATTTCAAGAGATCTCCTTTGAGAAACAAGCCAGGACAAAAATGCCATCCTCAAAAGAGACAACGTACATAAGGTATTTTGTAAAATTGTTGTTCAATAACGTCAGATTCTTTAGGACCCCATGGACCAACTGTTTGTGGGGTTTTCTTTTTCTATGATTTTGTTTTATTTTTATTTTATTTTAAATAATATTTTATTTTCCCAAATACATGCAAAAATAGTTTTCAACATTCACTTTTGCAAACATTATGTTCCAAATTTCCCCCTCCCCATTTCTGCCCTCCCCAAGACAGCAAGCAATCGGATTCTATGGGGATTTCTTGACAAAGATATTAGAGTGGTTTGTCGCTCTATTTTTATTCAAGCTAAGTGACTTAAGGGTCATACAGCTAATAAGTGTCAGAAGTCACATTTGAACTCGGATCTTTCTGACTCAGGGCCTAGTTAGTTCCATTTACTGTGCTACCTAGCTGCCCATTTTGTAAAATACATATTAGAGAGAACGAGTAATATAGCTATATAACTATAAATAGCTATGTATAGATATATAATATCTATATAACTATAGATAGCTATAGATATATAATTTATATGAAATACAAAAATAGTGTATATATATATATTTTTTTAAAACAAACTTTACTGAGAGCTACTATTGACTTTTCTTTTATGTAAAATTTTGACAGTTTAGGAAGACATCTTTTTTCTTAGTGTGCAGATCTCCTTCTACCATACCAATTCTGTACAAACCAATAGCCAACAGATGATGGCTTCATTAAAATCATCAGTGCTCAGGAGTAAAGGAAAGTAAATTTGAATTTCAATGTAAGTTTGATTTTCATGCACTTGTCATTTGACCTAGGTTCAGCCAACACTTTCCCATATTTTTGCAATAAAAAACAATTTTCTTATTCAATATAATTAATGATCATTCTTCAGAATGGAAGAATAAATCCTGACCCATGAATTTGTGAAGTGTCCTTTCTTGCTATAGACTTTAGTTATTGAATCCTCTTGTCAGACACCTTTAAAATTAAAATGTTTTTGTACTTCTAAGAAATAAAGTTGTTTTTTAATTGTGGGCATTCTGTCACATGCTATATCATCTGTTCCTTATCTTGGCCCTAATTTCTTGACTTAGAAGATATAGAAGAGCTTGAGAAGATGTGAAGATTCAAGGAAAAAAGTGAATAAAAGTGATGAGAGACCTTAGATGTCTTTACCTGCCCCAGTCTGAAGGAGAGGTCTATACCTAAACTTATAAGCTCATCAAAATCACAGCCTGGCATTCACTTCTTTTTTATTTATATAGTTTTTTAATATCATCTTCCAAGACCATCCAAGGTATCCTTCCCTTCTTTCCTAAACCAACCTTTATCACAAAATATTTGAAAAGAAAAAAAAAAGCAGTTCAATAAAATAGGTAGGGGAGGATTCTGGGAATATGGGAGAGTAGGTTGGTAAACTTCAAGCTTTCCCAATTTCCCCTATGAATAGAACAAATTTGACACTCAGGGGGAGCATGGAGTGGTGAAAACACAAAAAGCCATGAGCCAGAGTAGGGGTCCTCCTGATGCAACCCAAAAAGATCCCAAGAAAGACCAGGGACCCTAGATTAACCCACATAAAATTCAAATACCTCCAGACTGCTCCACAGAAACAAGTGTGGAACCCTAGGTGTGAGTTGGATGTGGCTGGAGCATCAGTAGGAACCACAAAGACAAACAGGTAGGTGAAAATTAGAATTGGTCAAAAGGAAGTCAGTGAAGCCATGAGAGACCAAGAAATAACAAAATAGATTATAAAAAATGAAAAAAACAGAACAGAATGTGAAACATCTAATAAGAAAAACAATAGATCTGGCAAACAGATCAAGAAGAGAAAATATAAGAATAATTGGACTGCCTGAAAAGTTGTAACCAAAAAAAGGACCTTGACACAATAATGCAAGAAATAATCTGAGAAAATTGCCCTAGAATGATAGAACATGAAGGAAAAGTAGAAATAGAAAAAAAAATCCACCAATCATCATCTCAATGCGATCCTTTGTGGAAAATACATAGGAACCTTATTACCAAATTTTGAAATCTCTAGATCTAAGAGGACATTTTGCAAGAAACAAGAAAAAAAACAAATCAAATATGCTGGAGCTACAATTGGAATTGTACAAGATTTATCAGTAGCCACAATAAAAGACTGCAGGTCCTGGAATCATATCTACCAACACTCAAAATATCCAGCAAAATTATCTATAATTTTAAATAAGAAAAAATGGACATTCAATGAACTTGAAGATTTTCAGGACTTTCTATGAACCAAACCCAAACTTAATAAAAAAATTTAACATATAAGATCCAATATCAAAAAGCAATTTCAAGGAACTCAACATGAATAAATTGTTTTTTTTTAAACATGGGAAATTTATAGCATATGTTTAAGATTGACATCAACAGTACAACAGCTCAGAAAGATTGGGGCAGAGTTAAGGTAAAAAATAGTAATTGTGTCATACAAATGAAGTGCAAAGGGAAAATAGACACAGAGGTATTGGGGGGAGGAGGAGGGCTAGTAGTTCTGAAAACCTACTCACATTAGGAATGGGTAAACAGGCAACACTGCATGAGTACTATGAAGAGTATAAGCACCCTCCAAAATCTATAAATAAATAAGCAGAGAGTGACAGGGAAGCAAAGGGTGAGGGAAGAAGACAAGACAGGGATCCATGGGTAGGGAAAGGGTAAGTAATAGTAAGGCAAGTTAGGAGCATAATTAAAAGCAAACAGTCAGCAGGGATGGGAAAGATATGTGTGTATTTATGTGTATGTATATGTGTGTGTGTGTGTGTGTATCTCCTTTCTTAACTATATTCTGCTTGGAGATGGCCAGGGACAAAAGGGGGAAAAAAGAATCAAGTAAAAAAAATGCACAGCAGAGAATGAAAAGAATAATTTACAATGAATTAAAGAAAAGATGGACACTCATGAATATAATTACTTCTACTAATATATATACTTCTTGAACTGTAATTTGTTATTATACATTTTGAATCCTCCTTGATGTTCTGCTGCACACATGGCAATGTTCTCTTTTGTTTTGTTTTATTTTGTTTTGTATTCCTTTTCTGTTTTTCTTTTTTCTTATTCTGTTTCTTTAAATAAAATGAATTTAGGAGGAAAAAGGACTAAACTCCCCTCTCCCCCCAAAAAAACCTAACAAGGCAATGTGTCAATCAAGGATGACAAGCTATGCCCCATAGTTCTATCTCCCCATCCCTGGGGCAAACAATTATTCAAGAGAAGACTTTTAAATGTCATTCAATGTCAGTTTTGTTATTGTTATTCTTTACATAAATATTATGTTTATTGTTTTTGTTGTTTGGCTTTCTTCACTTTTCTTCAGTTCCATAAAGTTTTCCTGGGTTTCCTTATGTTTTTCATATATATTTCTTATGTTAAAGTATTATTCTCTCATGTCCATCTATCTACCGCAAGTTGCTTAGGCATTCCCTGATCTATCAGCATCAACTCTAGTTTCTAGTTCTTTGCAATCTCAAAAATAATGCTATTTATTGTTGTTCAGTCATTTCAGTCATGTCCAACTAACTCTTTATGACCCCATTCGGGGTTTTCTTGGCAAAAATACTGAAGCAGTTTGCCATTTTCTTCTCCAGCTCATTTTATTGATGAGGAAACTGGGGCAAATAGAACGAAGTAATTTGCCAGGATCACACAGCAAGTCAGTGTCTGAGACCAGATTTGAGCTCAGGAAAGTGAGTTTCTTGCTGCCTTCTCACTATATGTATGTTGACATTTAAAGTATAGCAGAATGGGAAGGCATGGGAAGGCAGTACATTGGTATGATACTTGGGCCAGGACATCCCAGACCCAATGGATCTAAAGTTCCTGACACTGTCCTGACACACCAGAAAAGGTTCTGAAGCTCCAGCACTCTGAAATTCCAAGATCCAAGGCAGCCTAATCAAAAAGATAGGAGGGCATAGAGCTCAGCTCTGTTACAAAGGATCTAAGGGCATGACTGACAAATATAAAAAGCTATCCCAAATCTAGAAAATCCCCCCAAAGGAGAGAATAATTCTGTAACAATAGCTAGCAGAGATTAAAAAGGGGGAAATGGATTTTCTACATGAATACCCACCTAGATGAAAAGAAGAGATTGTTACTTGCTGCCATTTTTAATAAACGATTGAAGGGAAAGTTCCAGTCTAAATACAACCAGTAAGTAATAAATTATTCTTGCCTAGCTGGATCCCCTAGATTTAGACCTCAGTAGCTTTTTCACCCTAACTTAGTCTCCAAGCTCTAACCCTATCAGAAACTATTCAATTCACGCATATGTCTACACTGCATAGTGCCTCAAATCTAATCCCAAATCTAATTTGGGTCAATTCTGATGTCAATGGACTATATGTCCTTACAGAATTACAGACAATTCAAATATCAAAATATCAAGGCATCCTAGCACCTTTATCTCTACCAACCTTCCCCCCTTAATATTGGGCAATGCCATTTCAACAGAGTGTTGACAAGTATGACAGTTGTGACCCAAAGTGAACAGAATCCTTCATTGCAATTCCTGATACCCTACCAGGGGTCCTCAAACTTTTAAAATAGGGGGTCAGTTCACTGTCCCTCAGACTGTTGGAGGGCCGGACTATAATAAAAACAAAAACTTTGTTTTGTGTGCCTTTAAATAAAGAAACTTCATAGCCCTGGGTGAGGGGGATAAATGTCCTCAGCTGCCACATCTGGCCCACTGGCTATAGTTTGAGGACCCCTGCAGGCTTAATCCATTGATTAGAATCTTTTCCTCACTCCTTTATAGAAAAGTGGCAACAAATAACAAGTAAATTCCTGGAATAGACTTATCAGGCATATTTCCCTCTCACCAAAAAAAGGTCTTTCTATTTATGTAGTAGCAAATTCTAGATCCATATATATTTTCAGGCAATGTGGGGATTTGTTTTTACATATATATGTGTGTGTGTGTGTGTGTGTGTGTGTGTGTGTTTGTGTGTGTGTGTTTACATATATATATTATATAATATATGTGTGTGTGTGTGTTTGTGTGTGTGTGTTTACATATATATATATATATATATATATATATATATATATATATGTTACAAAACCTTGATTTTTATTTTTTTTCTTATGGGAGGAATAGAAGGATGGAAGGTTAAGAGAAAATGGAGAGTGGCCAAAAAAAAAAAAAAGAAATTCACCAAGGAATCTTTTCTTAAAAATTCAAAGAAAAAAGGCAGAAAGAACTATGGACAAATAGGACAGCTTTGAAAGCTACAAGTTGAATTCATTATATACTTAAAAAGAAAATTAAGTTGTATATAACAGATCTCCATTTC
This sequence comes from Sarcophilus harrisii, assembly GCF_902635505.1. Classification (NCBI taxonomy): domain Eukaryota; kingdom Metazoa; phylum Chordata; class Mammalia; order Dasyuromorphia; family Dasyuridae; genus Sarcophilus; species Sarcophilus harrisii. The sequence goes on along the minus strand of NC_045426.1, from coordinate 381,236,462 downwards.
ACTCCATTGCTTTGCTCAATATCAATTTTATTTGGTTTTGGTTAAGTTTAGAAATAAAAATAAAAATGTAAAAATATCTAAGTCCTCTTTTAACTGTTTAAGCTGTACAATTTCATTTTGAAAATTGGAGGGGGGGGGTATTCTGCTTGTAGACATCTCTTCTTTCTAATTGGAATTATCTTTGTTTTGATGCTCTACATGCAAACAAATGAGGACCAGGGGCTATTAGTAGAGGAAGTGATGATAGATGAAAGATAATAGTAAATGAAAATATATTTGCATTGTCATGATTTGGTATTTTCAGTTACTTCTGGCCCACAGAATTAAACAACTGGAATTTCTTGACCTCTTACTTGCCTCGTATGGGTCTTATGATCCAGAAAGTGAATCAAAATTGCATGGAAAAAGGACATGGTGAAACATGAGAAAGATAGGTCTATTATTGTGACTTTTGGGGAGGATTCTACTTTGAAATCCTTCACTGAATTTAATTAAGTTAAAAACAGCATAATGGATTTAGATAAATTTCTAAAAAGAAATGAGGAGTATAATATTCTAAATGTAGTCAACCATTGCTTCCCAGCACAAATGGAGTATTTACAGACCTAGGCAGCTTATCAACCTATTTTTTTTAAGAGGCATTAAACATATTGTGCTAATTTTAAAACAATTTTTCTGGACAGGCTCCATTGACCTCTGTGTTAACTGACATGGTCAATGAGTAAGATGTTCTGGCTAATTTAATTTTCTAATCATATGAAAGCTAAGCCATTTACATTTCCCAATGATTTTTAAGGTTTCCCACTTTCTATCTCGGGGTTTTCAATCTAAAAAGCCTGCCATTTTGTTCAGAAGGGTAGAAAATATTCTCTCTAAACTACCCATCTCCATCTGGCATCCAACAATGGTAGGTAATTGACACATGTTTGTCAAGTTGCACTAAATTTAGATCCAGGGACAGCTTCAGATTTTCATTTTCATCACTATCTCTTTAAACTGATTACTTCAAAAAAAATATTTTCCACTTGCCCCACTGCTTTTCAGAACAGCCTTCACTTTCTTACATTTTCCGTTAAGTTTTTTCTGAAAAAGCTGTTATTTTTCATGAGCTTCCAAAGCTTCCTGCCTTTGTGAAGTTTCAGGGGAAGATTTTGTTATTCCTGCCTGGTTTCTTCTACATAACTAAAGTCATCAGGAAGAAACAGCTGTAACTGTATTTTTATGAGGCCCTTTTTCAAAGGGCATTGACGCTGCAGTTGATAGTCTGGTAACTCGACTGAAGATTTGTGGTCAGCACAACACATTGTATTTCTAAAAATTCATAATGAGCTGTTGAAGTATATGACTATGCACACCTGAAAGCCAGTCTGGAAGTAAGACTAAGATCCCTTCTGTCTGGGGCCCTTTACCCTAGGCTATTTTTTCCATACCAATATGTTATTAAGAGGCCCAAAATTCGGTGGCTCATTTCTCCTTGGGCTCCTTTCCCTGACTGTCTAGCCTCCAGTCCATCATCTTGCCTTTTATCCCACCCTGCTTCATCCTGGTCAATTCATCTAGAATAACTTCACCAGAGAATATGCCATAGAAGCTGAACCTTGTTAGAATCAAATTTCCATGTATCTATTTATATGTGTGCATTTTGTGAAGGGAGTTGCTTATTTTATTTTCATCCTTCTCTCCCTAGCACCTAATATGGTACTTTGCACATATTTAATAATTAATAAATGTTGCTGAATTGAATTAAATCCAATGAGACGATCATAATTCATCATCCCCCAATTCTTCCAGGCCTTTCTTCTCATACATTTAATAATAATAGACATTTATATGCTTTAAAATTGGCAATTTTAACATATTATCTCATTAGAGTCTTATAACAATGCAACAAAGTAGGTAATACAGGGACAATTTTTCCAATTTGATAAATGAGTTAATTGAGTTATAAATGAATTAATTGAAGGCCAGAGAGATTAAGAACTTTTCCCCTATGATCACCCAGTTAGCAACTGTCTGAGATGATTTTTGAATCCAAGTCTTCTTAACTCCAAAACCAGCATATTATTAATTATTCCAAGTGGCTGTCTTTGGTCTGAACAACCTGAACTGAAGAACAACCTAAAGTTTTTGTCATGACCATGAAATATAACCTATAAGTTAGGTTAGCAAGTTTGGAAATATCTACCCAAGTTCCAGGGTGTGTGTATCCCTCTACAGCCACAAATATGGATGCTATCAGCTAAAGGGCACTGGCCAACAACATCTCCTGGTAGGGTACAGTTAGCCACAGCTCAACATTGAAAGAGAGGTGGACATACCAGAACTTTCTGCAGAGCAGAAACCAGCTTGCCTTCAAGATATCTGTTGTGCTCCAGCTACCTTCCAAGCTGAGCAAACAGTTTGTCCCTAATCTGAGCACATGCATTCTGAATTAGCTTAACAGACCTACACATCACACTCCAAGAAGGTGAAGATTCAAGCTGTGTGTGAGTAGCACACTGCAGGTTTTCCTGGGCCTTATTCCAAACCCAAAATCCATTCCCTTTTTAATAAAAAGCATAGAACCTGAGAAAAGTCTTCACCAAAACTGGGGAGGGAAGGAGAGACAGAGAGAAGAGGGAAGGATTTTTTTTTTAATTTTATTGATATTTTTTCTTTAAATCATCTTTGCTTCCCAATGTGTCTCCTCCACCTCTCTCAGAGAATCATTCCTTATAACAAAGAATTTTTTAGAAAAGGAAAAAAAATAACAAAACTAACCAAATTTGACATTATAGACCTATAGCCTCTCCCTCCACTCCGTCATACACACACACACACACACACACACACACACACACACACACGAAGAATTATATTGTCTATTTTTTCTTTGGGGCCAGGATTGATTGTTGCCACTTCCCAGCATTCAGTTGTGTGTGTGTGTGTGTGTGTGTGTGTGTGTGTCCGTTCCATTTCTATTGTTGTAATCATTGTACATACTATTTTCCTGGTATGGTTTTTCAAAAAGGAAAGCATTTATTGGAGGATAACTAGGATATCTGGCTCTGGGTATAAGCAGCTGATTTGTACATATCGATACTGTCTTCTACACCTCATATTTATAGTGTTTTAAAACCTCTGAAGCATTTTCCTCACAACAGTCCAATGACGTAGGAATTGTAAGAATATTATACTTTCTTTACAGGAAATTGAGTCCCAAAAAGGATGAGACAGCCCAGATATTCAAGGCTCTGGTTATCTGGTTTCAAAAAATTTAATTAAACAAAACAACAGACTCATTTGGAGCAGACTTATTATCAAGTTTCTGTCTAGCCATGAAAGAGTTCTAGCACAACACTGATGTTTTGGTTTTGCAAGTATATTTTCCACTGTAACTGTATTGGGTAAGCCAAAATCCCTGCGGGATGCCATTTATAGGATGAGCAGTGGATTGCAGAGGACAGATCATGAAGTTCAGAGAGAGCTGTTTGACTTCTACTTCTAACACTAATAGTATGAATATGGGTAAGTGGCTTAACTTTCCTCATACTTGGTTTCCTCACCTATAAAATAAAGATTATAATGAATGTATTATCTATCCCACAGACTTATAAGGCTGATGAGATAATACATGTGAAATGTTTGGTGAACATTAAACAATATAAATGTCATGTGTTGATAATATGAGCAGAGAATTGTCAGAAACTTGCTAAGGACCAGAAAGCTAAAGACCCCCTTTAGCAAAGTTGGCAATTAATGATCTTTGATTCATGTCCTCCAGTTCTGTGGTGATTTCTGGGCCCCCTCCCTTATCTTTTCATGCTCTATTTATGGGTATCCAACCTATCCCTGATCTCATCATAAGCTATACTCCAACCCTGAGCAGCTTCCCTAGCTCTTGTGTGGATCAAACTTCTTCCTCAGTGGAAATTTTTCTGACCTACATTTCATCCTCCCAGATTCCAGTCCTGAGCCCTCCAAAATGGCAGTTAGCTAATAGGATCAATTAATCCTGGCTAATACATGAATTAAAAAGACTATATGTGACTCCTTCTCACTTTTACAAGTAACATATACATTTTAAGTCACCCTTTGAAGAAGATAATACCATGTTTGTTATTTAAACCATTATTCATGGTATCAGTTTTAGTCTATTTAAAGGAAATATTTGGCCTCTTTAAATATAAATATATTTAGAGCTGACTCTGAAGGGAACAATAGTTTAATTTGGTCTAAGATGCTAAGATAGAATTTCAAGATCAGAGAGTTTAGATCCAGAAGGATCTTTAAAAATCATCATATCTAATCCTCTTATTTTAACTGACAAAGAAACTGAGGCCCAGAAATAAGAAGGAACTTTTTCAGGCACATAGCTATGATCCCTTGGTACATCCTTTATTATACAAAAATATTTGGAAAGTGAAGGGATGCCCATCAATTGGGAAACAAGTGGCTGAACAAGTTGTGATATATGAATGTAATAGAGTACTAAATAGTTCCATAAGAAATGATGAGCAGCCAGATTCCAGAATAAAACATGGAAAGATTTACATGAACTGATGCTGAGTGAAGTGAGCAGAATCAGTTCCAGAGAACATTCTATATAGTAATAGCAACACTATGTAATGACAGCTATGACAGATTTAGCTCTTCTCAGCAATACAGTGATCCAAGGCAATTCCCAAAGATTCATGATGGAAAATTATATCTATATCCAGAGAAGGAACTATGGAAGCTAAATGAAGATCAAAGGATATTATTATCACTTTGTTTTTTGTGATTTTTCCCTTATGTTCTGAGTCTCCTTTCACAACATGGCTAATGAAGAAATATGTTTAACATGATTGTATATGTATAACCTATATTGGATTGCTTTCTGTCTTGAGGAGGGAGAAGGAAAGGAAGGGAGAAAACTTTGGTACTCAATCTTACAAAGAAAAATGTTAAAAACAAAAAAACAAAACTGTTTTTAGTGTTCTAAATCATTATTGATCAGAGAAATGCAAATTAAGACAACTCTGAGATACCACTACACGCCTGTCAGATTGGCTAATGTTGGAGGGAATGTGGAAAAATTGGGACACTGATGCATTGTCGGTGGAATTGTGAACTGATCCAACCATTCTGGAGAGTAGTTATAACTATGCCCAAAGGGCTATCAAACTGTGCATACCCTTTGATCCAGTAGTGTCTCTGCTGTGCTTGTATCCCAAAGATATTTTAAAGGAGGGAACGGGACCCATATGTGCAAGAATGTTTGTGGCAGCCCTGTTTGTAGTAGCAAGAAATTGGAAACTGAGTGGATACCCATCAATTGGAGAATGGCTGAACAAATTGTGCTATATGGATGTTATGGAATATTATTGTTCTGTAAGAAATGACCAGCAGGATGAATACAGAGAGGCTTGGAGAGACTTACATGAACTGCTGCTGAGTGAAATGAGCAGAACCAGGAGATCATTATAGACGACAACAATAAGACTATATAATAATCACTGATAGACATGCCTCTTTCCAATGAGATGACTGATGCTAGTTCCAATGATCTTGTGATAAAGAGAGCCATCTCCACCCAGAATGGGGACTGAGTATGGACCACAACATAGCTTTCTCACTCTCTCTGTTGTTGTTTGCTTGCATTTTACTTTCTTTTTCATTTTTTCTGGTTTTATTTGATTTTTCTTGTGCAGCATGATGATTGTATAAATATTATACATATATTGGATTTAACATATATTTCTACCATGTTTAACATATATTGGATTACTTACCATCTAGGGGAGGGGATGGGGAAAGGGGGGGAAATTGGAAAACAAGTTTTTGCAAGGGTTAATGTGGAAGAATTATCCGTGCATATGTTTTGAAAAATAAAAAAGCTTTAATAAAAAAAAAGGAAACTATCTTTATATGTAATTGGAAAAAGTAGTATTAAATAAAAAAGAGACAGAGTGAAGGAGGGAGAAAGGGGGAAAGAAAAAGAGAGAGAGAGAGAAAGAAACAGAGACAGAGAGAGAAACAGAGACAGGCAGACAGACAGAGACAGAGAGAGAAAGGGAGTCCTAGGTCTCCTGCATCCCTTACATACTCTTAGTCCTATGAGGAGTCTCTATGATGAGCCAGGTGCAGGCTTCTCTAGTGATTACATGCTTAAATTGATTGCTTGAAGCTTTCTCCTGCAGTGCTGTGGAGAATCTACACTGGGGAAATGTCTAACTTCTTTCCATTTTTTGTGAAGTGATTTGAAGCAGATAGGATGTTTGTTGTCCCTTACCACATATTTAGGTCTGTAGATATAGCTTTTATAGGGTTATGTATCAAAAGATCTGAACTTGAAATGTGGAAGTAACGCCAGTAGGCAGTAGTGTTTATTTGTAAACTCTTAAGTATTAAGCCATATCTATGTTTTATTGAAGAAGAAATTAGCACATTTTCCTTTTTATGAAATAGCTCTTCAAATATTCGAGAACTTCTAAAAGCATTGTTTTTAAATGTAGGACTTAGTCTGGAGCTCTCCAGCTCCTAAAACTACTTGTTCTATTTTTTCAGTCATGTCTGATTCTTCATGACCCCCTTTAGGGTTTTCCTGGCAAAGATACTGCATTTCCTTATCTGGTTCATTTTACAGATAAGGAAACTGAGGCAAGCAGGGTAAAATAACTTATCCAGGGTCACTCAGGTGGTATGTGCCTGAAGCCAGATTTTAATTTAGAAAGAATTATATATTGTCAATAGTTGAAACTAGAAACTAGAAACAGAAATAGTCTGTTCAATAGTTACACAAGTAACTCCAGGGTTCCTTTCCTCAGATCTAATTCCCCTTGATTTACTCTCTCTGACTTCCTGCTTCCTGAGAGATGCAAGGTCTCCTATCAGATCATTAACCTAACTGCAGGTAGTTTTGGCCTGTGAGGACAGGGATGGGAAATTCCTTTCCTCTCTGCTCCTACTGATTGAATAAGATGGGGAATGGCAAGGAGAAACATCCTTTCAAGAGGTGACTTCTTCCTTTGTAGACATTCTCCTCTAGATGCTCCTGTCTTGGCTGCCTTTAGGAAATGTGTTTGTGAGTATTTTTAAGGCCACCAACTTATACCAGCCAATAGTTAGCTATTCTTCTTATTCCCTCAAGAAAAATATCCTCTCTTTGGCAATGAGAAGATCCAATTCAGTTCCAATTGATCAATGATGAACAGAACCAGTTACATCCAGAGAAAGAACACTGGGAAATGAATGTGGACTGCTTGCATTTTTGTTTTACTTCCCTGGTTATTTTTACCTTTCTAAATCCTATTTTTCTTGTGCAACAAGAGAACTATATAAATATGTACACATATATTGTATTTAAGATACACTTTAACATGTTTTTAAAAAATAAATAATGAATACTAAAAAAAAAGAAAAGAAAAATATTCTCATGTCTCATAAAGAGGTGACAAAGTAAAAGTAGCTTCTTGTACTTTGTTAAAGACTTTAACACTTTGTTGTCTCTGTTATTTGACCCTTTATGATTGTATCAGTTGAGGAAGGGAATGAATGCTCACAGGTACCCTGTCCTCTTCCTTACACTCCATATAAAAATGATAACGAATAAAAATTTTAAAAATAAACACCAAGCTACTTTGGTATCTTTCTTGTATCCTTGACTATTAATAATCTTAATCTAACAGAGGTTTTTATTTCCAGACCAACCATATTAGAATATTTCTTTCTAACTCACCCTCAATCCTTTGAATAACAGTCTTAACAGTCTTACTGAGAGTAGCTGGTGGCTTGTAGGCCAACTACACATCAAAAGCTCTTGTAATTTCTCCAAACATTTAGTGATCTCCATTCCACCTCAGTCCCAGACAATTCTAGTCACCTGCTGAGGCTGTCGGCATTAAGAAGAAGCTATTCATTTGTTCTCCTAGTCCCTTTTACTAGCTAACAAGTTCTGCTACTCTCTTGTTACCTATCTATCCCCATAATCAAATGAGAAGAGATACTGCAGTCACGATTTCATGTCTACATTGGAAGAGAACGATTGAAACCCATACGTTTTTTCCCGTCAGAAGCAATTTTCCAATCTCTCTTAAAGTAGAGAGAAAACGTCACCCTCTTGACAGGAATCTCCAGTGGTAGATGCCCTACTTCTAGCAGCCTGAAATTTCTATCTGATAGCACTTCTTTTCACAGTTCAAATTGTTCCCTGAAAAATGTGACTTTCCCAGTCGGCATCCTGAGATAGGCTGCCTTCCTGTAACATATTCTAACTCAGAATGTTTTTAAACCAAAGACTTAGCAAAGTTTTTTTGTTTTTGTTTTTGTTTTGATTTTTTTTTTGAAGAATAAAGTTGCTTCATCACCCACTTGGCCCCCTCTTCTGTGACAGAAATAAATCAGAAGTTCAAAGGACGCCCTAAGCTAGGAGGGGATGCTCAATGCTTAGGTTTTGACAGTCCCCTTTTAGAAGCGTGTCTGCTTTTGGGCTCTGGGGCCCTTGTCCAGGAAGACCTGAATCACCGCAAACACTTCTCTGCAGCTTTCTCTAACAGTCCTTTCAAGTCAAGACTTATCATTCAAATCCCAAAGTCAATCTCAGACCTAGTATCTATGGCCTGACTTGATCCAAAGCCTAAGCTACTGATGGTTAGTTATTCTGGAGAGAATAAAAATTGATTTCTTTTGGCAGTAACTTTCCAAGATATACATTACACCAAGGCTTCTTAAACTTTTTCCACTCAAGTCTGCTTTTCACTTGAGAAATTTGTATGCAACCCAGGGTTTATGAGTATATAAAATAGGAATACAAATCAAATGCTTTATGATTTTTTAAAAATCATCATTTTGCAACCCCCACATTCAATTCAAGACTCCATACAGAGTCACAACCCACTGTTTAAGAAGCTTTGCATTACATTATAAGAACCAGCATGACATAGTAGATGGAGAGCTGGTCTTGGAATCAGGAAGACCTGAGTTCTAGTGCTGTCTCTGACACATGTGCTGATGTGTGTGTGTGAGAGAGGAGAGGGCAGAGAGAAAAGGAGGAGGAGGAGGAAGAGGAGAAGAGACAGAGACAGAAAGGCAGAGAGAGACAGAGACACAGAGAGATACAGAGAGAGAGAGAGAGAATGAGAATGAGAATGCAGGGATAGCCCTGCAATGCTCTAAGACTAGAAGTAAGAGGGAACACTTGCCAGTTTGCATGTATAGAAAGAATTTCCTCTTTGTGAGTCCCTTATATCAATGAATTCTATTATTATTATTATAGGTAGCATTTATGTAGTGCAAAAATGCTACCTATAATAATAATAATAGAATTCATTCATGTTCTATAAATATCTCATTTTTTCCCTCATAACAATGCTAGGAGACAAATGCCATTATTTTACAGGCAGTTGTTGTTCAATCATTTTTAGTTGTGTCTGACTGTGTGTGACCTCATTGGGATTTCTTGGCAAAGATCCAAGAGTAGTTTGCTATTCCCTTATCTAACTTACTTTATAGATGAGGAAACTGAGACAAACAGGATTAAGTGACTTACCCAGCTAGTGTCTAGGGCCATATCTGAACTCAAGAAAATGAGTCTTTATGATTCCAAGTCCAGCATTCTATCCACTGTACCACTTTGCTGCCCCCACATAACTACATTATGTTGCATACATACATTCATAAGTCCCTTGTTCCAACTATATAGAAGGCATCAATATGAGATCCAATAGTTGCCACAGTGAGCAATTTTGAAAAATCTGAGGATTTCTAATTTATTAAGCACTGTGTACCTGTTTCAAATCTCCAAAAATATTCTGCTATAATAACTTTTTTTAAGTTTGCTCTTCTAGGTCAAGTCAGATGAGAAGGCACAAAAATGAAGGATGGAAATTCTAGAGGATCATATGGTAACATCTCAGAGGAGAAGGGAAACCTAGGAAGGAAAGCACCTCCTCTGTCTGTTTCTGGGTAACTTCTGTTATCCAAGTGGTTGGGGGATGGGGGGAAAGGTACTTTTTTTCCAGGCTGCCCATTTCACTACAAGAAACTCAAAGGGAATCAGGAAGTTTATTTTTTTTTTTTTTAAAAAGTCTGAATTTTGCATCTGGTCCCCTTCTATCTATTGTACTCACTGGAGTTACAGACCAAATCTAAATCCTTTGTCATGTGACAGTTCTCTCTTTTCCAGGCTAAATGTCCCCAGTTCCCCAATGCCTCCTTGCCATCTTGTTCATCTTTCTTTGCATATTCTCTAACTTATCAGCATCCTTCCTAAAACGCAGTACTCAAAAGGAAACACAATATACCAGATGTGATTTGATCAGAGCAGAGGAAAACAAGATAAATGTGATTGTGTTCTGGATAGACATCACTCCCTTTTTGATGCAACCTAAGCTTATTTTATTTTATTTTATTTTTTGGCTGCCATTGCTGACTCACATCGCATTTAATGGCCAACAGAATGACATGTTACAAGGAAATCAAGCAATAAGCGCCTGGGCATTCTCACTGTACAATAAATAAAATCAGAATCAGATTGCAAGAAGTAACTTAAAAGACCTCATCAAGATGTAACCAGAAAAGGGAGTTAGTGCTAAGCACTAAGGATACAAAAACAAAAAGCTAAACAGTTCCTGCCTTAAGAAAATTTATATTCAAACAAAGGGACAGAAGATGGGATATAGATATAATGTATATCTATATCAATACATATGTGTATGGATGTGTACATATGCATCTGCTCCTTGGGGGAAGGTACTGTTTCTCAATTCTTATATTCTATCTTACATCTTAACAGAGTAGATAGAATATCAGTATGTAATATATGTGTGTATGTAAACTTAACAAATGACCTTCCTTCTGTCCATTTTCCATCTTTCAAAGTCCACTGTTTATTGAAATAAGTCAGGCTGAATCTAGTGTTACTTACAGAGAAAACTTTTCCATCTTCATCCTTTCATCTAACTTGGCATTTACTTTGCTCTAATTCTAATCAGCCTATAATCTGATTCTGCCCAGAGACATGATTCTTCTTCTGAACATTTCTTGAAAACATTTAATGGATATGAAAGTCACCACAATGAGGAAGCTAATGGAACCCTCAAAACTGCCTGTGCCCACAGACACTTGATCTCTAGAGATCATGGCATCCCAGGACAATTCCAACTTAGAGTTCAAGCTCATATATAGAATATTTCACAACAGTGTGAATTGTGAGTGGCACAATAGTGTGGTGTGAAACAAATAGAAATGGGTTCATGATTCCATACCGACTTAGGAAATCATAAGTTAATATTCACAACAAAGACTACAGTTTTAAAGACCTTCAGTCATGAGTTCTTTAGGTTATTTCAAAAAAAAAGAATATGTTTCTATAACATTCCTGGAAGAACCAAATGGTGTCATTCATATTTGTAGAGCATAAGCTAGAAGGGACCTGGAAAGTCATCTGTTGTGACTCTCCCCATTTTCTAGAGCGTGAGAGACTTGTGAAAGTCATACATTGTAATAAGTGACAGAATTTGTACTTAGATCCCATGACTTCAAATAGGGAGTACTATCTACTAAATATCTAAATATATATATATTATATAGAGATATAGATATAATAAGGATAATCAGGGGACATAAGGCCGCTTCTTAAGAGACAAATTGCTTTGGCTCAGAAACGAAGAGGTTTTTTTTTTATTGCATAACCAAGCAATTCTTTGTTTTTTTGGTTCCTTGGACCCTGTGATGATGAGTTTCAAAGAAGTGAAACTATACCTCAGAGAACCACCGAAGTACCGAAGCTCACTCTATACACTTTTAAAGGAGTGATAACTTCCTCTATCACAGTCTCTTTATCTGTCAAGCATATTCAAGTTCTCAACTGGATTTTCTTGATGGAAGAGATTTATCTTCTACATTCCCTTCATATCTCCCCCCTCCCTACCCCTACACCCATCAGATCACTAGGGTAACTGCTCAAATATGGCATCAAAAGCCAAGTGCAGTCTAGGGAAGTCAGCTAAGGAAGTCCAGTGGACCTCAAGTCTCTAGTTTCTTCTGCTTTCTGTTCTTTTTTTTTTTTTTTCTATGAGCAAAGAAAGACTCCAAAGGCTTCTAGTGCTGGAAAAAAATCACTTTACTCCTCTTTGAATTTCTTCATCTTCATTCCATCTGGTTCTCTTTCTTGTTTTTAGTTAAATAAGAGTTAGATTATTCTTCTCTCATTCTCTACATTCTTAGATTTTCTAGTGCAGTTTCTCCTGTACCATAATGCCTCAGTTTCCTCATCTGTAAAATGACAGAGTTAATTTAACATATACTTTAAAATATTTAATATGTATTGGAGTACTTGTCATCTAGAGGAGGGGGTAGGGGGAAGGAAGGGTAAATAAAAAGCAATAATAATAATAATAATAATAATAAAATGATAGGGTTAAACTAAATTACCTCCAAAGACTTTAAAGTCTATGCCCCCAATTCTGCTCAGATTTGACTTGGCAATTTTCTTTCAGTCTCTTGACCTACAGAGGCCCTCTGATATTATTGGTTCATTTTGGTAAAACCAGACCTGAATCAAGTCTTGGTTACCTCCCTACCTCTTGACCTCATAAGAGATCTTTTCTGCTGTGACATCATTTTTTTATTATAGCTTTTTATATACAAAACATATGCATGGGTAATTTTTCAAAACTGACCCTTGCAAAAACCTCTATTTCAACTTTCCCCCTCCTTCCCTTCACCCCCTCCCCATGGACTGCCATGGACTAGATGGCAGGTAGTCCCATACATGTTAAATATTTTAAAGTATATCGTAATACAATATATGTATACATATTTATGCAATTATCTTGTTGCACAAGAAAGATTGGATTTAGAAAGAAAGTAAAAATAGCCTGAGAAGAAAAAACAAAAATGCAAGCAAATAATAACAGAAAGAGTAGAAATGTTATATTGTGCTCCATACTCATTTCCCAATGTTCTTTCTCTGGGGGTAGCTGGTTCTGTTCATTACTGATCAATTGGAACTGATTTGGATCCTCTCATTGCTGGAGATGGCCACGTCCATCAGAATTGATCATCATACAGTAATGTCGTTGAAGTGTATAATGATCTCCTGGTCCTGCTATTTCATTCAGCATCAGTTCATGTAAGTCTCTCCAGGCCTTTCTGAAATCATCCTGCTGGTCATTTCTTACAGAACAATAATATTCCATAACATTCATATACCACAATTTAGTCAGCCATTCTCCAATTGGTGGGCATCCATTCAATTTCCAGTTTCTAGCCACTATGAAAAGAGAGCCCATCATTTTCTAAAGCCTACATAAACTGACTAGTTTATCTTTAGGGGCAAAGACAGCAAAAAATCAGTTTGGACAGAAACTACCAAACTGAAAAGTCATCAGGTATATAGTCCCAGGACAATGTGTCTGTCACCCAAGATCTGTCCAGCTAAGCTCCCAGAGGCTTATCACCAGGAAGAGTGACCAGGTGACCAGGGAAGTTGTTGTGAAAACTGTATCTTGAGGCATCCACTTATACGTCCACGACTCCAAAAGAGAACCCATAAATCCCAAGGAAGAAATCATGGCATTTTCAAAATACAAAAATAGCTACATCTCTAAAAGAAGGACAGGTCACCCTTCTGCAGATTACATGCTCCGTTCTGTGAGAGCCAAGTGCAGTGCAGGAGACCTAAGGGCCAATCTCCTTTTTACTATTAATGGAACATGTACAGCAGATCCCTGAAGACATCTTTAAAACTATTGCCTTATCCCCAGCTGTCTTTTTTCATTAACATAAAAGAATGTGTTTTTTTCTCTAGCCTCAAAGGCACAGCCAGCTATTTAATCAGATCCTGTCCAAATAAAGAGGCAAAAGAATGGGATGAGTGAACAACAATGAATGTTGCTAATTTCCTGAAATGAAAAAATAAATCCTAGGAAATGTACTCACGATGTTTACACTTTAAATAATCTCTTAAACAGGAAATTTGTAATAATTGTTCCCCTTTGGGGCAACATTTGTAAAAAAAAAAAATACTTATATGTCGGGAAGGGGCAATTTTATGGGTGATGGAATCATGAGGGTCTTCTTCTTCCAGATTCATTCATTCATTTACTTATTTATTTAGATTTTTTGGACTAGGTGAAAGAGGAGATTCTTTTACTCAGTTGCTATCTAGTCAAGCACTGAATGTGTGCAGCCTCAATCAAACTGTGACCTGTTGAAGACCTTAGCTTAAAAAGGCTCTATTCTCCTACCACATCCAGGGCCATCTCCAGTAGTCTTGATCTATATCTGGTCACTGGACTCAGATGGTTCTGGAGGGTACAGGAGGCAAGTGACCTTGGACAGCCCTCCCTTATCCAAATCCAATTCACTTGAATGTCCTAGCTTCATCTCTTAGATGTCATGGTACTCTTAGAGAACAAAGGACAAACAAAATCCAAAAAGAATCCCCACCAAAAACATCAGTAAAACAGAAAGAGCATTGACCCTGGATTCAATCCTATCTCTGATTCCTATTAGTGTGACCTCAGCAAATTTGGGTTTCAATTACATCAACTTTAGATGCAAGGTATCCAGTGTATAGAGTGTTGGACTGGAATGAGGAAGACTTGAGTTCAAATCCACTCTCAAGCAATTACAAGCTTTGGGACCTGGACAAATCACTTAACCTATATCTATCTCAGTTTTCCTTTGTGTAAAATGGAAATAATAAAATAATAATAATAATAATAGCATCTGGGTGGGACTTTTTAAAAGACCAAATGAGATAATATATTTAAAGCCCTTCATAAATCTTTGGGCATTATATAAATGGTAGCTATTTTAAAAGTTATAATTATTATTAATAAAATATGCAATTGGAAGTAAATGGCTTCTGAGTTGCTTTATGATCCCAACAAGTGAGTTATCCAGATTTTGCTTAAAGATCTCTAATAAAGGGGAACTCATTACTCCTTTTTTAAAAAAAAATTCCCATAAACATCATGTTGTGAAAGAAAATATAAATTTTCCATACAAATGAAAAAAAAACCCTCAAGAAAAATAAAAGTTAAAAAAAAAAAAAAAGAAAAGAGTATGCTTCAATCTGTATTCAGACACAATTAGTTCCTTTTCTGGGTATGGACAGGATTTTTCATCACAAGTCCTTCAGAGTAGTCATGGATCATTGTACTGCTGAGAATAGCAAAGTCATTTACAGTTGGTCATCTCAGAACATTGCTATTACTTTATATACAGTACATTTCACTTTGCTTGAGTTCACGGATGACTTTCCATGTTTTTTTCTGAGGGCATCCTATTCTTCATTTCCCACATAATAATATTCCATCAGAAACACATATCACAATTTATTCAGCCATTCCCAAATTGATGGATATCCCTTCAATTTCTAATTTTTTGCCCTGATTGCTGCTATATTTTTATACATATAATTTTCCTCTCTTTGGGTATTAATCCTTAGTAGCAGTGGTTTTAGACCAAAAAATATGCATGAATTTATAGTCCTTTGGGCATAGATCTTTTGATCATTTATCAATTGGGGCATGGCTCTCACTTTTTTATAAATATTACTTAATTCTCTCTATGTGTGGGAAATGAGACCTTAGAGAAATTTGCTTCAAAATTCTTTTTTAAAATTATTGCTAACTGTATTGTCCTTCATTCTTTCCTTTAGCCCTGTTCCTCCTCAAGAGTGTTTTACTACTGACCACTCTCTCCCCCAATCTGCTCTCTTTTTTATCATCCTCCCCCACTTCCCACATCACATTCCCCAACTAGTTTCCTGAAGAATAACATAGATTTCTATATCCATATTGAGTGTGTATGTTATTTTCTCTTTAAGCCAGTTCTATTGAGAGTAAAGTTCACTCACTCCCCATTTCCTCCCCCTCTTCTCTTCTACTGTGAAAGCTTTTTCTTGCCTCGTTTTTGACAGATAATTTGCCCCATTCCACTTCTCTCTTTCCCTTTCTCTCAGTACATTTCTCTCTCACCCCTTAAATTCATCATTTAAAAAAAAGATATCTCTTTATATTCAACTCATACCTGTACCTTCTGTGTGTGTGTGTGTGTGTGTGTGTGTGTGTGTGTGTGTATTCCTTCTAACTGCCATAATAATGATAAAGTTCTAATTAGTTACACATATTATCCTCCTATGTAGGAATGTAGATAGACAAAACTTACTAAGTCATTTATATCACTTTCCTGAATTTCTCCTTATGCTTCTCCAGAGTCATATATTTGAAAATCAAATTTTCCATTCAGCTCTGATCTTTTCATCACAAATGCTTGAAAATCCTCTATTTCATTGAATGACCACCTTTTCCTTCAAAGGATTATACTCAGTTTTGCGGGGTAGGTGATTATTAATTGTAATCCTAGCTCCTTTGCTCTCTAAAATGTCATATTCCAAGCTCTTTGATCCTTGTGGAAGTGACTAAATCTTGTGCTATTCTAACTATGGCTCCTAACTATGGTACTTGAATTGTTTCTTTTTTGGATACTTGAAATATATTCTCCTTGATCTGGGAGTTCTGGAATTTGGCCATAATATTTCTGGGAGTTTTCACCTTGGGATCTTTTATGGGAAGTGATAGGTGGATTCTTTCAAATTTTATTTCATTCTCTGGTTCAGTAATATCAAGACAATGTTCCTTGATAATTTTTTGAAAATCAATAATTTAAAAATTATCTCTCCTGGATCTATTTTCCATGTCAGTTGTTTTTCCAATGACATATTTTTTTCCTATTTTTTTTTATTTTACTTTATTGTATCTTGATTTCTCATAAAGTCATTAGCTTCCATCTGCTCAATTCTGATTTTTAAGTAATTATTTTCCTCAGTGAGTTTTTGTACTTCCTTTCCCATTTGGCCAATTTTGCTTTTTAAGGCATTCATCTCCTCATTAACTCTTTGTATTTCTTTTGCTTCACAATTCTTTTCCTAATTTTTCCTCTATCTTAGTGGATTTTCAAAATCCCTTTTGAGCTCTTTCACAGCCTGGGACCAATTCTTATTTTTCTTAGAAGCTTTGGATGTAAGAGCTTTGATTTTATTATCTTCTTCAGAATGTATTTTGATCTTCTTTATCACCATAGTTAATTTACTATAGTCAGAAACTTTTTCTGTTGTCTACTCATTTTCCTAGCCTAATATTTGACTTTTAATTCTTTATTAGAGTAGGCTCTATTTCCAGGGTGAAGGATGCCCTGTCCTAAATTGTTCTCAGAGCTCCTTCTAGGGACCTGACCACAAGCCCTTTTTTCTGTTCTGGGATTGTTGTGAGCCTGCCCCACTGTAGCTGTAAAATTTAGTGTGCTAAAGCACAGAGTCCTACTTAGTTGGGGCTGGGGCTGGAGCTGTGCTGGCCTGGCCTGTGCTGAGATTGTGCCCTGGACTCTGATCCTGATCCTACAGACCTTTTCTGCTGACCCTCCAAGTCCTCTTTGCTGTCTCTGGGCTAAGAGGTCTAGAAACTGCTAATACTAACATTGATTCATAAGTCCCTAGATTGGAGCCAGGACTGGGATTGGAACATGGGCTACACTGATGCTTTTGGTACTGCCCACTGGGCTCCCACCCTGGAACCATAGACCTTTTCTACTGACCTTCTAAGTTGTTTCTGGCTGGAAAATGTTCTATTCCACCTTTCAGAGTGTTCTGATGCTCTAAAATTTGTTTAGAGTCATTATTAAAAGGATTTTGGAGCAGTTTGGGGTAATGGTTGGGTGAGTTCCTATCTTTACTCCACCATCTTGGATCTGCCTCCCTAAAACTCACAATTTCTTTTTTTCTTTCTTTTTTTTATTGAAGCTTTTTTTCTTTTCAAACATAGTAAGGATAATTTTTCAACACTGACCCTCGCAAAACCTTGTGTTTCAATTTTCTCCCTTTCCCCCCACCCTCTCTCCTAGATAGCAAATACTTCAATATATGTTAAACATGGTAAAAATATATGTAAATTGAATATAGACATATATATTCATACAATTATCTTGATGCACAAGAAAAATCTGATCAAAAGGAAGAAAATGAAAAAGAAAATAAAATTTAAGCAAATAACAAAAGAAGTCAACTCATTATTTCTTAAAACAAACCATTCCATCTTTGGCTATATATGATTGTGGGGAAGTTTTCATTTTAATCAAAGAATTTCTATTGCCTTTCTTTCTCAGCTATGGGTTCACCTGGCTTTATATTCAAGTGAATCCTTCATAATGATGAGTAGGTGATTTGAGTTCAAGGCTCAATTCTGATTCCTCCTACTATGATGCCAGGCAAATCATTAAACTTCTTGGGCCTCAGTTTGCTCATTTATAAAATGGATTCATGTCGAGATTGCTCTCACTTCGTATCGCCATTCCGTTCACGCCCACAAAGAATAAAGATCAAGGACTTTTGCTGATCCTGACTCCGGCTGATTCGAAAGTATCCAGGGTGCTAACGTGCTCTTCACAGGTACTTCGCCCAACAATAAAAGCTATTTTTTAGGACTCAGGACATACATAACTAGTTTTGTCTACAACATGAGATCTTTGAAACATGTAGCATGACCCAAGCTCCCTGCACCTGGCTGGGTGAGCAACCATTTCTGTTTTTCTGTTTCTTGTGTCTAATTGCCTAACTATTGACACCTGGCCCAAAAACTGGTATAAAAATGGAACCCTTTGTCTAGTGAGCTGCTAGTCCCTTACAAAGTATGCTTCAATGTTCAAAATAAAATCCGCCTTGACTGAGAACCAACTTGCTCCTTGAAATTCTTTTCCTGAATGACCCAAAAAAATCCTATCTGATCTGCATCAATTCCATTGGTGTAGTGAACCCCCCTTGAGAAGACTCATATTTACAAAGCCCATCAGCCACTGTTCTGTAATTTATAGCCTTAGTGAGTTGCCATGGCATTGCAAGACTAAGTCATCTGTAGGCCCACAAGGAATAGAATGAAAGACCAGAAGTGCTAATTAGTCCAGCTCATCATAGGATTAGGAGGTGGGAAGGATCTTAGAAGTCATTTTAATAGCTTAGATAATAACTGAGAAGTGATACAATTAGTAAACAATTATTATATACTTCTTTTCTGACAGCTCAGGTTTTTAGGAATTCACAAAAAATGAAATAGATTCTCTTTTACAGGAGTTTGCATTCTCTTAGGATGGACAGTTTTTACATAGATAATTAGATACAGAAATAGATATAAGGTATTGGGAATGGAAGGAAAGGCACTAGCAGCTGGAAGAATTAGGAAAGGTTTAACCTCTTTCTCCCTCAATAGAATGTGGTATCAAATTCAAATAGACGTGGGCTCACTAATCAGTACATGCAATTCCCTGAAGGCCACATAATGACTTGGTTTTAAAATGTTATCTATGTTTCTTTTTTTAATGTATTTATTTTGTTAAGTATTTTCCAATTACATTTTAATCTGACTAAGGTTTCGATCAGGAATGCTGCTAGTGCATGGCCTCATATTTGATACCTCCAAAATCAATGTCACTCAAGCTAAGTTTTGTGGGAAATAAAGTATTTTAGAGGAGAGCATGGGGAAAGAATTCTTTCCAGGAATGAGAGAGAGCCAGTATAAAAAAGTAGAGGCCAGGGATACTCTGAATTTTTGTTGTTTGTTTCAGATATTTTATGAACCCATTTTGGATTTTCTTGGCAAAGATACTGGAGTGGTTTGCAATTTCCTTCTCCAGTTTATTTTACAGATGATGAGGTAAACAGGGTTAGGTGACTTGCCCAGAGTCATACAACTAACAAGCATCTGAGGCTGGCTTTGAACTAAGGTTTTCCTGATTCTGGACTCTGGCATTCTATCCATTGTGCTACCTAGATATATCAAGACTTTGGATGCTTCAATATTCCAAAGGTTCTGTAATTTCTCATTTTCTCTAGGACGTGAATGCAAATGTAGATCATGACCCATCTTTGCCTCAAAAGACAGGACATTTCTGGCTTTAAATGTACAGTTCTCCGCCCTATAAACACAAAATAATGATACTTTGACTCATAGGGATGTGGTGCAATCATTGTCAGGAATGATGTGACCTCTCCATCCTGTTCTCATTGTCAACTTTATCACACACATAAAGGGAGGCCAAATTCCTGGGACCATCTTGTGAGCATGACTAAGGCATACTCAACTCACCAAATCAGATAACGGGCTCCTTTTCCTTGAGTAGGAGGACTAGACATATTTCTGACTCTACAAATAATCTTTGGGACCAAAGCACCCTCATTAGCCTGTATTACCATACTCTGTATCTTCCTATTGCATCCTGCAGTTGCTGATGTAAACAGAATGAATGTGAGAGTTTGTTCTCAGCTAGATCCTCCTTAACTCCTCCCTAACTTTCTAGAACTTTAAATAGCTCTTTTCACTTACAACCTGTTGTTTAATCATTTGATTAGCCCAGGAGTGGTTGTGATAATAATAATGGCTCTATGTGAGTTTTTCACATTCCAAACCTCTCTTCTAGAAGCCCAAAGACAAAGAAATAGTTCTTTAAAAAAAAACAAAACAAAACAAAACAAAACAAAACAAACAAACAAAAAAAAACAATGAATATAAAGAATTCAGAGAAGCATGATAGGATTTCCACAAAATCAATGCAAAGCAGAGTAAGCAGAACCAGGAAAACAATATTCATAGTGATAACTCTGTAAATGGGCAGGAAAAAAATTACAAAACCCAAGACTGCATAATTATAATGGCCAATTTTGGTCCCAAAGGAGAAATGAGAAAATGCACCTCCATCATTTCTTTGGGGGAAAAATGTGGGGCTATGGCTACAGAACACTTTGTATAATGTCAGATTCAGTTGATGTATTGATTAGTTTTACTGAACTTTATTTTTTCCTTTTTTTTTTATTCTTGGTTGCAAGGATTAGCTGTCTGGAAATGAAGACAAACACAAAAAATATTACTATGTTTTTAATAGTAGTGTTATCTCTATAATCTAGCCCTGCAATTTAACTTCTCTGGGTCCTAGTTTCCTTATCTGTAAATAAACTGGGATGAGTCAGATAATTTCTAAATTCTCTTCCAGTCCTGTGAAGATAAATCAGGCAACACAAAGCTAAACACATCATCCCAGTTAGTCCATTGTTAGCAGTTTGGATAGAGTCGCTATGGAAAAAAAATATTCATTAGCAGTTTTGACATGCAAACTTTCCTCTACCTTGTACGCAAGAAAAGGAAGAGGAAATGTATCCATTGTTTTTGTATTTTCTAAAGAAAAGAGTCACTGTGCCTGCCATCCTTCTTTCACCAGGGAATATATTAAATGATGCCTTATAATAAGCTCCCACTATCTTGGTTCAAAGGAGTCACGGCTTGAATAGCTCAATCGCCTCCATCTCTCATTGTGCCAGTGGCATCTTTGGAATAACACAGCACCCACACCTCTGACAGCCCCTGCCAAGTTAAAAAGAAGAGTCAAGATGATTTTTTTTCCTGGCAAACATTATTTCCAATCCCAGCCTCCTAAGAGAATTGGCTGACTTTTCCACTTCAGATTTAGCTTTTCTTTTGACAAAGCATAATAACTCTAGTGTCAAACAGGAACCTGTTTGAAGAAATAAACACAGTTTCCCTAATAGAAGTCCCCGGTAATTGCTGGATAGACCAGTCAGTCAGGGCACCAGGTTGGAACACCCATTTGCATAGTCATTAACTGTTTGAGATCAGAAGCCGCGTTTGGGTTCCCTTCAACCATTCCTACCTCCCCTCCCCCCACTTCCTATTACTCCTCCTCCTCCACCTTGAACTTAACTTCAAAGAGAGCTCAGCGTGCAGGCTCAAGTGCGGCTGAATGGGGCTCAGCCAGCAATTAACAACTACTTGTTTATTACACCCCACGCCAGCGGAGCCGCAGATGGAGCGTCCTGTGGGGTCTCGAGTCCAACATGAAATTCACATCCCACTTCTCTCCCTCTGGGCTGGCTCATTCACCCCGATAGGTTTGCAGGCTTTCCCGAAGCAACAGGCGCCGCCGCAGCAATAAATGACACTGACTCATTACTCCGGTCTCGAGGAGGAAGAGGAAGGGGTCATCCTGATGTTAGGAGGGAGTGGAATAAACTACTACTTGCCACTCTAACTCCTGGGGGGGGCCTTCCCATGAGCTTAACGTAAAACATGATAAGACAAAAGCAATTATAGTGATTTATTTATTTGGAAACCAGAGCTTTGCTTAATTGAAGACGAGAACAATGATCAAGCTAATAAGGCCTCAGGACACTTGGGTTACACTCCCCGTGCACACCACACTCCTGGAAGAGAATGTGCCCACACTCAGTGCAGGGGGTGGCTGCAATTGTTGGGGGGCCGCAGGCTTTGATGTCCTCCGCCCCTTCGGGTACATTGCGCGCCTCGTGAACTCCACATTTCTCAACGTCAACAGAACACAGAGTTAACAGTCCGCTACCCCGCCTTTTTTTTTTTTTTTTTTTTACCAACTCAGTTCTTGGCAAAACTAGGCAAAGCCTTTCCTACCCGGATGTTTCTCCTTCTCATACAGAAGATGGCGGTAGAGAGCAACAGAGGCACAGCGGGGAAGTTTCCCCTTTCTCGGACTGGAGGTGGCCCTAGAGAGCAATTAGCCAGAGAGCTCCCCAAATAAGCAGTAGGATTCAGCTCTTAACCAATGAGCTTTCAGCAGCTGCTCCAGCCAATCAGCAAAGCCATGCCTCTTCCAATCAGAAGCTTCCCAGCGGAGCTGCTAAAACATGGATTTTTTTTTTTTATTCTTTGATCCTGTTGGCAAAGATGAATCTCCCTACAGAACATTTTTAAATTCATAAAACAATACACAAACATTACAAAGAAAATCAGTTTGAAGTAAAGTTATTGAGATGAAATTAAAAAAAAAAAAATTCAGACTCAAGATTAAAAACTCCTAAGCTAAAAGGTCTGCTAGTTGCTAACAGCTGCCTAGGATTCCTCTTGTGCACAGCCAAATTCCTTATTTTATCTGGCTAATCCTATAATTTTTTTCTCAAAACTTCTTCCGGCCTTCCAACTACTCTTCCCCTCTTTTTAAAAGGCTCCCTTCTCCTGCTCTCTGTTTAACCAGATTCAAATCCAAGTTGGTGAGGTGGGGAGGTGGAGGAGAATGTCAGTGACTCATCGTTACCTTATGAGATAAAATCAAGAAATTCATCTTTCTTTCAGGAATGAATCCCACAGTCCTTATGTAATAATCTTCCCATGGCCTCCAAACAATTATCTGACTGATAATTATATGCTATGAACTTGGAAACTTAAAATTTTACTAAATATTTAATAAAAATATTATTCATAAATAAATAAAAGTCATACATAAATGAACCAATGGACTGAACGGTCTTGTAACTATTACAACAACTCAATCACTGTCTCCAAAGAGGTCCTCTCAATACATCCAATGCAAGTGCCATTCATTCCCAGTGGTTCAAACAGTCTAGCTTTCTCCATATTCTATTTGAGACACTTTTGTCACAAATGGATTTTGTCAATCTCTCTTCCACAAATGTTCCCTTTCTCTTTCAGCAGTTAATGACAAAAGGGGCATTTTTTTTTTTTTTTTTTTTTTTTTTTACAAATATCTACCGCTGCACTATATGGGAGAAGAATACAAGGATAGTAGTATTAAGATATAAACCCCTGCTTTAGAAAAGCTTACAGCTTCAATAGTGGACTTCATAGAGGAAGTGGAATTTGTTCTGGGTAAAATACCAGATAGGGTTGAGTTTCCCAAGACATTCTCCTCAACTGCCAGGATTGCTCAGGAGAATCTGGTGTGAGCTTTGGATGTTATCAGTTTTTGATGTGGTGAAAAGTTCATTGGACTGAAAAGCAGGGAACCTGGGTTTCAAATCATGCTTTTCTACTCAAAACTGTTACTTGGGACAAATTTCTTCACTTCTCTGGGTCTCTTTTTCTTCATATATAAGATGGAAGGATTGGTCCCTAAGGTCCCATACAGTTCCAAAATTCTTTGGTCCTATGGTAAGAAGAAAAGGAGAAAGAAGAGAGAAAGAGAGAGAGAGAGAGAGAGAGAGAGAGAGAGAGAGAGAGAGAGAGAGGAAGGAACAAAAAAAAGAGAGGGAGAGAAGAAGGGAGGGAGGAAGAAAGGGAGGGAGGAAGGAAGAAGGAAAAGAAAGAAAAAGAAAGAGGAAGAAAAGGAGGAAACAAAAAAGCGGGAAGGAAACAAAGAAAGGGGAGGAAACAGAGGGGGAAAAAAGGAAGGAGAAAGGGAAAAAGGAAGGAAAGAAAAACAAAGAAACAGCTATAGATATGTATACACCAAGATTTATATCAATTTCAATCAATTTCAAGATAATCTAAAAAAGAAAAAAAAAAAGGAAAATGGAAGGGTGGAGGTTCCCATCGCTCCTCAAATAATCCCTTTTTACATAAAGTTGAATCTACATATCAGTCTCTTCAGGATGTATAAATGTCATAGATATCCTTAACCAGATATCCACTGGCATGAAGGGTCTGGCATCAAGGACTGGATCATGCTTCAGACAGATCTGAGATTGAACTTAACCAGTCAAAGACTTACCCTAGACACTGGATATGCCATGGGCAGTATTCACTGTTTTGTGGTCCAGAGTCTGAAACAAGGGATTAGATAATCACTTTGTCTTTTGTCCTGGTCAGACTACATCTGGAGCGAGTATTCAGTTCTGAGTACCACAATTCAAAATACTTGATTAGTTGGATCATATCCAAATGAGGGAACAATGAGAGAACTAGAGATCTTCCATTCAAGATCAATTGAATGAATTGAGGACATTCAGTCCCAAGAAAAGACATAAATGAAACATGAAAGTTATCTTCAAGTATTGGAAGAATATTTAGATGTGTTTTACATGTATCCAGAGGGTAGAAATAAGAGCAAGGGGTTGCAAAAGAAAGATTTTTGGCACCTCTTCCTAAACATCAGTTATATTATTATTAAAAAAAAGAAAAAAATAAAGAAATGGGTTGACTTGGGCATTAATTCATTTGTTCCCCCTCATTAGAGGTTTTTAAGCAAAAATTAGATGATCTCTTCCTGGGAATGTTCTAAGGAATATTACCATCCAAATATGGGCTGGACTAGGTGATCGCTGGAGGGGTTTCCACCTCATATACAAACATTACTTTGATTTATTGTTCTTAAACCTCAAAGATAATCACTTTCACCATGATCCAAGGGGAATGCAACTAAGTCCATGGCTTCCACCCCTCTCTGCTATGACTGCTGTAACATGGAACTCCATCCTTTCGGACAGACAGCAAATGCCACAAGTGTTTACTGTTTGGACACACAGCATGTCGAGAACTGTAACAGTGTGGAGCACAGGGATGATATTAGGAATCGGTTCACTAGAGCACAAGAAATTTCCCGTTAACCTAAGTTGACTTGTATGAGAGTTTTCTCAGAGTAGGCCAGGCCTAGTTAACCTCTCCATTTCACTGGAAAGGTTTTGAGAGTTGGGCATTGAATTCAAACCATGTACTAAAAGGCTAATGTAATCCTTATGGGATGTTAGAGGGTATCTGGTTTTTTCAGCTTAACATTTTGCACAGTCCTTTGGTTTTATTTTCAAGAGAGAAAAAAACAATTGTTTTTCTAGCTTTCTAGAATTTCAGATGAACTTTCTCTGTTTTGTTAATATCATCACCTAATATTTATTTTGTGTTGTATACATCTCACGAACCCAATGAGAATGTATTCTGGCAACTCATTGGGGAGCTTCCAGTTCCAGTTCCCAAGTCAGGAGTTAGGAGGGTTGAACTTATTAATGAATTTGTTAAATAATTGATTTTTAATTCATTCTAAAAACAATCACACAGAAATTTTGGCTTGAGGAAGTTTTTGAAATTTTAAAATGGAGGAGGGAATACTTGCAAAAGTGGAATTTGCCAGGGGTCTGTTCTTGTCCTGTGTCATTCAACCTTTTCATTAATGGCTTTGTATAAAGTCATAGCATTCTTGTCAAATTTGACATGAAGCTGGGAAAGACAGCTAACACATCAGATGACAGAGAATCCCAAGAGATCTGTACAGGCTTGAATAATGTGCCAAATTGAATAAAATGAAATTTAATAGGGATAAATGTGAAGTGTTACACTTGAGTGCAAAAAATCAACTTCACTGTGGGAGGTATGGTTAGCAAGCAAATCCTGTGAAACCTGGAGATTTTTGTAGACAGACGGCTCAGTATGAATCATCTGTTACATGGCAATTGGAAAAATTAATGTGGCCCTAGGCTACACAAAGTGTCTACAGCAGAGAAGGCAGGAGTCCTGCAAGAGAGGCAGTCTGGTATAGTAGAAAGAGCACTGGACTTGGTTCAAATTCTCCTTCTGTCATCCAGTTGCTGTATGATTCTGAACAAGTCCCCTAACCTGTCTAAAGACTGCCCCTAGGAACTTGGGCTCTGAGAGATGAGCTTTTCACTTATATTGCCCAGAAAGTTAGCCATATCCAAACCATATTACCAAAAGTCCACCTTTTTGTGTTGGCTTTTTCTATTAGAAGGTAAACTCCTTCATGTCTCTTTTCAACAGCCAGGTGATTCAGGCCAGTTCCAATGGTCTCGGGATGGAGAGAGTCATCTGCACCCAGAGAGAGGAGGGTGGGGACTGAGTATGGATCACAATATAGTATTGTCACTCTTTTTGTTGTCGTAATTTGCTTGCATTTTTTGTTTCTCATTTTTTCCTTTTTTGATCTGTTTTTCATATGCTGCGTAGTTGTGGAAATATGTACAGAAAAATTATATATGTTTAACATATATTGGATTATTTGCCATCTAGGAGAGAGGGTGGGGGGGAGAAAGGAAAAAATTAGGCTTTACAAGGGTGAATGTTGAAAATTATCTATGCATATGTTTTAAAAATAAAAAGCTTTATTTTTTAAAAAAGGTAAGCTCCTTGAAGGCAGGAACTATTTGCTTATATTTGTATCCTCAATGCTAGCACATAGTAAGCATTTAGTAAACTATTTTGTCATTGATTCATTTAATTTCTTCATCTGTAAAATAGGGATAATAATATTTCATAGGGTCTTTGTGAGGATCAAATTATACAATATAACTAAGGTACTTTGCAAATCTTAAAGTAATATCTAAATGTGAGCTATTATCATCATCATTACTTTAATCAGATAATATATATAGTCAGTCAATTCTGGGAGCGATATTTTAGGAAAGACATTGATCAGCGGGAGCACAGTTAAGAGAACTGTCCAAATAAGCATTGCTTGAAACACTTAGGAGTATTTATCTGGGGAAAAAAGACAATTTATGGAGATCATTAGAATTGATGAATGCTCTCAATTCAGTTCATTTCAACTCCATTCTACATTTATGGAACAACCAGTAGGTTGTACCAGATAGTGCACTAGACCATAGAGATACAAAGACAAAAATGAATGATCCTCTGACCTCAAGGAGCTTACATTCTTATGGGAGTGGGAAGGTAGGACATGTATACATATGTGTAAATAGAAGATAATTTGAGGAATTGGGAAAATCTTCCTATAAAAGGCATCACCTGAGGAAAACCTTGAAGGCAATTAGTTCTCCGAGGCAGAGATAAGGGGTCATTTAAAAGATGAGAAATAAAGACATGAAAGAAATAGAATATGGAGTTTAGGACATAATATTACAATTTGAACAAAATGTAGCATAAAAAGGAGTAATATGAAATGAGTCTGGCAAGGTAGAGAAAAGCATGTTTGCAGACTGCTTTAGATACCAGGGTGAGTTGTATTTTATTCCATAGGTAACAAAGAGCCATTGAAGATCTTTAAACAGCTGACCGGTGTTTTAGGAATATTCATTTGGCAGCTGTGTGGAGGATGGATTAAAAAGAAGAAAGAGTGGAAAGAAGGAAATTAATTCAGAAACTCCAATAGTAGATAGACGGAAATTAATTCAGAGGTTCTTTCAATAGTCCAGGTGAAAAGTGATGAGGACTTGGCCAAAGACAGAGGGCTCTAGGAGTGGAGAGAAGATGAAAAAAAATTTTTAAATGTTGTGAAGGTAGAGTTGACAAGTCTTTAGCACTGTTCAAGGAGTCACTTGTGTTTTGTGAACCTGGGTGACTCTTAAGAATGGTGGTTGTCTCAAAATAAAGAGCAAAATTTGAACAAAGGTCACTTGAGGAGCAAAGCTAACATCTTCCACTTTGAACATGTTCAAATTGAGATGATGCTGAAACTTCCAAGGGTAGATAACCAAAGCAACATGGTGATTCAGGACTAGAGTTTAAGAGGAATATTGAGGCTGATGGCACAAAGATGATCGCTGAGAGCTAATGAGATAGTCAGGATTTAGTGTAAAAAGAGAAAAGAAATGAGAATCTAAAGACAGAAACTTGTGTGACATCTACGCATGATAGGCAGAATATAGATATTAAAGCAGCAAAGGAAATTGAGGAAGAATGGTCAGGGAAATGAGAGAAATCTAACAAAAAACTGTCAAAATCAAGGGAGGTTAGAATATAAAAGAGAAAGAGATGGTCAACATTAAAAGAGATGAAGTAGAATATAGAGGTCACAGAATTTGTCACTGATTCTTGGTATAGAATAAAACTTTTTCAGTCCCAAGTAATCACTGGCTTTGAGTAAACCTTTCTGTACCTTTTATTCAATATAAAAAGAAATAAACTAGGGCAGAGAGGTAAAACTCACGGTCTGCTACTGTAAGCAGACAAAAAAATTCCCTAATACAGCTGGAAATAGATTAAATTCTATTGGAAAATGTTTAACAAAATAAATAAAAATACTATATAGATTATCTTAATTTGAAGTTTTTAAAGTTAATATGTTGGCCCACAGGAACTGTTTCTGTTTTGAGTTTGACACCACTGAATTTGTATCCTATGGGTGCTCATAATTTATTGAATATTTTAATAAGATAATATTAAGAGTACTGGATTAGAGTTAGGAATACCCGAGTTCAAATCTTGATTCATTTACTCACTGGATGTATGACCTTAGGCAAGTAACTAAACCTCTCAAATGCAGTTTTGTCTTGTGTAAAATGAGAATAATAATGGCACTTACCAGAGTCAAAATGGCAGAAAAAAAGCAGGGACTCATCTAAGCTCTCCCCCATACCCCTTCAAATACCTTTAAATAATGACCCTAAACTAATTCTAGAGCAGCAGAACCCACAAAAAGATGGAGGGAAACAATTTTTCCAGCCCAACACAATTTAGATTAGCAGGAAAGGTCTGTTGCACCTGGGTGAGAGTGGCTCTCAGTCCAGTGAACCTGAGCTAGTCCAGCCCAGCTACAGCAGATCAGGAGCATCAGGCTTTGGGAGCCATTAAATCAGCATCAGCAGCTGCTTCCAGACCTCTTAGCTCAGATGTAAAGGGGCTGAAGAACTGGTCCAGAGGAGATCACAAGGGTCTCTTTGCTAGCACTTAAGCAGGACTCAGTTCCTCTACCCATACCCAGATCCAGGGAGCTGTCATGCTTCCCCATATAAGAGTGGGGAGGAACATTAGCACACCAGAGCTTGTGGCCACAGTGGAGCAGGGACCCTCCTCACATTTCCAAGGTGGAAAAGAATGCTGTGGTCACTCAGAGACCAGAGCCCAAGCCAGGAGAAGAGTAAATATACCTCTCTTTAGATCATAGCTCCTTGCAAGAACTGAAACTTAGAGGTCCCTGAAAGTATCTCTGAAAACAGCAACACAGAACCTCTGAACTTTGGGACAATGCACCCTTCAGCCTGGAAGCAGAGCCCTACTTTAACAAAATATTAAAAGTCAAAAATAAGCTGGAAAAATAAGCAAACAGGGAAAAATTCTAATCATAGAAAGTCACTACAATGATAAGAAAATCAAAAGACACTTTCATAAGAAGATAATAAAGTCAAAGCTCCTATATCCAAAGCCTCCAAAAAAAAATAATAGCAACTTTCTCACAGGACTAGGGTGAAGACCAAATGAAATAACATATTTAATGTGCTTTGTAAAACTTAAAGTATCATATAAATATATTTTTTCTTGAATAATAATGATCATTTATGTATTATACTAAATATTTCTATATTAAATAAAATAATTTATAATTATTGTTATCAATTCTACCATGATAAGTTTTTCTTATCTCTTATAGGTATGTATACCCCAGATTGAGAATCAGTGCTGTAGAGAGCTGATCAGGGAATCCTGTTTTATATGGTAAGGTTAAAGGTTTATTTGGAAGGACTATTGCTTCCTTGAGAAGGTTGAAGACATCTCTGTTCAAGTACCACCTTCCACACAAAGCTTTTCCTGATTGCCCTTAGCAATTTGGGTCATATCTCAAAAGATCAATCTTGTAAATGTTTTGTGTACAATTATTTATATGTATACTGCTTCTCCTGACAAAATATAAGTTCCTTGAGGGCAGGGTCTATTTGATCTTTGTCTTTTTTATCTAGCACAATGCTTTTTATACTGAGTGATTTTTATACTGGACCTAGGTACTTGTTGACCCATCTACATTTCATTAAGGATAAATTTGGGGGGAGGGCTGCAAAGGCAGCACAGTGATTTGATATGCCAGTCTTTTGTTCTGGGTCTAAGAGAATAGTCCCTGAATCTCAGACAATTGGAGAGAAAACCAAACCTGGATCTTGAAGAGTTAAAAGTAAACTTGTGCATCCTCACGGTCTCCAGTAAACCCAATATTGGCAGCCTTGAAGAGCCAGGGACAGAAGAACATCATAGCTGCAAATGTTCAAAACAATGTGTCCAGAAAGGGGTCAGCTTCTCAGCAGTGAATGGGCTTCTCAACCATGTGGTCCAAGGAAAAGATAGAGTAGACCATAAAGCATGATGAAGTTTTCTGAAAAGAATTTTTTCACTCAAAGGTGAAGTATATATGTCTATACATATATATACTGTATATATAAAATGATCAGTCACAGATTAATCAAGATTAAAGTGAGAATAGAGTAGCGGGTGAGGGATTAAAAGCAGGAAAGTATGGAAGAACTGGCTATGTTACAGGTGCTAAAGCCTAGGGGTACAAATAAAGAGAAAGAATAGTCCCTGCTTTTAAGGAATTCACAATCTAATTGGGAAGACAACATGCAAACAATGATGTAAAAGACATGTACAGCATAAAATGGAGTAGTAAATGTTTTACAAGATTACACATATCTAATTTATAGCAAATTGTTTACTATCTAAGGGAAAGAAGCAAGGAATAATAGAATTGGAACTCAAAAAGGAAGAATGTTTTCACATATAATTGGGAAAAGTATAAAATGTTAAATATGAAAGAGGATAAAATATTAAAAATGAAATAAAATGGTGGTAGAGAGAAAGGACTCTTGCCTCATTAAGGCAAGGACTTAAATTAAGGACTGGGAAAGAACTTTTGTAGGGACTTCAGCAAAGTCTTGAAGGAAACCAGAAAGCAGACATGAGGGAGAGAATTCCAAGCATAAGGGACAGCCAAATATTAGGAGTCAGAAGATGAAGCATCTTGTGTGAGGAACAGAGTACACGTGATGGGGAAAACAATGTAAGGAGAATGAAAAGGTAGGAAAGAGTCATGGAAAGGTTTTAAAGCCAAACACAGGATTTTAGTTTTGATCCTGGAAGTAATTGGGAGCCACTTGAGTTTGTTGATTAAATGAGGTGATATGATCACACTTGCATTTTCAGGACATCAGTTTGAGACACTTGAGGCAAAGAGACCAACTAGGAGGCTATTGCAGCAGGTCAGATGTAGGGTTGGATCACAACAATTGCACTATTAAGGGGAGCATTTACAAGCGGTATTAGGAAAGTAGAGACCCTAGGACTTGAGAAGTGATTGATATGATGGAGGGAGAAAGCCAAAGAGAATGAGGAATTGAAGATGGCATTAAGTTTTAAGACTGGGTGACTGGGAGGATGGTGGTACCCTCAGCGGTACTAGGAAAATTAGGAAGAGGGGATGGCGTAAGAGGAAAATAATGAATTATTTTAGACATATTCAATGTAAAATGTCTACCAGACATCCAATATTCCTAGGAGCCATATGAGAAAGGCCTCAGATATCAGGACCAGGTCCCCATGGGGTATTACTATGGTTGATGAGGATGTTGTTGTTTGTTGTTGAATTGTTTCAGTCATGTCCAACTTTATAGCCCCATTTGGGGTTTTCTTGGCAATGCTACTGCAGTGGTTTGCCATTTTCTTCTACAGCTCATTTTACAGATGAGGAAACTGAGAAAGCCCCACAGAACAATCCAGTATATGGGAGACAGAGACCTTGGGCTACTTCTGTGAGGTTGCCCCTGGGGGAAGGCGTAGAGCTAGCAGAAGACTTTAAGGAGATAAAGTTGCTCCCTCAACCTGATGGTTGTTTCTACCTCCTGAAGCAGCAAAACTGCTATTAGCACTGTGGGAGAAAGACCCTATAAATCAGCTCTGGATATGGCACTCAGGCCAGGTGATAGCAGATGATGATGAATGGGACCACTGGGTCCTCAAAGTTGGCTGAGCTTATGTGCAAAGACAGTTCTGAAGTTATATCCCAAGATATCAAGGGATGAAACACTGGGAACACTAGGCTCCCAATTTCATAATCCCAGGAATTGAGGTCCTTCTAATCCCTTTGTGTCCTGAATGGATGGGATTCCTCTTCTGTTCCATCCACCTTAGATCCTCTGCCTCCCTAAGACTAGGAATTTCAGGAAAAAACAGACCAGCATTAGGTAGTATGGAGACTGCTCCCAATTATAAGTCTTCTAGTTTTAGAGCAGAACTAACTCATGTAAATTTAGTTCTTTTGAAAATGGTTAGATGTCTGAGCCTGGTGAGATAGAAAGGGTTAGGTGAGTTTGTTCTCATTCTTCAATCAAGGCAGTTCAGACCTAGGGCAGAGCTCCAAAGCTGAGCAGATGAACTCCCTTCAGGAGGGGAATGTGGTCTCTGGAGGTCTGATCTGAAAGTACTGCTCCATTTAAAAAAAAATTTTAAGAGTGAAAAAGGATGGAGCTTTCTAAGCAAACACCATTCTCAAAGGTCTTGCTACACTGAGTAATTCACTGATGCTGATGCTACACAGGAACCATGGCAATTGGCTCAGACTCCCTTTCTTTGTCTATGTGTGTTTATCTCCTCCTCCCCCACCACCTCACCCCCTGTCTCTGTCCCTCTTCTCTCTCTCTCTCTCTCTCTCTCTCTCTCTCTCTCTCTCTCTCTCTCTCTCTCTCTCTCTCTCCCTCCCTCTCTCTGTCTCTATCTTTCTTTCTCTCTCTCTCCCTCCCTCTCTTTGTCTTTGTCTCTGTCTCTCTGTATCTCTCTTTCTCTGTCTGTCTCTGTCTCTCTGTCTTTTTCTCACTCCCTGTTCCTTCCCTCTCTCTCTTTCCCCTCCCTCTCTCCTTCTCTTCTCTCCCCGCCCCCCCCCCCATCTCTCTGTTTCTCTGTCTCTGTCTCTCTACCTTGAGACTATCCAAACTTGAGGACATTAGAACTCTTGTCCTTGAATCTACCCAAGAGGATCTTAAACTCAGGAAATGTCCTATTCTTTCTAGATTCCATGATCATACCAACTAGAAAATTCAAAACTCTCTTTCTTCCCCAACTCTAATACACAGGAAACTAGGACTATTTCCTTTTTATTTTTTTGTGTGTAATTTTTTATTTTATTTCATTAATTTTTATTAAAGCTTTTTTATTTACAAAGCATATGCATGGGTAATTTTTCAACATTGACCCTTGCAAAACCTTTTGTTCCAAATTTCCCCCTCTTTTCTCCCAATTCCCTCCTCCCTAGCTGGCAGATAGCCCATACATGTTAAATATGTTGAAATACATGTTAGATCCCATATATGTATATATACTTATACAGTTATCTTATTGCACAAGAAAAATCAGATTAAGAAGGAAAAAAAGAAACTGAGAAAGAAAACATAATA
Source organism: Sarcophilus harrisii (assembly GCF_902635505.1). Taxonomy (NCBI): domain Eukaryota; kingdom Metazoa; phylum Chordata; class Mammalia; order Dasyuromorphia; family Dasyuridae; genus Sarcophilus; species Sarcophilus harrisii. Next base: position 381,202,606 of record NC_045426.1, on the reverse strand, counting down.
CAAGCAAACAACCACGGAGAGAGTGAGGATGCTGTTGTGGTCCACATGCAGTTCCTATGGTTCTCTATAGATGGCTCTCTTCATCACTGAGCAAGTAGAACTGGTTTGAGTCATCTCATTGTTGAAGAGGGCCACTAGGACTATATTCTTAGCATCCTTCTTTGCCATATGTGAGCATGTCTCTGACTGCCATGTGCTTCTGCTATGTCATCATTGCTGCTCTTGATGGGGGAAGAGAAGAAAAAGAGAGAGAAATCCCCTCCCCACCCACACTTTAAAGAAAAGAGGAAAGGGTAAAAAAGAGTTAGTCTTCAAGAGCTGAGGATTGTGCCTGGTACCAACCAGAAATAGCTCATGATCATGTATCTATTTACATCTGCATTTACATTTATTATCTCATTTGATGCTCCCAACACCATGAAGTAGTATTCTTCCCACTTGATGAATAAGTCTCAGAGATGCTAAATGACTAGTGAGTGACCAATCCGGCATTTTAATTAGTATCTTTTTATTCCAGTCTGGTGCTGCTTCCACTGCCCAGCACAGCTTCTAGGACAAGGAACTAATGTGGAGTGGCGTTAGCATAAATGGAAACCAATCCCACTCCATCATTACCAGACCCAGAGACAATGGATAGCAAAGGTGGTGGTAGAGATCAGTGACAACCCCCACATATATTCATATAGTCCTGAAGGGCCTTACTTTTGTTTCATTTGGTATTGGAAAAGGTGATACTAGTAGTAGTAGTAGTACTACTACTACTACTGCTACTATTACTGATACAGATGCTGTTGCTACTACTATACCCCCTTATAGATAAGCAAACTGGGATTTCTCTCTCCCTCTCCTTCTCCCTTCTTCCTTTTCTCTCCCTCTCTCCCTCCCTTCCTCTCTCTTTCTCTCTCCTCTCTCTCTCTCTCTCTCTCTCTCTCTCTCTCTCATTCCCTCTCTCTGTCTGATTCTCTGTGTGTGTGTGTGTGTGTGTGTGTGTCTCTCTCTGTGTGTCTCTGTCTCTGTCTGTCTCTTTGTTTCTCTCTCTGTCTCTGTCTCTCTGTCTGTCTGTTTCTCTCTCTGTCTGTCTCTATCTTTTTGTGTGTCTCTGTCTGATTCCCTCTCTCTCTGTCTCTCTCTCGGTCTGATTCTCTCTCTGTGTCTTTCTCTGTCTCTGTCTCTGTCTCTTTCTCTCTCTCTCTCTCTCTCTCTCTCTCTCTCTCTCTCTGTCTCTCTGTCTGTCTGTTTCTCTCTCTCTCTCTCTCTGTCTCACTCTCTGCCTCTTGTCTCTCTCTCACACACATAGACAGAGAAGAGAGAGAGAGAGAGAGAGAGAGAGAGAGAGAGAGAGAGAGAGAGAGAGAGAGAGACACTATCCAAATTCTAAGACATTAGAAAACTTGACTTGGCTTCTACTGAGAGATTAAGAGATTTACCCTGAATCACAAAGCTTGTGAGTATTAAAGACATAATTGAAATCCAGACCTCCCTGACTCTTAGTCCAAGATCGTGTGTCCTGGATGCTCCCTCTGCCTCTCTTAGGTCCCGCAGAATGTGGTGATCTGAATGGCTCACTGTGAAGAACAGCTGTGGGAGGGCCGTGGTTCCCCTTTGCGTGATGATGAGTGACAAAAGATAGGACTAGTAATGAATGGCAGTTGAGGAGGGGAGCAGAGGGAGAGAACTCCTGGAGTGATTTTTTCTTCCCAGACCCTGGGAGCCGGCAAAGGGCTCATTTAAGGGAATGAATGTGCTCCTTGAAAGCAAGCTTTTATAACTGAGTGATAAAGGACCACGAGGTAGTGGACTGGAGTGGCAGATGATTCTCAGAGCCAGGACTCTGGAGAACTAAGAAAAGCAGGACAATCTAAAGGCAAAAGCGTCCTAAAAGAGGATGAAAAAGCAGGTATCTTAGCAGGTAAAATGTACGGCCTCTGAGATGTCAATGAAGAGTATTCCTCCAGCCCAACTTGTGCGGTTCAGTTCAATAAAAGAGACAATTAACGAGACAGAGACATTCCTGACTTCCATTAAAACTTTGCTGAGGATACCAGCTGCATTTAACGTGCCTGATGCACACACATGAAGAGAGATAATTGCCGGGCTGGGCATTGAAATAGCAGCGTGAGGGCCTGATTCGAGTGAATAGGCAGATGTACAGACGAAACAAAGCAGCCGTGGGGAGAAGACAGCTCAAAGCTAAACGGCGTGAAAATTCTCTGGCAGGATTTACACGAAGAGCAGAACGCTACTGGAAAAAGAGAAAAACACTCAGGCATAAAATGAAAAGCCCTATTTGCACACACACCCCCACTGGAATCTTGTGCTGGGCGAGGGGCAAACTGGGGGAAACGGTGGCCGAGGCCGGGCTTGCTCCTGTCCTGGTAACAATTGGATTTAAAAAGAGTGGGTAGGGAACAATTTGGAGAACAGTGACAAGGGAAAGATGGGTTTAAAAAGAAGAAGCAGGGATAAAGAAGGGAGGAGGACTGTAATTCAGAGGCAGAAGGGAGGCACAAATAAATCTTTTTTTTTTTTTCCAAAAGCCAAATTCCCTTGGCTTGTGTTAGGTAGAAAGAGCTGATAGGAGAGTAAAACCAATTATAATGAAAGTAATAGGTATATCATTAGCACTTAACTAGATGGAGTGGTTCTGGGTATGTGATAAAGGAAAGGACCAAAAGCAGTTAGTAGAATAGAAAATTAAGCCTTTGTCTTTAGGAAAGAAAGAAATAAAAAGAAAAGAAAAAGGCATCCAATGCCTATGGTTTCTTCATCTAGGGTAGAGAAACCAGTCCTAAGTATGAGTTTCACATGAAACATTTTGCCCTAGTTGGGACCAGGATATCCTAACCAGTTCCTTTTTTTTAAAAATAACTTTTAAAAAAGTTTTCTTTGAAAATGAAGCAAAAAAAATCTAAAATGAAGCAAGACCTGGGGGAGCTCTGAGCTAGATCTTCTCTAACTAATCATCCACTGTCTTCTTTCCTTTGAGCCCCCAACATTTCCCCTTTCTGGATTGAAATGGTTCTTGTAGCTGTAGAAGTCATAATTCTTTCACATGAGAATCCTAGCAGCATCTTCTAATTTTTTGTCCTGTTTCACCTCTCATTTCCATGATCCATGCAGATAGATAACCAATAAGTATAAAAAGATGATTTGCAAATGGGTCATTGCCCCCAATATACTGTCAGAAGTCCTTTCATCATTAGCTCTCTCAGATTCAATTAACCTGTCTACACCAATGATGTCATGATTTCCAGTGATGCCAGATATCCAACCCTGATTGGATATCAAATCCAATCTCTTTCCTATGCTCCAGTTCCATGTCACCAACTGCACCAGGACAGAATGCTGGACCCATTCAGGAAGCCCTCTGAACCCAGATACTTTCTAGCTTTGTTGCCTTGGCTCTATCCATCCCCGGGTAGATGTTCTTGTTACTCTCCCACCATTTCTTATTCTCTCAGGTTCAAAACCTCATAATGATTTCTCCATCATTTAACTTCTGTTTGTCTCAATTTCCTTAACTGTAAAATAGGAGTAATGTTAGTACCTCTATCCCAGAATCATTGTGAGGATCAAATAAGATAATATTTGTAAGGTGCTTAACATAATACTTGGCACATAGTAGGTGCTTAAGAAATGGTTTGTTTGTTTGTTTTAATTAAGCATTTCAAATTGGATGTCCTCTGGGCCAGTGGTGTTAAACTCAAATAGAAATGGAGCCTCCAAAGCCATATATAAGGATCCTTGTAGCCTCATGTTGTTTAGAAAACACATTTGCTTATGTTCTATGGTATTTTTATTTACTTTGTTAAATATTTCCCAATTACATTTTAGTCTGGTTAGGCAACAGTCAGGGGTTTTGAGGGCAGCAACCCTTTCCATGTATTTTCTATCTTGGAGGTATCACAAATTCAACATACCCCCAATAGACTCCAATTCCTTCCTCTACCCACTCCCATCCTTCTCCCAAATGTTCCTATTCCTCTCAAGGACTCCACCTTTCCTTATTCTCTCAGGTTCAAAACTTCATAATGATTCCTCTGTGTTCCTCACCCCACAATTGATTGAAAAATCTGTCGACCAATCTTGTCAATTTTACCTTTAAAACATCTCTTCCATCTCCTTCTTACTCATGCAGCATGAACTTAGTCCAGGTTTTCATCACCTCCGACTTAGACTACTGCAAAAGCCTCTTATTTGATCTCCCTGAATCCCCATCTCTCCCCAAGCATCCTAAACAGAGTTGCCCAATTGGTGAACCTAAAGCACAGGTCTCACCATTTCAATCCCTCTTAAGCTCATAAATTCCACTAGTTTCCTATTCTCCTTCCTCTGGCATTACCTTGTGATGCTCGAAAAGTTATGTAACCTGGAAACTGGTCCTTGGTCTTCTAATTTGTAAAGTAAGAGAATTGGATGACATGATCTCTAAAGACCCTTTTCAGCTCTAAATTCATGATTCTTTCTCTGGAATCAAATACAAACACTTTTGTTTGGCATTTAAAGCCCTTTAAAATATGAATCCAAACTACCTTTCTAGCCTAATACAATACTACCCTTTGAGAGAAACTAATATTATACTATTTTATTAATAACTAATTATTAACTTTTGATCCATCCTTTTCCTCCTATTTCTGTTAAAATCCCACCCCTGAAAAAGATCAGCCAGTCTATGAAAGGCATTAACTAAGTTCTAAAATTTCTCCTAGCCTCCAAGACATGCTGGTTAAGTAGATTGGGAACTCGCCCAACAAGGAACCTAATTTCTGTTTAGAGTACAAAAAGAATCCAAGTTTGGCTGAGTCCTTACCCTGGGGGAAGGAATCCTCCCCTTGATCCCCTCCATTAGAGTTTAGGGTGACTCAGCTCATGAAGGGGAAAACCATCCAAAAAGATTTGGATAGAAATGGTTTCCCCTACCCAGATTGCTGGAGGTGAATCTCATTATTTAAGCCATTTTTTTCTTTTCTCATACAACATTTCTTATCCCTTCTCTGTGTCTTGCTGTTCCCCTATACCTGGGATGCACTCCCTTATCACCTTAACCTCTTGGGTTCCCGAGTTTCTTTTAAAACTCAGCTCAAGTGCCATCTCCTGCATGAAGCCCTTCCGGATTCTTTGTCCCAAATTGTTTATGCCTCCCTGCCCCCAAATTACATATATTTTGTTTATCATTTCCACATTGTCTCTTCTGACAAAATGGTGACATAGAACAATCAAGAGTTGACTTTGGTGGGTCTAAGTTCTGCCTCTGACACTAACTAGGCAAATGATTTACTTCCTCAATTCTCTGGGCAACTCTCTAAAGAGACTAAAATATACAGAGAAATAGCAACCTCCAGCGGTGAAGGGAGTTTCCTCATCTGAGAATTCCTATATTAATGGAACCACAAGACTAGTTCCTCTCCTCTTGATAGAATAGTTCCTTGAGACCTAGGACCATTTCATTTTTGTCTTTATAACTCCAAGGCTTCACACAGTGTTTGGCACATAGGGGTAGGGGCTTAACCTATGCTTATTGATTGATCCATTGATTCCCAATCTGATCTATCTCTTGTGATATCAAATTCCATATTTCCTTCTCTTGAACAGAAAGTGGTATTTATATCATTTTGTTTGTCCTAAAATAATTGCCTTTAGCTTTCTAAGACTGCTCCTTAGAGTTAATCTTCTGGGCTTCAGTGAACAAAGCTTCTCCATGCCCCCTATCTGTAGCCTTCCTGACATCATGAACTTTGCTTGTGCCTCCTCTCATTTACAGAAACTCAATCCCCTTGGTCATTTCATTCTCCATTCTCTAGATTTTCTCCAGCTCTATTCTGTTTCTTGTCACCCTAAAAGGATTTTCTGAAAGATTTCACATACAGGAGACTATCATGGTTTTATATATGAGAGAAAGAGACCACCTTGTTTTCTTTTTTCTTAAATTTTATTGATGCCATTTGTTTTTAACATAATAATCCTATATATCTTCACACACAGGCACACACACACACACACACACACACACACACATATCTATAAGCCTTCTTTTGTAAACAAAGACAAAACCAGTTAAGTAAAATCAATTAACTGATGAATCCCATCTGAGTATGTACAAAATAACCCACCCTTAGTTCCCAGCCTCTTCAACAAAGGAGAGAAGCCAACTTCTTCATTTCTTCTGGGGTCAGAAGCTACATAGCATTTAGTTTTTATTGTGTGCTTCATTTACATCATTGTGGTATTTTGAATCATTGGTTTCCTATTTATTTTCTTTTTGAAAATTTTTTGCTATAGATACAGAACAACTGATAACCCCTGTAGCTTATGAAACTTCTGTGTAAAACTGTCTTTCAAAAGTATCCTCTTATGTTTTCAAATTGTTTGTTAGATCTGAGAGTGGAAAGTAAAGTCTCTTGAAATCTTCGAACCTAAAACACATAGAAAAGTAGAAATCAAAACTGGCTGGCCTGAGTGGGGTTCAAAAACTAAAAATCTACAGGGGAAGGGGAAGAAGGGAAGGGAAGGAATCCCATTTTTGAGCACAGAAGGATCTTCTCTCAAAGGAAAGAGGAAGAGGGATTTATGGGGGGGAAGGAGGGGATATATTTATCTGATTGGTTTGACATTTACTTCATATCTGTACCCTGCCTACTTTTAAGAAAACTCAGGCACTTACAGATTTAAACACAGTGTGAAATGAGGCATTTAAGGATAAAACAGAGCCAGTTACTAACCCAAAAGGCACAAGAAAAAAATAATAATTAGGAAATTATCACAGGAGAAAGAGCCTTAAACGTAGAATAAGGAGACACTCAAGTTCTAAGCTGACCTCAGACACTAATTCTATGACAATGGACAAGTGGCTTGCCTTATCTGAACCTCAGTTTCTTCATCTGGATAATACCTGAATAGAATGCTTTTGTACTGTTAGAAATAATAAAGGGAATGATTTTAGAGAAACTCAGGGAAAATTTATGAATTGATGCAGAATAAAGTGAATAGAATGAAAACAATTTATACAATAACAACAGCATTGCAAAGAGAAACAACTTTGACAAGAAATCTGACCAGTGTGATAATCAACAGTAATTACAGAGGAGTTACTCTTGAATTCTCTATATTAATGAAACCACAAGACCAAGTCTTCTCCTCTCAATAGAATAGTTCCTTGAGGTCAAGAACCATTTCATTTTTGTCCATATAGCTCCAAGGCTTTACACAATGCCTGGCTTATAGTGGGTATGAAAAGGCATGGTATCTACTGCCAGATAGAGATGACTGATTCAAGTTAATAGGAACACTTTTTTTCATATGGCCAATATGATTATTTGTTTTGCTTGACCATGCACATTTGTGACAAGGTTTTTATTTTTTCTTTTTTTACCAGTGAGGGAGAGTGAAGGAAAAGAAAATGTATGCTTATTAAAAATACCTGTAGCACCTACTTCCCAGGTTTATTATAATAATCAAATGAATGCTTGTTATACATAAAACATTTTTTAAATCATAAAGCACCATACAACCAAGGTGTGCTAGAGCCAGTTCTAACCTACAGATTGATACATCTTCCATCTAACCATTTGTATCTCAGATATCATGACTGCTACAACTTTTTGACTGTTTAGATTTAAGAAAGTTTTAATAATGCAAATTAAACTGAAAAGTGTGGGTTCAATGCTTTTTTTTTTTTTTGGTAGTCCAGTTTTTAAACTGCACAGCCCTGTATTGTTCTATAAATATTGCTTGAGCTCAGCAAGAGGGTAGTAAAAGGCTCAGGGAATGAAGTCATCACCAGACTAAAGGCTTATAGTAATAATAACAACAACAACAACAACTGGCACTTATATAGTGCCTTGAGGTTTACAATGTGTTTTACTTCCATTATCTCATTTGAACCTCACCATCCCTCTGCATATAACTGTTAGCTGTTATTAAAAACAAAAAAGGTTTGAAGGAAACAAGAGTCAGTGGAGGCTATTTTTTCCCTCCTAACCCTGACTTTCCTCTAAACTTCCCTATTTCTATCCAGAGTACCACCATGCTCTTAGTTACCCGGGTTATAAAGCCCAAATCATCCTTGATTCTTCCCTAGCACCCTCTATATCTGATTACTTGCCAAATCTTATTGACTTTACCTTCATATCTCTCCCTTACATCCTCTTCTCTCACTCATTCTCTTGTAACAAATATGTATGATCAAGCAAAACAAATGATGATGTTGGCCATATGAAAAAAGTGTTCTTATAAACTTGAATCAGTCATCTCTATCTGGCAGTAGGAGCCATGTCTCTTCATACCCACCACGTGCCCGGCGCTCAGTAAAGCCTTGGAGCTATATGGACAAGAATGAAATGGTCCTTTACCTCAAGGAATTATTCTATTGAGAAGAGAAAGATTGGTCTTGTGATTTCATTAATATAGTGAATTCTTGAGTAATTCCTCTGGAATTACTGGTGATTGTCGTACTGGTGAGATTTCTTAACTCAGTTATTTCTCTTTGAAGTGTTGTTACTATATAAACTGTTTTCATTCTATTCACTTCATTCTGCATCAGTTCATAATAAAAAGAAGCATCTCTTCATTCAAGGCTTTTGTCAGGGCCCTGGCTCGGGTCCTCATTACCTCTCATATAAACTATTGCAATATTCTCTAAATGGTCCCCCTGCTTCCAATCTCTTCCACTCCACCACCCCAGCTAACAAAGTGACATCCCTAAAGCCCATGTATGAACACATCACTAACTTGATCAAGCAAAGTGACTGCCTCTAAGATAAAATGCAAATATAGTACATTCTCAGCATGATATTTAAAATCGTCTACAATCTCCCTTTTGGGCATCTTGATGGTATAGTGGATAGAAAACCAGTTTGGAATCAGGAAGACTCATCTTCTTGAATTCAAAAGGGACCTCAGACCTTCCTAGCTGGGTGGCTCTGGGAAAGTTAGTTAATCCACTTTGCCTCAGTTTCCTCATTTGTAAAATGAACTGGAGAAGGAAATGGTAAGCCACAACGGTGTCTTGGCCAGGAAAACCCAAATGTGGCCACAACGAGTCAGAAATGAGTGAGCACCAACAATAACAATCTGCCTCTATCCCACATTTCTAGACTTTGAGGCATGACAGTAGTTAATAGAAAGGGACTTTAAAGGTTATTAAGTCCACCCCACATACAAAAAGAAGCTCTCCTTTAACAAGAATACATCTATGTTCAGCTTGAAGACTCACAAGGAAGGAGAACCCATCACCTCTTTAGGAAATGCATTTCACCTTGACAGAGTTGCAATTGACAGGAAGCTTTTCCTGGGCCTTTGTAGGCTCTACCCATTGCTCTTTTGTCCTCTGAGGTCAATAGAACAAATATAACCATTCTTCCATAATTCTTCAACGCCTTGAAAACTGCTCTCATTTCCCCCAGAGTCCTCCCTTTTCCAGACCAAACATGCTTTGGTCATTCCATTGATCCTCATATAATAAATTCAAGGCTTTTCAATGTCCTCCATGTCCTCATTAGACTCTCTCCAGCTTCTCAATATCCTCCTTAAACTGTGAAACCAAGAACTGCACACAATTCTCCAAATGAGAGCTGATGAGACAAGAATACGGCAGGACCATGATTTCTCTCCTCCTGAAAGCTATTCCTTTCCTAATGCAGCCCAAGATTCATTAGCTTTTCTGACAGCAACATCACCCTGCTGACTCATATTGAATTTGCACTCCACTAAAACTTTCTGGTATTTTTCAGAGCAACCACCAGCTAGCCACGTCTTCTTCCATCTTGTCCTAATGACAACGTTTTTTTGCACTCAAGTATAAGAATTATCCCTGAATCACATTTATCTCTACACTATATCATCCTACATTTATCACTACACTATGCCATCCTATTAGATTCATTCCAATGTTGTAGCCCATCAAAATCTTTTGGGATCCTCATGCAACTGACCAGTGTACAAATTATCCTTCCCAGTTTTCTATCATCTAAAAATCTGAGTATGTTATCTGCGTCTTTATTCAAATTATTGATGAAAATGTGAATAGCACAGGATCTACAGATCCCTAGGCTCCTCCAGTGGAGACCTCCTAACACATTAAAATGGAGCCACTAACAATTACTCTTTAAACACACACTGGAATAGATTCCCTTTTAGCTCACTATCTCAGGTTAATGTCCGATACATCTCTTGCTCATATGCTAGAGTACCAGCAGAGGAATTTAGGTTCTCTAATAGTATTCTAGTGTTGTGTTTCTCCCCCTTTTCCCATCATTGCTGATTTACATCCCAGAAGTGCAGTGGATAAGAGTGCTATTGGACTCAGGAAGATTCATCTGCCTGAATTTAAATCTGACCTTAGACTCTTATAAGCTTTGTGATTCTGAGCATGTCACTTAACCCTGTTGACCTCAGTTTCCTCATCTGTAAAATAAGTTTTAAAAGGAAATAGCAAACCATTCCAGTATCTTTGCCAAAGAAACTCTAAATGGGAGCCCGAAGAGTGGTAAAGTGATTCAACAATGACAACTATTAAATCAAATAACCTAAATTAGCTTTTTACAATATGATATTTGCTTCAAAAAAATAGCAAAAGCAGAAGTATAAAAAAAATTCCCCCAAAACAATATCTTTTTATACCAATTTTGAACCCTAAATTGAAATAAGGAAGTTTCTACATTCCAGGCAGCTCAAGAAGCACCAAACCTGTAGTTGAAAAATGATTCTCAGACACTTACTTGTTGTATGACTCCAGGCAAATTACTTAAACACTGTCTGCCTCCGTTTCCTCATTTATATTGTGAGGAACAATAATAGCATCTTCCCCCAGGAGTTATTATAAGGATCAAATTAAATAATATTTGTAAAGCACTATGTAATCATTGGTTGTTACATAAATGCTAGCTATTATTTTGTATTTCCCTGACAAATGTCAGCTCACAGAAAGCAGAGATTTTTTGATTTTTGTTTTTAATTCCTAACACCTAATACAGTCTTTTAATAACTCTTGATTTGAGAAAATGCTTTCGATGACAACTTTGGTTGTAAATTTTCTAGTAGTTAATAATACACAAGACTATACAGATAAGTTACTTAGTTTCCTTTTCTCTCTTTCTTTTTTGACAACAGAAAACAGGGAAATTCATCTGTAGGATTAAATTTTCAAGGAACTGAAGCCAAGCAAGAATTTATTACACGGATCCCAGATAGAGGACATTGAGTGCCATGGGGGATGATATCTGCAGTCACAGTTTTACAAAGGGGAGAGGAATGTTGTTTCACTCAGCTATTATATATGTATACCCTCGATTAAGGCAGAGGGCATCACATTAAATCATCACTCAGTGAAAGCATTTCTATGATCATGTGATTCAAGTAAAAGCATACCTGTTCTCCCTCACTAGTCTTTCAATTCTTTCCTGCTTTTGTTTTTTCCCAAATCTATCAATCCTGTTCTGTACTTACTTCCTTTCTTGCTCAGTCTTGGGTATGAAGGCTCCCCCTCCCTTCACTTCAACATAAGTGCTTGAAAAATTTAAAACACCATATAAATGCTAACTATTATTAATTATTGCTTCAGCTTCTTCAATCATGCCTTCTCCTCCATCCTTGAAGCCAGCAATATTTTGGAAAATGTTTAACAAGTGGCTCTTGGGGAAGGGAGAGAGGGGAGAATGTATGTACTTCCACTGAATTATTAACATTTTCCCCATCACTTATTAAGTCTAGACAATCAACAAATCAAATCTTGATTTGAGCATTTGTTGATTTCTAAAGTGTAAATGTTCATACTGAAAATTTAACAATCAGCTCTTAAGAGCCCAGTTCGTGCTGGTTACAGAGTACTTCTACTTGAAACCCTCATCCTATAATTATAATGTTTTTGTGATGTCATTGGGGTAGGAAATTATCTCAACTGATATAGTTCATCTAGGCAATGACAGAAATTGTAGCAATAAGACAACAATTACTGTAGCTCCTTATAGTAACCTGGCAAATTAAGATTTTCAAAGCATTTTTCTTAACAAGAACTCTGTGAGATAGGAAGTACAAATATTATTATTCTACTTTTACAGGTGAAAAAACTGAAGCTGAGAAGTCAAGGTTGCCTTTACCTGCCATTTCTGCCTTGCTAAATTTCAACTTTAAGTAAATCTCATCAGCCACCTTCACTTCTCTTACTTCTAAACTGCCAAATACCAGTGGAGGAAAATACAAAGCCATGCTGACTGGATCTATTACAAATTGATGCGGTTATCTCTCAACTAAGTCCTCACAGCTATACAGGAAACCTGTATTGGACTCATATTGACTCTATTACAAGCAATCATTCAACAAGTATGTGCACTGAGGATTTGAGGAGGGGGGTGCAGCTAGGTGGCTCAGTGCCCAGGCCCTGGAATCGAAGTACCCAAGTTCAAATCTAGTCCCACATACTATGTGACCCTGGGCAAGTCACTTAACCCTATTTACCTCAATTTCCCCATCTGTTAAATTCACCAGAGAAGGAAATGGATCATTCCAGTATCTTTTCCAAGACAACCCCAAATGGAGGCATGAAGAATTGGACATAACTGAAAGAACTAAATAACAGCAAAAAGATTCAGATACAAAGAACTAAACATTCGGTACACTAAAGGAGCTAAAATTCTACCCCCACAACAGCTATTCTAAAGCTTTTCTTCTTTCCCTAAACACCTGATGGTTTCCCCTGTCCTCTTGCAACAGATAACCTCAGTACAATTCTGAAGATGAAGCTCATAAGGGAACTTGTATTCACTTTCCCACCATGATCTCCTAAATCTTTCTAGAGCTTCATCTTTATGTCTTCCTTTAGATCTCTGAAAGAGAGATGGACCGCCTTGCAAAAGCCACCAGTACTTTTGAACCCATATTCTTTCTGGCCTTCCTTTATCAGTCATATGTCATGTAGCTTCAATCTTTCCCTCCCTGCTGACTTCTTCCCTTTAACCTGCAAAATATTCAGATGCACACCCCCTCCCCCAGCCTAAAAACAAAATCTTCAGTTATCTGCAGTTATCTTATCTTCCTTCCACCCTCCCCTCATCTCCATTCCAGATTTCTTAAAACATCAGTTTGTTCCCTTATTGCCTCCTTATAATCACCATCCACTCACTGCCTCCTCTCTGTTTGCAATCTGACTTCCATCTTTATTACTCCACTGAAACAGCTCTTTCCAAAATCATTGACAGTCTCATAAATCTAATAGTCTTTTTTTATACCTTCATTTTTCTTGACCTCAGTGACTACTCATCACCTCTTCTTCCTTGATTCCCCTTCCTCATTTAGCTTCTGAGATGCTAAGAAGCTTCTCACATTCTTTTCAATTCCATAACTATTTTTCTCTTTCTTCCTCTGGCTCTTCATCTTCTTCCCACCCATTAAATTTAGGATCCCTTGGATTTTACTCTCTTCTTTTTTTCTCTCCCTTTGTGATCTCATCCATTCTCATGACTTCAACTATACCCTCTGCAAGCCACACCCAAATCCATCTGTCCACCCCCATATTTGCAGTCCTATATTTTCAACAACATTCTGGATATCTTGTCCTGATTATTCCCTCAGCACTTTATTTTTAAAATTTTTTTTAGATTTTTATTTTTCCTCAGTTACATGTAAAAACATTTTTAACATTCATTTTTTTTTTATTTAATAGCCTTTTATTTACAGGATATATATATATATGGGTAACTTTACAGCATTAACAATTGCCAAACCTCTTGTTCCCATTTTTCACCTCTTACCCCCCCCACCCCCTCCCCTAAATGGCAGGATGACCAGTAGATGTTAAATATATTAAAATATAACTTAGATACACAATAAGTATACATGACCAAAACATTATTTTGCTGTACAAAAAGAATCAGACTCTGAATTATTGTACAATTAGCTTGTGAAGGAAATCAAAGATGCAGGTGTGCATAAATATAGGTATTGGGAATTCAATGTAATGGTTTTTAGTCATCTCCCAGAGTTCTTTTTCTGGGTATAGCTAGTTCAGTTCATTACTGCTCCATTAGAAATGATTTGGTTGATCTCGTTGCTGAGGATGGCCTGATCCATCAGAACTGGTCATCATCTAGTATTGTTTTTAACATTCATTTTTAAAACTTTGAGTCATAAATTCTTTCCCTTCCTTCCTCCTCACCCTCTCTCATTAAGAAGGCAAGCAATTTGATATAGATTACACATGTGTAATCATGCAAAACACTTCTAAAATAATGACATTGTAAAAGAAAACATAGGCCAAAAAAACCCTCAAGAAAAATAAAGTTTAAAAAGATATACTTCAATCTGTATTCAGACTCTATCAATTCTTTCTCTGGGGGTGAATAGCATTTTTCATCATAAAAACTTCAAAGTTTCTTGTATCATCATATTGCTGAGAATAATTATGCCATTCACAAATGATCATCTTACAATATTGTTTTTACTTTATACACAGTATCTTTCACTTTGCATCAGCTCATGGAAGTCTTTTCAGGTTTTTCTGAGAGCATCCTGCTCATCATTTTTACATTATAGTGTTCTATCATAATTACATAGCACAACTTGTTCAAGCATTTCCCAACTGATGGGCATCCTCTCACTTTCCAATTCTTTGCCCCCAGAAAAGAGCTTCTATAAATATTTTTGTACATATAGGTCCTTTTCCCTTTTGATTTTTCTTTCTAGAAATACAGACCTAAGAGTGATATCACTAGGAGTTTGTGTGGTTTTATAGTCTTTGGGGCATAGTTCCAAATTGCTCTCTAGAATTATTGAATCAGTTCACAACTTCACTAACAGTGCATTTATGTCTCATTTTTCCCACATCCCCTTCATCATTTGTCATTTTCCTTTCTTGTCCTATTAGCCAATCTAATAGGTTCCCTCAGAACTTTAAATTCAACAAGAAAAAAACTGTACCTTGAAGGACAGCTAGGTGTTACTGTGGATAAAGTTCTGGACCTGAGTTCAAATCCAATCTCAGATACTTACAAATTCAGTCTTCTGTGACCCTGGGTAAGTCACTTAACCCTGCTGACCTCAAAAAAAAAGCAAAGGGAAAAAAAACCTTATAATTTTCCCTAGAAGTACTACCCTTTCTAACTCCTCTCTTTCTGTTCATGTATCACTGTAGTTCTTCCCATCCCTGAGGCATTGAACTTGAATCCTCCAATTCTTCCCTTTTTCTGTTAAGAATATTTCTTAAGTGCTTTCAATTCGACCTCCAATATGTCTTTCATCTTTGACCCTGCTCTTCTCTTCCCCCATAAGATAAGAGGTCAAGGTCTTATCTATTCTTTCCAAGACTATTACCTAATTGGTCTTTCTAATAATTTCAGTCTAATACTTCTCTAATTTATCCTCATCACCTATTATTACTCCTACTTGATAGTCCTTCCTACATGCTCTACTTTATTTTCTTTTCTCTTTACATTCTCTTCCCTTGGTGATCTAATTCCCTTCTATGACTTCCAGTCTATCCTTCACACACTTGCCATTTATTTTCCTAAAATAGATTTGGGGTGGAATCACCCCAAAGAGTAAGCAGTAACCCCCCTGAATTCTCCCAAATTCCCCTCTTAAACAACTATAAAATAACACCTCAAAAATGAATTCTGGAATGGCAGGACTAACAAATGGATGGAGCAAAGCAATTTCCCAGCCCAAGACAACTTAGCAGTTACCAGGAAAGTTCTGTATCATTCAAGGAAAACGGGGGCTAGTCCAGTGAAGGCAACATCTGAGCAAGCCAGTAACAAGGGCCTGACCCTCTGCATAGCAAGCCAGCAATGAAGCCTCATATCCATGGAGTAAGAAATTTGGATCAACGCACTCTCCACTGAAAAGGCAGAACCCAACCTTAACATCCTAAATGTCATGAAATAAGCTGAAAACAATGGGCAAAAAAAGAAAAAGGAAAAAACCTAACAATAGAAAGTTACTATGGTGACAGGGAAAGATCAAAACACAAATTCAGCAAAAAACAACATGTCACAATAGTTACATGCAAAAGCCTCAAAGAAAAATGTGAATTGACCTCAGGTCCAAAAAAAGGAAGTCCTAGAAAGCTCAAAAAGGATTTCAAAATCAAATAAGAGATATAGAAGAAAAAATAGGAAAAGAAATGAGAATGATTTAGGAAAACCATGAAAAAAAAAGATTCAAGAGCTTGGTAAAGGAAGTACCAAGAAAGGGAAAAGGTATACAAAAATTCACTAAAGACAACAAAAATATTTTCCTATAACACATGTCTAACCATACCATTACCTTATAAATAAACTTCATTAACTCTCTGTCTCTCTGGGATTGAATATAAATGCCATCTGGAATTTAAAATCCTTCGCCATTTGTTCCCCAATCTACCTTTCTAGCTTTATTAGTCTCCTTCACACACAATACTACAGTCAAATTAGCTTTTTTATTGTTACTCATACACAGTACTACAATTCTTTCTACATGCCTTTGCACTGACTGTTCCCCCATATACTGAACACACTCCTCCATATTTCTGCCTCTGAGAATCCTATATTTGCTTCAAGACTCATGTCAATCACTGACTTTTACTTGAAGCCTATTCTGATCACCAGGGCCATTGCCAGTCATCTTGACTTATGTCTTGCCACTGATGACTGGAGGAGACAGAAGAGAGAATAAGACTGATAATGGCACAATTCTACCTCACTTAAATCCAATTCACTCATAAATTAAGACATTACCCTCATGATGTCATCGGTGGCCTTTGACAATGAAGGATGAACAACAATTCTGGTCACCCTCAATTACTAGTACCTTACCACCAAAATTATCTTGTTTCTAGTCTCCAACTATTTATGTATGCATTGTCTTCTCCTAGCTGATTTGTAAATTCCTAAAAAGTTGGTACATAGCAGGCACTTAAATACTCTGATTGAGCCTTTCTTCATAATACTGCCTGTATTGTTTTTCTACTACACTATTCTAGCCATTTCTATCATCTTCTCAGAAATTTTCAATTTTATAGTCTCTCCCTGATATTTTGATCCTTTAATGAATCCGTGACCTTATTAATGTGGGCACTGATTTGAATATAGGATGTTCAAGGAGCCCGTTTTTGAGCCCTTTTTAGAGCTGCTCATCTACCTGTGGTGTCTACCAGCCACCCAACTCTCACCTGTGGCTCCAAGAATCAGCAGTATGTGCAACAGTTCCACCTTGTACCTTACACCCTACACCATCTTGGCAGATGGGCTAAAGCAATTTGAGGGGAAGTGACAAGCCTTAAACCCATTGCTGAGTTAGGGGGATATCTACCCCAAACACATGAAGACTTACAGAATGGGCAGATCAGAACAATTTGTTCCAATGGCCATAAAGACCTCTGAAGCAGGTATTGTGGGTGCTGAGGGCTTGCTTGGATATCAAAGATGCCAAGGCTACCCACTGTGTACCAGTCATTCTGACTTTTATCTTGCTACTGGACTTTAGTGACTGGATGAAAGAGTAAGATTACTAAGCTTTGTGCAACTCTGCCTCACTTAAATCCAATTCATATGCAAGCCAAAACATCACCATGGGATGTCTTTGACTCTCTTCAAAAATAATGAACAATAACAGATTAAACCCATCTATATGCTCTGATCCTATCCCACTTGTGTTTTCCCATGAATACTTTATAGGTGGTCTAACTGACATGCTGATGACCTTCCTCAAGTTCTCTAGACACTGAATGGATTCCAGTGGAGCATGCAGACCATCCATCTGTTCAATTATTTACTTTCATCCCACAAGCAGTCCACCTTCTCCAAACATCCATCAGCTTCATAACTATTATGTCCCTTCTTTTGTGCAATTCTTGGCTGGTAATGTGCTACAGCTCAATCAGGATCATCATGTACTTCTCCATTGTCCTTTGAGTGATCCATTACTTTAAATCTTTAGAGACCATAATATTCTATGACTTATAGCCATACAATATAACTAGAAGTTTATTATTGTTTTTTAATGGGTTTTTTTTTGTTTTATAGAAAAGCCTAAGGTCAATGAAAGCTTAGTAAACTTTCCCAAAGGTATTCCATCCCATCCTATTCAATTCTGAGCACAGCTAATTAATTACCTATGTTTAGTATCTGTCCAGAATCTATTTAATAATGAACAAAACTCTACAGGCTGTCCATCCAATCGCATTTCATCATTTTGACATTTGACAGTTTTGATCCACTTGGTTTTTCCTATGGTCAGAATTCTTTTAAGGAATAATAATTCTCATTTAGGAAGTCTTGCAGTTCTCTAAAGTTTTATGCAATCAACCCAACGTCATCGACAAAGAGTAGCAACTGAGGGAACTTTCCACCTTTTCTTGGATTCTCTGCTGAACATTCACTATAATAAACACTTGTTTTTGGCTATACTCCTCATCTTATGCTTGAATGGAGATTAAAAAATCAAAGAGTAATTATGCAAAATTATCTCTGTGGTCACATATTTAAAGTGATTATGTGATTTAAAGTGAATCTTATGTGATTTTTAATATATGTATAAGGAATATCTTGTTTAAGTGAGGAAGGACCAAGGTATATTGGAGCTGGAAACAGCATGAATTCCTTGTTAAATTTTCAGGGAGAACCTTCATACCTCAGCAAGAAGCAAGGCAAATGCCACACAAATAAGGCCTTCATTTACTGTTTGTTTAGATGTTTACTGGAGTGTGGCTCCTGCACAGGCTACAGCTTCTTGGAAACACAGGTGAAAGCTGGATGGCAGATAGACACCAAAGGTGGATGAACAGGTCTGAAAAGGGCTCAGCAAGCCCTCACATAAGAGTATTTTGAATATTTTGCTCTTCCAAGCACCCTATTGAATACCAAATAGAGTATAAACTTCTGGTTCCAACATTTAAGACATCCTATAATTTTGTTCCAACCTAACTTTTCCAGCCCTAAATCATAATACTTTTTTCAAATTCCATAGAGGTATAAGCAAAATAGTAGAGGAGTTTAAAGATGAGTAAGGTTACTTCTGTTGGGACAATGGAATAAGAAAAAAGGGGCATTAGATTTGAACTCAAAAGGAATTTAAAGTTAAAAGAGCTGGGATAGACTTTTATCTCTGGCACCTATTAGCTGTGGGACTTTGGGCACATCATCTAACTTCATTGTTGGAATGGGTAACCTTTAAAGCACATTCCAGCTCAAAATCCTATAATCTTGTGATCCTGTGAATTAAGCAAAATTATATTGCATATCTCTCCTAACACAAGCACCTGGTTTTAAGAACATACTATACATTGCTCAGTGAAACAACTTTAAGGAAAGTAATTCTTATAAGAGGAAAATAGAGGAAGAACTGGAGTGGGAAGAGGGTATGCGAAGTGCCCAGGAAGTCTCCAGCAGAGCTCAGGCTGAGGAGTTGGAGCTGGGACTGAGCTTGGCAGGTATCACATAGTTTATTATCCCTCCAGTTGATTTAAAGAGGTTATGGGATGCTTTGGCTGTAATGTCTTTACCAGGTTAGTTGGAGTGGCATTGTGTAGCCTATTTCAGCGTAATACTTCTTTTATCCATACAATTTAAGGGATAAGATTTAGAGAAGTGAAATAAATGGATCATTAATGTATCCATTAAACCATCTATCTCAAAACTCAGTGCCTCAAATGAGCTTTGAACAAGTGCTGGTTTTCATTCAGTTCACAATCCAATCCTTAAAAGAATGCCTCAGGTGCAGATATTTTACGTCATCACCGAATAAAGGGAGCTCTTGATAACAGAACTGACATTGTCTGGTGTTTGACTTTCTTTTCAACTGAACCATGAAGGGAAAAGAGACACAGAGGAGCTTTTGCTCAAAGAACCTCCTCAGGATTACAGTCTGGATTTAGAGGCTTAGAGGGACAGGTGCCCCAGAACACAGTCCAGTAACCTGGGCTTGGAGTGAGGAGGGATCAGGGTAAATTGGAGCAAGCTGGAAACAGCTGGAGTCCACTGTTAAATTTTCAGGGAGAGCATTCACATCTCAAAAATTTAAAAGTAAATGCCAAAAATCAGACCTTCAAAAGAAGCTCATGGCCCCTGCAACAAATCAACAAGCATTTCAAAAATACCTACTGAGTATTAGGCATTTTGCTGAAGATACAAACACAAGGAAACAATCTCTGCCCTCAAGAAGTTTACATTGTCTCTCCTAAATATAGTCTATGTATCTTCTCTTTTCATTCTATTGAGGGGTTTCCCACCAGCTCACAGAAAAGCAAATATAGGATATATATAAATGATTACAAGAAATCAGGCCCTCTTTTCCTCTCTTTCCATATTCTCCTTATCTCATCAGCTTTTAAGGGGTCAATAATGATCATCCCTATGTAAATCTCTATGCAGAAGTGTCAGGAAAGCCTTTGGCTTGGCTCAAGTTTTGAAAGGAACCAAATATTCCAAGAGGCAGAGGGAAAACATTCCAGACATGGAAAACAAAATGTACAAAGTCATGGGGAGACAGAATGTCCTCCCTGGAGAATACTTTATGGAAAAGCAAATACTCTGAGAAGTCTCAGCTGCTTCCCTAGGAGCTTCAAGCTCCTGGGGTTTTCCCCCATTTCATCCCAAGAGCAGAGCCACACCCCAAGCTTGCCTCTCTCCCATCCAGATGAAATTGGTTTTTCTCAAGTGTTATTAAGACCTGCTTCCAAATTAAATATCCTGTGGTACTGTGGGAGGCTGATGATTAATGACAACAGAGGAAGTGGAGGTATAGGAAATCAGAAGTTTGGTCAGTCTGGGACATCTCAGCCATTAAGCTTAAGATCAGAGAGAGAGCTGGAGCAGGATACCATTATGTGGAGTCTACGCCAGTTTGGAAGGAACGGAGACTAGCATCCAGCTGGGACCAGTTCTATACTCACTGAAGTCATTTGGTGTAGGGGCTGAAGCTAGTGAAAAGTTAATTCCCTAGCCAGGATGGGAAAAAGTAGAGACACCTTTAAGTTATGACCTTCAGGGAATCTGCCATTCAATAAGAAAAAAGAATCAGAAACTGAATGATAAGGAAATAAAAGAAAAAAGGCTGGAGTTACCAAAAATTTCAGAAGAAAATTCAATTTTAAAAGTTGACTGCACAATGGTAAGTCAACAGGTTAGCTATTAATAACTGAAGGGAAGATGGTATCTAAACAAACTGAGAAATCTCTGAGTAAATATAAAAATGAAGCAGCATGTGATAAGGCAATAAAAATTTTGAATTCCCAAGAGAGTATGGAATCATAGCAGGATGCTCCCAAAAGGTACAAGAGAGAAATAAGAATCTTCAAAGCAGAATATATGGCCTATACAAAAAATAATAATTGACAGAATTGAAAAACTTTAATCTGCCTCAGCAAATCTCTCTAAAGAATCAAAAGGAGAAAATGCTTTCATTCTATGAGGAAGACAACTAAAGAAGACATAAGGATGTGTAAGGACCATGAATGAAAGAATTAAAATTTAGAGTAGACAGAAAAGAGAATTTATGAAGATAACAAAATAAAGAAATTGTTTTTACATAGAGATTTGCATAGAAATGATCACTGACTCCTTAAAAGCTAATGAATTAACCAAGAACAGGCAAAGAAAGGAAAAGAGGGCCCAAAACAGTGTCCTGGGTTATACCCATCCATAAGGAGTCAGACACTGATAATGATTTTCAAGGGAGACAGATAACCTGCAGATAAGCAGGTAGGAAGAAATCTACAAAAGCATCAAAAAAGGCTTTTGTAGTATTTGGTTTTATATATTTCTTAGTTTTTATATATCTTGGATATCAGAACAAATTTCTTGGCTGACATATATAATACAAAGGTGTTTTTTTCTTCTCCATTTGACTTTCTTATACTAGTTGCATTAATTTTAGTCATGAGAAAATTTTCAATTTCATGTATTCAAAATTATATATTATATTCTGTATAAGTTGTCACTTTTAAAATTGCCTCTATCAAGAACTGACTCAAATTTATAAGAATACAAGCCATTCTCCAACTGATAAATAGTCCAAAGTTATGAAGTTTTCAGATGAAGAAATTAGTCATTTCAAATTATATGAAAAAAATGCCAATTAAGACAACTCTGAGATACCACTACACACCTCTCAGATTGGCTAAAATGGCAGGAAAAGATAATGATAAATGTTAAAGGGGATATGGGAAAAGTGGGACAGTAATACATTGTTGGTGAAGTTGTGAACTGTTCCAGCCATTCTGGAGAATAATTTGGAACTATCCCCAAAGGCTATCAAACTGTGTATACCCTTTGACCCAGCTGTGTTTCTATTAGACTTATATCCCAAAGAGATCTTAAAGGAGGGAAAAGGTCCCACATGTGTAAATATGTGGCAGCCCTTTGTGTAGTGGCAAGAAACTGGAAACTGAATGGATGCCCATCAATTGGAGAATGACTGAATAAGTTACAGTATATAAATGTTATGGAATATTATTGTTATATAAGAAACTATCAGGAGGATGATTTTAGAGAGGCCTGGAGAGACTTACATGAAGTGATATGAAGTGAAGTGAGCAGAACCAAAAGAACATTGTTCACAGCAATAGCAAGATTATATGATGATCAGCTCTGATGGATTTGGCTTTTTTCAGCAAAGAGATAATTCAGGCCAATTCCAATAGACTTGTGATGGAGAGAGCCATCTGCTTCTGAGAGAAGACTATGGGAACTGAATGTGGATCACAACATACTATTTTCACTTTTTTTGTTATTGTTGTTGTAGTTTGCTTGCTTGGTTTCTTTTTCTCTCATTTTTTCCCTTTTTGATTTGATATTTCTTGTGTAGCATAATTGTGGAAATAAGTCTAGAAGAATTGCACATGTTTAACAAAAATTGGATTACTTGCTGTCTAGGGGAGTGGAGAGGATAGGAGAAGAAGAAAAATATGGGAACACAAATTTTTGCAAGGGTGAATGCTGAAAACTATCTCTGCATATATTTAGAAAAATAAAAAGCTATTATAAAATTTCCTCTGTTTCTTGTTTGGTTAAGAATCCCTCCCCTATACATAACTATGAAAACTAGATTATCTGCTTTTCTTTATTTTTTTCTGGTGTGACCCTTAATTATTAAAGAATGACATAGTAATTCAGGAGATTGAGAGCCAACCTCAAAGCCAAAAAGAACTGGATTCAAATTCTGCCTCTGACATATATTGGTTGTATGAACCCGAGCAAATCACCTAAACTTTCTAGACAACTCCCTAAAATAATAAGAAGATGCTGAACTGCACTAGCAAAGAGTTTTCCAACCTGGGAGTTTTCTATACTAATGAATAATATATCTGTGTCTATCCCCTTCCTAAGATTTTAATATTCAGGTCACATATCCATTTTGAATTTATTGTAGAACATGAGTCTAGGGATGCTTTTCAATGATTGTAAGTTTCATTGTGAGCTTTGATTAATATTGGAGTAAACTAAGCAATGAGTCATTTGAGGCTAGGTGTTAATATTTATTTTCTATCTTACTTTACATTCAAATGTATTTTGTCTTCATATGGAGAAATAAACTTGTAACTTTGATTCCTTACAGATTATGGTATTTGATAATTCACAGCCATATAGATCATCATAGAGAGTATATTTCTGTTTCATGAGTTTTTGTTCCAGAGAAAAGCTTAAGAGTCATTGAAAGTACTGCTCAGGTTCCCAAATACAATCCAACCAAAATCTATGGTTCTCTAGGATCATTCTTATTTCCCTTCTCAATTTTTCCTATACCTCTCATTTGATTTTCAAAAGCTGCTTTGAGCTCTTCCATGGCATGAGACCAATTCCTAGTTTTTTTTTTTTTTTTTTTTTTTTTTTGAGGCTTTGGATATAGGAACTTTGACTTTGTGCATATTTTGATCTTCTTTGTCACTGGAATGACTTTCTGTGGTCAAAATTTTCTTCTGTTATTTGCTCATTTTCCCAGCCTATTTCTTGACCATTAACTATTTGTTAAAGTAGGCCTCTGCTTTCAGAGTAAAGGGCACATTGTCCCAAGGTTCAAGAGTTTTGTGAAGCTGTTTTCAGAGATACTTCTAGAGAACTATAAGTTTTTTGTTCTTCCAAAATGGTATTATCTAAGGAGAGATGTATTTACTCTTCTCCTGGCCTGTGCTCTGGTCTGCAAGTGACCACAGCACTCTTTTCTGCTCTGGAACTGTGGTCATAATGTGCTAATGCTGCTTTTTGCCCTAGGCTTGCCACCCACAATTGTGACCCTCATTCAAGTATGGGCAAAGCAACAGAGCACTTACAGCCTCCATGCTAGCAAAGAGACCCTTATAATTTCCTTCGGATCAGTTGGTTGACCTCCTTATATCTGTTGGCTGACAGCTGCTGCTGCTGCTGATTCAGTGACTCCCAAAGGCTGCTACTGTTTTGCAGGTATTGGGTCTGTGCTGGAAGGATTAAACTGTGTTCTACTCTTATCCTGGTGCAATAGACCCTTCCTGCTTAACTTCTAAGTTGTCATTAGTTTTAAAATTATTTATTTTTGTGGTCTCTGCTGCTCCAGAAATCGTTTTATGACACTACCTGAAAGTGTTTGGAAGGGTATTAGGGAGAGCTCAGGTGAGTAGCTGCCTTTTCTCCTTCATCTTGGTTCTGCCCCCAAACTCCAACCTATATTTTTCTATTTAATTCTAAGACCATTATTTCATCAGTTATCTGTAGCATGTGCCCAAAATAAAAATTCTAATTGACCAACTTCCTGTGTAGCCAGTTGATCAATTTAGCTGTGTAGTCTAGTCAGAACAATAAATATTTTTACCCACTTTGTTTTTCCCATATGAATTATTAGGTTGAACTCTTCTCAATGGTGGTAAATCTCTTATGAGATTTTGCGAAGTTACAAGGCTTGATGTAATCAACAAAAGTGTTATCTGCAAACAGGAGCATCTGGAGAACCTTACCATTTATAAAGAATCCAATTACCATCTGCATTTTGTTCTAGATATCCTCTATGACCATGGCTAACATCCTTGAAGGGTCCATCTCCCTGTCCTATGCCTTATTTTATATTTATAATGGATTATCACTAAAGAAAGCTATTTTTGTTGTTGCATCTATCATGAAATATTCTATATTAACATGAAAGACATTGTGAGAAAAGAGAATGTAAAGGTGAATTTTGCTTTGACAAATTAAAAGGTCACACAAAAGACAATGGGAAGATGAATGGTAGCTGAAAATAAATTAATATATGTTACCAATAGTGAATGACACACAAAAAAGTATAAAAATATTATCTAATAAATAGACAACTAGAAGAGGAAATGAGTCTGTAACTAAATGAGAGTGAAGGATAACAACAGATGGACAGCCACGTTGTGAGTTGGTACCCATGTAATGTTATGAAGCCTAAAAGAGCTCTCCCCTCCCAAATTCCCTCTCTGTGGAGGTCATTGACAAGAGTTGCTCAGAATTAGAAGGCTGGATGAGATCTTATGTTCACTGTCCAAACAAGTACTATCCAATAAATCTATTGATATATTCAGATATTAATATATGTTTGGGAAACAAATATAGAATTAATATTCATATCATTATTTGGGGATTAAAATATTAGAGCTGGAAAAGACTTTGGAATTCATCTAGCCAAGATTCATCTAGTCAAGAACCCTTTGGGTTTTCATGAAGCTTATGAATTTCTGGTCAGAAGGGTGTCTTTAATTAATTTAATGGAATGGTAACTTTTACTGAGTTGATGAATTTTTTTTTTCATTCAAGTTAATGGATCCTCTGAAATTTATCTATCCTTGGACCTCAGGTGAAGATAGAATCCAGTTCAATCCCTTCATTATACAGATGAAGAAATTCCAGAAAAACAAATGGTTTGCCAAGGTCACACATTAAGTGGCAGAGCTATGATTCAAATCAAGTATTTTCATACTCTTTCCATTGCATAAGCAAATATCACTAATAAATATATATACATGTGTCTATGTCCATTTTTAAAATACTTGTATATTTAGAAAAAGCATTTATTCATGGGGGGTTTTACTCCCCAGGGTCCCTTTTCCTCCCTCCTAATTATAGGGGGTAACAACAATAAATAAAAGAGCTACCTTGAAAACCTACATTATTTCTCCTAACAGTAAATACCATCCTACCTTACTGAGTCATAATAGTTCTCAGTCTATCATTTTATAAAAATGGTTCAGCTTAAAAATACTTTAAAACTTTGTTCCAAATTTTCCCTTCCTTCCCATAAAAAAATACATTAAAACTCCATGTCCCCTTCTTTGCTTTGTACTATATTTGTTCACTCCTCCTTCTACAATATTTCTCTCCTCCCTATCCAGTCCAAACCTCAGCCTTTCTCCCAGTAATAAGCTCTTTAGTCAAGAGCAGATTTAAACAAAATTGTGAAGTCAATAGACTTTATCTTCAGAGACCCCTTGCCCTCAATTCTTTCTTCTCACCCCTATTTTTTGCAGAGAAAAATTTCTGCTAGCAGTTTCCATATATCACCACTGTCTTACCACACACACACACACACACACACACACACACACACACACACACCTCCCCTTCTATCTCTCTCTACTTTTACCTTCCTGCTCTCTTCCTTTTCTTCCTTAATGTTCCCCTTTCTCTGTCCAAACTCTTCCATTTCTTTCTCACCTGATGGGGGTAGAGAGACAGATGAGAGGCACACAGAGGGAGAGAGATATACGAGGGGAGAGAGAGAGGTGATGTACTATAAAGTCTTTCCCTGGGGATTCAATCAGTCCAGGACAATGGATTCTGTTGAGTTCTTTTTTTTCCGACTCTAGGGAGAGGAGAGTTTCTCAGCCTTTCCTTTTTAATGACTGTGCCTGGGAAAAAGAACAAGGTAATGTCAAAGGAGAGAGATCTGTCATACTTGATAGGGTAATAAAGTTAAGGGGGAGGATAGATAAGTGGAGGGGGGAGAAAAGGGGACAGAGATGAGCTTCTTGGTCTCATATCTATGCAAGGGTTGCTCACTTTAGAGGCCATCCCAAGGTGGGAACTACAGAGATGTTCTTGGCCACGTTCTGCCCAGACCACACCTGTAGCCCCAGCAGGGAAGCCTGAGCTAGTCAGAAATGGACCACTGGGTTTGCCCAATGAAGGCAAATGCTTCAAGATGCTTAGAAGAGGAAATGCCAGGCAGAGCCTCGAAGCCTGAGGAGGACCTTATTATTGGAGGAAACTTCCTAGGCAGAGTGAAAACCATTTGGTTCAAAGACCTCATTTGATTCCCCTGGGGAGAGTAGTATCCCTTTTCTCACCTTATATGTCACCTTCTCTCTTTAATATTAATGTTGCTGTTCAGTCCAACTCTCTGTGACCCTATTTGGGGTTTTCTTGGCAGAGATACTGGAGTGATTTGCCATTTCCTTCTCCAGCTTATTTTACAGATGAAGAAACAGGGGGTTAACTGACTTGACTGGTATCCCACAACTAGTAAATGCCTAAAACAAGATTTGAACTTGGATTTTCCTGACTCAAGACCCAGCATGCTAGACAATCTACAAAATAATAAATCAAGCCATGATTTGTAGCCTTTAGCGGTAGCAATCAGTTCTGTAACAGCTGGCTCTAGTGCACCCCTGGAGCAAATTCCTGAGTGGGATTTCTTTCTAAAACATCTCCCCCAAGTGCTTAACCAGGGTTTCACCAAAGGAAGTCCTTCAAAGATGAAGAATCCATTGCCTCCCAAAGGCACCCATTCCACCTGTGGACAGTTATCGTTCTGATTTTTTCCTTTCTTACATCAAGCCAAACTCTCTCTCTACAACTTTTCTCCACTGCTTCTACAATTTTATATGTAATCTCTATGTAATAATATCGTAACAATCTAGACATAATAATATCTTGCTTTTCAGAGAGCCAAGTCATTTTATCCCTGTTTATTTTACAAAAGGGAAGTCAGGAGGATATGAGTTCAAATCTCAGACACTTAACACTTCCTGGCTGTGGCAAGTCGCTTAACCCAATTGCCTCAGCAAAAAAAAAAAAGGGGGGGGGGGGGAATTGTTTTCTCTCCAATTGATAATGAAGCCCCTGAGGAGGAGCAGTGGTCTTCCTGGACACAGCACAAGGTCTATGGAAATTCCCAGTTTGCAAAGCTCTTTCTTCCCAAAGCTTTGAAAAGGAGATAGTAAGATTATTATTGTCTCCCTTTTACAGATGAGGAAATTTAAGATTAGAGTACTAAGTGATAAGTGATGGAGGTGAAATTAGAACCCATCACTTGTGACTTCCCATTATGGTCAAAAATGTCAATAGAAAATAATAAAAACAAATTTTTTAAAAATTGTCCATAGCATGACTCTTTTCAACAGTGAGGTGATTCAGGTCATTCCAAAGATCTTGTGATGGAGAGAGCCATCTGTACTCAGAGAGAGAACTGTGGGAACTGAGTATGGAACATAACATAGTATTTTCACTTTTTTGTTATTTGCTTGCTTTTTGTTTTCTTTCTTATTTTTTCTCTTTTTGCTCTGATTTTTCTTGTGCAGCATGATAAATGTGGAAATATGTATAGAAGAATTGTACATGTTTAATACATATTGGATTACCTGCTATCTGCGGGGGGGAATGGAAGAAGGGAGAGAGAAAATCTTGGAATGCAATGTTTTGCAAACGTGCATGTTGACAACTATCTTTGCATGTATTTTGAAAATAAAAAGCTATTATTAAAAAAAACTATCCATAGAGCTTGGCATAGTTACTGACAAACAGCATATAGATGGGTGTTATAGTAGTTTGCCAGCTACCCAAGTGTTCCATAAATATGGATCAGTTGACCAACATTGCCCATTGACCCTATCCAATGCCTAAAGGGCCTTCTTTAATAAACTCTCACACATTAAAATATACAAAATACTTTTTCTCACAGCAACACTGCAAGGCAGATAATATAATCATTCTCATAACCGTTTTACAGATAAGAAAACTGAGGTTCAGATGAAGTGTTTTTAACCAAGGTAACAAAACTTAATTGAGTGTTAGTATTGGGGACAGACTTATTCATTCCAAGGCTAATACTTTCCACCACATAAAAATGGATGAAATTGCCTCTTATTACATGTGTGACTTTGGGAAATTCATCTGACCTTACTGAACCTCAGTTCCTTCATCTGTAAAAGATGACGTAAAGGAGGGGTTGGCCTCTGAGATCCCTTAGCTCTGGATCTTGTGATCCCATAATCCTGTGAGCCATACTGGGAGAACAAGAACCTGCCCCATGGTCTTCAGTGGACAAAGAAAGTATATGCTAAGCTGATTTCAGAAAAGCCTGGAAAGATTTAACATTAACCGATGCTGAGTGAAGTGAGCAGAACCAGGACAACATTGTTCACAGCAAGTAGCAAGACAATGTGATGATCAATTGTGATGGACTTAACTCTTCAACAATGAGGTGATTCATGGCAATTCCAATAGACTAGGAATGGAAAGTACCATCTGCATCCAGAGAAAGAACTATGGAAACCGAATGTGGATCAAAATATAGTGTTTTCACCTTTTGTTGTTGTTGTTATTGTTTGCTTTTTTTTTTCTTTTGTGAAATTTTTTCTTTTATTCTGATTTTTCTTGCACAGCATGATGTATATGGAAGTATGGTTAGAAGAATTGCATTGTTTAATCTATATCAGATTGTTTGCTCTCTTGGGGAAAGGGGAGGTGGAGAAGGAGGGAGAAAAATTTGGAACAAAAAGTTTTACAAAGGTAAATGTTTATAAAGGTAAACCATCTTTGCATGTATTTGGAAAAATAAAATACTATTAAAAAAAAAAAAAAAGAAAGTACATGAAAGAAGGAAATTAAAATATCTTGCAAAAGAGATCCAAATCTGTATCTGACCTTCTGAGGGCAACCAGCAATGATCCCTTCTTTGTTCTGCTTGTGTAGAAGGCTTAAAAGCAAAAAGTTAAGGATGGTGCTTAGGAGACTTGGGGCACCTGAAATTCCAGAGAAATACCCAGAGTGATTGAGAGAAGTCAAAACAACCCTGAAGATATCTCACCTCTTAGTCTGCTCCCCTATCGTTCTTTTTCTCTGCTGCTAGGATACATTGTTTTGGCAGTTTAATTTCACATAAAAGGAAATTAATATAATATTTTATACCATTCAAAAAGCACAAATCCATAATCAGTTTCAGAAACTCATTTTCTGCAGGCTGATTTATATGTTATTAACTGGAGTATAATTCAGAGCCACTGTTCTCCAAACCACTGAAGCGTCTCCAGGTTCTCTCTTTCCCATAACTACAATTGTCCTTCCACACAAACCAGAAAAGCAGGATGTTATCTGGGGCTGGGAGCTAGTACCTGGGGCCAGAACTTTCTTTGCCCTGTGACTCAAGATATAGAGACCTTAGGATTCCTGTCTGGAGGCTCTAAATCTTCCACTGCCAGTTTCATTTTCAATTGACCAATCAATCCATCTCCAAACATACATTTATTTGCATAACTACTTTCTTTTTACAAGTGCTTTTCTCAAATGCTAATAGGAAAGAGGGAATATTCTCATTCCCTATAATTCTTTCTAAATTCTTTGGGTATTTTAAAAATGTAAAATAAAATTAGAGCTCTCTTCTCAGCATTCCTTTCCCAGGGCCATCCATCCTCAACCCAGGATAGTGGAGGATATGAATCATTTAAATTACTTCATTGCCTCTTGCCCTGAACTGTAATTTGGTGGTCCTCCTTCTTCTTGGAACAAGATTGATTCATGCATTCAGGTCTGCTCTTGGTTGAAACCTGATTTCCAGTGTTCTTTGTCTTCTGTCTGCCACCTCCTTCAGATTTTTTCACAGCCTCATAGTAGAAAGCTGGAAGAAACTTCAGAAGCCATCTAATTCAATCCCCTAGTTTTCAGAATAAGCAACAGAGGTTCAGCCAAATCAAAATAAGCATAAGAATCTGGATTTGAACGCAGGTCCTCTTACTCTAGAATTTACCATCCTAGCTCTTTCCCTCCAGACACACTTTATACAAAGACTTTTGAGAATTGTTATTGTTGTTGTTCTTCAGTCATTTTTAAATTGTATCTGACATTGAGTTTTTTAGCAGGGATACCAAAAGGTATAGAAATACTGGACTCCTAAAACATTTGTTCAGATTTCTGTGAAAAATCGAAGTAACTTTCAAACAAAAGTTTGTTCTTCTGTCATGTCCAATTTCCCTTGATCCCATTTAGGGGTTTCTTGACAAAGATACTGGAGTGGTTTGACATTTTCTTCTCTAGATCATTTTACATGTGAGTAAACTGAGGCAAACAAGATGAAATGATTTAATCAGGGTCACACAGCTAGTAAGTGTCTGAGGCCAAGTTTGAACTCAGGAAGATAAGCTTTCTTGACTCCAAGTTCAGTATTCTATCCACTATGCCATGCAGCTACTCTAAAAATCCTCAGAATAAAAAAAAATTAAGAGACTGAGAAGATAATGAGGAGAGTATTAGTCAGTTAACAAAAATGAGAGTACATTTTGCATAATTTTATGATTCCAAAGCCAAAACTGAGAATTTAAATGTCCTAATTTAGGTCATAATTATTTTCTTAAAAATAAATTTTTATTGCTATATTTTTGGGGGGGAGTTTATATTGCCATAATTTTACTTTAGCATTCCTCTCTCTTACCTTCCAGAGAGTTAGTCTATATAACAAATAATGTATTTAAAGACAAAAAAGAAAAAGAGGAAAATTATCATAATTGATCAATAATTTGGCTCTGCTTAGTTCACTCTGCATCACTTCAGTTCACTTAGATCTTCCCACATTTCTCTGGATTTATCACATTCATGTCATATCAATCCAATTCATATAGATTTTGTAAGTAATCGTATCTCGTGAGACCCTACAACTTTACATTTTTAGGTGAAACAGAGTATAATAGAAGGCATGGCAGGCCAGCCTCTGTGGCTTGAGTTTGTATCCTGGCTTTATTCATTATTGGCCCAAACCTTAAGAGTCTTCCTCTCCTAGAATAAATTTTTTTGACTAGGTATAAAAGGACATTTTTTTGCCTCATTTCTTACCTAGCTTAAAAAGGTCAAGGTATCCCACTGCATCCAGGACCATCTCCAGTCATCCTGATCTACATCTGGCCATTGAATCCAGATGAAAGAGAAAGTAAAGCTTACCAACTAAACCCCATTAAAAAAAAGCTTGACCTGACCTCCATAGGGGTGTTCCCATTCTACAAAATTGGGGTACACCTATTATTGCAAGAATGTAAAATAAAATCTTTTCTGCATTCATTGGTGCATCAGTGGAGTTCTTGGTAAGATTTTTTTGTTTCTTACATTGATCATGATCATGAATTTCTAGCAAAAGAAATTTAGAAGAGGTAGTTAGATAAGGAGAAGAACCAGGAGAGAAAGTACTATCACCAAAATTTAGAAAAGAGAGTGTCAAGGAGAAGAGGATGATTAACAGTCACATTGCTGCAGAGTAGTCAGGAAAGATGAAGATAGAGAAAAGGCCATGAGATCTGGCAGTTCAAGAGATCATTGGCAAAAATCACTAGTAACTTTGGAGACAATAGTTTCAGTTAAATGGGGAGGTCAGAAGTCAGATTGCATTTCTGAATTGGAATGATAGAAAGTAGTTAGCCTTCAGGTTTAGTCACAAAAGGAAGGAGAAATAAACAACTATAGCTAGTAGAGAATGATTTATCAAGGGTTTTTTTTTTAATTGGTTTGTTTGTTTGGTTTTTTTTTTTTCCAGTTTGGAGGAAACATGGATGTATTTGTGTGCAGTAGACAAGGAAGAAATTTAAGTGAAATAGCACAGTGTGGCTCATCAAGGGGACATTCTGCTAACTCAGGATGGAATGGGATCCTTTGTGCCTGTAGAAAGATTGGCTTTGACAAGAAGCTCCCACCTCATTCATGTGAAACAAGATTGAAAAAGATAGTAGAGAAGATATTTGAGTAATAAAAGAGAAGAAAAAAGAAAAAGAGGAGCTCTCAGAGTATGATCCCATTTGTTTCAGTGAAATTATCTCTTTAACTTTTGATAACTCATTTCATTGTTCCCTTACTCGTTTTCTCGGGAAAGTTGATGTGAAAATAAAAGCACCAGAAGGGATAATATGAAATAGAAATATGAAGTAGATTTGCAGGAGCATAACTGTAAAAGATTATTATAAAAATAGTATAATGGTTTAATTTGCAACATGAAACAATCATGACATCAACATCCATTACAGATAACAAGGATTTGCCATTTATTTACATGAAAAATCTCACAGGCTCATTCCAATATGATGATTAAGGCAGAGCCATACTGATTAAGCAACTTGCTCTTGAGGGAAAACAACTTTTTAAAGTTCGGAGGGAGGAGCTAGAAATAAAGGTGGGATCTAGAAAATGGCAAGTATATGTATTGAGATGTTGAATCTGTCTTAAAGACAGTCTAGTAAAACAGTTCACATCAAGGTTGTC
Organism: Sarcophilus harrisii; assembly: GCF_902635505.1. Classification (NCBI taxonomy): domain Eukaryota; kingdom Metazoa; phylum Chordata; class Mammalia; order Dasyuromorphia; family Dasyuridae; genus Sarcophilus; species Sarcophilus harrisii. Next base: position 381,169,205 of record NC_045426.1, on the reverse strand, counting down.
TCAAATAAACTAAAACAAACAAACAAACAAAAATTAGTCTGGGAAAAGCAACCTGATCATGATTACTAATAGGGACCGGATGGGCTCATTTTTAGCAATTCCTGAAGATAAGCTTGCTCAGAGTTCACATCAAAGTCACTTTCCAATAGTAAAGCTTTTGAAAAAAAGATTTAGTTCAATTTCCACATTTTACATTTGATGAAATCGGGACCCAGAGGGACTTAGCCAAATTCAACTGAGACATCTTGGTCCATTGCTCTTTGTTTTGCATCAAGTACCATTAATCTCATGCTAAGGTAAAGAGTTTTAACAATAACAATAGCAAGGGAACTCACAGAGTTGGTGCAATGTTGAAATGAAGTAGTTTGAATTTAAAATACTTTGGCATTTTAAAGGGCCAGGTATTATTATTGTTCATTGGGGAAGCAGTGTGACATAGGGGATGGTGAGCTAGCCTCAGAGCCAGAAAAACCTGGGTTCAAGTTTCACTGTTGAACATACCAACCTATTGATCCTAGACAAGTCACTTGCCTCAGCATCCCAGGGAGTCCTTCAATGTTATATATTTTTTATATTTATATATAATAAAATATATAAATATTGTGTATAAATATATAATAATAAAATATATAGATACATATATATACAAAACAATATATATTTTAATATAATTGGAATCCTCCAATATTATATAATTTAATATTATAAATTATAGAATTATTGCTGTCTACATTGGTGAAAGGAATATCCTCTCCTGCAGCTCTAAACTACACTAACAATATCCCAAGTCTGGTCCATAAAACCTTCTGGTCCCCTGTGGACAACGGATAGTAAATGTTTAACAACGGACCTCCTAAAATTTAATCTTAGTTACTAATGTTTTCTCTATCACTTAAATCATTCCAGTGGTATCAAACTCAGATAAAAAGAGAATCCTGGAGAGCTCATATTGACTTTAAAAACCACATATTAACATGGTGTGTATTGTATTGTATTTTTATTCATTTTACTAAACATTCCCCAAAGACATTTTAATCATCCTCCCAGCCACTCAGGCTCACAACTTAGGAGTTAGCCTGGATTCTCTATCTCTCACCCCTTTACCCATACCCAAGGTATTGCCAAGACCCCTCCATTTCACCTTCACAACATCCCTTGAATAAATCACTTCTCTCTCTCTGACACTGCCACCATCCTTATGCAGAGCCTCTTCACCTCATATCTAGATTACTGCAGGTAAGGGGAAGAGGTGACATATAGACAAATATATACAAAGCAATCTAAGTACAGGATAAAGAGGAAGTAATTAATGGAGGAAAAGTGCTGGAATTAGGGCTGCTAGATGATAGTCAGGAAGATTCATCCTCCTGAATTCAAATCTAGCCTCAGACACTAGCTGTGTAACCTTTTATCTCAGTTTCCTCATCTGTAAAAAAATAAATTGGAAAAGGAAATGGCAATCCAATTCAGTATCTTTGCCAAGAAAACCCCAAATAGGGTCAAGAAGAGCTGGACGTGACTAAATAACAAACTTCTGTTTTAAGGCTACTTTGATTTTTCAGAACTTTCCTACAGAAACCTAAACTAAGGTTTTAGGATCCCCATATCTCTGCACCCTCTTTTTATATAGGTTTACTCTCTTTAGAAGTTACCAGAATCAAATCTGCACAAATGCCTGGGGCTGGAATTCAGTAGGTGTGAACAAGAATCTGGTAGCTAGGCAGGGAAGTCTATTAGCATTTCAGAACAGTGTCAGAGTCACTGTGGAGGGGTTGGTGGGTTTGTTTTCATAATGTTCATCTGAAGGTTCCATGGGGCATGAAAGCTAATTTTGGTTGCAAATAGGAATTGGGATACAGAGCAATCTGAGTTGGAGTTTCTGCAATCCAGTAGAGCACAGAGTGATGCTCCAGGGAAGGTAGGTGAGGAAGTTTCCCTAATAGCCCAGGGGTTGTTAGAGGATTTCTGCTTCTAGGTTCCAAAATGAATCCATAGAACAGAGCTGCCTCAAGGAATTTTTTTTAAAGAACTGAATTTTTTTTTTTTGTCCAAATTGGGCCTCAGTGACACTATAAATACAAAGAAACATCACAATGCCCCCAGAAACAAAACTGGCTGTGTACATCCATTTATCAACTTAATAGTGGCTCAAAGAAATCTATTCTTCCCCTGAAACACCCACGTGGTAAACCTACCCACCGAAGTTTCAGATATAACTGTTACTTTCTAAGTAGGCAGCAGTATGGGCCTCCAAAAGCAGACAGAGAAGCCAGATTACAGGCTTCAAGGAATGAAAATCTCTGAGAAAGGATTTTGAGAGCTTCTCCTAATTCTAGGAATGAATCAATAAAATGGAGACTGAAGGGCTAATAAAGGCACCAGAATAGGTCATATAGAGTAGAAATATGAAATAGATTTGGGAGAGCCTAATTGTAAAAGAATATTCTAAAAATAGCATGATAGAGATTTGGTTCATGACATGGAGCAACCATGACAATTCAACCATCACAGATTATAGCAGACTAACAGAAATTTGCTATTTTATCATGTGAATAGCACATAAGCTCAAACCAAGCACAACTAAGCAAGGCAGAGTCATAGATGATTGAGCAACTTGCTTTTGGGGGAACACAACTTTTAAAGCTCAAGAGAGATGATGGAATGGAAGGAAATAGGGCAGGATCTAGGGAATAAAGGGGAGGAATCAGAAAAGAGTTCAGTAGGGAGAGGGAGGAAGGGGAAATAAAGGTGGAAGATGTTGTGACTGTCTTTGAGACAGTCTGGTAAAACCTAGTTCCCATCAAGGTTGTTTCAAATATGCTAATCAAGAGAGTCTGGCTAAAAATTGAGTTCCCATCAATAGAAATAGAAGAGAGAATTTTGGTACTAGAAGAGTTAAATGGAATAAACTTCAAGTCTGGGGTATGAAAGTTTACCTTTTAATCCCTTCTTGACTATTTAAAATTAGTGTGATTTTGAAAACATTTCTTTCAGGCTTAGTCTCTTCATCTGTAAAATAAGAAGGCATAAGAGTAATATCCACACAGTAGAACCCCACAGGCTTTTTGTGAGGCTGAAATGAAACAACATATGTGAATCACTATGCAAACCTTAAATGGAAGTATATATATAAAGGAAGGGTTTGGCACTAATTGATCACTATGACTCCCTTTTGGTCTAAATATTACAGGGATGACACTAACTGTATTAAACATTATTAAAAGCTCCAAGAATTTCAAAACTTTTCCACAATACTAATATATTCTTGATTTCCTACCTGTTGGTTATTCATTTGGCATCAAGACACATTAGGAAGTAGACTGAGAGTCAGGAGGGAGTATGGGCTCCTTATCTATAAAATGGAAGATGAATAATTGTTTTTAGAACTGTTTCCCTATCTCATACAAACTGGAAGTTCACAGATCAATTCCACTGCTGATCATCACGGAGACCTTGTGATGAGGTCAGGGTAGCAAGTCCTAGTTCAAAATAAACATGTAACAAATTCACGATAGCCATTCTCTTCGCCAAAAAAATAAGTTTATCTAGGAGAAGAAGTTACAGACAAAATAAGAGGTAAAATAGGCACTAAGAGTGGCAAATATGAAATTGATATGGGAGAGTGATAGGGTTTGGAAAGGAAGTTTGGAAAAATCCATTAAAGGAATATCCATGAGGCTTAAGCATGCCATTGACTGGCAGGTTAGATCCATAAAAGAGTTTAGCAGAGTTAGCTATAGTAAGAAGAAAGACACCATTAAAAGGAAAGCACTTTGAGGGAAAGAAAGAGTGACATAGTGGGGTTGGTCCTGAAAAGAACTTAGCAAAGATCTTCATCATGAGCTGATCTTTTATAGGGGGAAATACAGCCTTGGGATTCAGGGAAGAACTTGGTAGTTCAGAGAAAGGGGTCAAGGAGGAGCCAGATGGAATACCTGACATCATTTCCTAGACCTGTCTAAAACATATGCTAATCAATATCTCAAAAAATGTTTAAAGATGCCCAGAAATTGGGGGATATATAATAGAGATAAACAGTTCCATCCTCAAAATCATTCTATACACACAAGATAGTCTGTGAATTGGTTATATCTGATAATAACCAGATGGGGAAGAAAGTAAGTCCATATCACTTGGACCAGGAGATCCTTGGATCTTTGGATGTTGATCTCTGTTTCAGACTTATGCCCATCTCTCTACTCTTGGGCAGCCGATAGGGGAAGGGGATCACCCTCTTGGTGCAGACAGGGCAGTCATACAATCAGCTTAGCCCTGTTGCAGCTCAGAACTACTGAGCTCAATTAATCCACCATCCTCTTCCTTCTCAGTAGCAAGGATTTTAATACAAGTGTGTAACATTTTGGCAGGCAAGGTACAGTATATTCTTAAGAAATGCAAGCACATTTGAATGGTAATGTGGTAATATATTACCAGCAGGAAGAGAGAGAGAAAAGAATTATATTTAAAAGAACTGCAGATAGCATAAAATACTTGGAAATCTGCTTGACAAGAGTATCACAGGAACTATATGAAAATAACAAAACACTATTCATCCAATTAAAAATAATTATTCATTGTTCCCAGGTGTTGTTCAATCATGTCCAATTCTTCATGACCCCATTTGCCATTTCCTTCTCCAGCTTACTTTACAGATGTGTAAACTGAGGCAAAGAGACTTTTAAATGATTTTTACAAGATCACATAGCTAGTAAGTGTCTGCGGCTGGATTTAAACTCGGGAAAATGAGGCTTCCTTATTCCAGGCCTGGTACTCTAACTATTTGGCCACCTAGCTGCCCTGTTCCTAGGTAGACCCAGCCATATCATAAAAATGATAATACTACCTAAATTTACTTATTCAGTGCCAAGCCAATCAGACTACCAACTTTACTTTTGCTTTCTTTCATTTGTTTGTCATTTGTTTTTTCCTGGGACATGGCTTATTGCTTTGCATGGCTTCAGATGTAAGATGGGGATTTTATTTCTTGCCTGTTCAATGAGAAAGAGATGGAGTAAGGGAGAGAAATTGGAGCTGAAAATAAAAAAAAAAAAATTTAAATAATAGAAATAAATAGTAATGCAGTAAGTATTGTCTAGATGGTTAAGAAAAGTACAATTAGGAAGCTCAATCTTCTGAGAAGAAATTATATGCATTTCAAAGTCCCAAAGAAGTGACTTGAGAATTGGATTATCCATACACTGCTTAGTTTCTATTTATGCAGATAATGAAGAGACAGTTTAAGTGAGGTAGAGACTGGGAGAGTTGTTTTCCTGTTTCTGTGCTGTCTGCTTCTTGCTTCATAAAAAAAAAAATGTAAATCAATTCAATCACCATAAATTCTATCCTTTTTTCATTACTGAGAATATTTCTGTGTGGGGAATTTAGGGAAGCGGTATTATTTTCGTACTTAACAGATGAGAAAATTGAGGTGCGGAAGAGCTAAAATGACATACCCAATGGCTTATTAATCACATAAACTAAAAGCAAACAAAAAAATTATACTTTGAAATTTATCTGGACACTGATAATACTAGGTAAGGATGGAAAAGCAATTTAAAAGAAAGCTAAAAGCCACCATTAGGTCTGAAACAGCAAACGGGACAATTCCCCCTCTTTTCCCATGGACACCAGGGGAATTCGTTTTCTCTTCACCGTCAGTTTCTGAGAGCAGCTAAATGAGACTGGGAGGCAGAAGGAAGTTGCAGACATAAGGCTGAGATCATGTCTCTCCATAGCTTCTTAATCAGTCTGAATCCAGTCAATTTGATTTGGGTTTGGGGGCGGGGGGGAGGGAACGTGAGGAGGGGCTGCTCCTTAGCAAGCTGCACCACTGATTGGAGTGTCCTTCCATGCTGTGATCTGAATCCACCACAGTCCTGGGCGGCCAAATATGGCATCAAACAGACTTAAATCCATTGCTTTGGCCATGAACACCAACTGGGCTGGAGTTGATTGGGTTCAGAGGAAAACTGGGCCCGGGAAGTGACTAGTTCGGAACCAAAAGTCAGCTAGCGGGACCAGGCACCGTGACACCAACTTTGCAGACTAGAAGCCATACATAAAGGAAAACAGACAAATCAATAGCACGAAATGACCCAAGGAAAGCAGAAAATAAGAATTGCTTGGCGTTTGCTACAGTTCACTAAATCGGAAAGTTATCCATTTTGTACTCAGGGCCAGCACCGCTCAGGGCAACAGCAGCAGCGAGAGGAAAAAGTCATCTCAACAGCTGGCTGCCCAGGGACAGAGAGAGGGAGAAATTCATTGCTGAAAAAAAGTACCTTCTTCCTCGCGTAGCCTTAACTCTTAAATCTTCGGAAAATCTTCAGCGAGGCCGCGTTTCTCATTAACAATGGTCTTTCCATCTTAGGGGTCGGCTGCGTCTAGCGGGGGGTGGGGGCGGAGAGTCCCAGGTGACACAGGAGTAATTTTGAGTCCTATTAACCTCAAGCTCCAGGGTGAGTGTCCTTTTGATTTCTTCTGGCCCCTAGGGTAATTGTGTTCTGGACAAGGCACCTGCAGCCTCCCTTTGGCTGCTTAGAGCCGTGGCTAATACACTAATTAGCATTTAAAGGAAAGTGGTCAACTATACTAACAGTCACTACAGGGAGTAGGCGAAGTACTTTCTTTACCTGATTAAAAAAAAAAATCTCCTCTCTCTCCTCTCCATTCCACCCTCTTTTTTTCCCTCTCTTTTTCTTTCCTTCCTTCTCTATCTCTCTGTCTCCATCTCTCGTCTCTGTCTCTGTCTCTCCCTCCCTCTCTCTTTCTCTGTGTGTGCATGTGTCTGTCTCTCCCTCTCCTGTCTCTGTCTGTATGTCCCTCTGTCTCTGTGTGTGTCTGTCTCTCTCTCTGTCTCTCCTGTCTCTCTTTGTCTGTCTCTAGCTCTGTCTCTGTCTGTCTCGCTCTCTTCCTCTCCCTGTACCCTCTCCCCTCTGTCTCTGTCTCTGTCTCTCTCTGTGTGTCTCTCCCCCCTCCCTCTCTTTTTCTCTCTTTGTGTGTGCATGTCTGTCTCTCCCTCTGCCTCTCTCTGTGTGTCTTTCTCTTTCTCTGTCTCTCTCTGTGTATCTCCCTCCCTCCTTCTCCCTCCCTTCCTCCCTCTCCCTTCCTCCTTCCCTTCCTCCTTCTCTCTCTCTCTCTCCTTCTCTCTCTCTCTCTCTCTCTCTCTCTCTCTCTCTCTCTCTCTCTCTCTCTCTCTCTCTCTCTCTCTCTCTCTCTCACACACACACACACACACACACACACACATCTTTTTCTCCCAATATTCCACTCCTGGACACTAATTTTTCTTTCTTTCCACTATCCCTTCATTCTCCCACCCCACACCCATTAAATGGTCATATTAGGCAGTTAAAATATATTTATAATTATGTTTTGTTTAGCCCTGAAGGTAAGCAAACTGTTATGTAATTCATAGTCTGAGAGAACTGATTGGGGACATTGAGAGGTTAAATGAGTTGCTTCATGTCACATAACCAGTCTGTTGGACAGAATTTATAAAAATCATAGAATCAGAACTGAAAAATATTTTAGAGCTTAGTTTCTTAAACTATGAGTGATGATCCAACATGGATTCTTTTACTTGAATGATTTATTGCTAATAAATGTTTCATTTGTATACCTATTTTATATACCTATATACCCAAGGTCACAAAATTTCTTGGATGAAAAGAGGTCAGATCTATCAAATTTAAAGATGAGGAACCAAGAGGTGCTTTGCCCAGTCAGAGTTAGTAAGGGTATAAGGTCAAAATTTGAACTCAGGTTATAATAATTCCAAATCCAGTGGCCCTTCCATTATGGATACGCTGCCAAGTCTTCCTGACTAAGAAATCTATCTCCTCTCCACTGTACCACATCCCCTCTATAATTACAATGAATATTTTTACCAATTAAAATTATGATTTCTGTAATTAAAAATCAGGCAAGTTCAATTTTTTATATTACTCTTCCAAAAAAGCACAAAGAACAAAAAAGTAGATTTTTATCATTAGTTGGTCCTCAATCATTATCTTATTCAGTTGGTATGTGACTCATAAGTCAAGGTTAATGAGAATGTTTCAAAGTAGAGTTTCTTAAATTTTCCCACTCACATCCCCTTTTTGCATTTTGTTACACAGATATATAAAATAGATAAATCAAACATTTATCAAATATAAATCATAATTTCATGATCCTCCCATTCAGTTATGAGACCTCATATGGAGTTGCAATCCACACTTCTAAAGAGAAGAAAAAAATTATAATTTTCTTTTCCCAAGATGTCACACTAATCAAAAAAAAAAAAAAAAGTATACCCTTGCATAATTAAAAAAAGGCCCTTGGCATTTCTGTGGATCAATTCTAAAAATCCCTGTGAACTGAATTATGAAAGCCCTAATAATAAATAGAACAATACAGGTCAAAATTGGGAGAATAGAGTTAGGGCTAGGATTTGGGGAAGATGCTTATGTAAGAGTAAAGAGTCTGGCCTTCCTTTTCCTCACTAATTGTAAAGATCATACATAGGGCCCCCCTACCTTCTCCACTTCTCTAAATACATAAGGCATAGGACTCCATGTACAGGCTTTGGGTTAGACCTTGAAAAGTGGATTTGCTCAAGTATTCAGTGCTATACCCGCTGCTAATTAAAATTGCTAAATAAGCAAATGCTTCCCCAGTCTTTTTTTCCTCTCCCACCTCAACTAATACTGATCATGACCTCAGTACCTCCCAAGTTCCCCACTCTATTCTGATCTACCTTACCTTGAAGTGGCCTATGATTAAAGTGACCATCTGTCCCCAACATCAAAGTCACTTCTCAAGAAAAGAGAGATCTATGTTTAATGAGGGTTTGAAAAAAGCATAGAGTCACAGAATCAGAAGGGGATGCAAAATTCATATAGATCATTATAAAAATTGTTGGAGAACTTTCCTATTATCTTCTATTTGTTGTCCTCTTTCCATTTCTATCTTTAAATGCTCTCAGGATGATTTTGACTAGTTCTGTCTCTTCATGGAGATTTTTTTAAAGTGGGTTTTTAACCTCGGCTCCTTTATTTTTATGGTACAGTTTGTAAGCTCCCATAATCCTTCTCTGTAAGATTTCACAAATGAGTTGATATTCTAAACCAGTGTTGCCCTTGGCTGATGCATCTCTCCACTTAGCAAATAAGTCAAGTGTTTGCTGACTAAGGGTCTTTTAAGGCTCTTTTGGTCTCCTTGTTTATAGCAAATGGTATTTACCTCAGCTAAATTTCTGCGTGAAATTACCACAGTCTGTCCTTTCTTCCATCCAAATTACATATTTCATCATCAATAATTTCGAACAAGTCAGAACAGATTTGTTTCAGTTGCATGTCCTATCTTCCTGTCATGATTTTTCCTTCTAACTTTGTGCTAATTTTAATCTTTATTCTAACAAGTTGGTGTTCAAATTATATATAAATGGCTGATTCAGGAATGATTTCCACACCTGAAATTGGTTGCTTTTTGTCTGTTAATTGAAAAAGAAACACTATCTTTTGACTCCAGGCATTTTTATTGGTTGCTCCCCATTCCTGAAAATCTCTCTCTTCATCTCCACCTACTGACTACCATGGCTTCCTTCAAGTCCCAGCCAAAATCCCACCTTCTACCGGAAGCCTTTACACATTCCCCTATTGCTATAGCTTTACCTCTATTGTTACTCCAGAATTTATCCTGTATTGATCTTATTTATGCATAATCATTTGCATGTTGTCCCCCACTGTTAGTTGCTTAAGAGAACGGACTGTCTTTTCCCTTTCCCTTGCAAGTGCTTAGCACAGTGCCTGGCACATACTAGGTGTTTAATACATATTTATATTAAAATATAAAGAATACTTCATTTATTGATAAGTCTCCCCCTTCTTTGCTAGGTTGGGCTGCAGAAAGCAGAATCAGTCTGTTGCCAAGACTGCACTTGAAGCTTTTCCATTGTAGTCAAATTACACAGAGGTTGTACTCTGTTGACATAAGGAAGGAAGAAATATCAAGTGCCTTCTATGTTCCAGGCACGGTGCTAAACACTTTACAAATATTATTTCATCTTCACAACACTTCAAAATAGATGCTATTATTATCTCTATTATAATAGATAAAACCGAGTCAGACAAAGAGGAATTTCAGGGTTTAGAGATTTGCCCAGTTAGTGAGTGTCTGAGGCCAAATTTGAACTCAGATCTTCCTAACTGCCTAACAACTTATTCAGTGCCTTGGTAGAAACATTTTTCATTTGATCATTCTTTATGTCAACGAAATTTCATTGCTGAGTGAAGTGAACAGAACCAGAAGAACATTATACACAGTAATAACAAGATTATGTGATGATCAGCACTGATAGACTCAACTCCTCTCAGCAATGTGGCGATCTGAGACAATTTCAATAGACTTGGGATGGAAATTGCCATTTATATCCAGAGGGAGAACTATAGAGACTGAGTGTGGATCAAAGCACAGGATTTTCACCTTTTTGTTTGCTAGCTTGCTTTTTCTTTCTCATGTTTTTTTCCCTTTTATTCTGATTTTTCTTTCACAACATGACAAATATGGAAATATGTTTAAAGTGATTGTACATGTATGTATAACCTATATCAGATTGCTGTTTGGGGGAGGAGAAAGGGAAGGCAAGGAGGGAGAAAAGATTTGGAACTCAAAATCTTATAAAAATGAATTTTGAAAACAATCTTTACATGTATTTAGAAAAATTAAAGTACTATTGAGAGAGGAAAAAAGAAATCTGGGTTCAATACCTATTCCTATTTGGGAAATAAAAAGGCATAAAAAGGCAGAATACTTATATTTGAAAGGCAGTAGATGGTACAGTGAATGGCATGCTTTCCCTGGATTTAGGAGAACTTGAACTTTAATCTGACCTCAGACACTTACCATTTGTGACTCTGGCCAAGTCACTTAACCTTGTTTCTTCATTCTGTAAAATAAGCTAGAGAAGGAAATGGCCAGGTATTCAGTATCTTTGCCAAGAAAAACCCAAATGGGGTCACAAAGAGTTGACTTAGACACAACTCAACAATAATAATTTCCTTTATTCCAGGCCTAGGATTCTATGCACTGAACCGAATTGCTGCCTGCTCACCTCCATACCACAAAATCCTGTTTTAAAAAAAGAAAGAAAGAAAGAAAGAAGAAACAAGGTTGGTCTGATTTGACTTGTTCTTGATGAACTCATAAAGGAACACTTAGTAATCACCACTGTCCTTTCTAAATGTTCATAAGCTTTACTTATTTGTTCTAGAATCTTGTCACAAATCAAAGTCACCTCACCTACATTTTTAATAAACTATCATTTTCCCTTTTCAAAAAATCAGTATAATATTTGTCCATCTTCAGATCTAAGGAACATAGTCTGCCCTTATTTTTTTTCACAACTCATCTTCAGCAGCCCAGCAACTAACCATGGTCAGTCTCTTCAGTAACCTGGAATATGGTTGGTCTAGGCTTGGTATCCTGAACTCTTTGGCTACCTGCTACTCTTTTCCCATGGCCTCACTTAGCTTGGATTTAACTACTGGTATGCATTTTTGTTTTATTTTTTCCAAGCTGGAAAAGATCATTCTCCTTGATAAAGAAAATAGAAAAAAAAATTAAATAGCTCTGCCTTCTCTGTCATTCATTATCATTGTTGATATCACCCTCCTGATGTCATTAGTCTTTTTCAAGAATAAAAGATGAAAGATCATAGGACCTGCTTTTTAGATCACCCAATTGCACCCACCTTTTTGTCATTTTTAATACCCAATACCAGCTATATCTAGCTCAGAGCTTTAGCATTTCTGGCACTTGCTGTTCTGAAAGGCAGGGGGTGTGGGAGTTATTGTACTGGCTTGTGATTATGTGGCTGATTGTGAAATTTTCAGGATAAGCATTTATACCAAGGAAATACTACAAATTAGGCCTTCATTTATTGGGGATTTTTTGTTTGTCAGGACAGAAACTGTGGCTTCTGTCCAAATCCAGCCCTAATGCCAATTTTTGGAAGGCCTGGGAGCTAAGAATTTTTTTTATATGTTTAAATTCAATAAAAACATTTTTTTTTAAATGTAAGAAACCATTCTCAGCACTTGGACAATACAAAAACAGGCAGTAGCTGGATTGGGAGAAAAATGGCATAGTTTGTGACCTCTAGAGATTTAAGAAAGAGAGAAATTTTTAATAATACAGATTAATAGATTAATAGAATGTCTAACTTCCTTTTTCCCCCAGGAGAGCCCTTTGTTAACGATTTACCAGCATACCTCTGATGGCAGGCTTCTGCCACTTTTTTGTATTCATTCTCAGTTATATCCCCATGCTGCTGTGTCCTTCAGAAATGATTTCCCTGGCATCCACATTCTAGTCTCTTTATCCCACCAACCCTTTTCATCCAACCTTTTTGGAATTATTTGTGTTTGTGTTATCAGAATATCATTCTTGAATTTTCCAGCCTTCTTGGCCTGATTTTCTCTGTAGAATTTCAGGCCATGGGATCCCCTTCTATCTTTTCTCTAAACCCTAAAATTTTTCTAGGATGCATGTCAGACTACATGTTCCTGTCCTTATATATTGCTAACTCTAGGATGGAGTTCCTTCCTGAAAGTCCTATCATTTCTATTTTGGCCACAAGTTCCTCCTTATTAGTCAAAACCAGGTAAAGGCCAGCAGTTTTTCTCATCACTTCTTCCTTTTCCTATCACTTCATTATTTTGCAGAATGTATATTATGAAAGAGATCTGTCAGGAAGGAGCCAGCTGCTATTGGCAGAGAATTCCAGCAGATATCCAGAATGCATGTCACCCTAGATTGTGTCTCTATGACAAGTCTGTGCTGTTTCCTGAACTTTTCTGATAAGGTCTGTAGAGGCATCTAAGTGATGCAATAGTGGATAGAGAACTGGACCTGGAGTTAGGAAGGCCTGTGTTCAAATTTAACCTCAGTCACTTAACTGTCTGTGTGACCCTATGCAAGTCAAATGAATTTCTATTTGCTTCACTTAAAATAATAGCACTTACCTCCAGGGCTGTTATGAGAATCATATGAGGTGCAATTTGTAAAGGACTTAGCACACTGCCTGACACACAGTAGGTGCTTAATAAATTTTTATTCCTTCCTTCTATTACATACTCCTTGAAAAATATCACTTTTGTTTCTTCCTCCATTGAGCTTTATCTAAATCTCCATTCTTCTCCCTACCAGTTTGTAAATATCTTCATTTGAGTATGTTTTCTTAATATTCTTTATTATTCTATTGACTATTTAATCTCTCTATTTCTGAATAAAGCATATCTTTCTGACTCATATTCTAATCCTGAGTCACCCTACCAAGGATCAGTGAGACATCCAATGTCCACTTTAGCATCTTGAATTAATCTCCCTAGCTCATTGCATTCATCAGGTGATCTCTACCTATTTTAAGTTCTGATCCAAAATCAGTTTTTGCTGCTCCTTCCCTCAATCAAAATTTCTGTTCTTTGAAGATGCTCTTGAATGTTGATCCGATTATCTAACTAAAGCAATTAAAATTAAAGGGTGAATGCCTGATCAGCTTAACCTTCCAAGGGGTATTTGTATTCCCAAAGAACATGTTAAATCAAATTAATTTCTAATTGGTATACTGTGTAGGGGAAGATATATTTGAGCTGAATATGCCTTCTAGTGATCACACACACAGAGAGACACCTCAGACTTGTCCACTGGGAAATAAAATGAATGAATATTATTATTATTTTATTCAATAGAGTCCCATACCACTTATCCTTCTTCACCTTTGCAAGTGGCTCTATAACCAATAGGGTTCATTATAAAATAACAGTAATGCAGGAGTACAGTAAATATTTTAAATGAGAATGTGGGGCTTGAGGGAATAACCTGTATAGATAACATTGGGGTTGTGCAATGGAAAGAACACCTACTTAGACAAAGAAGATTTTGTATTTACTTATCTGTGTCTATGTTGAATCTCCACCCTTACCCTCCCTAGTAAAATATAAGCCTCCTGAAGGTAAAGAATATTTATTTTATTTTCGAAAATCACAAAGTATGCCTCTCAGAAAAGCCTGGAAAAAAAAAAAATATATATATATATATATATATATATAAACTGATACAAAGTGAAATGAGAAGAACCAAAGAGAACATTGTACATAGTAATAGCAACATTGTGTGGTGATCAACTATGATAAACTATGATTAGCTCTTCTCAGCAACACAATGATCTAAGACAACTCTGAATGATTGATGATGAAAAATGTTGTCCATTCTCAGAGAAAGAACTGGTGGAATCTGAATACAGATCAAAACATAACTTTTTTTTTAACTTTATGTTTCTTGGAGTTTTTATTTTTGGTCTATGTTTTCTTTTACAACATGACAGATGTGGAAGAATTTATTGCCTGACTACACATGTATAACCTATATAAAATTGCTATAAAATTCAAAACTCAAAATTTTTAAAATGAATGTTAAAAATTGTTTTTGCACGTAATTGGGGGGAAATTAAAGTATTAAATAATTTTTTTAAAAAGAAAAGCATATGATAGGTAGGTGTATAATAAGGTTCTGTTGAATAAGTTAATCAGAAGCCCAACGTTTGGACACAACAATGCTAGATTCTGCTCAAACTGCTTCTGAAGTTCCCTGGAACATAGCAAAAACTTTTGCCTCTTGGTAAAGGTTCTGGAGGTCAGGCTATTTCCTGATTGCTAATTTGGCTTCCAAATTCCTGAGACACAGCAACATTACTAATCTTTAAAGCCAGAGACTCAAGACAGTTTAGGATTTTCTAATGACCAGCTTTTATTGAAATTCATCCCATTCATTGATATTCTCTGGGGATTCTTCCCCAGTGATTAACATGCTACAATTCCTTCCGTGTCTCCCTGTCCTACTAGAACTGAGCCCATGACCACTGGAGACAAAACCCTTCCTTCCCAACTCCGGCTGGCCACTCTTCATTCTCATCCACTTCTTCCCTACCTCCTCATGTCACACTCCAGATCACCCACTCTTTCACTGTGCTCTCTTTATAATTAACAAGCTTGCTTTAATTTTTAGATCTCTTTAATGAGACAGACCTTTGAGAAAAGACCCTGAACAAAAACTCTGAATTTTGCCCCCAGAAATGTGTTTTCCACTGCTACTATCATAATCTTGCACAAGCAGCAAAAAAAGAGCATTCCTTTCCTAGATAAAATCCATACTATAACTATCTTGAAGGTCATAGAAACCTACATCCTTTTCTACATCCTTGCCCCTTATCTGTTCCATCTATCTTCCTGTTCCTATGTGTAATTTCTGCTGCATCAGAAATCTTGGGAAAGTGCCAAAATCTTCCTATATAAGCTACCCCTTTCCTCTCCCCACCCTTTGCTAGACCCTGTTAGATTTCTTTAGGACTAGCATATTTGCTTTTACATAAATAAAGCTCCTGATGGTTAAGAGAAAAATCTCCCAGAATTCTTCTTGTGTCAACCCTAAACCACATCATTTTAATACCAAAACCAGGAACCCCTTTGTGAATTGGATTCTCTTGTAGACACTCAGGTAGGTTTTTTCCTTGATCTCCTCCTTTTCCTTTGTATAGCTGGACCCCTAGGAGGTCTGAACTCCTGGTTGTATTGTTGAGGGGATCCTCTCAGTCTTCACATGGTTGGGTCTTGGCTTGTTTGAAAGGGATGCCTTTCATTTAGCCACTTTCTTTTTCTCCCCTTTGGGACAGGTTCTCTCCATTCCCAAAGATCTCTTCTTGGGTGCCATCTTCCTTTCCTGCTTCTTTTATCTTCTGACCTTTCCTGAGATCTGGATTCCCCTGGGATACTATTTCCCTGGTGTTTTTTGCTGAGATTGATTCTATCCTCTTGAATATTCTCTGACTCAGAATACCCTTTATTCCCCATTGCCAATTCCAGCTTCTCCCTTTATCACTCTCGTGCAGCAGCCTCTTATCCTTTTAGGTTCTTTATCCAAATTCACATCCTATTCCAGAAGGACATTATATACTGATTCTTGGGCTAATTTTCCTCCTTTCTCAATGAATTCAGTATCTAGGTCAGAGTCTCATTCTCCATCCTAACTTCTGTTCTTATTCTAGAGGTATGTTAAAATCTTATCTTGTTATAACCACAACCATCCTTCTAGTCAGGATATTATAAAGTAGCAAAAGCAGGAAGTGAGATTGCAAAAGGGGAACCTAAAAGTCATCTATGGAACATCTCAAAGATCAAAGGAGCATAATTTGCAAACTGTGTCATATATTAATCAAAAAATCACATCCTGAAAATAAGTGTTGAATCAGGGAAAGTCATCTAGACCTTGTTATTGAAGCCTTTTGGTCCTATGATATGTAAATTTCAATAAATTCTAGACTTCTGCAGTAAGACCAGAAGAACACCAAATGTTGCTGATAATTTTGATATGAGGTAGATATGTTAACTCTAAAGTTTTACTGATAATTTGGTCCACAAGTCAGATCCAACCTGATGAAATACAGAGTCCTGTGGACCTTTCAAACTCACAGGGTCTCCTTAGGACAGATATTCACTCAACTAGAATCAGGAAAGAACAAATACAAAAGAGGCACCCCAAAACCAAGCTTGTCTAGGCAAGGCATGTACTTTGGATGCCATATGCCCATGGCCTCATGATCGCTTAGGTGAGAAATAAGGCCTGTTTTTTTCCCCCACAATCCCCATCTTGGAAAGCAGCTCAAAACAATTCTGAACAAATTTGCAGCCAAAAGTAAGAGACAGAGAGAGATCAGGTCACTCTCTTTTGTACAGACACTGAGTCATCAGTTCTTCCAGCCCCATGGTAGATAAGAGAACTGACTCTTTGTTATCTCAAAGTTCAAGCCCTTAGTCCTGAGTCACAAATGACTGGGAACAGACCCCAAAAGCTCCCACGTGGTCGAATGGAACCAGAAATAGTAACTCTGAGCATGTTCCGTGGGATGGTTCCTCCAGGCCAATTCAACCTCGCTACATAGACATTCACTTTTCCTCTGCCAATGACGTTACTGTTCTTCAAACACCCCATCTGCTGTTTATTTTCTCAAAATTAAAAGTGTTTTCGGCAATTTTTTCGGATGTACCCTGAAAACAGCAAAAACTCCCTGAAGCAGAAAAAAAGCCTCTGAAATGGGAATACCTCCTATTCGATACCCCCTTTGCCCCTCTCCCCGATATCCTCAACACCTTTTTTATTTTTATTTTTTTACCCACTGGAGAAATCACTTTGGGCTGGCAGCCACCATCCTGACTCAGTCAGGGATTTGGTTTTCATCAGGCAGCAGCCCCTCGATAATGAGCTGAGCGCCTAACCATGGCAAGGTAATCACTGGGCCGCCAGCCCAGCAAGCTTATTAGAGAAATTAAATAATTGGGAGGAAGAAAAATGGCTTTAATGTCACACCCACAGTACATTTTCCAGCTGCATGGAGAGAAGTTCTGAGGCAAATGAGTGCCTGGCTGGTCATGGGGGAAGACAGAACAGGGCCTGCACCATGGAGAAGAAAAGGAGAAAGTAAAAATAAAGCCATCTGAAGACCCAGGTCTGTTTCCCTGCCAATTTGGAGATAGGCAAATTTGGGGATAAGTTGCTCAGAAAAAATTTTTTTTCTATATTGTTTGTGCTAGAGACACCTGAGAACCCAAGTAATCATAACCCCTTTCTAGAAATGCTTCAGGGTTTTAGAAATACTTCCTCCTTGACAACCCCACTATGCAAATAGAATAAGTCTTATTACCCACATTTTATAGGGAAAGAAATAAGTCAAAAGTTAATGGACATTAATATAGTTAATATGATGCTAGAATTACTAGTTTAAACTTAATAATGATACCTAGACTTCATAGAGCACTTCAAGGTTTGCAAAACAAGTTGAAAACAATATTTCAGTTTAGTCTTCCAGCAACTCTGGGAGATAGAACCTATTATTAGCATCCCTGTTTTACAGATGAAGAAACTGAGGCATTCTGGTTAAATGATCCGCCAAAAATCATGTATCTGTTATTTGAGGCTGTATTTGAACTCATATTTAATTGACTTCTGGTCTGGCATTTCTATCCACTATACAACCTAGCTGCCTCCAGACAATTTACTGGGCAGCAATTAAGCCTTTAGCTCATTATTTTGAGGTCATCTTCAGTCTTCCTGGCCTCTGGATCAGATAGCTCTGGAGGAGAAAGTGAGGAGGTGACCTTGCACAGCCCTTCTCATTTAAATCCAACTCACCTGCATGTCATGACATCACCTGTCAGAATCATGATCCTCTTTGAGAATAAAAGACAAACTACAAAACTACAAAGAGGATAATGAAAACCATTAGTGGGGACTAATCCAGAAAAGCAGCTGCCTGCCCATCCCCTATCTAAAGTTTATGGGACATGGGAAGAGGAGGAGTCTCAACTCCAAGTGTAGAGTTCTTTCTAGTACATTATGCTGGTTCTTAAAGTCCCATGTCACATTATTTTTTGAGGTATTATTTAAAGGTATCTGGAAGAGTTTAACTCAGGCAATTCTCTGCTTTTTCCCACCACCTTTTCACACTATTTTTGTAGGTTTTTTTCACTGTTCTCTCAGTTTAAATCCCTACCCTAAAATCTGACTAATACCTTATCAGACAATTTACAGGCCCACTTATAAGTATCTTAACTCCAATTGCAAACAATTTTCAGTCCCACTGATTCTATACAACAGCTCACTGGCTTTCCTTCACAATCAACCATCCCCCCCCCTTTTTTTTGGATGAGTAAGTGAACAATCTGGCCAGCAAGCATTCTTGGATCCCAAATCAGTATTTCAGCAAGTACCTGAGAGACAGATCCCTCTTCTCAGCTAAGCTTTCCAGAACTGTCAGTTACCAAGTAGGTTTTCCAAATTATTTACACAAACTCTATAGTGTTCATCCCTTCTATCATTTCTTTCTGGGGTACCTTCTCTTGTCTTTGTACAGAATTGAAGACCTTTTCACATTCATCCTCTGCACTCTACATGGTACCAAAGGCATGTCCCAGTCAGTGCCTGAGACAAAGTTTATCAGTTTGCAAAATCCTCATCTCTTCTACTGAGGACTCTCCAAGACTCCCTAGAGAATGCAAGTTCGCTGCGGGGAGAGATTGTTTGCTTTTTGTCTTTATATCTACAAAAATAATCTTGGTGAATGGCATATGAGTTGTAGCTAATAAAAATTTGTTGAACTGAATTCAGCACCCATATTTCCCATTCTTGTAATATCTTAGTGATATGCTCTAACAAGATTCCTGACCTTTTGCCCTTACTTTGTCACCATTCTCTAACACTTGAAGAATAATCAGAATGATTAGGGTTATTTTTCAGCAGTGCTACCTCCTTGCCCCAGAGCCTGGACCACAACTCTATGACATGATCTGGTTCTATATTTAAGAAGAGTTTTGTCTTCAAAGCATGTTTAGTAGTGTAGTAAGAGCAATATCCCATCCCCCTTATAAAACATATGCAAGTTGGGTTAGTTTTTCCTTAAAAAGTATTGAAACCATTTTCAAGATTTAATCCACTCAGAAAATAAAAACTTGGCCCACTATCATTTCCAGGGAACAAAACAGTTTGGAGGAGCTCTAAGCATTCTCTGATGCTTGGCTGTGTACCACCTCTGGCAAATTGGAGCCAGGGAGTTTCATTCAACTGTGTCAACTCACAGTGTTCTCAATGAATATCCTTATGGAATATTCTTCCTTTGTTGTATCTAAGTAAATCTTTTATTAATTGTCTAATGACCTATGAGTATCTCATTTCAATCCACAGGATTGTTGTGAGAATCAAATGAGATGATATTTGAAAATTTTCTATAATACTCAGCATGCAGTAAGCACCATATAAATGCTTGATCCCTTCCCTCTTTCCCAATTTCAACAGAGGCTTGTGGACTCAAGTCCAACCTCTTTGAGCTTTAATTCATTCATTCATTAAATAAGGAGTGTATTAGACAACCTCTAAGGTTTCTTCCAGTTATAGGACAGCTGGATCTACAATTCTATTTTCATTATCATTATTAATGCAATCCAAACCAAAGGTGTCTTTTGAGGTTGTACTCAAGCTAATGTTTGGGTAAATTCTCCTACCACTCAATAATTCCAAAATCAAATTATTAGAGTCTAGCTCATTAGTTACACTGATGTTCTAATTCCTACATTGCCACTAATTAGCCATGTTATCTTTGGCTTCATTTCTTCAAAGCTCAGTTTCCTCAATTAAAAAATGAATGGAATAGACTATATTCCCAGCATAGTTACCAGAAAGTTTCTAAGACACACCAGGCTTAACATTATGGAAAGAGAAAGGGGGAGGGAGGGAAGGGAGGGAAGGAAGGAAGGAAGAAAGGAAGGAAGGAAGGAAGGAAGGAAGGAAGGAAGGGAAGGAAGGAAGGAAGGGGGGGGGGGACGGAGGGAAGGAGGGAAGGAGGGAGGGAGGAAGGGAAAGGAGGGAGGAAGAAAGGAAAAAAGGAGAAAAACAAAGGGGTGGATAGTTGGATAATGGTGGTGGAATATTGTTTAAAATACCAAAGCATTTAGTTAAGACAAGGTTGTCAAAGTAACTCATAGGAAAATATATGGACAACAGAATCAGCTTCAGTATCTTTCTACTGCCTCCAAGTCTCTATACACAAAATAGTACATGTTTGATAGTTACTAGTGAGGAAGCCTCAAGTTGCAGGAAGGAAATTTTCCTTTCACTTAGGCATGGATACATTGAAGAAAACATTTATCATTGTCTCATTAGCCAACATGGAGAATTACAACTACTTCTCAGATGCAGGGATCTGACCCAGCATGGTCAATGGACTGTCAGCTCCCTTTGAAAAATGTCAAGTCTCCTGATTTCCTTCTTGTATACTGTCCAGACACTATAATCCAACCATAGCACATAAGGGTTTCAACACTCACATCTACCCAGCAAATCATGTTCCATGACTTCAGGCAGGTAGAAGCATCAGGCAACCTCAGTGCTCTGATCCCATTATGATGACACATTTCAAGGATAACAAATTTCACAGATAAGTGGTAGAAGTCTCAGAGTGATATGTTTCAAGATGTCATAAAAAGATAAAAATTTGTCTCTACTTAAGGCATCTTCCAGTGCCTCCCTTGGTCTGGAGACAATCCTGGGTTCTCAGAAGCTTTGCTGCAGAGAGCAAGCTCTGGTTAAGTTCTATCAAGCTGATCCTGGAGCGGGAAAGTTAGTCAGTCCACGGAAATCTCTGGAAAAGTTATGGAGGGACCTCAGGGGTAGACAGAGTTAGTGGTCTCCTTTCTGCACTAAAGGTCATAGAAGCAGCAGCAAAGAGAAAATGAGTAAGAAGTAAAGGAGGGAGGAGGCAGCTAGACAGGTTAAGGGATAAGTTTGGAGTCATGAAGATCTCAATTAAAAATCCAGCCTCATAGAAACTAAGCATTAACCCATAGCTAACGCCATACACAAAAATAAAGTCAAAATGGGTTCATGATCTAGACATAAAGTGATATTATAAGAAAATTAGAAGAACATAGGATAGTTTACCACTCAGATCTGTAGAGAAGGAAAGAATTTGTAATCAAGGAAGAACTTTGATCACAAAATAGATAATTTTGATTGTATTAAGTTAAAAAGGTTTTATACAAACAAAACTAATGCAAACAAGAATAGAAGGGAAGCAATAAACTGAGAAAACATTTTTACATTCAAGGGTTCTGATAAAAGCATCATTTCTAAAAACATATAGAGAATTGACTCAAATTTACAAGAATTCAAGCCATTCTCCAATTGATAAATGGTCAAAGGATATGAACAGACAATTTTCAGATGAAGAAATTGAAATTATTTCTAGTCATAGGAAAAGTCATAGGAAAAAGTCATAGGAAAAGTCATGCTCCAAGTCACTACTGATCAGAGAAATGCAAATTAGAGAACTTTGAGACACCACTACACACCTCCAAGATGACAGGAAAAGAGAATGATGAATGTTGGAGGGGATGTGGGAAAACTGAGACACTGATACATTATTGGTGGAGTTGTGAATGAATCCAACCATTCTGGAGAGCAATTTGGAACTATGCTCAAAAAGTTATCAAACTGTGAATACCCTTTGATCCATCAGTGTTACTACTGGGCTTATATCCCAAAGAGATTTTAAAGAAGAGAAAGGGATCCATATGTGCAAGAATGTTTGTGGGAGCCCTTTTTGTAGTGGCTAGGAATGCCCATCAGTTGGAGAATGGCTGAATAAGTTATGGTATATGAATGTTACGGAATATTATTGTTCTCTAAAAAAAGATCAGCAGGATGAATTCAAAGATGCCTGGAGAGATTTACATGAACTGATGCTAAGTGAAATGAGCAGAACCAGGAGATCATTATACACAGGAACAAAAAAACTATGAGAAGAACAATTCTGATGACTGTGACTCTTTTCAATAGTGAGATGATTAAGGCCAGTTCCAATGATCTTATGATGAAGAGAGCCATCTACACCTAGAGAGAGGACTGTGGGAAATAAGTGTAGTTTACAACATAGCATTTTCACTCTTTTTGTTGTTCTTTACTTGCATTTTATTTTCTTTCTCATATTTTTTCCTGTTTGATTTGATTTTTCTAGTGCAGCAAGATAATTGTAGAAATATGTATACATATATTGGATTTAACATATATTTCTACCATGTTTAACATATATTGGATTACTTACCATCTAGGGGAGGGGTGAAGCAAGGCCAGGAAATTGGAACACAAGATCTTAAGGGTTAATGTTGAAATTTTATCCATGCATATATTTTGAAAATAAAAAGCTTTAATAAAAAAAAAAATCCAGCCTCAGATACTTACTAGCTGTGTGACTCTGAGCCATTCATTTAACCCTGTTTTCTTTAATCCACCGGAGAAGGAAGTGGCAAACCATTTTAATATCTTTGCCAAAAAGAAATCTCACAGCTAGTATTGGGGTTCTGTGGTCCACAAAGAGTCAAACATGAATGAAGAACAATAGCAATGGGAAACAGAAATATTCAGCAGTGAGAAGGAAGCAGTTGTGACTATAAAAATCAGGGTCCCCCATAAACTAGGAAAGTTGCCCCTACCATCAAAGAATTCCAGATCCTGCATATCCAGACTATGGTGGGAGGCTTGCCAGCACAGTGGGACAATCCTGGGGATTCCTGACACACCCTATACAGAAAGCCCTGGGGCTGGTGGTAATTCCCCTGAGGCAGCTGGAAGGATAATATAATTCTAGCATATGTCGTATGGGCCTTCTTCCCAACTGTGCTAATGGAGATCTGAGGGATACTGAGGAAGTTATTTCACTTCTCTGAGGCTCATCCATAAAATGAGGGGGATTAGGCTAGATGAGCTTTAAGGTCTACAATAATAATGAGATACTGTGATTCTACAAATTTTTTCAGGAGGTTCAAAGAGGAACGCCCCCTCCTTATTGACAGCTGGTCATTTTTACAGAGTCCCAGAGGGCTAGGGGATCTGGGGAATATTTCCTCAAGGCCAGACTCTAATATTCCAGGTGTCAAAGTCTCCATCTTCCAAGAAAGGTAAAGAAGACCACCAGTCTCTAGAAGATTCTGCTCGGTGACCCAAGGGGAAAAGGGTTAATGAGATGGGAGCACTTCCACCAAAATTTGCTTTTCAGTAGTTTTTCAGTCATATTTGACCTTCATGACCCCATTTGGGGTTTTCTTAGAAAAGACCCTGAAATGGTTTTCCATTTCCTTCTCATTTTAGAGATAAGGAAATTGAGGCAAACAGAATTAAGTGGTGTGCTCAGGGCCATACAGCTAGTAAGTGTGTTTGAGGTCAGATTGGAACCCCCCAAAATTAGTTTTTCTGACTCCAGGTCCAGTACTCTATTCTCTAAGGCATCACCTGGCTGCCTGATATAACCACCATGAGATATACTCGGCATATACTTTAAATGAACTTAGTTGCTTTTGTGTTGTTCTTATGTTGGAATGTGAGCTTCTTAAAGGCAGGGACCATGTTTTTGCCTTTCTTTGTATCCCCAGTGCATAGCACGGTGCCTGGCACATAGAAAGCCTTTAAGAAAAAATCTTATTGAAAATTTTTAAGAAAAATCTGTCATACTGCTTGCCTTCTCAATGAGGAAGGAAGGTCTGCAGGGAGAAAGAGAATTTGGAACTCAAAATTTAAAAATAAATGTTAAAAATAAATGCTTATTGACTCGACTATAAGTAACAAAAGATTGAACCAGAATAGAGTCTGGGAAGAATGAAGAGGGGGACAGATGCTACGGATTCTGAGAAGTCCAAACTGGCAGAACTTGTCTGGCAGAGTAGACTGGAGAGGACACAAGAAAGATTGAGAGCCTCTAGATTGACTCTTATGTTTTACGCCTGGATGAATCATGATGCTACTGCCAGAAATAGGGAGGTCAGAAAGAGGAACAGATTGTCAGAAGAAAAAAAATGAATTTGGTTTTGGCCATGTTGAGTTGGAGGTGCTGGGAGAATGTTGGACATGTTGGGCTGGAGCTCAGGGGAGAGGTTGGGACTGGAGGTAAAGATTTGGAAGTCATCCACATAGAGATGATAATTAAAACTACACAGGACTGCATGAGATCCCTGGCAAAGTGTAGGACACTCCTGGAGAAGAAGAGAAGACAAAGGATAGAGCCTTGGAGAACAGTTCCATTAAGGAAGCTGAAGAGGGAGGGGAAATCCATGAAAGCTAGAGGGGCAGGAGGAGAATCCTAAGAATACAATATCAAGCAACCAAGAAAGGAGAGACCTTATTTCTTCCCTTATGTCTATTTATCTTGGATACCCTGTCACCAAACTTGGCTTCCCATACTGCTAATTTTTTTCTTGGAAGAAGATATGAGTTACTGCATTGTAGGGTCTGAAATTCCCCAACCAAGGGAACTCCTAGCCTCACCATACACCTCCAACCAAGGGGCAAGCCAATTGTAGCAAAGAAAGAGGCAGGGAGCTCCACTATGATTATATGAATAACTTAATCATAATGAGTTTCTTACATAGGGACCCTCTAGGGGTACCAAATGATTCATTGGACCTCAGATCCCCTCCAGGCAATCTTGGGAGACAAGACTATTCAGTAGATCACCAAAAAGACCCCCCCAAAAGTCCCATGGTAATTATAGCAATCAAACAAGGGGGCAGGAGCTGCAAAGTGCCATTTATATGTCATTAGGAATTTGCATTATGTTTAGCAAGCAGTTCTAATTTTGGGCCTGGGTCCCAGGACTCAGGTGACATGCAGCCTCAACACCCAAGACCACATAGTGGACACAGTAAAGATCATGTTCTGGTCACAGTGTCCATTATGTCTTGCTATAGTTTGCACCTGATTACTATATCTTTTTAAGGTTTTCAACTCAATAGGGACCTCACAAGGCCATGTGTTAGTCACTGAGTAAATTCTCAGACACACACAAGGTTATTTGCTAGACATAGTGTCTTGGTATTAGGTTTTACCCCACCTTAGAATGGCTTTCACCCCAACAGTATGGTTTTCATCAATCCAGACCCCACATGCATCAACAAAATAAATCAATGATTAATAAACATTTATTAAGAGGCTTATTGAGACTATTGCCAGACATCTTGACTTTTACCTTGCCACTACATTCCAATGACCCTGGAAGAGAGTGTCAGACTGATGACTGAGCAAGTCTGCCTTACTTAAATCTAATTCACTGTGTAAGGAATCCTGGTAAGTAAGGAATCTTAAGTCTCGGCCATGTCTTTTGTGTAATTTTTTTTTTTTTTTTTTGCTG
This sequence comes from Sarcophilus harrisii, assembly GCF_902635505.1. Classification (NCBI taxonomy): domain Eukaryota; kingdom Metazoa; phylum Chordata; class Mammalia; order Dasyuromorphia; family Dasyuridae; genus Sarcophilus; species Sarcophilus harrisii. Next base: position 381,143,443 of record NC_045426.1, on the reverse strand, counting down.
AGAACATGAGAACATGCTTGTAGTTATCTGATGGAATACTAGGAAAGTACAAAGAAGTTGGAAGGATATCTTTTCTTGTACATTAACTAATAAATATCCTTTATTGAAGACTTATGTTTACCCTGGAAATCTGGCCAGTTCCTTGAGTAAACATAGTCCTCCTAAAGGAATGAACAAATATTCTCCTTAGTGAGCCTCCTGTGATGGAGCATCCTGTACCTGGGAAGCTGCTACGTCTCAAGAGTAACTTATCAAATGAGAATTCTTAGTGTAGTGCCTTCTTTGTTCTCAGCCTATAAGTGGAAAGTGGTGGAAGTCCCATAATGGAAAGGGACTTTGAGGATTCAGCTAGGAAATACTTACCTAGCAATGGCTCTCACTCCAGACTCTGAATAGCTGTGACCATGGATTCTTTCAAGGAATTCAAATGTTGGTGCTTCCTCAGAGTGGTGATGAGGTATGTTGTATGTTGTCTTTTTATTTGTTATAGTGTCTTAATGGCAGCCATTGTGTTTGTTAAATGTGTATTACTTTTGTGCTATGAGTTTCCTCTTCCCTTATATCTTCCTAAAAATCAAGGTCTGAACAATAATAAACTTGTACCCACCCTCTTTAAGAGTAAGGCTGCTGAATGCAAATCCCAAACCAGAATTAATCTTATAAGGGGCAATTCAAGAAATCAGTCCTTTTGAAAACAAAGGAATAACAATTTAGGTCCAGGCACTCTGCTAGGTATAGGGAATAGGAAGACAAAAAATGGAAAAGCTCCTGCCCTCAAGGAGTTTACATTTTAGATCAGGGTTTCTTAAATTTTTTTCATTCAAGACCTCTTTTCATCTGATAAATTTTTACTGGACCATGGGTATATAAAATAGATCTACAAATTGAACATTTACTGATAATAAATCATAATTTTATGACCCTCACATGAAATTATGCACACATGGGGTTCTGACCCACACTTTAAGAAGTTTTTTTTTTTCTATAGGATAAAATCAAATTTAGTCCAAGATTATCTGTCACATATTCAAATGACTATTCAAATGACTATCAATACCTGACAAAGCAGAGACAATGTACAGAAGTGGACAGAGAGTGGTAGTTAAATCAAGACAACTTGGGTTTAAGTAATTTTCTGGCTTAATAGGCCCTCAGCCTATTTAAGGTGAAAGGCAACATGAATATGAACTTGCAGTGGTAGAGGAAGTTTCCTTATCAGAAATTTCTGTTCAAGGCCTGGAGAGACTTGCCTGACTTCAAGGAAGTGGAAATTGAGTGAATGCCCATCACTTGAGGAATGACTGAATAAGTTATAGCATATGAATGTTATGGAATATATATTCTATAAGTTCTATAAGAAATGGTCAGCAGGATGATTTCAGAAAGGCCTGGAAAAACTTAAATGAATTGATGCTAAGTGAAATGAGCAGAACTAGGAGATCATTGTACACAGCAACAAGAAGATTATGTGATGATCAACTCTGATGGATGTGGTTCTTTTCAACAATGAGGTGATTCAGGCCAATTCCAGTGGATGTGTGATGGAGAGAGCCATCTACAACCAGAGAGAGGACTATGGGGACTGAATGTGGATCACAACATAGTATTTCCACCTTTTTTGTTGGTGTGTGTTTGATTGTTTTTCTTTCTCATCTTTTTCCTTTTTGATTGATATTTCTTATGCAACATGATAAATGTGGAAACATATATAGAAGAATTGCACATGTTTAACACATTGGATTACTTGCTGTCCAGGAAAGAAGGGTGAAGGGAAGAGAGAGAGAAAAATTTGGAACACAAGATTTAGCAAGGGTGAATGCTGAAAACTATCTTTGCATGGATTTTGAAAATAAAAGGTTATTATTTTTTAAATATTTAAAAGATTTTTTAAAACTGTCTGTGTCAAAAAATCATAAATCTGGGATAGCTATGTGCCACAGTAGATAGAGCACCAGCTCTGGAGTCAGGAAGAACTGAATTCAAATCCAACCTCAGACACTTACAGTCACTTAACTCTGATCACTTAAAAGAAATCATAAGTCTGAACCAAAAAGAAAAAAATTAAGGTCCTGTAGCCCATTGCTTAAACCTGGAGATCCCAACGAACTGGTAATGAAAGGAGAAGGGCTTCCAAAAAAAAAAGAGAAAACAGGACTGCACAGAAGAGTGTGAGAAACCTCTAGAATTGTATTTCCATATAGGGTAAATACTTAAAGAAAGATCACATCAGTTAATCAAGTTAGTTGTATAAAACAAGTGATTGAGCCTCTGAACTGATAAAAATCACCCCAAAACAAGAAGTGGGTAAAAGGTAACTGCAAGCACTAAGTATGAATGCTTAATGAGCTAATTAATGTTAACTTCTCTTTCTCAAAGAAGGAGTTGTCCACCATTTTTTAACATGGGATGTATGATGAAGAAGCGGGGACATGTCAAAGAGGAACATGCAATGGGAGGACTGCCCCTGGGTGGATTACCCATTTCTTGCAAGAACCATAAATAAACCTGAGTCCTTTTTATCTTTGTAGCATATTTCTAACAGAGAGGAAGAGTCCAAAAAAGGAGAAAGGTAAAAGAATAGATGGAGGGAGTAGTCCTAAACAGCTCCCAGTTTTTAACTGGTGCAGACATTTTCTCCACATTGTTCAGGGAAGGATTATCCCCTCTTGAGCACTTGCTTCATATTTCTACTTGGGGCCAAGCCACTGGGCTCTCAGACTCCTCTGAGCTCATTCCCAGGCTCATAATCAATTATATTAGAACACATTTTAATCGCCCATATTTTCTTAGGCAGAGAATACCTAATGTGAATAGATCTTTAAAACTCACAGCCATAAGTGGAATGACTTCAATTAGGCATTTGGAATTAACAAACAAATAATCTTCCTCATTGCTCAGAGTCCCTCATAAACACCTGAATGAACATTTTACAAGTCTTATTCTCTGCCACCAGCATAATATGTAGAGCTCTTGGCTCCCCTCTTGACTCATAGCAGAAAGTACTTTCTTTCTTAGCTGCCAGGAAATAACCAGTTTTCTATCCTGGCACTTTTCAGATTCAGTTCCTGACAGCTCTAACAAAGCCACTCAGTTATGCTGAAAGACATTTTCCCCTGAAAAAAATGGAAGTATTCCTGTTTTAAAACCACTAATTACAATTTATTATAACAATTCTTCCTGGGAAATAGATTCTTACTATAATTACTAGTTGGGGGAGGGGGAAATTAATAAGCTTATTTGGTTTCAATTTAAAGCCTATCTAGTGCAGAATTCCTCAAACCTTTGAAATGGAACTTAGTATCAGCATCCAGCTGAAAGCATTGTTTTTATGTACTACAAATTCAATTGAACAAACATTTATTTGTTTGTTTAGTTGGGTTTTCTTGGCAAAGATACTCTAGTGATTTGCCATTTCCTTTTCTAGCTCATTTTATAGGCGAGGAAACTGAGGCAAACAGGATTAAGTGACTTGCCCAGAGTCACACTGCTAGTAAAGTACCTGAGGTCAAATTTGTATTCAAATAATCCTTGACCACAGGTCTGGCCACTGAGCCACCTAGCTGTCCTAATAAGCATTTAAGGGCAGGTTAATTTCAGGACACTGTGCTAGGGACTGGGGTGAAGATAACAAAGATGAAACTGTCCCTGCCTTGTCTTGGTTTATCATGGTCCAGTGGAATAAAGCTTGGAGTCAGATCCCATGTTAACACTGCCTCCTGCTCCCTGTGGGGTCTTGGGCAAGATTCTTAATCTCTGAGCTTTAATTTCCTTATTTGTAGGATAAGGGAGCTTAAAGGAGATGATCCCTGAGGTTCATTCCACGTTCTTATAATGTGATCCCCTCCAAAAATTAAAATCTAATGTGGATATGAGGTATCCATATGCCATTTAACAATAACACTAAACAAAAAATAAATTCAATATGATATGATAAACACTTATTAAATGCCTACTCTGTGCTGGGGACCAAATATAAATTAATTGAAAAAAATCCTTACCCTCAAGGAGCTTACAATCTAATCTTCTTGTTCAGTCGAGTCCAAGTCTTCATGACCCCTTTTGTGGTTTTCTTAGCAAAGATACTGGAATGGTTTGCCAGTTCCTTCTCCAAATCATTTTGCAGATGAGGAAACTGAGATAGAGTTAAGTGGCTTATCTAGAGTCACAACACAGCCATTAAGTGTCCAAGGCCAAATTTGAACTCAGGAAAATGAGTTTTTCTGACTCCCAGACCAGCACTCTTATCTTCTGTACCATTTAGCAGCCCCTATAATGAAATAGAGAATAATAATACAAAAGAAGCTAAAGGGAGTTGAGGGAGTGTCAGGGTACACCAGAAGACACAGGAGCATAATGAAGATGCTGATGACAGAATTAAAACCTAGCAGAGCAACTGGTGATAAATGAGATGTCTGGGATTTTGAGCCCTCTATAAAGGGAAAGCTTTGAAAGGTGTAAAAGAGCTTTTTTGTGTTTTGGGGTTTTTTTTAATTTGTTTGTTTGTTCCATTCCCCAATCAAAGGGGGTTGAAGCAAAGATAGATAGGAGATAGGATTTGATATGGAACAAAGGAGAGATTAAGGAGAAAGAACTTTCAGTTGGAGATTAGAGAAACCTTAATGAAAGAGATAGCCTCCATGTTAACTAAGCTTGGGAGAAAGCATCTTTACAATTTTCACCTTTTTTAACTTCTAGAGCATTGTATTAAAAACTAGAGGAGATACAAGATGAGATATAGAATAGTCTCTGATCTCATGGAGTTAGCAGAGATGGACACCCATACAAATAACTATACATGCAAAAAAAATTTAAAACAAAAAACTTCAAAGCACTATTCACAACATGACTAGGCAGGAAATTACTGACTTGAGAAGGCTTTGTGGAATAGGTGATATTTGAATTGGGCCTTAAAAGGAAGAGGATGATAAGATTTCCTAGCCAGAAATAAGACAGGGAAGAGGTCATTCCAAGAATGGGAAGCATTAAATATTTTCTATCCATTTTTTCTCTTCTTCTTAGGGATTATCTTAAACTATTCAACCTTATGTCTAACTTAGAGGGAAAGTATTTTGTAATGCAAACTCTTCCCTTGCTTTGTACCTCCTAAAAGTTCATTGCCTGCCTTTTACTGAAGTTGAAATATGTGCCTATTTGGTCTGGTTAATAGGTTTCAGACACTAGCATCAAGCCTCAAGCTTGGATAATGAAAAAAGCACATAGCTAGTGAAGCTATTGCTTCAGCCAAAGACCAAATGAAGACCTTTATCAGCAAAACAGAATCTGAATACAAACTCTTTCCTTCAGTTTTTCCAAAGGGCTAGCCACTTCCCCCATACTAGCCATTCATTTTTTTTATTGTTACTGCCTTTTTGGTTAATTGTGGAGAACAAGACCAGACTACCTTTAAAATGAACAGCTACAAACATCATAAAGAAATTTGAGAATAAAGATCAATGTTGTGATGACTAAAAACTTAAGAGTTTCAGCTCCCAGTTCCACTGTCTCCAGACTACTAGTTTCCTTAACCACTAACAGTCCATATTTCAATAATTCTTTAAGATCATATCAGTAGTATTCTTTCCACTATATAGAAGACTAACTGGGGCTCAAAGAAGTTCAGTTATTTTCCTAAAATCATAAATTTAGTAAATGTCAGGGCTAGAAGGTAAGTTCTGGTTAAGGTTTGGTCTCCTGACCACAAATTCAGCACTCTTTCTATTAAACTATATTGGTTCTTACAATGAAATCTTGCCAGATATCTTGGAGTTTAGGGACTTTTTTCCTTAAGGACCATGCCTTAGACCCAGATCACACTGGCTCTCATTAATTGGTCAATAATACATCCCAGACCAAGGATATCCCTCTCCCAGATTGATCTATCTATGCATATGTTTATGTGTGTGTGTGTGTATATATATATATGTATATATATACACACACACATACTAGCTACTAATTAAAAGAGACTATTCTTCACTTCATTTCTTATCTAACCTTAATCACTGATTAGAAATTGTTTCAGTCAGACTGAGACCTGTTGAAGACCTTAGCTTAAAAAGGGCAAGGTCTTCCACTGCCTCCAGGGCCATCTCATGTCACCCTGATCTATATCTTGCCATTGGACCCAGATGGATCTGGAGGAGAAAGTGAAGCAGGTGACTTTGCATAGACCTCTCTCACTCAAATCCAATTCACCTGCATGTTCTGGCATCACTTCTCTGATGTTATGATCTTCTTCAAGAAAAAAAAAGTAAACAACAATAATTGCTTCTTACCTTGCTTCTGAGATGTCTTCCCAAACATTGTGACAATACAATAGACATTTATTAAGTGCCTATGATATATGCCAGACACTGTTCCACAGGCTGAGAATATCATTAATAAAAAAACCTCGATGAGCTTACAATTTTTAGATTTTTTTCCCCTGAGGCAATTGGGGTTAAGTGACTTTAGGGCCACACAACTAGGAATTAATAAGTATTAATTAAGTGTCTAAGGTCAGATTTGAACTCAGGTCCTCCTGACTTCAGGGCTGGTGCTCTATCTACTGCACCACCTAGCTGCCCCACAATCTTTAGATGTTAAACAATCTAAATATACACAGGGAAATGACACATATAAAAAGGGGGAAGATGGACTGGGGTTCACCAGGAAGTACTCAGTGTGAAGGGCACCTTGTACCCTAGTTGAAACCAATCAGGGCACCAAATGCAAAGTAGAGTGATTTGAGAGTCTAGTTTCTGCCTTCTATAAAGGGATTGGCAGGAATTTGGTACCCTGCCCTCCAATCAGAGTGGGAAGAGACTGAGCAAGGTGGGATCAATCAAAGCTTGAGTTTAACAGCATAGTGTTAAATTTAAAAGTGATGAACTTAATCTGGGAGGGGTATTTTTTTTTCTTAGAGCTGAAATCAGGCAGGATAGCAGTTGCAAAGTGGAGCAAACAATTGACAAAAGTATCTGAATTTACTGAAAAGAAAGTGACTCCATATTGCTATACTCTTATTATCATTAGGGTATCATTCCTAGAAAATGGATCCTCGTGTTGATATGGAGAGATTTAGCTCCTCTGAGACCTGGAGCTAATGCATCTCTGATGTGCTTTGGAGAATCACTTTTAAAACACAAATCAGGCCATCTTACCCATCTTCTTATATCTTCTCCTGATGTCATTTTATTCTTCTTAAAATCAATCATTAGAGCTAATATTGCTTAAGCCAGCTCCATTCAAAATCCTATGATCTTTCTTTGAACAGGAGTGTAATGAATACCAAAAACTTATATAAATAAATGAATGGATAGTATTTATTAAATACCTAACATGTCAGGCACTGTGGATATAAATTCAAAAGTTAGGTAGTTCCTGCCTTCAAAAGCTTGTGTTTTGATAGGCAAAGACAACACTTCTAAGGAATAGTGACCAAAGAGGAAAGTTCTAGTTAGGGGAATCCGTGAAGCTTAGTAGAGCCTTAGGGTACTCAGTTGTCTTTCCCTCCCAGAAGCTAGTTTTATTACACTTCCCAGGGCAAATGTTGTAAGGCTTGTGAGGAGAAAAGGTGGAAGATTCAAGGAGGGCAAGAAATTTAATTATGAAGATAAATTAGATTACATAAATTAAAAATTATATAAATTTTTAAATTAAAAATGTAGAAAGTAGATTCATTCAAAGTATGGTTGTATAGCCACCTAGCTAAATTGGGCTGGGTCAATTTGTACTCACTCACTCATCAATCAGGACAAGTGAGCCCTAGGCTGACCATTCAGAAGATCTGAATCTGAAGATGTTTCTTTTGGAGAAAGAAGTAAATCAGCAAGGCAAATGGAAAGAGATACAAGGTGGAGGGATGTCAATCACAGTCTGCAGGCCAGCCAAATATAGGAAGTTTTATATATATAACTTCATGACCACTTGGTAAGGTTGGGAATATAAGTGTTATTATACCAGTTTTACAGATGAAAAAACAGCCTGTGAGATCATAAATAAGAGCCATAGTCTCACAGCTACAAAGGCTCAAAAGTGAATCCTTTAATTTCCAAGTCCACATTCTGGTTGACTTCAGTATAATACTCTGCACTGGAAATAACAGTAAAAATATAAAAGAATAAATTGGTATTTTCTAATGGTGCTGGAAAACAAAGTGTGGTTTAATGAGAAATACACCAGACTGAGGATCATGGAAGCTTGTTTTCAAATGCTGGCTATGCTACTAACTTTCTAAGTGAACAAACCAGTCACTTCCTTAGTGTTTTTTTCCTTGTTTTTTTCATCTACAAAGTATTGGACTAGATGATCTCTTAAGTCCTTTCTTGCTCTAACATTCGGTAATATGTAACCCAGGAACTGGAGCTTTTCTCCTCTAAGACTCTGAGCTCACATAGACTGAGACCAATCCTGAGAACTCCAAAGAGGAGCATTTTCTCTTTTTGACTGGTTGTCCTCATCCTAAATTTACTCTGGGGAAAAAAATCCCCAAATATAGTTCATGTCCAGGATTCCACAAATAATGAGTAGCAGAGTATCTACTCCTATATAATTCAAGATAATACTTGCAAGTACAATACAAGATAATAATAATGTAGAGGATAGTTTTTATTTCATCCTACAGAAAATGCAAAAGAGAAAAAAAAGATGCTAGATAAAGAAAATTTATACCATGGACACTCAAATGACCCTCAGGAGCCTATAAGTAGATTCAGAAAATACGTAAGTCCCCAAGATCCTCTTGAAAAAGAAAGTGAACTTGGAATATAATTTCTTGATAGCTAAGTGAGGCTCACTCTCACACAGCATCCTACACAGACTCCAGTGTCCAAAGACTTCCAGTGTCACTCTGTAGTTTAGAATTCCCTCTGAAAATAAACATAAATTGAGGGAATATTATTTTCTTTGGACATTTGCCATCTGAATAGCTCATAGTAATGGGTGGGAGTAGGGAAAAGATCCACATCTCTTATACCCTGCTCCCCACATTGTTACGGCTTTATTCATCAATTCTGAAACCACATTGGCCATTCACTACTTTCTCCAAAAGGCAATGCTGCTTAGTAATCTCTTTATCTCTATATAAAGTCCAATTTCCAAACTCTCAAATTTGGGATTACTCTTGAAGTAATCTCCAAGAGTAGAACTGTCCAAGGAATGTCTCTCCTCTAGCTAGAAGGCTAGATTCTAAGATCACATTGCCTAGGAAATTAAAATCCTCCCTATGTAAAACAAGAGGTTGATTGGGGTTCAGGAATCTTGTCCATGAACTCTCCTGTTAGACTAAAAAAGCAAGCATGTTCACTTCTGCCCTGTGCTTTGGAAGGAAATTCACCACTAACCCAAAGGTTGTTATCTTGTGTTAGGAAAGACCGCTAACAGGTTTTCTAGTTCCTGATGCAGAAAGTTGCATAGTTTCAGTGTGATCTCTATGAGCTCCTTTCTAATCAAAGATCACATCATCTCATTATTGAGGGAATTGTGGCTTATCCTATGAACAAGGAAAGATGAAAAGTCCTTCTACAAAAAGGAATAGGTTCTCTAACAGAAATCTCCCTTCCTGATTTCCTGCCATAGAGATAGCTGGAAACCATTTAGAAGTTGTCTTTACCCTAGTACCAGTGGTTACAGCCATACAACAAGTAAAGAGGTATGTTTGTTGTTCGTATTCTATAGAGGAAAAGTTTCACTCATCAAATTGGCTGGGGAAGTGGAGGACAGATGATCAGCCCCGGCCCTTTAAGATTCTAAGAGGTTCCCTCTGAACTAAAGGCCAGTTATTGTGCTCAGGGCGGATCCAATGCAAGATAAGTAATGTTCATCTTCAGCATCCTCCCTTCTATTCTTTTATGGTCTCTTCTCTCTCAATGTATTTCCCCATTACCAGTTCTGCATCATATTTCCTTGTGGTTAGCTGTCATAATAAGAAAACAATCTGATAAATGAATCACTGAAAAAGTATTAAATACTAATAATTGTTTAATGAACTATCTTTTCTAGGCTATTTGTATTTTAACAGAATTCTCCTGAATATGAGAACCTTAAACTGCAGGAATAATGTATTAATATTGTGATTTAACAATGATGAATGCAGGAATTGTTATTAATAAGCTAGAAAAATAGGGGGTACAACAATTTCTCAGGCTTCAATCAATAAACATTTATTAAGTGCCTATTGTATACTGTATTGTACTAAATAATGAGACACAAAGAAAGACAAAAATAGGTCCCTCCTTTCAAGTAGCTCACAGGTCAATGGAGGAGAAAACATATATATATAAACAACTATATACAAACAATAAATTAGAGACACATTTTTTTCCTTTTTGATCTGATTTTTCTTTGCAGCATGATAATTGTGGAAATATGTATAGAAGAATTGCCCATATATAATACATATATTGGATTACTTGCCATTTAGGGGAAGGGGTAGAGGGAAGGGAGAGAAAAAGAATTCTGGCACATAAGGTTTTGAAAGGATGAATGTTGAAAACTATCTATGCATATGTTTTGAAAATAAAAAGCTTTAAAAAGAAAATAACATAAAATAAATTGGAGACAACCAACAAAAGGAAATACTAGAATTAAGGGGGAGGCAAGACAGGCTTTTTTGTAGAAGAAGGAGTTTTAGCTGAGACTTGAAGGATGCCAGGAAATCCAAGAGGCAGAGATGAGAAGGGAGAGCATTTGAGGCATAGGGACTGCCAGAAAAAAAAATACCCAAAGTTGGGAGATAGATTGTTCTGTTTGAAATACAATAAGAAGGACAGTATCACTAATATTACAGAGGATGAGGGTGAAAGAATAGGGCAAACAAAGTGTAAAAAGATTGATAAGGAGGAGGAGCTAGGTAATGAAAGGCTTTGAATACTAAATAGAGGATTTTATATTTGATCATGGAAGTCTTAGGAAGTCATTAGAGTTTATTGAGCACATGGGTAACATGCTCAGACTTGCATGTTGGGTGGAGGATGAGCTAGAATGAGAAGAGATTTATGGCAGGTAGACAGACCATTAGGTTATTCCAGTAGTCCAGATGTGAAGAAATGATGAACTCTACCAGGCTGGTGATTCGTCAGAGGAGGGAAGGGGTCATATGCAAGCACGGAGAGGGAATGGAAATCCAATAGGAGGCAGAAGTCACCTTATATTTATTTTGTGTATGTTCAGGATCTCTTAAGTTTCAGAGATTAAGAAGCATGAGCACTAAAGAAGGATCACAGGAATCGGCAATATTGTTGGCTTTAGAGAGAACAATTTTAGTAGAGTGGTTTGGGAGGAAGCCCAAATGCAAAAGGTTAAGAGAATGAGGGTAAAGAATGAGACTTTTTCCAAGAATTTTAACAGTGAAGTGAGGAGAGACATGATCTGGCAGCTGGTCAAGGAAAGCCAGATGGGAGGAAGCCATTGACCCAGGAGGGATTGAAGATAATAACTTATATTTATATGGCACCTTACCATTAATAGAACATGTTCCTCAACAGTGTTTAGCACAGTGCTTGATACATAGTAAGAGCTTAATAACTGCTTCTTGCCAGAAATCCTGTGAGACACAAGGTTTATTGTCCTCATTGTACAGATGAGGAAATTCAAGTTCAAATAAGTTAAATAAGCTACCCATGGTTTTGTAGCTAATAAGTATTTCAGGATTCCAGCACAGGTCTCTCCTAGTCCATCATTCTTTCAACTACATTATTCTTTCTTTTCAAAATTCAGGAGAGATAGATGATAATGACTATTGGAGCATGGATCTGGAAAAGGTGGGTGGGAGGAAATGGGATCAAGAGTACTCTGAGAAGGATTAGCCTTAGCAAGCATTAAGGTTGACTCTGATTTTGTGACTAGAGATTATCGATTTAAGAAAGGGAGCTGTCAGGGTACACTTGGATGGGCCTAAATCTTCCTGTACAGTGGGAGGCTAGCTCATCTACTTTAAGCTGAGAGTGGGAGGGGTGGACATGTTTGGTGGCAAGAGGAGAAAAGAGCATATTGGGTATCTGTGGCCACTGACAAAAAGAACTGATAAGGATTGTCAAGCAGCATTGAGAGACTCACTGAGCTGGATGAAATTATCTTGATTTGATATCTTTATCCAAGGACCATACTCACAGCAGCCCTGGAGCAGGAATACAGGAGTTGTAAAATGAGGTAGAATGGAAGGTAAGGGATCCCGGACATTAGCTAATGAAACACTAGAATAACAATGTTCATTTTTTTTCTGTCATATTCAGTTCTTTGTGACCACATTTGGGTTTTCTCTACAAAGACACTGAAATAGTTAACCATTTCCTTCTCCAACTCGTTTTTACAGATGGAGAAATTGAGGTAAACAGGATAAAGTGATTTGTCCAGGATAACACAGCTAGTAAGCTTCTGAGGCTGGATTTTAACTCAGGAAGGTGAGAATTCTGGCTCCAGCCTGGCACTTTGTGCACTATGGCACCACGTAGGTGCTCAGAACAACAATGAGCCCTGACAAAAGTGTAGACCTTGTTGAGGACATCTTACTCATCACCTTGTGAGTCAGTTGGCAGATAATGGAGATTAGGGGAAAAGTTGAAGGAAAAAAAGAGGGCATACTTCCAGCTGGAATTCAGTTATCCCCAAAAAAGGAATTGTCCAGGCAGCTATAACACTGATTGTGGAGGCTGTTGTGGAGATATTTTGAGGTGAATGGACCTTTTTTGGGATCCCTACAAGTACACCCTGTATAAAGTCATCTATTCAGTCAATCAATAAGAATTTAATAAATGTCCACTATGTTCTAGGCACTCTGCTAAATGTCTTGGATATAAAGAAAGACAAGGAATTCTGATTCTAATGGGGGAGACAACATGCATAAACAATGTACATATGGGATGTACAAAATGGAAGTAGAAGGTAATTGGGTCTAAGACTAGATCTGACTGCATTTAAATGACCTTGTATCTATCTTGTTCTCTACCTTCTCACATTTTCCTAGAACACTTGATCTTGGTCTCACCTTTGTAGTCTACTTTGCATCATAGTTATTTTTGTGCACATCATGTGCCCTTATTAAGCTGTATTCTCCTTGAGCCCAAGTTCTATGTCTCTGACTATCTTTGTGTCCCTATGAGGAGCACTCTTAATGAAAGTTGGTTAAATTGAGTTAAATACACATTAGGTGTATTTGCTTCTAGATTTACCACCAGAAGACAGGCTTCAGGAATAACAAATCATGCTTCCCTCCCTACATGGCTATGACATGTATCCCATGCACACACATGACTAGAGAGCTGGCTCTGAGTCAATGTACAAACCCACAGTAGCATGAGGTTAGACAGGGAGAAGAATGAGAATGCACTATATTAGTGATGCTTGTTACCTTTGCCAGATTCCTCGGTTTGCTCTAGCTCAGCTGTGAAATTGGGTTCTTTCCTGGCCCTTGAAAAAAGACTGCAGAAATAAAACCAGCTTGGAATATGAAGTTTATCTCGCCGGATTTTCCACCAGTGTCTGTACTCTTTCCTCCAGATCTTCCGTTTCATGTCTCTCACTCTCCACACTGCCAAAGTGGACTCTGCTGAAACGATGTGCTCCTCTGGCTGCAACACAAGACACGAGGGGTCAGAGAAGCTCCCGTGTCCTGTGTTGTAGCCAGAGGTCTCACAATACATGATGACAAACCTCTCCTGATGGAGGGTCATTTGGGCTGCTTTCAGAAGGGACTTCCATTCAAGGGTAAGGGCTCCAGCTCCATTAATCTGGAAAAGGTAAATATCAAAGAACAGTCACCAGGGGGTTGGTGTCAAATGGCTGCCTCCTGGGTTCCACTAGGCAGATAACACCAGGTTCTGTTGCTATGGTCACAATTACCAATAGGGAAATAAACATGCATCCACAGCCCAGAGACAAGGATTTGTGCTCCATGAAGCTCTCTGGACCAGAGTCTTGAGTGCACTTTTTTGGCAGCTTGACTGGTGCTTTGTGAAAAGTTACCACTAATGAGGATGTTAGCCATAGGCTCATAATCACAGAAATCTAGAAAAGACCTCAGTGCTCACCTTGTCCCAACCTATTTCTGATCAGAATTTTCCTCTTACCCAGTAAGTCATCCAGCCTCTTCTTGAAACTTCCCTTTCATTATGGGGACATCCAATACCCCCAAGACAGCCCACCCCATATTTGGAGAACCTTAGTTGTTATAAAGGTTTTTCTTTTAGATTACACTAAAAATTGCTTCTCTACAACCTTCAGCCAATGCTTCTGTTCACCTGGGGCCATACAGAATAAGAATAATTTTCCCTTCAATCTGACATACTATCAAGTGCTTGAAGATAGCTCTCTAGTCTTCTCTAGCTCCTTCAACTTTCAATTAGATCACGAGAATGTCTTTGATCTCCTGCCTTAGTGCATTGGATGTGCCATCCCCTATCTCATGACTGAAATATCTTCTCACTCCCATTCCTTAAGAATCTCTGGTTTCCTTATAGGCTCAGCTCAATTACCAGCTTTTGAATCCTTTCCAGATCCCTCAAACCATTAGAGTCATCCTTTAAAATTATATTTCATCTATTTTGCATGTGTGACACCCCTTCAAAAATAATTCTCTGACTTAACTAGAACTCCCTTTATGAAGGAATCAAAATCCCACCTTTTTTTATTTGCCACAAGTTCCTATGTTTGGTTTCAACATTATCATTATTTTCATCACACTGTGTATCCTCTAGCATTCTCCTTCTATGCTCCCACCTTTCAGCTCCCTTTTTGTATATTGTTTTCCCTCATTATAACTTTCTTTTTTATTTGTATCCCCAATGTTTAGTGCAGTATACAGCACAAAGTAGATTCTTAATAAATGTTTATCAAAGTGTAACTCTCAGGGTAAGTACTTAGAAGGCACCTGTTCACAGAGTTCAAGATCATAGTCTGTGGCATTACCCTTCTAAAACTACATTTTTGAGCCCTCAATGATGTGCTTCCTATTAAACCAGTAGATACAATTATCTAGTCTTAGTAAAGGCATTTAATTAGATGTCACCGAAAGAACAATAACTACAAAATAATCTCCCCATAAACCTGAAGTTCACTCTCCCACAAATACTTGCAGAATCAATGGGTAAAAATAAGCTCAAATTTAGAGCATAGTGGTAATAAGGCACAAAGGATATACATGTGACAAGGATAACTCATACCTAGAAGTCATTTTTCTTTGGAGAATCTTTCATGACTTCCCCTGGACATAGCATCATTTGCTGAGCAGGATACACACCTGGGTTCTCAAGGTCTGCTCTTCTCCATCTGTTGTTTACTTATTTCAGTCATGTCTAACTCTTTATGATTTCTTTATGCCCCCATTTGGGGTTTTCTTCACAAATATATTGAAGTGGTTTGCTATTTTCTTCTCAGCTCATTTTTACAAATGAGGAAATTGAGGCAAACAGGTTAAGTAACTTGTCCAGAGTCACACAGCCAGTAAGTGTGTGAGGCCATATTTTAACTCAGGTTTTCCTCAGTTTCAGGCCCAGAATTCTATCCACTGCATCATTTAGCTGTTTCACTTATCTCCATAATCCAACTCTCTTCTTTGATACCAAGGCTCATACTCCTTGAAGCTACTTCCCCCTCAGTTGACTGTCTCTATATGTTTATATATTTAACTCTGCTTCTTTACACTGTAAACAATGTCTTCTAATGTTAGAATAGCTCCCCTTCAAAGCTACACAGCAGATATGGGATATGGAGAATGAGATAGAAATTCTTTTCCCCTTCTTGCAAGCACTTCTTACATAGGCTACTTTCCTACTTACAATTACTTAACCTAATAAAATTTGTCCAAATCTAACTACTTAAAGCCTGCAGGTATAGTTAATTTGCAAAGACAATACCTTTATTCCCTTCTTAATTCAGTAAGAGAAATGTTAATAACTTACTAACACTTTGTGATTATATTTTAGTCTTTCTATAAATATAGCAACTGATGGGGTTTTCAGGGGAGGGAAGTAAACCTCCCCCCTTATATCTGTATATACCTATATATGGACACATCTCCACTGGCTAGATTGTAAGATTCTTGAAGGCTGTTTGGTTTTTTTTTTAATCTTCAGCACCAAGGACAAGGCTTGCCATGTATCCTATGCTATGGGAAACCCTTCCTTCATAAGCTATCTGTTGTCTCCCCTAGTTACAGTGTAAGATCCTTAAATACATTTCTTTGTGTCTCCAGCACCTAGCACAATGCCTAGAATTTAACAAATGCTTTTTGACTGATTGATTATCAGTGCAGCATAAAATCCTATTAGCCAGCTGCAAAGACCTTAGAGATCATTCCTCATTTTAAACAGAAGAAACTGAGTCCAGCAGAAAAAGATGATACAATCAAGTCCATTTAGCAAAGTAGTAGCAGAGCTAGGACTAGAACCCAGACTTCTCAGATGTGTGATCTTGGGCAAATCACTTAAAATCTATTTGCCCCAGTTTTCTTATCTTTTAAATGGGGACTAATAGTACCCACCTCCCACAAGTATTGTCAGGATCAAATAAAATAACAATTGTAAAGCACTTAGCACTGTGCCTGGCACATAGTAAGCTTTATATAAATATTGGCTATTGTTATTATCTCCCAAGTGCTAACTTAGTCTTCTCATTCCTCTACTATGCTGTTTCATAGATATAATAGAATATCATACAAGTTCAATATAGGTTGTGCATATTCCTTTTTCTTCAAGAAGAAAATCAAAGTACTGTTGTTTTCAAACCACTAATTACAGTTTATTATAACAATACTTCCTGGGAAATAGGTTTTTACTATAATACAATGAGTTTTCATAAATGCCTATGTAGTACGATGGATTACCCTGAATTATAATACATATCTGCAGTTTGGGAGTAAGGTAGTAAACAAAAGATTATTGCTACCTCTTTGCAATATGCCTATAGTGAATTTATTGCTTATTTATTACTTTACTTCATTCCCAAATTCTTACATCTCCTTTTTATTTGTATTCTTCTTGGCCAGGCACTTATATTCAAAGAGACAGCTGTAGCAAAATGGAAAGATCACTGATTTTGGCATCCAAAGACCTGGCTTCAAGCCCAGATTTCCTTTAGAATGTTTGAGCTGGACAGGACCTTTGAGACCACTTATTCTGACCTTCTCATTTTAGAGATTAGAAAATTAAGGTCTATGCCTTAGACATAAAATAACTTACCCAACGTCACACAGTTTGTTAGTAGCAAAACTGGGAAGCAAAACCACATCATCAGGCTCCCACTCCAGTTTTTTTTTTTTAAACTATACTACAACTGCTTATCTCCTTCTAATAAAAAGTCTTGTGTTAATGTATGGAGAGGTAAATGAGGAAAACCAAAAGAGTATCAAATAACATATATCCATATAAAAGCTTTATGCAAATGTAGCTTTGCTCAGTATGAACTCAGAGCCTCCCCATGCCTCCCAGAATGACTTAATAAAATTATAAGCAGATCTCAAGATACTATAGCCTTTATGAGAACTATATCCCCACCCTTCATTTGATTTGCATAATCTTATCCAGTAATCAGGCAAAGTGAATTGGATAGCATTTGGGATACCTTTCTATTGGAGGTCTGAGAAAGGAACCACCAACAAAAATGCAAAAGAACATTCAGGTTTGGAAGGTAATTCTGTTCCCCACCCCCCATATTCCAAAATATTTAAAATTTTTCATTGTATTAGAGACTTTTATGGATCTAAAATTTCAAATGGGATAGGCAGAGTTAAGCACCGAAAAGAAAAGGGTGTCTCTGTGGGAAAATGTAATACAAAGTATAAAGTGTCTCTTCCTTTCATGCATTAATTCATTCAGCACTGAACTGGTGGAATTTTAGAAAAGGGGGAATTATAGGATCTGGAGCTAGAAAGTTATATCTCTAAAGAGAAGCAAATACAACTTTGTAGTAGCACTGAAGGTAAACTGAATAACTTTGAATAGCCAGTAATAGATTCATGAAGAACCTTTAGCATAAGGAGACATTTTGGTGACTTTAAGTACCATGAGGACCTTTTAATGGTGAGACATTCAGCAAGGGATTTTTGTTTATTGATTATTTTTGTTTATTGATTTCCTATACTACCAATAAAATCTTCCTCATGTGACCTGTGAATTTATGAAAGGAAACTGGTACCAACTTTTTAGGGTATCCAATGTAAGAATTTTCCCATTTTCTGAGTTGGGGCTCAAATCAGGGGAATCATGAAATACCCTCCAAACAATCCAGGGCTTCATGCCATAGGCATCTCTGACGCAAAAGTTCTTTTTATGTGGGACCTTCTTAGTCTGCTTTTCTGAAGAAAGTTCAGTGTGGTATAGAAGCAGGTACTCTACTACCATTTCACAAAGGTGACCTCCTGAAATCTCTCCTCCAGCAGCCTCCTGATAAATCAGAATTCCCACAACCTGCTCAGCTGTTGAGGTTAGGTTGCAAGACTAAAGAAAAAAAAAAACACTATGTTACTCTGCTCAGGAGAGTTTCTTGTTTCATATATACTTCAAATAAAACAGGGCATGTTGGCTTTGTTCATTCAGAGGCTTTCAAGAAGCAAAGTGTTTAGTTGTAGGAACAGAGATTAGATAAAAAGTGCAGAATTAAAATTTCTTCCCAAGTGGCCACCCCCAAATGAAAAAAGAACTGAGAAACACAACCTCATGATTGTGAGAATAGATAATATTGTCAAATATTAGCCTATCATAAAGAAAATGTGTCCATAATTTTAAAATTCCTAACCTTTGAACAATTATAATAAATGGGGTTTGGGGATAATCAGTTTCCTGATAATGCCTGGCAGGTGGCTTTCTGAGAGTTCCTGACCTGCCCACATATTCTGTAAAAGACAGTCCATCTGGTGTTAGATTGGACAGGAGCAGTTACTTATTATCACACTGATCTAAAATTAAGTACTTTGACTCCAGATCATTGCAGGCAAGGTCAGCTACAACTAACTATATTCCAAAGGTCTCCAAAAAGTTATGTGGAGAGAAAAAGGAAAGGTTTAAAAAAAAAAAAAAAAAAGGAAAGGTAATTTACATTTACAGACCACTTTAGGGTTTGCAAAGTACTTTCCTCAAGTGGTTGTGCAAAGATAATTATACCCATTTTTAAAATAGAAAACTGAAGGTCAAAAAGGTAACATTACTTTCCCTGGATTACATAGTGAGCGTGGATAGCCATTGCCCTGTGTCATTTTTTTTCCCTTTCTTTTTTGTCTTGAAGGAATCAGTTCTAGAGGCTGAATCTTAAAGAGCCCATGTTCTCAAGAGGCAGAAACAAGGATTGTTTATAGAAATTTAAACTTATAAAAATTTTGTGAATGTATGAACTGGTACTAGGATCTCATTTTGCCTAAGAAGAAGCAGCAGCTAATGCAATTATGTCACCTTAGCCATGAAACTTCCATCTCTTATGTTGAGGAAAATAGAGTTTAAAAAAAGGTCAGTGTTTAATGCTCAAGAACCCATATATTAGCAGGCATTAACAGTTACTGGAAAGAGCTAGAGTCCCCATGGCCAGCTTCAGGGTGAGCTGCACTGTTCTGCAAAATGGACAAGCCTGGAGGCCAATGGGTCTCATCAAGTTGATTCTCACACAAAGCTTCTGATTAGAGGAAGAAACTTGAGTAAAAGTTGGACTCCAGTTCTAAAGGAATATCAGGAAAATTTTGAAAAGAGAATTTGGAAAATTATTGATCTTCCTTTGAAGAACAATCTTTTTATTTGTGTCAAATTACTGCCCCCAGCAATAAATCTTTCTTTCCTCTATTAGATACTAATCATATGAATAAAAGAATCATAGTGTATTAGAAATGGAAGGCATTTTAGAGATCATATAATCTCTCTCATTTTCCTTTCAGGGTCTCACAACCTTGTAGTTGTGATTAGAACTTGGGTCTTCAAATGAACAGAAATGAAATAACATGGGAATTTCTTTGTCTCTTTATATAGCCTTCACACAACTCATGGGTATATTGTCTCTTCTGAGCGTGTCAATTGGATGGCTCCCAGAATCTGCTCCTTTTTTGAGTCCATAACTGTCACCCTTCTATCACAAGGAGTCATGCTTCTTGAAACTACCTCCTCTTCCCACATTACCACCTCTCTTCATCATCCCTTTCTACCAGGCAGGATGCGTTATCTAATATTTCTTCTAACATGGCTAATGATAGGTGAAGAGAAAAAGTGCTCTCCCTCCTCACAAAAGTGACTCCCTTAGGATCCACTTTTGTTTCCAACTGTTAAATTGCTGAAATGATGACAGCTATTTAAAGACCCCCACAGAGGCATGACCAGTCTACCTGCAGAGCCAGCAAGCCAAAATTCCCATATTGACCAAATCAAAGACCACAAGATGTAAATGCATCTAATTTATCTATGTAAACCTCATCACACGTTCTTAGCCTTACATTTAATATTTGTAATAATCTTGATCTTCTGTGATTACATTAATTGGGGGAGGAAGTTTTGTCCCCTCTCTCATATACAAAATTTCATAAAAGGATATCAGATTAATAAAATGATATGAAGGTGTGCATAGAAATGGGAAATCGGGTTAGCCCAACAAGCTAGACAACATTCTCCACACAGCTGACAAAGTGACATACACAAAAGCAAATACAAAAAGGAACAAAAATACAACAACAAGGCAATGAGAGACAATACAAATATATTGATTACAATGTTAAATATAAATGATCTACAATCCCCTTTTAAAAGACTGAATTACAATATTCAACATTTTCCCTCTTATTTATTCTTTGTTATAAGGTATTATTCTCTGGGAGTGGGTGAGGGGAAAAGGTATAATGAGAAATATAGGTAATGTAAAAACAAAATATACCAATAAAAATTTTTAAATCAATTTTAACCAAATATTGCCTAAAAAACATACAAAATCCAAAACCAAAAATAGACTCAAAATTAAGCATTGGTCTAATGCCTAGGATGCTTATATAAACACAGAAAGGGTCATTATCATTGTGTCAGATAAAACACATGTCAGTTTAAAAACAACAATAACAGTGATAATATTAATATCATGTTTTGTCATTTACATATCCCCATGAGGGAGGTTTTGCAAAAGCTATTAGCCTCATTTTACAAATTTATCAACAAATGAACTAAGGCTCAGAGAGAATGACCTATCCAGGGTCATAAGTAAGTGGTATAACTGAATGCATTGAGTAGGTAAAACAAGATCATTATGTTCTGGTTTAAAAAAAAAATAGTGCAAATATGTAAAAACAAAATGTATTCTCTAAATTATAGAAAGGAAAGAAGAAATAGAAAGATACTTGTAATTGGCAATTTCAACACACTTTTCTCAGACTATGATAGATCCAAGAGATAAAGGATTAATGAAGAAATTAAAGAGTTGAATAATGCAATAAATAAAGGAGAATTAATTGATATGGTAAGGACTCACTATAACAAGAAAATTCATTTTCTTTCTAATTGTACATTGAACATTCATACACAGTAAAATAATCATAATACTGGGAAACAAAAGACACTCTTAGTAAATAAAAAAGATGTAAAGTTCTACATATGTTCTCAGACCACAGTACAAAAAAATTAGAAATGAATAATGAGAATAGAATTTAAAAGGTACTCAGCCAGAGGAAAATTTAAGTTAAAAAATGCCCTCTTAAATAATGCCTGGGTTGTGAGAAAATCCAGAAAACAGTAACAGAATACTTTTGAAACAATGAAAACATAAATACAACATAGCAAAATTTATAGAATTCTGTCAGAGCAGTCCTTAGAGGAAAACATATTGTTCTAAAAGGCCAACTTTACTAAGAAAGAAAAAGCCCATAAAATTACAGAATCACTAGGATCCTAGAAAAGCAGAATCATAAGATGAAACCTTAGAAATGATTTAGTTAAACTCTTTCATTTCATAGATGAGAAAACTAAGGACCAGAGAATCAAAATGATTTGTACAAGGTCACAGGATTAAGATTGAGATGTTCATCCTGACTCATAACTTGGTACCTTTTCCTCCTTATACCATATATAATGAATTGTCTCTATTTTCCTCATTTTAAAAGAGAACAAAATAGTAATTCAAAGGAAGTAAAGAAAGCAAAGTAACAAAACTAAGAGCAGAATGAAATAAAAACAAAATAAGCTAAAAGAAGAGTTTAATCTTTGAAAAACAACAAAATTGAACCAAACTTACCAAAAGAGAAAAAACTAAATAAAATAAAGAATATAATAGCTAATATAAAACAGATATGGATTGAGAAATAATGACTTCAGCAGAGAAATAGGCAAAGTTATTGAATATTTACCTTCCAAAAAAGTAATTGGTCCCAACTGATTAGCTGGACAACTTCTCAAATCTTAAAAGGATAAATAATCTTTATATTGTAAATAAATTTAAAAGAATAGTAAGTTACTCAACTCATTACATATGACAAATTATGCTTTCATCCCAAACCTGACAAAGACAATACCACAAAACAAAATCTCACTCATGAACAGAGATGGAAAAATCAATAAAATGTTATCAAATGTAACATTACTACTACTAATTTGGATTTATATAGTGCTTTAAAATTTGCAAAATCTTTTCTTTATAACAGCCTTGGGGAAAAAAGCATTCTAAGTAATATTCCCATTTTATTTTGTTTTTTTGCTAGGCAATTGGCGTTACGTGATTGCCCAGGATCACATAACTAATAAGTGTCTTGAGACTGGATTTGAACTCAGATCCTCCTGACTTTAGGGCTAGTGCCCTATCCACTGCACCATCTGTCCCTATTATTGCCATTTTAAAGATAAGGAAACAAAGATTTGGAAAGGACAAGTAACTGACTCATGAATTAGAGCCAGGATTTGATTTCAGATCTTATAAGTTGAGCACTCTCCACTACACATTAAAAGATTAAGTTTTGTTAATTCATTTATTCATTCAACAGACACTGGGCACCTAACAATAGGAAAAGTGACAACATAATTCACAAAGTTAATTATACTGATATTTTCATAATGCTTTCCATCCTTTATCTAATTTGATCTTCACAACTCTGTGAAGGAGGGAATTACATGCCAGTACACAGCCATATGGTGTTTTAAGGTTCTCAAAATATTTATCCTGTAAATATCTCTGTGAGGTAGATATGTCAAATATTACTATCTCCATTTTACAAATGAAGTTAAGTTATTTATCAGACAGCTGAGAAGTGGCAAAATTAGGACCAATTCATGGCTTCTGATTAAGAGAATAAGCTAAAAGTCCAATGCTCTCTTTTCCACTTCAGGAATTAATATACTCTTATCCTAATTCATGTTACAAAATCATTAAAATTAACATAGGCCCTTGCTCTCCACGAACAAGCCCAGTTAAGAATAAAGAAGGATGGCTATTTGATGATGGCTTCTTTGGCCACAGTAAATCATGACACAAAGAGAAATTTTAAAAATAGTGACTGGTCCTGTGCCATCTCCTCCTGTTTCTGCTGGGACAAAAACTAGTGGTAAAAAGTAGGGAGAGAAGATACTAAGATTCATGCAGTTTTTAAATCATTTTTAAAATTTAGGCACTCTAAAGATGAGATCTAAAGATGAACCACAAGTAAATGTATTATTGGAAGAAATGCATTACATCAATATTGGTATTCTTTTGATACATAAAACTACCCACAAAAATGGAATTTACAGCTAAATGGAAGTACAACTTACAGGTTCTCCATAGAGAGAAAATTCAGTTTAATTCAAATTCAACAATTACACAGTGACATCTAAGTATAAGGCAATGTGATAGGTTTAGAGACAAAGACAAAAAAGGAAGCAATTCCTATCCCCTAGTAGCTTCTATTCCTCTATATTACAGGGGTCCTCAAACTTTTTAAATAGGGAGCCAGTTCACTGTCCCTCAGACTGTTGGAGGGCGGAATTATAGTAAAAACAAAAAATTTGTTTTGTGGGCCTTTAAATAAAGAAACTTCATAGCCCTGGGTGAGGGGGATAAATGTCCTCAGCTGCCTCATCTGGCCCTTGGGTCATAGTTTGAGGACCCCTGCTCTATAAGGAGACAAAAATAAACAAATAAAAGGTAATTTTAGAGGGACAGTATTAACAAGGTGAATCGGAAAAGAATTTGTGTTAAGGACCATGTCTAAGTGAAGGGGCAGGTCAATTCTCCGAGAACCTCCCCAGCTGTGAATTATAACATTTGAAGGAGTGGCAAAGCAGCCTTTACTAAGGCAGATGTTCCTTGTGGATTGGGAATTAAATAAATTGGAGGCAGAGGGAAGAGGAGAGAGGTCAGACAATGCAACTGCCTCTCAGTGGAGAAATCAGAGAATGCAATTGCCTCTCAGTCTCCTTGTATCATCATCATCCTCTCACATGAAGAGATCCATTCTACACGTCTGAGTTAGACCTCCAGCAGCCACTGGCAGGTGGCTCCCATATTACAATAAATTTGTGTAGGAAATGGCATCTAAGAAAACTAGCAATTCTAAAGAGGAGAGAATAGAGGACATTCCAGATTTTGGAAATAGCTTGTGGAAAAGTACAATAAATAGAGATGGAATATCAAATTTTAGGAACTGTTTTTTTGTTTGTTTATTTGCTTTTTGCTTTTTGCTGAGGCAATTGGGGTTAAGTGACTTGCCTGAGGTCACACAGCTAGGAAGTGTTAAGTGTCTGAGATCAGATTAGAACTCAGGTCCTCCTGACTGGGTGCTCTATCTACTGCGTTATCTAGCTGCCCCAGAACAGTTTTTAAATATATTTGTTTGGACTATAGTGCAAATTAATGTGAGTAACATAGTCTAAGTCTGTAAAGGCTTATGGGAAAAAATAAGTCTGGAAAGGGGGAAGTCCTATTGTAAAGGACTATAAATATCAGATTGGGGAGTTTGCATTTTATCCTTGAGGCAATAGGGAGCCACTATACATGTTTGAGCAGGACTGACAGTTGGGTTTGGATCATTTTGTTTGTTTAGTTTTGTTTTGTTTTTTGAAGAATATCAATTTAGTAGCTCTGGGGAAAATAGATAAGATGGGAGGTACTGAAAATGGAGAAACCAATTAGGCTTTTGCAACAATTCAAGTGAGACATGATGAGGGATTTAATTAGGATAATGATTTTATGAATGGAGATGAGCTCCCTTCAAGGCTCAACTCAAGTACCAACTCATAATCAGAGTCCTTATTGATCCCACTCCCATTTGTAGATATAATCCTCTCCTCTAAAGTTACAATGCATTTACCAAAAAAGTCTAGAAAAAATTAGGTTATGAGGTCTTATTATGTAAAGTGGCACAAATATGAAAGAAGGAAGGAAAAAAATTAAGTGCTACTATATGCTAAGTGCTTTATAAAATAGTATCTCAAAATAACCCTGGGAGGTAGTTGCTATTATTATCATCCCCATTTTACATTTGAGGAAACTGAGGCAAACAGAGTTTATATGCCCAGAGTAACCCAGCCAGGAAGTTTCTGAAGTCAGATTCAAACTCTCTATCTACTTACACCATCTAGCTGCCTCTAGGGCATCAACCCTAGATGGGGAGATCTAGGATAAAGGAGAATTTTATAAGATTGAGAGTTCCTGAGATATGAAATAAAAGGGGGTAGATGAGAATTCAAGAAGTTTTTTTTTTTTTTCTCATCAGCAGATGCTCTTAACCTCAAGAAGAAAGAGGAGTAAGAGCTAGAAATTTTCTCACTTATAGAAAGGAAGAAACCAGTTAACAAGGATATCTTTTAGGCTCATGCAGTGACTAAGCATGGCTTTAACACAGGTTTGTTATGTCATAGCTGGTCATTTCAATCACAGAAGTACATGTGTTGATAGTGGGGAGAGACAGCAGGGAATTCTATCCAGATGCCTAAGTCAGTAAAAAGTGTTGAAGTCTTTTGAACCCACACTGAGATCACTCTCTACAGCATTATTCCACAAAGGCAAGGAAGAAAGCAAACCCAGAAGATAACCTGCCCTTTAAATCCCTACCTTTTTAAAAGTGCAGACTCTCTAAAATAGGGGTTATTAATCTAGGATCCATGAACTTCCAAATGGATAGATTTCATGAGATCAGTGAACTTGAATGGGAAAAAGTTACATTTTTATTTCAATATAATTAAATTCCTTTGTAATCCTATGTACTTTCTTTTCTACATTATTCTGAGGACTACATAAGCTTTCCCAGACTGCATGACACAAAAATGGTGAGTAGTCTCCAGCCCACTGAGGCTTGAGACCTCTGTTGGATCTGCACAGGTTCTTGGATGGAGGAATTTTCCCCTCACCACAGATCTCTGCTGCCCCTGACTCCAAAATTTCAGATCCCTTTTAGTTCTGAGCCTGGTAGGGAGAGATAATAACAGGGGTGATTTGGTCCAGGAGGTTCATTATGAACTCATTCATATTTTCTACCACATAATCCAAGACAGTACTTACTTAAAATACAAACTTTACAAAAGTAAAAACATTGTAGAGCAGGGCTTCTTAAGTTTTTTCCATTCACAAACTCTTTCCTCCAAGAAATTTTTGCATAATCCTGGTTATACAAATCGAATATTTACTGGTAATCAATCATAATTTTACGAACTCCACATTCAGTTACTCCACCCCATATGTGGTCATGTACCACAGTTTAAGAAGCTCTGCTGTAGAGAAGGATTGGCAATGTGGTATTGTCGTGGAAAACATTGTAAGGCAGTATAAATGAAAACAAATGCACAGAAAGTTGGTGTGAAACTCCAAAGGGTTGGTTATATTACAGAAGCATGTAAAACCAAGAAAGTGGCCTTAAGGCCATCAAATTCAACCCCTTCATTTTACGCATCACAAACATATTCACTGGTGAAGCCAGAACAGAGGCTTTAACTCAACATAAAATGTGGGAGAGGAGGAAGAATAATTTTTTATGACATTTTATTTTCACTGGAAGAAGTAATACTACATTTGAAATCAAAGCCTTAAATCCCCAATGTGTGAATCGAAGAGGAAAGAATGTCAATTAGGACAAAATCTGAATGAGCTACTGGATTGGGCCAAGTACACACTAATAAAATACAATTTTGGAAGCATTGAGGTATCAATTTATGAGATATATCAAGAAGGCAAAGATATCAAAAGAATGGGAAAAATATTGGACAAGGCAAAAAAAATCCTCATATTCCTATAGACTTTCTTTCTTTGTAAGAATAATCTATAAATATATCAAAGATATTCTAAATGAGAATATGAGAAGGAAACAGGTAGATTTTCCTAAATGATCCTTTACAACAGAACATTATAGACCATAACTCAATTTTTACACAATTAACTGGAAAATACAGAAAATATAAGGGGCTACTTCTGTCTGTATTTTAATTACAAAAAAAGCATTTAACTCAATATAGCAAAACACAGCCTTGAAGGCCCTTCTCCATTAAAGTCTCTCTCATGCATATGTTAGGATTATACAAGACACCTTGATAAATACTAATTTTGTTGACTATTAGCATCAAATGGGATGTAAAACAGAGATGCATGGCAATCAAAGAAGATTGTCATTGTCATAAAAGTCATCTTGAGTAAGTTCCAAATGAAAAAGGGATTTAAGCTTCTTCTAGGTGTTCTTGTGTAGATAGTATTATGCTGATTGCACCAAGCTCTATAACATTACAGAATGTCCTTAATAAAACCCATGCTTATTCAATCAATTAGCAAGCATTTATCCAGTGCCTACCACATAACAAGCACTTTGTTAGTTGTTGAGGATACAAAGACAAAAATTAAACAACCCTAATTTTCAAGGAATTTACATTCCATTAGGAGGAATAATGTGGACATGCATATATAGAGAATAAATACATGGCAGTTAGGGAGAGAGGACACTAAAATTTTAATCTCAAAAGAGATTAAAAATCTAGACATGAAAAACTAAATGAATTTAAAAATGCCTATTGTGCAGACTATGACATACAACTGTGTGGAAGTGCATTGAGTCAATACACCAGAACATAAGGGAAAAGCATTGTAAATGGCATTGAGTTGCAGCTAGAATTGAACAGAAGAAAGGGAACAGTGTATATTACACTCAGCAAATTACAAACTTTTAAAAAGTAAATTGTTACTCCATACAAAGACTCATCTTGTCAATATATTCACAATTCAACAATGCTGAATGTTTATGAATCTTGAAAAATCACAGTCTCTAAGGAGGTAACCCAAAAGGCAATAAAGAAGGGTATGGTGAGTGCAGCTAAGGTGCAGCATATTTTTGATAATGATCTACACAAACCAAAATGCCATAGAAAGAAAAGGTATTAATGAAACAGACCATTTCCCCAAACAGGGCATAGCCCCATCAGTGAGATCATAGATCCATTGAAATAGAAAAGTGTAAAGGCATTCTTTCTTCATTTGGTAAAGTGTAAACTGAAAAACAAAATCTATTGTCAAGGAGAATGGAGAAATACTAGAGTCCTTTAAAGCAAGAACAAAATAATGATGTCCTTGTCACCAGAGTTATTTAATGTAGTAAGAGAAATGCTGAAAATTGCTATTAGAGAGGTAAAGGTATAAATACAGAAAGGAAATATAGGAAGGAACAAAAAATATTACTTTTTGCAAGTGTCATAATTGTGTACCTAGAAACCAAGGCAATCAACCAAAAAATTGCTAGCAGAAATAAATGAGCTCAGCAGAGATTCAAGATATAAGATAAAGATAAAAATTCAATTGCCTGTCCATATATTAGTGACACAACACTAGAAAATACAGTAGGGGAAAGATTCCATTTACAATAATGACAAAATTATTAAACACTTGGATATTAACTTGAGATACAAGAGATTTCTTAAAAGAAAAGCATAAAATGCTAATAGAAAAAACAAAAGAAAGTATGGATAAGAGAGTGCATACCTTGTTCCCACTTCGGGAAACTAAAACCAACAGAAGTACATATATAGATTTGATGCCATGGCCATTAAAACTCCCAGGGAATATTATATAAAATTTGACAAGAATGGTACTGAAATTTTTTTTGAAAAACAGACAAGGATAACAAATTATTGTATTTTAAAGAAGTAATGATGGTGAGTTATATTCCGGATTTTTATTTTCATTTTATTTACTTTATTCTGAATTTAAGGAAGAAAACAGATTTTAAATATATATGATCAAATAACAATGATCAAAACCACATGGTTTGATGTTAAACTAAGACATAAAAACTGGAGGAAAGGGAACAGGATGGACTCTGGCACCTATTAGCTCCTAGAAGATCATTTAACTTACCCCAATCTCAGTTTTCTCTTCTATAATATGGAGGTAATGATGTCTTTTGTACCTACCTCACAGGAATATTGGGGGATTGAACAAAATAATATGGATAAATATTTTGTAAACTTTAAAATATTAAATAAATGTCATTTGTTATTATTATTAAAGTTCAGAAATCGTTTTAAGTAACTAAAAAAATGAGTATGTGACAAACCATAAGTAGTCTCATGATGGAGAAATGAATCATTATTTAATAAAGATTGTTGGGAAAACTGGGCAGCAGCCTGAAGAAAAATTAACTTTGTTCCATATCATACACTAGACACTGCAGCAAACCTCAGATGAGCCAAGGAGTTAAGCATAAAGAAAAATCAATCTGCACCAAAAAAGAAAGAAAAGGAAAAGAAAATAGAATTGCATATTTATCCCAGTTAGGGAGGGGAAATTGATTTATGACTACCAAAGAAATGAAGGATATCATTAAGGGCAGGATGTCTTCAAGTGCATAAAAACTAAATATCTACATAAAAATGTAGTGAAGTTAATAACACAATGGAAAAAATAGAATATGAAAAATATGTATGACAAATATATCACACCAAGGTTGGCAATCCACAGGGAAGCATGGTAGATCTACATCTAAGAAAGGAATAGTCACACAAATGAAGACAGATCTTTCAAAGTATTAAAAAAATATTTAACTGAAGGGTAGTTATACAACTAGGATGCCAGGACTTGGGAACCGGAAGGGAGAACTTCAGAATTACTTAATGAATTTCACTGAATTTGAGATAATTTCATCCAATCTCATAACCCCATTTACAGCCACCAAAGTTGAGGGCAACTGACTGTGTTTCAGCACCATGGGTATTGGATAGCAGAGGATTTAGCGCAATCTGGCCACACAATATGGCATTAAAGGGAATATTTAAGAAAGGGCTATGCTATTGCTATTTGTTTTATTAGAGTGGCCCATTTTTGTGCCTTTTAACAACCTGACTTGTTCATAGAGTAGGTATAAGATTCAATTGAGCCCACTTGGAATAGGAAGGACACTAACACATTGTCTGAGTTTTCTGAACAGAAGTTATCCTTAAATGTATGTGTTTTTATGTTTCTTCCCTTATACAATACAATACCATAAGGAACAGATGAGAAAATAGTTTTCATCTTCATGCCTTTTTCCTCAGGACCTGATATATTGTAACTATATTTGGTACCCTCCAGAATAGCAACATGGGGTAAGTGTATAAAGCACCCATTTAATGGGAAAGACACAAAGGTAGATACTAGAAACACAAAGCTTTTTTTGTTGTTTTATAATTAACAGTCCCTGTTTTCAAGAAGCTTACCTTTTGAATATATGAATGGGAAAAGGAGGTAAAAAGAGATAAATAGCACCTGAAGCACCTAGTGATGAAATAGTCAAACAAGGTCTAAGTTTGTAATATTCCATCATAATCATATACCACAATTTGTTCTACTAGTCCCCAATTTCTAATTCTTTGCCAAAAGAAAAGAATTGCTATAAACATTTTTGTACACATAGGTCCTTTTTGTATTTGCTTTTACTCTCTTTTGGTATACAAATCTAATAGAGATATTGCTATGTCAAAGACATAGCATATAACCCTTAATGTAAAACTCAAGAGTAGAGCTGGAATTCCAACCCAGGTTTTCTTCCTTCAAATTCAATGTTGTAATGCTTCAAGTCAATAGAATTTTTCCAGATAAGTAGTAGAGGGAAATGAATTCACACCCAAGGAAAAGCAGGTCATGATGAGTCATAGCATGAAAAATACTCAGACTCATTAGAAATTAAAGAAATACAAAATTTAAAAACTTCAAGGTACCATCACACAGCCATTAAACTAACAAATCTAAGTAGAAAATATAAAACCCAACACCAAGAAGCCCCAGAGAAATATGTACAATTAAACACTGTTAGTGACAATGCAAGATTTCTAGGGAGCAACCTAATACTAAGCAACAAAAGCCACTATATGATTTATATCATTTGACTTCTTAACATCCCTTTAAAAAATATGCTACAAGGGAAAAACTCAATATAAGTTCCAAAGGTCAGTGGGGGGAGTTTGGACAAAGTGAACAAGCAACACTATATGAATGAAAATGCACCAATATAGAATAGAAGAGCACCAATGTCACACAATACATGAATGGATAAGCAATTTTGCTATTTTAACACTATGGAATATTCTCTGGCCATTAAAAAAGAGTTACATGGGCTTTATCACCATATCGAAATGTTCCCTTGAAATAAATCCTGAATAAAAGTAAAACACAAAGTAGTATGTAGCTACTGACCATGGCTAAGCACAAAAATATGTCAACATAATTTAAAAGATCAGAATAGAATCCAAAAGGGTCCAAGTGGACTAGTTTAATGTTGAGGAGCCATCTAAAGCTTATAAAGCTGCATAAAGTTCTTGATTTAAAAAAAACAACTGTGGTCTCATGACCAACAAGACAGAAGACTAGACATTTTCTCTGATACTCATAACTTCTCAAACCTCTTCAAAACAAGAATTATGTGCCAGAGTTAAAGAGATTTCAACTGTTTCCATGATCTAGAATAACAGAAATCCAAAAAGGTTTAATCAAATTCATAAATTAACACCTACTTTAAGCTCACTCAGCACCCCCTCCCCCACCACCCACCAGCTGCCATGCTACATAGCCAACCCAACTATGGCTTTCAACAAAATGAAATCTAGTCCATCCTCCCTTTTTCCAGTATTGTGGAGATTCAAGTATCAAACTATAGAAAATTTCCTGAGGCTGTGGCAGTCAGCACTATGGCAGCACTCTATGCTGCAAAAGATATCTTTGGGAGAGCGAAGGAGCAGAGAGAAAAGGGCAAGAAACATGCCTGGGCTTTAAAAAAAATCTTAATTCCACACACCAACCTCATCTGCTTCCTCCCAGAACCTCAGCGATCCAACTCCCAAAGGACAGAAAGCAAGGCTGACTGTAATAGCACCAGTCTGACAGTGAACTGCTGGACAGGGAACTGAAAATTATAGCAATAGGACAGGATACCATGCTGGGGCGGCTATGCAAAACTCCACTAAAACTAAGGGAAAGAGTCCAGCATCCAGGTGAGACCAGTTCTGGCTACCCCTAAGTCATTTGGGGCAGAAGGCTAGACTGTTGAATGATGAATTGCCCAGCATGGGAGGAGGCTGAGAACTCCCTTTTAACCACCATTGAAAGGAGAGGGAATGAAAACTGAGCAATAAGAGGGAAAGAAGGGGAGGGAGAGCCTTAAATTACCAAAGACCTTAGGAAGAAGAAAACTCAAAGACCTCAGGCATAAACAGATAAATACAGGGAAAACCTTAACATCAAAAGGAAATATGGCCTTCAGATCTAGTAAATGAGTTCAGTCCTCTATGAATAAATACTACAAAACAAAGGAAAATGATTGAATGTTTAATGAGACATAGGACCCCATGGAATTTGATGAGAACGTGAAACCACAACATGCTATTTCTGTGTGGTTCGAAATGGAAATAAAAATTATGAGAACAGAATCTATGGCCTTCACAGTAGAATAGGAAAACTTAAATTTTTGATGGCAAATCTTTTTTTTTTTTCCTGCTGAGGCAATTGGGGTTAAGTGAGTTGTCCAGGGTTACACAGTTAGGAAGTGTTAAGTATCTGAGACCAAATTTGAATTCAGGTTCTCCTGATTTCAGGGCTGGTATTCTAACCACCTTGCTACCCCTATGGCAAATCTTAACAAAGAAACAAAAGAATGCACAACTAAATAGGAATATAAATATACTGAAGTAAAAGACAATCTTGAAGAAGAGAAGCAGAAAAATGACAAAAGAAAACATGTTCTCTATTCAAACAAAACATATTGCTCTTTTTTATTAAAGCTTTTTATTTTCAAAACATATGCATGGATAATTTTTCAACATTAACCCTTGCAAAATTTTGTGTTCCAATTTTCCCCTCACTTCTTCCCCTAGATGGCAAGTAATCTAAAATATGTTAAACATGGTAGAAATATATGTTAAATCCAGTATAAGCATACATATTTATACAATTATCTTGCTGCATAAGAAAAATCAAATCATAAAGGAAAAAATGAGAAAGAAAATAAAATGCAAACTACAATAAAAAGAGTGAAAATGCCATGTTGTGATCCATACTCAGTTCCCATAGTCCTCTCTCTGAGTATAGATGGCTCTCTTCATCACAAGATCATTGGAACTGGTCTAATTCATCTCACTACTGAAGAGAGCCACGTCCATCAGAATTGATCATCATATAATCTTGTTATTGCAGTGTATAATGATCTCCTGGTTCTACTCACTTCACAGCATCAGTTCATGCAAGTCTCTCTGGGTCTCTCTGAAATCATCCTTCTCAAAGTTTCTTATAGAACAATAATATTCCATAACATCCATACACCATAACTTAGCCATTCTCCAACTAATGGGAATCCACTCAGTTTCCCATTTCTTGCCACTACAAAGAGGGCTGCCACAAAAATTTTTGCACATGTGGGTCCCTTTCCCTTCTTTAAGATCTCTTTGGGATATAAGCCCAGTAGAAACACTGCTGAATCAAAGGATATGCACATTTTGATAGCCCTTTGGGCATGGTTTCAAAGTGCTCTCCAGAATGGTTGGATCAGTTCACAACTCCACCAACAATGTATTAGTGTCCCAGTTTTCCCACATCCCTCCAATATTCATCATTATCTTTTCTTCTCATTTTAGGCAATCTTAGAGGTGTCTGGTGATACCTCAGAATTATCTTAATTTGCATTTCTCTGATCAATAGTAATTTAGAGCATTTTATCATATGACTAGAAATGGTTTTAATTTCTTCATCTGAAAATTGTCTGTTCATAACTTTCACCATTAATCAATTGGAGAATGCCTTGAATTCTTATAAATTAAATATATTGCTCTTGAAGACAGTTTGTATAGAGAAAGTTAAGGATAATAGATCTCCTAGAAAACAATGACAAGTCAAAAACAAACACTATAATGCAAGGAATAATACAGGAAAAATGCCCAGGACTCCTTACAGAAAAGGAAATATTGTCTCCCTTCCCCTTGTCTTTTTATTCCTTGAAAAAAAAATTTCCCTAAAGTTCTTCATTTACCATGTTACTCTCTTGTTACCCCCCCTTTTTATAGGTTTTTTTTCCTATTAAATTATCTATTTTTTCTCCATCCTGCTTGTCCCTTTCTCATTGGAATAAAAAAAGAAAAACTAAACCTCTGTAACAAATATGTTTAGTCAAACAAAGCAAATTTCCATATTGACCATATCCAAAAACCATTATGTCTCAATCTATATCCTGAGTCTATCACCTCTTTGATAAAAGGTAGGTAGGATACTTTATCATCAATCTTTTGGAATCATGATTACTCATTTTATTGATAAGAGCACGTCAGTTTTCCAGTATAATGTTATCTCCTAAATTCTTCTTCTGAATGTCAGTATAGTACATGCAAACTCAGGGTTCTTAAATTACCAACTGAGGACCAGAATCTTAAAATAATTCAAACAAGTCAAGTCAACATTCACATCAAGCTTTGTCTTCTGATCTTTATTTAGCTCTAACAATATATATGACATATCTCAGAATAACAAATAAATATGGCTTCTATAGAATATATTAAAATGTCTTCCTTGTATCTCAATCACTATTTTTCAAATATAGGTAGGTGCCATTTTATTAATAAAATTCAAAGCCATTCTCCTGATTCTGCTCACTTTGTTCTGAATCAGTTCATACAAATCTTCCCAGGTATCTCTGAGTCTTTTCTTATGATATAATAGGATTCCATTATATTCTTATAACATATTTTGTTCAGCTATTTCCCAATTAATGAGTACTTCTTTATTTAGCTTCCAATTATTTGCAACCATAAAAATAACTGCTACAAATATTTTTTGTGCATACAGGACCTTCCCCTCTTTGTTTGATCTCTTTGAGGTGTAGTCCTCATAGTGGTATCATTGAGTCAAACTATATAAGATCATATTTTAGCAACTTTGGGGTCATAATTCCAAGTTGCTTTCCAAAATAGTCACACTACTTCACAACTCTACCAACAATGCATTAGTGTGCTTGATTTCTACAACCCTTCCATATTAAGCATTTTCCTTTTTTCTCAACTTCTCCAATCATTGAGTGTGAAATAGAATCCAGCACCTCTACAACAAGATTCCAACTTGCTTTTTAGTCTAGTTTCATACTATACCCCACATACCCCATGCTACCAAACTGAAATTTTGTCTTTATATCTCCAGTATCCAGCACAGTGTCTGGTATCTAGTAGATATTTAATGAATGTTCATTGTTCGGTTCAATAATGGTTTTCCACTTCTAGCCAATCTCAGAACCAAATGTTGTAGTCAGGTTATCATGCCTATATATCATGCCAATCGCTAACTCTTTCTTCTGCTAACTCTGAGTACAGTAATAATATCAATACAGCCTTTCCTGGAAAGGGCATGTCAATCAATTGCTGGGGGACTCCCCTCTCTATCCCTGATATTTCCCAGACTAGAATCCTCCTATTTAGCCACTATTTCCTTACACACATTATTTTTCCTGATTTAAGTATTTTGAAGTAAGGGGTGGTCCTGCTTTCTTTGTCTGTAATCTCAACATTTAGCACAACGATTTGCCTCATTATTATCATCATCAACCTCACTAGAATTTATATAGTGCTTTAATTTGTTATTCATTTGATCAACAACCCCATAAAATAGATGCTGTTATTATCCTTACTTTACAGAGAAAACTGAGGCACAGTGAAAAATCACAAAACTATTGTCTGAAGTGTAATTATGACTCCAATCATCCTGACTCCAATTCTACTACTTAGCTGCCTTATGCTTGTATATAGTAAGTGCTTAATAAATGCTTTTCCATTCTCTGTCCTTTCATTATGTTAAATCTTATTAAATATAGATTTCTTCACATAAAATTACTGGAATTATTCAAATGGAATAAAGACTAAAGACTATTTTAGAATCACCTCTCCATTTTATATACATACTATTATGCCTGGTGCTGTGAGGATTACAAAAATGGCTTCTTCCCTCAAGGAGTTTCCTTTCTTCAAATATTCCTCAACCTTTCCAACTGGTTCTTATTATTGTAACTTTGTTCACATCATTCCCTCTACCTTGAATGCCATCATCTCATTGATAGCCACCACAATTTTAGCCTTTACTGAAATGCCTCCTTGAAGCTTGAAGTGCTTTCTGATCACCAGCTCTAAGTAATTCCTTCCTCTTATTTTCCTGTGGAAGCTCCTTGAGGGAAAGAGCCATTTTTGCAATTACCACAGCACTAAGTACAATGGTATGTATATAATAAAATGCTTAGCCAATATCTGTTAAGTAAACAAATGAATGAATATTTCATTATTTCCATTGAAATTACTCCATGTATCATTGAAATTACTTCCCCCCCCCCACTGTATCCATTGTATAACTATTAAGTAACTCAAAGGCTTTTGCTTATATTATTTTCCTTGGGCAAAGTTATTAATAATTTGACTTATAGCACTAATTAAATACCTAAAACTAAGATAAGAGGTCTGCTCCCCTGTTAATAATACTCAATCATAATTATCTGTGGTAAGAGCAATTGAAAAGAGAAAAGACGAAAGATTCAAGAGCCCAGGTGTATCTCATAAAATTCCTAAAGTAAAGAGGTAATTCTAAGTGCTCCATTTGAATAATTCCAGTAATTATATATGAGGAAGTTTGTATCTAATAGCATTCAATTCACTGACCACACACACTTTCAACAATGTAGCCACACATTATTTATCTGACATTCTCAGGGAAGAAGCTATTCCACTATAGCTTCTTTCTGGACTACCATTCCCCCTCACCTCCTAGAAATAGCAATTGCAGGCTGGATGGTCTGAAGAATAACTAATCCAGTTCAAAGCACAAAGCTCCTAAAATTATAATTCAAGAACACCCCCCCCCAATGTCTTGTCAGACAAAGGACACAATTTGCTCAAAATAAAACATTTACTAAAATGTCATCATAAGGATAGTAGCACTACATCTCCCCCTGAAGCCCAGAATACACTCTCATACAAATATACATACTATCAGAGGTGACATATACATAGAGTTCACAATTAAAAAGATACGGGACTCATATGACCAAAACAATTCATATAACGTTGCCCACAGAGAACATCACTTCTAGCCTTTGGTTCAGATGAGATCCTGGCCAAGGGCCCAGCTACTAACTTTTGGCAAGAACAGGTATTCATACCCTATGAACAGCAGGAGTTTCCTCAATCCTATTCTTTCAGAATCCTACTTCTGAGACCTGTCATCTCTCAAGCATTTAGGGTTTTGGTCTGAAGCACCAAGATGCCTCACCAATTGCTACTGGATTGGATTGGACTGAACTCTACTCAATTTTACATATGGACTCCCTCCACTGGACATCACCATATGCTTCTACTACAAAACTGCTGAAGGAGAGAGGGAGAGATTCTCCCCATCCTCCTCAACCCCATATTGTACTGTATAAGAGACTCAAGGGAAAAGAAATAATCTTTCCTCAGAAATAACTGACAGAGAGGGATGAGCTTCCTTTTAACTAGACCACAAGGGATGTGGCTCATTCTTTCAGACAATCATTGGACTTTGAATATTTATTTTGACTATTCAGAACCCTTTTTATGAAATTTATTTTCTGTTTTTCACACATTTCCATTTTCCAGAGAGCTCCCAAGAGAATAATAGAGTTACGAGTATAGCTGGGATGGGCATAGTGAAAGACTTTACCCATCACCAGGAGCCACAAATGATTGTCTTGGAGCAAAGGCCCAAGGAAAGAGTTTCTAGACAAGGTCAAGTTTCTGGCCTTAGGTCTGAAGAAGTAACAGTGTCATTTCTTTTTTTAAAATTTTTTGCTGAGGCAGTTGGGGTTAAGTGACTTGCCCAAGGTCACACAGCTAGGAAGTACTGACTGTCTGAAACCAGATTTGAACTCAGGTCTTCTGACTTCAGGGCTAGTGCTCCATCCATTGCAGCCCCTAGCTGCCCCGATAACAGTATAATTTCAAAACCAAATGGCATACACAATATACTAAAGCAAATGAAATTAATCTTAGTATTTGAGAAACCTAAAGACCCCAGATCTTCAGGTAGAAAAATCTCTATTTGACAAAAATTTCTCTGAAAGCTAGATAGAAATCTGGCAGAATTTTGATTTAGACCAACATCTCACCCCACATACAAAGATAATCTCCAAATAGATACATGAATTAGATATAAAGTCATGTCGCCAACAAATTAGAGGAAGAAAGAAAAAATATTTTTTAAATCTATGGATGGGAAAGAGTTTATGATCAACCAATAAACAGAGAGGATCACAGGAGATAAAATGGCCTAGAGAAACTTAAATGAACTGGTGCTAAGTGAAATGAGCAGAACCAGAAGAACATTGTACATGGCAAGAACAAGATTATGTGATGATCAATTGTGATGGCCATGGCTCTTTTCAATAATGAGATGATTCAGGCCAATTCCAAGACTTGGAATGGAGAACGCCAACTGCATCCAGAAAGAGGACAGTGAGAATTAAGTGTGGATCATAACATATTTTCACCTTTTTTGTTGTTGTGTGCTTGCTTGTTTTTTCCTCTCATTTTTTTCCCTTTTTGATCTAATTTTTCTCGTGTAGTATGATAAATGTGGATCTATGTTTAGAAGAATTGCACATATTTAACTTACACTAAATTATTTGTTATCTAGGGAAAGGGGAAATTGAGGAGAGAGGGAGAAAAATATGGAACACAAGGTTTTGCAGGGGTGAATAATGAAAACTATCTTTTCATGTATTTTGAAAAATAAAAAGCTATTATTTAAATCAATGCTAAAATTATCTTGATATGTAACTGAGAAAAACAAATAAAATACTATTTTTAAAAAAGAACTTCAATAATCATTCATAATTGTTGATCAGAGAATCAACAATGAAAAATGCCACCTATTCCTAACAGAAGGGTAATGGATTAATAAAAGCTTTCATTTTTCACTTTTTCAGTAGTGGGGAAGAGATGGAAAAAAAACCATGCTTAATAATTGAAGAAAATAAAAATTTTAATTTAAAATGTATATGTAAAACAAGGCTGCTGTCTCTTTATGACCTGTTTTATTTGGAGCAATTAATAATGAAAAAAAGAGGTATTTTCATGTAAAAGAAGAAATTTTTATTGATTCTCAAAGGATATAACATATACCCTTGTTACCAATAAGCATCTTGATACTTAATCCAAGTAGAAAAAGAATTTTGCTTACAGTGTCTATATGCTGCTAAAATATGTATGTGGAGAAACATAGCTTAGAAATTGGATTTTAAATAGTTTTGGAGAGAAAATGACCTTTGGTGCAGATTTAAGGAATTAGCTCTTTTTTTTTTTCTTTTTTCTTTTTAAACAATGTGGAGTAATGCTTCACTTCTATAGGAACCATTTAATATTATAAAGAGGTAGAGAATGATATTTTATTTTTTTTAAACTAGAAAAATATGAACATGAAGAAACATAGTTTCAAGGGTACCAAAAAAGACAGACTAAACAGCCTCATTGGAGACTTTAGAGTTTAGGTATGATGATGGATACCTGTAAAGGGTTGCAGATAGTGGGGAACCCTAGTTGAGGTATAAAACCCTTTAGTCCAGTAAAGGGAGCTCTGATCATGTGTCTGGTTTGGCTCCCCATCACCTCTGGAGGTGGCTGGACCTTCCTAAGAAATCAGGGGGCGTGACAATCTGTGTTGTTAACTAAAGCAGAGTTATACTAAAGTGGCAAGGAAACATCTGCACACAATAGCAAATTGTTTATGTGGTCTTGCATGTGCAGTATATAGTTAGCACACACAGTCTGCTATAGTTATGTAAATGTATTAAGGTATATAAGGCTGAATAAATGGACTCCCGTTAGACTATCTTCAAGAATTCCACCCCCTTCAGTCCTCACTCATGATCAGGATTTGGGATGGTACCAAAATCCTTCAGTGGGCAGGTCCAGACCTCAGCTGGAGAACAGAGCAATAAACTCCTCCCAATTAATTTGAGGCTCAGATCTTTTAGAACTTTCCAAATAGACACTATTTTCCTGTAGCAGCTCTGCTTAATTTCAACTCCAAGGAACCGGATCTTCTTAATGAATACCCCCTGATGACTCCCTTTCCCTCCCCTTCAGTTTTTAGCTTCCTTTTGTGTATTGTCTTCTCCCATTAGATTGTAAACTCTTTGAGGGCAGGAACTGTGTTTTTTTTTTCTTTATTTGTATCCCTGGAGCTTAGCACTGTGCCCAGTATATAGTATGTACTTAATAAATTCTAATTCTAATTTATATATGTAAATGAATTGATGATTATAATAAATTACAACTTAAATTTATCCAGTTTATTGAACTGAATATTGAAAAATTATGACTAGAGGGTAAAATTAATAAGACAAAAAATATAAATATTTGGAGACCTTAAGTTATGATTGAACAAGGGCTTTGATTTGACAGGAGAAATTTGATTTGGGGAGTAGTGAATTTTTTAAAGAAAAAAAATGAGTCACTGAGAATTTACAAGCTCTCACTTAATCCACTGAATCCATTGAAAGGGAAGGGAAGACAAGAACATAGGTTGAAGACACTGAAGACAAGAGGAGACACCAACAGGGGCTGTAGCCCCTGAAAGGGAATATTCCAGCTTCTACAGAGTGATTTTTTGATTAGTCAGAATTAGTTTCATTGGCCAAGAGTTCTAGTGACAGTTGTTGCCCTTAAGCGCCACCTGGTGTTGGAGAAAGGTGAAGCTTTTCGTGTTACTCTTGCCACCTCTGACTTGAGAAGGAAAAGCAGAGGAGGTTTTGCAGCAGCTCTAGCATCCTTGGTACCTCGTTAAGAGAGACAACCTGCCCTGCATAATGATGAGTTTCATTTTGAATTCACAGAACAGCATCTGGCAGAATGGGTTCCCATAGCCTAGAAGGAGCTAGTTTGATGAGCTTTGTAGTTAAAGAGACTGGTAAGAGCTAAGACTTTTTACATGTTCTTTTTAAGGTGGTAGTTAACTAAAAGAGCTTGTTAAAGGCTATTTTTGAGGAAAAAAAAAAAGAATTTCCCCAGCTGAAAAGTGGTGAAGGTCCTCAGTCAAACCAAAAACAAAGAAGCAGTTTTGTATGGTAACATGGTCCTGGATGAACCAGTAACATTCAAATCTCCAGAGTTCTAAGCTGTTGTAAGCATATGAATGTTCTTTGCCAGGTTCATTAAGCATGTGTCCACTCTTCAACAAAATTATGGAAAACATTAGTGGGAAGAGTATGATCCAGGTTTATATATGTGATGTGATGTATTATTTATGCATTTGATTTAATGTGTTAATATATGTTATTATTTATTATTTTTATTAAGTATATATATAAATCTGGATTTGGCTTTCCATCAAGAAAAGAGGAGGCACCTAATTATTTACCTTTTAGTAAAAGAAAAGGATCACGAATGTATTCCTCAAAGCTAAGAAAAGCAGTAGCAAGGGCCTCAAGCCATAATAACGGGGAGACTGTAGATCAGGGCTTTGTCTCCTATCTCTATAGGTAGAGATATTTTAAATCCCACTTGACATAAAATAAAATGGCCTGTCAATAAAACCATGTCTCTATGATACCCGATCAGATAGCCAGAAGTTCTGAAAGGATGGATCAGTAGGAAGGAAAAGCTTCTTTTCTTCTCTATCCCTATCAGTGACATCTAAATGAAGAAAAGATCATTGAATAAAGTTCTTAATAGCATTCATTTTTTAAAAGGTGAAATAATAGATTTAATAGATTTGCATTACAAAAAAATCATCTATTTAGATCAGAATAACAGCCTCAGCTGCACAGCTTGATATAAGTATATAAGGATGTGTAGTATGTGTACATGTGTGCATGTTTAAAATAAGTATATAAGATCAATATAACATTAAATTCGGAAATGGCAAAGATCATGAAAAATAAAAACAAGTAGTCATAGTTTCCTTTTTATTATGAAAAAATGACAAAAATGATTTCTTTGGTTTATTAAAAAGAGAGAGAGAGACAAAGAGATATAAAAACTGACTTGCTTGTTCTCAAGTGTATCTAGGGAAGGTTGCTAGGTAAGTGACCTCTGGAAAAATGTGGTGTTACTATAAAAATCGTTTTATTGCTTTGGAAAAGATCACACTAGATATGGGTTGTTTGTCTTGGGTGTGATGATTTTTATGTTGAACAATCCCAAAATGTTCATGAAACAGACATGCATGGCTAGAAGCAACATGTGGCCCCTTCTGCGTTTGAAATAACTATTTCTCTCATAGAATCCAGGCATATCAAATCAAGTGGGCTTTTGCGTTCTTTACCCACCAAATCTCCCTTCCTTTCCTTCAATCTTCAGGACTATCCATAAGTAACCCAAATTGACATAGACCAGATTTTCATTTTTTCCAGCAGCTGAGATGGTGACTCTATATCCTACAGATTGAACTTGCATTTCAGTCCCCTGAGATCCCTCCAAGGACTCTCAAAATAACAGCAACAAGGAATGAAGATTCTAAGAATGGTTTGGATAAAATGCTTTAAAAAAAAAAAAAAAAAAAAGCTTTGAGTAAAAAGTAATCATAGAAATGGGCAGCTGGGCGGCATAGTGTTCGTGGAGTCAGAAAGACCCTTCTTTCTGAGTTCAAATCTGGCCTCAGAAACTAGTTGTGTGACCCTGGGAAGGTCATTTAACTATCTGACTCAGTTTCCTCATCTGTAAAATGAGCTGGAGGAGGAAATGGCAACCTATTTTTTTCAAGAAAATTCCAAATGTGGGGCAGGTAGGTGGTGCGGTGGATAGAGCAGTAGCCCTGAAGTCAGGAGGACCCGAGTTCAAATGTAGCCTCAGACACTTAACACTTCCTAACTGTGTGACCCTTTACAAGTCATTTAACCCCAATTTCCTCAGCAAAAGAAAGAAAGAAAATCTCAGATGCAACCACAAAGTAGAAAATTACAACAAAAATCACTAAAATAAGGAACTTTCAGAATACAATAATGACCAGTATATAAATTATAAATGAGAACTATCTTAAAGTCCACTAAATACATAATTCTTTTGGCCATTTGATATCTTTCTACAGCTCTTAGAGACAGTATGATAACTCCAAGGAATCAGGGACTGTTTCATTTTTATCTTTGTATCTTTAAGCACTTTATATTACTAGGCACATAGTAAGTGTTTAATAAAAGTTTGATGACTGATTGATTAATTGCTCAGTAGAATTAAAAGAGCTTTTAGACTTGAAATCATGCAAGCATGTGCTAGAGTCATTTTGTAAGAGTTCATTGCTGAATTTTCAATGTGAGATTTAATACTTCAGAAATTGGCACACTCTGCAAATCAAGACTTGATTTATTGTTCTGTCACTTGGCTAGATTTAAAGTGATGGAGAAATGTTAATAATGCAGGTTAAATCTAAAAGTATATCATACTTTTTTTTTTTTCCCAGAGAGTCAGTTGCTAAACATTTGTCAGTCACAGAATGTTCATAGTGGCAGATGACTTAAATGTGAATCCCAACTCTGACATTTACTAGTTGTATTACTTTTAGCTTTTCTGAGCCTCAGTTTCCTTATCTGTAAAATGAAGATATTGTGTAATGGGGGATTCACCAATGAGCACAACCCTTATGTACAGGCACTGGCATGATCATAATATAATATAATTCATATTATGTAGAAGTTCATATAATGTAGAAGAGACTGGGGAACTCCCATAATCATGGTGACATGTAATGGAACTATATTAGAAAGATTTGGAATTTGTGCAGATGTTCTATAATTGTTTCCCATCTATTAACCATGTGGTAATGAATCTCCTTGATTAGCTATATTTATAGAGAACTTGGGATTTGGGGGAAGAAGGATATTAAGATAAGGGACATTCAAAAGATACTAGTCTATCCTGTACTTTCCTCTTTGTGTGATTTTGCCC
The DNA here is from genome assembly GCF_902635505.1 of Sarcophilus harrisii. NCBI lineage: Eukaryota > Metazoa > Chordata > Mammalia > Dasyuromorphia > Dasyuridae > Sarcophilus > Sarcophilus harrisii. The sequence continues at coordinate 381,099,194 of NC_045426.1, read as the reverse complement.
TGCCTAACAACATTCTGGTGAGATAAAAGACAATGTCATAAAGGGGGAGAGGTCTTAAACCTACTCAATCTAAGACCAACAGGTGGTCCTCAAATACAGGACTTCATTCTTTGCCTGGACACTTGTTTTTTTTGTTTGTTTGTTTTAGGTAGAGGATACTGAAGTCTTGTCACTTTCAAAAGGTCCATGAGTTAGAACCATGCCATTTTTTAGCCAACAAATCTAGTACCAGTACCCCAAGGATTGAGGATTCAGCACTCAGCCTAATGGTAACTGAGATAAGAGACCATCCAGTAGTGGTGTGCATAGTAGAATCAATGCTATGTAGAAATTATGTTAAGTTTGAGCTCACTCTCCCCAAAGACCACAATGATAGGAAAATGTGTTTGTGTGTGTGTGTGTGTGTGTGTGTGTGTGTGTGTGTGTGTGTGTAGGGGAATTTTTATAAAACTATTCCTGCTGTATTTTTGAAATAAATATTGTTTCACAAAACCTAATTGATGTTAATTGGTTAAATAGGGGTGCTAGTCAAAGAGAGCTAATATGGGAAGACCAAGAATGGGGCTTAAGCTGACAAGAGCCGAGAAGACCACCCCAGGCCGTCAGAAATGTAGACACATGTCAAATATTGCAGGTTCAGTTCCAGACCAGTGCAATAAAATGATTGCAATAAATAATATATTTATTTTTATAATAACATGATTTTATAATTAAGAAAGAAATATTGCAATAAAGTGAGTTTCCAAGTACACATAAAAGTTATCTTTATTCCATATTGTAGTCTATTATAAAGTGTGTAATAATATTAAGTCTTAAAAAACCCAATATATAAAACTTAATTTTAAAATACTTTATTGTTAAGAAAATACATGCTAACCATTACCTGATTCTTCAGCAAGTCATAATCTTTTTGCTGATGGAAGATCTGGCCTTGATGTTAATGGTTGCTGGCTGATCAGGGTGGTATTTGTTGCTGGTTGGGGTGACTGGCAATTTCTTAGATTAAGACAATAATGAAGTTTGTCCCAACAATCGATTCTTCCTTCCACTTGAACACTTAAGTCCTTTGTAGGGTTATTAATTGATTTCAATTTTGTTTTGCCTCAAGGAATAGGGAGGCTCCAGGAGAGCAAGAAAGATAGGAAACAACAATCAGAATAAACATTTATCACTTAATTTTGCCTTCTTATATGAACATAGTTCATGGTACCCCAAAACAATTATAATAGTAATATCAAAGATCATTGATCATATATAACCATAACAGATATAATAATAATGAAAAAAGTTTGAAATACTGCAAGAATTATCAAAATGTGACATAGAGACATAATGTGAGCACATGCTTCTGGAAAAATGGCACCTATTGGTTTACTGAATGCAGGCTTGCCAAAAGCCTTCAATATATAAAAAATGAAATATCTATGAAGCATAATAAAGTAAAACACCATAAAAGGAAGTATGCTTGTAATCCCTGAACCCTGAGGGGGCAAAGTAGTCAATCTGACTCTGAAATAGTAAACCAAGTACTCTGTCTCACTGATCTATCATGAGGAAAACCATAATACATAAGTTGTTACTTAAAAGACATTTTTCTTATCTTTCACTAAATTTATCCAAAGGCTAGTAGTGATACATCCTGGCTATTTTTTTTTCACAAATGTATTTGTTTTCCCATTCTCTTTGCTCTTACCAAAAAGAAAAAAGGAATAATAAAAAAAGCTTCACAGCTTTTAAAGAATTTTGTCCTTGCCTCATTGCTATACCAGCCTACTACCTCATAAATAAAATGTCACGCAAATAATTTTTCATTGAAACTCTCCTTTCCTACATTATTAATAATATAGACTTTAAAGAAAATTCAGAAATGTCAGAAAATCATATATTTTCATTTTCTATAAAATTGTTATATATTATATAATAAATATACAAAATAAAATATGATATATATCAAAGGAGCCCAGCCTTGGAATCGGGAAGTATAATTTTCAATTTTAATTCTGCCACTAACAAAGTGTGAAATCTTAAGCAAGTCATTTCATAGAATCATAATGGGACATGATTTTTGAGGCCATCAAAATCAACTTGTACCTGAAAATGAATACTTTCTCCAGCACTCAGTGTTCACCCAGACTTCCCCTAAAAATCTCCACTCTCGCCCAAGGCAGCCCATTCCATATTTAATGGTTATAATCATTAGGAAATTTCCCTCACATGTGGCCTAAATCTGCCTTTCTGCAAGTTCCACTTTATGCTGCTGGCTTCTCCCTCCACGGTCTAACAGAATAAATATAATCTCTCTTCAACAGGCCCACTCTTCATAAACTTATTAAAAAACAGTTTTCATATCTCTCCCTAAGTTTTCTATTCTCCAAGATAATGTGCTTCCTTCAATCAATCCTCATACAGGATAATTTCCAGTGATCTTTATCACACTGGTAATCCCTCTTTAGAATAAAGGATCACAGACTGAGAACTGGAAGGAGTCTGGAAGATGACTGCATCACCCAATCCAACCTCTTCATTTTGCAGATGAAGAAATTTAAACCCATTAAAGTTCAGGGATTTTGCAAAGAACACAGGTAATACATGATGGCTTTGAACTTGGGTGTTTTGATTCCTTCCATTATAACACTCTACTTCTGTTTTCCAGTCAGTTATCACCTTAAATATTGTAGCCAGAACTGAATACAATGCTCTAAAGTATGGTCTGATTTCTCTCAGCCTCCATTCCTCATCTGCAGAACACAGAGGTTTAGCATAAAGGACCTTTCAGATCTCTTCTAGTTCTGAAATTCTACAATTATACTCCTTTACAAATGCAAATCATCAGTTTTGCTACATTTACTTGAATACTGAAAACTAATTTGATTTCTGCAAAATAAAAAAAAGCATTCTTTCATCTTTTGTGACTTAGTTTCTCCAGTGGCCTATATTTGAGCACAATAAAAGTCAACAATAACAGAGAGGGTCTAATAATTAATTTGTTTCATCAGTAAATTTCTTTTCATTTTATTTTTAATAGTATTTTATTTTTCAAACACATGCAAAAATAGTTTTCAACATTCACCTTTGCAAAACCCTGTGTTCCAAACTTTTCTCTTTTTTTCCCCACGTCCCCAAGACAACAAGATAGAGGTTAAACGTGTAATTCTTCTAAACATATTTCCATAGTAATCATGCTGCTCAAGAAAAATCGGATCAAAAGGAAAAAATGAGAAAAAAACAAGCAAGCCAACAACAAAAGTGAAAATATTATGCTTTGATACATATTCAGTCTTCGTAGTTGTCTCTCTGGATATGGATGGCACTTTCCATCACAATTCATTGGAACTGCCTTCAATCACTGTTGAAAAGAACTAAGTCCATCACAGTTAATCATCACATAATCTTCTTGTTGCTGTGTACAATGTTCTCTTTGTTCCACTCGCTTCACTTAGCATCAGTTCATATAAGTCTTTCCAGGCTTTTCCATCAGTAAATTTCTTACTTCTCAGAGTAAAAATAAAAGCACTTATCCACAAAGACAAATTATATTTTTATACTGATTTAAGGTTTACAAAGCTCTTCCCTCACACCAACCACTTGGAAGTAGCGAATGCAAGCACGATTATCCCTATTTTTGAGAAGAAAAAAATATGGTTCAAAAACTGCCTTTGGGCAGTCAAACAACTAATAAGGCCAGAGGCAGGAATTAAATCCAGCTTTTCTGAGGGCTCTTTCTAATATGCCGTACTAACATTTAATGCTTCAAAAAAAAAAAAAAACTCTGAGTAATCTCTGCACTAGAAAAGGATGCAACAAAGGGGGATATTTTGTATTTTAAAAGTATAATTTCTTTATAAAGACTGGGAGCACAAATGTGAAACATCTTATATCTTATATGGGTTGGTTAATTTTGCTGAACTATTTTTCCTATTTTTTATTTTTTGTTACAAAGGATGGTTTGCTAGGGGAAGATAGTAAGAATATATTCAAAAATAAAAGTAAGGAAAAAACAAAATACCAGTAAAAAAATTAAAAATATCTTGTGGAATATATTTTTTGCTTCAGTTCACCAAATATGATCATGACTCTCATATCAGGCAGTCCATAATAGACAACCACTTAACAAAAAGACAACCATAAGTTTGGAGTTCAAATCTCAGCTCTGCCACTTGGTATTTGTGTGATTTTAGACAAGTCACTATATTTCAATGAACTTCAGTTTCCTCATCTGAAAAATAAGTATAATAATACTTATTGAAGACTGCCATTTTAATGGAGGGAAAGAGAGAGGAAAGGGGAATAACCATTTATATAGTGTCTACTATATAAATACTATATATTTACTATAATGCAAGGCACCGTGCTAAGCACTTTTATAAATATTTCATTTGGAAGCGGTCAAAGAACTGACTTTGAATTGAGGAAGATCGGACTTGACCAAGGAAAGCTAGACACTTTCTCTGATTCTCATGATCTCTCAAAATCTCTCCCCAAAAGAAAAATTTCACATTTGAAAAAAAAGCAATTTCAGATATCTTCAAAGTCTAGAATATAAGAACCCTAATGTAGTTTTAAAAAAACACACAATAAACTGACACAGAAAAGGCTAATCTCTAATCCCTAAGGCTTAGTACCTCCTTACCTAACACCTATCAATAATATAATAATAATAGCTAACATGTATATAATAATTATCATGTGCTAAATCTCTGTGCTAAATACATCTCATTTGATCCTGGGAGGTAGATGTTATTATTATCACCTTTAATAGATGAGGAAACTGAGGTAAACAGAGATTAAATGACTTGTCTACAGTCACATAGCTAGGAAGTATCTAAAACTAAATTTGAACTCTGGTATTCCTAACTCCAAGCCTAGAGTTTCATTCACTGAGCTTTCTGATTCTCTCTGTGTCCTTCAGGTAGGGCTGCACAAGCCAAACCAGAAACTCGCAACAAACTCATCTCTGCCACATGTTCCCCTTCCCTTAACACTATGGAAAACCAGAAGACAGAAAATTGCTCTGACTCTGGCATGATGACATTCTGTGCTGTAACAATCCTCAACTGGAATCAGTTCTGTTTGTCAGTATATCAGTGAATGCAATAATGCAGTTGAGATTGACGGCTTTGAGGAATGTACAAAAATCTAGAAAGCCTTTAATGAAATAATATCAAACAAAAAAGAGAAGAGAGCAAAGAAGAAAATATGCACTGTATATAAGAGGAAAAGTGAACAGACAAAGAATCCTAATAGTGACTTGGAGGGAATGACCAAAATAATTATATTTTATGTGCTGAAATTAATTAATTTAAATGTAAATAACACTGAGAAAGTTTAATGATCCATACTGGTATTCAATATTCGATTTATAATGAATCATATAATTTGAACATTGTTATAGTGGAATTGTAAAATAGAGACACATTAAATAAATGTTCCCTAAAGAATTTCAGTTACTGAATTTTTTAGGTACTCTAGGCTGAGGATTGGAGATAATAAAAAATGACATTCATATATCCTTATCTCATGAGTCATAGCCGTCCCTCTGAGGCATTATAGATATTCCTATCATCATTTTACATATGAAAAAACTAAGATTCATAGAAGTCAGTGACTTGATCACAGTCACACAGCTGGTAAGCAAAACAATTGAATGTGAAAGATCACATAATAAAAAAAGGTTAGAAAAGAGTGAGATATTATTATATTCACAGCTATGGTTAGGGAAAGAATTCTTAACCAAACCAGACATGACCATGAAAGATGAAACAGGTAATTTCAATGGCATGAAATTGAAAAGCTTGACACAAACAAAATCAGTGTTGCCAGAATAAGAAAGAAATCTGTCAATGGGAGAGAGGTGAAACTTTGTATCAACTATCTCTGATGGAAATGTAATCTTCAAGATCTGTGAGGAACTAATATCAAAGGTATAAGACTAAGAATCATTCCATAACACATAAGTAGTCAAAAGAATATAAACAAAATTCACAAAAGAATTGCAAATTATCAACAACCATATGAAAAATTGTTACAGATCATGAATTAAGAAAATACAAATCAAAACAATGCTGAGCTTGCAGAGCATGGAAACTTGGAGGTGAACCTACTTCTGGTTATGATGACTCGGGGGGTTATACTTTGTGATGATGAACAAAAGCTATTTAATTGATTGCTGGGCTAGAAGTAAATGGATGTTGAAAAGGAGCAACTCACCCTTCCCTTGCTCTCTTCTTTCTGGCTCTGAAGGATAAGGATGACTCTAACTGTGGCAAGAGGGGAAGTGAGGAAGCAATTGTCTTCCCCACACCCAGGTGCAGGCCTGTGAGCACACAGTCCCCTTTCTTTTTGTTCTTTTCTGGTCTTAGACAAATGCATCTGATAATGGGAGTGCTCAGACAACCTTGAGAGTTCAAAAGATCCAGAGGCCCCATTGTAGGTTCCATTATTGATCAGAACTGAATAGTGGCAGTGAATGACAGCAGCATCTGCATCAAAAGTGGGGAAATACTGAAAGCAAATGTACACTAAGCAGTAGTTATCCAAGAAGAGACAGCTTCAGGGAGCAAGACACCGCATGACAAAGAGAAGTGTCAGCTATGGACTCAACAAGGGCATGGAACCTTGTAGCCCAGATGGGCTTCCTACCCAGCAAGGAACTACACCCAAGAGGAACTTCTTGAGGACTCTTCAAATAAAGACTTCTAGCGCCAGATGTGGGAAGTATCCCTTTGCCACATATTCTCTACACTTGTGCCCCACTGTCATATTTTTTAAACAGTACTAGACCATTCTCAGAATTTTAGGAGTAGATAATTTTTTTCTTTTAAGTAAATTTATTTATTTTTAATACATCCTGCTTTATGAATCATGTTGAGAGAGAAAAATCAGAGCAAAAGGGAAAACCATGGGAGAGATTTTTTTAAAAATAAGTAAACATAGCATGTATTGATTTACATTCAGTTTCCTTAGTTCTTTTTTCTGAATGCAGATGGTATTTTCTGTCTGAAGTCTATTGGGATTTTTTGGATCACTGACCATTGAGAAGAACCAAGTTTTTCATAGTTGATCATTGCACATTCTTACTATTATTATGTACAATGCATTCCTAGTTCTACTTGTTTTGATCAATATTTGGTGTAAATCTTTCTAGGCCTTTTTAAAATCAGCTTGTTCATCATTTTATAGAGCAATAATATTCATTATTTTCATATACCACAACTTGTTCAGCCATTCACCAATTGACGGACATCTGGAGTAGAAAAATTGAAGGGATGGATTTCTCAGTACTTTTTCTCACAAGCCCCAACTACTGTGTTTCCCATCAACAATTGGTTAGACCATTACATTGAATTCCCAATCCCTATATTTATGCCCACCTGCATTTTTGATTTCCTTCACAAGCTAATTGTACAATATTTCAGAGTCTGATTCTTTTTCTACAGCAAAATAACGTTTTGGTCAGGTATACTTATTGTGTATCTAATTTATATTTTAATATATTTAACATCTACTGGTCATCCTGCCATCTAGGGGAGGGGGTGGGGGGGTAAGAGGTGAAAAATTGGAACAAGAGGTTTGGCAATTGTTAATACTGTAAAGTTACCCATGTATATATCCTGTAAATAAAAGGCTATTAAATAAAAAAAAAAACAATTGGTTAGAAAGACTCCATTAATTTTTAGAAAAAGCATCTATAATGAATTTTGTTTTGTTTTGTTTTTTTCCAATTGAGAAGATGTGTGTGGGAGAGACAGAAAAGAGATTACTGTTGTATAGAAACAGTACCTATTAAATTGATGCAACAGCCATGCAGGGAAAAAAAATGTTCACTCTATCTTAGGTTTAACTATCATCTCTACACTGATGAGCTTCACTTTTCCAGTTACCTATGAAGTTTTCTGCAACTCCTCATTCTCACATAACTAATCAAGTACCAAGTCTTGTACATTTTACCTCCAAAATATCTCTTACATCCTTATCCCTTTCTTCACAATATCCACTTTAAGATTTTCATTACCTCTCATGTGGACAACTACAACAGTCTCCTAACTAACCTTTCCACTCTAGGCCTTTTCCTTCTCCAATCCATCCTTTGCACAACTTCCAAAGTGATATTCCTAAAACATAAATCTGATCATATAACTTCCCTGCTAAATAAACTTTATTAACTCATTATTTCAAATCTCAAATGCAAACTCTCTTGATATTTAATACCTTTCATATTCTGGCTTTAACCTACTTTTGCAGGTGTAGTATAAAAAATAGCTATATAGAGCTTACTATATGCAAGGTGCTGTGTTAAGCTTTTTATAAGTATTATCTTAATGGATGGTAACAACAACCCTAGGATGCAGGTGCTGTTCTTTCTCCCATTTTACAGATGAGAAAACAAGGCAACACTGTTAAGTGATTTGTCTCTGGTCACACTCAGGTCTTCCTGACTCCAGCTCTGGCACTCTATCGACATTATATTATCTATGGTCCAACTAAATTTGTCTTCTCGATACTTCTTACACACAAGATTCCAACACAACCAATCCCCACAACCAATATGGTCCAACTAAATTTGTCTTCTCGATACTTCTTACACACAAGATTCCAACACAACCAATCCCAATATAGGATAACATGAAGATCTAAATATGAAGAAGACAGAGAAACTTGAGAAGATTTGAATGAAATGATACAGATCAAATGAGCAGAGCTAAGATAACAAGTGCTACAATGACCCTATGTATGTATATATTCTCTTTCCATTACCACTGTTCTTCAGAATGGCTGGACCTATTGAGGTCAGGATCTGTCTTATTTTTATACTTGTAAACCCCAATACCTAATGCAGTACCTAAAACAAACATAGAAGGAATCAAATAAATGCTTGTTGATTGATCTCTCATTCTTACTCCAATACCAACCCATCTTCATTTTTCAATATATATCCTATGTGTAATCCAGCTGCTTTTCCCATCTTTGTTTTCTTTTGCTGCCATTTTTGTTTGCCTCAAAAATACAACTAGCACTGTGATATCAGATTCTGTGGAATTTGTTTCCACTGTCCTCGATAATGAAAAGAGTTTCTCATTAAAAAAGAAAAACCTTTGCAGATATTTTCCATTTTCCTTTGGTCTGCTAATTTCTTTCTGTTTTCATCTTTAAATGTCTTCAAGATGACACTAACTCTTACACAAGAATTTTTCCAAAGTAGTGTTTATCTTCCAGATTACTAATAGTAAGAGAAATATAAATTATGCAACTTCAAGCTTTGAAAAAATGTTAAAGTTGGAGAGGTTATGTGAAGATAAGCATGAAAATAGATAATTTCAATTACATTAAATTAAAAAGGTTTGCATAAACAAAGCTAATGTAGCCAAGATTAGAAGGGAAGCAGAAAACTGGGAGGGGGGGTGGAAATTACAACCAGTGTTTCTGATAAAGACCTCATTTCTAAAATATATAGAGAATTAACTCAAATTTTTAAGAATACAAGCCGTTTTCCAATTGATAAATGGTTTCCAATCGATAAATGGTCAAAAGATATGAACAGACAATTTTCAGACAAAGAAATTAAAGCCATTTCTGGTCATATGAAAAAACTGCTTTAAATCACTATTGATTAGAGTAATGCAAATTAAGCAATACTGAGGTACTACTTCATACCCCTCAGATTGTCTAAAATGACAGAAAACATAGTGATAAATGTTAGAGGGGATATGGGAAAACTGGGACACTAATGCTTGTTGATAGAGTTATGAAATAATTCAACCATTCTGGAGAACAATTTGGAACTATGCCCAAAGGACTATCAAATTATACATACCCTTTGATTTAGCAGTGTCACTATTGGATCTGTGTCCCAAAGAGATCACAAAAGAGGAAAAAGGACCCACATGTGCAAAAATGTTTGGAACAGCTCTTTTTGTAGTGGCAAGGAACTGAAAATTGAGAGGATGCCCATCAATTGAGAAATAGCTGAATAAGTTATGGCATATGGCTATAATGGAATATTATTGTCCTATAAGAAATGAGCAGGTTGATTTCAGAAAAGCTTGGAAAGAATTATATGAACTGTTTCTGAGTGAAGGGAGCAGAAGAACTAAAAGAACATTATGCACATTAACAAAAATTTGTGATGATCAACTGTGATGGATGTGGCTCTTCTCAACAATGAGGTGATTCAAGGAAATTCCAATAGACTTGGGATGGGAAATGCTATCCACATCCAAAGAGGGAATTATGGAGACTGAGTAGATCAAAGCATATCATTTTGCCTTTTGTTTTTATTGTTGCTTGCTTCTTTTTCTTTCTTTCTTGTGGTTTTCTTCCCATTTGATCTGATTTTTTAGGCACAATATGACAAATGTGGAAATCTGTTTAAATGAATTGCACATATTTAATCTATATCAGATTGCTTGCTGTCTTGGGGAGGGAGAAGGAAGAGAGAGGAGAAAAATGTGGAACACAAAGTTTTACAAAATGAATGTTTAAAACTATCTTTACACATATTTGGAAAAATAAAATACTATTGGAAGGAGGAAGACAAGCATGTAGGTACAATGTTAATGGAACTGTGAATTTGTCCAACCATTTTGGAGAATTATTTAGGACTATAATACTAGAAAGTTCAGTAAATCATATATACACATTGCATATACTCCCTAGGAGAAAAAGGTAGAGGGAAATATCCTTTATCTACAAAAATATTCATAGCATCATTTTTTGAGCTATCTAAAAACTGTAAATAAAGTGGTTGTTTATCAATTGAAGAATGGCAAAGCAAATTGTAAAATGGAGTATTATAGGATAACATGAAGATCTAAATAGGAAGAAGACAGAGAAACTTGAGAAGATTTGAATGACATGATACAGATCAAATGAGCAGAGCTAAGATAACAAGTGCTACAATGACCCTAACAACATAAAGAAAAATATCACTGAAACACATCAGAACTCAGATCAGTGCAGTGACCAAATAAGATTATAAATTGTAGGCTTATAACAAATGAATGAAAAAATAATTATTATGTGCCAAGCATTGTTCTAAGTACTGAAAAATACCTATAAAAATTGAAACAGTCTCTGCCCTCAAGAAGCTAATATTCTAACAATGAAAGACAACATACATAATGGTGAAAAAAAGTTTGTTTTATTTTGGGAATTTTTTTGAATTGTGATAGGAACCATAGGGAGTTTAATTGACACAATCTCTTCAGAAACAATATTGGTATTGATTCAATTATGATTCCATAGATAGAAGAGGAAAGAGAAAGAGAGGTAGTAAGGAGAGGTAGTGAACAGATGAAGGGGTAGATGGGTAAAAAAAAAAAAAAAAAAAAAAAAAAAAAGGCCAGAATGGAACATGAAGAATACCTGAGACTGACTTGCCATAGTGTGCTACAGGCTGTGGAATGCCCTCATCAAATGGGACAACTAGAATCCTACTGAGCCAATTCTAGAGCCAAGAGGGTTAAGCCTCAGGGCACAGTATCTGGTCCAGAGAACTCAGCAGCAGGCTGGGCAGATGGCAAGAGGATGTCCACGGTACAATGTGAAGCTTGGCTGGGACCAGTTAGATAAGGTTGGCCATGAGTGAAAATGAGACATCTGTTGTCAGGCACATCCACTGTATTGGTTTGTTTTGCTTAACTCTATTTCTTTGTTATAAGGAAGGGCATTTCAAGGGAACACAAGTGAGGAAAATATCTTTGGGAAGTGACAACAATGACAAGGGGAGGAAAAAAAAATCTCTGACCATGTTTTCTAGCTGACGTACTTACATTAATCAACTACTTTAGCTTCACAAAAGTGTCAACATTAACAAGATTCCAGCAAATTTAGAGCATCATCTGATCCTGGCAGAGAAATATTTATATCAGCACTTGCAAAATGATATAGCGGGAAGAGCAATTCATTGAAGGAAGCATCATGGGAGGCCAGTCAAAGAGCCTCCTACCAGGTTCTGGAGGTCATGACAAGATATGATCTTGACTGCATCTACGCACCCATAAAAATTTTAACCTGTTTTGTGGGTGGATAGGGGGAAATCCTGTGGGTGCATTTAGTAGCAGGTCAAGCTAAGCCATGGATAATCTTGTCCAGTAACATGAATATGTAGGGAGTATGGCAAGACTCATGTGAGAAGAAGATTCCATGTTTAGAGAGAACTATCTTTGTGTGGCTCAAACAGAGACATAATAGATATCTTTATCTCCCAACTCTTTTCCAAGGGAGATTTTCATTCCTACCTAGAGAAGAAGCCAGAACATGGGGCTAGAAGCCACTATATTCTCCTCAGAGAAAGGGGACACTAGACTAGAATTATATTTATCTGTTCCTTTAAATAGTGTTCATCTAAGGGATAGGATCAGGTTCAAGCTAACTTCTGATCACTTTGTCATTTGGGATTAGGAGGAAATGGGGAATTCTATATCCAAGGCTAGATTCCTTTCCCACCAAATAAGAGTTCCCCAATGAATACGTATAGCAAGTAGAAAAGAAACGTATTTATCTAAATCATAGCAAAATCAAATCAAAGAAGGTATACATAAGAAAATATGTTGTTTGCCCTTCATTTCTGAAGAATACCATGATATCAGGGAGGTGACGCCATGACATGCAAGTAAATTGGACTTAAGTGAGGGAGAGCTGGGCAAGGGCACCTGCCTCACTTTGCCCTCCAGAGCCATCTAGATCCAGTGGCCAGATGTAGATCAGGATGACTGGAGATGGCCCTATATGCAATGGAAGATCTTGGTCTTTTTAAACTAAGGTCTCCAACAATTCTATTTGACTGAAACCACACTCTTTCAGTGATTAAGGCTACGTATCAGTATAGACTAGACAATACAGAGCTCTCCCCAGAACCAAGAGATCATTATATATGTCAACAACGATACTGTATGAAGATGTACTCTGATGGAAGTGGATTTCTTTGACAAAGAGACCTAATTCAATTTCAATTGATCAATGATGGACAGAAACAGTTACACCCCAAAAAAAAAAAAAAAACAAAAACACTGAGAAATGAATGTAAACTGCATTTTTGTTTTTCTTCCCGGGTTATTTTTACCTTCTGAATCCAATTCTCCCTGTGCAACAAGAAAACTGTTTGGTTCTGCACACATATATTGTATCTAGGATATACTATGACATATTCAACATATATAGGACTGCTTGCCATCTAGGGGAGGAGGTGGAGGGTGGGAGGGAAAAATTGGAACAGAAGTGAGTACAAGGGATAATGTTGTAAAAAAAAAAAAAAATTACCCTGGCATGGGTTCTGTCAATAAAAAGTTATTATAATAAAAAAATAAATTAAAAAAATAAATAAAATAAAAAATGCAGAGCTCTCCCCCCATTAGAAGTGAGATAACTCAGATCAACCAAGAGAGATTGCCTTTGATCTCACCTGAAGAGATCTGGTCTCTAGTGGAGCATGCAGGGAGCAGAAACATGACTGTGACCATTGGTCCCACTCATGCCTTTCCAGAGTCTTCAAGACTCTTTCCAGGTAATCTGGAGAGAGGGGGGAAAGGGAAGGGGAGTTGGTCTCTTTCACTAGCTAGAAGCTGAAAGCCTGAAGCAATTTGACACTTTAGAAGAGTCTCAAAGCAGCCCTTTTTGTAGTGGCAAGGAACTGGAAACTGAGTGGATGCCCATCACTTGGGGAATGGCTGAATAAATCATGGTATATGAATGCTTTGGAATATTGTTGTTCCATAAGAAACAATCAGCAGGATGATTTTCAAAAACACTTACCTTGACTCTTAACTGATGCTAAGTGAAATGAGCAGAACCAAAAGAACATTGTAGACAGTAACAACAAGATTATATAATCATCAACTATGATAGGCTTGGCTCTTTTCAGCAATGAGGTGATTCAAGCCATTCCAACAGATTTGTGAAGGAAAGAGCCATCTGCTTCCAGAGAGAGAGCTATGGAGACTGAATGTGGATCACAACTTAGTGTTTTCACCATTTTTGTTGTTGCTTGCTTGCTTTTTTTTCTCATTTTTTTCCTTTTTGATCTGATTTTTCTTCTGCAGCATGATGAATGTGGAGGTATATATAGAAGAGTTGCACATTTAACAGGTATTAGATTGTTTGCTGTCTGGGGGAGGGGACAGGGGGAAGGGAGAGAAAAATTTGGGTCTTGCAGGGGTAAATGCTGAAGGCTATCTTTGCATGTGTTTTGAAAATAAACTATTTTTGGAGGATAAAAAAAGTCTCAAAGCTTAACAAATTCCCACAGAGAACTGAACCTTGAAGAGTCCCAAAGGGGAATGGAGGAGGCTAGAGCTCTTCAGGGCTTCATTCAGGACAGGGCCTTTATCTTCACCAATTGAGAAAGAATTGGGGATGGGGATTTGCAACCAGAACAGAGAATATAAAATACAACTGGCCTATATCATGTATCAGAGCACTCTACTTATACAGAGATACACTCAGACTGCTGGACTTGGCTCTATTTGAATCTGCACCACACTAGCCTCAGTGACCAGCCACACTCCTTAGTTAGCCTTCAAGCAGAGGCAGCAATAAAGCCTATAAAGACATGCATGTTTATCTGTTATCCTTCCCCACTATTTTTTTTGCATCCACTCTTGTCCCTCTCCAAGCCTTCTCCTACTCCATCTCCATCTCCTGTCCCTTTTTACTTCACCCCAGACTTTCTTCAGAGGACATTCAGGTGGCACAGTGACAGAGCTCCCATCTTGGATTTAGGTAGACTCATCCTGAATTCAAATACAGCCTCAGATACTTACTAGCTGGGTGATCTGGGGCAAGTCATTTAACTCCGTGGAGAAGGAAATGGCAAACTACTCCAGAATCTTGCCCAGAAAACCCCAAATGGGTTCGTAGAAAGTCAGCCACAACTGAACAACAAACTTTCCTCATACCCTAGACTAATTTCCCCTATTTTCTTCCCTATTTCAAAGGCACAGATGTTCTCCAAGGTCTTTAAAATACACTCCCTCTTCTAATGAGCTTTTATTTTACCACATTCCTGGTTACTCATTTATTCTTCCAATCTCCATTCAGTCTGATCACAACCCATTCCAATGAACATTACAAACATGAGACCCTGGTTCATGACATTACACAGAATGCTTAATTCAGGCTTCCCTGATGTGATCCTTGTTTCAAGTATCAGAATCACATCTGAATACTTTAATCCTCAGATGGGAATTACACGATTCAATTCCATAAATACTTAATAAAAGCCTAATAATTGCAGAGCACTATACTAGAGAATGGGGAAGGAACAAAGTTTATATAGACAATGTCTGCCCTCATGGAGTTTATATCTAATGGAGGGAAGGAGAATGGAAACAAAATATATCTAGTAGCCAGGTCAATCACAACAATATCTAGGGAGTAGGTTCATACAGAAGATGACCAGGGGAATGGAAGATTTGAAAGAGAAAGCTGAGAAGGAGGGAGGAGTAATAGCATCCAGTCCACTCCAGCCTACTTTTTCCTTTCTTCCCATCTGCCTTTGAAGGGACCTTGATAAGAAAGCTGAAGTAGCTCTCCTTTTATAGACACCCAGCTGACTTTGTTCCAAAACTAAAGGGAGGGAGGTCTAGATCAATGAACACCTGATATCAAGCAAGAAATAAGATTGACAAGGAACTAAGGGGAAGATGAGACGGGTGACAGCTGCTGCTCCCCTTGCAACAGTTTCTGCACTGGCTTTCTGGAGTAAGATCAAGACACCCTGCCGCTATTGCATTCATCCGCACAGTCTGCGCAATTGCCCTGTTTGTGAATGAATTGCCTTTTGCTCAGCTCCTGGCTGGGAATCTTCGAGAACTGAGTTTCCAGACTTTTTGTCCCCCATGCTGCTCTGGGGCTGGAGAAGGACTGAATCAAGGTCACCGCCTGGGATACCCAAGGAGAGGACTCCGATATTATTATACTAATGTTTTATTACCATTTTAATTAAACGCTTTCTAGAGTAATGACTGATAAAGTGATTCACTGAAACTTGGCTGGCAGATACAGGAAATGAGAGAGTTTGATTGGAACCCCCCACCCCGAGGTTCAGCTGTGGGAGCCCATCTAGTGAGCAGAACTAGCAGAGGAATGACTTCTACTTTTATTGAGAACTCGCAGTTTGGGGAGAAACTAGATTTTACTCTCATAGCAGTGGTCATCACATGTGGGAACTTATTTAGTAGGGAAGGAAACAGTTGGTGTCGTAGTGCACAGTGTTGGACCTGGAGTCAGGAAGAATTCAAGGCTGGCCTCAGATACTTAATTATCTGTGCAAGTCATTTAATCCTATTTGCCTCAGTTCCTCATCTGTAAAACATGCTGAAGAAGGAAATGGCAAACCGCTCCAATACCAAAAATAAATAAATAAATAAAAATAAATGGAGTCTCAAAGAGGCAGACATAATTAAATAACAAACAATAATAGATACTCTCCCTTCCTGAACAGAACAGGTGTTTTTCATCACACCTAAAATGTGTATCATTTGGACTATGCTATTGGTGACAACTGGTTCACGGGGAAGAGAAGGAAGCAAGTATTTATTAAATGTCTACAAAGTATGAGGCACTGTGCTAAGCACTTTCCAAATATTATCTCATTTGATTCTTACAACAAGCACTATTATTATCCTCATTTCACAGTTGAGGAAACTGAGGGAGATAGAAATTAAGTGACTTTCCAAGGGTGTGGGGATTTTCAAAATTGTCCAATTTTCAAGAAAAACCACTGAGGCAGAGTTCTGAGCCAATGGCACTTTATTAAAGTGTCCATGGCTTCCTCTCATAAAATGACCTCAGATCTTCATGCCCACTTCCTCCAAAATCTTAGTTTTATAGTGCTTGGTACCTGAACAATAAAGGTGAAGCAGCCAAAAAATACAATCTCGGTGGCTAACAGATCTTGCCTTTGACTCTCTAGACAGGGGTCCTCAAACTACGGCCCAGGGGCCAGATACAGCAGCTGAGGACGTTTATTCCCCTCACCCAGGGTTATGGAGTTTCTTTATTTAAAGGACCACAAAACACAGTTTTTGTTTTTATTATAGTCCGGCCCTCCAACAGTCTGAGGGACAGTGAACTGCCCCCTATTTAAAAAGTTTGAGGACCCCTGCTGGAGGATCAGAATCTTACTGGATGGCAAACAGGCTGGTGAATAGACCTTAATAGATTTATCTTTACTTTCCAGGAAGTTCTACCAAAATTGAGAAGCAGGTTCATGGGGCTAGGTTGAAGGGAGGATGTCAAAACATCTACACGAGTTGACAGACCAGTAGAGGTCAGATTGTGGTCCAGTAGCCAGGGTCACTCATCAGTTACATGCT
The DNA here is from genome assembly GCF_902635505.1 of Sarcophilus harrisii. Classification (NCBI taxonomy): domain Eukaryota; kingdom Metazoa; phylum Chordata; class Mammalia; order Dasyuromorphia; family Dasyuridae; genus Sarcophilus; species Sarcophilus harrisii. Next base: position 381,081,882 of record NC_045426.1, on the reverse strand, counting down.
CATAATCATTTCCCCATATAGAGCAGTAGAGGGATGACAAGGAACAGAGGGGCAACAAAAATAGCTAGGATACTTTTCATGTAATTGAGGCACTGCTGTCATTATAATTATATATACACACACACACACACACATATATATATATCATTATAATAAGGAAAAACAGAGATGGAAGTCCTATAGTTAGCTTCCTATGATTAAGCAAATGAGTTTACAATCTGCAGTTCACAGCTCTGAAACCTACTATAATCACCATCCCTATGGAATTATATCTGACTAACTGATTGGGATAAAATAGGAGTCCAATTAATCATCTATCACAAGAGTCATATATCTAGTAAGGTTCTGAAGTGAATTTGAATTTAGAACTTCCTGACTCCAGGTTCATAATTCTATATCCATCTAACTGCCTTGGTCACATGTGAGTGTACAATTAAGTATTCATATTTGTTGTGCTGTGTATGATTTACACCAAAAATTTTTAAATGACTACTACATCTCTAGAATCTTGATAGGAAGTATTAAGTTTGAATCTTCAGTGGAAATGACTTGTTTTAAAAGGTATCCATTAACTTTGAAGCCAATGATATGAGAAGTCATTACATGATGCTGTGGACAATCTGAGGAGATGTGAAACACCAGCATATGCCAGGAGACAGAAAAAGCCCTTCCCATGTTCAATAAATTAGCTAAGTCAGTGGTACTTCTCAGCATCCCTGGAGGCATAACATTTGGGAAGAATGTCTGGAAACTGGTCATTATACTTCCCACTGAGTACAAGGAGATAATAAGAAGCCTTAAAATCTTCCTGGAGAGAGAGGGATTATCTGAAGATAGAGTGAGATGCCTGAATGAGAAAGTCAACATCAGTAGCAGCTGGAAATGATGAGCTGCCAGCAGAACTGCCAATGCAAAGTCAAGGAATTCACTATCCCAAACTCATGATGTTCCCTTGGCGCACTACAGTGGTAGCAAGGAACTGAGGTGGCAAAATTTCCAGAATTTTAGTCATGAGATCCTGAGTAAGTAAGACATGGGATGCTAAAAATATGTGCAAAAACTATAGAGGTTGTTTTGGTGACTTAGAAAATACACAGCAAGTCTACATCCAGCATGTATCTATAGGAGAGAGAGAAACCCTTTGGAATTTTGGCTCTGTATGGAAAGGCTATTTCAAAAGTCTCAGCGTCACAACAACAGTGAAAGTCAAGGAGATAACTATCTCAGATGGGTTGTGAGTTGCCAGATAAGGGAAGTGTTGAGGGAAGTGGAGGGTCGATGATATAAAAGCAGTTGCTGAATAAATTCCTTTTTTTTTTTCAGAGGTGGTCAGAGGACAAATGGAGAGTTTAGCAATAGAGAAAACATTTTTGGATGATTTAAAAACATCTTGTCTAATCAGAGACATGAAAGAAAAATGAAAGATCACATCAAGTTTCTCAGGTCTAAGTGCAAGGAAGATTTATGAGAAATGTCCCAATAAGCACAAAGCAAGAGGCCACCAGGTAGGGCAAATATCATCAGCACAGACCATCTTGGGAAGTAGAACTACATCTTACTGCAATAGCAGAGTGGAAAGTCATTCAAATGCTTAAATGAGAGGTGCTCATTTTGATGGACATGGCCATCTCCAGCAATGAGACAATCAAATCAGTTCCAATAGAGCAGTAATGAATTGGACCAGCTACACCCGGCAAAAGAACTCTGGGAGATGACTAAGAACCATTACATAGAATTCCCAATCCCTGTATTTTTGTCCACCTGCATTTTTGATTTCCTTCACAGGATAATTGTACACTATTGCAGAATCCGATTCTTTTTGTACAGCAAAATTACTGTTTGGACATGGATACTTATATTGTATTTAATTTCTACTTTAACATATTTAACATGTATTGGTCAACCTGCCATCAGGGGAAGGAGATGGGGGGAAGGAGGGGAAAAATTGGAACAAAAGGTTTGGCAATTGTCAATGCTGTAAAATTACCCAAGCATATAACTTGTAAATAAAAAGCTATAATTAAAAAAAAACATAAATCAGAGGTGCTCTCAAGAAAAGAATTCAGAGTTGGGATGCCAGAAATTTAATGCAACCAATCTAGCTTTAAGAAACAGGAATGAGGAATGGGTGTTCTCCCAGAACCCCCTAAAATCTAAGCTTTACTTACAACCCATCAACACCCTTTCCTGTGTCCTTTTTGCCAAGATTCAAAGGCTTATAAAGAGGTACCTATGAGGATTGAAGCAAATGACAATTATATCCCAGTCATTTTATAAAAAAATATTTGTACAAGATACCTTTATAGCCTAGGTCTCTTTTGGGTGAGTGAGAAAGACTGTCCACATTTGGTCTACATTATTTTAAGCTGAAGTTTCCTGAGGAAGACATGGTTAACATCTCTGGTTATCCACACTAGGCTAACACCTCTAGGGTCTTAGCACTGATTGGGACCCACTCCAGTTGCTTCAAAGTATAATATAAGCAATGCAAAGTTAAGGAATTCACTATTCCAAACTCATGACATTCCCTTGGCATACTACAGTGGTAGCAAGGAACTGAGGTGGCAAAGCTTCCAGAATTTTAGTCATGAGATCCTGAATAAATAAGGCATGGGATACTAAAAATATTTGCAAAACCCAGAAAGGTCGTTTTGGTGACTTAGAAAATACATAGCAAGTCTGTCTAGCATGTACCTGTAGGAGAGAGAGAAACCCTTAGGAATTTTGACTGTGTATGGAAAAGCTGTTTCAAAAGTCTGAGAGTTGCAACAACAACAGTGAAAGTCAAGAAGATAACATCAGATTATCTCAGGTAGGTTGTGAGTTGCCAGATAAGGGAAATGTTGAGGGAAGTGGAGGGTCGATTGTATAAAACCAGTTGCTGAATAAATTACTTTTTTTTTTCCAGAGATGGTCAGAGGACAAGCAGAGAGTTTAGCAATAGAGAAAAACATTTTTGGCTAGTTTAAGAACATCTTGTCATGGAAACCCTTCCTCATGGAAGCCTCTGAGACAATGGGGACAAAGAGTTCTAAAAGCATATTAAAAGATCACTGACACCTCTACCTCAACAGCGAAATAGTCCAGTCCTACACAGCTAACTCTCCCCAGCCTCTGAAATTGTATGATTAGGTATTCAGATTTCTTATGAGGAATAAAAGGAGGTGAGAGAAACTCAGCAGGAAAACAACAGCATCAAACTGAACCTACGTTTTCATCTATAAAATACAAATAATGATGCATGTAGTACTTAGCTCACCAGGCCGTTATATGTAAAGAGCTTTGCCAGTTTTAAAGCTCTATAGAAATGTCAGTGATGATGAAGTGCATTTTAGGCATTTCAAAGTTAGTCATTTAAAAAAAACCTTCAGAACAATTCTGTGGCCTTTTTTGGACAACTTATTTTTTAGCACAGACAGCTGCCCAGAAGTCTTGGGCAGTTTGATAGTGCAATGGATAGATCTGAGTTCAAATCTGAATCTCAGATACTTACTGAGGATAATAATAGTTCACAGAGTTATTGTGAGGATCAAATAACATACATAAAACACCTTGAAAGCTTTAAAGTGCTATATAAAATGCTAGTTATTATCATTATCACTATTCTGAACCTGGTCTATTTTGCCCATTCTCACCTAGTAGCATCTAGCATGTGCTAACCCCACCCACTCCTCAAAAGGGGGGAAGGGGGCAAATGAGAATAAGTTGTGCATGTGCCATTGCTTTTGACCCCCCCACAAAATTCCATTTTTGCCAAATAGAAAATCCAATAAACATTCATTAAATGCTTATTATGTGTCAGGCACTGTGCTAAGTGCTGGGGATTTGTGTTCTTGAATTGTTTTAGTTATATGCAACTCTTCATGACCCCTATTTTGAATTTTCTCAGCAAAAATACTGAAGTACTTTGCCAGTTTCTTCTCCAGCTCATTTTATAAAAGAGGAACTGAGACAAATAGGATTAAGTGACTTATCTAAAGTCACATAGCTAGGAAGTGTCTGAGGGCAAAACTTGAACATGGGTCCTCTTTACTCCAAAACCATTGCTTTATCCATTGCACCACCTAATGCTAGGGATACAACTATTAAAGAGAAAGATAGTTTCTGCCCTTAAAGAATTTATAATCTAACCTCTGGGACAACACACAAAAGGAGATAGGAAAGGGGGTAGGAATGGAAACTGAATCATTCCAGCATTTTCTCACATTCACCTTCTGGTTACAGAGCCCAAACTTATAACATATATATATATATATATATATATATATATATATATATATATATATATATATATATGAAAAATATTTTTCTAATTGTATTATATCTTTGAAATTACAATGAAGGATTATTTTTAAATCATGGATATGTCTAAGGACAGCAAATGTTTTAATGATAGACAGTTCTGAACTAGTCCTGAAAAAGTAGGATTAGCATGGGATGATATTTTTATGATCCTTTGTCTTCTGTACACCTCATTGATTCACCCTATGGGCCAAGAATCTGTTCAGAAAATGTTATTATAAGAGGCTTTCATAAGAAAATTACATAAATAATGACAAAACTTTCAGGATCTTTAAAAGAGTGAAGGTAAATTAAGTATTGCTTCTGTTTGGAGTTGTGTTAAAAATCAAAATATTAAGAAGGCTTAAAGAAAATTATTATCTGATGGCATGTTTGCCATATGTCGCTTCATGATAAGATGGCATACAAGAATCTATATGCTTTGGAATAAAATACTCTAACAAACATGCTAGAAATGATAAGAGATCCCTCTCCATCATCCTATCAACAAACAATTCAAGTGAGATAGAAGGCATTTTTATGATGCATTGTAGCCTTGGTGCAGAAATCATAAACAGTGTTGTGAATACTACTGAAAATTAAAAGAAAACTGAGAAAACAGAGGGAAAGGAGTTGTCAGGAAGGGTGTAAAAAGTTTCAAGAGTCTGCAACTCCAGTTTCTGATTCAGTATTTGATTTTGCAGAAAAACAACCAAGTTTTCACTACTCAAATGTTTTCAGTGACACCCACTTCTCTGTACTTTTCTGAGAAGAGAAAAATAAAAAAAAACCACACGTGAAAACAACAAAAACCAAGCTGATATCAGGGATTTTCCAGAAGTAAAGTTGCTAGTTGTTATATAGTCAACCCAATAACTTAGGCCTTCATAGTATAAAAGATAACACTGAATGCAAAAATAGAGGAGCAGGACTGTGAAATGCTCTTTGGTAAAGTAAATGAGTAAGCGTTTTAGAAAGATTTCTAACCAAAAAAAAGAGAAATCAAACAGGTTGAGCACTTAACGGATTAATACTCAGTTATGCAAAAAAAACTTGCTGTCCAGAAGGATTCACTATGGATAACGGTGTTTTGTATACATATGCATTAAAATCAAGAAGCTAAAAAGGAACACAGACATTGATTATTGATGACTGAAACAATTTGACCTCTTTGACATAATGAAGCATCATTATCCAATGGTTAAAGAGCTAGCTCTGTAATCAGAAAACTTGGAAGAAGACCTGAATTCAAATCCTTCTTATACCTGTACAATTTGGGCAAATCAATTAATTTTTCTGGATCTCAGTTTCCTCATCTGAAATGGTGAGGTTGGACTAGATAACATCTCAGTTTTACGGTCTATGTTCTATGAAAAAATCTGAAATGGAATGTATTCTGGGAAGCCTAAAAACACTGGATTAGGTTTCAACCAAGGGCAACCTAGTGTTGAATGAATTATGTTCAAGGGGGAAAAAGGACCATCATATTACAGCTCAGGGTAATAATAATAACAGGCAACATTTATATAGCACCTACTATATGCCAGGCATTGTACTAAATACTACAATTATTATCTCATTTGGTCATTACAATAACCTGGCTAGCTAGGTACTATTCTTATCCCTATTTAATAGTTAAGGAAACTGAGGTAAGCAGAAGTTAAGTGAATTGTCAAGGTCACACAGCTATATCTTGAATCATTTAGCTGCCCTCAGGATATGTAAAGGGGACTTGGTGAAGCAATGAAGTGATTTGAATGATTCATATACTCAGCTATCCAAGGCAGAAGCCACAGGAAGAAAAAATGCAGAGAAAAAAGTTTTGATTTTTAATTTAAATCTACGATCATATGAATATCCACAAAGACCTTTAATAGTTTTAAAAAAATGTTCTTCTGTCTCCCCAGCCTCTCCTTTCCAAAAAAGCTCTCAATTCAATTATAGGTCACCCCTGGTCCACGTGTTCTTCTGTATTTCGAGGGCCCCATGGACCCTTTATTCCCTAATGGTCGTCAAGTAGAATAACACTATGAGTTTAATTGTTTTTAGGTTTAACCTGGGAAACTGTAGAGAAATTACAGAATAAACACCGGGACATCTTTAGGGCAAACGCATTATGTGCTTTCTAAGGAGTTCTTGCATCCCTAATTGCCTGATGATTGTAGCTTTCCAAAGCTTTGGCTGCATTTACACTGGCCACATCCTTCTGTGCTGTGGGATAGCTTTTCAGCTTCAAAGTTAGTCCTGTGCCTTTTATCTTTCTTATACATTTTCTTCTAATCTTCACTTGGCATTCGGGCACTTCTAGCAGTGGGCCCTTTAATGCCTTACCTTCTTTCCAGCTCTTCCAAAGAATAAACACTGATAAGTGAAGCTAAAATGCTTTATGTAGGCTTCAGTTAGCTTTATTTGGCAATTACAGTCCTGGAATAGAATCACAGAATCGGAGCACAGTCCTTTAAGAGGTCATATACCTTCGTAATCTCTCTTGGATACACCCTGTTCTTTCCACCTTCACAGACACCACGCAAATCCAGGCCCTCTCACCCCCCAGCTGGTATTAATAGCCTCCTAGCTGGTCTGTGTCTTTTGTTCTCCCTTCCTCCTCTACTCTCCCTCCCCCAAACTCACCTCTCCCCAACCTTTCTACTCATTAATGCCTATTCATGATTTTTCTTAGCTCCATCTCTGGGACTGGCTACATCCTTTTTGACTATGCACAAGCTAAATTTAGGAGGAAAAACCCAGGGCTGGGAGTCAGGAGACCTGACTTCTGGATCCAGCTTTGCCACTAACTAGCTGTGGGAATCTGAGCAAGTAACTTAACTTCTGTGGACCTCAGTGTCTTCATATGATCTCTAAGGGCTCTCCCAGTTCTATGATGGAAATCCCCCCATCATGCCCTGGGCCCCTTGAGTGACAGATGAATACACTAATACCTAAAAGGCAGCAGTGGGTTCCAATGAATTTTAGCACCCCTGTCCCTCACAAGCTCCTTCCCTGAACTCCGTACAATAGTCAGTTAGGAATGTACCCATCTGAATTGCTCACCTGGCAGGTGACTTTGAGAGACAATGGTTCACCTGTAATAGTGTGTGCCATAGTGGATTGGAGTGGAGGAATTGTTGGTCTTGGAGTAAAAAGACCTATATCTGAGTCCCAGTTCTGCTGGTTACTACTTGAATAATTCTGCCCATATCAATTTACTTTTGTGAGACTCAGTTTCCCCATAGGTAAAATGGTGTTAATCATAACATTTACCACCACCTTTGTATTGTTATAAAGAAAGTTTTCTGTAAACAGCAAAGTGTCATATGAGTATGGACTAGTATTATTTACCAGTAAGGACAATACCCTTAGAGATTCTCTGTATTAATTCATCAATAAGTGTAAAGCCTGTAAATTGTAAAAGTAATCATTGTAAAATCATGAGAAATCTGATTTTTAGATAGTTAACTTTCACAGATTTGAATATATCTCACTTAAAAAATTTATCATGTAAAATTTTTGTTTATAGAAGTAAGAAATTGTTTAAATACAACAGTATCCTGTGAAAAACTAATAGGTAAGTCTCTCCCCCTTTTCTATGTTTCATGCTATTGTTAGCCTGGATACCTATGAAGTTTAGAAAGTGAAGATTCTTCCTTTGAAAGCAAAAAGAGCCTGATGTTGCATTTCCCAAGGTTTCCCTGGGTAGGAATACAAACCATGGAAATTTTTGAAGCAAATCAGCCATTGAAATTCTCTGGGTCTTCCTGGATGAGGCACAATAAACCAGAAAGTTTGTGAGAGGTATACCTAAGTCCTGCCTGGGTCTTCCCATCAGGAAGAATAAGAGCTTTGGGGTTATAGGAAGAGGAATAATTAAAACAAAAAATCCTTTCATTTGTCAATAATTAAGGGTTTCCTTTGTGCTTCTGAGATCCAATCATAGGACTGTCTGTGATGACTGGTTGAACTGAGACTAGTGATGGACTGATGAAGCTTGGGATTCTTGGTGACATGGAGCCCACTGGTAGTCTAGGGAAGACTACAGACCCTTTTTCAGATTGATGTTTTTCAAAGCATAGCATTAATTATGCTCAATTCCTAAGGAAAATAATTATAATGAAATAAAATTACAAAAAAACTTTTAAAAAGAAAACTAAGTTCATGAATTTGAGGTTATTATTTAATTATAAATAGCACATAGTATCACAATAAGCAAGGCTAGATGGTTGAGCTCTGGGGAAGATGACAGCCCTTACCAATATTATCTTTCTATATGGAACTAATAGCACAAAAAAGGAAGAACTCACTGGTGTTTAATAATAAGAAGAATAGCAGTTAACATTTCTATAGCACTTACTGTGTACCAGACATTGTGCTTTACAGACATTATCTCATTTGGTCCTCACAACTCTTGGGGGTAGATGCTATTATTACCTCCATTTTACAGTGATAGAAACTCAAGCAGACAGACTTCTAAGTGGGCCCAGAATCACTCAGCTAGTAAGTGTCTTAAGGCCACATTTGAATTTAGATCTTACTGTCTCCAGGACTGTTTCCACCCATTCTGCCAGCTAGCTGCCATTTTGAAGCTTGATCTAATCACATATATTGCTATTATACGCTCTGCTGTCATTTGTGGAAGTAGAAACAGCCAAGAACTTTGTTGCAGGGTAAAGGTATAACTGTGGAGGTCTGATACCCTAGGATAGCTTTCCTTATGTTGATGTTCCCTCTTAATGTGTAGATCACCCAAAGTCTCAGATACAGAGCACCAAAGGGATATGACAATGATAAACCAGTCTCTCACGGCTATGGAGATCTACATCATCAACCTGACAGCCTTCCTATCCTTCCAATCTTTTAAAATTTTACTCCCCTCCACCTATTTTCCAACTTCATGACTTTTTATTAGTTCTTCCTCATGTCCAGAATGGAGGACCTAGATGGCCCGGTGGATAGAGCAATGGACTTAAAATTAGGAAGACTCATCTTCATGAGTTCACACCCAACCTCAGACACTTTTCTAGCTATCTGATCCTAAACAAGTCACTGAAATTCTCTCTACATCAATTTCCTCAACTGTAAAATGGAGACAATAATAGCACCAATTTCTCAGGATTGTTGTGAGGATCAAATGAGATAATACTTGTAAAGCAATCAGAATGTGCCTGGCACATCGTGGTCATTCACTAAATTCATGTTCCTTTTCCCTTTCTCCCCTTCTCTTTACTAGATTGTGATCTCTCTTTGGAGATTTTTTTTTGACTTTTTTTTTTTTTTGCATCCCCAGCACATAGCACAGTGCCTCTCATTTAATAAGCACTTAATAAATGCCTCTTGACTGACTTTTTTCATACTCCTTTCTGAATACTTTGAGTCATTTCTTCTCTCTCTTAGAATACATCAAAGTTACTTTGATAATACCATATCAAGGGGGACAGAGAGTAGTATGTAGAAGGAGTACTTTTCATATCAATTTTTATAAATATTTAATGCCAGAAAATTCCACTCTACATAGCATACATATGGATTGGTTAAGTCACATACAATACAGTGAAAGTTCAAGGCCCCAGGCACTCCTAAGGGACATATTTTCCCAATAGAGCTGAGTATTATTTTCAGGCCTCCCCTAAGAAGCATAAATGTATGGTCCTCACTTTTTACCATTTACCAGGCATTGAACCTCACTTTTAGTGCAGTCCAATGAGCTACCCTCTCATCTCCTGCCCTCTTCCAAGCAGAAAACAGCAGAATGAAGAATTTGCCAAGCAAGCATCAGCTGAGGTAAAAGATAAGAAATATGACAAGATAAACACACACACACACACACACACACACACACACACACATGCACACACACACACACATTTAAAGAACTATGCCTTTAGATAAGGATGATCACTTATACCAAGATAGCTAAAATTTTATTGGTTTGGACACATGAATGAGCTTCCAGTGTTGGTGGGAATTCACCCAGAGCACCTAGATAAGGTCTTCAAGGACCTCTAGCCCTATAAATTAAAATAAGTATCCCTACCCCCCTTTCTCTCCACTTTCTTCCCAAGTCCCTTCTGCCTCTAGGACCCTTAGATTCATATTCTGCAGAGAGAATCATCCTAATATAAAAGTGCAGTCAGTCAGTCAGAGGTGGAGTTCCAGTTCTTGAAAGATTCCTATTATTCCTAACCAAAAATCTGAGTTGACTAGAAAGACTTTTATATTAATAGGGTAAAGGAAGAAGAAAGGGACATATTCCAAAAAGAAGTGAGGTAAAAGAAAAGGTGAAGGGGAAGAGATATTCCAGAAACACTATCTCTACTATAAAAATGACTTTTCTTCCATCCCATCCTGCATTTCTCAACTTTAAAGTCTAAAATTGTTTAACTCCAAACTCCATGAAGGCAGTTATCTCTGTAGCTCCCCTAGTCATGCAGAGTACATTAATTGTACAAAGTGCTTACTAAATTGTGTTTTATTTTGTTTTGTTTAATGATTTCACTTCTCCTTTTCCTCTTCTTTTCCCCCTCTTACCCAGGAAAGAACTATTTGGTTTTTCAAAAGCTGATCTAAAGATAGCTACTCCTCCAAGAAAGCTTATCATTAAAACCAGTAGCCCCAGGGGAGAAAAAAGTAGGCAGCTCTCTATGCTATATGCCAACAGGGGTGATAAATTGCCCCTTGACCAAAAAGATCTCCTTCAATAGGCTGCCAAGCAATTGGAAATGCTTCAAACAGATGTCACTCCTGGAGAGACCTTATTAAGGAGATGGACATTTGAGTCTGGTTAAGACATCATGTGCATGAACAATATCATATGATTAGCATAGCTTTTCTTTATCTAATATTAACATTACCACCTACTGTCATTCTGATGATGCCCTTACTTAAAATTCAGGATCTCCCTGAATTCAAACCTTTTACAAAATAATGAGTTGTTATTCTAATAGTTCAAACTATTCACAAGTCTTTGCCAGAGTAGTGGGACCCAAAGATGTCAGCTGAGCTAATTTTAATTACCATAGGATCACAGACTTAAAACTGGAAAGGACCCCAGTCTATCTAATTCAAACCACTCATTTTACAGATAAGGAAACCAAGCCCCAAAAGGCGATGAATGATTTGTTCAAAGTAATGTAAGTAGTAAAGCAACATAGAGGTTCTCTGACTCTGAAAAACAGAGTTCTATTCATTATAAAAGGCTAACTCTAAGCATCATTTAAAAAAAAAAAAGCACCAATAGCTACCACCTGCCATATCTCCTCCTTGTTGCTAGTAAAGACCTGTTACCAGTTGTGTGTCTTGGTAAAAGATGAAAATTCCCTTTCACTCTGTGTAGAATATGTCTTAGGCTGGCTGAAAATCAACATCACCCTTCTCATATTGTTGGTTATTCCCCAAACTCTAAGAAGAACCAGCTTCTTCCTTAGCAAACTTCTTTTAAGGTTGCAGGACCCTACCTAGTTTGTGCCATGATTTCTGAGAAACTATTGCTTTTGCATCTATTTCAAATTTATTGCAATATCTAAATTCCTTTCCATATTTTGAAATATCTAGATAGATATAAAATGAATGGATATACTCCAGCAATATTTTAATGTGTAGTAATAGTTCTTCTGTCACAAAACTCCATATTATTGTTACTCGATAGTAAATAATTATGATTTTTAATATTCCAATCCAGAATACTAGCCATATTACTCTCCTGCTTTCCTAGACACTATTTTTGAAAAGGCATAAGATAATCAGTAGGGCCCTTCCTTTTAGTTATCTCCTAAATCAAATAAAGATGTGTTTCATCATTTCATCATCTTTTTCTCAGATTTTTACTGTTCAGTCTCTTCAGAGTTTTCATATTTCTGCATTCATCACCTTCAAATATACGTTACTTATGAATGACTTCCCCCTGACCCAATGGTCTTTCTGGAGTTACTTTGGACACAGCTAAGATCAAAGTTGATCTCTAGAGAATTTGTGCATCCTGCTGATCTCCAGCAAAGCCACTAGCTTTGAGTTGTTTGGGGCATTTTTATAACACATTTTTTTTCTGTATTTATCTGGAGAAAAGAAAAAGACTTAAAAAAAAAACTTCTTCTTACATTGGATCTGTTAGAGAAGACAATCTCTTTCTTTCCTTACAACTTAGTTCCCTCTACTTTTCTCATCTTTGCTTCTTTATCTTTTCCTCTTTCGCTTGGCATCTCCTAAAGCTTCCCTAACACTAATTGCTTTGGCATCCACCGGCCACCTTTCTACCACTCTTCAAATGTGGCAGTCAGTTTTCTTAAATCTGCCAGTCATTTCTACCCAGGCACTTATTCAAAAGACTCCTCCGATCCACTCACCAGTATAATAGAGCCAGGCTAGCAAGGGACCAGCGCCCTCCGGAGAATGACTAACATCCACATGGCTCTAATAACATATTCCAATAAAACCCCATACACCGCCTCATTAGCTTTACTTGTTTTTATTCTGCATAGAAGCATATATCTGTAAGTGGTTACCCTTCTGGAGGAGGCTCAGCCTGATAGCAGGTCCCTACACACACACACACACACACAAACCCACTAAGCCCATCAAATTCACTCACTCTTTAATTGACTTGTTTCTGAAGTGAGAGAGAGGAGCCATACAGTGACTTACCTCAGGTACCTGCAGACTGTGGACCTTCCTCCTCCCCTCCCTCCTGCCTCTGAAGGAAGCATCCTCATCTGGGCATGCTCCACTCCAGACCTGAGACCCTCCGTTGAGCAGCAGTAACTTTCCGCCAAGTTATTACATGTGCCTCTGAAAATAAGAAGGTAGTTTTTCCACAGCCTCGGAGTATTTTGTTTTCTTGGGGATCCTTCACAGCCCGGCCTCTTCTGATAATTGACTAAAGCTTTCCTCCTGGCTCTCTATTTCTTCTCCTTTCCTTCTGGTTCCCATAGAATCGACCGCGGCTCAATTCTTCAACGATCAAGAAATGCACATCTTTGTTGCCCTCTGCTGTCAGCTGCTTAGAATAGCACATCTGGGAGCAACTGGCAGCAGATGCAGCAAAGTTTTATCTTGGGAGACAAAAATTTCAAGCCCACAGTGAACATCAAACGCCACATGGGTGAAGTTTTCTTTCTTTGTATTAAAGGGAGACAAATATAAAATGTGTCACGCAATCAATCAATCATCAAGCATTTATTAAATGTCTCTGGTATTGCAAAAACCAAAATGAAAATAAGAGCTTACTTAGGTTCTGTGAGGAGAAAGGATGAATTCATGTGATGGAATTTTGATTTCGAAACTTCCTTTACCAGTGCAGGTTAGCACTTCTTTCTGCAGCTCAAAGTCTAGAGTACAGGAGAAGGTAGAATGACTTGATCAGGATCATCCAAGTAGTATGTGTCTATCAGAGGCAGGATGCGAACCTAGGCATTCTTATCTCTAAGAACAGCTCTCTATCTCAAAGAGATCAATTAAAAGGGGAAAGGAACTGCATTGCAAAAAATATTGATAGCAACCCTTTTTGCGGTGGCGAAATATTGGAAAATGAAGGAATGTTCATCAACTGGGGAATGGCTGAACAAGCCTCTGAGGTATAGGAATGTAATGGAATATTATTGTGCAATAAGAAACAATGAGGCAGATTCCTGAAAGATTTGGAAAGACTTGTATAAGCTGATGCAAAGTGAAGTAAGCAGAACCAGAAAAACATTGTACACAGAATCAGCAATATTGTGTGATAAATGATTCAGCTCTTCTTGATAATATAATGATCCAAGACAAGTACAAAGGACTCACAAAGAAAAATGATATCCATAATCAAATAGACTCTGAATGCAGATTGTAGCATATTTTTGTCTATTTCCTTCATTTTGTGTGTGTTTTTATCTTTTGATTTGTTTCTTCTTTCACAACTGTGTGATTAACATGGAAATAAGTTTTACAAGAAAGCATATATATAACCTATATCAAATTGCCTACCATTTTCAGAAGAGGGGAGGGAGAGAGAAAAATTTGGAACTCAAAATGAATGTTAAAATTCTCTTGACATGCAAGTGAGGGGAAATGCTATTTATTACAAAAAATAGTTTTCTAGTCACAATATCATATAGCCTCTCATGTACAAATTTTTGCTACATATATATGTAATATACAAGATAATTGAAGGGCAAAGAACAGGAATGAAGTTTCATGTAGAAAGTCACACCTGAGCTAAGTTTTAAAGGAAATTAGAAATTCTGAGAGGTGGAGAGATGAAGAGGCAACACATTCCAGCCATGGGGGAAAACCTCATGCAAAGTCATCAAGGCTAGAAATGGAATGTCCTGTGTGAGGAATCATAAGAACAGTTTGAAGGGACCATGAAGTATATAAAGGGAAGCAATGTATAATTAAGCTGGAAAGGTAGGCTTAAATTCACACTTTAAATTTTTAAAAAGTAAAAACAAGAATCCTAAAATCAACTCTAATAAATTGAATACCATTCTAGTCCAGATACTCATCATACCTGAATCACAACAATTTCCTAGCTGTCTGTCCTCTTTGATTCCAAGATCTTCTTCCACTAATCTGTCCTGTGTAATAAAAGTAGACCAATCTTCCTTAAATATATATATATATATATATATATATATGTATATATTTCATCTTGTCACTCCTCATCACAAAGGAGTAATTACTAGGGAAGAACAACATGGATATTGTTTCAGAGCATCAAATTGAGAGAATACTTGTATTCCTCCGGCAACAAAGAAATGGTTGAGTTTAGTACCTAGTTAGTAAGAATAATTAGTTAAAATAAGAAGCTGCCAGATGGTGGGCTACACTGAACCCCTTCTCTCTCCTCCCTTCCCTTCTTTCCCTGAATGCATAGCAGCCTTCCCAGTAGGGGATTCATCTGTTGTGCCAGGGTGTAATTCATATCATGTCACTTGCCCTGGGCATGTTTTTCATATTTGTTCCTATACAAAAATTGCTAGTTTTAATTCTGCTTACAAGCTTAGAGTTTAGAGTTGGAAGACTTTAAAAAGCATCTAGTCCAATTCCTTCATTTTCCAGATGAGGCCAAAAGAATCAGCCAGTCAGTCAAAGAACTTTTTATTAAGGACCTACTATGTGCCAGAGACTGTGCTAAATATTGGAGATACAAATATAAATACAAAAAAAACCCACCATACATTTCTTCAAGGAGTTCATAATATTAACGAGGGAAGAAAAACACAAAAGGGAGCTTGAAGGGACTTAGAGAATGGAATATTCTGGCAAGGGACCAAGTCTAAAAGACTATAACAATGAAAAATGAGGAAATGGCTGCTCTGAAAATGAAAGTTTGGAGAGGAACTTGCCACTTCTTGCTCCATTCAAAGTCTTAGGAACAGAAGGAACTGATGAAGGGGGAATCCCAAGACTAAAGTGATCTTGTAGGATTGTGAGACTCTTAAGAGCATGATGAAGAAATCCAAAGGAGAAATGATGTTCTTCACCCAGATAAGAACAAAACTGGAATTTGAACCTGGGTACCTTTGTGCCCAAACCTTGAGATCCTCCAGTAACTCCTTGTCTCCCGAAGTCAATCTGCCTGATTTTCATGACCATCATCTGATCTTATTCTGCCTATCCAAATATTTCTTATCTATCCAAGTCTGCAATATTCTCTCTCTTATATAACCAGCTCATTCCAAAAATATCATGCTCATAGTCCCTTCATGTGTCTTTCTCTCCCTACCTGGAATAAGTTCCTTTCTCCAGACCACTTAATCTATATCCTTTGAAGAACATTCAATGAGTTGACCAAATGAATGACCAAATGAAGTTCAACTTCCTGCATGCTTTTCTTTAGGAAAAGCATATTCACCTGTAGACCCAAGTATTCCTGCTTTCCTCTTCTGGGCACTTAATCCTTGTTTCACTGTTGTTTGAAATGTGTTTGCCTTGTCACCTCAATTAGATTATAATCTCCATGAGGGACTATCACTTTTACTTTGGTGTGCATTAATAGTTGAATAGTAAAAATTCTTGCCTATTATCCAAGATACCCTAGATTCAACTCTTGATCTTTTAAACTATATTAATAGAAGTATAATATGGTGGCTAGATCATGACACTTAATAGTTAGGCTGTACCTTGAGATGATCAGACCACTTCTAGAATATGATAATAAGGGCTAATGATAACTAGCAGTTATAGTGTTTTTTGTTGTTGTTGGTTTTTTTTTTGCTCAGGCAATTGGGATTAAGTGACTTGCCCAGAGTCACACAGCCAGGAAATGTTAAGTGTCTGAGGCCAGATTTGAACTCAAGACCTCCTGACTTCAGGGCTGGTGCTCTATCCACTATACCAACTAGCTGCCCCAATTTATAGTGTTTTAATGTTTGCAAAGCACTTTACAAATATTATTTCATTTAATCCTTATAATAACACTATGAAGTAGGGGCTATTCTTATCTCCATTTTACAGGTGAGAAAATTGAGTCAATTGGAGGTTAAGTGACTTGCCCAAGTAAGAAAGTATAATAAGAAAGAAATAATACTAAGAGAAAATCAGGGGTGGGGGGAAAAAAGACCAAAATAAGTAGAGGTCTCAGAAAGAAGAAAACTCAAGGGATTTTAAAGTAAACAGAAAAAAGACTGTGAAAACATTAATAACAGAAGGAAATATGGTCTCCAGATCTGATAAATGAGTTTAAGCATCTATGAATAAACACTTCAAAACAAAGAAAAATGATACAACACTTCATGAAATAGAAAACCTTGTGGAATTTAAGGAGAATGTGGAACTGCAACATGCTGTTCTTAAGAGGTTCAAAGGAGATATGAGAATTATGAAGTCAGAATTTATGACCTGCAGAGCAAAAAATAATGGACAAAATAGAAAGACTGGACTCTTCAATGACAAATCTCAGCCAAAAAAAAATGAGAGAGAATAACATATTGGAAATGCAAATACACACAAGTAAAGGATAATCTAAAAGAAGAGAAGCAAAGAACCAATAACATTAAGAGAAAACAATCTCACTATGAAAGCAAAACATACTGATCTTAAAGACAGGGTGCATAGAGACAATCTGAGGATGATAGGTCTCCCAGTAGAACATTATCAGACAAAAAAACCCTCAAAACCACAATGGAAGAAATAATAAAAGAGAATTAGTCAGAACTTCCAAACATAGAAAAATGAAATACTAATTGAAATAATTTATAAACCACCTCCAGAAAAAGAAAAAAACCTGAGGCTGAAAAATCCAAGATATATAGTTAGTTAAATTTAGCAATTTAATTGAGAAACAAGTTCTGTAAACCTTCAAGAGAAACTTTCAAAAACAAAGTAAAGAAAATGTTCTGTACGCATCAGAAAACATAGAAGAGAATAATGTTTTAAGGAGCACTAGAGCTCAGGATACAGTTTAGAGTGACCAACAAAGTCTCGCTCAAATATAAATGTGACACTCAGCCAAGATTGTACTGACCTATTCAAGAGTGAGGACAGGGATTCCAAGAGGCTCAACTTGTCCAGCAGAAATGTTACACCTTGTAAAGGGCCCAACAGCTAAGTAATTACCTAAGTCAGTCAATAAGCATTTATTAAACTCTTACTATGTGCTAAGCATTAGGGATACAAATATCAGTCCCTGCTCTCAAAGAATTTATAATCTAGTGTCCAACCCAATCCAAGTAGCCACAGCTTAGTGGCAGAGCAATATTCCCAGCTGTGTCTAGCAGAAGCTGCCCAGCAGCCCAGTGACCTACCTTGTCTAGTCCAGTATACTGTTGGCTGAACAACCTGCCATGTCTAGCACAGATAATTCACCTCCCTGACCCAGGTATCTAGCAGCAAATTTTCCCATACAGCTGAGATGCTGCTCTGTATAAGAAGTCATCCCAGATGAACAGGGGAGCAACTTATCCATTACCTTTATCCATGTATGCCCTGAAGTCACCTCCAGAGAAAGAAAGAACATTGAGATTTTACTATTTTAGAGTTGTGAATTGACTTGACAATGTGTGTTAGCTATTTGTATGCCTCACAACTATTGTGCTATAAACTTATACCCTATCTCTTCCCTCCCCACCATGGATTTTGTATGAATTTATGAAAGAATATGCCCCAGTTTGGGGAAAAAAATCCTTTACAATTCCTGTTCTTGTTTTACCATTTGAGCAAATGCTTTTCCTAAAGAAATAACTATACCTATTACCTAACTGTTAGAGGGAAGCAGTACGTGTGATGAGGACAGCCACCCTGAAGTTTACCATGAGCCCTAACTAACCTCAGTGACCCTTCTGGGGAGCCAATTTACCAGTTCAAATGCAGATTGAGACAATGAGCATAGAAGGGTTGCTACATATGTATATACAAATTCATCTCATAAACAAATATATAAAAACAAAAATATTAAAAATAGTCTTTGATGACTCCCATGCAATAAAAACTATAATCAATAAAGAAACTTTGAAGAAACAGTTCAAACTTACATAGAAACTAAATAATATTATCCAAAAAATATTGATGGGTCAAATATCAATCAAAGAAGTAATATATAATTTCATTAATAAAAATGACAATGAAACAACCTACCAAAACAGTCTTTATGCATATGTCTTTATGCTTTCGTGAAAAAAAGAAAGAACGAGTCAATGAATTGGGCATGCAACTAAAAAAATTGAAAAGTAACTCCTGAAGAAACATAAAAATAGAAATTCTGAAAATCAAAAAGGAGATAAACAAAACTGAAAAAAATTCACTTTGATTATCAGGTGAATTGACATATAACTGGATAAAATATTGTTAATATTTTTTCTGTTCATTAAAAATTATCCTTTTTTATTTTAGTTATAATAAATTATTGAATATATAATAACATATCCATATATAATAAGAATAAATAATAAAATTTTGATAATTATTAACAATTGTATTATAATATAATAAATAATAAAAAGCTATGACAAAAATAGCTGTTTCATAGTTTTTAGAAAAATTATAAGTTACTGCTGTGATATGTATTCTGTATATATAAATGTATGTAAAAGAAATCTTGAAATGGACCTCTAAGAGATTTTCCTTTTTATAATGAGACTTTATTTTCAGAGCTACAGGGTTTAGTCTGGTGGGGGAGGAACTATGAAAGAATCTATTTTTTATGAGAAAGAAAATAATAGCCATAGGCAAACCAGGCTAATTTTAATTTGGAGAGAGTACACTTCTGATTAGTTCCATTAAGAGAGTATTAACTGAGAAGAACTGTTATAATCAAGTTTCAAAACCCTGGGGTTGATCAGATTCCAGGGCTTGGAAAGAAAGTTTTGGAAATGGTAGGGTTATCATAGAAAGCATCAGTTTATATTACCTTGACTCAGGTCCAAGGAGCAATGAGATAGAGCATTTTACCCTATGCAGGGCCAGATAATCACAAGATGAGGCACAGTCATGATTTCAGGTATTTCTAAACTTATGTATTTAACTCCCAGCAGATGATTGAGGAATACACTCCATAGGGTGAGAAAATTTTGAAGGGAACATGGCATGAGTGAATTTTTAGAAGGAAGTTAAATATGAGAAGAGCAACAGGGAGAGGGGAACAGAGAAAGAAGACAGGGGAGAGAAAGGGATGAGACAGGGGAAGAGAGAGAGAGAAAGAGACAGAGAGGAGAGAGATGAAGAGAGAAAGAGATCCAGAGAGAGAGAGAGAGAGAGAGAGAGAGAAGAAGAAGAAGAAGAAGGAGGAGGAGGAGGAGGGAGGGAGGGAAGGAGGGAGGGAGGGAGGGATAAGGAAGAGAGAAGGAAGAAAGAAGGTGCAATGGAGCTGGTGGGCTTTCCCTTCACTTATGCAGTGTTAGTGTTAGCACGTTCACACTTTGAAACAACAGTACACTCTGCACCATCTGGAGAATATAGAAATCGGTGGCTATAGAATTCTTTGACATTGTTGTGTTCATGCTAGGAGTCAGTACCATCTCAGGTACTGAGACACTATTGCTTGTCCATTGGGCAAATTAACACCTAATTGCCATTCCCTAGATTACCTCACTAAACAAATAAACCAACACTCAGAAATAAATGTAATCACGGCATCCAGGGAAAGATGTGGCAAGAGGGTGTTTTGGATGATAAGAGTGTTCACTGCTTATTTTAATTTCTTGTTATATACCTTGCATCCTATTTTAAGTAAAAATCCTTAAAAAAAAATTAGAGAATAGGATTCTGGGAAGATGGAGAAGTAGGTCATAAACCTTTCAATTCTCCAAATTTCCTCTTTAAAAAAAGGGCAGAACATCACTTCAAAGTGAATGTAGTACAAAGGAAATGAACAAAAATTGGGGTAAAATAGTTATCCTCCTAGGACAATCTGAGAAGATTCCAATAAAGACCCGACTTTCAGGAGAAGAGGTTCTTCCTGAGTGAAGGGCAAACACTTCTACAGTGACGCTATAGATTCAATAAATAAGTCCTGGAGGCAACTGGATTGAGAGGCAATCTCAATTTTAGAAACTTTTATCCAAAGGACCATGTGGGGTTCTGACAATTGAGCAGGAGAATATTGAAGGACTTTCCACTGCTGAGGGACACCAAGCACAACTCTGCTAACCAAACACATCCCAGGCTGTGGTGGGGGAAAGGTGGTAGCGCACACCTGGTGAGAGCAAAGGTGCAGGTGACTGTGCTGGCTGTGGCATTTGCAGGAGAGCAGAATTCCTTGTTTCAGTTTTAAAACATAGAGGATAGCTATAGTTTGCAGTCACTGGAGAGACTGCAGGAAACAAGATCATTTGTGAGATAATGTGACTAAGGGCCCTATCCATGGCTTAGGAGTAAAGACGAGAGTTCAATATTGAATCCAAGACCTCAGAAAATAACAATAAGGATCTGAGACTTCCCCATACCTTAGGATTAAAACTTGATTACATTAACAACTGCTACTAAATAAATAAAATAGAATAAAAATAAATAAATAAAATGAGTAACCAAAGGAAAAAGAAACCAACCGTCGATAACTACTGAATCCAGAGAAGATCTGAGTTCATATTCAGAGGAAAATAATGGAGCCAAAAATGCCATTCCTTTTTCAATGAAAAACATCAAATGGATGCACAAGGGAATTTGTGGAAGAATTTAAAAAGGCCTTCAAAAGTCAAATACGAAAGATCAAGGAAAAATTAAGGAAAAAAGTAAGAACAATCCAAGGCTAAGAAAAGTATGAAAAGCAAGTCAACCAACTCGTAATAGAAAACCAAAAACATAAGAGTAAAAATAATTTCTTGAAAACTAAAATTAGGCAAGCGAAAACTAATAACATTCTAAGATGCCAAGAAATTATAAATCAATATCAAAAGAATGAAAAAATAGAAAAGAAAGTGAAATGTCTTATCAAATCTTATCAGTTCTAGAGAACAGATAAAGGAGAACTATTAGTCAGACTACCTGAAAATTTAAAAAAAAAAATCTTCATGGCAATATTATGAGACATTATCAAGGAAAATTGCCCTGAAGTTCTAGAACAAGAAGGCAAAGCAGAAATAGAAAAAAAAACCTGTTAATCACCACCTGAAAGAGGTCCCGGGAACATCACAGCCAAGTTTCAAAACTCCCAGGTTAAGGAGAAAATATTGGAAGCAAAAAAAAAAAAAAAAAAAAAAAAAAACAGAAAAAGTGTTGGGCTTCAATAAGGAGCACAAGATTTAGCAGTTACTATGTCAAAGTACCATAAGTCCGGGAATACTATATTCCACAGAGCAGAAAAGCTGGAGTTGTTACCAAAGGTAACTTATCTAGCAAAGTTAAGTATAATATTGAAGGGGGGTGGGGAGAAGAGAAAATGAACATTTAATTAACTGAAGGATTTTCCAGTTTTTGTGACAAAACCTCCAGAACTCAAGAAAAAATTCGACATATAACATCCAGAAGAAATATAAGGTCAAACATTAAAGACCAGTTATAAGGAGCTCAGAAAGGTCAAATTCTTAATTTCTTATATGTTTCTTATGACTATTGTCATTATGTGAGTAGTTTGAAAAAAAGCCTTGAGCCGAACTGAGTATGATAAGATAACTATTTTTAAAAAACTGTGTAGGGAGAGATAAAAAGAGTAATTATCTCATACAAATGAGGCATAAAAGGAAAAATTGATATATAAAACTAATGGGGGAGGGTGGGTTATGTTGGGAACTTACTCTCATTGGGAATGAGTTTAAGAGGGAAAAACATATCTAGAATAATATAATCATAAATTCAGAAATAAGAGAGCAAAGGAATGGGGGGGGAGAGAAGAGATGAGTAGATTAAGGAATAAGAAGGCAAAGTAGCAGTAAAGTAAAGCAGAGGAGTGAGAAGGGATAGAATAAATAGGGTGAAAGGACAGTATGGAAAAATAGGAAGGAGGAAAATGACAAGTAATTGTAATTTAGAATGTAAATGGGATTAATTTATCCATAAAACAGAAGAAATAAACAGTGGATTAAAATTTTGAATTTACATACATATTTAACCTATATCTAATAACTTGCTGTCTTGGGGAGGGATGAGGGAGGGAAGGAAGGAGGGAGAAAAAATTGGAACACAAATTCTTACAAAATGTTGAAAACTATCTTTACATGTATTTGGAGAAATAAGATAACTACTGAAATTTTTTTTATTTTAATTCAACAATATGAGTGAAGCAGAATTGCAAGAGCTCAAAAGAAACATGGGATGCACAAATTTAGAGAATCTCCACTCCAAATGTTCATGTAAACCATTTTGTGCCTTATCTATGGTGGAGCATTCTGAGCTCATATTGGTCTGATCAGCCACAGCTGAACACACTGTATCTTGACTCTCTCACAGTGATGCCACTCTGCTCCTCTTCAACAAAGGACAATAACCATTATTTCAGGTGATGGGTCCTTTTTTAGAAATATCTTTCAATATTTTATTCTTGCTTAAATTTACTGTATTATATATTTGGACATTTTTTGTTTCTTAAGGTTGTCAGAGAACAGAACTTTGCTGAAAATAACATGTAACCATCTTTTCCAGCTCATCTTTATCTTAAAGGAATTATATATGAATCCCATGAATTGTATCCATCATCTTAATATTCCAATAACCAGAAATGTTATTGTGAATGAGGATGGCACAGTTAATCACTGAAGGTATTAAATCAAACACAAGAACAATTTAGTATTAGTGAGCACAGTTAATACAGTTAGCAGCCATATTATGATAGTATAGATTGAAAGGGCTGCACAATTCATTTCTGACAGCATATTTCAGAAGTAAAGAGTAGTTTTATTATCAGTTTTATAAGTTTGTTCTAAAAGGTACATCTTATTCCACTTTATTATATTTAATTAATATTATTTGATTACAAATATAGATGTTTCTTATAAGATTTAAATTCTTATTTATGTTCTCTCTGAATTTATATTACACATTCTAGAAGTTGCCATACTGTTCAGCTATAATTACCAAAATAGCTGGCTCCAGGGTTTTGTTGAAGCCAAATCAAACTGACTCAAGAAAGCTAACTGTTGAATTTTCAGTTTAAGTATTTACACTTCAGACTTTAGCAAAACATACAAATCAAGGCTTAATTTGTTGTTTGGTTGATTATCTAAACAAAGTGGCAGAGAAAATTAACTATGCCAATTAAACTTTAAAATTAAAAAAAACTTAGTGTTATGTGTACATTTCCCCCCCAAAAAAAGCTAGTTGTTACACATTTATAAGCACATCCTTGCCTGATGTAACTCCTGCTTTCAGCAAAACCCAGCAGCTAGAGGGAAAAAATGCCTCAGCTCAAATTTGTAGTCTAGTTAAATATTTTTTCAAACTTGTAAATTTTAATTAATACCTAGGATATCACATAAATATCATTAAAATCCTTGATATTTCTTAATTTTAAGAAAAAAACTACTTCCTCTTCTAGAAAGTGAAGAGTAAAAGGCTAAGATTTTTCAAAAGATAAGAGTACCACTTTGTGATATTGCCACTAAAGTGTTTTAAAATAATAATGTTACAATTTTGCATTCATCACTTTTCACAGGAAAATAAATTGAAAACCAAACTTTATCCAGAGTGTGAAGGTTCCCAAATTCTAGACTAATTCAATAATGATATTCCATGAGCAATGATTATTACAGATATCTGGATCTTAATTGTAAAACTAATGAAATACAATATAAGCCTACCTTTTTTTTTTCATTTGTAAAACTAATTTTAAAGAGCTAAAGCAATTGTTTTTTTTTTTTTTAATTTGGAGAAGAAAAGATCAGTGATGGCCATAAGAAGTGTTGTGACTATTTTGCCTATCAGACTTAATTCTGCATCATTCCAAAGTAAAATCAGGACCAAAGTGTGGAAGTTATAGCAAAGTATCAGAGTATATTGGATGTTGCACTAAATGATTTTATCAAGTCCTGGCTCCACCAGTTACTCATTACATGATACTAAAAAAGTTTAATTTCTTTGTGTCTCAATTTCCTCATCTATAAAAAGTAGATAGTCAATAGTCAATAAACGTATATTAAACACCACCACATACCAGGTACCGTGCTAAGTTCTAGCAATATGGGAAAAAAAAAAAAAGATAGTTCTTGCTTTCAAAGAGTTTATCATCAACTGGAGAAAGAAACACCCAAAAGAGGAAAAGGGAATGCTGGAGAAGCCAAAATACAGAATTAGTGCAGCCAGTGGGAAATGAGGAAAATATCTGTCTTGTCTCCTCTCCTTAAATAAAAGAATTTGGTCTCCTCCTTCCAATCAAAGAGATAGAGGATACTGAGGAGGTGTGAGCAGTAAGACTGGATCTTGCAGGATGATGAGAATTCCCAATGATAAGTTTACTGGAAGCATAGTGGAGGAAGTCAAAGATGATACTTCCACTACCTACTGCACAGGGCTGTTGTGAATATTAGATGAGATATTGTATTCCAAGACAGTTGGTGGAAGCAATTTTTATGGTATTAACTTATTGCACCTGTTGCCACTATGTCTACCCCTGTATAATTGCATTAGTAACCAGAATAGTTCAACGGTCCCTATCAAAATATTGCAAACAGAAAATGATGATCCTTCAGAGAAAAGGCTGGAATGTATTAGAGAGGGGTGATCTTGATGGTGAACTTGATAAACAATGTATAGATATGTTAACTGATTTTGAATAGTGTTCTTCATAGAAATATGATAAAAATCATTTACGTATTACAAGAGGGCAATTGTGTGGAATAGAGAGATAAGGTGAAGAACTTACAGGAATGTATGAATTCTTTTTCTGTATTTTATTTTTTATTATTTCTATGTCTCTGTGACCTACATAAGTACAGTGTGTGCAAGCCAATATTTACTTAAAACTTTAGATGTATTTACTTAACCAGAAATGATGACATTTATCTTTGTTCAATGTTATCAATATTTAGACTATTAGTTTAAATGACGTCAGCTCAGAAATCTGAAGTTTGAAGGTCTGATTGATGATTCCTCTCGGAATCAGGGAAACAAAGCATTCAGTTCTAATCTGCTTTTGGCACCAATGTTTAACATTCAATAAGAGGAGAGGGCACCTATTTCTCAGTGCTCTCTTACTTGTGATATAATCTCTTGTATAAAAGCTGCATATTTTTACTACTTCTTTAGCCCTCCTACCACGAGCTTTCTCTTTCTTATCTTGTGATGGGACGGCTCATCCTCCAGAGGTTTTAATAAACAAACGTTTCTGCTTTCTATTGAGTGATCTTTGAGTAGTCATTTTGGGTAAGGGTCCTCTATATCCCTCACACTTCCAGAACAGTTTCTGGGACCATGGGAAAATCAGTATGCCTCTCTGGTCCCCAGCAACCATGTGTGTCAAGTAAAAGGCATTAGATTAAATGATCATTAAGGTCCTTTCCAGCTCCAACCTTCTATAATCCAATAATTTTTTTCCTACATAAAGTCAAATATAGTTAGGTATTTCCAAAGGATTTACCCTTCTCAATCAAAGGAGTTTTTTAAATTTTGAAAAGATCTATTTGTAGACTAAACCGAAGGACTAGTAGAAAAGAAAATTTGAAATGTCATTTCAAATATGAAGTGTTAAATGTAAGATGTTAGACTATTCAGTACACTGATGAATAAACATCTTTTCTCTTCATAAAAGAAAACAAAGTGTGTGTAGGTGGGGTAGAATTCCAAGTAAATTTGAGTCACTTTAAGTACTAGAAAAGGCTACTAGCTAGATGGCACAGTGCATAAAGTACGGGCCCTAAAATCAGGAAGAGTCTTCAGCTCATCAGCTGTGTAACCCTGGCAAGCACTCAGCTCTGATTGGCCTGTTTCCCCATCTGTAAAATGAGTTACAGAAGGAAACAGCAAAATACTCCAATATCTTTGTCAAGAAAAACCCAAAATGGGGTCACAAAGAGTCTGACACGACTAAAAATGGATGAAAAATAATACTAAAACAGGTTTGTACACACAAAATTACCTGTTAAATCAGTGCCTTTCAATTCTTGTTTTGAAACAATGTAAACATCTCCAAACATTTCAGAGGAATGTCATGATATTTTCAAATTCTCAAAACAGAATTAATTTTATCTGATTTTAATTTTAAAAATAAATATGTGCTAGACAGCATATTTTGGAGAGGAGTGTATTATTACATCAAACAGTATGGTGTCATCATTCCAAAAAGGTGAGAAATTCCTCTGATAAGTATTTGATGGGGATGAAGAAGATGGAAAGAAAGTGAGAGTCTAAAAATTGATATAAGAAAACAATTTATTTTAAACCATCTGTGGGAAATTCACCTTTCATGAAAGGTTATACAAATTACTAGGGAAATTAGATTTCAGTAATATTTCCCTATATTATTCACAGACTTATTTCTCACTTAAATCCAGATCTCCCAAAGTCATCAAAACTACTGGATGATATTGTCATTGATTGAAGATATAACATCACTGGGGTATAATTCCTTCTGTTTCATTTTAAGATGAGATACATTTTTACTATCTTTTGAATCTGTGTATCTAAAAGAGACCTCTAATCAACAATTTCTAATTTTCTTTACCAAGTGTTTTGCTTTTAATGGGGCTAACTTACTTCTCATATAAGTAGCACAGATCTCAAATGACTACGAAATCCTTTACAATCTATCATAGTATGTGCTTTAGGACCTAAAGATTACACATAATTTAAGTAATCTTAAATCAAGGAGTTTAGACTTAATGATGAGTAATTTTTGGAACATATGAAATCATGTAATGAAAATGGGTTTTAAGTCTTTTTATTAACGAATCGAAGATTTAGAATTGTATCACTTTACTATAATGCTATGCTAAAACCCACCTTATGAGAAACTTAAATCCAATTGCTGACCTCCTTGGCTTTCTTTAAGTTCCAACTAAAAATTTACCTTCTGTAAGAAGCCTTCACCAACCTATCTAAATTCCACTACCTTTCCCCTTTTAATAATTTTCTTTTTATTCTATTTGGTTTGCTTTGTATGTTTTTATTTCCATGTTGTCTCTCCCATTCAGTTGTGATTTCATTTGAGAGCAGAGTCTGTCTTTTAACCCTTTTTATATCCCCAGAGCTTTGCACAATGCTTGGCACATAGTAAGCATTACTTACAAAATAGACATACATTAATAACGATTGATTGATTAACTAAGGTAGATAGCAGCAGTCATAGAGTAAAGAGGATGTATGTGACAGAACCCCTTTCTTCTCTATGAATTTTTCTTTTCTTTTTATAAATTCTTTTTTAAAATGTATTTATTTATATAAAACTTAAATGCAAAATAAGAACAAAACAGAAAAAAAGACAGACAGAAAAAGAAAAAACAACATTCAAAAAACATTGTCATGTACTCCCAGAACATCAGGGAGGATTCAAAATATGTAACTATAAATTCCTATTTCAAGAAAGCATATATAATAATAGAAGAGATTATATTCATAAGTGTCCATTTTTTCTTTACTTCCTTGTAGGTTATTGTTTTCTTCATTGCTATGCACTTTTTACTTTATTTTTTTCCCCTTTCTTCTTTCCATCTACCCCAAGCAGGCTGTAGTTAAGCATGGATTATATTTATATGTACATACACATATACCTACACACATATATGCATATTCATATACACACACAGATAAAACAATATTAATACGGCTGACATTTAAGGTAAATTTCTCTCTTGATTCAATCTTTTTTAAAGTTTAATTTTGTCTAAGATCATTAATTACTATTCCTGTTTTTTTTCCTAATAAATTCTACTCTTGATCATTGTCCAGGAAGTGACAGTTTCTGTGGATGGCGCTGAGGCTACCTCAGAATCCAGTGAGTCCCAAGGCTCTCTACTTGCTGTTTCATAGGAGCTAGCCTGGAGGTATTTACACTTCCCACTGGGGTCTTTCTTTGGATCTTTTAAGTTGGCCCAAAAGGAACCCTGTTCTGCCCCAACTTTTTTTTCTCACTGATTTATATGGTCTATAAGGCAGTTTTGTTTTGTTTGTGGGGGAAATCTGGAGAGCTTGGAATTTTCTGACATATTCTGCCATCTTCCCACAATCTTTCTCCTTCCTATGAATTCTTAATTACAGTACTTTCCTTCTCGTATTTCCTAATTCTTAATTCCTAATTCTAATTCTATTAGATTGAGAGCTATTGAAGACAGGTTTTCTTTTGCCTTTCTCTGTATCCCCAGCACTTAGCACAATATTTGATTAGAGTACTTTATTTCTACTGAATTCTTATATCATATCATTCATGTGGCTTATTTATTTTTATTTTATATTTTGAGGAGGAAAAGGAGGGGAGGATGAAGAAGAAGAGGAAGAAGGAAGAAGAAAGAAGGTAGAAGAAAAAAGGAAAAGAAGAAGTTAGAAGAAGAAAAGAAAAGAAGAAAGAAGAGGAAAAACAAGGAGGAGGAGGAGGAGAAATAGAAGAAGAAGAAGAAAGAAAAAAAGAAAGAAAGAAGGAAGAAGAAAGAAAAAGAAGAAAAAAGAAAGAAAGAAGAAAGAAGAAGAAAAGAAAAAGAAGAAAGAAGAAAAGAAAGAAAAAGAAGAAAGAAGGAAGAAGAAAGAAGAAAGAAGAAGAAAAGAAAAAGAAGAAGAAAGAAGAAAGAAGAAGAAAGAAAGAAAGAGAAAGAAGAAAAAGAAAGAAAGAAAGAAGAAAGAAAAAGGAAGAA
Source organism: Sarcophilus harrisii (assembly GCF_902635505.1). NCBI lineage: Eukaryota > Metazoa > Chordata > Mammalia > Dasyuromorphia > Dasyuridae > Sarcophilus > Sarcophilus harrisii. The sequence goes on along the minus strand of NC_045426.1, from coordinate 381,052,492 downwards.
GAAAGAAGAAAAGAAAGAAAAAGAAGAAAGAAGGTAGAAGAAAAAGGAAAATAAGAAGGTAGAAGAAAAGAAGAGGAAGAAGGAGGAGGAGGAGGAGGAGGAGAAGAAGAAGAAAGAAGAAAGGAAAGAAAAAGAAGAAAGAAGAAGGAAGAAGAAAGAAGAAGAAAAGAAAAAAGAAAAAGAAAGAAAGCAAGAAGAAAGAAAAAGAAAGAAAGAAGAAAGAAAAGAAAGAAAAAAGAAAGAAAAGAAAGAGAAGAAAAAGGAAAAGAAGGTAGAAGAAAAGAAAAGGAAGAAGGAGGAGAAGGAGGAGGAGGAAGAGGAGAAGGAGGAGAAGGAGGAGGAGGAGGAGGAAGAGGAGGAGGAGGAGAAGGAGGAGGAGGAGGAGAAAGAAGAAGAAGAAGAAAAGAAAGGAAAAAAGAATAAAGAAAAAAAGAAAGGAGGAAGAAGAAAGAAGAAAAGAAAGAAAGAAAAAGGAGAAAGAAGAAGGAGGAAGAAGAAGAAGAAAAGAAGAACAAGAACAAGAACTGGATCTAGATCAGAGTTCTCAGGATCATAAGTTTCTCACTAGTAAAATGAAGAGGTCGATTTAGGTGATTTAGAAGGTTCCTTCCAAAAATAAACCCTCTCCTCCCCCGGTGTTTGGTACAACGAGGCGTCTGCGCGAATGCATAGAAATCTCGCTTCCCCCAGGAGGAAGTACGTCTCTCCTGGGACGCTTCCCGCAACAATTCAATCAGGGTACCAGGAGTTAGAGGAAGCCGCGGCTTCCTAGGGGGCGGGGATAAAGGGGAGGGGCTTAACGCGCAGCTAGAGAAGCGTCTCCGGCCAGAGAGCGTCTCCGGCCAGAGAGTGCGCTTGCGCACACATTCTTCCCGGGAACTTTTCCGCCGGCGGTAGTCGTTGGCGTCCGCCGCAAGCCGGAAGTGAGCGCTAGAAGGAGATTGGATTTCCTGTTTCCCCTCTGACGAGCGTGGGGTTTGTTTTGCTCGCGTCCTGTGGCGGCGGCAATCATGAAGAAGAAGAATTTCCTCAAGGTGGCTGCTGAGAAGCTGATGGAGACCTGTCCGGGCCAGGCTCGGTATCTCCTGTAAGAGAAAACGAGACCTCCGGGCGAAGGGGAAGAAGGGGTCCCCGGATGTCTCGGTGGGCGGGCCGGGAGCGTGCGCGGTGACGCGGGGGGCGTGGCTCCCCGTAGTCTTACTTCAGTTCCATTCAATAACCTAACTTTTTTTTTCTCTTTACAAAGCTGGCTGTACCACTCCTCCCAGGGTGAGTATGTAGGAGAATACTCGGGGAGGGGGGTTTGTGTGTATGAGTTAGCTCTGCTTCTCTGGCGAGGGGAAGCAGCGGGAGAGTCGGCCGCTTTGTATGCGGCGCGCTCCGGCGGTTATGGGCCAGATAGCCCAGTAAAGGCGGCAGCGTGAGGCGGGTGTCGCCTCCGTCCTTCCGGACGCCGGGAGTGAAGCTCAGGGATGTTGTTATCAAAGTCAGTGGGCAGGCAGCCGGGCGGTGCCCTGGCTCGTGGGCGTTTTCCTCGGCAGGCTCCGTGGGGGGCCTGGAATACTCCCTGCGGCTTTGTTTCTCTTAGCGACATTTAGAAACGGGGATGTTCTCTGAGGGCTTGTCTCCGTGCTCCCCGAGTTCCAGCGGCTTCTCTCTAGCCTGGGAGGAGCCGGCACTCCCAGACGGCACGGGGTTTGGGTGCCTGGGCGCCCCTACATCCTTTGTCCTCCCTGCCCTACTCTCCTCCTCCCCTCCCCCACTAACACTACCGCTCCCGGGCTCTGTGAGCTGGTGCTTTCCTCTTTGTAGCCCTATTACCCTGACAGGGTAGGGTGTCACCGAATGGCATCTCCCTCTGATGTTAAATACGGCAAGAAATGGCCCTGGGGGCCGCTGCCTCTTCCTGCGCACTCTCTTCCAGCCCTGCTCGGTCTGTGTGGGACTTGCTTAAACTGAAACAGGGGAGAGAGCTCATTCCCAGAAAGTCTTTCTCCCCCAGCCCTGTTCCCTCGGGTTCATCCCTCCCCTTGCTCTGTCAGTAGCCCTATATTCAGGATTAGAATGTGAGTTTCTGAACCTACCTGCTGGGAAAGAGCAGGGCAGGAAAAAACGAGGTTTCTCTTTGTCCTTTGGAATTAGGTCCCTTCTGGGCCACCACCCCTCTCCAGCTCACACTCTTCTGCAATACTTGCTCTTTCCCTTGTGGCAGGAGCACAAGCCAACTGTGAGCACTAAACCCCCGACTCTCCTTAGCATACAAGGCCGCCCCAGGTGATGGTTGTGAGCTGGGAGAAGTCACAGGCCAGTACAAGGAAAGCCATGGTCATGGGAAGAGTAAGTCTTCCTGACCTAGGATTAGTCACTGAAAGGATGCTCCCTCTTCCTTCTAACACCTCCCTGCCACTAAGGCCAGTTATTCCCCCTCTCCCCCCAAGAGCAACCTAATCTTGAAATACTTTTTTAGAAGAGGTACATGGACCTTTTGCCAGGGGTGCACTGTCCTCTCCCCCACTCCTTTTCTCTATCCCGTCTGTCATTCTCTGCATCCTAATTCCAGGGACATACTTTATGTCCTCCTACCTCAGTAGAACTGAGGTCATAGGAACCACCTTGGCCCTGAAGTCTGGAAGAGCTGAATTCAAATCCAGAAGAAAAAAACTTGGTGGTTATGTGACCCTGGTCAAGCCAACCTCTGTCTGCTTCAGTTTCTTCATCCATAAAGTGGAGACGATAGTAATATATACCTCCCAGGGTTGTTGTAAGGATGAAAGGAGATAATAATTGTAATTTAGTACAATACCTGGTAAGCTCTATTTAAATGTTAGTTGTTAAAATAGGCAAGTGTTCTCCCACTTAAAAATTTAGAGGGTTTTCTGGGGCAAGAAGAGGTTAAAACACTTGCCTGTCTGTGGTCATATGTCCAGTATGTGACAGAATCAGAACTGGAACCCAAAACCAAAGGATTTCAGACACATAAGTCATGCATTTATTTAGCAAATAAGAGTTTTACAAATTTCAATTCAAAAAACATTTAATATGCATTGTGAAGTATCTTTGGTCCTAAGGGAGATAATAAAGATAAATAAGATACTTGATTTTAAAAAGCTTTCCGTTTAATAGGAGTTAAGAAATGTGCAGTTCACTAGTATATCACAAGTGAAGTGCAGAAGAAAGATGTGGACTAAAATATTAAAGTTTGAAGAAGGTCAGGAATATTTAAAGCTTGAGGAAATGAGGAATGCTTTCATGGATTGGTTTTTAAAGTATGTTTTAAATGTAATTAAGACAGCTATTTATTTAAGGGAAATCATTGGTATATTTTTTGGCCACATTTATATTTGTACTATCAGTTTTTTAAAAATAAGAACCTACCTTAAATAGTATTTTTAAGCTAGTAATTTGCTTTCTTACTGTTCAAATTAATTTGAATTTTTTGAACTTGCCAGTATGTAGCAAGAAAGAAGACCCAGGAACACTTGAAAAATGAAAAATCAGTTTTTTAGTCTAGTTGAATTTTCCTTTTTGAAGTAATCTATCTTCTGAAGATAACCAGTTTTCATAAATGTTATCAAACCTGAATAAGAGCACCCTCCAGGATGGAAATTGTTTTCCAGAGGGCTTTTCTTTAAAGTAAAATCAGACTATAGAACAAATGAGGCATCAGTGGTATAGTAGGGTAAAAAAAAAAAAACTAGAAATGTAGAATTTCAAGTCATAATCTAGTATTATATCTTTGATCTAATACTTAATACATGTATGATATTGAGCAAATCTCTGTCTCAGATTTGTCAACTATAAAATAAGGGGATATGACTTAGGTGTGAAGGATGACTTTAAAGCACAAATCTTTATAAACAAAATTATGAAAATGAGGCATTTCATATACATTACTGAAACACATATAGAGTCATCTTGTTTTTCCACTTTGTCATCCTCCATTTTTTTAAAGTAGTATTTTCATTTATTGCATTTGTTTATAGGGCACTTATACCTATAGTTCTTTATAAGCCTCACATAAATATTTTTTGTTTGAATACATTTGTTCATGTTCCTCATTTTGATAAAAATTCTTTAAGAAGTATTATGTTAGTGGCAGCTAGGTGGCTGTAGTGGATAGAGCATCAGCCTGAAGTCAGGAGGATCTGAGTTCAAATTTGACCTCAAGACACAACACTTCCTGGCTGTATGACCCTGGACAAGTCACTTAACCCTCATTGCCTCAGCAAAAAAGGAGAAGTATGTTGAAATTAAGTTTGATTTTAGCTAAGAGTTATAACCTGCTTTTTTTTTTTTTTTTCCCCCCAAATTATAGATGAAAAGACGGTTTCAGAAGGCCAGTGTCCATATTGTTACCAGTTTCTGGTGCTGGATAGATACAGAGTTCGCCTCAAGCCCAAGCCAAAATTAACACCAAAAGTAAAGAAACTTCTTACTCGAGAATCAAAAAATTGTAGACTCACTTTTAAAGAAACAAAGATTCTTAAAAAGTACTGGGACTCTAAAAGTATTCTGGTAAGATTTTTATCTGAGTATATGACTAAAAAGTATCTTTTTTTTGCAAGAATCTTTTTATTTAGGCTTACTTTTATTGTGATTGTTAAATTATTGAAGACAAAAAAATGTTTTTTTCCTAAGACTAACATGACCTGAAATATCAGAATTATGTTTTAAGGTTTAGGTGTTTTTAAAAATGAAGTTCAGACAAAAAAAAACCCTCAATCATTCTCATTTATCCAGGGTATTTTTAAAAATCATGATTGTCTAAAGTTAAGCAATAAAAATATATTGCAAGCAATAAAAAACAAATTTAAAATATAACAACAAAATCATTCCCAGAATTAAAGTGTAGTTCTTTTCACATTTGTTCAATTCATTCTAATTCTTAATTTATTTTTCAAGTTGTCTTCCATTTTCTGTGTATAGTATATAAGTCCTTGAGTTTTTCTTTATTTTTATTTCTGTTATGCCTGATACCTTTTGGCCATAAAACAGGAATAAATAGATAAGCTTGTTTTGACATTTCTTTCCTCAACTTAATGATTTTTTTATTTAGTAGAGAGCTACCTATATAAAAGGTAAGAGATATAACAAAGTCTAATAATAGCCACAGTAGTTAGGTACCTGGAGTGCAATAAATGCAGTGTGCTTATTTTTTATAAGTGGATGTATTTATATCATCAGAAAATTTTAAACTCTGGCACTTATTTTATGGCAAGTCTTCAAGTCCCATGTATCATAAAGGCTCAAATCCTTTAGCGAACAATTTTCAAAATTTATCTAGGCATGTAATACAATGTCCTGTCTTTGCCAAAGGACAAGTTATATAGTAGACCTGATTTCAGAATTTCTATTGAAAATTATAAAACTGAACAGAAGGAAACAATAGTGACAACAGTTAAGAGAGTGTTATAGTTTCAGATCTTTGGAATGTTATTTCTTTGTCTTTTAAAATGGTGTTGACAGAATCATAGAAGATTTTCTTGCCTAAAAATGAAGAAAGAATAAGTTATGTAGAGGAAAAAAATAGCTGACAAGGTAGATTTTGAAAAGCATTATGATGACAGAGAGGCTGAGTTCTGGACTCAGGATCAGGAAAACCTGAGTCACCATTTCCATCCAACATGTGTAAGTTACTTAACTTCCCAGTGTTCGAGGTACTTTTCTGACTCTAGGTTGTAAAGAATCTTAGTAATAGGAGTTCCCTATCCCTTAAGGTAGATTTTGATTCTATTTTCTTATTTTGTTTTTACCCAAATGTAATCCAAAAATGGTTGTTGTAATACTTTGAAAGTGAAATTAAGAAGCCTAATATGACTCTCTTTTTTTTCTGAGAACTATTAATAAAGCACATCCTTAATTTAGAGGATCGAATTGAGAGAATATATATAGTACTTTAACAAAGGGATCATTTGAAATTAATATGTCTATCATGCCAGCTACATTCTAAAAAACCAATATATAGAAGACAGGAGTTAAATTGTTTTAATTGGAGGTCATTGTCTGGTCTATCCCTTTTATTTTAAATATATACAAGTAAACTGAGACTCAATTTATACATAACAGATTTTATGTATCTTTTTTTCTTTGTAGTTGGTTACCTGCAAAGCATGCAACAAAACAGTGAAGTATGATGGTAAAAGCAGAAGCTTTCTGGCAGAAATGAAAAATAATCTTAGCACTCCCAAGATCCAGTCTGTCCTGAAGACACCAGATATCAAATCTTCAGGATCTACAAAGAAAAAGAAGAAATCCTTCAGTAGTAATAAACCTGGCTCCCAAAACAATAGTCCAGCATTAATTTTCAGGTATCTGATAACTTTATTTTAAGTGCCATATTAAATATCATAATAGACTGTACGGATAGCTTGGTCTCACAAGGCTTCTCAAAGAAATCTTAATCTTCAGCTTTTATAAAAGGGAAAATGGAAGAAGGTATTCTTTTGAGCAGAAATAATCAAGGCTCTTGGACTATCTTCATTTACACACACAACGTTGAAATTTTTTTATGTTGATTGTTTTCAAAACTGAGAAACAAATTAAAACATAACTCCCTCTGCACTGTAGGTTGAAATGAGTAATAGCATAAAACATGTTCAGACCCTAAACTCATTTGATTTTAATGAGAATTAGAGTAACATAATTTTGTTCTGTGGTCTCTTTCTTGAGGTGATCCATGGATTCTTTCAGTATTGTTTTGCCCTCTGCTTTTAATATATCAGGGCAGTTTTCCTTGATAATTTCTTGAAAGATGCTTGATTGTGACTTTCAGGTAGTCCAGTGATTTCTGATATTGTCTTTCCTGGTTCTGTTTTACAGGTCACTTGTTTTTCCTGTGAGGTGTTTTATATTTTTTCAGTTTTTTGAATTTGTTTGATTCTTGATGTCTCATATCCTTAGCTTCCACTGTCCAATTATAACTTTTAAGATATTGTTTTCTTCAGTTAACTTTTGTACTTTCTTTTCCCTTTGGCCAGTTTTACTCTTTAAGAAGTCATTTTCCTCAGTGGATTTTTGTAACTCCTTTTCCATTTGGCCAGTTCTACTTTTTAAGCAGTTTTCCAAGCTGTTGACTCTTTTTTTCCTAATTTTCTTACATCACTCTCATTAATTTTCCTAATTTTTCTTCTACTTCTTTTATATGATTGTTAAATTCCTTTTAATCTCTTCCATGAGTTTTTCTTGGCTTGAGACCACTTCCTGTTTTTCTTTGAGATTTTGCTCTTAGGTGTTTTGACTATTGCCCTCTTCTGAGTTTGTGTCTTGGTCTTTTATATTTTTGTTGTTGTTGTTTTGTTTTTTGTTTTTTTACCTTTTTCTTTCTTTTAAATTTGATCTCTCTGCCCCAGGTTAGAAAGACACTGTCTTCGGCTTTTTATGCCAGAAGCAACAGGCTCTGGCTGTTTACCTGGTACTGCAATGATGTTGCCGAGGCCCATGGGAGAACCTAGTATCTGGGTGCTGTGTTTAGGGAGTATTGGGTATGTGGTGACTGATGCTGCTAGAAGCTCTAGGGCTCTACAGCTTTCCTGGTGCTGAACTGGGCTCCTAGTAGTGGTATCTGATACATGCTGAGGCCACAAGGGGTGTTTCGGTGTTTCCTCAGGTTGTATTAAAGCATGTGATGATCTGGCTCCTGGAGGCTGGCCATGAGCCAGGGCACATGGAGGCTCCCCATGTATTGGCATTCACCCCTCCACCACACTGGGGCTCAGGATATCCTGCTGGTTTGATGAGACAGAGCTTGTTGTCAGTTTATTGGGAAGCCTCCTGTTGTGGAATGTGCTCCCCCTTTATTCAAGTGATATGGACCCCTTCTGCTGACCTTCCAAGTTTCCTGGGCTAAAAGGTTGTTTTACCCCATCTCCTTGCTGATTCTGCTGTTCTAGGACCTGTTTTGAAGCACTCTTTTATGGTTGCCCAGAGTTGAATATGGAAGATTTACAGCCATTCATTGCTTTGTCCACCATCTTGATTCCCAGAACCAAGGACTCTTTTTGTCTAACATCCTCATTGTAGATAACATAGATCTAACTAATAAAAGTCTAGGTTCCTTTTTAAATACCTATTCAACAAACATTTGCAAAGTGCTCTTCATTTGAAAGGGACTGTTGCATGAAAAGCTTTCAACAGGCAAGCTTAAAACTTGTCTTCCAACCTTAGTTCACACCATTGCCTTTGGGATATTTTACTCACCAGTCGACCTAAATTGTTTGCTACTCCTGAGCCCTTTTCCTCTTTGCCTACACTACAGTGGGTAGTGGGGCTTAGTGGGTTAGACTCAAGCTCTAAAGTTACAACTGCTGAGCTTCAGTTTCCTCATAAATAAAATGAGAGGGTTAGAATATATGGTCTCTTGAGTGCCCTTACAGCTCTAGACATATGATCCTATACTTGAGAATGTGTCCTTCACCCATTCTTCACTTACTAAGTTCCATAATTTCATGTTCCATTAGCATCATTGCTATATTTACAGAACTTGAGAAATGTTCCAGTAAGTGGGGTGGACTCCATCTTGGGAACTTAGGGAAGGACATGGACAAAAGTCTTACAGGATGGGCAGGCACAGATGAATTGTGATCTGTATTAGTGAGGAATATTCACATTGATAAGACTGCAGATCTATTTACTATGCCTAACTCATGTACCTTTTTTGTTGTAAAAACTTTCCCTGATTCCTACCCTACAATTAAAAACCCTACCCATTACATCAGACAGCAGGGGTGGTACCAAGGACCTAGGAGTGGACCTAAGCTTCAGTTGAAATCTAGCCTCAGAAACAAGCTGTGTGACCCTGGGCAAATCAATTAATCTCTTTGCCTATTCCTTCAACTGTAAAATGGGGACAGTGTTAATACTTACCTCACAGGGCTGTCATGAGGAGTAAATCAGATATTTGCAAAAATATTTAGTCCATTGTCTGGCATAATTCTTGCTGTTTAAGTGCCCATTTCCTTCCCTTTCTTTTGTCATATCTTAATACCTTCGACATATCTTCTGAGATTGTTCTGTTTGCTCTGTTCTAGAGGCATTTATAAAAACAGCGCATCTGGAGGAATAAGCTCCATGGCAGGGGGTAAAGTGCCACATACCTGCCTCAAGGAAAATGCCAGAGGCACCCTTGCATGGGAACACACACAGAACACATTCTGAATGGTGTAAATTAAATCATGGACACATACTCGGAATTAATGTTGGTCACATTCCTTCACAGTAGGAATTAAAAGGGTCCTTAGCAGGGAAGGAGAAGCAGTATGTGTTCAAGGTTGTCATCATCATAGTTTTAGAGGAGATGCTACCTGAAGCATGACACCAGCCAGTTCTTTGAAGTGTCCTAGAGAAGCTGTAAGGATCACCTGATTAGTTGAGACTATTGAGACAAAAAAGAAAGAAAAATATTTTCATGTGAAATAAAGATGACAGCATATGTACCTGACATAATCATTGCTAGAATGCTAAGTACAGAGTGCCCCAGAACATTTAGTGCAGTTTTTAGGTATGAAAGCTGAAAACTTCTCTAAAACCTAAGACATCCTAAATAAGAATGAGGTTTTGTTTGTTACATATAGAAAGCTAAAGAATAACAAATCTCAGAGTCCAGTACCTACAAACCTTTGGCATTTTAGCCGTGCTCTAAAACTGAGCAGAAAAGAGACTTTTAAAAAGAAATAAATTGTTAATCTTTTACCAATATTAATTTGCACTTTATTTTTTTGTTTTGTTTTTCAGAACACCTACATCTGGACAATCAACACCTGATTCAGCCTCAAAAAGTCTCAGTAAAATGAAGCGTCATTTGTCTCAGCTGAAAATGATGCTTAATAGTGAAGAAAGCCAAAAGACCCCATCAAAGGACTTCAGAAATTTCTTGTCTTCCCTCTAAGCTGTGAATTTGGTGACGCTGGAACAGTTGTTGAAGGAGGGAGGCCTGCTTTGTCCTCACAGCAGCAAATAATTGTCTTTCACATCCTTTTCAGTACTTAGTAACTGGTGTTTCTGCAGTGCCTGGCACATAGTAAGAATTTAATAAATGTTTATTTAAATTAGTAAGTGTCTATTTATTCTTAAGCAGTTCTTCCAAGAATTAGACTCATCTTTCCTCTTTCTCCTGCATCAGTGGTTTGTACTGAAAATCTCTATGCCAATGTATTTGTTAACTTTGAGTAATCTCTTTTCTGATTGAAGATAGAAATATGCTGCATATTTTTCTTTGAAGAGAGAGATGTAATCACAAGAAGATATTCTAATTTCTGGGGCTATATTTAATTTCCAAGTCTAAAAATTATTTTATAACATAATGTGGTAATTTCTAATTTTTTATTTGTCCTAAGCTAAAATAGTACTGAAGGTTTCTTAGGATATTTAAATGATCAAGCTGCTTTCAATTGTATGCTGCTTGCTATTATATTTTTATAGTTCAGAACCTCTTTATTTTTAAAATTCAAAACTTTTTCTAGATCAGGAATTAATAGCTTTTCAAAGCTTTCCTAAGATTGGCTTTGCCCACAGTCAAATTCTCACAATTTTGAGAAATTAATTTGCACCTATCTTTTAAGGCCGAGATGGCTGTTTCTCTTACTCTGGAGATGGGAAATGCGGCAGTAGATTCTAATTGGGAGTAAATTGTGAAGACTTCCACAGTTGGAGATAAGTTTATCATGCTTGCCAATTTTTCTTCCCCCTTGGAGAAAAAAGAAATTCCAAAATAAGATGGGAACTTATAGGTAATTACTCAAATAAATATAAAAATGTGATGCTGGAGCCTGACTTTGGGATTATGTTTGCTACAGAAGTTGGGACAGGGCAGGAGAGATGATCACTGAACTTTCCCTTTAATCTTTCTTGAAACCAGAGGTCAGATCATCAGAGCCAACCAAAGCTATATAGACCCAACCTTTTGGTTTCCAAGAAGGTCTCAAAGGAGGCAGGGCTACATCATGGAAGAATTTTCTTTCCAATTTTCCCTGAAAGCAAAGCAAAGAATAACTTCCCAGAGTGTGATATACCAGGACCTAGAAACATTTGTATTTTAACAAGTTGTCGTACCTATAGGATCTGAGTATATCCCTTCATCAGAAGCTTCCTCAAGCTACGTATTACCATCTGTGCTTGTCAAGTTAAATCCAGGAGAAGATAATTAGAGATAAATACAGGTAGTTATTTTCCATGATTGTCCATGATGTCCTTAGTTAATTAGTCTGAAATAACAGACCCTACCCTGCATTCAATTTTTAAAATCTGCAATATAGGATCTTAGTTAGCCTTCATCCCATTTGATAACATACACAGAGATAAAGCTATGAAACCAAAGAATAAAATCATAGATTTTTAGACTTTTTGAATGATCTACTTCAATATTTTATTATGAAGCAGCCTTAGAGTGGTTAAATTGCATCATCCCATATATCACATAAAGTTTTTTTTCATCAAAAAAGCAATTGAAGGGGACTTAAAAAGACCCAATGAATGACTGAGCAAGAATCTGCTTACAATTTTCCCAAGAATTCATCCAGCTTTCACTTAAAGACCTCAAGAACCATTACCTGAAAAGGCATCCTATTTGAATTTGAGATCAATATAAATTGTTGAGAATTTTTTCCCCACAAATCTAAGTCTATCTCTGCAGCTTTCACCTTCTAGATATGCCCACTATGACCAAGCAAGATCAGTGCAATCCTATATAGTAACCCTTAAAATATTAGAAGTGAGTTGTCTTTTCCCCTCCCCACCAAGTCTTTTCCGAAGTAAACATCCACACTTTTGCAAACAATTCTTGTAGCTTAAAATCTTGAGGCCTTTCATTCCATTCAGTCCCACTAAGCAAATCAGTGGCTTCTATATATTGGTCCCTGGGGATTTTTTAAAGGCCTTCCCTACAATCAATTTATATTCTCCTGAGATGGTGGGGGAAGCTAAATGCACACAAATAAAATTTAGTATAAATCACTTCTAGGTAATTTGAAGAGGAAAAGGGTGTTAACTGGGTCAATAAAAATCTCATAAAAATGGGGCACTTGGCTTTATACAGGAAGGAAAAATGAGGAGTCCAAGAAAGATGAGGGCATACCTTCCAGTCCCATGGTGGCCTGTGTGAGTACAGAGCTGGGAATTGTGGAGTTCAGAAACCATCAAGTCAGTCAGTCCAAATAAAATATAATACATGTGAAGGGAAGTAATAAGTTCTTAAGGATAGATGGAGGAGGGAGAGAAAGGAGCTAAATCTCTGAATAGAAAGTTTATGTTGTGTCTAGGAGGAAGTGAGTAACTGAAGGTTTTTGCCAAAGTCAAGGTGGTCAGACCCATCCTAGAAATATATTATTTTGTCAGTTGGGTCACAAATGGAGTGGACAGAGGAGAGACCTAGCAGGAGGAGTTATTAGGACGCTATTAAAATAGTTGTATTGTGATGATAGGGTACTCAGGTATGAAATGGAGAGGTAGAATGGACAAGACAGTAACTGACCAGTTATGGAGAGGGTGAGATGAGGGAAAGGAAAGAGTTGAGGATATTTCCTAAGATTATGAACCTCAGAGAACGGTGCTGCCATTACAGAAATTGGACATTTGAGGGAAAAGGTAAGTGCAGGAGGGGAAGACGGTGCATTCTGTTTGGGCTTGAGCTGTTTTAGATGTCATCCAGGTGGAAATACCCAGCAAAGAGTTGACAAGATTTGGAGGTCTGGAGTGCTTGGCACTAGACTATAGATCTGAGAATTTTATCTCTGTAGAGATGAATGATATGCAGGGAAGCACGTGAGATTACCAAGGGAGAAATACATATAAAGTAAACAAAGTCCAGTCTATATTTATGGAGAACTTGTGTTCTCATTTATAAAATGGAAAAATAAAACCTGACTCCCAAACCTCATGGTTGTTATGAGAATTTTATTAAAGAACATATATTAAACCTAATAGATGAATAAATGAAGAATATTGAAAAAAATAACAATCATAATTATACTGTTGGAATATTATAGAGTTGTGGATTAACTCCTTATAAATTGTGTTAGATTTTTTAAATTAATTTTCATCATAAACTTAATGGAAGCCAACATGAAAAGAGTCATCTCAAAGCCAGGAAGATCTGAGTTCAAGTTCCAACTCAGACAAATACTAGTTATCTGATGCAAGGTAAATCACTTAATGTCTCGGTGTTCTATGCAAGCTCTCTAAGACAATAGGTTACAGAGAAATATTAGTAGTGCCCTATTCAGTTGTGTCCTATTCTTCATGATCCTATTGGGGTTTTCTTGGCAAAGATACTGGAGTGGTTCACCATCTTTTCTCCAGTGGATTAAGATAATAAAAGTAAAAAAATGATAGTAGAGAGACCAGTAAGGATCTTCCTAGATATACATAAAAAGAACAGAAGTAAAAGTAGAAAGCAGGTGGAGATAACAATAGGGAGACAGACCTAGGGTACTTGAGACCAAACCTTGTAACACTTTGCCTATGGGTGAATCAGTGTTCTTTGTGGGAGTCGTTATAATAAGGGAATATGGGAATAATATGGGAGGGGAGCTGGAGAATGCAGAGGAGTGTGTGATCTGCTCAGACAGCCTAGCAATGAGAAGTTGAACTCGATGGTCTACCAGGGAGACCCTGCTAGGGAGTGTGTAAGGAAGAGGGGGAAAGGAAGAAAAGAAGACGGAAGGAAACCTTGCTGTGGCCGTGGGAGAAGGTCCTACTCGTGATTGCTCTTAGGGGATAAAAGTGGTATTTTGTGAAGGGAGATGGGGAGCTTCATGGGTGTGGTCTGTGGTGTCTGAGAACTCCTAGGGATGGCGGGCACTTGAGGGAGGAAGAGGCTGTAGACCTAGAGCAAATGGTGAAAGAAAGTTACCAAGGAGAGTAGTGGGGTTCATAATCAGAGACCAGGCAAAGGGGTGCTACCGGAGAGCAGCATCCTCTCATCAGTAGGAAGTGACTTTCTTCTAGGACTGAGGGGAATCCTTGGGGCAAGCTCTACAAATCACTGCCAGAAATTGCCTGAAGGAGAGAACCCAGCATGGGTATCTCAGAAGTTTTAATCTCATGAGGAATCCAGAAAATAGAGGACTACATAATAATAAGGATCAGGAGCTAGGCAATGAGGATCTAGAGTAGACAAGAGAGGATGGATAATGAAGAAGTTGAGAGAAATCCTTTCTGAAAAGAGGGTGATGGGATGAAATTTAAAAACACCACCAACAATGAATAGGACTAGTTAAAGAGGAACGGAGAGGAGAAAAAGAAGAGAAGAATTAAATAACCAGATAAAAGCAAGAAAGAAGGGATTAATAAGTAAAAATTCCAAAGTGAAAGGGGTAACAAATATGAGAGTGAGATAGAAAGCCAGGGAGCAGTCTTTTAAAAAAATAGTAAGGTAAAGTAACTAAAAAGACATTGTATTTATAGTAAAAGAGGGAAAAATTATAACTTGAAAAATAATATTAGAGACAGATAAAACTATAAACCTAACTCATAACTTTAAATGAGAATGGATTAAATAATCCAGTAAAACAAAAGGAATGATAGGTTGGATAACAAAACAAAATCCTACAATCTATTGCTTTATAAGAAATATATTTAAGGGGTAGCTAGGTGACACAGTGGATAGAGCACCAGCCCTGAAGTCAGGAGTTCCAATCTGGTCTCAGACACTTAACACTTCCTAGCTGTGTGACCCTGGGAAAATCACTTAACCCCAATTGCCTCAGGGGGAAAAATACATTTAAAAAACAAAGTTATATGCAAAATAAAATTGAGGGAATGGAAAAAATTTACTGTGCATCATATGAAAGAGGGAATGGAAAAAATTTACTGTGCATCATGTGAATCTGCAAAAACAGAAGTTTAATCAAGCTTTCTGACAAAACAAAAACACTAAAAAAATAAAAAGGATAAGCAAGGAAACAAACTATATTATGCTGAAAGGAACCATGAACAGCAAATCAATGTCAGAAATAAATATGTGTGTTCAAAATAGCTTAACACCCACATTTATAAAGAAAATTATAGCTCTATTAATTGAGCTATAAAAAGATATCACCAATAGTGATGGAACAGTTTATCCCACTTTCAGTTTTGGATGAGTCTAGCAAAGATAAACAAATGAGGAAATATGGAACTGAACAAATTGTTGGAAAAACTAGAGCTAAAAAACTTATGGCATCTCCTAAATGGAATTGCAAAAGGATGTTCATATTTTGTTTTTTTGGCAAGGCATTTGGGGTTAAGTAATTTGCCCAAAGTCACACAGCTAGTATCAAAATGTTCTTTTTTTTTTTTTTTCCCCTGAGGCAATTGAGGTTAAGTGACTTGCCCAGGGTCACACAGCTAGGAAGTGTTAAGTGCCTGATGTCACATTTGAACTCAGGTCCTCCTGACTTCAGGGCTGGTCCCCTATCCACTACACCAACTAGCTGCCCCAGAATGTTCATATTTTTAAGTACCATATGGCACTTTTATAAAAACTGACCACAGCACAGAGATATTTTAAACAAATGCAAAAAAGGCAGAAATAGTAAGTAAAGTTTTTGTTGATATAATAATTAAAGCCATTGATTTAGGGACCACAAACGAAAGATACAAACCAAAATGAAGGCAATGACAAAATTCTAAGTATTGAATAGGTTAAAGAACAAACAATAGAGGTTATTGGAATAAAATGTTAATGATGAGACAGCATAACAAAATAATAGGATGCAGCTAAAGCAATCTTCAGGGAAAAAAAATCATACTCAACAAACATAATTAACAAAATAGAAAAAGAGAATTAATCAATTGAATACGTATTTTAAAAACTGGAAAATCAACAAATAAATTAATATAAAGTAAGCACAAAAGGAGAGATATTAAAAATGATATGATTAATAAAATTTAAAGCTGTTCATTAAAAAAGACTAATAAAATTGATCAACCTTTATTTTTAACTGATTAAAAAGAAGAGGATTGAAAAATCAAATAAACAAATTAAGAAATGGAAAGAATAAACATAAAATAAAATCAAAAGTCAATGTTACAAACTTATTAAGAATAAGCATAGCTTGAAGGAAAAGATATGAGAAGATACTCCTCCATTCCTTTGCAGAGATGAATGGAATACAGGTGTTGCACACAATGCACTTCTTTTTTTCAGATTTATTCTGGTTTTGCTGATTTTCCCCTTTTCTTTTTCTTCTTTTATTATTTTTTTTCTAAAAATAAAAAAGCACTTTGTAATATAGGATGGTTCTATGGGAGGAGCAGAGGGAGACACTTTGGGGAAACTAATGATGTGGAAATTTTTTTTTAAAACGTTAATAAGAGCATTTTTAAAAAGAAAGAAAGAGTATTAGAAGGTATGATACTCTTCATGGAATAAAGAAAGCAAATACTGGGGTACTTATTGTTCTTCCCTAGAATATTTTTGAGGGGAGCTCAGAGGCAGAACATCCTTCAAGTTAACCCTTATTAGATTGCTGCCTCCCTTTTAAAGTTATTTGCTGAAGCAGTTACCATACCTGTTAGGGTATCTTCAAAAAAGATCCATAAATGGCAGTCCAGTTCCCTTAAAAATTTTTTTTTTCATTTATTAACTCAACAAATATTTGTAAAGTGTCTAAAGGCATTGGACTAAGTCCTGAAGAAGATACAAAATTAAAGCCTGTCTGCTCTCAAGGAATGCATAACCTAGTTCTAAATCTTAAACACTCTCTCCCATTTGGTCAGGTAGCATCTATATGCTTAATCACATAAAAGAAAGATGTCAGACTATCTCTTTGTGGCACCCCTTTCCCAAAAGATTTAGAGTTGCTTAATTGAAGAATTCTGTCAATATGGGAATTTTTTTTTGTTACAATACACTGACAGAGACAGTGCTACATCTAAATACATAAAAAGCTAATCTGAAGACTTTCAGATTCATGTGGCTGACATGAAATGCATTCGTTCCTTGAGACTAGGAATCCCATATCTCAAAAGAAGCATAAAGAAATTTTCTCAACAAGGGGCTTAACTTCTTTGGTTAACCTAGTGTTAGAACATGATATTTTGGGAAATAACAAGCTTTCTGTAATAAGCCCTTCCCCCAGTCTGATCCTGAGTTCTCACATAAACTTGAATAACAGGCATTTGGAAATCATGGAGGGATAGATAAGAGATAACAGAGATTGGAAGCAGAGTAAATAAAGGTTTTGAAATTACTTGATTCTAGGAGTAATGGGAGAATTGGGTTCTTTGCAAGTGTCTATAGGCTTTACAACATTCAAAAAGGATACCATGTGTCAAGAAGTCAAAATTTGCAGGCTTGGATTTGAGTGGTCAAAATAATCTCAAGGGCCAGTGGAACAAATGTATGGGCCCCATCTAAAGGGAAGAAAGATCTCTAATGACAAAGACCAAGAGGATCACTAAGGACTTTACTTTGGGGGCTTTAAGGATTCCCTCATCAGTTTAAGATAGAAGAAATCTTTCACAACTATTTTCCTTAGTATACTTGAGG
Organism: Sarcophilus harrisii; assembly: GCF_902635505.1. Lineage (NCBI taxonomy): Eukaryota > Metazoa > Chordata > Mammalia > Dasyuromorphia > Dasyuridae > Sarcophilus > Sarcophilus harrisii. The sequence goes on along the minus strand of NC_045426.1, from coordinate 381,035,028 downwards.
TTTTACCAACATGTTTACTGATAAACATTTGATAAAGATCGTTGTACAGTGTAAGAGTCTTAAAGAAGGAAGTCAATTTAATAAAATAACAAGTATTTATTAAGCACCTACCATGTGCCAAGAACTACATTAATTCCTGGAGATACAAGGACAACAATGTCATTTTTCCCAATTTACAGCATGCAAGGTAAAATCTTAAGGTTGTTTTGTTCTGCATGTTTCTTGTTATTAATGATTTGGTGATTTTTATGTAATTGTGAATGCAATTCTTCTTTTGAGATATGTTTGTTCATATCTTTTCATCACTAATCTATTTGTAAAATGTATTTATTTAAAACAAATACAAAATAGGAAAAGAAAGAAAAAACATTGTCATATACACAGCAGAACATAAGGGAAGATTCAAAATATGTACCAATAAATCTCCATTTCAAGAAAGCATATAAAATTACAGAATTCCTTATACTCAGAACTGTCCATTTTTTCTTTCCCTCCTTGTAAATTTTCTTTTGCTCTCTGCTGTGCAGTTTTTAAGTATATTCTTTTTTCCCCTTTTCTTCTCCCTCCCTTCACTTTCACCATGCAAGCTACAGTTAAGCAGGGATATATTTATGTATACATATATATACATACATATACACATATGCATATGCACATACATCTAAAACATAGTAATATGGCTGACATGTAATGTATATTTTTCTCTTAATTGAATCTTTTTAAATTTTGTTTTTGTTTGATATCAATAATTACTATTCCTACTTTTTTTCCTAACAAATTTTATTCCTGATCATTGTTAATGTATTTGTGTATATTTTGTTTCCTATTCCTACTTACTCTATTACTTTACTTCTACTAGATAACTTGCTTTGCTTTACTTAATTTTTCCCCACTCCAAAGATCTCCCTCACTCTTTCCCTTCCTCTTTATCTCATTCCCATTAATGTACACATCCTTCTAAATCATATCTTATTCTATTCCTGCCCCTCTTATTTCTTTATATATTTTGGAGGGTATTATATTCTTCTAGATATATTTGTATTGTCATCTTTTTAACCCATTCCCAATGTAAGATTTCAGAACTACCAGCCCTTCTCCCCCATCTAATTCCTCCTTGTCAGCTCTTGTTCCTGAACCTCATTCATACAGCATAATTACTGTTTTAACCTTTTCCTTTTTGGAGTGTCATCATACTCTACTCAGCTCTACCCCAATTTTTCTTTTGGACTACCCATTTACCAAAAACAATTTTAGACATATGATTTACATTTCCATGTATCAAACAAAGAGTTTGTCCTTATTTAGCCCCTTTAAAGTTGTCTTTGATGTTGGCTCTTACAAGTCACATTTTCTATTGCATCAAAGTTTGTTTGAAACAAAATCCTAAAAATCTGACAGTTCATTGAATGTCCATTTTTTTCTTTCAATATTATACTTGCAGGATATATTATTTTTTATCCCAAACCTAATTCTCTTGATTGTCAATATGTAGCATTCCAGGACTTGCAGTTTTTTTTTTTGTAGCTGCCAATAGGTTTTATGAAATTCTAACTGCAGCCCCAGCACATTGGAATTAGGTTTTGTTGTTGTTGCTGTTGCTTTCTCTCTGATCTGGGCATTTCAAATTTTAGTAATGATTTTTCTATGTTTTCCTTGTAGGATCTCTTTCAGATGGTGATCAGTTTTTTTTTTATTTATTTCTACTTTTCCCTCTTGTTCTATCACTTCAGAACAATTTTCTTATTCTTATTCTTATTTCTTACATTACTGTGTCAAAATTCTTTTTTTTTTTTTTTTTTTTTTTGGTCAGAGCTTTCAGTTCATCCAGTTATTCTTCTCTCTTCTTGAACTGTTCTCCAGATCTGTTGTTTTTCTTATGAGATTTCACATTCTCTTCTTTTATCCAGAAGGGAGTTCTTTCCTAGATATTAGATGTTTTTTGTTCTATCAAATACTGGCTTAGTGAGTTCCATTGTTTGAATTATGTATATATATATATATATATATATATATATATATATATATATATATTTGCATATCTTTTGAGTTTCCCTTAGCACCTGTATTTCCATTTCCAAATGTCTACTCATTACTAGTCTTTTCATCAGGAATGCCTGCAAATCCTCTGTTCCATTAAAGTTCCATCTTTTCCCCTTGTTAAGAGTATACTTAACTTTGTAGGAAAGGTTGTAATCCTTTCTCTCTTGCCTTTTGGAGTATCATTCTAAGCACTTCTTTTGTTTAAAGAAGCAATTATTAAATCTTGCATAATTCTTATTGTCATCCTTTGGTATTATAACTCCTTTCTATCTACTTGGAGTATTTTTTCTTTCACCTAGAAGCTCTTGATTTTGGATATGCTATTCATAAGAGTTTTCATGTTGGCATTTCTGTAAATCACGACTGGATTTTTACATTTCCCTCCCACTTTGCCCTCTGGTTTAAGGAGTTCTAGGCAATTTTCATTTGTAATTGCCAGAAATAGTGTCCAGACTTTTTTTTTTCTTATAACTTTTGGAGAGCCCTAAAATACTTAATTCCCTTCTTGACCTGTTTTTTAGGATAGCTTTAAAAATACATTTCTTATATTTTTTATTTGTTGGGGGTGGGGTTGCTTTATTGAATCATTAAATAATAATTTATTTATATCTGTCTGGCCCATTCAAATATTCAGAGTGGTAGAAACTAGGCCTGCCAAGCATTGAATATAATGAGCCAGACCATGCCTTTTCAAAGGATTCAGGATTCTGTCTAGGGGCTTCCTCTTGTCACAGGACTTCTGGAACTCTCCCTGTTGTAGGGGCTATCTGGGCTCTTCCCTAATTAGTGCTGGACTCCCACCATAAGGTGGGCTACAGGGGGTCTTGGCCTGGATTTTGTAAAGGGTCCTTCTCCTACAGCCTAGCTGAATTTAACCTTCATTAAATGACAAAGACTTTGGTACGAGTCTGTTAAGGCCCAGAGTCGGTACTAGGCTGGTTTCAGGCTCTGTTTACATTTTGGATCAAATGAAAGGATATTTCTAAAGACCTTAGCCCTGCCCCTGGAACAAAGTAAGTGCTGTACAAATGTGTGTTCCCTTTCCTCCCTCCCCTTTCCAGGAATGCTGTGCTGGACTGGCCAGAATGCCTCAAGGTTGTTCTCTCACGCAGGGAGCTGTGGTACTGCCCCTTAGCCACAGGTGCCACTGCCTTGCTCCGCTCTCTGCATTAGACCCTCAATCTGCCAGGCAAATTTTCTATCCCAGGAAGTACACAGGAGAATCTGCACAGATCCTAATGGTCCCTCTGTGGAATTTTGTATTAGGTGGGGGAGTAGAGAAATAACTCACTCTATAGCTCAATAATGTGATGTATCCCTAAGCCCTAAGGGAGTATTTTCAGGGATATGGGATCCTCAGTGCTTTAATATACCAACATCTACCCACAATCCACTTCCACCTTCAAAAATGTGAATTTTTTTTCATTTTTGTATCACCCTTACTTCTTAGTATGTCTCTCTTCTCTGCTTCCACTCAGAGAGCCATTGCTCATAACAAGGAAGGAAAAAGGGGGGGGAGGGGGAAGCATTTCAGCAAAACTGACCAACATACTCAAGTTTGACAGTATATACAAATATACACCTCCTCTTCTGCCAGAAGAGAGGGAGGGATCCCCTTCATTTTAAAACACTGTCATCAAAATTATTTTCGGTGAAAAATAAATTATGTAACAAGACATGCAATAATGAACCCCTGTCCATTATGGTGGACTAACCTCATAGTCTGAAAGATCCAAATTCAATTTATGCCTCTGCCGTAGATTCCACTGAGCATCTTTGGGCAAGTTATTAAAATTCGCACTGCCCCCAGGCAAATCTGAGTCTATAAATTTTTGAGATGGTGCAGGACTGAATTGGTGAGAATTTCACCACCAATAGTTCTCTAAACAAATGAAACAACAGATCTAGTTTTGTTTTGTTTTGTTTTAAACCCACAACTATTCACAATGTTATATGTTGATTCATTTAAAGGCTAAGATTAATGGAAGTTCCTACCGGTTCATGGTTTGGGCTAATTTATTTCCAATATACATGAACATTTACATACTTCCTATGTATCAATGTTAGTGGCAGTTTGTTTGCTTATTTAAGTCCAAATAGCAGGAAAGGCTGAAGAAGAAAATATTAAATAGGTGCTTTTAAGAAATGATAGACTCTGAAGGACTCTTTTTTTTTTTTTTTTGCTTTGTTCTTTTTCTGAAAAACTTTTATTGATGAAATCCAAACTATAAAAATATTTGAGTACAATCTTTTGAGATCTAGTCAGAAGAACAGATTTTAAAAACAAACATACATTTCATTAATTGAGATTCAGTGTTAGGGTTTCCCATCATCAGAATCAACTGGAAATTTTCATTTCTTAATGCAGATCCATAACAAGATTTTACATATTTTATCTTTGAAATTGCCTTTTTACAGATAGATACTACCAAATACTGGTATTAATTCATGAGCATGTGCTTTATTTTTTTTTATTTTTTTTTTTTTTTAGTGAAGCAAAAATATTTAATTACGATTTGTTTCTACCTAACAGTATTCCCTCCACCAATTACATGTAGTTTTCAATAAGATTTTGAGTTCCAAACTTTTCTCCCTTCTTTTCTTCCCCCAGCAAGCAATCTAAAGTAGTTTATACATGTATAATCATGTTAAACATATTCCCATATTAATCATGCTGTGAAAGAATTAGAAAAGATAAAACAAGAAAAAAAAAGTGAAAATAATATGCTTTGATCTGCAGTCAGTCTCCATAGTTTTTTCTCTGAATTTGGATAAAACTTTTCATCAGGAGCAGGCTGATTTCAGAAAACCCTGGAAAGACTGAAATAAGAACCAGGAGAACATTGTACACAATCATCAGAAGATTATGTGATGACCAACTATGATAGCCTTAGCCCTTCTAAGGGCTAAATACCACGCAGTGATCCAAGACAATTCCAATAGACTTGGGATGGAAAATGCCATCTACATCTAGATAGGAAACAATTATTCTAAAGATGGATCAAACCATACTATTTTCACCTTTTTGTTTGTTTGCTTTTTCTTCCTGTTTTTTTTTTCTTTTAGGTTTGATTTTCCTTGAACAACATGACAAAAATGGAAACGTGTTTTGAAATAATGTAAACGTATAACCTGTATTTGATTGCTTGTTATCTTGAGGAGGGGGAGGTAAGAAAGAGAAGGGAAACATTTTGGAACACAGAATCTTACAAAAATGAATGTTGAAAACTATCTTTACATGTATTTGAGAAAAAAAAATCTTTTTCATTATGAATTTTTTTGTAATTGTCTTGGATCATTGTATTGCTGAGAATAGCTATCTATTATTGCACAATGTACACAATTGTGTACAATGTTCTGGTTCTGCTCACTTGACTCAGCATCAGTTCAAGTATGTTCAGGTTTCTGAACCCTGCCTGCTCATCATTTCTTATAGAACAATAGTTTTTCATTACTCTTCTTATAGAATAGTTTTTCATTACATTCACATACCATAACTTGTTCAATCATTCCCTTAGCAGATAGGCATACCTTAATTATCTATTCTTTGCCATCACAAAAAGAACAGCTATAAAATTTTTTGCACATGTAGGTCATTTTTCTTATTTGATCCTCTCTTTGGGATATAGACCTTCTAGTGGTATTGGTGGATCAAAGGGTATGCAGTTTGATAGCCCTTTGGGCATAGTTCCAAATTGCTCTCCAGAATGTTTGGATCAATTCACAACTCCACCAGCAATGACTGCATTAGGGTTACAATTTTTCCACTTCTTCAACATTTATCATTTTCCTTTTCTGTCATATCAGCTAGTCTGAGAGGCATAAAGCAGTATCTCATAGTTGTTTTAGTTTGTATTTCTCTTATCAATGGTGATTTAAAACATTTTATACGATTATTGTTTTAATTTCTTCTTCTGAGAATTGTCTATTTATATCCTTTGAACATGCAATGGGAGAATGACATATTTATAAATTTGACTCAGTTCTCTATATATTTGGAAAAATGAGGCCTTAATCAGAAAAATTGGCTGCAAAAATTGTTTCCCAGCCTTCTCTTTCCCTTCTAATCTGGCTGCATTGGTTTTGTTTGTGCAAACCCTTTTTAATTTAATGTACTCAAAATTATTCATTTTTCATTTCATAATGTTCTCCATTTCTTGGTCATAAATTCTTCCCTTTTCCATTGGGTCTGAAAGGTAAACTATTCCTTGCTCTCCCAATTTGATTATGGTATCCTCTTTTTGTCTAAATCCTGTACCAATTTCAACTTTATCTTGGTATAGGGTATAAAGAGTTGGTACATGCCTAGTTTCTGCCATACTATTTTCCAGTTTTCCCAGCAATTTTTGTCAAATAGTGAATTTTATTCCAGAAGCTAGGGTCTTTGGGTTTATCAAAAAGTAGGTAACTGTAGCCATTTACTATTGTGTATTGAGTTAACTAAGTCATCACTTTGTTTCTTAGCTAGTACCAACTAATTTTGATGATTGCCATTTTATAATATAGCTTTAGATCTGATATGGCTAAGCCACTATCTTTTGCATATTTTTTCAATTCCTTTGATATTCTTGATTTTTTGTTCTCCCAAAAGAATTTTGTTATTCTTTCTAGTTCTATAAAATGATTTTTGGTAGTTTGATTGGGATAGCACTGAATAAGTAAATTAGTTTACATAGATTTGTAATTTTTATTATAGTAGCTCAACCACCCATGAGCAATTGATATTTTTCCAATTATTTAGAACTGACTTTGTGTTCATATAGTTCCTGGGTTTGTCTTGGCAGACTCCCAAATTGTTTATATTGTCTACAATTATTTAAAATGGAATTTTTCTTCCTATTTTTGTTCTTGGGCTTTGTGGGCAACATATAGAAATGCTGGCGATACGTGGGTTTATTTTATATCCAGCAACTTTGCTAAAGTTGTTTCAAGTAGTTTTTTAGTTGATCTTCTAGGATTCTCTAGGTATACTGTCATGTTATCTGGAAAGAGTGGTATTTTTTCTCCCTCGTCTATTTTAATTCCTTCTATTTTTTTTCTTCTCTTGTTGTTAGCCTAACATTTCTAGTATAATATTGAGTAACAGTGGTGATAATGGGCATTCTTGCTCCATTTCTGACCTCATTTGGGAAAGCTAGAAGATGGTTTTAGATACTTATTTTATGAAACTCTCCCTTTATTCCTATATCTTTTGTTTTTAATAGGAATGGGTATTATTGTTATTGTCAAAATATTCTGTTGAGATATTCATAAGAGTTCTGTTAGTTTTTTTAATGAGATGGTCAATTACACTGACAGTTTTCCTAATACTAATTGAACCAGCCCTGCATTCCTGGCATAAATTCCACCTGGTCATGTTTTATTCTCATAATTAATCTCTTCGCTAATATTTTATTTAAAATTTTTTGCATTAAGTTATTACAGTAATTGATCTATATTTTTCTGTTTTGGATCTTCCTGATAAGTATTAGCATCATCTTTGGATCATAAAAGAAAATTTTCAGGACTCCTTTACCTATTTTTCCAAAAAGTTTATATAGTATTGGAATGGATTTGGGGTTTTTTTGTTGTTGTTTTGCTTTTCTGATGTTTGGTAGAACTCAAAGTCATTTACCCAAAAGATTTTTTTCCTTAGAGTTCATTGATGGCTTCTTAATTTTTTTTTGAAAATGGGTTAAATATTTCATTTTCTTTTCTGTTTATCTGGGCAATTTATATTTTTGTAAATATTCATCCATTTCACTTAGATGGTCAGATTTAATGGCATGCAGTTGGCAAAATAATTCCTGATAATTGTTTTAGATTCCTCTTCATTGGTGGTGGATTCATCCTTTTCAGTTTTGATACTGGTAATTTTGATTTTCTTTTTTTTATAACAAATTAACCAAAGGTTTAGCTTTTATTTTTCATAAAACCAGTTCTCGTCTTTGATTTTCAGTATTTCTAACTTGGTATTTAATTGGGGATTCTTATTTTGTTTTTTTTTTTCTAGATTTTTTTAGTTGCATACCCAATTCACTCATTTCCTATTTTATTCATGTATTTAAAAAATATATACTTCCCTCCTAAGAAGTGCTTTGGCTGCATTCTGTAACTTCTGACATGTCTCATTTTTGTCATTTTCTTTAATGAAATTGTTTCTATTATCTCTCTGCTTCAGATGTATTTCTGAACATATTGTGGGATTCTGGTTCTTAATCCAGTCTACTAATAATCACTTCTGTTTTATGGGAGAGTTCATCCCATTCACATTGTTATGATTCCCGTGTATTTCCTTCTATCCTACTTCCCTCCTCTTATGCTTTTCACTCCTTTCACCCTGTTCCTCTTCATCAGTATTTTACTTCTGACCACCAGTCTTTCTCAATCTGGCCTCTCTTTAACAGCCCACCCTTCTTTTTTTTTTCTCCTTTCCCCTATAGGACAAGATAAATTCCTGTATCCAACTGAATGTATATGTAATTTTCTCTTTAAACCAAATCTGATGACAGTAAAGCCCAAAGAATGCTCACCTACTCCTGAAGGACATTGGTCAGCTAGTTGCATTTTAAGGACAAAGTCACCCAACTGAGTGATTCATTATTTTCACTTGCCTATTATGGGATTCATCAAACATCTCATCTGAGAGGAATGCAAAATAGCCTGGGATCACAGAATATTAAAGTTAACAAGTGATCATTTAATATGACATTCTAACTGAAATCCAAACACTTAACCCTCACAGTCAATATTCAGATTCCATTTAAAAATCTCTATGGGTGATTTTCGGGAATTTATTATCTCAGAAGGTAGTTAATTCTATTTAATTGCAACTTCTTTCCCTATAATTTTTGCCCACTAAGGAGAACCCTTGGGAGGATTTGGTCCACTATGTATCAGGACTATAATGAATGAGATCTAACTCATTTTAATTAGACAATGCAATGTTACTAAGTGATGTTGGTTGGCATGTGCTGACAACTGTAACTGCAAATCTGCTCGGAGGATCACATTTTGCTTTGGGTTTTTTTCCTCAGTAAGAATTTTGAAGACAATTCTTAAAACATCACTTCTCTTTTTATGTGTGTGTATTTTATTCTTTTCAATATGAAAAACCATTATACAGAAGTGTTCTTAAAGGACATGAAATACACAAGAATCACAAATCCAGGGAATAGCATATGATGAAACAATAGTCTGTACATTTTTAATAGTGTGTCTCCTTTTTTAACAACTTGAAACAAATAAAATTTGTTACAAAGAAGTTACAAAGTGCTCCATTATTTCTGTACAGAGTGCAACCTAAAAACCATGCGGTAAGGAGGGAATTATTGTAATAAAGGTCAAAATTATACCAAAATCCAAAAACCATCACAATGAGGATGAAGAGTCATTGTTAAAAGATGCTCATAATTTGATTACTCATCTCAAAATAAAGTTACAATTTTTTTCTATTAAAAATTGGAGAAAAATTTCTCTTGGTTAAAAACAAATTAAAACCGATAAAAACACTTCTACTAATAACCATATAATTTCTATAGCAATAGAAAACAAGCTCTTAGAAACCACTTCATCTTCTTTGATCCCATTAAGATTTTTAGATTATAATAAATCATTACAAGGGCATTGTCTGTCATTTGTTTTTGTTTTATGTTCTCTAAAATAGGAGTGCCATCAGGTAAAGCCAGAAACATAAAACATATAAACCTGATACTTCTTCTTTTAAAAACTGTCTTATTCAATAATAATTTAAATCACTTGAAATACTCCTGATTCCAGTGATGAGGGTACACAACCTCCAACAGGGCACACTGCACCCTTTTCATGCCTTAGTACATCATGAATTTTTTTTAACCAAAATTCAACACCTGACAGACATTTAGACAGTGACAATTAAGTTCTTGTTAGCTTAATTTTAATTATCCAAAGTCACCAACTTAATCCTTCATTTACTGATGGGCCCTTCTGCACATAGCTAGCTTGGCCCTTGGATGGCAGTCTATCACCAGAGAAGTACTGAGAGCCTTTCTAGTTTGGTGGAAGCTTCTGAACCATTGACTTAGCCTTCAACAGCCCAGGACCAGTTCCACCATGATGAGGCACTGGAGGAAAACTATACAATATAATGTTAAACCTAATATAAATTACATACCAGCTTTTAAAAATTGTGTGGTGAAAATACTTTTAATCTTCTCATTTACAAACCAAGTCAAGTTTATTTTCCAATGTTATTTTTAAATAATTTGCTCTGGAATAATTATGGCCTTCTGGGGAAGAGGAAGAATTTTTTTTTTTTTTTTTTTTTGCTAAAAACTCCAATATTTATAAATCCAAGAATCAGTTAACAAAATTCTGTTGTAAAGTTTTATAACTGTTAGGGAACTATTACATGTGAGGACAGTTTTTAACTCTTTAACGCATAATAATTTTTCAAAGACTTTTGAGCTACCCTGCACTTATATTAAACAGAAAGGAAAAGAGCAGCAGCTAGATTCCGTTGGAAGAGAGTAAAGTTCCTCTCTCATTTAAAAGATGGAAATCTACTCTCTCTTAAATGGAAAAAGACACATAAGATCTTTTTGTACAAATGCCACAAGGATGTTGGCACAAAGCCCTCAGTGACCTTAGATGAGTCCCAGAAAGCATATCGGTCTAAGACAACAGTTTGGCCAAAATTACTGCTCACTCGACCAGAGCATATCTTGATCACAAACAAAGCAACTGAGAGGAAATAAACAGACCCTTTGAATACTGAGCTGGCATATCTAACTATAATGTGGAGAGCAGTGTCATTGCATTTTAAAATATTAACAAGTTAGGAAAACAAGAAAATAACACCTGTTTTAAATGTACTTTAAAAACCCTTTTTAAAAAAAACCTTTCATCTCCAAATTTATACTTCTCTAAGTGAAATGCAAGTGTCAGTTCAATACATATGACTAAATGAAATAGTATCATAGGAAAAATGACAATAAGCATGATCAAAAACATTTGCAGGGATGGCCTTTGATAATGAAGGATTAAATCTGTGATTTTCAATAATGAAAATTTAGTTAACAAGCACTTGATTGTCATTAAAGACTCTCATTTTCTATATTTTGACCAATAGATCACATTCAGAAATATGTGTAGTTCTAAAACTCATTTTTAATTCCTAGGACTGGACCCTCATTAGCAAGTCCATCCCTGCTTCACCCCACACTCCTATTCCCCACCACACCATTACACCCCACTCAGCAGTCAATCTATAAGAGAAATTCCAAAACATAGAAAAATATAGAATTTGAGGGCAGGAATTGGGGACAAAGCCACTTTGGGATTTAGCTATTTATTGTGGCTAAAACTTTTTCAAGTGTAACTGATAATGAGTACAGGGAGACTATTACAAATGTGGGGAATAGAAAATGGGGTGAGGGAAGGAGACAACAAACCCAGGTTGTAGGACCTTGATCAGTTAGTAATTCCGTGTCCCTGAGCCAGCCCCTTCCCTACTACCAAGGATGGTGTTATCATGACTATTACAAAGCGAAATCTAATCACATTCCTATCCTAGGAAAAGGGGGAGTAAAGGACTGCAAAAATGAAGAGAGTCAAAGATGGGTTAGGTACAATACAAGATCTCTTCTGGATGTCCTGGAGAGAAGAGATTTGGCCCAAGGAGAGATATGAAACTTCTTACTTAAGAAGTATTAAATTTGTATTTCCTCTGTGTCAATATAGATCTCCCTTACATAAAGAGATTTCTTTGAGGTACGTAGTTGTATGTCTAGAAAAAATATACAAGTTAAACAAGATATATGAACCACTATAGCAGATACTGAGCATCTTTAAAAACTGAGGACATTTTTAGGTCACTACTTTGCTATGTGGATACAACAGTCTTTTGAATGAAACATTACTGTCCACTTACCAGATAGTAAAAAGATGTTGCCGTTTTGGCATACTATGTACTATATTGTAACATTTGAGTGATTGCAATGTTTAATTTTAGTACAATTTTGTTTTCCCAAAGCATATGGTGATTTGAGGCATGGGCACAGAAATATATATGTAAATACATATAAAGAGAAAGATATTGAGAGTATGGGTACTTCTACTTCTTGCAGATGACAGTGAAGTACTATGAATCATTTTGCAGAGAAAATATGAAATGGGGTTTGAGACTGCTGGATTAGATCAAATGAATAGATAAAAAACAGGTTTGTAAAATTTCCATCAGATGTACATAAATCCAAAACTCTGCATTTAAGGGTTCATCACACTGATCTCTTAACAACCCACAGAGTAGCTTTGAATCCGATAAATGAAAGATGTCTCCAATCCAGGGTAGGAGAAACCAGGTTCCAAGCTAAATGGTCAACTTTTTTTTTGTTGACCTACTATGTTCCTAACACTGTGTTAGATGCTATACAAGGAAAAGGAAGTATAAGACATGGTTCCTTCCACAAAGAAATTTCCCAGAAGAAAAGATGGAGAATGTCTAACTAAAACGTCATCATTTGTGGATTTACCATTAGTATAAGAAAACAACATAGGATAAGAGAAGGCAGGGTTGGGATGGGCACAGACATTGCATTTTACTATTGCCTAAGAGACTGAAAGTTACTTAAACAACTAGCAGTGACCATCATTATTATGCATAAACCCAGAATAATTAAGATGGGTTAAAAAGCCACTCATGTGCTTAACTATATCTGTAGTCTTTTTCAGAGCCACTCAAGAATGATTCTTTGGAAAACCTTGAGTACCAACTGCCCTCCAGCACCACTAACCCTACAAAAACACAAACACAAAACCCACATCCCAACTTTTAAGACTTTTCCTCAAGTCACCAGCACGTTTATTTTTTTAAAAAGTTGTAATTTTATTAACAACATTGTATATTGCATTGAAATGAAGTTATGACAGACAGTCATAGGCAGACAAAAAGTAAAGGCAGAAAATTCATGTTCAGATGTTATTGCTTAGAATAGGCAAAACATCCTTTTTTTCCCCCAAACACCACATAGTTTGTTATTGGCTTAAAACATTGCATGTCAAACATTTCATTTTATGTAAATGTATTTTAAACCAATAATTAATTTATGTCTGTCCACTATAGCAATAGACTTCCATTTTAACAAGGTTTGGATCTAATGTAGCAATTCTGACATATGAAGCAGTTAAAATGAGCCTCTTATAATACGATTTACCAAAGCATTAGAGAGCTTCATCTGTAGGCTCTGTATAATCACTTATCAAAAGAGGTCCTTTTATTGTATGTTCTTTCATCCTAATGATATTTTTGACTTAAAATAATAATCCTTTTTGGATTTTCCAAAGAACTAGCCAATCAGAGCTTACAATTTTTTTTTCCCATGCAAAGGCTGCTAAAGGAAACTTGACCACAAAAGTGAAGCCTAGTATCTCTGTAAAAAGAGGAGTCCAAGTGATAAAGTCAAAGCTTGCTGTTGGGTTCTGATTAATTTCTTAAAAGAACTGCCTTCTCCTCCAAGACCCCTCTTCCAGAATGTGAGATTATATTGAGGAAGGGAGACATCAGGGGAACGCGTGAGGAGGAAGTATAAAATGATTCCTCAGTACCAGCTTAAAGAGCTTTGCCTGAATTGTAAGGTATTATGGCAGAACCAGGCTAACATTCTCTTATTCTCTTCCAGACCCAGGTGGTATTTTTATTTTTCCCCCTCCCCCAGCAGATAGGGGCAACTAGATATCTACCAGAATGAACCTACTCACTCGCTACAATTTCCTTCCCCAAAACATTGAAGGGTATCAACTCAAATCATAAAACTTGATGTTCTACAATTTTTTTTGGATAATTGTTTTTTGAAAGACTAGGCAAAATTAAGAGATGGCTATATGGTAGGGTAGAAAGAAACAATTAAAACTTGGAATCAATTGTCTATTCACTAAAAATTCTATTTAGGCAAATAGCAAGAAGACTACTAATTATTAGTGGTTTGGAATTAAGTATCATCTGTAACAGATATTACCCCAAAATAATCTCTATTTCTTGGGCGAATGGAGTCATCAAAAGACTGCCAATGTGACACTCCACAGTTCTTCAGAAAAAAGGCACTGTTGTGCCCTAACACTGTCTCCAAAAAGGAGTCCTTACTGTCTTCTATATGCTTTGTCCTGAGCAGTGGAGGACAGGGATTTGAAGACTTGAATCTCAGTCTGAGATATATGATTAGAATGATTATACAATGAGGACTGAGAAAGGTAGGGAAAGGCAAAGAGAATGGGAGATGTCCTTAATTCCTTAGTACTATTGCTAATCAAAAGTTCATATTCTTCTTCCTAAAAAAATATGAGGTCACTATTGTTAAAATATGAAAGAGAAGATGTCAACATTAAAAGTCATACATAAGCCAAAAGGACATTTTGAACAAATGAAAACATTTTTTCTGAACCCTCAATAAATTCAGACTAAAGAATGGAATATTTTTATACACAAATATTAAAAGGAAAAAATTTCTTCTGAACAAAATCACTATTTTTTTAGTAAATTCAAAAAAGTTGAAAATAGGGTCAGATACAAACTTTGATGTTTACACAAGATGAAGGATCGGGAAAGCACATCAAACTCTTATAGTCTGCAAGATTCACCTAAGAAATTTCTTTAAGAAAGATTAATTTGCTTAGAATACTTTTCAATCCTCTTTGTTAGCCAAATTTTGATGAAAATATTTATGTTCTTTCATATTAAAGATATTTCTGGACTGGAAAAATATTAAAAAAGGATGATATATTATTTTAAAAGAATTAGACCATTACAACCTCTGATTTTTTTTCCTTCTCTACAAAGGCTGACTTAATTCCAAAAGTGAGTAATTACTGCTATTTTGTCTTTTTTTTTAAGAAGAATCTTCTCCTGCCAAAGTTCTCTAGTTGGTTTCTACAATACTACAGGTATAACTATACTGGAGTTAAATACATTAAGTTTCCAGGCAGGCTTTTATGGGCTAGCTTAAGAACCTAAACATTTATAAGATCATTTCGATGGGAAAATGTGTACCAAGTCAACTTAATTCAGGCAATCATCACCTTTTCACCTTGACTACTGTAATATTCCTACTAACTGAACTGGATTTCAGATTTCTCTTTTTAGCCATCCTTCACATAGCTGCCAAAATGGTTTTCCTAAATTCACATGTGACCACTTTTCTGCTCAAAAGCCTTCAAAAGCTATTACCTCTAAATAAAATGCAAAATACCACATGGTAGCTTCCAGCCTACCTTTCTAGGTTTTTTTCACAGCCCTCTTCATACACTTTGTGTTCCAGTCAAGCTGGCCTATTTGCTATTCCCTTAGTTTGATATCCTATTTCCCATTTTGATAATTTTACAAAGGCAATCCTTAAAATTTGGAATATACCTACTCCTTCCTGGTATTTGCTGCCCTTGCTTTCATCAAGGCCCAACCCATGAGCCATGCCCTGTGAGAAGTGCTTCCTTATGTTCTCACTTGATCTAATTTTCTCCTCTTCTTTCTTTGAATGCTTTATTAAAATGTTCATATATTGTATATCCTCCCAGTAGAATATAAATTCCTGGAAGGCAGTGACTATTCTCTCTTTTATTTTTATAGCTCTAGTGCCTTATACACAGCTGGTATTATAAATGCTAAGATTGGACAGAAGAGCTAACAAACAACTTTCAGACTTTTGGAATGCAGGGCACTTGTAATTGAGCTTCCCATATTTACGTGTTGAGGAGAGCCCAGATTAAACCAGTACAATTGCTAGTCACACATTTACTGCCATGAAAGATGAAATTATTCTAAATTCCTTCTCAGGTTTTACAAGAATGCACTTTATGAAGTTTCCTCACATTACTATTATTTTTCCATAGTTGAATCTTAGAAAATAAATATCCCCCTTCTATTATACATGCATACTATCTATGAATATGACTAACACTAAAAAATAAATATTTACACTGACGACACTGAGACTATGGAGACTTTTTGGTTTCTAAGATGTAAAAAGAGATGATAATTTATTGTCTATACTAGGTCATATATACTTACAACAGAAATGAAAATGTCTAATCTGTAAAGCAATGCACAAAATGAAAAATTTCCATCATTTATTGACAATGTCATGAACAATTATACTAAAATGGCTATTACCTGGTACAAACCCATTGCTAAAAATGCACTTTAAAAAGAAAGCATGGGATCCAATAGCTCTAACACACAGTGTTACAAATAAAAGAAAAAAACATATTTGTTTTGGTAACTCTGGTTATATGCAAAATATACCAGATCTGTAGCACTGCTTTTTATTCAAAAACTTTGAGGGGACATTAAAAGTGTTCCAAGTGACTACACAGAACACTACAACTCATCTACAATGTTCTATCTGTAGTGCTGTCTGGATATTGGAGCTAAAAATAAATGGAAGTTGGGAAAATAGTTGGGAAAAGTCACAAAATGTGTTTTTATAGTCCAATTGATTTTGTAGATTCTTCACATTAATGAGATCAACTATACTTAAGTATATGTATACTTAAGTATATGCTAAGATAAAGCATAGATTTATCTCCATGGATAAGAAATAAAGATTTATATCTTATTAAATTAGCTCCAGAATCAAGAATAATTTGAGGGATCAACTCTTTGAATTGACAAATTCCTAGAAAGCATTTCCAAGTTTGTTTATTCAAGTAATTATAAGTAGTGGCACACTCAATGCATATACCCAATTAAGCATGCCATGTTTTTTCTACATTGAGAGTTGGTGAATTAAGATAACCAAAGTAATGCTTTTAATAGGCAATAAGCAAATTAGACTCTTCTATTGTCCCACTGACTATCAATGAAACGTCAATGTGCTCAGGGACACAGTGAGTAAGGTGAAAACTGAAGTCTATCCTGGGATACTTTAACTTGTTTCCATATTCTTGTAATATTAAATAAGTTTCCAGTAAGTTCAGAAAAAACTACTCTCTTGTCAACTTAATATTACCCTAAGAATGTGAATATCCTCAGTTTGACTCACAAAATGATTTCCATTTTCATGTGTGTCAAGTCAAAAGTACTGAGAGGCACAGACAAGGTGACACTGGAGTTGATAGACCAGGGTAAAGCTTAGCCTTAATCTGTCAACTTTATGTCCTCTTTATCATCAAATCCCTATAATATATGAGTATAATGTCCCAACCTCCTGATTAGTTCTTTTTCTGAAGAAATTACATATCATACAGTGATTAGATATTGAAGTTACATTCACATATTAATGCAGAAACATAAAGAGGAACCTTCAAAATTACATAAAGAAAAATAGAAAGGTTTTAGTTTCTCACAGGGCCCTGGATCAAAAAATATATAAAAGGATCTTTTTAAAATAATCACTTTTTTGTGAACATATTAACACATGGATGTCAATTTTTAAATTGTCATGTTAACTTGCCAATAAAATAGGAAAAAAACCCAACATTTTAAATATTTTTATAATTTTTTTTTTGGTATTTTGTTGGGGATATCTGTGTTGTGTCACTTTCTCAACAATGTACAAAAATAATACTACAAGACTATCCACTTAACCTATCTCCAGCTCTTGCAAAGTCCTGAGGCCCTGGAAAAAGCTGTTGTCATCAATCCTCACTGTAGATGTCTCCAGCAAATGGCAGGTGCACATGGCTGCCTGTGACATTGGGCAACCGAGACAAATCTGGCAGGTTCTGGATTCGAGACCTGAGTTCTTTTCGAACCTGGGATACTCTGGCTAACTTGCGCTTGTATTCCTGAAATGAAATAATTTTGCATTAGCACTTGGAAGATTACACCAAGATTAGCTTAGCTAACAGTTAGCTGATCACCTCATGAAGCTTACAAAATGAATGAACAGTGAGAATGTAATTTAGTCTTTAGGATGGCTAGTCAGGACTATAAGAAAACGTTTTGGAAATATGACTAATCAGGTAAATTTTGATGCAATTATATTAGTACCAATGTTCCTATCCTGTGGAGAATGAGAAGTGAAGATAAAATATATTAGTACATCTGACAACAATGCATAAGCATTTCATGCAATATAATATTATTAGAAATCTAGATAGTGGTATAAGGTGCCTTTATCAGATTAGATGAATAAAGCATTTACTTTTATTTCCCCTATTAAGCTGTGAGAAGATGTACATATTTCTTGAGCAACAAACTGCTAATATATATATATATATATATATAAAATAATAGACTTCACAGTTTTTACAAAAACTGAATTGAAAAAAATCCCTTGATTTTACAGAATCCATGAAGGGTGAGGCTGGGTACCGAAGATTTCAGACCTCACCCTGGGCAATAATATAGCCTGGGTTCAAGTCACCCAGGAAAACACTTTCCAGCCTCTAAAAGAAACAAGAAATAGGGTCTGCGCTTAAAGGGAAAGAAGTTCAGAAGCTAAAAGACCGGTGACTGAGAGCCAATTTCCGTGAACTTTGGATAAGGGAAGGGTAATGAATCAAGCAGTACCTTTCTAAAAACCTTTGGACCTATGGTTTCTATCTTAGTATATAATACCTATATATAACATCTATATATTAGTATATTACCAAGCTAGATGAAAGAGTAGCCACAATGAAGGAAGAATAGTAAAAACAGCAAAGAGTAGTTCATAGGAGACGAAAAAAAGTTCATGCCCTCAGATGTATAGTTATAAATGCATGAAATACGGGAGGTCAACTACAGATTCTAATACAAGGAGGCAAATTTGACTAGCACTGAAATTTGGTGGGATAGTCCCATGATTGGAAGATGGTTCTGGAAGAATATAACTTATTTTGAAAGAACTAAATAAACAGAATAGGGACCTATTAAGAAGATTTAATCATATAAAAATCCAGAACTCAAGAAATAGGAAATTGGTTGGAGAATATTTCAGTGAAGATTTACTGGGGTGATGGGCAATAGAAAGGAGGAAGAGAAACAATAGGAATGTACTTTAAATGATCTGCAAAGGAGAAAACAGATGAGGAGTTTAGGAAACAGATCATAAGCCTTATACAGAAATAACAGGAACAGAGACCTTCAAATAATAATACATCATTTGGAGTTCTCTACCAACAGCAGAATTAATGTTTTGGCTGATTATGAGGTAAGGTATGTGAAGTGTTTTGCAAATCATAAAGTGCTATATAAATGTCATTTGATGTCTATTCATCAGAATTTCATCCTCCAAAAGGTAACTGAAGGTTACCTCCTAAGAGGAGGTACTGTTCTATAATCTTGGCCCAATATGGTCCAATTAGTCACTGGATTAGAAATGATAGGCATTCCTTTTATGACAAAGTTAACAGATTGGTAGATCAAGAAAGGTCAAAAGATTGATGACTACAAAAGGTTCCTAATAGTCTCTCATGAATTTATCCTTGTGAATAAGATGGAGAAATGTGAGCTAAATTAAAGTATAATCAGGTAGAAAAAGAATGGGTTGAATGGATAAATTCAAAGAACAATTAGTAACAAATATTATTATTAGAATTAATGACTCAATGTTAAGGCTTCAACTGAGTCCTGGGGATCTGTGACTAGCTATTTAAGAAGCTTAAATCAAAGAGTTGTATCACACCTTTTAGCCCATTTATAACTAGCCCAAAATAAGTTATTGACTAAAATATTTTAAAAATCCCTATCCTGTTTATTTAGTTCTTTTAAAATAAATTATATCCTTCCAGAACCATAATTTACTATAGAACAACTGCAAAGATGACTCCAAGCTACCATCCAAAACAAGTATCCACCCCCCCCCCCTTTTTTTTTTTATTTAATAGCCTTTTATTTACAGGTTATATGTATGGATAACTTTACAGCATTAACAATTGCCAAACCTCTTGTTCCAATTTTTCACCTCTTACCCCCCACCACCTCCCCCAGATGGCAGGATGACCAGTAGATGTTAAATATATTAAAATATAAATTAGATACACAATAAGTATACATGACCAAACCGTTATTTTGCTGTACAAAAAGAATCAGACTCTGAAATATTGTACAATTAGGTTGTGAAGGAAATCAAAAATGCAGGTGGGCATAAATATAGGGATTGGGAATTCAATGTAATGGTTTTTAGTCATCACCCAGAGTTCTTTCTCTGGGCGTAGCAGGTTCAGTTCATTACTGTTCCATTGGAAATGATTTGGTTGATCTCATTGCTGAGGATGGCCAGGTCCATCAGAACTGGTCATCACATAGTATTGTTGTTGAAGTATATAATGATCTCCTGTCCTGCTCATTTCACTCAGCATCAGTTCGTGCAAGTCTCTCCAGGTCTTTCTGAAATCATCTTGTTGGTCATTTCTTACAGAACAATAATATTCCATAACATTCATATACCACAATTTATTCAGCCATTCTCCAACTGATGGACATCCATTCAGTTTCCAGTTTCTAGCCACTACAAAAAGGGCTGCCACAAACATTCGTGCACATACAGGTCCCTTTCCCTTCTTTATAATCTCTTTGGGATATAATCCCAGTAGTAACACTGCTGGATCAAAGGGTATGCACAGTTTGATAACTTTTTGAGCATAGTTCCAAACTACTCTCCAAAATGGTTGGATTCGTTCACAACTCCACCAACAATGCATCAATCTCCCAGTTTTCCCGCATCCCCTCCAACAATCATCATTATTTTTTCCTGTCATCTTAGCCAATCTGAAGTGTCCACCCTTTAACATGAAAATTTTTTCAGTGATATTGTATGACAGCTTTGGATTCTAATAAATGTGAAGAATTTAATTTGAAGATAACTCAAAGGGAAATGGAAAAGCAAATTGTACATATAAGTACTTAGGATACAACTTTTAAGAAACAATAACTAGGTGTCAAGGATGTTATTAAAAAAACGTATCATCTCTGGAGTGAAACAAGGTTGCCCACTATCACCGTTACTATTTAATATTGTATTAGAAACACTAGCTATAGCAATAAGAGCTGAGAAAAAGATTAAAGGAATAAGAATAGGCAATGAGGAAGCCAAATTATCACTCTTTGCCGATGACATGATGGTATACTTAGAGAACCCCAGAGATTCTGCTAAAAAGTTATTAGAAATAATCCACAACTTTAGCAAAGTTGCTGGTTATAAAATAAACCCACATAAGTCATCAGCATTCTTAAATATCACTAACAAAATCCAACAGAGTTACAAAGAGAAATTCCATTTAAAGTAACTACTGATAATATAAAATATTTAGGAATCTATCTGCCAAGGGAAAATCAGAAACTTTATGAGCAAAATTACAGACCACTTTTCACACAAATTAAGTCTGATCTAACCAATTGGAAAAATATTAAATGCTCTTGGATAGGGCGAGCAAATATAATAAAGATGACAATATTACCTAAACTAATCTATTTATTTAGCGCTATACCAATCAGACTCCCAAAAAACTATTTTAATGACCTAGAAAAAATAACAACAAAGTTCATATGGAAAAACAAAAGGTCAAGAATTTCAAGGGAATTAATGAAAAAAAAATCAAATGATGGTGGCTTAGCTGTACCAGATCTAAAATTATATTATAGAGCAGCAGTTACCAAAACTATTTGGTATTGGCTAAGGAATAGATTAGTTGATCAGTGGAATAGATTAGGTTCAAGGGATAAAACAGTCAACAAATATAGCAACCTAGTCTTTGACAAACCCAAAGATCCCAGCTTTTGGGATAAGAACTTACTGTTTGATAAAAATTGCTGGGAAAATTGGAAACTAATATGGCAGAAACTAGGCATTGATCCATACTTAACGCCGTACACCAAGATAAGGTCAAAATGGGTTCATGACCTAGGCATAAAGAATGAAATTATTAATAAATTAGAGGAACATAGGATAGTTTACCTCTCAGACCTGTGGAAGGGGAAGGTCTTTATGACCAAAGCAGAACTAGAGATCATTACTGATCACAAAATAGAAAATTTCGATTATACCAAACTGAAAAGTTTTTGTACAAACAAAACTAATGCAGACAAGATTAGAAGGGAAGCAATAAACTGGGAAAATATTTTTACAGTCAAAGGTTCTGATAAAGGCCTCATTTCCAAAATATATAGAGAATTAACTCTAATTTATAAAAAATCAAGCCATTCTCCAATTGAAAAATGGTCAAAGGATATGAACAGACAATTCTCAGATGAAGAAATTGAAACTATTTCTAGTCATATGAAAAGATGCTCCAAGTCATTATTAATCAGAGAAATGCAAATTAAGACAACTCTAAGATACCACTACACACCTGTCAGATTGGCTAAGATGACAGGAAAAAATAATGATGATTGTTGGAGGGGATGCGGGAAAACTGGGACATTGATGCATTGTTGGTGGAGTTGTGAACGAATCCAACCATTTTGGAGAGTAGTTTGGAACTATGCTCAAAAAGTTATCAAACTGTGCATACCCTTTGATCCAGCAGTGTTACTACTGGGATTATATCCCAAAGAGATTATAAAGAAGGGAAAGGGACCTGTATGTGCACGAATGTTTGTGGCAGCCCTTTTTGTAGTGGCTAGAAACTGGAAACTGAATGGATGTCCATCAGTTGGAGAATGGCTGAATAAATTGTGGTATATGAAAATTATGGAATATTACTGTTCTGTAAGAAATGACCAACAGGATGATTTCAGAAAGGCCTGGAGAGACTTACACGAACTGATGCTGAGTGAAATGAGCAGGACCAGGAGATCATTATATACTTCAACAACAATACTAGATGATGACCAGTTCTGATGGATCAGGCCATCCTCAGCAACGAGATCAACCAAATCATTTCTAATGGAGCAGTAATGAACTGAACTAGCTATACCCAGAAAAAGAACTCTGGGAGATGACTAAAAACCATTACATTGAATTCCCAATCCCTATATTTATGCACACCTGCATTTTTGATTTTTCACAAGCTAATTGTACAATAATTCAGAGTCTGATTCTTTTTGTACAGCAAAATAATGTTTTGGTCATGTATACTTATTGTGTATCTAAGTTATATTTTAATATATTTAACACCTACTGGGCATCCTGCCATCTAGGGGAGGGGGTGGGGGGGGGTAAGAGGTGAAAAACTGGAACAAGAGGTTTGGCAATTGTTAATGCTGTAAAGTTACCCATGTATATATCCTGTAAATAAAAGGCTATTAAATTAAAAAAAAAAAAAAAAAAAAGTATCATCAAAGTCAATGGCCTGGTCAAGTAACAGGAGTGAGTAATATATAAAAGATAGCCCATATCTTCTATTGGTATTCACTACATCAACAGAATGTCAGGAAGGCCCTTAAGACATTATGCCTTTAAGTGGTGAATTTATAGAAGAATGTAGTCAAGAGTGACACAAGATAGGAAAGACATGGAATCAGATCCAATGGAATACTGGAGAACTGTTGATGAACAAGATATAAATTGAATATAAGGTATATGGTTTGCCTGCCTGTGAAGCTAAAGATTTTATTGGATGTTTTATGAGAATATAAACTAATGAAATAATTGATACTTCAATAATTATTGTCAGTTCTGGCCAGGTTAACAAAGGGGAAGCCTAAATGGGCATAAAAGCACCTGTCTGGAGCCACCTTGAATAAATATAGAAATATATCTGTGGTAGTTTCCAGAAGTAGTTACAAAGGACTATAGTTTACTTGTTGATCCAAACATAAATATTCAATGATTTCAGAAAACTGTATGATTTATGCTGTATACATCCTTTCTATGCTTTGGTTTCCAAATCTGTCAAAGGATGAGATTGGAGCTCCTTCAAGTTAATCATTCTTCAAGGGAAATATAGAATCCTAGATCTGAAAAGGACCTCACATCATCTTGCTTATTACTTATTCATATTAATCCTGTCCACAATACTCTTGTTCTTACAGATTTTATGTGAAGATTTCTAGTCACTAGAAACCTCTTTTAGAGAAAATCTTATTATTAAGAATTTTGTTATATTAAGCTAAATTGTGTATTCTTAGGACTTCCAAACATTAGTCCTAGTGCTATCCTTTATGTTTAAAGCCCTAAGGTTGAAGTCATGTGGCCCAATCTTCTAGCATAGGGTTACATGTAATTTAAAGTATCTGAGAAAGGACTTGAATCAGGTCCTCCAGGTTCAATACTCTGTCACTATACCATATTGCCTTTTAAGGTCCAACAGGAAGGTTTAACTCTACTTTCTCACAAAATAATTCAATAATTGTAAACAACTCTACACTGCCATTTGGTCCAATGGATAGAACTGAACTTCAGAATCAAGAAAACCTGAGTTTTAATTCTAAGATACTCAGCAGCTGTATGAGCCTGGGCAAGTTGCTTAACCTCTCCTAGATTATGATTCTTCATTTGAAAAAGAAGGATAACACCTTTCTCATAGGATTGTTTTAAGGATCACAAGATAATATGTATAAAGTGCTTTGCAACTAAAAGTACTATATCAATATTACTGTTAGCCCACAGGCTTCCCTTCTCCAAGAAAGATGGTTCCACATCCTTCCATCAATTTCTATACGGTGCAGTTTAAATTCCATCACCATCTTAGTCACAGCATTTCTGATGCGGTCTGAAAATTGAATATATGTAAACTACTGTCTCTCTCATTAGGAATGCTCTATTTTATTCACTTAACATAGGAAGTTTTTGCCTACCATAGCATATTGAAGAATTGTACAAAACTTTTAGTCTATTACAACTTCCTGGTTGTTTTTCATGTGAATTGCTCTCTGATCCTAACTACCTTCATCCTAAACTTGTGTAATTGAACAGAGACAAAACAGGATAAAGAATTCTGAGACAATGTAGAGTAAATAATTTATGAAGGGGCAAAATAAGTAAGATTTCCAGGGACCAGGAATCAACATCAATATTTAAAAAATTGGTGAATTACTTTAAGAATTAAACATGCATGCTTGCCATCTTTGGGGAGAGGGTGGAGGGAGGGAGGGGGAAAATCGGAACAGAAGTGAGTGCAAGGGATAATGTTGTAAAAAATTACCCTGGCATGGGTTCTGTCAATAAAAAGTTATTTAATTAAAAAATAAATAAATAAATAATAACTGAAAAAAAAAAAAAAAGAATTAAACATGCAGTAAGTGCTTTGGGCTCTGGAAGGGCAGATAGTTTTTACTGGAGAAATAGTCCCTGTACTTGCAAAGTTTATATTCATTCTAGGGATGTGATATATATAAATATTATAACACATGGTAAGGGCATGATAGAAATGTAAAGTTCTAGATATAAAGTGAGAAATCATGATAGGGTAATCTCAGCAAATAGTTCCTGAGAGAAGCAAATGGCCACTATGAAATGGGTAGATTTGTAACAGTCATTACACAGAGTAAGATATATTGAACAGAAGATTAAAGATGAAAATAAATATTGTATTGAGACTATTGGGGAATTAGAGTAGTTCCATGATTTGTAATAAGAGTATTTGGGTATTTGGGAACAGGAGCAGAAAAAGTATTAATTATGATAGGAGTTACTTATGAGAATTATTAATGCAAGAAAAATGGGCGGCCAAGCAAGAACAGAAAAGAAGTTATTACTGAAATGCCCTATTGTTATACTGTCACTAAAATACTATTGCCACGTGCTAATCATGGAAATCTTGCCTAACTTACATAAACTAGCTCAAATCTGAACTCCATGAAAAATACCCTAACATTTTAAGACAAGGGTGGTATCCTCTCTAAATTTATAGCACTTTTATCTATAGCTGCTTTGTGATATTTCCTACTGTTGCCTGGTATTTTTGTCTAATTTTTCAAGTGTGTATACACTGATACTCCAATTAGGTTATAAGTTCTTTAAGGGTCTTATATGATACTGAAACAAATTATATTACCTAGCAGTGTACATAAACTTTTTTTAGACTGAAGAGAAAGCTAAAGAAAAAGCTGGACAGAATCTGGAATTTGGAGCCAGAACAAGTCTGAATCTTAGTTCAGACACTGAATATTTCTGTGAACCTAGGCAAGTAATCTAACCTGTCAGCTTCAGCTTCTTCATCTGTAAAATGGAGATAATGACATTCAATTTCCAAGTAACCATCAAATAAGACGAAACAAGTAAAATGTTTTGCAAACCATAAAGCATTATATAAATATTAACTCTTATTAATTTTATTGTAGTTTTTCCATTGTAAATGAGATTTGTATAGCATAGTATAATTTTACAAATGGGTACAGATTGAGATCCTTAAGCATTTCACAATATTGATATATAACTTGAAGTTTCAGTAATTTTACCACCCTTATAATTATTTTGGTCCCATAACAAAACATTCATTCAAAATAATGTCTGGTTATTTAAAACAAACAAAAAAAAAAAAACAGACAAACCTGTGTGACCCTGGGCAAGTTACTTAATCCCAATTGCCTCAGCAAACATAAATAAATAAAGTAAAATAACACAAACCAACCCAGCAATTTGCTCTCTATAGGAGAAATGATTCCTGAACATTAATGGAAAAAAAAAAGTGATTGAAAAATTCCTTTTCAACAGCCAACTTTCATAGACATCCAAATATGAGCTGATTCAACAAACAGTAAAGTGCTTACCTAGAACTGTGCCAAGTGCCTGAAAGACAAATTTATAAAAACCAAGCAAAAACTATTTCCAAATGACAAATCTTTCAGTTACCATTTTCACTTCCAAAACAGTACCCTTTTCAAATCTTATTTCTGCTTTTTACTTTCCTAGCTAGAAGTATAAGTTTGGCTCTTTTCTTGTTCTCAATTCTGTCTCCAATCATCAAGATTACGTCCCCAAAATATTTTCCAGAGTCACCCTTTATTCTCCAATTCCACTCCAGGTTCTCATCAACTTTGCATATCTTCCTTATTCTACATCAGGAGTTCTTAAGACATTTTTCATCTTAAGACTCCAGCCAATCTAGTAAAACCTATGGACCCTTTCACAAAAAAATTTTAAATGCACTAAATAAAATAGTGGTTTATAAAGAAAACCAACTACATTGAAAGTTAACAAATTCTTTTAAAAAACAAGTTCATGGACCCAAAGTTAAGAAACTCTAAGAGCGCTATAGTTTCTTCCACCCTAATTTGGTCTGGTTTTCAAGTCTTCCATAATTTAATAGGCATCACTCTACCTTAAAAAAGAAAAAGAGACAATACTGGTACTACTATCTCACCAAGAATAAATGAGATGATGTATGTAAAACATTTTGTAAGGAAATATCTCTGTTCCAAAGGAGTTTATTAACCCCAATGACAATGGAGCTTCCTACTTTTATTCCATTTCATCCCCTAATCCTCTGAAAAATCTTTAAGTTCCAACTCAAATAATTTCCTTTACAAAGACAACTCTAGTTCACAAGTTTTTCCTTTCATCAACTTCTATTATACTTACACATACTATCATAGCTACATATTTACATTTTGAATACTTGTTTAATCACTTAAAATATTATTATCAGCCTCATTTTCTTAACGTTACTGCAAATTCTTTGAGGCTATGGAATATGTATGTATGTGAACATATATGTACACACATATATATACTTAAGAGTGAGAATTCTGGCTTTATCTCTCACATAGTGTTATCCTTATTCAGGCAAATAACTGATAGCTGGTTGCTTAATCAAGAAAAATGTCTATGGTGGGAGAGCCAGAGTGAAGGCAAGTACTTACCCAATCTCTCCCTGAAATCCCTCCAAAGACTTATAAGTATTGGAGACCTAAGGAAAGGAGCTCATAGTCCAATAGGAGAGAAAGCATGAAAACAACTATATTTAAGCAAGATGCATACAGAATAAATTAGAAGGTGCTAGCATTAAGGGGAACTGAGAACTTGAAGACCAGAAATGTTAGCTACAAGTTGAAAAAAATCAAACAAGCAATTTCCATTGATCATGATTGTAAAAGATTAGAGTATCTTGAAAAGCCAGACTTGGAAGTTTGTTTCTCCCTAGAGGCATTCCCTTTAGTCATGCTCTCTGAAAATTGAAGCTGCTCAAGCATATATGCATTGCCAGACTTTGTAGACCATGTATATCTTTGGTCATTTTAGTCATAGTTCTCCTGAGCTTTAGTTTTTATTTCACAAATCCATATAAATATCATCTTGCATTTATTTTGAACCAACTTTGTGAATTCATTTGCTAACAAAAACTGACATACTCAGGTTTTAATAATTTGAAAAAGGAAAATCTCCATAAGATTTCTTATCCCTCCGATTATATTTTTTGCACATTTACCAAAAAAGAATGACCTTTTATAGTGAAATTAGGACTGGGAATTGAGGTGAAAGTGTATTGCATGTGAAGTGGGCACAGCCTTGCTAGTGAACTGACTTTGGGCAAAATCACAATTTTCTTCTTATTTCCTCATCTACATAGTAGGGATATTAATAAGCAGATCTTCCAGGATTGGGAGAATCAAATGAGATGTTTCGCAAAATTCAAAGCTCTTATCTAAATAATGTTAATAGGGTTAGCAATATTATTGTTTTTCCAACTACCTTGATCTTGGGTATGTATTTTCTGAGCCTATTTCTTTACCTGTTCCAGAACTCAGGATAATTTTTTTTTTCCTTGCACTCCTTTGCTGTCAAATTTTAGACCATTGTAGCTTGTTGGTTTTACCAGGGTTAGATTCAGTTTTAGTTCTATGCTAACTTTTAAATAAGAATTCTAAACAAATTTTAGAGCAGGGGTCCTCAAACTTTTTAAACAGGGGGCCAGTCTGTCCCTCAGACTGTTGGAGGGCCAGACTATAGTAAAAACAAAAAACTTTGTTTTGTGGGTCTTTAAATAAAGAAACTTCATAGCCCTGGATGAGGGGGGTGGATAATTGTCCTCAGCTGCTGCATCTGGCCCGTGGGCTGTAGTTTGAGGACCCCTGTTTTAGAGCATCAGAGCCCACAAAAGAAGGAATGTAACATTTTTCCTGCCAAAGGTAACTTGAAAAGTTGGCAAGAGGAGTCTGTTGCATTGGAATGAGTCTGAAGCACAATCATAGCATAACCTAGTCCTCAGAAAACCAGAAGACCATGGGGCCTCTAAACTGGCAGCAGCCCACAGTTGCCAAGGACAACAGGGAAGAAAGGTTTGGAGCACTGGAGTATGAAGGGAGTCCACTGAATGAACAGTGACAGCAGCTGTGGCAACAGCAGCAAAGTGACAACAACAACTTGTAGACATCTCAACACACTAGTAGAAGGAGCAAAACAGCTGATCAGAGGAAGATTGCAAAGGCCTTTTGGAAGGCACTGAGGTAGCAGTAGAGAGATCTCTGAAAAGATCTGCACAAAACTCCTGAACCTTGGGACACTATACCCTCTAACTTGAAAACAAGGCCTAATAGTAGGCTGGGAAAACGAGAAAACTCCAGAAAAAGATTCTGATCATAAAAAGCTACCTTGCCGACAAGGGACACATCAAAATATACACTTTAAAGATGATAACATTAAAGCTCCTACCTCCAAAGCCTCTAATAAGAATTGATCTCAAAATGCAAATTAAAACAACTCTGAGATACCACTATACACCTGTCAGACTGGCTAGAATGACAGGGAAAGAATGTGGAATGTTGGAGGGGATGTGGGAAAACTGGGACACTTATACATTGTTGGTGGAGCTGTGAACACATCCAGTCATTCTGGAGAGCAATCTGGAACTATGCTCAAAAAGTTATCAAACTGTGCATACCCTTTGATCCAGCAGTGTTTCTACTGGGCTCATATCCTAAAGAGATCATAAAGAAGGGAAAGGGATCCACATGTGCACGAATGTTTGTGGCAGCCCTCTTTGTAGTGGCCAGAAACTGGAAACTGAGTGGATGCCCATCAATTGGAGAATGGCTGAATAAATTGTGGTATATGAATATTATGGAATATTATTGTTCTGTAAGAAATGATCAACAGGATGATTTCAGAAAGGCCTGGAGAGACTTACATGAACTGATGCTGAGTGAAACGAGCAGGGCCAAGAGATCATTATATACTTCCAACAATACTATATGATGATCAATTCTGATGGACCTGGCCATCCTCAGCAAGGAGATCAACCAAATCAGTTCCAATGGAGCAGTAATAAACTGAACCAGCTATGCCCAGCGAAAGAACTCTGGGA
Source organism: Sarcophilus harrisii (assembly GCF_902635505.1). Lineage (NCBI taxonomy): Eukaryota > Metazoa > Chordata > Mammalia > Dasyuromorphia > Dasyuridae > Sarcophilus > Sarcophilus harrisii. The sequence goes on along the minus strand of NC_045426.1, from coordinate 381,004,932 downwards.
GATGAATAAGAACCATTACAATGAATTCCCAATCCCTATATTTTTGCCCGCCTGCATTTTGGATTTCCTTCACAGGCTAATTGTACAATATTTCAGAGTCCGATTCTTTTTGAAGCAAAATAACAGTTTGGTCATGTATACTTATTGTGTATCTAATTTATATTTTAGTATATTTAACATCTACTGGTCATCCTGCCATCTGGGGGAGTGGGTGAGGGGAAGGAGGGGAAAAATTGGAACAAGAGGTTTGGCAATTGTCAATGCTGTAAAGTTGACTGTACATATAACCTGTAAATAAAAGGCTATTAAATAAATTTTAAAAAAAAAATTGGTCTCAAGACACAGAAAAGCTCAAAATGGATTTTAAATAAAGTAAATAAAATCAAGTAAGAGAGATAGAGGATAAGTTGAATGTATTCCTTCAAGGGAAAAGGTAGACATTTGATGAAATAGAAGACGTTCAAGCATTCATGATGAAAAATATAGACCTGGGGCGGAGCCAAGATGGCGGAGAAGACACATGCAACTTTCTAAGCTCTTCTCTTACCCTCTTTATCAATATTATATCGAGCCTCAAAAATAGTCTTGACTGCTACAATTCGTAAAGATAAGAAGTAGAACAACTCACCGGCCAAGAAAATCTGCAGTCTCGCCAAAAAGGTTGGTTCGGGGCCAGGGGGGAGATCGAGCGAGACGGGAGAGAAATTAGGTTCGAGGAGAGTCTCAAACCGAGGGTGAAAGCACAGATCTCAGCATCAAGCTGCAGCCCCAACCCGAGTAAGGGCTTTTCCTTGGGCAGTTGTGATCCTGCACGGCAGGAGGACGCAGCCGGGTTAGCCTCCAATCTGCACAGTGGGGAGCTCGGCTTGGGGCCATAGAGCTTTCCAGGGCCGATTTGCATTGGGCAGAGACACTGGGGCAGAGTTCTGGCGGTTCACGGTCTGCGCCAGCGCTAATACTCACAGTCCCACAAGAGGCTCGCCTGGGGCAGTGACACTTTCACCACTTAGTCTCAGCCTAGGGCAATCGATAATCCACTCAGCCCTACTAAGCCGCTTTGATAGCTCGCCAGTGCTGAATCCACTTCCCTGTTGGGGAAGGGAAAACTCTCACTCGAGCACTCATACTCGGAGCCGGAAATCGCTTTAAATCTTTCCCTGCTCTGCAGAGGAAGCTGGTAACCCCCTTGCCTAGGAGACCTACCCTAAAGGCTTTAAAACATGAATAAAAAGATGAAAAGAACGATCCACAGCTTCTATGCAGAAAAAGAGCAGGTCAGCAAACCTGAAGAGACCTCAAACAGCAAAAATGCACCAGACTGTCCTCTTTTACATAATGCTCTCATAGAAGAGACCATTAAAAGTCTCAAAAGAGAGTTAGAAGATAAATGGGAAAGAAGAGAAGCCTTACAAGAGAGCAACAACTTCCTGAAATACTAATTGGAAAAGTCTAAAAAATTCCTAGGAAGTGCAAATTGGTGAATTGAAAAATAAAAATCACAGGAAAGTAAGAATTGTGAATTGGAAAAATAAAGAATTCACTCAGAAAGTAGGACTCTGTGAATTGAAAAAGAAAACAATTCACTAAAAAAAAAAAATTAGTGAAAATGGAAAAAATTCCAAGACCAAAACAATACATTAAAACTCAATTGGACATATACAGAAAGAAGTAAAAAAGCTAATGAAGAAAAATAATTTTTAAAATTAGAACTGAACAAATTGAAACTAATGATGCATTGAGACAGCAAGAATCAAGTCAAGCAAAACCAAAAAATGACAAACTGGAAAAACCATGAATTATCTATTCAAAATGACAGACTTGGAAAATAGATCTCAGGAGAGATAATCTGAGGATTATTGACTCTTCCGAAAACTAGAAAAAAAAAGAGCCTAGATACCATATTTTAAAGAAATCATCAAAGAGAACTGCCCAGATGTAATAGAATCAGAAGGTAAAATAGGCATTGAAAGAATTCATCAACACCTTCTGAAAGAAACCCTAAAATAAAAACCCTAAGGAATATTGTGGCAAAATTTCAGAACTATCATGATTAAGGAAAAAATTTTAAAGCAGCCAAAAACCATTTAAATACCGAGAAAGCTGCACAATAAGGATCACCCAAGATCTGGCTGCTCTACATTAAAGGAAAGAAGGGCCTGGAATATGATATTCGAAAGGCACAAAGAACTTGGATGCAGCCAAGAATAAACTACCCAGCTAAGTTGAGCATTTTCTTCCAGGGAAGAAGATGGATATTTAATGAAACAAATGAATTCCATTTGTTTCTGAAGAAAAACCAGAACTAAACAAAAATATTGATCTCCAAGAATAGAAACTAAAGAGATGCAGAAAAGGTAAAAATAACTCTTGAGAATTATATTTCTGGTTGTGGATATACAAAAAAATACATGTAAAATTTGATAGTACTGATATAAAAAAAGGGAAGTAGATATGGAAAAGGGATGATGGCAGAATAAGGTGGGAAGGAGGGACAAAAAGAGGGAAACCACATCCCACAAAGAGGCTAAGGAAACTTATCATATCTGAGGGAATTTAGAGAGGGGAGGAACATAGTGGAATCTTACTCTCATCAGAGTTGGCTCAAAGGAAAAATAATTGACATTTCTTAGAAAAATTCTCGCCTATTAAAAACGGGGAGAGGAAAAGGGAAAAGAAAAGAGTAATAAGGGAAACCAAGGGGAAAGACTCAAAGGGGGGAGGGAGGGATTATAAAGAGGATAAGTATCGTGATACAAGAGGGGTCATAAGTTTAAAAGGGGAAAGAGGGTGGGAGGCAAAGAATAAGTAAAAGCACAATCTGAGGGTTATTGGATGGCAGGAAATACAGATTTAGTAATTCTAACCGTGAAATGTGGAATGGGATGAACTCCCCATAAAGAGGAGGCATAGAGACTGGATCAAAAGTCAGAACCCTACAATATGTTGTTTACAAGAACACATTTAAAGCAGGGGATACATATACAGTAAAGATAAAAAGGCTGGAGCAAAATCTATATGCCTTCAGGTGAAGTCAAAAGCAGGTAGCCATCCTTATCTCAGATCAACAAAAGTAAAAATAGATCTAATTAAAAGGGATAAGGAAGGAAACTACATCCTGCTAAAGGGTAGCATAAACAACGAACAATATCAATATTAAACATATATGCACTCAAGTGGTATGGCACTCAGTCTAAAGGAGAAGTTAAGAGAGTTGCAAGAAGAAATAGACAACAAAAACTGTAATAGTAGGAGATCTCAACCTTGCACTTCAGAATTAGACAAATCAAACCACAAAACAAATAAGAAAGAAATTAAAGAAGTAAACAGAATATTAGAAAATTAGGTATGTTGGATCTTTGAGAAAAATTGAATGGAGATAGAAGGAATATACTTTCTTCTCAGCAGTTCATGGAACCTATTCAAAAATTGACCATATATTAGGACATAAAGACCTAAATTAAATGCAAGAAAGCAGAAATAGTAAATGCTTTCTTTTCAGATCATGATGCAATAAAAACTACATTCAACAAAAAATTAGGGGGAAATAGACCAAAAAGTAATTGGAAACTAAACAATCTCATCTTAAAGAATGATTGGGTGAAGCAGCAAATTATAGATACAATTAATAATTTCACTCAAGATAATGACAATGATGAGACATCATACCAAAATTTGTGGGATGCAGCCAAAGCGGAATAAGAGGGAATTTTATATCCTTAGAGGCTTACTTGAATAAAACAGAAAAGAAAAGATTAATGAATTGGGCTTGCAACTAAAAAAAACTAAAAAAAGACCAAATTAAAAACCCCCAATCAAATACTAAATTGGAAATTCTAAAATTAAAAGGAGAAATTAAAATATTGAAAGTAAAAATCTATTGAACTAATTAATAAAACTAAGAGTTGGTTCTAATGAAAAAGCCAATAAAATAGATAAGCCTTTGGTAAATGATTAGAAAAAGGAGGAGGAAAATGAAATTAGTAGTCTTAAAATGAAAAGGGAGAACTTTCCACCAAGGAAGAGGAAATTAGAGAAATAATAAGGAGTTATTTTGCTCAACTTTATGCCATATAAATTTGATAACCTAAGTGAAATGGATGACTACCTCCAAAAATATAGACTTCCCAGATTAACAGAGGAGGAAGTAAATTGTTTGAATAGTCCCATTTCAGAAAAAGAAATAGAACAGGCAATTAAACAACTCCCTAAGAAAAAATCCCAGGACCAGATGGATTTACATGTGAATTTTACCAAACATTTAAAGAACAATTGGCCCCTAATGCTATATAAATTATTTGATAAAATAGGGAATGAAGGAGTCCTACCAAATTCCTTCTATGACACAGACATGGTACTGATACCCTAAACCAGGTAGGCTGAAAACAGAGAAAGAAAATTATAGACCAATCTCCTAATGAATATTGATGCTAAAATCTTAAATAAGATATTAGCAAAAGACTACAGAAAATCATCTCCAAGATAATACACTATGATCAAGTAGGATTTATACCAGGAATGCAGGGCTAGGTTTCAATATTAGAAAACTATCAATATAATTGGCCATGTTAATAACCAAATTAACAAAAACCATATGATCATCTCAATAGATGCAGAAAAGCATTTGATAAAATCCAACATCCATTCCTATTAAAAACACTTGAGAGTATAGGAATAAATGGACTTTTCCTTAAAAATAATCAGCAGCATCTATTTAAAACCATCAGTAAGCATCATATGTAATGGAGACAAACTGCAACCATTCCTAATAAGATCTGGAGTGAAACAAGGTTGCCCACTATCACAAGTACTATTTAATATTGTATTAGAAACGCTTAGCTATAGCAATAAGAGCTGAGAAAGAGATTAAAGGAATAAGAATAGGCAATGAGGAAGCTAAATTATCACTCTTTGCGATGACATGATGGTATACTTAAGAGAACCCCAGAGATTCTGCTAAAAGTTATTAGAAATAATCCACAACTTTAGCAAAGTTGTTGGTTATAAAATAAACCCACATAAGTCATCAGCATTCTATATATCACTAACAAAATCCAACAGTCAGAGTTACAAAGAGAAATTCCATTTAAAGTAACTACTGATAATATAAAATATTTAGGAATCTATCTGCCAAGGGAAAATCAGAAACTTTATGAGCAAAATTACAGACCACTTTTCACACAAATTAAGTCTGATATAAACAAATTGAAAATATTAAATGCTCTTGGATAGGGCGAGCAAATATAATAAAGATGACAATATTACCTAAACTAATCTATTTATTTAGCCTATACCAATCAGACTCCCAAAAACTATTTTAATGACCTAAAAAAATAACAACAAAGTTCATATGGAAAACAAAAGGTCAAGAATTTCAAGGGAATTAATGAAAAAAAATCAAATGATGGTGGCTTAGCTGTACCAGATCTAAAATTATATTATAGAGCAGCAGTTACCAAAACTATTTGGTATTGGCTAAGGAATAGATTAGTTGATCAGTGGAATAGAGTAGGTTCAAGGGATAAACAGTCAACAAATATAGTAACCTAGTCTTTGATAAACCCAAAGATCCCAGCTTTTGGGATAAGAAACTTACTGTTTGATAAAAATTGCTGGGAAAATTGAAACTAATATGGCAGAAACTAGGCATTGATCCATACTTAACGCCATGACACCAAGATAAGGTCAAAATGGGTTCATGACCTAGGCATAAAGAATGAAATCATTAATAAATTAGAGGAACATAGGATAGTTTACATCTCAGACCTGTGGAAGGAAGGTCTTTATGACCAAAGAGAACTAGAGATCATTACTGATCACAAAATAGAAAATTTCATTATACCAAACTGAAAAGTTTTGTACAAACAAAACTAATGCAGACAAGATTAGAAGGGAAGCAATAAACTGGGAAAATATTTTACAGTCAAAGGTTCTGATAAAGGCCTCATTTCCAAAATATATAGAGAATTAACTCTAATTTATAAAAATCAGCTCATTCTCCAATTGAAAAATGGTCAAAGGATATGAAAGACAATTCTCAGATGAAGAAATTGAAACTATTTCTAGTCATATGAAAAGATGCTCCAAGTCATTATTAATCAGAGAAATGCAAATTAAGACAACTCTAAGATACTACTACACACCTGTCAGATTGAGCTAAGATGACAGGAAAAATAATGATGATTGTTGGAGGGGATGTGGGAAAACTGGGACATTGATTCATTGTTGGTGGAGTTGTGAAACTAATCCAACCATTTTGGAGAGTAGTTTGGAACTATGCTCAAAAAGTTATCAAACTGTCATACCCTTTGATCCAGCAAGTGTTACTACTGGGCTTATATCCCAAAGAGATTATAAAGAAGGGAAAGGGACCTGTATGTGCACGAATGTTTGTGGCAGCCCTTTTGTAGTGGCTAGAAACTGGAAACTGAAATGGATGTCCATCAGTTGAGAATGGCTGAAATAAATTGTGGATATGAAAATTATGGAATATTACTGTTCTGTAAGAAATGACTCAACAGGATGATTTCTAGAAAGGCCTGAGAGACTTACAACCTAACTGATGCTGAGTGAAATGAGCAGGACCAGGAGATCATTATATACTCAACAAAATACTAGATGATGACCAGTTCTGATGGATCAGGCCATCCTCAGCAACAAGATCAACCAAATCATTTCTAATGGAGCAGTAATGAACTGAACCAGCTATACCCAGAAAAAGAACTCTGGGAGATGACTAAAACCATTACATTGAATTCCCAATCCCTATATTTATGCACACCTGCATTTTTGATTTCCTTCACAAGCTAATTGTACAATAATTCAGAGTCTGATTCTTTTTGTACAGCAAAATAATGTTTTGGTCATGTATACTTATTATGTATCTAAGTTATATTTTAATATATTTAAATCATGGTCATCCTGCCATTTAGGGAGGGGTGGGGGTAAGAGGTGAAAAATTGGAACAAGAGGTTTGGCAATTGTTAATGCTGTAAAGTTACCCATGTATATATCCTGTAAATAAAAGGCTATTAAATTAAAAATAAAATAAAAATAAAAATAAAAATAAAAATATAGACCTGAACAGAAAATATGATTTTCAAATACAGGACTCAGGAGCAGCACAATGAGGCAATCAGGAAAGGGAAATTGTACGGGATTTAAGATTTTTCTGTTTAAGTCCCTACATGGTATGATGATACCTTTAATTCATAAGAACTTTCTCATTATTAGAATAGTTAGAAGAAATATATGTAACAGAGGGCACAAATATTAGTTGAATAGGAAGAGATAATATTGAAAAATTAAATAAAAGGATGGGAATATATGAGACAAAATGAAAAATATATGGGGAGAAATGGAATGGTGTAAATTATATGCCATAAATTAGGCAAGAAAAAGCTTTTACAGTGAGGGGAAGGAGAACAAAGGGAATCAACAAAACGTTTCTCTCATCAAAATTGGCTCAGAGAAAATAACATACACACTCAATATAAATATAGAAATCTATGTTACCCTGCAGGAAAGTAGGAGGGGAAGACAAGATGAGAAGGGGAAAGGCATACTGGGGAGGGAGTCATCAGAGGTAAAACACTTTTGATCAGAGATCAACTTGTCTAAATCATAAAATGTCTGGAGGAAAATAAGGCTGGGGAAAAATATAAGAATATCTAGATTAGAGGATCCAAAATCTGCTCAAGAAATTATTATAATTGTCCAGGTTATGGCATTAACATGTATGTATTGAGAGTGGTAATAGCAACAGAAAAGAATGTTTTTTCTGAGATTAGAGCTTATCTCAAAACTGATCTTTCCTCAAATATCTTCATTTTCTTTGTCTCCTGAGAGCATTCCTTCTATTCAATTCTCCCATCAAATATAAAAAATTTAACTTCAGACACCACACAATCATTTATTGTCCAATCTCCTAATTAACCTCTTAAGTTATCTGCTACAATTTTCATTCAACGTTTTACTCCCTCTACTAGACTTTCACTGTTCTTAAAATAAACAGTGGCTCGCTCCCTTACCAAAAATAAAAGCTTTTTGGTCTTCACTTTCAACTTTTCTGTGGCATGGCCATTGTTGAATATCAATTCTTTTCTGAAATCCTTTTAACCCCATGACATTACATTTTTCCTGGCATTACTACCAAGTTTATATAAATAAGTATGATGAGAGTAGGGATTACTTAGAGAAAAGAGGCTAAACTTGTGATCTATTTCAGAGAATTCCTAGAAAGGGAGATTCCCTCTCCCAATGCAGGTTAGAAATTTCTCTAAGATGTATAGTCCTTCAGGCTGTCTCCTGCACTGAGATTCAACAACTTCCCCTAAGTTACACAGACAGTATGGTCAGAAACAAGACCTGAACCCAGGACTTCTGGCTTCAAGGCTAGCTGTATTCTGTATCACAGCTATCTCTTCTTTATTAACATGACTACTTTTATATAGTACTTTATGGTTTTCAAAATATATCAATAAATTCTACCAATATGGGAACAGAGTAGGTATTATCCAAGGTTCATTATCATTATCAAGAACATGGCACATAACAATAGCAAGATTGTGGGCTAATTAACTATGATAGATTTGGCTCTTCTCAACCATACAGACATTAAAAACAATTCCAATAGACTTAGAATAGAAAATGCCATTTACATTCCAAAGATCTATGGAAACTGAATGTGGATCCAAGTAAACTATTTTTACCTTTTTTATTTTCTCATGATTTTTCCCTTTTGGGCCGATTTTTCTTTCACAATAGGATTAATATGGAAATAATTTAAATTATTGTGCATATATAAGCTATATAAATTTGCTTGCCATCTTGGGGAGGGGAAGAGAAAAAAATTAGATCTAAAAATTTTTACAAAATGAATGCTGAAAATTATTTTTACATGTAATTGGAAAAAATACCATTGGGGGGAGGTGGGGAAAGACCATCCTTTATAATGCATTACTTTCTCATGCCTTATAGTAATTACAAGTGTATGGCTAGTTTTATCTGTGCATTAGTTAATCAAACAAGATGTCAGATCTTGTCGATTTGAAGACGGATATTTTAGTTGTTAAACGGTATTTACTAAAGACTATTTTCACATCTTTCCTTGATATTACCTTCAAAAACTTGTTCCTCCAGTTTTCCATATGTGGAACCTATGCAATTGTATCATAACTATTTAATCAAACCATAAATTCATTAGTTCAAGCCCTTATCATTTTCTATGCCGACTTCTTAAAATTAAAGTGAGATCTACAAAAATGTCAGACTTTTTTTTTCACAGTAGTCAGTTGTGATACTAGACAACAGACTAAAACTTAAGGATTACTATCATCTTCCTAATAGGATGACTATTAACTTTAAAATTAAATGTCACTTCACTACAATAAAACCTTAAAGTCCTCAGAGTAGTGTTACTGTTTGATAGCAAAAATCATAATTCTATATTATTTTAGGATTTATGTACTATGGACTAATTTTTAATTATTTTCTTTGAAATATTACATACAGAATGATTCTTGATTCGGTTTTTAAATACAGAAATGAAAGACTTATCTTTCACAAGATTTTCTTCAGCAAAGATCATAGACAAAAAACCATAAAAAGAACTCAGAGGTCATCTAATCCAACTCTCCAACTTTATATGTAAAGAAACTAATGTCCAAAAATACTAAAGGGGAGAGGGAGTCAAGAGAACCTAAGTTCAAATCAAGCTTCAGACACTAACATTTATTAGCTATGTGATGCTGGACAAGTGATTTAACTCCAATTGCCTAGCTAAAAATAAATTATTTAGGGTCTCATGGGTAGTAAAAGTAGCAGGGACAGAATTGGAACCCAATCCTCTAAATTCAAATCTAGCACTCCTTCCACTGTTCCACAATGCCTTGATAGCGCAAATCTTTCTGAATTGGCATTCAGCTTGATACTTGCACGTTAAAGAGCATATGTATAAACTTACTTGGGTCTTGGATTTGTCTATATGTACTTTTCCTTTATCTTCTTAATCACTATTTGGTTAAATGAACAAGCTAAATATACATGGAGAAACTTTCAAAATCAGATTCTCTTCTCAGAAAGATTGAGGAATTTCAAAGCAATCAGGGTGCTGGACAATTTCTTATGGGACTAGACTTGGGAAGATCAGTGCTATTTCAGGTGTCCCTAATATGGGCACAAAGAAAAGGAGAAATAAATTTCACTGTTGTACCATTGTGCTCTTCTTCCTCATCACATCCAAACTATAAGCTACTTCTGAGAAAACTAAGTCCCAAATGGGAAAAAAATTTTTTAGTGCAAATTATGACATGACATTTACTTTTCAGTGCTACAAGCTCAAAATAAATTTGACCTTAAAGTTACCTTTTAATTATAAGGTTCTATAACTGACTTGTCAGTCATTCAGTCTTGGCCAATAGCTAAAAAAATTTCCATAATTATCTTATATGCCTAAAATTACTATTTCTATACCATCCTATATCAATTAAAAAAACTAACACTTCCTCACAACAGGATTAATATGTAACAAGAATTTAATTTTATTATTAACTATTACTCCTTAAATAAAAAGCACTCTTCTTTTCATACTCGTCATACTTAATGAAAAAGGAAAATAACAAGACTGTCAGAACTAGAATGGACCTCAGAGTAAGATAGTCTATATTACACGAACAGAAATCCCCTATATTAATTTCTTTACCAAGTGTGACCCAAACTTGATTTTTAAAAAAGCTACCAATAAGAAAATCTCCCAAGGCAACCCATTCCACAACTATAATATTAAATAATTTTTCCTTACACCAAAATGAAATCTGCTTCTCTGCAACTTACACTTATCTTAGTTTACTCTCTGGGACCAACGAGAATAAATCTAACCCTTCTTCCATATGCCAAACCCCAAAATACTGGAAGACAACTATCATATACCTGCTAACATATTCTTTCATTAGGTTAATTATGCCCAATTGCTTCCAACAGACTCCTCACTATTCTGGTCATCTTTTACTGGATATATTCCAGCTTAAAATATATTCTATACATTAAAACTAAATATATCAGGGCCAGGGAAAAATAAAGCAAGATCATTAAATAAGCTCATAGAATTAGAAAAAACTTCGGATAACAATCAACTATCGTTTCATAGACCAGGAAACTGAGGCTTTAGATACTAAATGACCTGAACAAGGTCACTCAGGTCTTATATGACAGGGCCCACACTTTACTCAAATCCAGTGTTTTTGCCATTATATACATGCATTGTCCTGGAACAGTGAGCTACTTTTTTTGGCTATCATACATCATTGGTCCTGCAGCCCGCTTAAACGTTAGTTCTTTTTTACACATGGTTATCTAGCCATATTTCTATTATTTACATGTGAAGATAATTTTTTGAATGAGAGTAGGAATTCATATTCATCTACTTTAAACTTCATCCTATTAAATCTGGATGGTTCTTCCAAATTGCTGGGGTATTTTTTGCCCCTTGATTCAATCATAGACAGTGATATAAGATCCCTTTCATCCTTGTGTCCTTGAGATAACTAAAAATTTGATAAGCATGCCATCTTTATAGATTCGAATGATTTATTAAAATATTAGTTCTTTATGCGATGGCTAAGAAATGAAAATGAGAGAGATACCCACCAACTGGAGAATGGCTAAATAAGCTGTGGTATTTGTAACAGAATCCTGGCAACCAGGATGATTTAAAAAAAAAAACCTGGAAAGACTCAAATGTTAACTGATGCATAGAGAAGTAAACAGAACCAAGAGAATAGTTAATATTGTTTGATGAAGAACTTCAGTGACTTTGCTATTCTTATCAATATAATTCAAGATGATTCCAAAAGAATATAAAGTATATTGTCTGTCTCCAGAAAACAAAGAACCCCTGATCTTGATTGACCAGACTGATGCATGCTATTTTTCACTTTCATTTTTTTCTTTTAGTCAAGTCTTCTTGTACAAAATGACTAATACAAAAAATATTTTACATAATTGTTATATATATTTTGATATATATCAAAAACACATCTAATTGTTTACCCATCAAAGGGAAGAGAACGAGAAGGGGAGAAATAGAATTTAGAATCCTAAATTTTGAACAAAAAATGCTGGAAAATTGAAAAAAAAAAATCAACAGTACAGAGTCAAGCATAGATCCTTTCACTAAAATATATTTCCTACCAGACTCATCAATCCAAGAACAATTATTTAAGTTGTTAACTAGTTCTAAATCTGTATAACTATATCATTATAGTCACATGTCATCTTATTCACAAAAGTGACCGGAGATTATAAAATCATTTTCTGAAATCCACATTGTGTTTCACATTCTGCTTATCTGTCTACATGTCCTGTCAAAAAAAAAAAAAAAAAAAAAAAAAAAAAAGTCAACGAGGTTAGTTTTGTTTAATCTGTAGTTGACAAAAGCCATGCAAGCTCTTGGTGATCACCGATAAATTCTAAAAGACCATACTGTTTATAATGCATTCTAGGATTCTGTTAGGAATACAAACCTATAATAAGAGACCTCAATATTCTTTGATTTGAAAATTGGGATATTTTCCCATGTCTAGTATTTGCATCATCTTTTCTATGCCTTGCAATTTTTAAATACTGAAGACTGAGAAAACACATTTTTCAAGTGTTCTAGAATGCAGAGGACACAAACAAGATGACTCAGTGACATATAAAATTCTGAAAAAATCAAAATTAAAATAAAATTTGTTTCAATTACTATCTAACCATGTTTGGGGGGAGAGGAGGGTATCTAATTCTTTTCCTTGGAGGAAAAAAAGAAAAAAGCAAATTAAGAAATGAAGTTTCTGTTGTACACATCATTCCAAATAATCCTTTGATCTTCCTTTTGCCTGTAAAGTTTTTTTTAAATTGTCTTTAATATTTCCTGCCAGTGTCAAGTTATTGTAAAATTGAAAAAAAATTTTATCATTCTATTTCACATCAACATGTTTAAATTCCCTCCCCAAGTTAAAATCTAAACCACCTTGTTTATTACTCATACTTTCTACATTTGTTTGCAGGTACAGCTGAGCCAAGTGTTTATAAGTAAACTACCATGTATTTTGCTGCTCTTCTTCTTGGAAATTATGTTCTAGGAATCAATACTTTTCACTAATAGTCAATTATCTGTGATAGATGGTTTAGCAAATATGCATGTTTTTTGTGCTTCCCCTCCATTATCAGTTTCATTTTAAGGGCCAGTTGGACCGATTTGCAAAAAGAAATTTAGTCATTCCTCATTAGATATGGTCTATATTTAGGTAGCAGTCTAGAAATTCAAATTTTGAAACATCAACTCAGCCTTTTCTGATACTATTTTTCTCTAAGCAGTAGTGAAAGTCAGAGCTCTTAGAAATTCAATTTTTTCCCCATTCCACATATGTTCTAATGATATCCACTATCATATCACTTCTTTTCATTTGACTGACCAGAACTTGTTAAATTTGACAAATCTGAGCTATATGCCCAAGGAAGACTGAATTCTTCCCCACTATTCACATAAGGTCAACAGAGTGGCAACTGGGGTACTCATTGGGAATGTTACCAGCCATTATTATTTATCTCTTCCTCCAGACAGAATGACAGCCTCTTTCCCCATGGCACCTATGGATCCATATCATCATTCCAAGTGACAGAGAACCTGAGAAATAGAAGACAATACTCCTTGGTTGTTTTATTGATTTAAGAAGTTGCTTCCTTATCAACAGGTCCAGGGTCTACCCTTGATAGGGAAAAATTCCTGATTGACTACATAGTTGCAGTTTCAGTAGAAAAAAAAAATCATTTTCTTCCATTCATTTCTTTACTTCTATCTTCCAACCTCTAAACACAGGCTACAAATTAAATTCTCTTTCGTCATGAATGTTTTCTTGATATTTGTTTACCCTTTTAAAAATTTGCTGCAAGATTTTGCAGAGATAAATGTTGAAAACTATTTTTGCATGTATTTTGAAAACAAAAAGCTATTAAAAAAAAAAAGGTGGTTCCATTTAATAAATAAAACTTTATTACTGCTTAAAGTTCTCAGATTCTATCATCTAAACTTCATTTTTCCTCTGTTAACTTACACTATGTACATTGATGTAATAATTTAATGCTGTTACAAACACAAATAGCATTATCTTTGAAAGTCACTGTAAAGTCTCCTTCCTTTCCATGCTTACTGGAAATGAGATAATCAGTAATCCTTGTGGCTTTTATGGCTAACTGCCCTCATGTCTTATTTGTTCCGTCTTACTTTCTTGCCTCTTAGCCCTTCATCCCTCAATTATCAGTTTTCACATTCTACTCTGTTCTTTCTTCATCATTCATCATAGTGCGCCCACTGACCTCTGAGAAGAACTCATGGGCAAGACTTTCTCATTTTGGATATCTATTCAAGAACCTAACTTGTTCAATCATCTTTTATCTGTAATTATAAGTTGCCTAACAAAGTCCCATTTCAAATGAGACTTTCTCTTAGCTTTTGATTGTGAAACCTTCAACACTTGAGTCTGATCTAACCTTCAAATCCAAGGACCTCAAATCACCTAAATATTCTGGAAACTGGGGACTGGATGAATGGTATAGTATGCCAAATTCAGTCAATGATGAAAAAATTGTCTTTTGAGCCTAGCTTAAAAACTGTAAAAAATTAATGATGTTCAACTGCAATGTGGTGGATAGAATCACAAGTTCCACACAAGTGTTTTGTATTTCAGATATATCCTCACTGAAAAAGAATGGTGTTAAAAATATATTTTTTTAGTTCCCCCATCCCTGTCCCTGGTGGAAACCAGTAGTAAATACGGATTATTGAAAGCAATATAAGTGAGATTCAGTCTGATTTTCTATTGTTCAAAGACATACTTCATTGTATATTTGGAGTGAAAATCCAAAATACAATACAGATTTAAACAGGGCTATCAATTCAGCAACATTTCAATCTTGTCAGTATGAATTTTTTTTCTGTGGATGGTTATATGATTTCATTGTTACAAATTTTGTTCAAGGGAATATTCTACGGTTCAATGAAATTAAGACAATAACATCTAAGAGAAATTTAAAGAACTTTGCCAAATAGGCACTTCTTTTGTTTTGGTTTTCATCTTTCAGGGAAAACAATCACATTTGTTACAATATTCTCCCATATGTAACACTTAATTTGATTGGCTAAATAAAACTGGCAATCACATCATTGTTTTAATGATGTTCATTCAGGAGATATCTTGTCTGAGAAGTACCTTTCAAGCTGCATTTTCTGTCAACTGCCTTTTGAAAATAAAATCCAAATTGATTATGTGATCATGAATATGTGGTACATTAGAAACATATTTTGCATGAGCTTCCTTTTTTCTCATGTTTTCATGAAGGACATCCTCAAGAAATAAAGTCTATTCTCAAAGATTTTACTGAAATGAGAAAGAAGGCTTATAAATATTGATGTGTTCTCAATTGCTCTTAAAAAGTTTTGCTGATGCCTTTCATTTTTTGTATTAGTTTAGACATAACCCTCTTATCCTGCATGTTTCGTTTATCTACACTCTAATTGATCTTTTCCATTCTTTTAGATTCTTCATTTCAGATACATTAATAATTTATCCTCAAATGCCCTTAAAATTGTGTCAGAAATGACACAATAGATTCTGAAATGAAATAGTGAATTTCTGTTATAGGCATTTCTAGGTGGCTGGAAAGTCTGCTGCACTTTGAGTCTGAAGACTTATGTGAAATCTTTACTTCTCATTGTGTGAAATTTGCCAAGAAAATTCACCTTTCCAGGACAGTTTTCTCATCCCTAAAATATAGGAGTTAAAGTGGATAATTTGTAAAGTCCCTTCCAGCTTTAATATTGTACGATACCTTTTTATCTTTCTTTTCAATTTGATGTGCAATTACAGAACACAATGTTAAAGGTATAAAAAAAACCCTTGTAAATCATCTGGTTCGACTCCTTATTTTTAATTATAAACAATCAGAAGCCTGAAGAGATGCAGTGACTTGTGCAACAACATTTAGTTTTAAAAGACACTATTATTTCTATAACATTATGCTGGCTGCCATATTTCCAACATTTTTACTGATGAGAATAAATCCCTATATAAATATCAGGTAATCTGCTTTGCTTTGTGTTTGTTAACTTCTTTCCAGATTCAACTGAATAATTTGTAAAGTCCCTTCCAGCTTTAATATTACATGATTAAATATTCTATGATGAATATTCTTTTATCTTTCTTTCTGACAAGATTTTCTAGTTTTGTTTAATTTTCTATCAAACTTAGTGGTCTGATGTTCTCCTCTTTCAGTTTTCACTGCTCCCCAACCCCAACATGCATTGTTGTTTACTCAAGTTCTTTAGGTATTCTTCTCATTGGTATTTTCCCCAGCATATATGCCATTGGCTGCCATGTATTTCTGTTGGGTCAAGAAGTGTTGATTAGGTGAAGTGGTTTCTCAATTCTTTTGGCCTCTTCACTGTGACAATGTGACAGTTAAACTTCTTCAAGAAATGGTGAAGATTCAGAGTAAATGCTTTAAATTTTTTTTCTAGGCTCCATCTTTTTGAAGTCAACAGCTTCTTTTAGATTGATCAGATCATTAAGTGCTCTCCAATTCCATTACTATTGAGTTGTCTTCTTGAATAAATTATTTGTGATGAACCATCATCAAGTATATAAGTTTAATGACTAAATCTCTCGCCTCTTCCTTTTCTTGAATCCATATCATAGGAGCTTTGATGATTTCACCATACCTGCTTTCTTATCAAAGTAATAAGGACATTAAAGCATATTTTTATTTAATTAGGAATCTTAGTTCTTAGTAAAACTTCTTAATAACACATGTACCTATTATTAAAAATGCACTACAGTGGAAAAGAGTACTAATTTTTAAAGTCAGCGGAACTGGGCTAAATCTGTTTACTCTCTTGGTGACTACGGGCAAATCATGTCTTTCTAGGCCTCAGTGAGGATAACACTCAAATGGTCTCTGAAAATCCTTTCAAATCTAAGACTATGATCCTATGATCTTCATATCATTCTTCTTATGAAATGTGCAATTAAATAGTGTTTTTGTGAGAGGCAGTATGGTATAGTAGAAAGTATGGGAATTGGAGTAAGGAAAATTATGTGACCATGAACAAGACACAATCCAAGTTTCCATATCTTCTTTTGAAAAATGCAGATATTAGTATTACCTATACTTAATACATCTTAAGCTACTAAATAAATGTGAAATAATGATTGATTGCCTTTGGAAACAAGATTAAACCAATGTGTATCAACTTCTTAATGCTTTTGCACACCATTCTGCCCATTACCTCTACCATGTTTAAACCTTTTTATTCCATTTATCACAAGTACAATATGCATGTAGATCACATCTTTTAATATTAATTTACTGACAATTAAATAAAGATATTAAGAATACCAATGACTAAAAGACAATTTGTAGATGGTTTAAGAACCCTATAATTTTTTAACATCCTTAGTCTCCTTGTTGACCATTCTATCACTACAACAGTGTAGGCACAAAAATGCTATACAAGACTGAAAGTTTTTGTGACTATGTTAGCAAAGATTTTTTTATTCTTTATATGTATCCCCAGAAGTTGCAATATCTGATATATAGTAGATCTTTAATAAATACTTTAATAAATAATTGACTCAAATGGTCAGTGCAATTTTTTAACATCTCAATAATGGTGACATGATTCACCACAAAACATTTTCAAAACCTTACTTCCTCAGTTTCTGTGATTACACCTAGTTCTTCTCTCTAGCTGCCTTTTCTGTTTTTAATTTCTTTTCCCATTCCCTATATGTTAGGGTTTCCAAGAGTTCTGTTATCATCCTTCTGTTCTTTTACTGTTTCCCTGGCTCATAACACCACCCATTTTCTCAGTTCCAAACTGACATTTCCAAATGTCCTCTGTTTATTATCTCTAAACTTCATAATGAAACTATAGTTATCATACTCCCTTAAAAAAAACTGTTCTTGCTGATTCCAATTTCTACTAATGGCAACACAATATTTATCATTAATACTCAAAAATTCAGTGTAATAATCTTGACTACTCATCTTCTTTGAAAATATCTAATGAGTATTGCTTCTTATTTTCCATCCACAATCTCTCAAATATGCACTCTTCTCTTCATTTACACTATTTTGCTAGCTTAAGTTCTCATCACCTCACATAGACTATCCTTATTATATGGCTTTTTCAATATTATTTCAATCTAATTTACATACTGTTTACAAAATTAATATGCCTATATTATAACTTTGAGAAAATGATCCTCTGATGTTAACAAACTTAAAATAGAAATACCTATTCTTAGACAATTTCTATTCAATGTCTTCTGAAGTACCCCCCACAATGAGTCAGCCTGATCAATACTTAACCACATTTTCAAGTCATATACAGTAACTTCCACAAAGATATATACAAACCCTACCATTTTGGAGTTATTTAGGCCAATAGTTAACTTTCACAAAACTCTGAACATTCTTCAAAGTATATATTAACTTGGCAAATATTGTCTATCATCTACAAGAATGTCAATTTCATTGGGACCAAGGCTGGCTTTATCTTAGTCTCCAGTATACTAACACTACATAAAGGACTTCAAGAAATCTTTTTTTTTTAATATGTACTCTAATAACTATCTAAAATGAATTTCTATTTGCACGAATGAAATTCAAAACACTGGTTAGCCAAAAAATAATAATAATAATAAAAGAATTATAATATTGTTTTAAAAAAAAGTCCATTAAAAGAAATGAAGTTAGGGATGGGCAATCTCAAATCTGAATTTATGTGAAAACTTGGTTATTTTTTCTTAAGAGTTACAGGAAACTTATTAACAACTTTTCTAAGCAACAACTTTTATTAATAGCTAAATTTTGCTCATTTATAAAGATTTTCTACCTTTTTTACATACCTGATACAACTTCATTTTTCAAAATACTCAATGATTTTACAAGTTTAATTTTAAGTTCTTCCACTTTGAATTAGCTAGTTATAGAATAACAGAATCAAAGTTGGAAGGAACAGTAAATTTAAATTTATATTATTCCTGGGTATCTTTCAAAAGCAGTAAAACTAGTTAATGACACTGCTATTGGACAAATGATTTATATTGGGAAAAATAGAAACATGTTCCTACTAAGACAAAATTATGCCATATTTGATATACCTCTATAATATAGATGAAAACTCAAGAAATATAATTAAGCATACCTGAAAAACTTAAGATGACAAAGATGAAGATTCATATGAGGGGTCTTCTTGCACTAGGTTGTTCCAACTATGACACTATAGGGTTGAATCTTCATCGATTAGGCTCAGGCCACCCAGGGAGGACTGGGGCAGAGACTTTTTTTGCCTGTAATTCAGACCTGGTCTGCTCTCTCTCTCCTTTTCACTCTTACATGACTGTCCACAATACAAAACTGAAGAATGTTTATAAAATATAATACTTAAAATGATTTTTAAAATTCTTTGTGCTTTTTCTTTTGTGACAAAAAAGAAAAAAAGCTCAATACAGGGCGATAAAATCATAAAAAGATTATGTGGCTTCCAAGATGAACTACATCTGGAAATTTATTTAAAAGCCGCAATAAAAAAAAATATGGTTCTACTTAGTTTTGAGAAACATACTCTCAAATCTTTGTATATAATTTGACATATTTTAAGTATGATTTCTTTTTAGAAGAGAAAGAAACAAGTACTGGAAAGGAAAACAACCTACAGCCAGATAAGAAAGCACTCTTCAACTTAACCTTCAGAAGAGGCAAAAAAAAAAAAATATATATATATATATATATATATATATTTTGTAATATGTATAAATATTTATAAATATATTTACATGCATCATATATTATACAATTTATGTATATAAATACATAATATTTATAGTATATAAAATTTATAAATAAAAATTGGATACAAAGGATATTTGTTTCCTGGAAGTTCCAAAGAGAATTAAAGATATATTTGTCAGTAGTGGTTTCTGAAGGTTGATCTTGCCAAACTGGAACCTTACACCGTAACTGACATTATGAAATCAATCTTTATGTTTGGGCATTTATTTCAATTTACTCCCTATAGTCAAAGTTGTATCCAATTTGTTGGCCAAATTCCATCTCTCTACTCATTAAGTCTTCCTTCTCCATCCTATAATTTTTTTTTTAAATTAGATTACAACTTTTAAGTTTTGAGTAACTTTCCTTGTTCATCTCCACTTTTTAATTTTCATTATCAAAATATCATTGTATATATATGTAAATATCATCAGATTCTGAGCAAATTATCTGCCAAAAACTGGTACAAAATGCCCAACTAACCAAGTTTATTCCCCTCCCAAAAAAATAGTTTTCCTGAAAAGTATTCAAAATTTACAATTCAAGATTTACTTACAAATAACTCATCAAAACTGAAAAAGGAAAAGGAAAAGATAACTTGAACATTCAATGTTAGACTAGTTCCAATAGTCTAAGGACCATAATAGTGTAAGTTCCAATAAGTCTAAGGACAGTTCCAATGTCCTTCCTATGACCATACTTGCTCTGAAATACTTCTGTATAAGCTAAAAAAACAGAGGGAGATAAAGTAGAAGTATGGGATTTGAGTAATCATCTGCCATTGAAGAACTAAGAAATGACCCAAAAATTGCCTTAAGTGACTAAAATGAAGAAAGAGCTTTTTCTGACCCTTACACTCCATTGTTCTTCCACAAACCATGTTCAATTACACTTAAACAGCAATGTACTTCAACTCCAAAAATATCTGTACTATTTGCAAATAATACTTGGAAACTCAGTGATCAAGTTCAAGTAACAAATGATCCATGGTCTCATAAGCACTTATAAACTACCAGGGGAATGAACAAGTGCAATAAACACACAGCATGGGGAAATTGTTAAAGATATGACTCTAATAATACCTATAAAAGTCCAACTAATTTTACAGAAGAGGAAATTGAGATCTAGGTACATCAAGGGACATAAAGGTAGTCTCTGGTGCAAGACTAGACTACAAGTTGTCCTGACTCCAAAGTCAGCACCATAAAACAATGCAAAGGAAGAAATATGGAGAACTTAGTAAAAGGATTCTTAGAATTTCAAATAAACTTATTAAAAACTAAAGACTGGCCCTCTCTGACAAGAAGGAAAATAACATTCTTCCATTAGAAGTTAAGAGTATGCTCTTTTTAAAATTTGAACAAATTGGAAATCTAGTGCAGAGCACAAGACTTAATAGATAATATACTTAAAACTAGAGTGTAAGCTGATGGGACGAATTAAACATCAAGTGGAAAACCCAGGATTAATCCCTAATGCCCAGGATGTTACATCTAGAGCATCCCAACTCCTATATCAAAGTCTTCATAAATGCCCAACTCTAGTAGCCTGTTTGAATAGACCAGGCAAAGGGGTGAGGTACATGTGCTAACTGCAAGGATAATTTCAGTAGGTTAATGGAATATTAACTTTTTTTCCTTCTCTTATTTTCCTCACACTTTTCCTTCCTTATTCATGACACAGTATTTTAATTATACCACTTCATGTAGCCTACTCTTTTTTAAATGGAGGGTGGGGGTAGAAGAGAGCCCAGTTTCTTAAGTTTGTTTAAGACCTCATATGGGGTCTCAAATGAATGTTGGGAGTCACAAAATAAAAATTATCAATAAATATTTAATTTGTTTAATTTTACCTATATATCCAGAGTCATGTAAAAGTGTCTCAGATGAAAAGGGGTCTGGAATGGGAAGTTGAAGAAATCATGGCATAGAGTAGGTAAAAGCAGGTTTTTATTTGCAAAGGAAGAAGTTTTAAATGTTAACTCCTAAGGCAGAATTAGTCTTTTAAAATACTGATTTAGAAAAACTGATATATTAAAGAGGCAATTTGCTTAATGAAAAAATTTCCTCATAAAATTCTTTTTCAATAATGTATCGCTTTAATGTATCAGTTCCTCACCTAGTGTTCATGAATTTGTGAATTTTTTAAAGAGTTGATAATTTTACTTCAATATAATTGGTTCTTTGTAATTACTTCATTTCATGTATTTAAAAACATTTTTCAATGTTTTTCAAAAACATGAACAAATTCTATTCCATACATATGCATGCCTCCACGCCCCTCTTATTGGCCTTCTTGGAATTTTCATCCCACTATTCTAATTATTACACAAACTTAAGAATTGGTTTACTATGGCCAAAGAAGAACTAAAGATTATGAAATATAAAATGACTAATTTTAATTATATTAAATTAAAAATGTTTTGCACATATAAAACCAATGCAGCCAAGATTAGAAGGGAAAGAGAAAACTGGGGGGAAAGTTTTATATCCAAGGGCTCTGGGCCTCATTTCTAAAATATATAAACAACTGACTCAAATTTATAAGAAATCAAGCCAGTGTCCAATTGACCAATGGTGAAAGAATATAAACAATTTTCTGATCAAGAAATTAAAAAGCCATAAATTTCTAGTCATTTCAAAAAATGCTGTAAATCACTAGTGATCAGAGAAATGCAATTTAAGACAACTCTGAGGCACCAAAACACACCTCTCAGATTGGCTAAGATGACAGGAAAAGATAATGGTGAATGTTGAAGGGGATGTGGGAAAACTGGGACACTGATGCATTGTTAATGAAATTGTGAACTGATCCAGCCATTCTGGAGAGCAATTTGGAGCTATGCTCAAAGAGCTATCAAAACATGCATACTTTTTGATCCAGCAAGGTTTCTACTGGGCCTATGTCCCAAAGAGATCTTAGAGGCAGGAAAGGGATCCACATGTGTAAAAATGTTTGTGGCAGCTCTTTTTGTACTGGCTAGAAACTGGAAACTGAGTGGATGCCCATCAGTTAAAGAATGCCTGAATAAGTTATAGTATATGAATGTTATAAAATATTCTTGTTTTATCAGAAATGATCAGAGTAATGATTTCAAAGAGGCCTGGAGAGATTTACATAAACTAATGCTAAGTGAAATGAGCAGAACCAGGAGATCATTGTACAAGGCAATATCAATATTATACAACGATCAATTTTGATGGGCTTGGGTCTTTTCAACAATTAGGTAATTAGGGTCAGTTCCAATAGAACTTTGATGGAGAGTCTCTTCTGTATCCAGAAGGAGGACTGTAGGGAATGAATTTGTGTCACAATATCATATTTTCACCATTTTTGTGGTTTGCTTCATTTTTTTTCTCATATTTTTCCCTTTTTCATCTGATTTTTCTTGTGCAGCATGATATATGTGGAATAAGTTTATAAGAATGCACATTTGATCCTGTCTAAGAGAGAACAATGAGGAAATGGGAAGGAGAAAAATATGGAACACAAGGTTTTTCAAGGGTATGAATTTTGACAACTATCTTTGCATGTATTTTGAACATAAAAAGCTATTTAAAAAAAAAAAAAAAAAAAGGAGGTTATCAACTCCTGTGCTTTACCAAAGAATTTGACACCATGATATGATACTTTGTATTAACTGTTCCATGTGTTATCTTCTCAGTTTCACTGCAAAGTATTTCAGGCCTCAGGCTTGTTATACTTTTATATCTCCTATTTTAACTGCTAAAATCAGAAGATGTATGCTCAATAAATGTTAGATTTTACCACACCTCTAATACTTGCCCTCATACCTTTTTCCCTACTTTTAGTAAAATTATTAAAGTGTGTGTATATATTTATTTATTTACAAGCTCAGTAGTAGAAAAAGATTTAGATATTTATTTACCAAGTGAGGTAGTATTTATAGTTCTGAGAGCAGGACATGAAGTCAAATCAGCAATCTTCCCTCAGTTTCCTGTCATAAAAAAACCTGTAAAATGAGCTGGAAAACGGATCCAGTTATCTGTCAAGAACCCTAATGGGGTCATGAAGAATCAGATGCAACTGAAACAATAGAACAATCCCTCAATATTCAATGTGATATATTAAGTAAAAATGTCTTTTAAAAAAGGAAAAAGATAATGAATCTGACCAAAATATAAATAACGCTTTGTGTAAAGTGATCAGGTTTTTTTGTTTTTGTTTTTGTTTTTCTGCTGAGGCAATTGGGGTTAAGTGACTTGCCCAAGGTCACAAAGCTAGGGAGTGTTAAGTGACTGAGCCCAAATTTGAACTCGGGTCCTCCTGACTTCAGGCCCAGCATTCTATCAACTGTACCATCTAGCTGCCCCAAGGAGACCATTTTAAAAGGAAAATTCAAGATATTCAAGAACTTTCCCCCTAAAGAATGGAAAAAAGGATTTTTGAAAAGACCACTAAAAATAGCACTGTAATTGCCAATTTCAAAATCAAATGCCTGGTTTTTTCATCTTGATGAATATGACCTATAAGAGCATCCAGGGCATCCTTGATGAAAATAAAAGCAATATTTGGAAGATTCTCTCTTTATAATCACAAATGACTGGAAAGTATACCCTATCAATGGGTATTCATAAAATAGACATAAATAGGCCACAGCAGAACTGCAATGATGGAGTTAAATAGCACTAAGAACATTAAAAAGAACTTTTAAAAAGATGTAGCAATTATGTAACAAGAACAAGTAACAAATAACATGAGTACTACGATGGAAACCACATAACTGTTTGTTCTAAGAACTAGTAAAAAACCTCCAGCACACTAAATAGATAGATCTTTTAGGAAAAACATGTAATAATAATCCTAAAGAATCAATTCAAAGTATGAGTTGCTTTTTGTTTTTGTCTCCAACACTCTGCACAAAGCCTTGAACACAGTGGGCACTTAATAAATGGTTAATGAGCAAGTAATGAGTAATCATGAAACACTCTAATCTCATGAAAATAAAAATATCAATTACAACTATCCAAAATTGAAAAGGGCTGTTTTAGGAAACTATTTCACCTTAAAGATATCACCAATTTTAGGTATGTTAAAGAGGGAATTTTGTACAGGTGTGAGTTGCTGGAATGGTCTCTGAGAATCTCTCCAACTTTTGCTTCTTGGACTACTTTAATTTTACTTAAGTTTATAAACTTTTTTATAGCAATTTATGATCATTAATAACCAATAGTGATGGTTTCTAACGTAAAAAAAGCAGAGGATGATAAAGATATATTCCTACAAATCAGAAATGTTTCTCATGCAAAAAGAACAATTTGTTGTCGTTTAAATTAATAACAGGAAAAAATATATAGAATAATTTTAATACTGTTTGTCCTGGATAACATGTGACTAAGAAAAGTGCCAGACTAAATGACTCAGACAATCTCTTCACATACAAGATACCAAGACAATAAATGAGCCAATGTGTTTTTCTTCACCATGGGCCAGGCAAAAAATATTCATTTCTATTGTAATGTCACACCTAATGCACAAAAATAATTTGCTCATCAAAAAATATAACCTAGCTGAATATAATCTTGGACAAAACTAAAATTTATATCAGTAACTTCACAAAGTGTTATAGGGATTAAGGTAAGGTCACCATCAAATAAAAATACAAAGTTAAATATTTTTTAAAATATCCAATAGTCTGCTCTTATGCTGTGCTGGATTTATAAAATAGAAATCTGATAAGTGACAGGCTAGTATGAACAGTAAATAAACAAACTTCTATCAAATTAAATAACTGTAAATAATTTAAAAGTTATATTTCAAAAGTTATATTGCTATTATCATTAAAACAGCAACTTTAACAAATTTGGTAGCTAATATGTACAAAAGATTATCTTTTTATAATCCCTCCCCCCAAAAAAGTAAAAGGAATACCTCAAACCAGAACCAACCGATTTATCTCAATTTTAAAATCTGCTCTGTAACACATATACATATAATGTAGTTTGGAGAAATACTGAGAATTTAGCTGTAAACACATCATCTTGGCCATCCTGACTTTCCAAGTGTGTGATAAACATGAACAAAAAGACTGTCATGAAAATAATAGCATTTTGTACTCAAAAATCTGTTACTGTGATTGAAAGAGCATAATTTATGAAGTTACTAGCAAGATTTCCAAAAACAAGTTGCAACATACATTGATATTTTGTGATCCTAATAAAAAAGTGGGTACCAGAAAAGGAAAGAAAAACCTGGCTCTGAATACATTATTACTTGTGAGCAAGGCAGTACTATAGGTATTTGCAACTAACTCTGCAAGTTGGTTTCCTCATCTGCAAAATGAGCAGACTGAATTATCTAAAGTAGTAGGAAGAAAAAAAATGAGAGTCCTATGGATTGAGACATGCCTCACTTAAGAGATAAAAGTTTTTCAGCTGATTAACTTTGGAAAACCCTGGAGGTTAAATTATCAAATTAAAATGAAAGAGAAACTAGATGGAAAAAGCCACTTATTAAGATATCATTAGTAACTGGACCATAAAACTCCCTTCATTCTTACTAAAATTTTCAAAAATGACATATACATTGCAAGAATGGCCATACCAAAAATAAAGATAAATTAATAGGCTTTCACAAATATTCTGTGATGTTAACCTATCGTTAATGGTTACTTACTTGATTAACTAAAAAAAAACAGAAATTCATAGATCACTAACCGTGAGATATAGATCAAAAGAATCCTGAGGTTTTACCTCAGACCCTGCAAACTGGCAAAAATTAAGGACATTAAATCCAGAACATTTCAGAATCCTAATCTGCAGGAACAATAACTCAAATTACACCACAATCACAAGACAAAGCAGATGAATTCCTATTTTCTAGATTATGACAGAGCTCAGTGGACAATTTAAGTATGGAACAATCAGTACATGTACCTAGATGGACAATGAGTATGGCTCATAACTGAAGAAAAGAAGAGCGCCTTTTCAAATAGTACAATTCTTTTAACTATGTAATGATCATACCTAATCATACTAACATTCTTTCAATCAAATATGCAACAAGTCAAATAATTCCAGTCTCCAAAGTAATGAACTCGAAGATCACTAAAAGGGCACTGGAGATGTGTACTATGGGTATGACAAACATTATAAATGAGAAATTATGAGTAAAAATGTATTGTTCCACTGATGTTTGAACTGTATAGAAAATACAAAAGCTTGATTACATGGAGCGAACCACCAACAGTGGATTTACATGAGCAAATGGACAAATCACAGAAGATAATAGGAAGGTATAAAGAGTGAATAATCACTGAAGGAAAAACTCACATTGATGAAATCACCTATTGTCAGACTGATATGATTCAAGTGCAACACTACTACCTAGTACAATATTCAGTAAACAAAGAAAGGCCTCCTGGTATTGAGCAAGTCTTTTATATTTATAGAAGACATCAACAAGAATCACAGAGTAAAAAGAACTGCACAGAAGCTAGTTTCTACATCAGTAGAGCACCCATACTACTGAAATAATGGATCTAGTAAACAAAATGTCACTAATTGGTCCTTTACAACATTAAATCTCTCATCTATGAAAGGAAGTGGCTAAACTTATATATTTGGTACCTACAAGAATGTATCTTAATTCTGTATAACTGCATAAATTACTAAAATAAAATAATAAAATAAAAAATTACTAAAATAAAAATTACATAAAAAATTAAATTAAATTTAAAAAGGCTAAGAAAATACTTATATTAAACCCTGAGGATAAAATACATAAAATACTGGCATTACTATCCATTTCAAGAATCAATAAATTGAACATTAAAATATAAACAAAGGTAACACTTCAGAATTGTTTTACCTGATATAGTAATTGTAATCCTACTCCTTCTACAACTTTATTTTCCTTAGAAAAAGTTTTCAAATTATTGTTTTCCACATATATTTTATCTCCTCTTTTCATAATCAAAAAAAAGTTCTCCCACTTCTCCTCTACCTCTTAGAACTTATTTCTTCTTATAATTAAGATTAAATGCCTATTTTAGGGGTCTTATCTGATTTCCAATTGTCACCAATCCTCCACCTCACTAATTCATGAGTGTATATATTTTGTCTTTGAACATGTTGCATCCTCCTGCCCCAAGAAACAAGTTAACTCCCTGATAACAGAATTTTCTCACTTTTGTATTTTTATTTCTGGAGTCTAGAACAGTGCACATTTAATTAGACATTTAAATAGTTACAAGCTGATCTATAATTTCTTATCTAGGATATGATTTAACAAGGGTTCCTTTAATAGAATTTGTGTAATGATATCTAAAGTTTATCTTCATGTAGACAAAAAGCCTTTATCTAAAACTACAACTATAGATGTTTTCAGTCTGCAGAAAAGAGAAAAACATAGTGAGAGCAAAGAAAAACTATAATTTCTAAATAATTTCTAAGAATATCAAGATGCCAAATAGAAAATTAAGTAAGAACCATAAACACTGGGGAAGAGTTTAGAAGCTATAGATTCTTAAAAACAAAACTTGCAAAATTATTCACGCCCATGGAGAGTACCATCAAATACTATATAATCCAAATCCTTTAAAAAACCGTTTTGGAATTTGGCTATAATATTCCTAGAAATTTTTGTTTTGGGATCTCTCTCAGGAGATGATTGATGGATTCTTTCAATTTCTACTTTATCCTCTGGTTCTAGAATATCAGAGCAGTTCTTCTTGACAGTTTCTTCTGAGATGATTTCTAAGCTTTTTTTTTTTTTAATCAAGTAATCCAATAATTCTTTCCTAAATCATTTATAAAATTTCAAAGTGAACAAGAGAAAGCAATAGTAGTGTTAACATCAAAGAAAAACCTTGGTTTTCTCAAGTCAATAACTTAAGACTACCTATCTTTTAAAAGTCTTCAGTGTTCTATGAAAAAAAAAAAAAGTAATTTCAAAAATAACGAGAAATCAAAATTTAGGGCTAAACAAGCAGCAAATTGCACACAAATAAGTATGAGTTAGCAACAGAAAAGGGTAGCTCCAAGATAAAAGAATAAAGACGAAGACTCAAAGAACTCTCCCCAAACCCCTCCCCTTCAAATACCCAAGTCAGAACCCACAAAAAAGAAACAATTTAAATCCAGGACTATTTGGAAGGTAGGCAAAAAGGTCTATCTATCCTAGAGTGAGAACAGAATACATTCCCCTGCAGGACAGGCCAGCACAACCTCAGAAGACTCAGTGGGAGCAGTGGCTGTTAGCTGAACTTTCAGACTACACTTACCCCAGATCCCAGTAAGCCAGTAGGAAACCCTGGGAGGCTCCTAGTCAGCAGCAGCAAGAACAGTTTCTGAAGATTCCAGGGCAAAGATATTCGCAGTTATAGAGGTCTCTTTGCAAATACTGAAGGATGACTTTGCTGCTTTGTCACAGTTCTGGGTGACAACCCCAGTACAAAAAGCATTAGCACACCAGATTTCACAACCAGTGAAGCCAGGACCATCCTCACAGTTACAGGGCAAAAATGAGTGTGGCCACTCACAGAACAGAGCACAAGCCCAGAGGATAGAAAACACGCCTCTATATAGATCATGCCAAAGTGAAGGCACTGAAAATTTACAGGTCCCTAGTAGTTTGCCTGGAAACAGCTACACAAAACCCCTGAAGTTGAGAGGAGGTTACCCTCTACCCTGGAAGCAGTGTTACTTTAATAAAAGTCAGGAACTAGGTTAGAAAAAAGAGCAAACAATAGAAAAAGAATCTGATCATAGAAAGTTACTATGGTGACAAGGAAAATCAAAACACACATCCAGAAGATAAAGTTAAAGCTCCTACATCCAAAGCCTCCAAGAAAAATAACAGACCATAAAGGACTTTCAAAAAAAATTTGAAAATTTAAGAGAGGTAGAAGAAAAACTGGTAAGAGAAATGAGTGATAAAATTATGAAGAACAAGTCAACAGCTTAATAAAAGGACACAAGAAAATAAACATTAAAAAAAACAGACTAGGTCAAATTGTAAAGGAGGCAAAAAAAAGCCAATGAGGAGAATACCTTAAAAAGCAGAATTAGCCAAATTGGGAAGAAGGTTGAGAGAAACCCTAAAGAAGAAAATACTTGAAAGTTACAACTAAGCAATGCAATCTATCTTATAAGAAATTAAATAAAGCGAAACCAAAAGAATAAAAATATGGAATACAATGTGAAATAGAAAAACCAGGATTGACCTGGAAAATAGATCTAGGAAAGATAAGTTGTCAAAGAGAACAGCCCTGATATTCTACAAACAGAGGATAAAGTAGAAATTCAAAGAATCCACCAAAGAGATGAAATGAAAACTCCCAGGGATATTATAGCCAAATTCCAGAACTCTCAGTTTAGGTAGAAACTATTACGAGCAGCCAGAAATACACAAATCAAGTATGGTGGAATCACAGTCAGGATGATACAAGATTTAGCAGTTCCTACATTAAAGGATCAGAGGGTTTAGAATATATTTCAGAGGGGAAATGAGCTAGGATTTCAACCAAGAATCATTTGCCAAGAAAAAACTGAGTATAATCCTTCAAAAGGAAAAATGAACATTCAATGAAAAATGAATTTTTTTCAATCTTCTTGATGAAAAGACCACAATTGAATAGAAAGTTTGATTTTTCAAATACAAGACTCTAGAAAAACATAAAGGTAAACAGGAAAGGAAAATTGTAATTTAATAAGATTAAACTATTTATATCGCTACATGGGAGAATACTTGTAATTCATAAGAATTTTCACATTATTAGGGCAGCTATAAGTTTATATCAAAGAGCACAGGTATTAGTTGCATATGAAAAGATGATATCTAAAAATCTTAATTTTATTTTATTTATTTAACATCCTTTCATATTGAGAGGAAAGAGGAATGTACTGGGAGAAGGAAAAAGGAGAGCTGGAATACAGTAAGTTATTACACATAAAAGAGGCCCAAAAAAGCCTGTATAATAGAGGGGAAGAAGCAGGGGGTAAGAAGGAATGATTGAATCTTACTCTCATCAGAACTGGTTCACTTGGCAGAATAATAGAATTGGAAGGATGTATATGATAAGAGAGCAGGCATACGCCCAGAGAAAGAACTCTGGGAGATGACTAAAAACCATTACATTGAATTCCCAATCCCTATATTTATGCCCACCTGCATTTTTGATTTCCTTCACAAGCTAATTGTACAATATATCAGAGTCTGATTCTTTTTATACAGCAAAATAATGTTTTGGTCATGTATACTTATTGTGTATCTAATTTATATTTTAATGTATTTAACATCTACTGGTCATCCTGCCATCTAGGGGAGGGGGTGGGGGGTAAGAGGTGAAAAATTGGAACAAGAGGTTTGGCAATTGTTAACGCTGTAAAGTTACCCATGCATATAACCTGTAAATAAAAGGCTATTAAATAAAAAATAAAATAAAATAAAAAAATACAAAAAAAAGATAAAAGAGCAGGCAGATTGGGGAAGGGGATAAGAAGGAAAATACTTTTGAAAAGGGATAGAGAGAAGAAAGAATAAAATAAACTGGGAAAAAAAATCACAAATAAATGTGAATAAGATTTTTAAGCATGTGTCTCTGATAAAGACCTCATTTCTCAAACATATAGACAAATGAGTCAAATTTGTAAAAATAAGAGTATTCCCCAATTGATAAATTATCAATAGAATTTTCAGATGAATTATAGGTACCTAAAGGCAAGTGAAAATAAGAAATGCAAATTAAAACAATTCTGAGGTACTGCCTAATAGGACACAAAAGAAAAATGACAAATGTTAGAGAAGATGTAGAGTAAATTGATACAATGTACTGCTGATGTCAGACTTGTGAACTTATTCAATCATTTTGTAGAGCAATTCTAGACTATACAACTATAAATACCCTTTGACTTAGCAATATCACTACTAGCCTATATCCCAAAAGAGATACAAAACAAAAATGCAAAGGATCTACATGTATAAAAAATATCTATAGATGCTCTTTTCTGTTGGTAAAAAATTGGAAATTGAAAGGATACTCATTAACTGGAGAATGACTGAATTGTAATGATTATGACAGAATACTACTGTGCTATAAGAAATGAGCAGAATGCCGAGAAACCTAGAAAGATGTCGATGAGCTGAGGCAAAGTGAAATGTATTGTATTGTATACAAAATGATAGCTATACTATAAGATGATTAGCTGTGAATAACTATTTTTCTCAGGAATACTATAATCCAAGACAACTCTTTAGGTCTTATGATGAAAAATGCTATCCATATCCTCAGAACTCATGATATATGAATGCAGATTGAAGCATACCTTCTTTTTTAAACTATTTTTCTTAAGCTGTTTTTAAATCTTATACTGAACTGCTTGCACAATGAGGGAGATGGAAGGGAGGAAGGTAACAAATACTGAACTCAAAGTTTTAAAAATAAATGTTACGAATCATCTTCATATGAAACTAGGAAAAAATAAAATACTAAACAATTTTATTGCCACCTGTGTTACCTGAATATTAAAAATGTATTCTACGTCGTTAAACTATTAATAAAGAGATTCAATGTCATAGTTAGTCTAAGATCATATCATTGAGATATTCAACTAGATACTTCCTTTCCAAGTTGGCCTCCCACTATTACTTTTTTTGGGTCCCACTATTGAAATAGTTTTGAATCTACCACTAGTACAATAACCTGGCTTATATTTTTTTTGTATTAAGACAGAACTTTGGGCAAGATTTACATTTAATTGCATGATGTTAAAGATAAGTCAACAAAGGGGACTAAGTTATACTGACAATATATTTAAGAATTTTAAAAATATTTAATAACTGTCATACATGATGCTATTTTAAAATTATAATATTCCTGTTGATGTGGCAAAAGCTATTTTAATAAAATTACATTTGTAAGGATTTGGGTTAATATTTCTTAAATGTCACCCTGAAATGTTCTTAGAATTGATTTCTTAAAATAAAATGTTAAGTTACTACTAAACTGACTGAAATTATTAACATAATCTTATAATTTCACTGGAATATGTGCATTCACTTAACTTATAGATGCACGTATATTCTTCCTCAAGTTAATGGAATCATTAAAATAAAAAGATTAATAAGATTAATCATATGGTTAAAATTTCAACGACTTGAAAAATATGTATTTTCATCAATTAGGAAATAACCAATCATTTTTTGTAATTAAAAAACAATTTCCCAAAGATAAAACATTTTTTAAATGTATGTATAGTGTACCTCCTGAAGAATCATGTATGTTATGCTGTAAAGACATGATACTAAAGTCCTCTCAACTATATATAGTGAGAAAAAAATTATCTTCTTTACTCATGTTGTTTTTATAAAAATTCAACCATAGGAAGTGGTAGGAAAAACAAGCAAACCTAATAATCCCACCTGGCCAATGTATTTTTAAAACTGACTACATCTCATACAACCAGAAAGTAATATGGTTATCACTTATTTTAAGAAAATTCAAAATAAATTTTGATCTTCCAGATCAAAGGAAAAAAATACTTCAAAAAAGAATGAATTCCATATATTCAAAACAAATTTTCAGGAACATCTTAGCCAAAATACAAGGCTTCCAGATCAAAGAAAAGAAAATACTTCAAGAAAGAATGAATGCAAGTACCAAGAAGCCACCATCAGGATCACTTTTAGAAGCAACAGAGAATTTAAAGTGGTGAAGATAATTTATCCCAAAATACAATATAATCACACACTGAGGAAACTGGACTTTTAATAAAAACAGGAATTCCAAACACTCCGTATTAAAAAGATGAAAGCTACATAGAAACTATGCAAAAAACATGAGTAAAGAGAAACAAAAAGGCACACATGAAGGAATCATAAGGAATAAGAAAAAAAATTAAATTCAAATAAAAAGAAATGACTCTTATGTCCCCTCAAAACACTGTTAACAGAATAGTCTAATAGACAAGGCTTGAGTAGCCTGAAGGGAAATCTATTATGGAGTAGAAGGGAAAGGAAAGAAGCTGATTTTAGCTCTGAGATGGCAAAGAATGGGAAACTAGAGGGGAGGGGAATCAATTGTAGAATGGTGGAATAAATTATGGCATATTAATATGATGGAAAACCATTGTTGCAATACCACTGTCCCATAAGAAATGACAAATGGTTTCAGAAAAAATAAGTATGAACTGATGAAGAATAAAATCCATAAGACTAGAACAATCCATAAAATTATAATCTTATGGTTAAATCAAAGAATTTCAGAGTACGGAATAAAACATTTTTTAAAAAATGTTGAACTTAGAAATTTGTAACAGTTTTGTTTTTCTTTTTCAATGGGGGTGCAGAAGAAAAAGTGGATTTTTAATGGAAGATTAGTTTTTACATATTTTTTTTTAAAAAGAAAAAAATCTGTAATAGAAATCATAGCTATTCAATAATATATGTTAAATTTGGGGCATATTTTACAAAACGGGAATCTAAAGAATATGGGCAAGGCCACTCTTGTAGAAAGAGCATTGGAAACAAGTTAAAAGATAATCTGGGTTTTAACTTTCTTTACTTCTACAACTTTTTAAGTTGTAGGGCCTACAGCAAATCATTTAATTTCTCTGGGCTTGTTTCCTCATCTGAAATTTCTAAATTCTTTATGAGAAAAACATTACTATCTATGATTTTCTTAATCAGTCTCCTATCCTAGGAATCAAACAATATAGTCTCTAAATAAATTTAAGGAACTGCTAGGTAGTGATTACCTATAGAGCAATTGACTACCTATAGAGCAAAGTGACTACCTATAGAGCAAAACGCTGAACCTTGAGAAAGGAAGATAAAGAGTTTGAATGCTGCAATGCTTATCAAGCCCCTCAAATTATCTGAACCTATTTAGTCATCTATAAAACAAAGAGGGTTGTGCTAAGAGGCCTCCATGAACTCTTCTAGTTATCAATTTATAATTCCATGCTTCTGAGATCACAAAAACTGAAATCAAGAAAAGCAATGTAATTTTTCCCTTTTGAACCGGTCAGCCAATTTCTGAGATCAAATCTCAACTGATCTATAAACTGTTCTTATTAAAATTAAAAATTACCAAAATATAAGGTATGAAAAAAAGCATTCTCCATGCTCTTTGTAACAGTAAACTTTATCACATTTACAACTGTTCAGAACTACACTAAAACATTAATAGATCAAAGTTTGTTGTATTTTTAAACTATTTTTAAATATCCATTATAAAAATCTTGGACAGCTTTTCAATTTGTTGAAGATCATAAAATGGATAAATAACCACTTTTAATCAAGTGGCCATTTTTTCTGATAAGTCAAATTGCAAATAAATCAAAACAAAAACTCCCACCATAAAATGATAACTATATTTTTGCTTAATTTACTGAAATTTGTGGTACATTTTGACCAGTTAATAAATATTTTATGTACAATTCTAATATTAAATTATGAAAGAACTGAATTATAAGCATATACTTGGATAAACAATCTAGAAATAAGCAGTGAGAATTAGAAACTCAAGTATATCTTTTGACTAAGTGATCTTAGTAATGTAGGTCATTGCCTAAGAATGTAACTTATGACCAAAAAAAAACAAAACAAAAAACAAAACCTCAAAACATTCAAATATGCATGCATAGCTGTTTTACTTACAATGGTGAAAAACTTTAAAAAAAAAAAAAAAAAAAAGCATGTGTCCAATGGTTGGAAAAGAGTTGAACAAAATGTGAAATAATAATATAGTAGCGCATTATGAAGAGTAACCAATAAAGAATTACTGAAAAAGGTATATGGTATGTGAACAGAAGTAGAATCAGAAAAAAGGTGTATTATTAAAAATTAGTATTTATATGAATTCAAAAGGAAGATATTATAAAGGGTAACAAAATAAACAAATTGTTTCCTTAAATATATTTTATGTCAATATTTCTGTTTTACAGCTTTTAGTTTTTAAAATATATGCCAAAGATTAAGTTTACATTTTAATTTTAAGCCATAAATAGATGAGTAGAACAACCAGAAGATTCGTGATGTGAAGCATCTGGAAGAAGTACAGGTAGGTAACAATTTAAAATGACTCCAAAAGAAAAATTCAAATTTCTTTCTCTGTCCTGACTCTTTAACCTTGGAACTACAAGATTTGCTCTCTTGCTAAATAACTAATAAATCATAGTTTAACTATGCATATTTTAAATGTATACTTTATTTTTTGCCATTTTATTTATTTTGAAAAATTACATGTACATAAAATGACATGCTAAAGGAGTGAGCAGCCCAAGTCAGGGGTGTTTTTTAAACTAAGTTTTTATACTTTTTAAATGCAGTTTCTTAAATGTTTGTTTTTAAAATAATTAAAGTGGACTTTTCCTTTTAAAAAGTTTTCATATGTATGACATGTCTTTCTTTCAATAATTACTACCACCACCAGCCCTTTAAAATAGAGCAGGAAACTAAATTTTCCTCAAGTGAAAAAAGTAAAATAAAGCATTCAAAATATCAAAACTTTCAAAAATTCAAAAAGTAATTTTAAAATACCCTGCTTATTAACTTCCTAACATGAAATTGACCAAAAAAAAAAAAAAAAAAAAAAAATGCTGATACATTTTTTAACAGAAACAAAAAAATGTATGAACTAGATTTAAGTCTAATACTTTAAGTACTAATTTTGAACTTTTATAGAACAAATAACTCTACTATTAGAAACATCTGTACTTAGTTAATAAACTGATTATAATTAAAAAAAATTTTTTTTTAATGGTGGCAACTGGCTGGTAAATTTTAGGAAATATTTTAAATTTTCTTTCACAATAAAGAGTTTTTATGCTAGTTTTTTGGAAAAATTTCACATGCTACAATTTGATATCAAGTTTTTAGACATCTAATATAATTAAAATATTTTAAAATTATACTTCTTACACTAAATAAGCACCAGGAAATAAGACTGAAGTTTCTCTTGAGTTTTAAGATACTGGGAAAAAACTACTGAAGTACTAAAATTTTAATGTTTCTATAAAGTTTAAAGAAAAGTAAATCTTCAAATAATTAATGTCTAATTAATTTTTAAACTATTTTCATCCAAAAAAAGACAAAAAACAAAAAACCAAACCACTCTATATTTTCAATAGTTATAATACAAAGTTTGAGGGGAAAAATGTTTTTCTCTAACATGACCAATTAAAATTTTAAGTTAGTTAGGAAAGTCAATGCTAATAAAGTGAACTAATGTGTTGAATAAACTCCCTTCTGTTGCCAATATTAAAATCCATCATGGGACATAATTACTTTGGAAAGAATAAAGAATGAGACAGTGGTATAAGGGAAAAGAGAAAAAATTCAAAATGTCTTCCTTTTTTTTTTTTTTTTTTTTTTTTTAAAAACATGAGACAATACAGGATTTTGAGTTTGATATTTATTTTTAGCAGGATGGGTGTGCTAATGGATGACGACATCATTAGAAGATACGCCCTTGTCCAATACCTGCAATAGAAGCTAGATAGAAGTTAAAGAAACCATACTTAAAGTTAAAAGCTGTGGATGACACTACTTACCCTCAATTCTGTTAATAAGAAAATAAGCAAGAGGAAAATTAGCTTTTGGTTTAAATCATATTATCAACAGCCACTAAATTAATCATCAAATTTATCTATTTTTTCAAATACCCTAATTCTAAATATAATACAGGTTAAGTAAAGCTTTTAAAGGAGTTGTATTAAAATACCACAACTCCTTTGCTTTAGGTGTGATGGATGAAAAGTTTCAGGAAAGAGCTGCTACAGAATGAAAGGTGACTGAAGCAAAGTCAAATGATTAAGGGATCAACGGGTAAATATAGACTTATGTAATTTTATCAGTCTAGAGTTAGCTAGGATATACAGAGCTGGTATGGTATAGTCATTGATAATACTGACATAAATGAGCACAATGGTCCCAAGATATATAATGAGCATTAGTAGAGAGGTCAAATGAGACCAGGAGAAATAAAGCAATAAATAGCATTTGTCTGGTATTTAAATTTCTAAATTTCATTGCTTGTGTCTTGAATGTGGAATTTTTCAGTCATGTGTGCATGCTGCTCTGAAGGCTGGAAAATAGATCGGAATGTAGAGAGCTGAATGGGTACTACGGTTCTTTTTTCCAGATCCTATTTAAGAGAGACTGGTAAATTGATTATGCCAATTAGCATAATCTTTGCTTCTAATCTGAATGATGACAAGTGGTGGGAAAGTTTCCACCTCTTACTGTCACCAAAGAAGGAAAATTCAGATAGTTATTCTCACTGGCAATTGGAGAAGATAAACAATAATTGGCCCTCATCTGACAATTCAGGAAGTGTCAAAAGAAATTCCAAAGTTCATAGTAACTGCTCCTAAATCTAGAATATAGATAGGGAATAAAACCTTATTAATATTAAACTATGCAGTTGCTATAGCAGAAAACATTTTACTTAAGCCCAATCAATAAGATTACAGATCATGTCCAAAATTTCGTCTCCCCATCCTGAAGAGTTCTGATTATGTGAACTAGGTCAAATTGTAAAATCATAATAAAATTCATGGCTCATAAATTGCCTTCATTTTTAAATCAACTACATAAGAGGCCACCACTTGATAAAGGCAATATTTTAAAATTACTATTATTAAACATTCACATTAGTCCTATCTTTGTACTAATTCTTGTTCCAGGAAAGAAAAGGAGATGATCTTATTTTATTTTATTTTTATCTTATTTTAGTAATACATAGTCTTCCATATAGCTCTGAAAAAGTGAATAAAATGTTTAGTCTAAGTTTTTGATTATTCCTTTAGCTAACTAGCTTGGATCAAGTAGAGAGAACCCAACTGGTAGAGAAAAGAGACAAATTTAGGGCATGGCCTGTAATATTTATATACAATAAAAATAAAAACTTATTGTAGGTTCTACTGTAAGGCTTTAAAAGCTTAAATCAGGAAAAACCCATGAAGCAAACATATTAATTTATACACTTCCAAATAATTAAAGAGTTACGCACTTCCAGCTTATGTTCTTTCTCTGCAAGGGCTTCTTTTTGACAACGAAGAAAATCTGATAACATTCGAGTTAGTTGCTTCCTATCATCTATTTCTGCTGCCAATCGACCATTGTAATCCGCCAACAGCATGCATGCATCATCTACCATCTTAGAAAGCTGTTCTCCTGATTCTTTATCTAAGATGCAAGAAAAGGTAATGGAACAAGTAGGTAATAAATTAAAAACAAAGCAATGACTTATATTTTATTCAAAAATCACAATCATTCCTTCTCACCT
Organism: Sarcophilus harrisii; assembly: GCF_902635505.1. Lineage (NCBI taxonomy): Eukaryota > Metazoa > Chordata > Mammalia > Dasyuromorphia > Dasyuridae > Sarcophilus > Sarcophilus harrisii. Next base: position 380,965,811 of record NC_045426.1, on the reverse strand, counting down.
GTTATTTTGTCTAGCAGAGATACATCTTGGACTTCAACAGGCAAAGAAGCTATTCTCTGATGAACTGCTGCATCACCAGAGGCTGCATTTTCAAGTTCTTGTAAGGCTCTAATGAGATCTATAGTCTGAAAAAGCACACAACTTCAGAATCAAATCAAAAACCTTACCCAGTAGAGTAACAATCAATTTAAAAGTCATTCAACTTCATGGTATGTCTCCTAGGTTAAATATAAGCTCCATCTGTACATTGGAGAAGACTGAAAAACAAATCTTTTGCCCATTTTATAACCTCCAAAAAAATTTTTAAATAGATTTTATTCTTTAAAAAAAAAAAAAAAAAAATCTCACCCTCTGTTCCTTACTCCCAACACCCCAAAGCATATCTGGAAAAAAAATTAGAAAACTACAAAGGACAATTCGTCTATTTTAAAACAATTATTTTACTTAAAACAACCAGAATTTTGGGGGTTTTTTTCCCATTTTTTGGGAATTTTTCCAATTACAACTATAAATTATTGCATGTTTGCAAGTGAAGCCAAATAGGACATATTATGGGTGTTGTGAATTTGTTTTCTTTATTTTGCCCCAGCCAGTTGATATACAATAAGGCATCTTTCTTGTACCAATTCTAGGATTTGACAGAATTCTGGAAAGAATATAGAGGTGGGATGATCTTATTAGGACATGGTCCAAATCAGGAGAAAAGTTGCTACTCCTAAATCCTAGAAAGATCAACTGTGTTCTGTTAAATTTGAGCAATCTAAGCGATTAGGAGTAAAAGTAATATAAATGTCTAATCTAAAGTCTGCAAGTAATATGTAAGAATTTATATCAAGGATTAGATATCTTTAGGGAAAGAAACTTATTGATAAAAGGAAGTGATGAGTCTCAAATCACCAATCTTAAATACCTTTCCAATTAGAAAATGATATCTAAATAACTACCAACTTGTTAAAAATTGATGTCAAGTTGACAAAGTTATTCTACTCTAAGGACAAAGGAGGGTTCCAGATAAAAAGTTTGATAGAAGTGACTAGACAGAAAAAAACAAATGGTCTACACTTCAAAGGAGAATCAAAGGAGAGTCCTAAGAACAATAGTCACGTTCATGAACCCTGCCAAGGTGACCCCAAAATAAAATGTCTTGCTCTTAAATGAGGGTACTGTCTAACTACCCTCAGATTTCTGATTGAGAATGAGCTTCCTAAATTTATTCATATCAAGACGTATGAGATAAACCTTGAGAAATTACTAAGGGCTATCTCTAAAGGTGTAAACCAGGGAATTTGGCTATATACTATCAAGTAGTTTGGTTAGGGTTCTGAATTAGTACTTTAAAAATTAGAGGAGGCCGAATAAAAAGTAAATTATCCCATGTAAGATGCCCTCTCCATTCAGAGCCTGTTAAGGTAGAATATAGAATATGATCTACTACTTCCTCTTCTTGGTACTTACCTCAACTGAAAAGCAGGCAAGCTAGAATTAGAAAGCTGAAAGAATGGAGAAAAACCCCAAGTAAATTAGTCTCTTTAAAGAGGAAGAGATAACATTCCTCTTGATTTAGATCATAGATTCATAAATTTAAAACTGGGAGAGCCATTAAAGATTATCAAATTCAGTCCCTTCATTTTGCAGATGTGGAAACTGAGGATGCAGAGAAGTCATTTACCTAGAGTTACATAAGCTAATAAATAAATCCATTATAATTTCAGAAAGCAAAAAATACTCTCAAGAAAGATGCCATAATGTACAAAATGGAAAGGAAGATACTGATCTTTGAAGAAAATAAGGAATGAAAATTTAAACCTGGAAGGGATCTCAAAGAACATCACTAAAATCCTTTACTTACCATTATATTTAATTTTTTGAGAGTCCTTTAAAAATTTTTTTAGTCAGAAAAATAAATAACACATATCAGTAAAAAATTTGACTTTAGGAGTTGCGAAAATATAACCCAGCATTTTAATGAATTATTATTTACTTAGAAAAAACAAGTAATTGTCTAAGAACATCCAGGAGAGTTTCAACAGTTAAGAAAATGGAATTCCAGGACAGCTAGGTGGTGCAGTAGATAGAGCACCATCTGTGAAGTCAGGAAGACCCGAGTTCAAATCTGGTCTCAAGATACTTAACAATTCCTAGCCGTGTGAACCTGCACAAGTCACTTAATCCCAATTGCCTCGGCCAAAAAGAAAAAAAAAGAAAAAAAGAAAAGAAAGAAAATGGAATTCCATTTCAAATAAACATAATCTGGTAAAATCCAAATAGTTGTGTGGCATTTATTTAATTCCGAGAATATTTCCTTACCCTTACATCATATATACCAGAGTAAAATTCAATGAAGAGTTTGACTAGCAAAAATGTAATAACACTAGTAATTTACAATCACATACAGGCAGTCTCAGAAGTCTTATGTTAAATCTTAAAAATGCACTAAGACTTTTGAGATATCCTGTATATTATATTGAGATATCCTATATCTCTTTTGAAAGAGATCATTTCTACCTGTGGAGGTTCACTTGGTGATCCTAGTGCTGAACAATTTTCATTCTCATCCACTTTTATCTGCTCATATGATCGCTTTCTAGACTTCTTATCGCCATCTGATTTAAAAGAAAATGTAATTATTTTCACAAATAAGTTATTTTGTGATTAAAATAATTATAAATTTATATATACTTACAGAGAGCTTGCCTAAGTTGTTCTAATACATCATTTTCATAAACAGACCTTTCTTCCCAAATAGACAGCACTCTTCCAAGATGCTTTTTACAATTTTCATCAGTTTCACTGAAGAAAAATAAATGGAACAATTAATTAAAAATTGAATGCTTTGACCCTATGAAAAAGATCAGCAGTAGATTTAAATGGAAGTAGTAATATCTTGAAACAGAATTTCTAAATGGACCAGTATGTTTTCTTTCCCTGTTTGATATGACATATCTTATAAAATTACAATTGGGCTTTATAAACTCATTTGAAATATCTTTAACTAAAATTAGTAGCTTTATTAATTTTAACTTCCTGGGGACGAGGGGGTATTCCATCATATATTTGATCAAAAGCTTCAGGAAAGAGCACAAAATCCTTCATATATGCATCATACATAAACAGACACATACACATACATATAGCCAATTAATAGCTGCTATGAAACTGCTATGCTTAACTATTTGTCATAAAATTATTCAAAGCATGAAATTGTTTTAAGAAAATCTCATGTTTCAAATGTAAATATGTAGAAATCCATTATGGGATATTTCCAAAACTAAAAATCATTGTAACAAACAATACTTTAAGTAGAAAAATAAAGGCGGAAGAAAAACTAAATAGAACCAAAACTCATAAAGCAAAAAAAATACTTTCTGGAATGGCAAAAGAAGTTAATAAAAATCAACAGATATAACAGTAATATATAAATAATTCCTCTATAGAGCATCTAAATTAGTACTTTCCTTAAATGAGCTTATATAAATATGAAAAAGGTTTTAAAATAATTATACATATTAACATATCAGATTAGATGCTATGTTGGGAATAAAAGGGAATAAAGGAAGGAGACAGAAAAATTTAGAACTAAGTGTCTTTCAAAAATGAACATTAAGGGGCACTAGATGGAGCAGGGATAGAGCACCAGCCCTGAAGTCAGGAGGACATGAGTTCAAATTTGACCTCAGATGCCTCAATACTTCCTAGCTGTGTAAACTTGGTCAAGTCACTTATAAACCCAATTGCCTCAGCAAAAAAAATAAAATAAAATAAAATAAAATAAAAAATAATTGAAAACCATCTTCATATGTATGGGAAACAAAATATTATTGAAAATTAAAATGAACATTTTTTTTAAAGTTTTAATTTAAAAAGCTTCTGTATATATGTATACACATGTTCTCTCTCCCAACAAAACATATACTTCTTGAGGGATTGTTATGTCTTTATTATATTATCTCCCACACCTGGTGCAGTCCTTAGCATATAGTTGGTATTTTTAAAAGGATTTATTGGTTGACTTAATGAAAAGGAACTTTTAAGGAAAATACATTTTAATAATCTGAATGGGAAAATGGGGAAAAATCTTATTTTAAAATAATATCTTACTATACCTGGAAACATGCTTAAAGGCTTCAACTATGACAGGTGCAAAATCTTTTGTGAATTCTGGCCCCTTTCTTTTGCTGTTCTGGATGACATCATTGGCTAGGTAAAGAAATGTCAACTTCCTGTTTGGTTTGGCTGAAAAATAAATAAAAAATAAGAAATTTAAATAATAGTTTAACAAAAGAACAAAACCATCAGAATGCCTATAATAATAAACAGCTTATACTCAAAACAATATTATACTTATTACAACTTATAACAATTTGGGGGGAAACATGAAATTTATTCCAATGTGACAGATATTAAGAAAAATCATTCTCTTGAAAATTATCACTTTTGCCAGATTACTCATTTTGTTTTCCTGAAGAGTCAAGATAGTATTGCTCTCTCCTCCAGTAGCTGCTTAATGTATATAGGATAAAATACAAAGTTAGCAAATAAAGCTTATATAACAGCACAACTCTTCTTTGTGCACCCTATATTTCAAACCAGCCTAATGGCTATTTGCTTATCATACATTTTCCATCTCATATCTTTATATAAACCTTTGTTGTTTGCTGTGGTTTTTGGAAACCATAAAAGCAAAAATGCCTTCCTTGTATTTCTTCTGCTCCCCTTAAGTGGGCTGGCTCTTCCAATACTTGAATTCAATGAGAGCATTGGCTGTGTGGGTTCTTGCTACTTTTCTTTGTTCATGGTAAAACTGAGTTCAATTAATGCCAGATTCTTTACTGTGATTGCTCACTTTTTTTTTTTTTTAAGGCTTACCTCTTGCCTGATTATTACAATTGCCTCCCAATTGATCTCCACACCTTGTCTCTACCCATTCCAATCCATCCTCCAAACAACTGGAGGTTATTTTCCTAAAGTCTAATTACTATGTCACACCTCTCTACTCAATCAGTTTTAGTGGTTCTATCTCAATTCTAGGATCTTTAACATCCAGCCCTATCCTACATTTCCAGTTTTCTTACATATAACTGCTTTCGACACACTCAGAATACTGACTCACTGACTGTTCCTCATACATATGGTGATCAGTAATTATTTTTTAATTTATAATTTTTATATATTATAAATTTTATATAATTATACTTTTTAAAGTATCACAAGTTTATATTTACATAAAGCTTTCTAGTTTACAAAGAGTCCTCACATTTTGCCTGAATTTTAAAATATCCAATTCTACAATTAAAATATCCAATTCTACCCAATCACTGAGAAGCAATTTTATTTATTCTCTAATTATGCCTTATTATTTTAAAATATTTGGATTACAAGAGTTACACCCAGAGAAGGAATACTGGGAAATGAGTGTGAACTGGTTGCATTTATGTTTTTCTTCCCGAATCCAATTCTTCCTGTGCAACAAAAGAACTATACGGTTCTGCACACATATATTGTATCTAGGATACACTGTGACATATTTAACATATATAAGACTGCCTGTCATCTAGGGGAGGGGGTAGAGGGAGGGAAGGGAAAAGTCACAACAGAAGTGAGTGCAAGGGATAATGTAAAAAATTACCAATGTATATATTCTGTCAATACAAAGTTTATGATAAAAAAAAAAGAAAAATTATCCATGCCCGTTTTAAAAATAAAAAACTTTAATAAAAATAAATTAGAACTACAACTATAACAAAAAAAAAGAAATGATGTGATTAGATTCAGAAAAATACAAACTAATATAGAATGGCACAAGAATCAGAAATAATTTATATGATGAATGCAGTAATAAAGGAAAATAAATTTTAAAAACAAACAAAAACTGGTAAATTCAAAAATGTGCTGATTGAGCTGCATTTTTATTAACTTGACAAAACAATAAAATTCACTTGAAGCAACAAAAGATCTGGTACTGCAAGGAAATAATGAAAAAAAAGTAGGAATAAAGGAATAGCATTTTTCATTTTCCCACTGTATGGTAAGACAATTATCACATGCCCATCAGTTGGAGAATGGCTGAATAAATTGTGGTATATGAATATTATGGAATATTATTGTTCTGTAAGAAATGACCAATAGGATGATTTCAGAAAGGCCTGGAGAGGCTTACACAAACTGATGCTGAGTGAAATGAGCAGGACTAGGAGATCATTGTATACTTCAACAACAATACTATATGATGACCAGTTCTGATGGAACTGGCCATCCTCAGCAATGAGACAACCAAATCATTTCCAATGGAGCAGTAATGAATTGAACCAGCTACGCCCAGAGAAAGAACTCTGGGAGATGACTAAAAACCATTATATTGAATTCCCAATCCCCATATTTATGCCCACCTGCATTTTTTATTTCCTTCACAAGCTAATTGTGCAATATTTCAGAGTCTGATTCTTTTTGTACAGCAAAATAGCGGTTTGGTCATGTATACTTATTGTGTATCTAATTTATATTTAAATATATTTAACATCTACTGGTCATCCTGCCATCTGGGGGAGGGGGTGGGAGGGGAGGTATGAGGTGAAAAATTGGAACAAGAGGTTTGGCAATTGTTAATGCTGTAAAGTTACCCATACATATAACCTGTAAATAAAAGGCTATTAAATAAAATAAATAAATTTTTTAAAAAAAAGACAATTATCATAAAAGCGTTTGGTATTGATTAAAACTTAGCAATGTAGATTAGTGGAATTGGACAAGATAGGCAAGACCACTAAATAATAATTGTTTATTAAACCCAAAAACATTGAGAAAAGGAAAAATTATGTATCAACACCTTCCTACCCTTACCGTAGCCCACCACTCTTGTTTTTAGTCCAGTGTTCAGTAATTATTCAATAACGAGCAGCAGCTACAAATCCATACCATACAAATACCAGGGCAAGTAACGAATATAGTTGAAAGAACAAAGCACCATAAGGAACACAGAATGTAGAATGTGCAAAACAAGCCAACTAACCACTACCACTTTGACCAGTATCTTCCTTTGGACCCTGATGAGGAAAGTCCAGGATTCTAAAACTAAGAGCCTTGGGAATAGCAATTCTTCTAGTCCAGTGTTATCAGATATCATTCAAAAAAGCAACCCACAGCCTCAGCTACAGAAGACCCAAAAAAGAGAATTTGTGGTATCAAAATCCTTGGCACTATTAAATGGTTCAACAAAGTGATATTTTATCCAAGAACAGAACATTAAAGCATCATAAAGCATCAATTCACTACATTCCTGTGGACCATGGAACTTATCCATCTGACTTGCAGTTTCCCTTTAATTTATTTTTAATTTAATTAATTTAATTTATTTCTTCCATCGGAATTGAAAACAGGGACGGTCTCACTTTTTATTTTCTATTTCTTATTTCTACAGAACACTTAGTAAAACACTGTGCAAATAAGAACTTCATTCTCTTTTTTAATTCTCTATTTTTTATCCTTTTTTTAAATTCTCTTTTTTAATAAGTTTTTTTATTTTCAAAACATATGCAAGAATAATTTTCAACAATGACCGTTGAAAAACCTTGTTACCTTGTGTTCTAATTTTCTAACTTGCCCCTAGAGGGCAAGTAGTGTAATATATATTAAACATGGCAATAATGCATGTAAAATCCTATATAGGCATACATATTTATACAATCAGCTTGCTGCACAAGAAAAATCAGATCAAAAAAGACAAAAATAAATAAAATTCAAGCAAACAACAAAAAAGAATGAAAATGTTATATTGTGATCCACCCTCAGATCCCACAGTCCTCTCTGGATTTATTTAGATGGCTCTCTCCATCACAAATCTATTAGAATTGTCTTGAATTACTTCATTGTTGAAAAAAGTCAAGTTCATTACAGTTGATCATCACATAATCCTGTTGTTGCCGTGTATAATGATCTGGTTCTGCTCATTTCACTTAAAATCAGTTCATGTAAGTCTCTCCAGGCCTGAAATCATCCTGCTGGTCATTTCTTACAGAACAATAATATTCCATAATATTCATATACCATAATTGATTTAGCCAATTTCCAACTGATGGGCATCCACTCAGTTTCCAGTTTCTTGTCACTGCAAAGAGCTGCCACAAACATTTTTGCTCATGTAGGTCCTTTTCTCTCCTTTTTCTTTGGGATATAAACCCAGTAGAAACACTACTGGAACTAAGAGTATGTGAAGTTCGATAGTCCTTTGGACATAGTTCCAAATTGAGTTCCAGACTTGTTGGATCCATTCACAGTTCAACTGACAATGTATTAATGTCCCAGTTTTCCCATATCCCTGCCAACATTTGTCATTATCTTTTGCTGTTTTCTTATGATAATCATTCATCAACTCGAACAACTGTGAAAACTGGAAAGTAAACACTGCACAATACTCCAAAATAAATTACAAAATGGAGGACCTAAATACAGAAGGTCACACCATGAGATATCTTTCCAAAAATGGCTGGGGCTGGGGGTGGGGGGAGAAGAGATTATTTTTTTAATTTTTTTAATTAAAGCTTTTTATTTACAAAACATATGCTTGGGTAATTTTTCAACATTGACCCTTGCAAAACCTTCTATTCCAAATTTTCCTCTACTTTCCTTCACCCTCTCCCCTAGATGGCAGGTAGTCTAATACATGTTAAATATGTTAAAATATATGTTAAATCCAATATATGTATACATTTTTATACAGTTATCTTACTGCACAAGAAAAATCGGATCAACAAGGAAAAAAAAACCTGAAAAAGAAAACTAAATACAAGCAAACAACAACAGAGTGAAAATGCTATGTTGTGGTCCACACTCAGTTCCCATAAGTCCTCTCTCTGTAGATGACTCTGTTAGAACTGGTTTGAATCATCTCATTGTTGAAGGGATCTACATCTATCAGAATTGATCATCCATATAGTCCTGTTGTCACATATAATGATCTCCTGCTTTTGCACATTTCACTTAGCATCAGTTCATATAGGTCTCTCCAGGCCTCTCTGAAATAACCATATTGTTGGTCATTTCTTTTTTTTTTTTTATTTGCTGGTTTTTTTTTTTAATTTAATAGCCTTTTATTTACAGGTTATATGCATGGGTAACTTCACAGCATTAACAATTGCCAAACCTCTTGTTCCAATTTTTCACCTCTTACCCCCCACCCCCTCCCCCAGATGGCAGGATGACCAGTAGATGTTAAATATATTAAAATATAAATTAGATACACAATAAGTATACATGTGTTGGTCATTTCTTACAGAACAATAGTATTCTATTACATTCATATAACACAATTTATTCAGCAATTCTTCAACTGATGAACATCCATTCAATTGCCACTACAAAAAGGGCTGCCACAAACATTTTTGCACATGTGGGTCTCTTTCTCCCCTTTAAGATCTCTCTGGGATGTAAGACCAGCAGAAACACTGCTGAGTCAAAAGATCTACACAGCTTGATAACTTTTTGAGCATAATTCCAAATTGCTCTCCAGAATGGATGGCTTCGTTCACAGTTCCACCAACAATGTATCAGTGTTCCCATTCTCGGCAGGAGGGTATTTTTAAGCAAATAAAGGATAAAAATGATCACGTTTAGCCATTTCATTGATTTTTATGTAGTTACCAAAATACAACTTTCCTTGTCTCCATTTTAATGGATATGAGCTAGATAGATGAAAAATTCAAATAATCTAAAAATGTTCCTGTATCCTTTAATCTGCATGAAAGGGAAGTATTTGGATTTTGGGGGGCAATCTTCTGGCACTCTTTGACCTTCCCTCTTAATCAGCTAGCATTATTACATGGCATTATTTCAATTCACTTGACTCTGCCTAGCCACAAGCAATCCTGGATGTTAGCTTACATTAAGAGGCAATTCACCAGTCCTTCTACGCATGCCAAAAATCAATGAAAAACTCATGTAATTTCCCCCAATTCTCCCATATATTCAATATTGTTATTCCTTTCTAGAAATGAATTGTCACCTGTGAAACCTTAAAAGTCTTTTGCTCTTAACCAGTACAACATATTTTTTCCTTTACTACCTTATTGAAAATGTTAATTGATTTGTATATGACAAGAGAACTAAATAATAAGAATCACAATTGGAGCTCTAATAGAGTGCCAAGATAGCAATTTGCTGAATTCATAAACTTATGTGCTTAGCAGCTCTCCTATACCCATAATTGTCCCTTATTCATAACAAAATATAACTGGGGTAGCATTTAACAAGTGTGTGTACTTTAGAAACATCACCTCATCTAAACCTCACAATAAAAGCAATATATTTCATTTTAGAGACAACAGAAGTGAAGTTCAGAAAAATTAAGTGACTTGGCTATGACCACTAACTACTAAAAGTCAGATGAGATTTGAATTCAGGTTCAAATGATCTATAGTTAAGTGATTTGAGAGTTCTAGTTCAATTCTTTCATTACAGAGAGGAGACAACTGAGTGACTTGGTCTAAATCTACTATCTATCCACTATAGTGACATGTTAGTTTACCAAGTTCTCAATATCTTTTTCCATTTAAGTTTCCTAACAACAGCTTTGTAAGGTATACTCAGAATTATAAAAGAACAAAGCCCATTCCATTTTTGGACAGCTTTTGTCAAAAAATTTAAATTTGTCCTTCTGCAATTTGTATTCATTATTTCTCCTGATTCTGCCCTCTGGGGTCAAAGCTAACAAATCTAATTACTCTCATGAGGGCATACTTGAAGGCAGATATGTTATTTCCTCATCTTTTCTTCTCTTCCAACTTTCTTCAATAGATTCTCCTCTACCCCAAGTGCTTTCTCTGAACAGTATTCTGATCATCAATGTCCTCCTTCAAGCATGGTGCCCAAAACTGATTAGGTCTAAGAGCCTGTCAAAAATATTCAAGTACTGTTGAGATTTCTCCCAATTTTGTGTTGCCTGCAAATTTGATGAGCACACTTTGAATGCCTTTATCAAAATCATTTATAAAAACATTAAACAGCATGGAATCAAATATAGATCCTTAGAGTACTTCCATGTAGACCTATATGTTAAGCCCATCCAATATCTTCTGAATCCAACTGAGTATAATATTGTTTCTACCACTTCTCCTTATCCCAATTTGGTATGAAAGACTTTACCAAAAAACTTTGATGAAATTTAGGTAAGCTGCCATTTGGGGGAGGGGGTAGGCAGAAGGAGGGGAAAAGTTGGAACAAAAGGTTTTACAAGGGTCAATGCTGAGAAGTTACCCATGGATATATCTTGCAAATAAAAAGCTATAATAAAAAAATTAAAAAGAAAAAAAAGAAATTTAGGTAAGCAATAAACTCAACATTCCTCTTTATCTACTAGTAATCTTGTCCAAAAATTCTTGACATCTTTAGAGGACTATGTCACAATTTTAACAATGTGGTGGGCTTGGACTGGACTTGAAGTCAAAGTTTTCACAATTTAATTTTTTTCTCGTCTTTCCAAGTCAGCTTATACTGTACTCCCCCACCTTCAACTCGGTAGGATCCAGCCACACTGACCTTCAAGTTATCACACAATATGTTCTACTCAATTCTGTACATTTGCAACGACTACTCCCTTTGCTTAGAAATGTTTGCTCTCCTCATTTCTAACTCTTGAACTTCCCCAATTTCCTTTAAAGACTCTTCCTTTCTACAAGAGATCTTTTCTGATTCATAGTTCCCAATTCCCACCCCTCATTCTCCATACATACTGCTTCCATCATTCAAATCCCCTGCTAGTATTCTTCCTTTGAGACCATCTTCCTTTTTCATTATATATTTTCATGTGTCTTCCCAAGTAATATGTAAACTCTTTAAGAGTAGTCCTGATTTTTTACCTTTCTCAAATTTCTGGTGTCTATGAGCATAGTGTAGATACTTTAAAAATGCTTATTGACTAGATTCATAAAATCCTTGCTGGGCAAGTCATTCAACCTCTTTGGGCTTCAATTTATTCTGCGTAATGAGCGGCTTGAACTTTACATCCTTCCAATTTAAGGTCTGTTTCTATTCTCCATTACTTAAACTTGATCCCATCTTCTATTTTCTATTTCTTTTGAAAAGTTAATTGCCAACTTCACTTTTGTGTCTATATCAGTCCCTTCAAAAGTCTCACATTTTTTTCCTCCTCATAGGAACTGTTTCCTACGGAGTTTAAAGGATTTTGTTCCTGAGCATTTATTTCGCCTAACAATCTTGAATGATTTCTTTAAAAAATAATTTGTTCCATGAGATCCTATTTTTCCTGATTCCTCTGAACTCTACTTTCCCAAAATCTGGAGTGTGTGCCAGATTAATTCTGATTTTCACTCCTCTTTCTCAAACTCTAGAAAGGGGTGATCACATCACAACAAAGTTTCCATAATTTCCACTCAACAACCAGCTCCTTTATTCTTTATTAGTGAAAATCAGATCTAAAGTAGCATTTCCCCTTATTTCTTCTATCTTTTTTAAGGATGGAATTATCACTATGGCAAGTCAATTATTTTCACCTTTAAAAAATGAAGGTAACAGCAATTACCTGTTAGGAGCACCTACCTCACAGAACTATTAGGATCAAATGAGACCAAATTTAAAATGCTTCTGCATATAAATGCTAGTCATTAATTTATATTATTAAATAATTAATGTTAATATTATTATTATTCTCTATCATACTTTCCTAACCTTTCCCCTTTTATCTTTTTCTTTTGAAAAAGATCAGATATGGAACTATTGTGAATATCATTCCATCAAGTCTCTGCACATAATCACATAGCCACAAATGACAGAAACAGGAATAGAACCCATGCTGTCTTGATAAATCCAGTCCTTAATACAATTAAGATAGCTGCTACACTACAAAGTACTTGCAAGTGATCTATTAAAAGGCCTCAGTAATATTTAAATCACCTATTACTATAATCAATCAATAAGCTTTATAAGGCATCTCTATATATTCTGTTAAGTAACCATAATGGAATAGTTTATGCTCTTAAGGAGCTTGCATTCTTATGGGAGATATATGCATATACTGACATTTGGAATATAGCAAAAAGAATACAAAGTCATTTTGGGAGGGAGACACTACACAGAGGTACTCAGGAAAAACCACATGTAATACTTATTGTGTATCTAATTTATATTTTAATGTACTTAACATCTACTGGTCATCCTGCCATCTGGGGGAGGCGGTGGGGGGTAAGAGGTGAAAAATTGGAACAAGAGGTTTAGCAATTGTTAATGCTGTAAAGTTACCCATGCATATAACCTGTAAATAAAAGGCTATTAAATTAAAAAAAAATAAATTAAAAAAAAACCACATGTAGTAGGATATATGTGAAATGAATCTTAAAGAAAACCTCTAAGAAGGTGAAAAGGCAAACATGAGATATGAATTGCATTATGAAGAACAACTGGATCAAGAATATTTAATGGAAGTGAATGTGTTTAAAAAAAAAAAAGGTGGGTAAGAAAGGAATACAGGTTGTGAAGCGTTTTAAATGGCAAAGTAGATTATATTTGATACATTAACTATGTTAATCCATTTATTCTCACTTTTCTCTAAGTATTAAAGTTCAAAATACTCCCTTTTTACCCTCTTTGTATTTTATATTATCACTCTTCCAAAAACATCTCGTCTCACTGTCATACTATCACACACAAACCATATCTCACAAAGTTCCAGATCCCTGAATTCAGTTTCTGATAAAAACTAAAACGTCTTCCTAATTTTTTATTTGGCAGTCATAAACATGCATTATAATCAATGCTAAAAGATAAATTTCCATTCAGTAAAAGACTTTTCTGTCTCTTATTTACTCCTACAGACTTTATACACTCTCTATTGTGCACAGTAGTAAAATGGATGACGATGTCTTAAAACAAAATTTCTAAAATTAGCGACTATAAATAATTGTTTTAAATAATGCCACAAAAATAACTACTCTTCACTTGCTAAAAACAGGATGGTAATAGAATTCCAAAGGCAGAATCAATTAATTATTTAAGTATATATTGTTAACATATTGTCTCTTCCCCCAGATTCAAATTAAAATAGCTTCATTATAATTCTGAGTATTCCTATAAGCATAAAGTAACTAGCAATTACTAAAAATAAAGTGTTTTTAATTCACTAGATCCCTTTTATAAAGTGAGGGAGGGAAGAACAAGGAGGATGGGAAGAAGATGCCAAAAGATTTTAAATCTGAATAAATATTTTTTGGAAAGAAGGTGTTTCTGAATTTTTCGTAATTTGGAAGTTATCTACAATTAGATTAGGTTTAGGGTACATAGTCTTCAAATTAGAAAAAAATCAAAGGCATAGTCATAAAAAGTTAAGAAAAAAATTGCAAAGCTGCTCAATCTGTCACAGACAGGATTGTTAAAAATCCCACTTTTTTTTTCAGAGCAGACACATAATGGTATTTTTCCAGAGGGGAAATGAAGTCAACTATGTTGTCAGCTTAATAAAAAAATGTAAACAATTAAAGTGATATATATCATCCCAATCTATTATTCTAGATACAGATTTCTTCCCCCCTACAACAAAAGACATAATTGTTGATCATAATATAAGAGCAATGTCGAAAAAATGAACCATCTATAACCTGAGAAGGACCAATAAAATTCCAAATCAAATCACAGAAATAAATGCATTTGCCAAGATATTTATAATTCTGAACATAATTCAAACTGTATTATTATGTAAGCTGTTCTTCCAATTTTTCATTATTGCAGTATTTATAATCTGAAATTATACATTCTAGGTAATTTGCATATGCCAAGGTGGACAGCAGGATTATATGCCTACTGTTTGTATTTTCTATTTCAGAAACAAGAAATATTCAGAGACTACTCTCTCTATTTTTACACATCTGGAACAAGTCTTTTCTCTAGGACAGCCAAGGATGAATACACTACTAATGAAGATGAAATTAAATCAATTATTTGAAGTTATTTTGCCCAATTTTTGACAATAAACTTAACAATTTAGTTGAAAAGAAAGGATAATTACAGAAATAAACTGCCCAGATTAACAGAAGAAAAGAAAAAGAATATCTAAATAAACCTATTTTAGAAAAAATAATTGGGGGAAGCGAGGTGGCACAGTGGATAGAGCATCAGCCCCGAAGTTAGGAGGACCCGAGTTCAAATCTGGTCTCAGATATTTAATACTTCCTAGCTATGTGACCCTGGGCAAGTCACTTAACCCTAATTGCCTCAGCAAAACTAATAATAATAATAATAATAATAATAACTGAACAGGCCACAAATGAACTTCCTAAGAAAAAAATCATCAGGACCAGATGGATTTACAAGTGAATTCTAATAAACATTTAAAGATCACCTAATTCTAAACGATTAAATTAATTAATTAAATTAACTGATCGAGTTAGTTAATTGATTAAATTAATGGAATTAATCCTATTAAACTTTTTGTGAAACGGGATACTGATAGCTAAACCAAGAAGAGTAAAAACAAAGAAAATTAGACAAATATTCGTGCAAAAATCATTTTTAAAATTAAAAGAGCAAAAAAATATCTTCTGTATCTTTGGATATGGGGATGGGTTCATAACTGGACAAGGATATATAATTTTGATTACATAAATTGGCTCATTAATCAGATATTTCAGTTAGCAAAGAATCAGTTTCTCTGATTTATTTGACCAAGAGAAATGACATAGGATTTAATGAGATGCCCAGAACAGCTAATTATAGAATGCTGAAAAAATTTTTTTCTATCAAAGCCATCCTCAATCCTCTACTGAAGAAGTCACTGGATTGAAAGGAAATATAAGACAAGCTAAAAAGAATGTTATTCCCATAATATCTGGTGTGTGATTATAGTACTCTTTACTCTTTCCTGAGAACAAATGTGTAGAGTTCTTGGTGGAACGCAACCTTTACAACATTCTCCACTGAAAAATTATCTAATTTCAAATAGTTTCTGATCCAAATTGGAGTTTGGTCTTGTTCTTGTTTGGTCTACTCACATAGTCCCCAGTCCCCTTGGCTACCATATTATTTTAAAATACCTAATAGTTCCCATGCAATTTTGAAAGTGATTATACAATGAAATAGACCATATTTTACTTAAAGAGTAGGAAGAAAAATTCCAATTAAGATTCTGGCAACCAAAACATACTGAAGACAGAATACAATTGCTAATAAACAAATTCATATTAAGAAACAATGTAATTAGAAACATTGTTTTAAATCCATGTTTACATTCAAAATGTCATTGACATAGAATTATCTTTGCTTCCCCAAGTCCTGGGAAATGACAATTCATTATTTCTTGTTACTCACTTAAGGGCTTTGAATCCCACAATCTATTACATTAAAAATTATAACAAGTGTTGCTCCATATTTGAGACTTGAATGAATATAGATACCAAGAGGACTTAAAGGTTCAACAATTAAGAATAAAGTCAAAGTGTTAAGCCTAAAAAAAATTCAAGTGGTAAATAACCACTACAAATGATGAACTAATCTGCTGGGTGGTCTCGTTTTCAAGTTCATATAACTATTTCTCAACTAAAAAAGATAAGAAATGATGCTCCAATATATCCAATGGGATGCATGATAAAAATGAAATAAAATAAATCCTACTTTAATTTATTATTTTCATAGTTTGTACAATATTTGCCTAATTACAGCTTCAGTCATAAATATCTACTATGGCACAGATGCTGCTTCTTACAATAGTAGCAAATTATCCTGTAGATTGATATTATAGGAAGAGAGAAATTAAAATTGAACACTTTGGCTGCATACAAAGGACACCTAGGAAAAAAGAACAATACTCCTCCAACATAGTCAATTGGGGAAAATATGCTCAAGAATCATTTCTGACAATCAAACTACCTTCTCTCCAGTTGTGGGTGGTTTTTTTTGTTTGTTTTTTTTGCTTCTATGCTTCAAAACCCTATATATTAACTGATGAAATAGCTTTTTCTGCAAAACTGGGCTGGAAAAAAAAAATCAAAGCATACTGTTTTTTACATGGTCTTGTTGAAAGTTTGGCTTGCTTTTTTCCTTGCTAAATTAGTTTCTACCCTCACAGCCACAGTAGTTTGCTACTGGTAAGTCTGAACATTTTCTCCCCTCCCAAACTAATGCTGTCACTTGATGTTGCTGTAGAAGTTATTTGTGATGTAAAAAGCAGGGAAAATGTCTTCTTCCTAGAAAAAGAGGAGAAAATTAAACACAGAATGTTAAAAATAAAAGATCAGGATTAGTATTATATAGACAATTATCAAGTTTAATGTCAAGAGAGATAGAAAGGAAGCCCATTCCTTTTAATATCTAAGATAATTGCTTAAGTTTTCTCAATCACTAACTCATGGATTTATCACTTTAATCATTCAAATACAAACACAATAAAAACATGAAGTGACAATATTGCATCATCTTACAAAACCTTATCTAAAAGAATCAAATAGATGGAAATAAAATTTCCACAGAACCAATGATTTACCTGTCTCAATAAATATTCAATTTACGGCATTAAACATAGTGTTAAAGGGTCAGATTAACAAAACTGTAAAACAGACATAGGCGTGTGTGTGTGTGTAGTATATTTTTGGCTTGATACTTTGAAAAAAATGTAAATTCAAAATGCAAATATATTTCAGACTACTAAGACATATTTAGTCTTGAAGGGGTGGGATGGGAGAACAAGAAGAGGGAAAAATTGACTGTTTGAATATTGACATGTTACAAAATAAATGTTCCCCCCTTAAAAAAAAAAACCTGCTAATAGTTTTCTATTCAAGAATGGGGATGGGGTGGGTGGAAGGGGGAAAAAAAGGTATGTAAAGAGGCTATGTTTCCATTTATGTTTCTAACAAAAAAATATAATAAGTGTTTTCGTCCCTTAGACATCCTGCCAGAAGCAAAATGTTATTGAATATTAGCTGCAAATACCACTTTTTCCTTAAGTTTACCATGACAGAAAGGATAGATGCACACTTAAATTTAACATTTGAGTATTACTATCAACCCAAGTTCTGTGGCCTCAATGTTGTCCTCCTTTATACTGTTGCATTATATTACTCCTCTGGGTACCTTTCCTTCACTCTGCATCACTTCTTTAATCTTCCCATGTTTCCTTAAACTGTTTGTATTTGTCATTTATAAGATAATAAATTTAGAACTGGAATGGACCTTGGAGATCATATTTCTTAATGAGTTACATTAAATTTATATAAAGTAGTTTGTTTAGCTATTTTCCAATTACTACATATAAAACTATTCTGGACTTTTGTTACCGCAACTCAAAATACAATACTGTTAAAATACTACCGTTATAGTTGTAGAGACGAAAGAGACCCCAGAAATCAGTTCAATTACTCTTAACAACTACATTATGTTATGGATTTTTTTTTTAATAGCCTTTTATTTACAGGATATATACATGGGTAACTTTACAGCATTAACAATTGTCAAACCTCTTGTTCCAATTTTTCACCTCTTACCCCCCCCACCCCCTCCCCTAAATGGCAGGATGACCAGTAGATGTTAAATATATTAAAATATAACTTAGATACACAATAAGTATACATGACCAAAACATTATTTTGCTGTACAAAAAGAATCAGACTCTGAATTATTGTACAATTAGCTTGTGAAGGAAATCAAAAATGCATGTGTGCATAAATATAGGGATTGGGAATTCAATGTAATGGTTTTTAGTCATCTCCCAGAGTTCTTTTTCTGGGTATAGCTAGTTCAGTTCATTACTGCTCCATTAGAAATGATTTGGTTGATCTCGTTGCTGAGGATGGCCTGATCCATCAGAACTGGTCATCATCTAGTATTGTTGTTGAAGTATATAATGATCTCCTGGTCCTGCTCATTTCACTCAGCATCAGTTCGTGTAAGTCTCTCCAGGCCTTTCTGAAATCATCCTGTTGGTCATTTCTTACAGAACAGTAATATTCCATAATTTTCATACCACAATTTATTCAGCCATTCTCCAACTGATGGACATCCATTCAGTTTCCAGTTTCTAGTCACTACAAAAAGGGCTGCCACAAACATTCGTGCACATACAGGTCCCTTTCCCTTCTTTATAATCAATTTGGGATATAATCTCAGTAGTAACACTGCTGGATCAAAGGGTATGCACAGTTTGATAACTTTTTGAGCATAGTTCCAAACTACTCTCCAAAATGGTTGGATTCATTCACAACTCCACCAACAATGAATCAATGTCCCAGTTTTATGTTATGGATTAAGCAGATGTTTATGGACTGACTTGGAAATCATAGGTTTCCAAGTAACACACCACTACTACTGTATTGTATTTTAGGGTCGTTTGTCCAAAATAACTGTATTTGATTTAACATTAATATAGGATCCAAGGATTTCTATCATGAAGAGAGAAGCTCAAACTAGCAGTTTTGCATGCTCTCCTACATAACTCTCTGTCCCAAGATGATTTCAGGTAATTTTTTAGGGATATCTGAAGAAAACTAAAATATATAATAATGCAATCCCGAGTTAAGATTCCAAAACCGTACAAATCCTAAACCAGACCCTCCTGATTCACTGCTCTTAAGGGATCAAAGAGCAACTTGGAGAGTCTTTCCCAGATATAAGTCTGTGAGGGTACTTCCCTTTTAAGAGAATAGAGGATATACCTTTGGCCAAGTTCTAAAAAGCAATTGCTTCAGGCCGAGAGAAGCAGTGAAGTCAAGAAGAGAAGTCAATCTTCATTAAAAGGTTAGATAAATCGTGTTTTTAATCCATTTTCTTTAAAAAAAAAAAAAAAAAAAAAAAAACTTTTCCTTATCCCTTACCTTCATTCATCTACATTTCCAAAGTACCTTTTCCCATATGTCTAGAAAAGGGCTTTGGAGGAAAATATTTGTTAATGCTTTAAATTTTACTAAAAATGAGATTTTACAATTCTGAGATACCACTTCACTCCTATCAGATTAAGATAGGGGTCCTCAAACTGTTTAAATAGGGGGCCAGTTCACTGTCCCTCAGACTGTTGGAGGGCCAGACTATAGTAAAAACAAAAACTTTGTTTTGTGGGCCTTTAAATAAAGAAACTTCATAGCCCTGGGTGAGGGGGTTGGTTAAACGTCCTCAGCTGCCGCATCTGGCCCATGGGCTATAGTTTGAGGACCCCTGGTCTAAGATGACAGGAAAAGATAATGATAAATGTTGGAGAGGATGTGGGAAAATTAGGATACTAATGCACTGGTTGTGAAACCATTCTAGAAAGCAATTTGACACTATGCTCAAATTGCTATAAAACTGTGTATACCTAATGATCCAATGTCACTAATAGGTCTATATCATAAAAATATCATAATAAAGGGGAAAAGGCCCTATATGTGCAAAAATATTTATAGCAGTTCTTTTTTGTAGTGGCAAAAAATTGGAAAATGAGTATATGCTTGTTAATTGGGGAATGACTGAAAAAGTTATGGTGTATGAAATTAATGGAATATTATTGTTCTGTAAAAAATGAGCAGCTGATTTTAGAAAAGCCTGCTAAGATTTACATGAACTTATGCTGAATGAAGCAAGCAGAACCAAGAAAACACTACATAGCAATAAGATTGTGTGATGATCAACTATGATAAAACCTGGTTCTTTTGAGCAATTTGGTGATCCAAGGCAATCCCAATAAACTTTGGATAAAAATACCATCTGCATTTAGCTAGAACTATGGAGACTGTGCATACCGCATACTATTTTCTTAACACATACTTTTTTCTTTCTTTTGTTTTTTTCTCCCCTCCAGATTTTTCCCTTAAATTCTGATTTTTCTCTCTCATCATGACTCATAGGGAAATATGTAAAAAAAAATAATAATAAGCATGTATAACCTAAAAAAAATTAAAAATTTAAAATATGATTTAAATATGCTTTCATGTGTGTATATCAACAATGTATCAGTAACTGTTTATAAAATTGTGCAACAATCAGCCTGCTAAACAGTTACAGGCTAATGATACCATTTTTTTTTTCATTCTAATTCCTACATATTCACTGGGAAAGTCATGTGAATTTGTCTACTACATGTCAGTTATAGTGTTAAGCACAAGTGATAAAAAGAAGGGCAAAAATAGTCCCTCAAAACCCATATAATCTAATGGAGGAGACATTAAGACAACTATTTACAAAAAAGACATACAGGATAAATTGGGAATAATCTCAGAGGAAAGGCACTAGCATTAAGGGATAATCAGGGCTGCTTATACAATGAAGAAAGCATCATTTTAACTGAGCTTTTAAGGAAGGCAGAGAATTCTAGATATGTGAGAATATATAACATCAGCATTTTGAAGAAACAGCAAGAAGGTCAGTGTCACTGAACTATCAAGTATACAAAGTAGTAGGATAGAAGAATGAAAAGATAGGAGGCCAATGACATCTTTTTAAAGCAGAAGGTCCAAATGCGAAATTTATACTTAGGAATACACATATTATCTAACTTTTTTCTTGTTTTCAATTTTAGATGACTGACAGAATTCACTCTGCCTATTAAATCATTAAACATGCTGCTTAATTTGCAAATATAAAACTATATAACAGTTGACAGAAATATATGTGTACTTTGTAGGTATCTCCTATGAAAATCTTGGCTTCCCAATTCCTGTTTTTAAAAATGTATTCTGTTTACTGAAATGAGTTTGTTTATTGCAAGGGCTACAAGAAGGCATTTGAAAAAAAAAAAAAAACCAATTACTCTGATACTGCTTCTAACTTAGGTATCATCCAACAAACAGAAAGACCAGTTGTCTTTACTCTATGGAATGACACTGTTCACTTCTATTAAAGTATCAAATACAGGAAAGTTAAGAAACTTTATTTAGATGTCATGCTTTTATATATGGTTTCATTATTCAAATATTTTGAGTTCTCAGAAGGTTAAACCCTAGAGTCAAATATAAGTACCAAAATGTATTCCAAACAAAAAAAATCTTTTGACCCTCACAACTAACACTCAATCTCAGTAACATAGTTGGCAGTTCATGTTGTTGATGAAATATTTTAAAAGATATACTTAATACAATTTTAGTTATATGATCACTGAAAAAATTTTCAGGAAATGGCATTTTATACTATTGTTCCAAAACACATGAGCAGGCAGATATAAAGACTTACATGAATTGGTATCAACTAGAGTGAGCAGAACCAGGAAAATATCTTGAAATGGACCTCTCAAATATATACTTAACTTAACATATATTTATATAACTAGCTTGGAAGCCATACCTCCACAGTGAAGTCTTTTAAGATCTCCTCAGGTATTGCTGGTGGCTTTCTCTCCATAAATTATCATAAGCAGTGCAGATGTATGTGTGTACACACACACACACACACACACACACACACACACACTTCTACATTGTATCCTTCAGAGTGTGTGTTCTTGATGGAAGGGATTTGTGTTCAAGTCTTTATGTTGCCCAGTGCATTTAATAAACGTTCGTTGAACTGAATGACTAAAACAATTGGGCAAAAGCTTAAATTACAAGGAGTTGGTTACATTCACTTTTTTATTTTATATTAAATAAAATAGAATAAATTAAATTAAATAAATAAAATATATTAAATAAAATTTTTTTAATTAATTAAATTTTAAAAATTAAATTAAAAAATATTAAATAAAGGCTTAGTAGAGAGAATTGAGTCAAGATCTGTTTTAAACACAGTGGTAGAAAGGCCTAAGTATTAGCCCACCAAGACTTTCTGGACTTCAAATTCTCCCCAACTCCCAATGGTCTTGAGCTCTTTTTTGTTTGTGTCATACACAAATACACATGTACCCATACCCATTAAGATGTAAAAGTTCTTTAAGGGAAGGATAGTCTTTCTTTTTTTGCTTGTATTTGTATCATTCAATATTTAATCAGTGTCTGGACACAGTAAACGAAATAAATGCTTTTAATATGCTTGTTACGTAAATTCTAATCCAGAGCCCGTTTCAATGTATCTGTTTGATTTTTTGCAACTCCCTATATCCCTGTTTGCTTACCTATTAGAAATAAGAGTTATATTAGGTACTCCATAAGTTCCTTTGCAGGTTCGTGTTAACTGAAACAATAAGAGCCAATGAAATCACAGAGAGACTATCTGAGATGGACTCTAGGTATAGGCATCAGGAGGTGAATAATGATTCAATGAAGAATGAAGTGTCAAATGCTGCAGAGATCAAGAAACCCACCGATTTTAAGAATTAAAAAAAATCACTGTTAACTTTGAAGACATGAGTTTTAGTTAAATTATGAGGTCAGAATACAGACTACGAGGGGCTTGGAAAGTAAGATGGGATGAAACGGAGGCAATGATCATTAAGACAGAGGCATTTTCTTTTTTCTAAAAAAGGTAATTTTTCTAAGTATAAAAGGAAGAAATCTGTAGTGTGATAGCTTGAATTAAATACTTAATGTGTGCAGCACTGTAACAAGCACTAGGCACACACACACAGAAAAAAACAAGCAAAAGTACCTGCTGTCAAGGAGCTTACAATCTAAAGGGGGGAAATATATGCAAATAAATACACAGACTATATACAAGATAAATGGAAAATAATCACTGAAGACTGAAGACACTAGAATTAAAAAGGATTAAGGACTTGAAGAAAGCCATGAAAGCCAGGAAGCAGTATTCCACATATGGGGAAAGCCAACAAAAATTCCTTAAGTCAGAACATGGTTTGGATTTCTTGTCAGAAGAAAGTAAAGACGACAGTATCACTGGATCAAAGTGCATTAGTAACGTAAAATGACTAGAAAAGTAGGGAAGATACACCAAGTTATATGAAGAATCTCATCTTTGAACATGAAACATTGGATTTTATATTTGATCCAAAGGGTGAAAAAGAGTGACTAGAGTTTATCAATAACTACATAGTATTATCAAGCATGGAGGACACATGGTCCGATATGTATTTCAGGAAGGTCACTTTAAAAGCCGAGTGGAAGATGGATTGTATTAAGGAATCTTACTGCAAGCAAACTAAACAGAAGGCTATTACAATAATCAACTGTAAGGTGATAAAGACCTGGGCTAGAGTAGTGACTGTGCCTGGAAGAGAGAAGGAAGAATACTGGAGAGATGTTCCAAAAGTAAAATCAACAAACATTAGCAACATAGTGAATAGGAGGGAGAATAGGGAATGAAAGGAGAAGGGGGAAATGAATGCAAGGAAAGGGATAGAGGTGTGGGAAGAAGGATACAGGGGGAAAAAGAAAAATCAGGGAGAAGAAAGAAGACACAAGATTATGTGACTATAAATCGGAACAGAAGCGAGTGCAAGGGATAATGTTATAAAAAAATTACCCTGGCATGGGTTCTGTCAATAAAAAATTATTAAAAAAAAAAAAAAAAAAAAAAAAAAAGATTATGTGACTGAGAATAATAGTGCCCTCAGTAGTAACAAAGACGTTTAGGAGGAGGGAAGGTTTGGAGGAATGGAAAGTTTAAGTTTAGACATGATTAATTGAAAATCATGATAATGAATTCAAGATGTACAATAGGCAGTTGGAAATTCTAGAATGAAGGTTAGCAGAGACAATAATTTTACCTAGAAGAGCTGATGAGGTCACCATGTGAAACAAGACAAATTGGGGGGGAGAGGGGGGGAAGGGGCAGGGGAGTGGTTGGGAGAGAAGAGGGTCCAAGACAGAGTCTTAAGAGGATAACCCACTGTTGATGGGAGTAACCTGCAAAGATCCAGTCCTGACCTCAAAGACTTCATTCTTCTGGGATCATATATACAAAAAAAAAAAAAAGTAAATATATTTAAAGCAAGCACAAGGTTATTTTTCTTTAAATATAGAGATGGGAGTGGGGATAGAACACAATCAGCTACAATGATCTTTAAAGACTTCATGCATCATTCAGGAAGCAAAAACAGCACTTAAGATCAGCTTTGAAGGAAGTAAGGTCTATTAAGAGGAAGATGTAAGCAGAATGTATTCTAAGCACAGAATGGGCCTGATGGAAAAAAGCATAAAAGTGAAACAGAATGGCACAAATAAGCAAGTAGGCCAGTTTGGCTGGAAGTGAAGTACATGAGGGGAATAATGTATATGCAATAAAACTGGAAAAAACTCAGAGCAAGACAGTGAAGGATTTTAAATTAAAAAAAAAAAGTTTGCATTTTATTATTTTGATGTAATAGGAATCCACTAGAGTCTTTTGAGTTAGAAAAGGAAAAAGCAACTTTCCAGATTTTCAAAGAAATTAATTTGAGTAATCTAACAAAAAAAGCAATTTACAAGGGAATTGATTTCTATTAGCATGTTAGTCTTTATCTTTTATTTTAAATTAATAAGATCATTAATAAGACAATTTTCTGTTACAAAAAAGAATTCAAGACATCAAAATATTTTTAAAAGGCAATTCATGATTCCTAAAGAATTATAAAAAATTTGTTGATTTAATGTTGAATCAATTCTGTTTAATTACCATCTAAACCAAAATATTAGATTTTAAAGTCTATACTGGGTAATTTCAAAAAATACTTTAAAAAAAAGTCATAGCTTACCTGTTTTGAATGATGCTGTTGTATATTAAGATCTTTCAGGGGAATATGCATATATCAAAATAATTCACAAAACACGGGATTAAAAAACTTAATCTAAACTGTGTGAATATGTTTGAAAGGAATTGCACTTGTTTAACCTATATTGGATTACTTGCTGTCTAGGGAAGGGTAGAAGAGAGGGAGAAAAATAAATGTTGAAAACTATTTTTTTCATGTATTTTGAAAAATAAAAAAACTTATTTTTAAAAAGGTTTAAAAAACTGAACCTATGCACAAGATGTACTTACAAATCAAATTAACAAATTATTAAGAAATCATACGTGCCAAGTCACTGTGCCAAGCACAAATGACACAAAGAACAGCTCCTGCTTTGAAGAAGCTCAGAGTCTAATGGAAAAGACAACATGAAAACAATTATGTACAAAAAACATATATAAAGAATAAACTGGAAAAAGGCACTAGTAACCAGCATTATGGGGAATCAAGAAAAACTTGCAGAAGTAGAATTTTAACTGAAACTTGAAGGAAGTCAAGAAACTGAGGTGAAAATCAAGAAAATCCCAGGCATGGGGGACTGTCACTGAAAGTGCACAAAGTCAGAAAAGAAGTGGGTTGTCGTCGTCCCCACCCCAAGGAATAGAGACACAAAGTAACAATGGATTGTATATTATATGGAGAGGAATAAGAAAACTAGAAAGGGAAAAGGGGCTCAGGTTATTAAGAACTTTAAAAGCTAAAGATTTTATCGTGTGTGTGTGTGTGTGTGTGTGTGTGTGTATACAGGTACTAAGTAGTCATTGGAGTTTACTGAATGAAATGAGGTAACAGCTGACAACTAAATCAGAGGATGGATTTTTCTTCCTCCATTCAACCTTTAATACACATTTAACTTCCAAATATGGAAATATGTATAGAAGAACTTATATCAGATTTAACCTATAATGGAATGTTTGCTGTCTAAGGAAGGGCAAAAACAAGGGAGAGGGAAAAAAGGAAGGAGAAAAATTTGGAACACAAGATTTTACACGGGTGAATGTTGAAATGTTGAAAATTATCATTGCATGTATTTGGAAAAATAAAATGGAAGGGGAAGAAGGGAGGGAAGGAGGAAGGGGGGAAGGAGAGGAGGGAGGGAGGGAAAGGAAGGAGGGAGCAAGGAAACATCAGGAAAGACCTCCAACTACTGCTTCCCTGGTTATTTGAAGTAGACACTATTGATACAGTATCCATTGTCCTGTTTCACCTAATTTCTATACTGAAATATACATTGCAATCTTCCCTGCTAGTTACTCTTACCAAACAACACTACATATAAAATATATCTAACTTCTGTAAATCCTTTCACAGCTATTCCTCTAGCTTTCTCAAATATTCCAAGAGTACTGACTTCTCTCCTCCTAATTTTTTATTATACTTTACCATATATATATATTTCAAATCCCCCAGAGAATATAAATTCCTTCAGAATAAGAAAAATTTTTTTTCACTTTATAACTCAATGCTTCATACAAAGCAGATGTTTAATAAGAATCTGTTGAACTGAATGTGCCTATGCTTCTGAAATAGGGCACTTTTTTCTAATTTTGTGCATTTTCAGTGACTATCTATCCCTCAAGCCTGAGATTCTCTTGATCTCACCTCTGCTTCTTGACTTGAAGTTTCAGTTAAAATTCCACTTCTACAAAGTGGATCAAATCAAAGTGTTACCAGCTTTGAAAGTAGTTGGTTTGGAAGTTTCACTAAAAACCCAACAAGCTATTTTTATATTACATGCAGCTCTAAAGTTAGGGCTGAAGATAAACTTCATTTACATTAAACAAACATTATTTCAGGGCACCAAACATTGGTTATGGACATTTCTATCACTGAGGGTTGAAATACTGAAAATAACTTTTAGAAAGTCTATGGATAGATCCAATTTTTAAGACCTGTGAAAACATATGGGAAATAATTGCAAAATATAAGGTGGGTAGTGAACCATATCCACAGAAAGAATACTCAACTGATACAATCATTCTATAGAGGAATTTAGAACTATGCCCACAGGAATATCAAACTGCATACCCTTTGATCCACCAGTCTCCTTACTGGGTCTCCATTCCAAAGAGCTCATAAAAGAGGGAAAAGGACCTACATGTACAAAAATGTTTGTAGTAACTCTTTTTTGTACTGGCAAGGAACTGGAAAGTGAGGTGATGCCAAACAACTGAGGAACGGCTAAGTTATTGCATATGAACGTAATGGAATATAATTGTTCTACAAGAAATGATGAGCAGGTTGATTTCAGAAAAGCCTGGAAAGACTTACATGAACTGATGCCGAACGCAGTAAGCAGAACCAGAACATTGTACACCATAACAGCAAGATTATATAATGATCAACTACGATAGACTTAGCTCTTCTCAGCAATACAGTGAGTGATCCAAGATAATTCCAACAGACTTTGAATGGAAAATACCACCTGCATTCAGAGAGAGAATTGTAGACACTAAATACAGACAGAAGCATGCTATTTTCACTTTTTTTCCTCTCGTGCTTTTTTCTCTTTTGTTCTAATTTTTCTTTTGCAACATGACTAATATGGAAATATATTTAAAATGATTGCATATATATAACTTAGATTGCCTGCTTTCTTGGGCAGGGTAAAAGCAAGGAAAGAAGGAAGAAACAAATGTGAGAAAAATCTAAAAATAAATGTTGAAATCTACCTTTACATGTATTTGGAAAAATAAAATATTATTGGAAATAGTGTGATGATCAACTAACAAATTAGCTCTTCTCAGCCATACATGTGATTCAAAACAATTCCAAGAGACCCGAGAAAGAACTATAGAGACTAAATGCAAATCAAAAGCATACTGTATTTTCACTCTCGTTTTTTCTTTCTCTTGGTTTTCTCTTTTGTTTTGATTTTTCTTTCACAACATGACTAATATGGAAATATGTTTACAATGATTATACATATTTAATCCATATTGGATTGCTTGCTGTCTTGGGGTTAGAGAAGAGAGGGAGAAAAAAATTTCAAATTGAAAATCTTAACAAAAGTGAATGTTGAAAATTATCTTTACACGTAAAAAATAAAATACTATTAGATGGGGGGGGGGGGGAATACTCACATTACAAAGATCACAGATCTATTGATATAATGAGATAGTACATAAAAATTTTAAGTAAAGAAACTTGAATTTCAAGAAAGCTTCCCAACTTCCAAGGAAACAATGCATTAAATGTTAGGAAGAAATGTGTTCACTACTATCTTCAGTTGATGAAAGTGCAAGCAGGAAGCTACAGCTGCAAATGTGACTATTCCTCAAAAGTTTTAGTCAAAACATCACATATATAACACTATTAGAATAGCTTTATCAAAGAGCTTTCTCCTCTAGAGATCAATGGCCAATTGTTTCCTCTTACCAAAACAATCACCAATTTTCCTGTTACTTAACTCAAATGAACAAAGTTATTATTCCTACTGTAGTAATCATCCTAGGTAAAAACTATTTTGTCTTATAGGTAAAACCAATTCCTTCAAGTTCTCTGAGTTTATTAGTTGGAATAACTGAGGACAATAAAACTCAACAGGATAAGTCAAAGAGTTGCAAGAACAGAAAGCGCTCTACTGGGATGGTAATATGGAAACCTGTTCAAGTAAGGGACTTTAAGGCTAAAAAACTAACCAGAACACTCATGAAAATTATAGTATCTAAAAATAAACCCAATAATGTGTTTAAAGGAATCAGGCAGAAGAATCCAAGAGGGTGAGTATATAAATAACAGTAAATTAGTCATGCAATTCAAAAGGAGTCCATTTTGTTATTTTGAACACATCAACTCCAACAAACATTCCTACTTTTATTTCTCAGGAATCTTAGCTTGTGTTTTAGTTGCTATCTAAATACTAGGTAGCTACAAGGATGACAAAACAAGAATAGTTGCAAACCCCTGGAAGACAGGGTGTTTCTGGTTGCATAATCTACCTCCAATAAGGATAATGAACACAAAGATAACTGTATTTCACTTAAGATCATGCTTTTAAAATTGTCAACTAGACCAAAACAAATCAATGAGTTATCCTATTACTATGTTGCCAATAAAAATGAGTTGAAATTAATTAGTGCTTTCAGGTCCCAATTACACAAGCTCAAATACAACCATTATTAGTGCCTGTTTAGTGAATGCTTACTACATGAAGGCCATCATAGAAACACATCACAATGAATTATGAGGAAACCAAATTTTCTTATCTCATCCAATTCACCAAATTATGTAGCTCCTATCTCTGAGACAACATAAAAATGCTGTATTAGAAAAAACTTCAGCACCATCTCTGATACTAGCTAGACAAGTAACTTTAATCCCTTTCTCCCTCTATTCCTTCATCTCTTGAGAAAATCTAGATGACTGTTGAGGTTCAAATGAAAATTATGTACAGATTTTTTAAATGTCAAATAGCAATGATATCATCAATAAATGCAAAACATTTTACAAATATCTCACTGGATCTTCAAAAAGCTTGAAGCTTGGTGCTATAATTATCCCCATTTAACAGATGAGGAAACTTACTGAAGTAATATGCCCAGGATCACAAAGCATTAAATGTCTGAGGCCATATTTGAACTCAGGCCTTGTTAAACTTCAGATCCAATGCTACCTACTTGCCTCACTATCATTAGATTGTCTTCTAAATCTGGTCTTATTAGACTTTTCATTAAGTACTATATGCTTCAGCCAAGGGGGAAAAATATAGCTGACAAGTAATTTCAAAGTGATTAAGAAAAATTATCCAGACAAGATACATAGTTGTATAGCACATGGATGTGATATTTATACTGTCTCAAAATTATTCTAATTTTACTAATAACAACCATATCTTTGAGGCAAAAACAAGGTCCTACATTTTACACATAAAAGTAAAGAACTTTTGAGGCGATAAAAATCATGTGTATGAAAAAAATTTATTATCACAAAACAAAATGTGTACAAAAACAAAATTGTCCAGTGAGATTAGATAAAGCCAGGGACAAAAATGCATGAAACAGTACATGAATCTAAAAGAAGGCATGCACATATTTTTCAATCAAAACCAAGAAAAAACTATAAAAGGAAAATGCAGAATGTTTTGAAACAGGAGCTCCTTCATTTAGATCATCCATGGCACCTAGTATATTGTGACCATCTTAGGTCAAGTAATTACAACATCATATAACTTCCATCTCAATAAACATTCATTTCATAGTTTTATTTAAAAAATTTTTAACAGACTACTAAAACAAATTTTAAAAGAATGCTTCCTCTAACTTTAAAGAGGCCACAGTGAAGTGGAAAGAACTCTTTTGGTTTGGAAACTATTCGACAATTAGGGCCAAGTCCTGACTGCAACTTATTAACTGTGTGACATTGGGGAAGTCAATCTTTTGCTTTGTATAAATTTGTTTGCATGTTGTCTCCCTTATTAGACTATAAGTTCCTTAAGGGCAGGGACTTTGCTTCTTTGTATTTCCACTGCAGGGCGAGGACATATTTAATTAAATATAAATACTAAATTTAAAGTGAAGTGAAAATTAATCTATATAGCCTGTTTTCTCAGCTGTAAAATGAGAGGAGTACGACCAAATGGCCTTTTAAATTCTCTGAAAGCTCTAAAGCTAGGAAAAGAAATAAATTTGTTAAGCAGCCATCATTTCAGACAGTGTCTATCAGAAATAAACAATTATTGAAACTAATTTAACCTTAGGAGGTAACATACTGCTCTAACCCAAAGAGCTAGAAAGAATAATGTTCTGAAATCATATATTCAAGATAACTTTGAATGCTTTAATACAGAGGTGGGGAACCTCTCTTCTGCCAAGGATCTTTTAGAAATTTATTACATTCGTAGACCATCAAAATGATCAATTTATAGAACTCAAGCCGTGGGAAATATTCTACCTAGCTTTTAGCCTATCATTGCCTGTAGGCCAGATGTTCCCTATCTCTGCTTTGACCAATATACAACTAATTCCAAAAAAAAAAATTTAATTAAATTAATTTTAAATATATTTTTATACACACACCCACTAATTCACACACACAAACTAATTCTATCGAGCTAGTTTCTATAAGCAAAGTTGACCCTTGTGCTGTCCACAGAATCCTAGCTGCTTTACCTACGGCTTTAAGACAAGTTTTGTAAAAATAACAGCTGGACTAAATAATCTTTCCACAGCTCTCAGAGCTGGGAGTGACATTAAATGAATTGGAAATATAATGTAGACAACTCCCCACACAAGTTTCCTCCACTCCAGGGCTACCTCTACCCTTTTTTTCTTTTAGACCTTATGGTCCCAGCTCGGTAGCCGAGAGAAAAAGGCTGCAGGACCACAGAACCTATGCAGTCCAACTCCTAGAACCCAAGAGGGAGCGGTCTCCAGAACCACAGGCTGCCGGCGGCTTTATGCAAAAGTATTTAATGGGGACAGCCCCCGAGCAAGAACGTGCCCCAGAAAGGTCCAGCAGGCAGCCGCACGCGTGGGATTATAAACACTTCTTCCTCCGGGCCTCGGGGCCTCGGGGCTTCGCGGCTCCCGGATCCGCGCGGGAGGCGTCAGGAGTAGACTTTACTGCTCTCTTGGGACCCAAGGAACCCCCGGGAGAATCCAAGGAGCAAGAGGGAAAAAAGGCGGCGGCAAAGGAGGTAGTGGGGAGGAGGAGGTGAAAGGAAAAGGAAGGAGAAAGAAGGAAAGGAAGAAAAGGAGCAGGAAGGATGAAGAAGACATGAGGAGGAGGGAAAAGAATGAAGAGAAAGGGAGGAAAAAGAGGGGGAGGGAAAGAAGGGGAAAGGAATAAAGGAGCAGGAAGGGGAAGGGGGAAAGATGAAAAGAAAGGGAGGAAAAAGAAGAGGGGAAAAAGGTGGAAGGAGGAATAGGAAACAGCAAAAGGAACAAGGATGAGAGAGGAGAAAAGATAAGGAGATGAGGAAAAATGGGGGGAGGGAGAGAGAGAGGAAGAGGAGGAGGAAGGGGAGGAGGAGGGAGCGGCCTGCTGCCGCGGCTGGCCCGCACTCACCCTTGCGCAGCTCCCGCTCCCACACGGTCACGATGGGCCGCGAGTGCTTGCGGTGATGGATCAGCCACAACGACAGCGTCTGCACGCTCTGCTGCGAGTTGCTCAGCTCCGACAGCTTCTTCTCCAGCGCCGCCTCCGAGAAGGCGGACATCCCCCCAGCCCGGCGCCCCCGCCGCCCAGCGTCCGGCGCCCAACACGCCGCGGAGCCCGCGGGGAGGAGGGGCTCGCCAGGCCCGGGCACCAGCGCGCCGCCCCCTTACCGCCACCGCCGCCGCCGCCGCCACAGTCCCATCCAACCCCACCACAGACGCAAGCAGCAGCAAGATGGCGCCCCAACCGGCAGTGACATAAGCAGGCGGGTCGCGGCCACCCTCTTCCCAGCATGCACTGGGGGCCTCGGAAGGGGCGGGGCTATGCTTTCGAAAGGCGGGAGGAGCGGACGCGCCGGCGCGGAGTGCCAAGCTGGGAAGCACGTGGCACTCCGGGAGTTCCCCCGCAGGTGGCGGGAAGGCAGTACCTGAGGGTCTGATAAAAGAGATGCTGAATGGTGCCTGAAACTTTAAGCCTGAAAATGTTCAGTTCCGTTAGCATTTGGTAAAGCCGTGACCAAATGTTTGTAAACCCTTCGATGCCACCCATCCATGAAACACCTGAAGTTTACGGAGGACTACTCTCTGAATTTTTTTTTTTAATCAAATCGGGAAAATTAATGAGTGATAGGAAGATGTTTCCAGAATGGCATAGCTTTGAACGAAATGCTGTCTGATGTTTCTTAAAGACTTAATTACAACCCAATGGAAGCCTAATCTTGAATGGATAAATTCAGTACATGATTTAATTAGAAATTACACTAAAGCATTTACAGCTGGAAAAATTTTGGTGCTATCAATAATCAATAAAATTTTGCATATTACCATTTAAAGAACTCTTAAAAGATTTCTTAGGAAAGGTCACTATTTCCCAATGGAGATTGCCTATCCTCTCAGAAAAACAGGCTCCATCATTAATGAACGACTTTCCAGCTTGGTCAGGCTTGTTATTCTGTTGAACTGTCTCAGATCTACTGCAAAACTAGTAAGTACTTCAGAATTCATTTTTAAAAAAACTTTTAATTCATGGGATTTTAATGGTTAATATTGTATGAAGTAATGACCTTAATTTTAGAAATTTTTTTTAGAATCTTAAAAATAATGTTTAGGGTTTTTTTTTTTCCCAAATTACATGTAAATACAACTTTTAGCATTCATTTTTACAAGAGTTTGAGTTGCAAATTTTTCTTTTCTCCCCTCCTTCTTAAAATGGTAAGCAATTTGATATAGGTTATATATGTGCAATCATATAAAACATTTCTATATTAGTCACAGTTGTGAAAGAAGAAACAGACCAAAAGAATAAAAAAAAAAATTTAAGTGAAAAAAAGTTTGCTTTAAATAAGGGTTTGGTCATGAATACTTATTGTGTATCTAATTTATATTTTAATATATTTAACATCTACTGGTCATCCTGCCATCTGGGGGAGGGGGTGTGGGGAAGGAGGGGAAAAATTGGAACAAGAGGTTTAGCAATTGTCAATGCTGTAAAGTTACCCATACATATAACCTGTAAATAAAAGGCTATTAAATAAATAAAAAAGAGAAAGAATAAAAGTTTGCTTTAATCTGCATTCATTGTTCATCAGTTCTTTATCTGAATGTGGATAACATTTTCCCTTATAGGTCCTTTGTAATTGTCATTGTGTTGCTAAGAGTGTTGATCATCACAAAATGTTACTATTACTGTATACAATGTTTTTTTGTTTCTGCTCATTTCACTTTGTATCAATTTGTACAAGTCTTTCCAGGTTTTTCTGAAATCTGCCTGCTCATTTCTTATTGCACTCTAGTATTCCATTTCATTCCTATACCACAGCTTCTTCAGTCATTCCCCAAATGATAAGCATGCCCTTGATAGTCAATATTTTGCTACCACAAAAAGGATTGCTACAAATATTCTTGCACCTTTTGAAAAATTTCTTTGGAATATAGACCTAGAAGTGATATTGCTGAATCAAAAGTGATGAACAGTTTGGTTGTACTTTGGCATAGTTCCAGCTTGCTCTCCAGAATAGTTGGATCAGTTTACAACACCAGTGCATTACTGGTCCTGGTTATTTAGAATCTATCTAGGCATTTGTTTATTAGGCAATAATGAAAAAAAAGCACATTTTATTTGTTTATTTGTTAAATATTTTTATTTCTCCCAGTTATATGTAAAATAATCTTTTACATTTGTTTTAAACTTTGAAATCCAGATTCTCTTCTTCCCTTCTTCACTCCCATTGAAAAGTCGCTTGTGAAGTTGTGCAAAACATTTCCATAAGTCATGTTGCAAAAGAAAACATAGATTTCCCTCCCTACCCCACCTTCTGCAAAATAACAACAAATAATAAAGAAAAATAAGTTTTTTTTTAATTTAGTTCAATTTGTATTCAGACACAATCAGTTCTTTCTCTGGGTATGCATAGCATTTTTCATCATTCATCCTTCAGAGTAGTCTTAGATCATTGTATTGAGTATAGTTGATTATCCCATACCACTGCTATTTCTTTGTAGACAGTACATTTTACTTTTCTTGATTTCGTGAAGAATTTTCCAGATTTTTCTGAGAACATCCTGCTTATAAGGGAAAATATTTTTTTTTAAATTGCCTCTCATGGCCTAGAAAAAATAATAATAAAGTTCATATGGAAAAACAAAAGGTCAAGAATTTCAAGGGAACTAATGAAAAAAAAAATCAAATGAAGGTGCCTAGCTATATCAGATCTATAATTATATTATAAAGCAGTGGTTACCAAAACCATTTGGTATTGGCTAAGAAATAGACTAGTTGATCAGTGGAATTGGTTAGGTTCAAAGGATAAAATAATAACTTTAATAATCTAGTGTTTGACAAACCCAAAGACCCCCAGCTTTTTGGATAAGAACTCACTGTTTGACAAAAACTGCTAAGAAAATTGGAAATTAGTATGGCAGAAACTAGGTATTGACCCACACTTAACATCGTACACCAAGATAAGGTCAAGATGGGTTCATGATCTAGGCATAAAGAATGAGATTATAAATAAATTAGAAGCACATAGGATAGTTTACCTCTCAGACCTTTGGAAGAGGAAGGAATTTATGAACAAAGAAGAACTAGAGATCATTATTGATCACAAAATAGGAAATTTTGATTATATCAAATTGAAGTTTTTATACACACAAAACTAATGCAGACAAGATTAGAAGGGAAGTAATAAACTGGGAAAACATTTTTACAATCAAAGGTTCTGATAAAGACCTCATTTCCAAAATATATAGAGAATTGACTCTAATTTATAAGAAATCAAGCCATTCTCCAATTGATAAATAGTCAAAGGATATGAACAGACAATTCTCAGATGAAGAAAGTGAAACTATTTTTAGCCATATGAAAAGATGCTCCAAGTCGTTATTAATCAGAGAAATGCAAATTAAGACAACTCTGATACCACTACACACCTGTCAGATTGGCTAGAATGACAAAGATAATGCGGAATGTTGGAGAGGATGTGGGAAAACTGGGACACTGACACATTGTTGGTGGAATTGTGAATACATCCAGCCATTCTGGAGAGCGATTTGGAACTATGCTCAAAAAGTTATCAAACTGCATACTCTTTGATCCAGCAGTGTTACTACTGGGCTTATATCCCAAAGAGATCTTAAAGAAGCGAAAGGGACCTGTAAGTGCGCAAATGTTTGTGGCAGCCCTCTTTGTAGTGGCCAGAAAATGGAAATTGAGTGGATGCCCATCAATTAGCAAATGGCTAAATAAATTGTGGTATATGAATAGTATGGAATATTATTGTTCTGTAAGAAATGACCAGCAGGATGATTTCAGAAAGGCCTGGAGAGACTTACATGAATTGATGCTGAGTGCAATGAGCAGGACCAGGAGATCATTATATACTTCAACAACAATACTATATGATGATCAATTCTGATGGACGTGGCCCTCTTCAACAATGAGATGAACCAAATCAGTTCCAAAGAGCAGTAATGAATTGAACCAGCTACACCCAGCGAAAGAACTGTGGGAGATGACTAAGAACCATTGCATAGAATTCCCAGTCCCTATATTTTTGTCTGCCTACATTTTTTATTTCCTTCACAGGCTACTTGCACCCTATTTCAGAATCTGATTCTTTTGTGCAGCAAAATAACTGTTTGGACATGTCTACTTATTTTGCATTCGATTTATACTTTAACATATTTAACATGTATTGGTCAACCTGCTATCTGGGGGAGGGGAAGGAGGGGAAAAATTGGAACAAAAGGTTTTGCAATTGTCAATGCTGAAAAATTACCTGTTGGAATCTTTACAAATTGTTAAGTCATTAGAGTTGATAGAGACAATAATTATCTAAGTTAGCATAGTTCAGTATGATTGATCTGATCTTACAAGGAGATGTTATGGACCAGAAGAAACAAGGTACTAAGTACAACTGATAGAAACAATGCTTGTGTTCACACCTTTAGAGAGCTCATATAAGCAAGAAATATTTAAGTATTCATTGGAGTTCACACGGTTGGGAGATTTCAGGGTTTAGTATGAGATATCTGAATTCACACCTCCCTTAATCCCTCCCTTGGAGGGGAGGAGTCAACCCTTGGGAGATGATATATAAGAAGTGGACTGAGTCCGGAGTTCAACTGGAAAGATTGAGAGGGGAGCGGCAAGTCAGTTCAGAGAGAAGCCCAAGAGAGATCCATTCCATTTTCCACCTTTGTGCTTAAAGCAGAGGTAGAAGCAAGGGACTATCTGCAAGAGCTCTTGGAACCAAGCAGAGAGATAGGCCTCTGAGCTAACAGTGCCCAAGGAAAGAGATAAGAAATAAAGATCTGAACTTTTAACACCTGGCTGCGTTTGGAGTAATTATTACTTTTAACTGAAACGAAGGCTGCCTCCAGAAAACCTCCCCAAGAAACCTGCTCCCACAGAGAACCTTTATATTATTCTAAAGAAGAGAAACACCATAATTATCCATGCATATATCTTGTAAATAAAAAGCTATAATTTTAAAAAAAAAAACCTGCCTCTTTCAAAAAAAAAATGTTTTTATTTGATTAGCTGTGTCTATATTCCAGTAAAATCCATTTAATATCCCAGTAACGATAATAGGTTGAGGTTTGTTTTGTATTTAGGTTTTTATTCCTGAGTTTTATTTATTCCATCTTATTTTTATTTATTTGTGGACTTTATTATTCCATTTTATTATTCATGAGTTTTTGTTGGCACATTTCAGATTTTGTTCCCAAATGAAATTCTATGCATTTAGTGGCATTTATCCACTGAAAGAGGATAAAGAGCTTTGATGATTCTAAGAATAAGATATCCAGATCCCCATTTTAGGGGGGAAATGGTTACTTTTTTCCCATTCCTTTTATATTTTTGGGAAAGAAAGGGAAAGTTGGCCTACTTATTTGGAAAATAGACTTTTTCTGCCATAAATTCCCTATTCTTGCTGATGCTTCTACTCTACCCCATCAATAGAATATGCTCTTTCTATATTTAGAGGATAAAGTCATCTAATCCAATTTTTCATGTTACAAAAACTTAGAGATATTTTGTGTCTTGCTTAAATTACAGCTATTTAGTGTCACAGGCAGGTTTTAAATCCAAATTTTCCTAACTCCAGGTTTGGTAAAAACTTTATGCACTATATCATACTACTTGCACGTTTCTATATAACTGGCACCTGGTCTATGACAAGGATAGTAGCCTACCTAAAATTCCAGCAAAGAGAGCACAGAAGGAGAAGACAAACAGGTAGAAGAAGATCCAATAGGGGGAAAAAAAACCTAGAGTGAAGAAAAAATATCAAGAAAATAAAATAGTGTCAAAAGCTGAAAAGAGGAAGTAAAGCAGAACTGACAAAAAGCCATTGGATTTGGCAGGTAAGGGATCATCAGTAACTTTTATTACAAGCAGGATTCTATTTGGGAAATAACAATCATGCAAAAAGAAAATAATGTCAACAAAATATTAAAAAAAAAAAAAGGTTAGCTACAAGACAAGAAAAAAAATAAGGGAATCAGCACTGGTAAAAATAATAATAATAAAGTATGACATTTCTTTATTTGTAAATTAAATACTAGAACATTAAGGAAATTCAAGAAACATTAAAAAACATTGAATTATTAATGACTATTAAGAAGACAGAATTTTAGATTAGTTTCCCAAAATAAATATTTTCATGTATCAATCAGCCAACAAGCATGTATTAAGAAATTACTATGTGGCAAGTACTATGTTAAGTAATGGGGATAAAAGAAAGTTTAAAAAAAAGAATAATCCCTGTCTTCAAGAAGCTTTCTGGGATAATTTTTTAGAAGAAATGCCACGTACTATCATGACAAAATTTATCAAATCTTGCCATTAGCTTAACAAAAATATATATGAGATATATCTAATGTTAGCTAGATGGAACAATGGATAAAGCTTTTGGCCCAAATGCAGAAAGACAGAAATTCAAAATTGGCTTTAGACACTAGCTGTGAAATCCTGAACAAGTCACATATGTTGTGTGCCTTGTTTCCACATTTGTTAAAGTGGTGATAATAATATTACCTACCTCCCAGGGTTGTTGTGAAATAATATTTGTAAAGTGTTTAGGACAGTGCCTTAGCATGTAATAGGCATTATGTAAATGTTAGCAATTATTATAAAAAGTCATAAAACAGTTTTGTCAGAAGAGAAAAACTAAGTAATTAGAGGTGGTTTTGCTCTGTGTACAATATAGCTAATATAAAAGAAATGTCAATATTTCCCATGTTAATGTATATATTATTTTTGAAAAAAAATATCAGTGGGGTAGTTTGCAGAATTAAGCAAAATGAAAATAAAATTTTCATGAAAAAACAGATCTCAAAAACTATGAAAACAGCCAAGAAAAGCAGTTGTCTTCAGAGAGAAGAGCAAACAGAAGTGGATAATTAGAAGAGTTAGAATTACCTTTCTTGTTAATTATAGGTAATTGGAGTAATTAGGTAATTGGTAATGGCTGATCTTCCAAAGACACCTGAAGCAACTATTACTTGTGTTAGAGCTTGACAGGAATGTACTAATCCTGAAAAGGGAGTTAAGTAGATAGCATCTTCATGTTGAGAGAAAAGATTAGAAGACTGCCATAATGAATTAAGCCAGGGCCCATGAAGAACAGGTTTATCAATTAGATTGTCAAGGTTAGCTGTGGGAACTTCCAACAAGAATGACTATGCTTTGTCAGTCATTCTTGTTGGAATTATTGCAGAAGTCTCCAACCTTTTATCCTATGCTTTGTCAAGGATAAAAGGTTGGAGACTTCTGCAATAATTTGCACAAGCTGTGCTGTTTTTATTTCTGCCAAGATCAAGAAACAGTTTATATAGAAAGTACCAAATGAGCTCTGTGCTACATGAAAAGGTAAAAAGCATGGAGGAGCACATCTCAAGTCAAGTTATCAGGGAGAATGAAAGTTTTTTTGAAAGATAAAAATAGGATATAACCAAAGCAAGATGGCTACTTGATCAAAGGCAAATCACTCCATTTCTACATACAAATTTCAGCAAAAAACTGAAATTTGATCCAGGGTAAACTTTAATTAAGAAATTCAATGAGAAACTACAGTGTCGTATTCTACTCTGGAACTATAAAAACAGCCAGAAATCTATGGACATTAGGAAAAGGGGCCACTAATAACTAAAGTTTGCTGCACTGAAGTTGTTTAA
Organism: Sarcophilus harrisii; assembly: GCF_902635505.1. Classification (NCBI taxonomy): domain Eukaryota; kingdom Metazoa; phylum Chordata; class Mammalia; order Dasyuromorphia; family Dasyuridae; genus Sarcophilus; species Sarcophilus harrisii. The sequence goes on along the minus strand of NC_045426.1, from coordinate 380,925,482 downwards.
GAATCTCAGCTTCCCAATACAACCAAAAAGAGACTATATATATATATTTGGGGGGGGGGGTGCTGTTAATAGCTTTTATCGTAGCCACCCCTTGTAGTAGCCTATGAGACTGTATATAGAGGCAAAAAAGATTAGAGGCCTTCTCTAGAAAGACCTAAGATGGTCAGAAAGTCCCAAGAAAGACAGACAGCTCCAATGTAGAGACCTTGGAAATGCAAGAGAAGAGCAGTGACTAGAGCCCTCGACAGTCCCTGGATTGGCACAGCCCAGGCACCCAAGAGCTCAGAACTCTTGAGGTGCCATAGAGGACACTAAAGATCCAATAGTCAATATCAATGACTAATAATATACTAAAAGGAAGCCAAACTGAGTAAAGAAATTAATGTGTTCCAGAGGTACAGTGAAAAGAGTTCTAGTTCTGGAGTCAATGTTCCAAGTTCAAATTCTGTTTCCACTGCTTACCAAACTATCTGAACTTCTGGAACCTCAGTTATCTCAGCTATAAAATGCAGGAATCTGACAAAATATCCCCTATTTTCCTAATTATAAAACAAATCTTCACCGTGAGAGAACAGATAATGAAACATGCCTCCTTCCAATCAAAAGAGAGGAATAGGAATATAGGGACAGAGTTTTGCATCTGTGGATAGATTGCTTATTTTTCTTTGTCACTGAGGAAGATTCTGTTTGGGAAAGTAATGATCTGTAAAAAGAGAGGATGTTATATCTAGAATTGACTATGATAAGGGAAAAAGGGAAACATCAATAAAATCCATTAATAGACCTGAAAACGTTCACAACAGTATGTCATGTTTCTTTAAAATAAAGCTTTTTCAAAAGTATCATTAACTCTAAAGTTAATTTTAATGTATGCAGTTTAACTCTACACTTCATCAAATACTTAGTCACAAAGAATTCAAATTTATTAAATCTAAAACCTAACATTTAATTTAAGAATATGAAAAAATACACTAGTTATACAAAATAGAAACTATTATAAAGCATCATGGCATCTGTCAAGTCATCTCATTCACAGAGACCAGATATCATATCTGTTTATTGCAAAGAAATTAATTAAACCAACAACATAAAAATTAACTTGCACTTATCAAAATTTACATTTTTCAGTTCTTACAAATATGAACTTGAACATATTACACTAACTTTTACCCAAAGTTAAGGTAGCGTGATAATTTTATTTGTGACACTATTAAAGACAAAATACAAAATAAATAAACCTTTAAAAAATGACCTGTTCAAATATTTTTCCTTAGTATGTCTTCCCAAGATTTATCATACTCTAAACAACTACTTATGCATGCCATTTGCTCACATATGTACAGAGTGTCCCAAAAATTTTACTGTAGTTTTAAACTTAATAAAACTTACAAGCCAAATCACATAACATTTAACAATCCATCTACAATAGTAAATGCAATGAAACAAACCAAAATAATCCAGAATATGTTTTAGCCAATAAATTCTTGATGTCTAGAGATGTGGCTGCTAAAACAATACTGTTTCACAGTGCAAGGTCATTTAAGAAAAATCAGGGAGGGATACAAAATACTATAAACAATATAATCTCACAAAAGAAAGAAAGACAGTTGAAGGCAAAATGAGTCTGCAGAGGGAGAGTTTGTTTTTAAGACATCTAACCCAGATACTTTCAAGGACATTTATAGATAAAACTGAAAAGAGGACATCAAACAGAAATAAAATGAAACATTTGCCAGTGATGATACAGTGAATTATTCTAATCAGTGACAATAGTTGAACCATGATATTTGGACAAGTTAAATCTCAAATAACTTGAGGAAACAAAAGTTCAATCTTCTAAGCATATCAGATATATTAAGCAATGTACACCAATGATATAACAAATTGGGACAGGCCTTCTCAGCTTGGCAAAGGACCCCAGTGGGCAGATTTTTATGCATTAAAAAAAAAATTTAACAGGACATAAACCAGGATACAAGATTAGATAATCTGATTTCTAATCAGAAGAAAGATTAGGGGCTTTCTGAGTTGGGAAAAGGAATAGATGAAATACCCCAAAATTCAGAAAAAGATGTATCCTCCTTCCTCCCCTTTGCTCCCCCCACCCCAAGTATCCCATTGACTAGTCCAGGGCCAGGTTTCAGATAAGACATATGAGTTGCTTAAAATGATTAGTTTTAAGAAAACACTGGCATTTAAAAAGCTTCAGTTGACATAATTTTTGAGTAATTTAGTCATTTTCTTTATAATGCCAGTATTTAAATAAAAGGATGGTCATTTGATTGTCTCTCTTAGATCAAAGACAATCATGTCTGCCTCACAATTTTTTATGTATGTATGTATGCATGTATCTAAGAGGAGATGTTCGTTTGCAGGGAGGCAATCAATCCTATTTGGGAGCAATTAATGAGAGAATGAATATTACAGCGAGGGGCTGAACCTGAACTTTGATTATGTCATTCTTAAGTTACTCCATAGAATTTTCATTCTTTTTGTTGTTTGCTTGCATTTTATTTTCTTTCTCAGTTCTTTTTTTCCTTCTTGATTCTTGATTCAATTTTTCTTGTTCAGCAAGATAATTGTATAAGTAGGTATGTGTTGAAATCTTTACTAAAGTGTTAAGACATTTCTTTACAAAGTGTTAAAGACATTGGGGTTAATTTAATTATAGAGTTATTTTGGGCCAGAACTTGAAACAAGATACCAAGTGGAACTGATTGAACAATGCTTGTGTTCACACCTTTAGAGCTCAAGTATCTAAGTACTCAGAGGAGTTCACATGAGAATTCAGGGCTGGCTTAGTCTGAATTCACACCTCCCTTGAAATTCTTAGGACCAGAGAGCACTCTGGGAGATAACCCATAATCCCTGCCTCAAGAAGGAGGAATTAACCTTTGGGAGATGATATATATGGAGGAAGCTCTTGGATTGAAAGAGAATTTCTCCAGAACATCAACAGGGCTCTGAGACAGAACACTCTGGAAGAAAAGACTACTTGCCACACAGACTGGAGATTGAGAAGCCACAAGTCAGAGCTGGCTGGAGGCTGAAGAAAGCAGAGGCAGAAGCCAAGGATAAAGCTGCAAGATCTCTTGGAGCCAGGCAGAGAGATAGGCCTCAACTAACTGGGCTAAATTTGGAAGGAGAAATAAACGTTTGCATTTTTAGCAGCTGGCTGCGAATTCGGAGTAATTATTTATTTCAACTGAGACTAAGGCTGCCTCCAAGGAAACCCATTGCAGGTATGCATATGTTGGATTTAACATATATTTTAACATATTTAACATGTATTAGATTACCTGCCATCTAGGGAAGGGGGTGGGGGGAAGGAAAAAATTTGGAACACTAGAATTTCCAAAAGTCAATGTTGAAAAATTACACATGAATATGTTTTGTAAATAAAAAGCTTTAATAAAAAATTAATTTTTTTTTTTTTAAGTTACTCACAGTCTTGGGCAATCTATTCAAAAAATGTATATTCTACCAAAATCTAAAGAGAACACTGGTTGTCCTACCTGGAGAGGGTTTAGAAAGAGGAGATTAGCTCAACCTTCAGAGAGAGAGGATTAAGAAAAAGAAAAAACCTGAATCTCCTAAATAATTGCTTATTAATAATCATTTCTCTCAATTCCTTGCATTACCCTTCAGGCATTGCCCTGGGTTTCTGATAGAGGTAGTCCAGTTTCTCAGCCATGCAGGGCTAGCTTAAAACATGCAATAAAATTTGCTCACAATTTCCATAATTGAATTAAGTTTTCTCACAAGATAGTAATTAGACTAGTGTCATAATTGAATAGAAAGGAAATTGAGTTAGATCCAGAATTGAGTTGGAAGATGAAATCAATTAAAAATAGTTTGATGGGGCTGTGAAACTGTGTTCCCTTTTGAGCTGTAAAATTAACACTCTGAAATTGTGTCCCCTTTGATTCCTGACCCTCCACCCTCCCACCCCCCAGACTCCAGAGTCTCTATAGAGCATATCTTCCTGGCTGGGTTTTTCTAAAGCAAATCACTCCCATTGATCCACACCCTTTTCAGGAAATTCCATATTCCAGAAGCCTTCAAAAAGTGATTTCCATTCAATTGGAGATCTAGGCCTGAGGACTTTGTCTTTCTTTTCAACCTGAAGCCTGAGCCTCAGATTTTCTATAAAGGATATTTATAAACTCACTTCTTTGCAGAATGTCCAAAGTAACGTGCTTTGCCTCTTTGTCATAGCTGCCAGGATCCTGCCCGCTATGAAGACATTCTCTTCTCAGCAAAAAACTTTGTTATTTCTCTGCCAGGACTTTGCCATTGAAGAAGTCAGTCTTTTCAGCAAAGCTGGCTTCTTATCCAACAATAAACTTCCCTTTTTGCCACTGAAAACTGTTCAGGTTCGTGAATTCTTTCATGAAGGACCTGTGCTGACCAAAAGTGGATTCCTATAACTCTCTGACTGCCACTAGAACCCCATCAAGTTCACTAAATATCCACAGTATCAACAATTCCTATCATATAACAAGCAAAGGGATGCTTAAGTAAAGGATGTCAGGAAGAATATCTACATTTATATGGGGGGAAAAAATCTGAGCTGAATTTAAAGGAAGTCAGGGATCTGGCTTCAAGACATCTTCAAAGGGAAGATTTCAAAAGAGTACAAAAAATTTGTGAATTTTTAACTTCATCTATGTAATTTACAAATTTCTGCTTATCTCAGAATACTCCCCTTACATAATAGTAAACCTCAATTTTTTTCTATTTCATTACCTAGCAAAGTGAAACTTAACTAACTTTTCTGATTCATTTTCCCTCAAATTACCAATCAATTATTTTTGTTTCATTCTGTGACATCCACATTTTACATTATTAATTTCACTATTAACTTCCCATATTGGTTTTAAGAGAATAGAAAATTTCCTAGGTTCTCCTACTTGATACAACCCATAGGGCAGATAACATCTCATATGAGAGAATCTCATGTTGAATTCAGTTGTTAAGTAAGATCAGGATTTTTTCAGAAACCTGAAGCTTCAGAACCCCACCCAACTAGAGAACCTTAAAAAGAATTTAAGGCACATTCCAGCTTTTTGTGTTCCACTCAGATTTGGGTGTGGATAGATCCTTTCTCTAAAATATCTGGGGATAGTTTGGGAGCAAGAATAATCAAAGTCACATTTCCTTAGTCTCTCATTAGAATGGCTTCATCTTTCATTATAATATTCCCTCTCCTTCATCACTAATCAAAGTTAATTGCCACCTACCCTCTGGGATATTCACTTTTCCAAGGGCATATAAATGTTGAGTAGGTTTCATGAGGGGTTCTTGGCATTCAAGAGTGTCACTGATAAAAAAAAACTTTAATAATTAAAAAAAAAAAAGAATGCCACTGACCTCTTTTATTAATTATCCTCTAGCATTATGAATAAAATGATTAATTATACACAAATGTCTCTTGAACTTTTTATATATGACATATAGAAATTATTTCCAACCTTGACTTCTCTTTTAAGCTCTAACTCCCTTTTTAACAGTATTCCATTAAACTGCTGATGTTACAGGGTTCAGTTAGACCTTCCCCATACCAAGTGTAAGGAATCCAGACTCCCCCTCAGACTCATACTTCAGAGAGAGGGAGGCCGAGAGTCCGAGGATAGTTGGAGAAAACAACCTGGTGCTTACCTTGTATCAGAACTCCCAGCTATGTCTCTGGGAAGTCACAGATATAAATCTTTCTAGGCCTTTCTATAATTAGCTTGTTCATCATTTTTTATAAAACAATAATATTCCATTACCTTCATATACGACAACTTATTCAGCCATTCTCCAAGTGATGGACATCTACTTATTTTCTAATTCTTTGCTACCACAAAAAGAGCTACCATAAACATTTTTGCACACGTGGGTCTTTTCCCTCCTTTATGGTTTTCTTGAGATCCAGACCAGGAATGGTAATGCTGGGTCAAAAGGTATGCATAATTTTATATCCCTTTGGACATAGTTCCAGATTGCTCTCCAGAATAGTTAGATCCAGAAACACACTTTTGGAACCACAAAGACAGCATTTTATTTCCTGACCCAAACAAATCCCTCCCCCATTCTTCATTAATTGGATGTTTCAGAAATTACAGAATATGCATCTCCACTTGTTATTACATAGTCCCCTCCAAAGAGTTTACATTCTTAACCAAGAAAGGATAGCAGCAAAGTGGCTTCATAATAACCTCCTAAATAGTCTTTTTCTGATACTGTAATTGAAGCTATTGATCAATTATCCTAGTAAAGAAATTGAGGGTCTTGTTCTGTCCTGTAAGAGCTACATGAGTTTCTGGGCTGATTTCTGTTTGTATCATCTTGATTTCTTCCCTGTGGAAAACTAGTTGTGAATGATATGCTCCAAACTGATGAAAAAGGGAAAAAATGTAAGTGAAACAAAAAAAAAAAAAGATACAAGAAAACAGGAAGTTCAGAAAAGGACACAGAAAAGGGTCTTATTGATAGTAACATTATTGAAGTTGATATATACTTTTTAAAAAGTTTTATATGGTAAACATGCATAGTCCCTTTTTCTGTCTTTTTATATGGAAATAAATGTTCATGCTGATGACTGCTAAGTACATAATTTTCTAAAAAATTTTAAAGAAAAAGAGTGGCAAAAGATGTATTCATTGTATACATGGAACCAAAAGTCCAGTTTGAAGAGCTCAAAATATTTGAAGCATAGTAATGTGCAACAAGCTTCCCAGGCAAATTCTGAAAGGACTGTTATCCCCTTCCTTCCCTCCTTGCCTGAAGCCTATCTGGAGGAAAGATATATACTTAGAGGAGGATTGGCAGATGGATTTTGCACATATGCCTCCTGGCAGGGACTTCAAACTGCTTTTAGGTTTTGTTAACACCTGTACTAATTAGGCAAAAGCCTTCCCTTGTAAGACTGCTCTAGAGTTTTTGCTAAAGGAGATCACTTTAGCATTCATTTAAGGTCACATTGTTCTATCCATTGCCCTACACCTTTGAGCAAATAAAAGCAGGAATTTGGGGGAAATGTTCTTTGGTATTTATTCTAGGAAAAGCTGTCTGGATAGAGGCATTCGTGATAACCTCATCTCCCCCCAGCCTTCCTCTGGGTGGGGCTCCTGGTTATTGTCTCTAGTAACCTCCATATTAAGTACACTTTTGTTAATTCTTTTTCTTTTTCTCATATTTAGTCCTTGCATTTTTAATATACTTGTGAGAGTTGTTTCTTCCAGACTTGAAGCCATGAAATTCATGCTACTTGGTCAACCTAATACCTGATTCTGACATTCAGGACCAGATGGTGCCGATGCCATCTACAAGTCAATTATCTCCCCTCCTCAGTCTGGACCCTACTGGGCAGGGCCAGCTCTACACCCCTTGTCAGCCTGAAGCAGTTCCAAAAGATGAGATTTTCATCTCTGTTCCAAATGAATCTGGGTCTGGACTGATTGAGGTAGGAATGGCAGGAAGATGGACCTGAGGCCCTCAGGCCTCTGCAGTGCTGTCTAACACTGGCTACCAGATGCCAATCTGTTCTGTGATGACTAAAGACAGATAGTGGGAACTGGTGGAAGCAGGGTTTCTGATTCCTGCTCATTGCCTTAAGCAGCAATATCTGTTACCCACTTGCTTATGCACTAGAATAGTAATATTTCTTAGCTAAAGTAATTCCTGAAAGCTTCTACTGATATGTGGGTGTTGGTTCTAAATGGGTGAGTTGAAGGCCTAGATAATAAGGATGTCCTAGTGGAAGATATATATTGGGGTGAGAAATCTTCAAATGTGTGAAATAAGGAGGAAAAACTGAATGGGACTAGGAGAAGAATCCTCAGAGAGTAGGTCAGACCCTAGATTGAAGAAGTTATGTGACCCACAGAAAGTAATGTGGTTGACCATTAGTCAGTGGTTATTTCCATTTCAGTTTATCCAATGAATTTAAAAATCAACAGGAAGGGGGGGGGGGTTGCCCACATCTGGTTTTGCTATATAATCCATTCTCTGTTTCCACCATGGGCCACATCCATGCTGGACTTTTTCCAATTGATGAACTTGGACCTCTCCTTGCAAGGACTGAATAAATGCTTTCTGTTTGTATCTGGAGATGCCTCCAAGTAACCAATTTGAGTAGGAGGGGTCTGGCCCCTTGTCTCACACAAGCTCTCTTTTTTTGGCAAAGCTGCCTGCCAGGATTCCTGCCCACTGTGAAGATACACTCTTCTCAGCAATAACTTTTGGTATTTCTCTGCCAGGACCTCTTACCATTCAGAAGTCTGTCTTCCTAGCAAAGCTAACTTCTCAGTGCCAATAAACTTCCCTTTTGCCATTCAGACTTTTGGGATTGATGAATTCTTTCACATTGGACCTGTGCCCTGACCAGAGGAGATTCCCACAACTCTTCACACTGCCACTAACCACATCAAAATGACAGAAATCACTTTCTGAAAAGTGATCTGTGAAATCTTTTCATGGATCCTAACCTAAGAATCCTATTAATCTGGATTAGATGATTCTTTAAGGTGTCTTCTGGCATTCTGTACAGTATCTTGTAATAATGTCACATGCTTTGGGGCTACTAACTCAATTACCATTTAGCTTCAGTATTAAAAAAATTCCCAATCCCTCAGATAGCCCTGGAGCTCTGAAGAGACCTAGTAGCCATCAGAAATTCAAGTCTAGAGCTCTAATGGCTACTAAATCCTGTCTGGTTTCTAGGAATTTTCCTAATATGGAAGTATGTGGGACAGGGTACTAGACTTTCCTTTCCCTAAATTGACTACTTGGAGACTTCTCCAGATACAAACCGAAAGCCTTTATTCAGTTCTTATAAGAAGTGGGTCAGCACACTCACTAGGCAGTCTTGTAAGGTGTGGCTCAGTGCAAAGGCAGAGGCTGAACTATATAACTGAAAACCACAAGTCCTCCTTTATCCTGTTGACTTTTAAATTCATTTGTTGGACTGAATTCTTCAGAAACATGGAAGGGGGCTGTTAGCTGATGTACAACAATGTCTCTTTTTTTTTTTTTTGTCATGAACAATCTGAAACTAGGGTCTAATCTACTTTAACCTACAGTCCCTGAGAAATCTTCACTTGTTCCATCTTGGGAGTACATGAGCTTCATGTGTGTTGACATTAAATAATAAACCAAACAAGAATTACCTTTAAGAAAGGGGTATTTAAGATGGTTTAATTATTACAAAACATCTAAAAGTATTCTGGTAAAACAGAATTACATAGAATCTGTAAGAAACAAAATATCTTACCAAAAATTCCGTTGACTCATTGATGAATGCAGGAAAAATTTATTTTATTACTCTTGCAAGAATGGGTGCTTAGGTGAATAGAGACACCTTTAAAACTCCAGAGGCATCATTTAATTTCCTATCCTGAAGCACAAATCCCTCCCCTGATTCCCCCTTAATTTGATTTTACAGAAGTTACTAGACATGAATCTCCACCCCTCTTTACATAGTCAATCCCTGGCCCAAAGGAGTTTACAATCTAGAAGCTGGGAGACAGAGGAGTTTAAGGGCAAAAAACCAAAGATTTTTTTTCAAATCTCAGGCCACCACTTCTGATCACAAAAGTCAGTCCCTGTCCTCTAGGAGCTTACATTCTTTTGGGGGAAGAGAACTTTCACCCTTGATCATTCCTTGTTCCCTCAAGGAGTTTACATTTTATTGGGGAAGATAATCTCCACTTTGATTATTCTTGATGTTCTTATGGGTTTCAGTTTTCTCATTTAAGTTTCGTTTCTCCAATTTAATTTTCTGTGGATGCCAAATAAATGCCCATCCATTTCTCACAGTCCAAAAAAAAAAAAAAAAAAAAAAAGCTCAAGTTTATAGAACACATGTAGCAAAGACATATTTCTGAAAAATTCTTTCTCCAGAATATTCAAGATTTTCCCATTAGATAGGGTAGAGGGTTTTTTGTTTGTTTGTTTGTTTTTCCTGTTAGGCTATCTTATCTTTCCTGATCATATCCAATATATCCTTGACTTTTACGTGGAGGCACTGCTGCTGACTATAGTCCCAGGAATGTTGTCAAAATATCAATAAATCAGTCTAAATACTCTAGTTCTTCAAAATTCATGATTCTTCTTCTCAAGAATATTTGTATGTATAGAAGATGATAGACTATGGCAGAGGCTAAGGAATTAATTCTAAGATAAGGAATTTCTCTTCTCTTTCCCCTCTGTGTTAACTAGAATGTTTTCTTCTTCCTGTACTCATTCAAATCCCCTCCTTTTCAGTTAGTTCATTGATGTGATACAAGTCCCAGAGGGTGTGACCAGGTCACTCAGTTAACCCTACCAGATTTTCATTTATACTTGGGGTGGTATCCAGATCTGGTTCCCACCAAGTGAATAATTAAGATGTGCTTTCTATCACCTGAAAAATGTATAAGAGCTAAGTGGGGTGGAGGTGATTTCAATCCCTTTCTTACAGTTGTTTTTCTTCTATCAAGCAAAAAGTTATTTTAATTTTTCATTTTAATGGTAAAGAAGAGAAGTTCATGAATTTATAGTTTTTTTCCTCGAGTATTTTATTTTTCCAGTCACATGTATAGTTTCAACATTCAGATGTTTTTCCTCAGTAATATTTTATTTTTTGCATATACATGAAAAGATAATTTTCAACATTCAGTTTTCTGAGATTTTGAGTTCTATTTTTTTGTCTTTTCTTTCGCCTCCTCGACAGTAAGCAATCTGATATAGGTTATATATATCCAATCATTTTAAATGTTTCCATTTTTGTCATGTTGTAAAAGAAAACTCAGAAGAAAAGGGAAAAAAACCTCTTAAGAAAAAGAAAGCAAAAAAAAAAAAAAAAAAAAAAAGGTGAAAATAGTATGTTTCAATCTGTATTCAGTTTCCATAGTTCTCTCTCTGGAGGTTTGTGGCATTTTCCATCTCAAGCCTACTGGACTTTATTTGGATCATCATTGTATTGCTAAGACCTAAGTCTATCATAGTTGATCATCACATAATCTTATTGTTACTGTGTACCATATTCTTCTGGTTCTGCTTACTTGACTCAGCCTCAGTTCATGGAAGTCTTTTCAGGCTCTTCTGAAATCAGCTTTCTTATCATTTCTTATAAAACAATAATATTCCATTACATTCATGTACTATAACTTATTCAGCCATTCCGCAATTTGAGTAGATAATCAAATTTCAATTCCTTGTCACTACAAAAAGAGCTACTACAAACATTTTTGTACATATGACTCTTTTTCCCTCTTTTATGATCTCTTTGGTATACAGACCCAGTATTGATACTGCTAAATCAAAAGGTATGCTGTTTTATAGCCTGGGCTCTCTTAAAAATGGCTGCATCATTTAATAACTCCCCCAACAATGCATTAGTGTCCCAATTTTCCTACCTCCATTTCAACATTCATCATTATCTTTTCCTGTCATCTTAATTGAATACATAGTTAGATATTAGAAATTAATACAAAATAGTTAAATAAAAGAGAGTTTGTAGACTCGGGAAACATTCAGATAGGAGAGCCAGGAAAGAATATTGTCATGAAAAACTAGAGAGGAGATAAGAAACTGGGTACTCCTCAGTGTCAAATGAAGCAGATAGGTCAAGAAATGAAGAGAGCTAAAAAACAAAACACCAGATTTGGTAATTAAGGGATCATTGATAATTTTGAAGAAAGTAATTTCAGTTGAATGATGAAATAGGAAGTTAAATTGCAAAATGTTAAGAAATGAGAAGAAAGAGAAGTATTCAGCTTTTTCTAGAAGTTTGGCTGATGAACCATGAACCAGAGATGATGGACCATAGCTTGAGGGGATAGTAGTTTTGTTTGATTTTATTTATTTTATTCTGAACTTAAGAAATTATACAAGCATTTGTATAACATAATAAAATAGAAAAAAATTGTTGTATTTGAAAGTGCAAATCTCTTATGTAAACAATGTGCTGGTCCTTTTAAATACATAATAAAGTAATCACTGCTCTTTCTGCTCTTAAGATGACTATTACACACACGAAACCATTTTATACATACTTCTATTTATCAGCTTTCTCTGATGCAAATAGTGTTTTCCTCCCTATGTTCTTTATATTTTATTTGGGTATTAATAATAATCAAAATGACTTAGTCACTGAGTTATTCTTAAAACAATACAGTTATTACTGTATACAACATTCACTTGATTCTGCTCATTTTGTGTTATGATACAGTAGCCACCTGCCAGTGGCTGCTGGACGTCTAACTCAGACCTGTAGAATGAATCTCTTCATGTAAGAGGATGATGATGATAAAAGGATGATGATGATAAAAGGATGATACAACTGCCTCTCAGTTGCTTTCTCTGACCTCTCCACTGAGAGGCAGTTGCACTGTCTGACCTCTTCCCTCTTCCCTCTAATTTATCTTATTCCTAATTCATAAGGAACATCTGTAAAGGTTATTTTGCAACTCCTTTAAGTGTTATGATTCACAGCTGTGGAGGCTCTCGGAGAATTGACCTGCCCCTTCACTTAGGCATGGTCCTTAACAATTTTGCTCTTCAATTTTGTGTAAGTCTGCGCATGTTTTTCTATTATTGAATTCATCCTAGCTATACCCAGAAAAAGAACTCTGGGAGATGACTAAAAACCATTACATTGAATTCCCAATCCCTATATTTATGCACACCTGCATTTTTGATTTCCTTCACAAGCTAATTGTACAATAATTCAGAGTCTGATTCTTTTTGTACAGCAAAATAATGTTTTGGTCATGTATACTTATTGTGTATCTAAGTTATATTTTAATATATTTAACATCTACTGGTCATCCTGCCATTTAGGGGAGGGGGTGGGGGGGGTAAGAGGTGAAAAATTGGAACAAGAGGTTTGGCAATTGTTAATGCTGTAAAGTTACCTATGTATATATCCTGTAAATAAAAGGCTATTAAATAAAAAAAATAAAAAAAAATAAAAAAAAATATTATTGAGTTCATCATTTCTTCTGACACAATAGTATTCCATCATAATCATATACTACAACTTGTTCAGGTATTCTCCAACTGATGAGCAGCCCCACAATTTCCAATTCTTTGCTACCACAAAAAGAGCTGCTAACAATATCTGAGAACATATAGATTCTTTTTCTTTTTCCCGCTAATTGGGAAGCAGACCTAGTAATGGTTTTGCTGGGTCAAAGAGTATAGACAGTTTCATAACTTTTTGTAATAATTCAAGATTGTTCTCCAAAATGGTTGGATCAATTCATAATTCCACCAACAAAGAATTAATATCCCAATTTTTACACAGTCCTTCCAATATTTGTCACTTAACAAATTATTAAATTTACCAAAAAGTTATTTACTGAATTAGAAAAAGAAAATTAGGGAAAAAAAATCATTTGAGACACTGGTAGGTGATACAGTGGATAGAGTACCATTTCTGGAGTCAGAAGAATCTGAGTTCAAATCTGGTCTCAGACACCTACTAGCTGTGTGATCCTAGGCAAGTTACTTAACCCCAGTTATTTAAAACAAAACAAAAAAAAAAAAAATTGAATTTGGAAGAATAAAAAGCCAAGAATGTTAAATGAACTAAGGAAAAAATAATGTTAAAGGAGAGAATTGTAAACTCCAGTGAAATATCTTCTGCAGAATCTAATACAGATGTTCAATTAAACGAATTAAAACAATGCTGATTTTCATTTGTAATTTCCAAGTATTGTAGAATGAAGTAATCCTAATCTCTCACATAAAAAGATAAGGAAATCACACAGCTTTTGTCCATCAAGGGAAGCTTCTCATATAACAGGTATATTGACCAATATTTCCAATCTTCCAAAGTGAATTTCTAAAACCTATGTCATTCTTTCATAAGTATGAGAATTTTATGGATAAATAAAGCTTTATTTAATAAATAAACCAAGAGCTCCTTGAAATACATGTAATACTTAATGTAAGTTTTATTTTAATGCTTTTAAAATTAAAATTAAAATAAACATTTATTTTCTCTCCCTCCCACCTTTCCTGCCACATAAAATGAGCTGGAAAAGAAAATGGCAAACCATTCCATTATCTTTGCTGAGAAAATACCAAATGTATTCAGACCCAACTGAACAACAACATTGGTCTATACCTACTTTCTTTCAGACTGCTTTCTAGTTTTCCCAATAATTGTTACCAAATAGTGAATTCTTATCCTGAAAGCTTAAATCTTTAAATGTGTACTACATAACTACTTTAGCCCATTGATCCAACCATTCTATTTTTTAGCCAATATGGTAGTTTTGATAATTATTGCCTTATAGTACAGCTTAAGATATAGCACTGCTTACATTTTTTCCCCATTAATTCCTTTGATATTCTTGATTTTTCTTCCAAATGAATTTTGTTATAATTTTTTTCTAGTTCAATAAAATAACTTTTTGGTAATTTAATTGCGATGGTTTGAATAAGTAGATTTAGAGAAAATTGTCATTTTTATTATATTGGTTTGATCTAATGAACAATTAGAATTTCTCCAACTATTTAAATCTGACATTATTTGCATAAAAAGTATAACTCACTATTTGACAAAAATTGCTGGGAAAATTGGAAAATAGGAAAATGACAGAAACTAGGCATTGACCAACACCTAATACCCTATACCAAGATAAGATCGAAATGGTTTTATGATTTAGACATAAAAAGTAATACTATAAGCAAATTAGAAGGACAAAGGATAATCTACCTCTCAGATCTGTGAAAAAGGAAGGAATTTGAGGCCAAAGAACTAGAGAGCACATTATGAAATGCAAAATGGATAATTTTGATTATATTAAATTTAAAAAGTTTTATACAAACAAAACTCTGAGATACCACTACACACCTCTCAGACAGGTTAAGATGACATCACACAGTAATGATGAATACTGGAGGGGATGTGGGAAAATTGGGACCCTAATATATTATTGATGGAGTTGGGAATTGATCCAATCATTCTGGAGAGCAATATGGGACCATAAGCCAAAGGGCTAGCAAACTGTGCATACCCAGTGACTCTATCAAGATCCCAAAGAGATCATAAAAATTAGAAAAGGACCCACATAAGCATTTTTTTGCTTTTCTTGGTTTAGGTAACAGCACTATATTTGTTCCATAAAAGGAGTTTGGCAGAACTCTTTTGACTATTATTTCATTATTTAATATTGGAATTCATTGATATGGAAATGTTCGGTAGAATTCACTTGTAAATCCATGAGGCCCTAATTTTGTTGTTGCTTAGGAAGCCTATTTATGGTCTGTTAAATTTCTTTTTCTAAGTTAGGTTTATTTAGACATTCTATTTTCTCTTTTGTTAAATCTGAGGAATCAATGTTTTTATATGTATTCTTCCATTTCATTTAAATTGTTAAATTTATTCCTAGGAATGTTCACTTTGGAATCTCTTTTAAGCGGTATTTGATGGATTCCTTCAATTAATTTACTCTTGAGTTTTAGGGTATTATATCAGTTTTCCAGAATAACTTCTTGAAAGATGATGTCCAAGCTCTTTTTTTTGATGATAGGTTTCAGGTAATTCAATAAATCTTAAATTATCTCTCCTGGACCTACTTTTCAGGTCAGTTGTTTTTCCAAAGAGATAGTTCACATTTTCCTCTATTTTTTTTTTTTTTTATTCTTTTGTTTTATTGTTCCTTGATGTCTCATGGAGTCATGAGGTTCTACTTGCCCAGTTGTAATTTTTAAGGAATTATTTTCATTGTACCTCCTTTTCCATTTTGCCAATTCTACTTTTTAAAAAAGTTTTCTTCAATGAGTTTTCACCCACCTTTTTCCTTTTTTTTTTTTTTTTTTTTTTGTGCTTCCTTTATCAAATTAATGACTCTTTTTCCTTGATTTTCCTGCATCGCTTATTGCTTTTCCTGTTTTCCTCTATCTCTCTTATTTGATTTTTAAAATCCTTTGGGCCTGAGATAAATTTTTTTTTTTTTTTTTTTGAGCTTTCACATGTAGTTGTTTTGAAATTGTTCTCTTTTGAGTTTGTGTTTTGATCTTCCTGTTCACCACAGCAATCTATGGTCAGGTTCTTTTGTTTCATTTTGGGGTTTTGCTCATTTTTTCAGCCCATTTCTCAACTTTAAATTTTATGTTAAAGTTGGGTTTTATTCCTGTTGTGGAAGGGGCACTATCCCCCAGTTTCTTGCACTGTGGAGTGGGGAGTGAGGAGCAGAATGGGGCCTGCTGTGCATGACTGAGACCTTGCTTCTGACTCACTGGGGCATCTGCTGCTGACTTGTACAAATGCTATTTGTCCTGAACTGTGCTCTTCTATTACCCAAGTAAGAAAGACCTTTCCTACTAACTTTCTAAGTTGTCTTGGACTAGAAAATTGCTTCATCTTGTTCTTTTGTTGGTTCTGCCGCTCCAGAATTCACTTTGAGGAATTTTATACCTGTTTGGAGGTGAATCTGGGAGCATTCAAACAAGTTCCTGCCTTACTCCACCATCTTGGCTTTACATCCTAATTGTTAAGTGTATTAGCACAATTGGGCAAAATAACTCCTGATAATTGCTTTAATTTCCTTTTTCATATTTTTATACTATTGATTTTGTTTTCTTCTGTCTTTTTAAAAAAATTATATTAACCAATAGTGTATCTATTTTTAGTTTTTTCCCCCCATAAAATCAACTCCTAGTTTTATTTATTAATTTTAAGCATTTCCAATTCGGTTTGTAATTGAGGATTTTTGATTTGTTCTTTTTCTAGTTTTTAAAAAATAGTAAATCTATGTATAACAAAAAATAATAAATCAATTAAAAATACCTAAAGTAAAAAAAAGTAATTCTAATTAATTAATCTGTTCTTTCTCTATTTTATTGATAAAATTTAGAAGTATATATTTTGCTCAGATTACTAATTTTGGCTGCATTTCATAAGTTTTAATGTATCATCATTCTTTTTAATGAAATTATTGTTTCTATTTAACTTTTAGTCTCCAATTAATTACATTTGGGGGGGGCAAATACCATTTTATTTATTCCAATTATATGTAAAGATAGTTTTGAATATTCATTTTTAATTTTTTAAATTTTTATTTATTTTTTTGCTGAGGCAATTGGGGTTAAATGACTTGCCCAGGGTCACACAACTGGAAAGTGTTGTCTGAGATCAGATTTGACGTCAGAGCTGGTGCTTTATCTATTGCACTACCTAGCTGCCTCAATATTAATTTATTTTTTAATAGCTTTTTATTTACAAAGTTATATGCATGGGTAATTTTACAACATTGACAATTGCCAAAACTTTTGTTCCAATTTTTCCCTTCCTTCCCCCAACCCTCTCCCCTAGATGGCAGGATGACCAATACATGTTAAATATATTAGAGTATAAAGTAAATAAAAAATAAGTATACATGTCCAAACCATTATTTTGCTGTACAAAAAGAATTGGACTCTGAAATATTGAACAGTTAGCCTGTGAAGGAAATCAAAAATGCAGGCAGACAAAAATATAGGGATTGGGAATTCAATGTAATGGTTCTTAGTCATCTCCCAGGGTTCTTTCACTAGGTATAGCTGGTTAAGTTAATTATTACTCCATTACAACTGATTTGGTTCATCTCATTGTTGAAGAGAGCCACATCCATCAGAATTGATCCTCATACAGTATTGCTGTTGAAGTATATAATGATCTTCTGGTCCTGCTCATTTCACTCAGCATCAGTTCATGTAAGTCTCTCCAGGTTTTTCTGAAATCATCCTGTTGGTCGTTTCTTACCGAACAATAATATTCCATATTATTCATATACCACAATTTATTCAGCCATTCTCCAACTGATGGGCATCCACTCAGTTTCCAGTTTCTGGCCACTACAAAGAGACCTGCCACAAACATTCGTGCACATACAGGTCCCTTTCCCTTCTTTAAAATCTCTTTGGGATATAAGCCCAGTAGAAACACTACTGGGTCAAAGGGTATGCATAGTTTGATAACTTTTTGAGCATAGTTCCAAATTGCTCTCTAGAATGGCTGGATATATTCACAATTCCACCAACAATGTATTAGTGTACCTTCAACATTAATTTTTTAAAAAGAGTTTGAGTTCTAAATTTTTCTCACTTTCCCTTTCCCCTCTCCCCTCTCCAAGACATCAAGCAATGGGATATTGGTTTTATATCTGCAATTATGTTAAACATATTTCCACACTAATCATATTGTGAAAAAAAGAAAGAGACTAAAAGGGAAAAAACAAAAAAAAAAAAATTAAAATGAGAATAATATGCTTTGATTTACATTCAGACTCCATAATGCTTTCTCTGGATAGCATTTTCCACCATGAGTGTTTTGGAAATTATCTTGGATAATTTTGTTGTGGAAGACTAAGTCTATCATAGTTGATCACTGCAGTTTTGCTATTACTATGTACAATGTTCTCCTGGTTCCGCTCATCAAATGAGCATCATTTCATGTAAATCTTTCCAGGTTTTTTTGAAATCTGCCTGCTTATCATTTCTCATACCACAATAATATTCTATTATATTCAAATACCACAACTTGTTCAGACATCGACCAATTGTTGGACATTCCTTCAATTTCCAATTCCTTGCCACCACAAAAAGAGTGTCTACAAATATTTTTGTACAAGTAGATTCTTTTTCATTTTTTTATGATCTCTTCAGGATACAGACCTACTAGTGGTATTGCTCAATCAAAGGGTATGCATTTTGGTTATCCTTTGGACATAATTCCAAATTTCTCTTCAGAATGGTTGGATCAGTTTACAACTCCACCAGAAATTCACTAAGGTTCCAATTTTCCCATATTTTCTCCACCATTTTTCATTTTCCTTTTTTTGTCACATTAGCCAATCTGATAGGTATGAAATAGTATCTCAGAGTTATTTAAATTTGCATTTCTTTGATTGTGACTTAGAGCATTTTTTAAAACAATAGTGTTTTACTTATAAAATATATGCAAAAATAGTTTTCAACATTCATCCTTGCAAAACCTTGTTTCAAATTTTTCTCCCTTCCTTTCCCCCATTGCCTTCCCCTAGATAGCAAGTAATCCAATATCCATGTAATATAAGTGCAATTCTTCTACACACATCTCTACTTTATCAAAGCATTTTTTCATTTAGACTATCAGTAGCTTTAATTTTGTCATCTGAAAACTGTCTGTTTATGTACCCTTTGATCATATATTGATTGGGGTATAACTTGTATGCTTATACAATTGACTCAGTTCTCTATATATTTTAGAAAAAGACCTTTATCAGAAACACTGCAAAAATTGTGTGCCAAGCTTTCTGTTTTCCTTCTGAAAATCTTGTATCCATTTTTTGCTTGTGCAAAAACATTTTAATATAATCAAAATTATCCATTTTACATTTTATGATGCTTTCTGTCTCATTGGTCATAAATTTTTTCCTTCACGGATCTGACAGCTCTTTGCTCTCATAATTTGCTTATTAATTTTTGATGTTTCCATGGTCCTTTATTTAATGTAATTTTTATTGCATTATGATGTGAAAATAATGCATTTAATATTTTTGCTTTTCTGTATTTAACTATGAAGTTTTTATGGACTAATAATATATGATTATCAATTTCTTAAAGGTGCCAAGTACAGTTGAGAAAAAGGTATAATCTTTTCTATTCTCATTCAATTATCTTCAGATGTCTTATGAGATCTATGTTATCTAGGAATCTATTAATTTCCTTGATTCTTGTTCTTGGTTAGATCTAATTCTGTGAGAGAAAGTTGAAATACCTTCATTATAGCTTTGTTACTTGCATCTATAATTCATAATAGCTCTTTAACATTTTGAATGATATAGCATTTGTTGCATATGTTTAGTATTGATACTACTTAATTATCTATGGCACATTTTATTAAAATGCAGTTTTCTTCCTTAACTCATTTAATTAAATCTCTTTTATTTTTAACTTTGTTAGAGATGATTGCTACCCCTACTTTTTCTTTTTTTATTTATTTTTTATTTTTTTATTTAATAGCCTTTTATTTACAGGATATATACATGGGTAACTTTACAGCATTAACAATTGCCAAACCTCTTGTTCCCATTTTTCACCTCTTACCCCCCCCACCCACTCCCCTAAATGGCAGGATGACCAGTAGATGTTAAATATATTAAAATATAACTTAGATACACAATAAGTATACATGACCAAAACATTATTTTGCTGTACAAAAAGAATCAGGCTCTGAATTATTGTACAATTAGCTTGTGAAGGAAATCAAAAATGCAGGTGTGCATAAATATAGGGATTGGGAATTCAATGTAATGGTTTTTAGTCATCTCCCAGAGTTCTTTTTCTGGGTATAGCTAGTTCAGTTCATTACTGCTCCATTAGAAATGATTTGGTTGATCTCGTTGCTGAGGATGGCCTGATCCATCAGAACTGGTCATCATCTAGTATTGTTGTTGAAGTATATAATGATCTCCTGGTCCTGCTCATTTCACTCAGCATCAGTTCGTGTAAGTCTCTCCAGGCCTTTCTGAAATCATCCTGTTGGTCATTTCTTACAGAACAGTAATATTCCATAATTTTCATATACCACAATTTATTCAGCCATTCTCCAACTGATGGACATCCATTCAGTTTCCAGTTTCTAGCCACTACAAAAAGGGCTGCCACAAACATTCGTGCACATACAGGTCCCTTTCCCTTCTTTATAATCTCTTTGGGATATAATCCCAGTAGTAACACTGCTGGATCAAAGGGTATGCACAGTTTGATAACTTTTTGAGCATAGTTCCAAACTACTCTCCAAAATGGTTGGATTCGTTCACAACTCCACCAACAATGCATCAATGTCCCAGTTTTCCCGCATCCCCTCCAACAATCATCATTATTTTTTCCTGTCATCTTAGCCAATCTGACAGGTGTGTAGTGGTATCTTAGAGTTGTCTTAATTTGCATTTCTCTGATTAATAATGACTTGGAGCATCTTTTCATATGACTAGAAATAGTTTCAATTTCTTCATCTGAGAATTGTCTGTTCATATCCTTTGACCATTTTTCAATTGGAGAATGGCTTGATTTTTTATAAATTAGAGTTAATTCTCTATATATTTTGGAAATGAGGCCTTTATCAGAACCTTTGACTGTAAAAATATTTTCCCAGTTTATTGCTTCCCTTCTAATCTTGTCTGCATTAGTTTTGTTTGTACAAAAACTTTTCAGTTTGTATAATCAAATTTCTATTTTGTGATCAGTAAGATCTCTAGTTCTGCTTTGGTCATAAAGACCCCCCTTCCACAGGTCTGAGGGTAAACTATCCTATGTTCCTCTAATTTATTAATAATTTATTCTTTTGCCGGGTCATGAACCATTTTTGACCTTATCTTGGTTCTAAAGTATGGATCAATCTGTTTCTCCATATTAGTTTCCAATTTTTCCCAGCAATTTTTATCAAACAGTAAGTTCTTTCCCAAAGCTGGGATCTTTGAGTTTTCAAAGACTAGGTTGCTATTTTGTTGACTATTTTCCCGAACCAATCATTCACTGATCAACTAATCTATTCCAATAATACCAAATAGTTTTGGTACTGCTGCTCATAATATAATTTTTAGATCGGTACAGCAAGCCCCATCATTTGATTTTTTCTTAATTCCCTTGAAATTTTGACCTTTTGTTTTCCATATGAACTTTTTGTTATTTTTTCAGGTCCCTTAAAAATAGTTTTTGGGGTCTGATTGGTTGCTAAATAAATAGATTAGTTTGGTAATATTTATCTTTATTATTTTGCTTTCCCCTATCAAAGGATTTAATATTTTTCCAATTGGTTAGATCAGACTTAATTTGTGTGAAAAGTGGTCTGTAATTTTGCTCATAAAGTTTCTGATTTTCCCTTGGCAGATAGATTCCTAAATATTTTATATTATCAGTAGTTACTTTAAATGGAATTTCTCTTGTAACTCTGACTGTTGGTTTTTTTAGTGATATATAAGAATTGATGACTTTTGGGTTTATTTTATAACCAACAACTTTGCTAAAGTTGGATTATTTTTTTTTTTTTTTTTCCTTTCTCACCCATTTTATTTAATTTTTTTTACAGGAATATACATGGGTAATTTACAGCATTAACAATTGAAACCCTTGCCAAATTTTTCACCCTTCCCCCCCCTCCCAAATGGGAGACCAGTAGATGAAATATATTAAAATATAACAAACAAAAGTATACATGAAAAACATTATTTTGCTGAACAAAAGAATCAGACTCTGAATTATTGTACAATTATTGTGAAAAAATCAAAAATCGGTGTGCATAAAATGGGATTGGGAATTCAATGTAATGGTTTTTAGTCATCTCCCAAGGTTCTTTTTCTGGGAACACAGTTCATTACTGCTCCATTAGAAAGATTTGGTTGATCTCGTTGCTGAGGATGGCCTGATCCATCAGAACTGGTCATCATCTAGTATTGTTGTTGAAGTATATAATGATCTCCTGGTCCTGCTCATTTCACTCAGCATCAGTTCGTGTAAGTCTCTCCAGGCCTTTCTGAAATCATCCTGTTGGTCATTTCTTACAGAACAGTAATATTCCATAATTTTCATATACCACAATTTATTCAGCCATTCTCCAACTGATGGACATCCATTCAGTTTCCAGTTTCTAGCCACTACAAAAAGGGCTGCCACAAACATTCGTGCACATACAGGTCCCTTTCCCTTCTTTATAATCTCTTTGGGATATAATCCCAGTAGTAACACTGCTGGATCAAAGGGTATGCACAGTTTGATAACTTTTTGAGCATAGTTCCAAACTACTCTCCAAAATGGTTGGATTCGTTCACAACTCCACCAACAATGCATCAATGTCCCAGTTTTCCCGCATCCCCTCCAACAATCATCATTATTTTTTCCTGTCATCTTAGCCAATCTGACAGGTGTGTAGTGGTATCTTAGAGTTGTCTTAATTTGCATTTCTCTGATTAATAATGACTTGGAGCATCTTTTCATATGACTAGAAATAGTTTCAATTTCTTCATCTGAGAATTGTCTGTTCATATCCTTTGACCATTTTTCAATTGGAGAATGGCTTGATTTTTTATAAATTAGAGTTAATTCTCTATATATTTTGGAAATGAGGCCTTTATCAGAACCTTTGACTGTAAAAATATTTTCCCAGTTTATTGCTTCCCTTCTAATCTTGTCTGCATTAGTTTTGTTTGTACAAAAACTTTTCAGTTTGGTATAATCGAAATTTTCTATTTTGTGATCAGTAATGATCTCTAGTTCTGCTTTGGTCATAAAGACCTTCCCCTTCCACAGGTCTGAGAGGTAAACTATCCTATGTTCCTCTAATTTATTAATAATTTCATTCTTTATGCCTAGGTCATGAACCCATTTTGACCTTATCTTGGTGTACGGCGTTAAGTATGGATCAATGCCTAGTTTCTGCCATATTAGTTTCCAATTTTCCCAGCAATTTTTATCAAACAGTAAGTTCTTATCCCAAAAGCTGGGATCTTTGGGTTTGTCAAAGACTAGGTTGCTATATTTGTTGACTGTTTTATCCCTTGAACCTAATCTATTCCACTGATCAACTAATCTATTCCTTAGCCAATACCAAATAGTTTTGGTAACTGCTGCTCTATAATATAATTTTAGATCTGGTACAGCTAAGCCACCATCATTTGATTTTTTTTTCATTAATTCCCTTGAAATTCTTGACCTTTTGTTTTTCCATATGAACTTTGTTGTTATTTTTTCTAGGTCATTAAAATAGTTTTTTGGGAGTCTGATTGGTATAGCGCTAAATAAATAGATTAGTTTAGGTAATATTGTCATCTTTATTATATTTGCTCGCCCTATCCAAGAGCATTTAATATTTTTCCAATTGGTTAGATCAGACTTAATTTGTGTGAAAAGTGGTCTGTAATTTTGCTCATAAAGTTTCTGATTTTCCCTTGGCAGATAGATTCCTAAATATTTTATATTATCAGTAGTTACTTTAAATGGAATTTCTCTTTGTAACTCTGACTGTTGGATTTTGTTAGTGATATATAAGAATGCTGATGACTTATGTGGGTTTATTTTATAACCAGCAACTTTGCTAAAGTTGTGGATTATTTCTAATAACTTTTTAGCAGAATCTCTGGGGTTCTCTAAGTATACCATCATGTCATCGGCAAAGAGTGATAATTTGGCTTCCTCATTGCCTATTCTTATTCCTTTAATCTCTTTCTCAGCTCTTATTGCTATAGCTAGCGTTTCTAATACAATATTAAATAGTAACGGTGATAGTGGGCAACCTTGTTTCACTCCAGATCTTATTGGGAATGGTTGCAGTTTGTCTCCATTACATATGATGCTTACTGATGGTTTTATAGATGCTGCTGATTATTTTAAGGAAAAGTCCATTTATTCCTATACTCTCAAGTGTTTTTAATAGGAATGGATGTTGGATTTTATCAAATGCTTTTTCTGCATCTATTGAGATGATCATATGGTTTTTGTTAATTTGGTTATTAACATGGCCAATTATATTGATAGTTTTCCTAATATTGAACCAGCCCTGCATTCCTGGTATAAATCCTACTTGATCATAGTGTATTATCTTGGAGATGATTTTCTGTAGTCTTTTTGCTAATATCTTATTTAAGATTTTAGCATCAATATTCATTAGGGAGATTGGTCTATAATTTTCTTTCTCTGTTTTCAGCCTACCTGGTTTCCTACTTTTTCTTTTTCACATCAGCTGAAGTATAATCAATTTCTATCCCAGACTTATTTTCATTATCTCTCATTGTTAAATGTTTCTCGTAAAAAAACTATTGTTAGGTTCTAGCTTTGGGTTCATTCTGCTATCCATTTCCATTTTATGTGTGAATTCATCCCATTCACATTCCAAGTTATAACTACTAGTTTTATTTTTCCCTTCATTCTATTTTATATAATTTCGGGCAGGTAGGTGGTACAGTGAATACAGTGCTAAACCTGGAGTCAGGAAGATTTGTCCGAGTTCAAATTTGTACAAGTCATTAACCTGTTTACCTCAGTTTCTTCATCTATAAAATGAGTTGGAGATGAAAACGGTAAACCACTCTAATATTTTTGCCAGCTCCTTTGCTCTTTGGAATATTATATTAATATTTAAATTGTTTCTTCCTAGTTGCTTTTAGTACTTTTTCCTTGACTTGGGAACTCCGAGTTTTCATTTTGGGAACTCTTTCAGGTAGTTATTGTTGAATTTTTTTTTCCTTTTGTTTCATCATTTTTTGTATGAAATCATCAGTTTCCCCTTGGACAATGCTAATTTTAAAGAAATTATCTCCTTCAGTAAGTTTTTAAATCTCTTTCCACTTGATTTTTTCCTTGCTTTTCTTTCATTACTTTATTTTCCAAATTTTTCCTCAATCTTTCTTATTAGATTTTTAAAAATTTGCTGTTGGATTTTGTTAGTGATGTATAAAAATGCTGAGGATTTATGTGGATTTATTTTGTATCCTGCAATTTTGCTAAAGTGGTGGATTATTTCTAGCAGTTTTTTAGTTGATTCTCTAGGATTCTCGAAGAATACTGTCATATTATCTGCAAAAATTGATAATTTGGTTTCCTCATTACCTACTTTAATTTCTTTAATCTCTTTTTCTTCTCTTATTGCCAAAGATAGCATTTCTAATACAATACTGAATAGTAATGGTGATAGTGGGCAATCTTGTTTCACCCCTGATCTTATTGGGAATGTTTCCAGTTTATCTCCATTATATATGATGCTTGCTCATGGTTTGAAATAAATGCTACTGACTATTTTAAAGAAAAGTCCATTTATTCCTATACTATCTAGTGTTTTTAATAGGAATGGATGTTGGATTTTATCAGATACTTTTCTGCATCTATTGAGATATTCATATGTTTTTGTTAATTTGGTTATTGATGTAGTCAATTATGCTAATAGTTTTCCTAATATTGAACCAGCCCTGCATTCCTAGTATAAATCCTACTTGGTCATGCTGTATTATCCTGGCGATGACTTTCTGTAATCTCTGTGCTATTTTGTTTAAGATTTTTGCATCAGTATTCATTAGGGAGATTACTCTATAATTTTCTTTCTCTGTTTTCATCCTACCAGGTTTAGATATTAGTACCATGTCTGTGTCATAAAAGGAATTTATTAGGAATCCTTCATTCCCTATTTTTTCAAATAATTTATATAGTATTGGAGTTGATTGTTCTTTAAATGTTTGGAAGAATTCGCATGTAAATCCATCTGGTCCTGGTCTTATTAGATTTTAAAATAAGTCCTTTTGAAGCTCTTTCAAGAACTGTTTAGGCTTGTGATCATTTTACCTATTTCTATGAAACTTTACAAAAAGCTGAGTTTAAACCCTAATCTCTATCATCAAAAAACTATAAAGGACCCTGTTCTTACTTTTCTTTTTCTCCTAAACGGCCTGTTTCTTGGCTATTAACTTAATGTCAGAATCAGGTTCTGCTCCTAGGTTGGAGAATATCTCAGGCTTCAGGGATTTCCTGTTATTTTCTAAGTTCTATCTGGGGACTTTTAACCTCTTGCTTCTTCCAGTGTTCTATAATCCAAAATTAGGTGTGGTCACTGTTCCTTTGGCTCATGTTACCTCATAAGTTACCTCAAATACTGGTATCACTGAGCCACCACCAGCACTGTGAGCATCCAAAAACATCTTTGTCCCCTGCAGTTCCTTAGGTGGCTCAAGCATTAGCTTATCCCTCCTGCCCTGGAATGCAGGGACTTAGTTTTCTTGCATTAACCACAACCAGCAAGGTCCTTGCTCTTTTGCCACCTCACCCATAGTCAGACCCTGGGACCCTGGTCTGGTCAGCACACCTAGACCCTAGTTTAGTCCCACAGAGACTCTCCCCAGCCCCCACAATATAATCCTATCAGCTGCCTAATCAGGCCAGACCACCACCCCAAAGATCAGGTCTTATCTAATTAATATCTTCTCTAATTCTTGATCTGCAATGATAAAAGAGGTTTCTTCACCTGAGTTCCCTGTATCAGAGAAATTTAAAGTCTGATTTTTTTAAAAAATTAATTTTATCTTGATGTGACTTAACTATGGTCAGTGAACTTTCCTCCAAAATATATATCTTTAATTTTCTAAAAAGTACTTGATAGCTACAGTTATGTAAATTCTAGGTATATCTTGGCAGACTGATTCCTAGACGTTTGGTGCATTGTGTAGGTTTTATCATTTTTTCTTAGCTTTTGTTAACACTTTAGGGAAATATTGACGATTATTGTGACTTATTTTGTATTCTATTTTACTCAATCTATTAGGAACATAAAATTAGAGGATCTTCTATCTATATCTGAAGAGGACCTCATGTGGATTGTTACACTTTAACTAAATAGGATGTCGATGCTAGAAGGGATCTACGACATACAAAAGATCAAGAACCTCTGCCCTAATAAATATAATAGCACAAATTCTTTAAATGGTGATGGACAAATATGATATCAACCCTAGAAGAGATCTTTGACATACAAAAGATCAAGAACCGCTGCCCTAATTAATATAATAGCACAAATTCTTTAAATGGTGATGGACAAATCTTTAAATCCAGGTTAAAACATTTAATGAACTTGGGTAGTATAGGTTGAATTTCAAAGGTAACAGAAGTAATACCCACAGTGTTTCTGATAAAGAAGCCAAAATATGGCAAAGGATTGTTAGTCTTTAATATGAGCTTGCAGAAAGGCAGCCAGGATACATACAATAGTTCAGAATCTCTGCATTTACACATTTTCCACTCTCATTTTATGAAAATTAAACAAATGACAAGAAATTGTTATAAAAGATTTATTAAAAAGAATAAACAAACTTATCAAAACATGCCACAGGGTCACAAATAAAGTACCGTGAAATAATAATGTCCAAAAAGTTAACCCAAGATCATGAAATGTCTTCTTAATTAGCAAAGAAAGATCAAATTGTATTCAACAGTTTCCAGGTTTTAGAATTTGTAACTATAATTACAAGTAATTGTATTCTACTCTTTTGAAAATTAGCAGTGTAGGTATAGGCATGTAGGGAAAGTCACAAGTAATAAAAGCATCCATTTCCTAACTATTCTGGAGAAGCAAGAGTTTCCTGTCTAAAGCTGGTATCCCACCACACTATAGTTTATGACTTGAGAGTTTCCAGTCAACTATTACTGTTTGGTATTACAATGATTTCATTCAAGCTATTTGTATTTTTTTCTTTCTAGAAAAAGAGGTCTAAATATACACCCGAGTATAGTATGAATATTAAAACATCAATGCCCCAAATTTTTTTTTCCTTCTTCCTGCAATGTACCCTTTAAACTTTCACTCAACTTCAAAGCCTTCACATTCTTTTATTTCCTCACCTGCTAAACAGTTAGGGAATTTTCTGTAATTATAATATAACACTCTCAGACTACCACTCTTGCTTTATAGGTCCTATTTTTTCCCCCAAACATAAACTATCTACATCTTCTCATCTTGAATTCAAGTATAAATCTTTCATCTCCCACAGATAGCATAACTTAGGATATTGAGGACTCCAATTCATTACAGAAGAACTTCAGAGGTTTAAAATCTGATATGAGCAAAACTATGTTAGAAAATTTTTAAAGAAATCAGAGAAAAAATTTTTTTTAAAAAACTGAACTATATATAGATCATGCCATGCCATATAATTGTCCATACAGCAAAGCTGTGAATACTGGTGAACCCTAACATCATAGTTATTATTTCCAGAACAAAATAACTTAAACATCATTAAAATGTACCTTTTGTTATTTCAATAACCAATTTTACAGTCATAACCAACAGCAATACTTAATATAAAATTTCAAGTACTACTAAGTACAAACTCTCATGAAGCACATAAAAAACAAAACAAAACAAAACCCGCTTTCCCTATGACCTATATCTGAAATAGAGCAACAAATAAGTAGAAAAGCTTTATTCTAACATTAATGACCCATTTAAAAATTTATACTGAATACAATTTTATGTTCAAACACAGAAATAAGTAACATAATACCAAAACCCAGTAGTATCCCAGCATTCTGTAACAGAAAATATCCCCAGCGGCTACATCCATGGTCACTAGCATCATTGTGAAGCATCTCAGGCACCTAAAAAATTAAAAGAATCATTACAATGTTAAAATTTCCAGCCCTACAGGTAGATACTAACTTTGAACAATTTATCATATAACAATATATTAATTTAAATGGCAACACTACCACATAATGATTTCATAAATGATTTTTATAGAAGCTTTAAGATAAAAGTATACATCCTATAAAACTGTAGTATCTCATTTAAATATAACCCATTGCACAGATTTGGAGTTATCATGAATCAAGCCATTCTTTCCCTAAGTAATACATAATAAATAAATAAACCAATTTTAAAAGTTAACCTGTAATATAGGCATATTATTATAATATAGTCTTATACTCTAATCTTTGAAGTTTAAATTAATTTTAGTATATTTCCTGGCTCCACCACTACTGGTATTATTTTAGTGTTTTCCTGGCCTCAGCTTAATCATCTGTTAAAATAAACATACTGAACTAGATTATTTGTAAGATTTCCTGCAGTTCTAATAAATTTATGAAAAATAATATTTGCATGTAGTTAGGCTATTATAATTTTCATGTTTGGCTGATAGAAATAATACTCCATAAAATAAAACTTATGCTTAAAATGAAAAGTTAATAAGTACAAATAGAATGGAGAGACTTGATTCTATGGATTTAAGGTCAAATTTAGGATTATATAATTGAATTCATAGAAGTACAATTTCCAAATCACAGGCTCCATTAAATTCTATGCTAGTCAGATTATACTTAATTTTAGGTGACATTTGACAAAGTTACATTGAGAAATTGGAAAGAGTCCAGAAATGGGAGACTTGAATGGTGTGTTCAAAACTAGGGGAGAGACACATGACAGCATTTTCCCATATCTGAAGGGTTGTCTTTTAAGAGATCACACTTGTTTTATTTGGCCTTAGGAGACAGAACTGGTAACAATACAAGCAATTTTAAAGGAAGCCTATGTTGATTTAAAGTAAGGAAGAACTAAACAGGAGGCAATGTGCTATATTGATCGTGCTATACAATGACAGTGATAATAATAGCAATAACAAATTTATATAGAACTTACTATGTGCCAAACAGTGTGCTAAGTGCTTTACATTTATTATCTCATTTGTTTCACTAGAGGTAGAAAACCCAGATTCTAATACTGCATGATCCAAATTGTTGTGTGACATGAGCAGCTATTTTCACTTCTCTGGAAAAGAAAGGGCCAGATTAAATTAATCTCAAGGGCCTTTCTTTTCTAATTCTAAAATTCTAAGACTCTAACTTCACTCTTTACAAGATTACATTAAGAGGATTAAATAAGAATGCACATAATGTACTTTGTAAAGCACTATATAAATATCAAAAATACACTGTTTTATTAGATAACTGATCAAAAAGGGCAGGGGCTGCTTTAGGAAGAAGTAAAGGCTATATCACTAATATTGTAGATAGAATTAACAACTTGGGTGGGGGGCGGGGGAGGGGAAGAGGGAGAGGAAATGGAGCCAAGATGGTGAAGAGTGGATAGATCTTTGTCATAGTTCTTCCTGGCTTCCCTCAGATTAATACCAGAGAATAGGACTCAAATAACTGGAATGTAACAAGCTTCCAGCAGAAGAGATTCTGGAAGAACTTCAGGAAAGATCTATCTCAATGGGGGAGTGGGGATGTTGCAGGACAGTGCAGGTACAGGGAGACCCAGGGCAGAGAGGCTTCCTCGTGCTAGGGAAATCTAGTGGGAGGCTCACAGCCACAATACAGCAGCATTGGCTACTCTGTTCTGGTTCAGAAAATTAACTTGGGCAAGAGTTTTGCAGAAATTAAGACCATCAGCTCTATGCAGATCATTACAACATTGTACTGCTGTGTCAAAAATGCCTTGATTTTGCAGTTCTCAAATTTTGCTAGTTCAGCTAGTTTTTGAGTCATGTCCACCTCTCTGTGTCCCCACCTGGAGTTTTCTTGGCAGAGACATGTAAGTATTTTGCCATTTCCTTCTGCAAATCATTTTACAGATGAGGAAACTGAGGTAAATAGGATTCCGTGATTTGCCAAATGACTCATACACTAGTAAGTGTCTAAAGCTAAATTTCAATTTGAGGGTTCCTGACTCCAGGCTCAGCACTCTATCCACTATGCCACCACACTGCCCAAGATTTCGAAGAGCATGATTGAATTTTAATGTGCTAAATTACTATGTTATCTTATTTTCTGTGTATATATCTTTTTTTTTTTTTTTTTTTTTGCTGAGGCAATTGGGGTTGTGACTTGCCCAGGGTCACACAGCCAGGAAGTGTTAAGTGTCTGAGGCCAGATTTGAACTCAGGTTCTCCTGACTTCAGCACAGGTGCTCTATTAACACTTCACCACCCAGCTCTGCCCTCTGTGTACATATCTTTAAATAATTTTATGCTGTGAGAATTGCTAAGGTGATTTTAAGAGCTCAGAAACAAAAGATTCTTTTCTGTACCAAAGGGTTGATATTTGTAACCTTAAGGAAAACACCCTTCCCTTTGAAGACCAAGATTAAGGATACTCGGCACTCCATAGTTTCCTATATTGCCACTGGCGAGGGTACAGACATTTTCTCACTAAAACAGAATTCTTTTCTTCCTTCACTCTTTTCTCTTCAGATAAGACTAAATAAGATTTGACAAATGGAAGTTTCACAATGAATTTCTTAAACATTCCCAGCAATGATTATTATATAGGTTTTGTTCAAGAAACTTGTTTATTTACAATTACTAAATTGTCCTTTAAATGCTCTAAAGGAAAGAGATCTTGTTATCCATAGCAGTTTTCTATTTGCTACGACTTTGAGTATTGATTTAATTGTCCTATGTTTGACACTCTACTCAACTTAACTGTGGATTGACAATGCCTGAAAAAAAGTGGGATAGTTAACACTGTCACATGTGTTAGAAAGGGACCAGGGATCAATAGTCTACAAAAAAACAGATGCTGCATATGTTCTTCAGGACAAATCTCACAAGTTTTATCATGGTTACATTTTGTATAAAATCTTTTTCAAAATGAATCTCTTGATTATTTTTAGTTGTTGGTTATTATGACTGGAGAATATAATTTAATTGCATAAAAACTTACCATATCAACCAGAGCAACATACATGAATAAGCCAGCAGTAAGTGCAAATATCCACATAGAAACATTTTCAGCATAATGACCAATAAAAATTCCAGTTGCCATTCCAAGATAAGCCAGCATGGCTGATAGGGCATTATAAAGAACAGCTTGTTTAACTGTCATACCAGCCTTTAACAAAACCGCAAAATCACCTGTGTGAGAAACAAAAACAGCCATTATGCAGTTTCTTCATTATTTATAAAAACAATGAAAAGCTAACTATATGAAGATGCGTGTATAAAAAGGCAATCTTAGATTTTAAAGAGAAATAAATTACCAAGTTCACCATATTCTAACAAAACTAAATTATTCAGACAAAAATGAATTAGATAAAATTATAGTTTTCACAAAAAAAGAGACCCTTTTTTTGGAATGAAGAAATTTTTCAATTTAAAAAAGTTTCTCATTCCATTAAGATTTATGAAATGATATAGATGTTAAAAAAAAAAAAAAAAAAAACAACAACTCAAAATTATCTCACTGAGGAATGTTTGCCTGGGTCTGTAATTTAATCTTTTTATATTTGCAAAGCTATAGAGAAATAGTCACATATCAATCACACAATAGCCCTGGAAGGCAGGTCCACCAATTAACATTATTCCCACTTTACACATAAAAAAAATTTGAGACTCAAAGAAATTACTTAACTTTCTGATGATCACCCAGCTATGTAAGCCTCAGAGGCAAGACTGGAAACTTCATCTTTCTAATGCAATCAAATGTTTATCTAGCACTTATAATAATGTCTAAAACTATGTAAAATATATAACATACTTTAAACAACAGAGAGAAATAGGAGAAAGAATTAAATGGAAGTATTTCATGATGCATTTTGGGGAAGAAGAGGAAATTAGAAGTTCAATAAGTGTTAAGTGATTATGAAGTTTTTAAAAATGAGGCTAAAGTGTTTTGATCTATTACAATAGGCAATAGAGTCCATTGTAATATATTCTGATCACAAAAATGACAGAATAAAAGCAATACTTGGCGATTGGGGAAAAGAGAATAGTCACAGAGGGTCTCTAGGAAGCTGCTGCAATAATATAAGGATTTGGTCCAGGAATGGTAATATGACAGGAAGTAGGAATAAAGTATTTCAAAGAAAGCATTTACATCCTCTAATGTCTTTCAATATAAAAGAGAGAATAAGTTCAGTTTCTATCCTTAACAAAAGTGGCATATAGCATTTCTATTCCTTAAATTATAAAGTAACAATCATAGAAGGCATTCTAGCAGAAATTAAGTTTAGAAAACCCTTTCACCTTATACCACAATAAATTAAAAATGTATTTGGTTAAATATCAAAGACTATACTATACTTTTCACAATAACTGGGGGTACATTTTTATTTTTTTTTATTATAGCTTTTTATTTACAAAACATATACACAGGTAGTAACTTTTTCAATATTGACCCTTGCAAAATCTTCTGTTCCAAATTTTCCCCTCCTTCTCCCCACTCCCTCCCTTAGATGGCAGGTAGTCCAATACATGTTAAATATGTTAAAATGTTAAATGCAATATATGTATACATATTTATACAGTTATCTTGCTGCACAAAAAGAATCGGATCTAGAAAGAAAAAAATTTTTGTTTAGGAAAACAAAAATGAAAGCAAACAATAATAGAAAGAGTGAAAATGCTATGTTATGGTCCATACTTAATTCCCTCTCTGGGTGTAAATGGCTCTCTTCATTATTGAACAATTGGAACTGATTTGAATCATCTCATTGTTAAAGAGAGCCATATCCATCAGAATTGATCATCATATAGTCCTGTTGTCATGTATAATGATCTCCTGGTTCTGCTTATTTCACTTAGTATCAATTCATGTAAGTCTCTCCAAGTCTCTCTGAAATCATCCTGTTGGTCATTTCTTACTGAACAATAATATTCCCTAATATTCATATACCACAATTTACTCAGTCATTCTCCAATTGATGGGCATCCATTCAGTTTCCAGTTTCTGGCCACTACAAAGAGTACTGCCACAAACATTTGTGCACATACAGGTCCCTTTCCCTTATTCAGTATCTCCTTGGGGTATAAGCCCAGTAGTAACACTACTGGATCAAAGGGTATCCACAGTTTGATAACTTTTTGGGCATAATTCCAGATTGTTCTCCAGAACGGTTGGATCTGTTCACAGTTCCACTAACAATGTATCAGTGTCCCAGCTTTCCCACATCCCCTCCAACAGTCGTCATTATCTTTTCCTGTCATCTTAGCCAATCTGACAGTTGTATAGTGGTATCTCAGAGTTGTCTTAATTTGCATTTCTCTTTTCAATAATGATTTGGAGCACCTTTTCATATGACTAGAAATAGCTTCAATTTCTTCATCTAAAAATTGTTCACATCCTTTGAGCATTTATCAATTGGAGAATGGTTTGATTTCTTATAAATTTGAGCCAATTCTCTATATATTTTGGAAATGTGGCCTTTATCAGAAGCTTTGAATGTAAAAATGCTTTCCCAGTTTATTGCTTTCCTTCTAATATTGTTTGCATTAGTTTTGTTTATACAAAACCTTTTTCACTTAATATAATCGAAATTATCTATTTTGTGATCAATAATGATCTCTAGTTCTTCTTTGGTCACAAATTCCATCCTCCTCCACAGGTCTGAGAGGTAAACTATCCTATGTTCTTCCAATTTTCCCAGCAGTTTTTGTCAAATAGTGAATTCTTATCCCAAAATCTGGGGTCTTTAGGTTTGTCAAATACTAGATAGCTATAGTTATTGACTATTTTATCCTTTGAACCTAACCTATTCCACTGATCAACTAGTCTATTTCTTAGCCAGTACCCAAATGGTTTTGATGACCACTGTTTTATAATATAGTTTTAGATCTAGGCCATCTTCATTTGATTTTTTTTTTCATTAGTTCTGGGGGTCAGTTTTTAAAGTTAAATTTTTAATTGTTATCTTTAAAAAATTATCTACATTCTCCCCTTCTATAACACTCCCCCCTCACTTCCTAGAGAGCCATTGCATAGAAGAAATAACTTTTTTTAAAAAGTAAAAGAAATCACTTAAAAATATTAAAAAACAAATCTGAAAATCTATACAATGTTCCATATCTGCAGATTACCTACTTCTACAAAAAGTTGGGAGGAAGTGTCTTCTCTTATCCCTTTTTTTAATTTTTGTAATTTTGCAAAATTCATTTTTTTTAATTTATGATAGTTCGATTCACACTATTATAGTCATTGTGTGCAATCTTTTCTTGACTCTATTGCACTTTTCATCAGTCCATGTAGTGTATTTAATGTTTCTCCATATTCAAAAGTTTTTTTTTTTAATGAACAGTCATACTGATTATATTAATATGACTAAATACTGTTTAGTCATTTCCAGTTTATGTCCATCTACTTTGTTTCCAATTTTTTGCTACCTTAAAAAATGTTATTATAAATATTTTGGTATATATACACACAGGATTTTCTTTTTATGAATGACCTTCCTGGAGTATATGTTTAGCAAAGAATCTCTGGTCTGCTTTATGTTTTCAGGTTTATTGAACACTGGATTTCTGGGCTTTAATATTTCTGATTCTCACTTCTATAGTCTATTCTATTGATCAACTTCTTTATTTTTTTAACCAATACCAAACAATTTTGATGACTGTTGCTTTATAGTATGAAATACTATTTTGAGGGGACAACTACATAAACAAATATAGGATTAGATGTGATTTACAAAATACAAAATAGATCCATTTGACAAAATAGATCATGAAATTGAAAAACTTTTTCATGAACAAAATAAATGCAACTGAAATAAAAAGGAAAGTGATTACCTGTATATAAAAAACAGTATATCAAATATCACTGATAAGGGTGTGATATTTAAGATATATATTTCCATCATCTAAGATAAACATATATTTTCATTGTCTATATAAGACCAAAAACTATTCCCAAATAGATATGGGGTCAAAGTATATGAACAAACAATTCAAATCACAAATAATAAGAGATATAACTTCTGGTTTCCCCTCACACCTAGCAAATTGGTAGAGATGACAAAAGATAAGAACAGTCAAATGTTGGAAGGATTGTGGAAAGACAAGAACATTAATATATTGTTGGGGGTGGAGAATGATTGATATAAGTATTGTAGAAAGTTATTGGGAATCATTTGAAGAAAGTGACTTAATATGTCATACACTTTGACCCAGAGATTCCACTACTTAAATATATACTCTAAGGAAATTAATGACAGAAAGGTCCTTTCTTACAGCAAAATATTTATAGCAACAATTTTTGTGATAGCAAAAAATTGAAAATAAAGTGAATGCTCATTTATTTGGAAAATTATAAATAAATTATCATACATGAATATAACAGAATATTACTATGCTATGAGAAATGTTAAATATGACATAAATTCTTGATTATTTTGCTTACTTTCTTTGTATTACATTAATTGATACAAAGAAAGCAAAATAATCAAGAAAACAATATAGTTGATGACTACAACAATGGACCATGGATGGTAAGAACAATAACAATCAAAACTGAATACTTTGAAATCATAATGACAAAGCTTGGCCCCAAGAAACAATTCTCAGAAGACAGCTCTCCCTACTCCTTTGCAGAGGGGCAGGACCGTGTGTATGCAACATTACAAGTAATGTCATGTTTTTGATAGGTTACTTTTACTCAACTCTTTTCTCCTCTTATTCCCTATTTTTATTTTCTTTCTCTAATTCTGCATTATAAAATATGGCCAGTTCTAAGGAAGCGAATGAGGGAAGTGATATAGGTAATGTAGGAAATGTAAAAACAAAAGATATCTATCAATAAAAGTTTATCTTTCAAAGTGAAAAAATAATAACAATAGACAAGCTGGAAAGAGGGGCCTATTTGGACTAGATTAAGTGACAAAGTAAGAAAGGAAGGAAAATAGAATTTAGTAAATTTAATTTAAAATAAATAAATACAAAAGTATATCAAATAAGAAGGGAAGATAGATTTGTCACATGTTTGATAAAAGGTGAATATGCCAAGTGCTTGACTGAGATATCAGGTGAACTCAAAAAAGTTCTCCACCAAATTTCTCTCTCTCTCTCTCTTTTTTTTTTTAATTTAATAGCCTTTTATTTACAGGTTATATGCATGGGTAACTTTACAGCATTAACAATTGCCAAACCTCTTGTTCCAATTTTTCACCTCTTACCCCCCCACCCCCTCCCCCAGATGGCAGGATGACCAGTAGATGTTAAATACATTAAAATATAAATTAGATACACAATAAGTATACACGACCAAACCGTTATTTCAGGAAAATTTCTCTAAGCCAAGTTCTTAGGTGAACATATGGGAGAATTTGATCAAGTCTCAAATCATGGGCAGGCAAAGATAAGACTGATTTTCACTGATAGCACAAACTTTCCCAAAAAATGAGGTCACATATTCATTTGTGTGTTATTGGATTTATTTAGATGCTTGTGACTGGTAAAGAAGATAATTGAAAAAACTGGTTAGGGAGACAAAACATTGTCTTTTGAAGTCAATGGTGCAAATATAAGTGAATCAATATTTAATATTCTGAAGCAGTAGAATCTTTACTCCATAGTAAAATCATAATACTTGGTGACTAATTCAGTCTAAAAATTTTGATAGTTTAGTAGCAATAGAACAACTCATATAAGTATCTTAAAAAAGCAGATTAAAAATGTTTCTTACCTAATTCATGAGGTAATTCATGACAAAAGACAGCAACTGAAGTACTTAAACCACTCGATAATCCTTCCGTAAAAGCTGCCCCTGTGAAAAGGAAGTATAAAGCATCAGAAATTACAAATTTAAATTTAGTTTAATGTAAGTAATTTTTGGCACTACTCAAGGGTCTATATAAAATAACGTCTAGGCTACAAAACCCCAAAAACTTTCAAATCCCAAAAGGGAAATGACATTAAAAAAAATAACCTTAAATCAAATCTGTAAAACAGAAAGTTATTCTTCAATGGTTTCTATTCTATTCTATTCAGTAAAGTTAACTATAGGTATAATCATAATCAAGATGGTAAAGTCAGACATGTTTTGAAATTTGAAAAACTTATTGTCCTAGTGCATACTTCCCATGACTTGATAAAAGCAAAAGTTAAAATATAAGCTAAAAAAAGTTTTTTTTTTCCAAAATGTTGACAATTTTCCAAAGAAATAAGTTAATAAGTATTTGAAAAAATACTTGGTTTATTAATAATCAGATACAAACTGACAAAAAATTGACAAATATAATTCAAAACTACACAGGCAGAGATGTGAAGAAACAGACAAAGTAAAAAAATAATCACAATAACAGAGTATACCAATGTTGTAAGAGGAGCCATATATGAAGAAAAGTTGATAGGAATGAAGAGACAAAGATTCCTGATGAAAACGGAGGGAGTGCTGGAAAAGTTTACATATTTCATGCATTAAAATTGCTTTGCTAATTGCTTTTACTGATGTTTACAATCAAGTTTATAACAAAACTACCTAAATAATGTTAAAAGTATGTTTTGGAGAAGTGGAGTCAAGACTGCAGAATAGCAGGAAAAAGTACAGTGAGTTCCCTCTTAAAACCTCTCCAAACAGGTGTAGAAATTGCACCAGACTGAATCCTGATGGGGGAATTCAAGAAAGAAACAGTGAATTATTTCCTCAGGTCAGTAGAAGGAGATAGATATATTGATACTTCAAAAGCAGCAGTAGGGAGGCTCAAATTCCAAAAGCAGAGTGGGATCTTAGTTCTAATTTTCAGTTCATTTGTAAGCCTATGAAGGAATAACCAGAGTAGGAATCCCAAACTAAAGGGAAGTGGTTCTCACTCTCAAGCTGAACTTTCCAGCTGGAGAGTGGCTGAATTCAGCAACAGTTTCTGCTGCCCACATCCAAACCCAGATCAAGAACTTACGGAAGACGCTGCCCTGGATCAGACTACTTTAGGAGCATTAATAACTTACAGACCCCTAGAGTCAGTTAGATCCTAGAATAACATAACACTCAGCACTCCAACAAATTAGCAACAGGAACAGCCCAGTAACTTTCTTGCATTTTTCTCAACTAGATTCAGTCTGGGGCAATTTCTAGATATGTATGGAGACATTCTGAGATTACTGTATTTCTTTCCACTCTTTTGCTAAACACACTTTTAGCGTTAAAGAATTTCATCACAAACTTGATATTAAATGCATAGAGCCAGTACACAACATGAAGTATGAAATCAGAAAATAAACTGAAAGAATGGCCAAGCTAAAAAAGAATTCCATCAGAAAAAGCTATTAAGATGACAGGAAAGCCCATGACACAAACCTAGAAAAGAACGACTCTAAAATAACTATAAGTAAAACCTTAGATAAAAACATAGTTTGGACACAAATTCATCTAGAATTCCTGGAA
The DNA here is from genome assembly GCF_902635505.1 of Sarcophilus harrisii. Lineage (NCBI taxonomy): Eukaryota > Metazoa > Chordata > Mammalia > Dasyuromorphia > Dasyuridae > Sarcophilus > Sarcophilus harrisii. Next base: position 380,885,915 of record NC_045426.1, on the reverse strand, counting down.
AAGATGAACCTGGAATTTAAAAAGACTTTAAAATGCTTTTATAAATGTGAAATGAGAGCACTTGAGAAGAAAGGTGGAAACCACAGAAGGAAGAATTGGGGAGGGGATAAATAGCTTGGCACAACATACACAAAATCTTGGCTAAGAAACAAACTCACTGAAAATCAGAATGCACCAAATAGAAATTGATGACCTCACGAAACAGGAAATATTAAAATAAGGTCAAGAGACTGGCAAAAAAATAGAAGAATATTTAAGGTATCTTTGCCAAAGAACTGAACAGGAAAATAGACCCGGGGAAAAAAACCATAAGATTCTGCCATTTGAATATCATGAAACCCATTCCTGATGAAAAGACCTGAGCTAAATATATATGAATCTTAAAAAGTTCAAACACAGGAATTAAGGGGGAAAAAAAAGTAAACCCAAACAATTCTACAGATCTAAAGAAGGATAAACTTTTTACAATCTAATTAATATGTAGAAACCATACAGATGATACAGATGTCCACTACGAACTTTATCATCACTATGAATCAGAGTGAGTCTAATTAGACAGAAGATCTGAGAATTGTTGTATCTTGATGATCTAAAAAGAATGGAAAGGGAGAATAAGAAAAATGCACTAGAAGGAAAGCAAGAAAATAAAGGTAAATTATCTCATAAAATCAAGGAGCTCTTCAAAGAATAGTTTGTACCAACATGGAGGAGGGGTTGAAGGTCAATGGCTGACACCTGAACTTCACTCATCTGAACTAGTCAAAGGAGAGAATACACACATACAGCTGAGTATAGAAATACGTTTAATTCAACAGAGAAATAAGAAGGAAAGAAGAGGAAGGGGAGATTATTGGAAGTTAAGGGAAGGATTAGTAAAACAAATTCTAACTAAGGATATACAAAATTATTTCTAGCTCTCTTTGAGGTGAAAAAATAATAGGAATCTGAAGGGATACCCATAAATTAGAGAATGGTAGAACAAGTTAAGGCATGTAAATGAGATAGACTACATGTTAATGTGCTATGAGATAATGAAGTAGATGGTTTCAGAGAAACCTCAGAAGAATTACATAAAGTGATACAGAGGAAGGTAAACAAAATCAGAGAAACCTTTTATATTCTCTCCTGGATCATTGTATTGTGGCAGAAGGCTTGCTTAGCTCAGTAAAACTATAAGCTATGTTATATAAGATTGCCCAAGACAAAGAAGCCATAGTGGAGCATTCTGAAAAAAGGTGATCCACTAGAGAAGGAAATGGCAAACCATTCCAATATCTTTGTCAAGAAAGTCATTAAAATGATAAAAGAGATGACATCAGAAAATAAGCCTCTCGTGTCCAAGGATGTCTAATAGACTACTAGGAAAGAAAGGAAGACAACTACAGGTTTCTTTGAAGTATCTAGGTCAAAGGCAAAAAGCTAACTGCAGATGTGCTTGTTGATAAAGGAAAATTCATTGCTATAAATTATCAATCCTGTACAGGAACCTGGAATGTAAGATCGATGAAGCAAGGTACACTGGATGTGGTCAAACAGGATATGGGAAGATTAAACATTGTATCTTGGCTATTGGTGAACTTAAAAAGTCATAAATGGATGATCACTACATATTACTATTACATACTATAAACTATCCACAAATATCTAAAATTAAATATTTATCATTTAAAAATTTTAGCTGCTTAAGAAAACACTACTACTACATGGAATAGCGACCAAAAAATATTTCGTGATATTAGTACTTCAAAAAAAATAGAGAGAGACATACTTACCAATTGCTAGACCGTCACTGAAATTGTGTAAGCCATCACCCATGATCACCATCCAGGCTAATGTGGCTATGCCAGCATCTTTCAACTCTTCCCGAGAGTAGCGCTGACTGTGACTGTGAGGATGATGATTCTGATGATGGTGGTGATGTAGAATATGATGGTAATCATGATGATGATGAATGAGATCATCTGATTGGCCTAGAGTATCATGGAAATGGGAATGACATTTATTCTTGCACCCTCTAGATACATATTCATTGTAAACTTCTTGCGGATGAGAGTGAGCTATCATGACTTCCTCTTCTTCCAATACTGCTGGTTGTTGAGAATCGAAGTGTGCAGGGTCTTGTGATTCTGCCCCTATATAACCTTCAGGCCCTAGGTAACAACAGCAAGGAATTTAGATTTTAAAATGTCCATTTGTAAAGAATATGGTAATTGAGCTGGGGAAAAACATGTGTTGTCTAAATACAAATTTAAAATGTAAACAAAATAATATTAATAGGAAAGGAGAGATTCATATTAAGAGCTCTTATTTTATAACTATGGGCCACATTGTGACAATCAACCAACCATTTATTGTCTATGTACTAGGCACTGTGGTAAATATTAACGATACAAGTACAAAGAAAAGGAATGTAAGTAGTATAAAAAGGTAGCATAAAATTAGTACAGCCATATAAAAGACAGTTTAATACAAGAAATCTGGTAAGTGGAACATTAATATTTAGAGGCAGAGTCAGGAAAAGCTTCAATAAAAAGAAGAAACACCAAATTTCATGTGAGGAACAAAGAGAATACTACATCATCTCAATTGGGACCTCACCATCTTTTTTTTTTTTTAATTATAACTTTTTATTGACAGTACGTATGTATGGGTAATTTTTTACAATATTATCCCTTGCACTCACTTCTGTTCTGATTTTTCACGTCCCTCCCCCCACCCCCTCCTCTAAATGGCAGGCCATTTTATACATGTTAAATTAAGTTAAAGTATATCCTAGATACAATATATGTGTGCAGAACTGAACAGTTCTCTTATTTCACAGGAAGAATTGGATTCAGAAGGTAAAAATAACCTGGGAAGAAAAACAAAAATGCAAACAGTTTACACTCCTTTCCCAGTGTTCCTTCTCTGGGTGTAGCTGATTCTGTCCATCACTGATCAATTGGAACCGAGTTAGATCTTTGTCGAAGATATTCACTTCCATATACATCCTCAAACAGTATTGTTGTTGAAGTATATAATGATCTCCTGGTTCTATTCATTTCACTCAGCATCAGTTCATGTAAGTTTTTCCAAGCCCCTCTGTATTTATCCTGCTGCCTCACCATCTTTTTAAAGCTCTTTAACTAACTCACTAGTCACTAACCACAGTGATTCGGCCAAACTTTTTCTTTCATCTCTCCTCAAACTTCTCAGAGCTCCCCCTCCTCCCAGCCTCCCAATTAAAAACCCTATATCACCCTGAATGGGATAAACTGAGTGAAGACTTGACATAAGGATGTGGGCTCTATCCATGCCCAAAGTGACTTGAGATTTTGCAAAAACAAATTGAGCTATAGTTAAAAGCTGCAGGTATTTGATTGTCTTGGATGAATTTTTCACCTCCTGTTCCCCCCACCATCACCTTTTAATTAGCATTAATTAGCACTTGATGGGTAATAAGTTTATTTGTTAATATTCTTTTGTTTCTCCATAAATTTCCTTTTTTTAGAGTGTAAGCCTAGACTTCTCTAGACAATGGGAGAAAAGATCAGGGGAGGGTGGGGGCTTCTGCTTTAGGGTCTATATAATCTTGTGTTTTACAGTTTGTGTTCTGCAGTTTTCTATTGACACTTTGTCTATTGGGACTTGTCCTTACAAATAATCCTTTTTAAATTTACAAATAAATCTTTTTTTTTTTTTTTTTTTTTTTTGCTTTTTACCTTGAGAGTCTTTGATTTTAATTTGGTAAGGGTCATACCCCACACAACATTTTACTGGAAAAAAACAAACAAACTGGATATTTCATTGAGATCAACCTCTTCTCCCCTCCTTCTCAGAGGTTGTTGTTTGTCCTTCCTTAGGATTATGACCATCAGGGAGGTGATACCAGGACAAGCAGGTGAATTGGATTTAAGTGAGGGAGGGTTGTGCAAGGTCACCTGCCTCACTCACCTTTTCCTCCAGAGCCATATGCGGTCAGTGGAAAGATATAGATCAAGATAGCTGGAGATGGCTCTGGATGAAATAAAAGACCCTGGTCTTTGTAAGACAAAAAAATCTCCACTTTCATCATCCAAAAAAAAAAAAAAAAAAAAAATCTAAATAAATAAATGAATGAATGAATGGATCTGGGACAGGAAGATCCTTAGGGTTTCTGACCAAAGCAGAAATGACTGCTATTTACATTCAATTTGAGTCAATCAAGACCCAAACAATGACCAAATGGGGCTTGGCCCAGGACCTCTTGGTGGCCAATGAGAATCAGATTGGTTTTGGTTTAAGGCCTGGTCCTTAAGAAAGAACTCTAGCCAGTTTGCCTCAATTACTAGCCTTAATCACTGAATGGATGTGGCCTCAATCAAGCTGAGACCAGGTGAAGACCTTAGCTTAAAAAGGCCAAGGCCTTTCCCTGCATCCAGGATCATCTCTAGTTGTCCTGATCTATACCTGGCCATTGAACCCAAATGGCCCTGGAGGGAAAGTGGGGCAAGTGACCATGCCCAGCCCGACCTCACAATCCAATCCAATCACAAACAATCCAATTCACAATTCATGTCATATCATGACATCATCTCTCTGATGTCATGGTCCTTCTGGAGAACAAAGGACAAACAACAACAATCTTCTCCTCTTCAATTCTTATCTCCCAGATGCCTTCTGACACCATTCTGTCTTTACTGCATTTTCATATGAAGAGTTGGGCCTTCTTTCCAAGGCAAAGCCCTTTTCATGTACAACTGATCCCATTCTATCCATCTTCTCCAGCAGATCACTCCCTCTCTCTTATTTTCATCTTTTTCTGCCTCCTGGCTGCTTCTTACTGCCTACATACATGTCCAAGTCTTCTCTATCCTCAAAAAACTTCACTTGATCTAGTCATCTCTAGTAATTAGTGTCCTCTATACACACTCTTCCCTTTTGTGCCTTAACTCCCTGAAAAGACTATCATCAAAACTTTCACCTTCTTTCTTCCTACTTTTCTAACTCTAAATTCTACCTTCCAATTTCATTTTTGCTGAGGCAATTGGGGTTAAGTGACTTGTCCAGGGTCACACAACTAGGAAGTGTTGAACTCGGGGTCCTCCTGACTTCAGGGTTAGTGCTCTATCCACTAGGTCATCTAGCTACCCCTATTAGTCCTCATCCTTTATTACCTCTCTACTGCCTACCCAGTTCTTCTCCTACTTCATTTCCTTTGCAGGATCTTTGTCCAAGCCATGCCTGCTAACAGTGGGTGTTAATAGTGGATACCTCCAAGGGCTCTCCTGCTGGAATCTTTACAAACTGTTAAGCCATTAGAGTTGATAGAGACAATAATTATCTAATTTGGCATGGTTCAATGATTGATTTGATCTTGGAAGGAGATATTTTGGGCCAGAACTTGAAACAAGGCACTAAGTACAACTGATAAACAATAATGCTTGTGTTCACACCTCCCTTGAAGTTCTTAGGGCCAGAGAGCACTCTGGGAGATAACCCAGAATCCCATTCTCTCCAGAAGGAGGAGTTAACCTTTGGGAGATCATATATATAGAGGAGGCTCTTAGAGCTTGAGAGAATTACTTGGGAACATTCCCAGGGGTCGAGGAGGAGTGCTCTGGGAGGAAGCCCACAAGCCCTATCTTCGAGGCAAGAGATTCATTGCATTTTCCAACTTGGTGCTGGCTGGAGGCTGAAGAAAGCAGAGGCAGAAGCCAAGGACAAAGCTGCAAGAGCTCTTGGAACCAAGCAGAGAGATAGTCCTGAGCTAAACTGGGCTATATTGAAGGACACAATAAAAGATCTGAACTTTTATCAGCTGGCTGCGATTTTGGAGTAATTATTGATTGTAACTGAAACTAAGGCTGCCTCCAGAAAACCTCCCCGAGAAACCTGCTTTCTCCCAGAACTATTATTATAATTTTAAAGAAGAGAAAAACACCAACACTCTCCCTGGCTCCTCTATTTCCCTTGATCTCATCAGCTCCCATAGATTCAATGACCATTTCTATATTTATTTTCAAATCTACTTAACTAGCCTTAACATCTATCCTCATGTACAGTTATTGAATTTCCAGTTACCGAATGGATACTTCAAACTGGAAGTCCTATTGATATCTTAAATTCAACATGTACAAAATTGAATTCATTTTCTTTCCACTAAAGTGCCTTCTTCCAAACTTCCTTATTAATGTTGGGTACCACTAATTGTTGGGTACCACTAACCTCCCAGGAATACAACACAGATGTCATCCCCAACTTCTCACTCTCACCCTGTCATAACCAACATATTCCAAACCCCTGTCAATCATATCTTTGCAACATCTCTCACATATACTGCCTTCTCTTCTCTGATACCACAACTACTTTAATACAAATTCTTATGTCTCCTAATGCAATAGTTTGCTGGTTGATGTTAGTCTATTTGATTCAATCCTTTCTCACTGTCCAGACTTCATTCAGTTATCAAATCAATTTTCCTGAAATGCAGGTCTCCCTATATCAGTGTCCTCTATGCAATAAACTCCAGTGGCTTCCTATCATTTCTAGAAACAAATATAATATATTCTAAAATTCAAAGCCTTTAATGATCTGGCCCCTTTCTTCCTTTCCAATGTTTTGCTTTATTTCCTCCCCCATTTACTTTTCAATCTAGTAATGATGGCTCCTTGCTATTCTTTGAACAAACCATCTTCCAACTCCAGACATTTTCAGTACCTATTTCCTATCCCTGGAATGTTCTCTCTCATTTCTGAAACCTAATTTTCCTGGCTTCTTTCAAATCCCAATTAAAATCTAACTTCTGCAAGAATTTCCCAAACTCCCTTAATGCAAATTAACAAATTCAAATGCAAATTCCCTCTGAGATAATCTCCTATTTACACTGACATTTATACACAGTTGTCTATATGTTGTCTCCCTATTAGATCACGAGCTCGTTGAGAATAAAGATTATCTTTAACATTTCTTTGTATCCCGAGTGGTTAACACAGCGTCTGGCACACAGAAAGTGCTTACAAAATGCTTACTGATTGACTAGATTACAGAGCGTAGAAAAGAAATGTTCAATAGGTCTAGAAAGATAGGTCTGGGTCAAGTTGTGAAAGGCTTTAAAAGTTAAAAAGGAGTTTATATTTTATCCTAAATAAATAGGAAGGCACTGAAGTTGGATGAATAGGAAAGCTATAAAGTCAGACCTGAGCTTAAGAAAAATTACTTTGACAGAAGAGTATAAGATGGAACAGGGAGAGAACAGGTTTGATGAAATGAGACTAATTAGGAAGTTGTTTTAATAACCTAGATGAAAGGTAATGATGGGCTGAAACTAGTATTAGCTCATGTGAATATTTTGGATGACAAGCTATATTGTGGAGGTAGAAATAGCAAATTATGAAACTGCTATAATATAGAAACTAAATAATTATTGGTCACTTTGGAAAGAGCAGTTTCATTTGAATGACAAGATCAGAACCCAGACTAGAGAGAGCTAAGGGAGTGAAACAAAAAGAGGTAGAAGCATTGATGATAGACAACTCTTTTAAGGAGTTAAGCCTCAAAAGGGAGGAGATTGCACAACAGCTAATGAGGACAAATGGATCAAGCAAGGATTTCTTGAAGATGGAGAAGATGTGGGAAAATTTATAGGCAGCAGGAAAGCAGCAATAGCTAAGGAGAGGAAATGAAGCGGAGGAAGTGAGTATGGAGCTTTTTCAAGAATCAAATAAGAACCTTTCAAAACTGTCAGTTAAAAGTGACTGTGTGTGTGTGTGTGTGAAAAGGAGAAATTAGATACCCAACATTTATTAGACATATCCCATGACTAGAAGTTTGTCAAGCCTTTTTCCAAGTCTTGAGTAAATGTAGTAATTGCTATCCATTAATAAACATCAAACTCATAACAAAGTATGCTTTCTTTGCACCAGGAACTGTAAATCCAAAGACAATTGTCTATAATCCTAAAGTCAGATAAAACATTAGAAGGCTAGGGATAGTGGATGATGAAAACAAAAAATCAAGTAATGTCTATATATACCTCACAAAAGTGAATCAAAAGGCAAAATACTAAATAAGCCACCACCATGAATTCTCTCCAAGAGTATGTCAACAATGATGATGTCAACCTTTAGTTGTAGCAGGATATGCAAAAGACAATGAATTTGGAATTCAAGAACATGGGTTTTAATCCTAAATGCACTACTTATAGCTATATGTTTTTGTCTGGTGACAGGTGTAAGCATAACAGCAGCAGGACCTGAAAGCAAGTGAAGCCTTCCATATGTCACCTTCTTGGACCCTTACAACAACTTGTGATGGGGCTTACTTATTACTTTTACTGTTACTTAATCTCTCTGTGCCTCAAGTTCCTTGTCTACAGAACTATAATAGGGAAGAGAAATTTCTTGAACAGAAGAATTTTTGGATGAAACTTTGATTTAATTTTTTTAAATTCTCATTTGGGTTAATTACCTTAGTATTCTTTATTTCAGTGTCTGGCTTGAGTTCAAATTCCTGGTTACAATGGTATTTTTAAAAGAATACACTAGAAGCAAATCCTATATAGTAGAGGAGAGCATAAAACTTGACTAACCCTAAAATAAATGACCTCCTAGCCAAGATCACCCGATTTCTTTAGTGGAACAAAATGAGCTATTTAAAAAAATGTAAGGTCCCACAGAACCAGGGATGGCCAGTCTTGAATCTTCTGGCAAATTTTCTCTGAAAATGAAGACATTCTCACTTTCTATCACTTTTAGAGGGTATACAACATAATATGTCACTCTTCATTAGGAAATAAAGTATTAGCTCTTCTGATCAAGAAAAAGGGATACTGCAGAGTTCTTCCTCAGATTTGATAACCAGAACTTACGCTCATCTGTGTCTAACTTCTCTTCATTTGTTGAAAGTTGCGATTCATATTTGGACAATTGTTTCTTAATCTCCATCTCATCATCACTTTCGGGTTTTTTTTGAGTCTAAAGAATCAAGGGAAAGTAATATTTTAACAATATTTGAAAACATCTAAAAGTCAAACATTTGAGAGAGAATAACATATATATATATATATATAAATATATAACCTATAATGCCTTCAGAATTGTATGTTTCTTCCCCAATTTATGACTTTTGGCTGTATTAATTTCCTTAATATTTAAAATAATCATGCACAGGGGACCCCATACTTATAGAGCTGTAACAGAAGATCATTAACTCTAAAGATTAATGCAAGTTGTGCTTCTCTTAGAGAAATATAATGATTCATTAGACTGAAATTTGTTCTTTTATCATCTCTTGTGAAGAGGACAGAAAAAACCCTTTATTATCATAAAAAACAGCATTGACATTTATATTCATCAGGCATGAAAAGCTAGAAAACATCTTTTTTGTAATAGTGCATTTTTTGCTCTTCAGTTATGTCCAATTCTTCATAACCCACTTTAGGGTTTTCTTGGCAAAGATACTAGAGTGGTTTGTCATTTCCTTCTCTGGCTCATTTTACCAAAAAGAACTCTGAAGCAAACAGAGTCACATAGCTGGTAAGTAGATGAGGCCAGATCTGAACTCAGGAAGATGATTCTAACTTTAGGCAAGGTACTCTGTGCACTGTGCCACTCAGCAGCCCAATAGAGAATCATCTAGAACTAAAATATCTTGCATATATCACTAAGACAGGGCCCTGTTTATAATAAGGCACTAAACATGTATTTATTGAATTAAGTCAAAAAGAAGACACTCATATCAAGGGCTAGGTAACTCTCCCATACTTACCTGTCAAAATTAAGGTAAGCTGCAGGAAGAATACCTCCTACACAAACCATGAGTAAAGAGGTCTTTAAAGCATCAATAATATCAATAATATAACTGAAAAGGTACTGTCAAAAGAAAATGAAAGAGGGCAGCTAGGTGGCACAGTGAAAAGAGCACCAGCCCTGAAGTCAGGAGGACCTGAGTTCAAATTTGACCTCAGACACTTAACACTTCCTGGCTGTGTGACCCTGGGCAAGTCACTTAACCCCAACTGCCTCAGCCAAAAAAGAAAAAAAAGTAAAGAAAAAAAAAATGAGAACCAGTTGGGAAGACTGAGTGCCTCCCCCCACTCCCACTCTAAAAAAGGTAAACTATAGAACAGCATTTTTTTTAAAAAAATTAAAGCTTTTTTATTTACAAAGCCTATGCATGAGTATTTCCAGCACTGACCCTTGCAAAACCTTTTGTTCCAAATTTTCCCCTCCTTTCCTCCAACCTCTCCCCTAGCTGGCAGGTAGTCCAATACATGTTAAATATGTTGAAATACATTAGAACAGCATTTTCAAAGGAATGCTCACTACTGTCATCAACTAATATTTACTGGGTACCTACCACATTTCTGGGTCTAGGAAGCTCTGTTAATGCCATATGCCTTATTAGTTACCTTTGTCCTTTTCCATCTCATCAAGTGTTGGAGACTTTAGGGAAGAATAATCTAGAAGAACTGAGACCTACAAATACTCCTTAAGTAGCAAATTTACTAAAGACTACCAAGTCCCCAAATCTAAGATCTCGTACTGCAGCTATGCCACCTATCAGCATGAAGAGCTTTTCAAATACTTTAAATATTAGATAATATTATTTTACCTTTTTCTTTTTATCCTTAAATTGTTTGATCAATGTGATTAGATGTTCAGCAAGAAACATGAAATATAAGCCTCCTAGGGCTGTAAGGCCTTTCCAAGTGGAGTCAAAGTAAGTACTTTCTTCTATATTTTGAGAAGAGAGATGACTGAAAAGTGGTCCTCTGCTTGCTTGAAGGGGTTGGTCCTCATGATTATGACTGTGGTGGTGACTTGCATGAGACTATGAACGAATAATGTTTCAAAATTGTTAGATTCAATTAATTAACACATATATTTACAAATGACTTGCCAATGAAATAAGAAGCAACATTAAGAATCCTTTCATATTAAGAGAGTTACAAATATGATAATTAAGTTTATCACACCAATTGCACCAAAGCCTATATGTGTGTTTTTATATTTTGGCACAATTGGTTTGACATATACATACTTAGATACACATATATACATAAACATACACACATAGACAGAAGAGAGAGAGCAAGAGGGAATACACTTACAATGTATCTCAACAAAAACGCATTCATCCAAATGTTAGCTCTGCAGTGACTTCAATTTGGACTAGTAGTTAACTGAAAATTTTTTTTTAATTTTAGTCCTTGAGGCAAAGGACAATAACAGACCACCAAATCCTGACTACACAGATGAAATTGGTTTATATTGATAATATTTGCTATTTTCTAGGTCAACAGGAAATGTGTAAGTGAAAAAAGACTGGTTGATTTGGGATTTGATGGCAAGTTTTGATACAGAAGGTTGTCATAAAAAGTGAAGCTCATCTCTGCAGAGTACTTAATTAAAAGTATATTCCCCACCCTCAATAGATTATAAACTTCTTAAAAACAGGGATCTTTGTCTAATCTTTATAATACTAGCACAATTAATATACAGTTGCCTGTATACTATAAGCACTTAGACATTTGTTGAATTAGAAAGTATCTTCTTATGGTATCTTACAGAAATCTCACATTTACCTGGTTCAAGGTCCAAATTAATACATGGATGCACAAAGACTTTTAGAAGTTCCATCATCTCCTATATTTTGAAAAGATATTTCTGAATCATTGACCTGAAGACAATATTCTATACATCTCTGGAATTCACTCTGTATGAACAGGGTTAGTACCTGATCACTTTTACTATCTTTTCTGCTTTCAATAGTGCCTTAGTGACAATATACTGACCACGATATTATCCAGAATTTGAAATGCTACAAGTTACAGAAAAGGTGATTTGCACAAGTACAGGGAGTTTCTTAATCCAAAGGTCTACTATAACTAAAGGTCTAGTCCTTATTCCATTACATAAGGAAGATAAGAAAATTAAGTCATTCCAGTTCTGATGGATCAGGCCATCCTCAGCAACGAGATCAACCAAATCATTTCTAATGGAGCAGTAATGAACTGAACTAGCTATGCCCAGAAAAATAACTCTGGGAGATGACTAAAAACCATTACATTAAATTCCCAATCCCTATATTTATGCACACATGCATTTTTGATTTCCTTCACAAGCTAATTGTACAATAATTCAGAGCCTGATTCTTTTTGTACAGCAAAATAATGTTTTGGTCATGTATACTTATTGTGTATCTAAGTTATATTTTAATATATTTAACATCTACTGGTCATCCTGCCATCTAGGGGAGGGGTTGGGGGGGGGTAAGAGGTGAAAAATTGGAAAGAGGTTTGGCAATTGTTAATGCTGTAAAGTTACCCATGTATATATCCTGTAAATAAAAGGCTATTAAATTAAAAAAAAAAAATTAAAAAAAAATTAAAAAAAAAAAAGAAAAGAAAATTAAGTCATCAATAAGGCACTAATCCTGTAAGACCTTCATTATTATTAAAATATTTTAGATTCAATTATTAATCTTGTTTGCACCTGAAATTATTAAGCTGTGTGTCCTGACATCACTTCTATGGAAATGTTAACTTCTAATGATGAAAGATCTTTAAATAAGCAAATTTTTGAGGAATCTTCCTAGCTCAAATGATGGTCTTTCACAACTCTAACAATCTATTACTTCATTACACTTCACAAAAGTGCATATAACACTAAAGGGAGAACTGAAATTGACAAGCCTGTTGTTATTCAGTTAACAAGCATTTTACTAAGCATCCAGTAAAGTGCTAGGTGCTGAAGATACAGAAAGAAAACAAAACAGTACATGCTCAAGGAGCTTATTTTTCTCTTTTAAACTTATTAATATCTAGCTTTCTGTTTTGTTTTGTTTTATTTTTTTAATCACCAACATTTATCAATATATCCTTCTTCCTTAGGGTTTTCCATAATAACAAAGAATGAAAAATAAGGTAAAAAACAGTTCAGTTACATCACCCAAGATATCAACCAAATCTAATGTTGTATGTAGGGTTCAAATATCTACAGTGCCTTCACTTCTCCAAAAGGGAGAAGTACATTCTTATACCTATTCTGTGGAGTTAAGCTTGGTCATTATAATTTATCAGCATTCAGTTTTTATTATTAATGTCTTAAAATTTACATTGTAGAAGTCCCTACAGAGAGTTCCTCTGAGTTGGCTTATTTTACTTTGTTATCAGTTTATGAGTGTTTCTCTGAATTCGTTATTGGGAGTTATTGTTTTTGACAGCAAAGTAATATTCCATTACATTCTAACATTACTTTTTATTTGGCTATTCTTCATTCATTAGGCACCTATTTTGTTTTCAGTTCTTTGCTATTACAAAGTGTTGCCCAGCAAGATTATACGATCGATTCTGCCAGATATGGCTTTTTTCAACAACAAAGTGATCCAATGGTCTTATGATGAAGAGAGTCATCATCACAACATAATATTTTCATTTTTTGGTTGTCATTTGTTTACATTTTGTTTTCTTTCTCATTTTTTCCCCTTTTGATCTCATTTTTCTTGTGCAGCATGATAACTGTAGAAATATGTATAGAACTGCACATGTTTAATATATATTGGATTACTTGCCCTCAAAAGGGGAGAAGGGGAAAAAATTTTGTAACCCAAGGTTTTGCAAGGGTGAATGCTGAAATTTATCTATGCTTATGTTTTGAAAATAAAAATGTTTTAACAAAAAAAATTTGCACTTAAAAAAAAATTAGTACTGCCATAAATAATTGGGTATTTTGGGAGCCTTTCTCCTCATCTTTTGAAGCTTAAGGAAGCTTATGTTTTATTGGCTCACTGTATCTGTGATTCCAAAATATGAGAGAATATTTTTTTTTTCTTTTTTGCTGAGGCAACTGGAGTTAAATGACTTGCCCACGGTCACACAGCCAGGAAATGTTAAGTGTCTAAGGCCAGATTTGAACTCAGGTCCTCCTGTTGTCAGGGCTGGTGCTTTATGCACTGCTCCATGTAGCTGCCCCGAGAGAATACTTCTCAATGATATTATTAAATTAAAGGACACTGAAAATAGTAAAGCAGCATTCCTGAAGAGAAGGCTTTGGGCTTTGACTTGACAATTAAATAATGTGGGATTTAAAAAATTTCTGTTCCAAACATATACCCCCATAAGCATTTCTATATATGAAATAGATCATAGAACATAAAAATGATTATATATGAAGCTATTAATATTCATCTCATACAACTTCAAAAAAAATCATACCATGATCTCAAACCCATGACTTTCATAGCTATCTTTGCTTCCTTCTGTTCTTCTCTGTGTCCTTTTAAAAATGTTTCTAATAACCCTCTTTTTTCTTTTCAATTCTGGCATTACTATTACTACTCTCCATCTTCCTCCCAATCCCTTCCAATGAAAAACAGAAAAAGCAAAACAAAATCAAAACCCATACAAGAAGCTTAACTAAACAAAATAAATTCACACCATAATGATGCTGTAACAATGATCCCAACTTTTTTTTTTTTTTAAATCAAAAGGTAAAATTCTATTCAGGAGGATGTTCCCCATGCATGTTTAAAAAATAATTAATTTTTGTCAATTCAGCATTTGTGTGTGTCTTGTGTCTGAGAGACCCAGGAGGGAAGGAGGAGAAGAGAGGAAGAGAGAGAGAGAGAGAGAAAGAGAGAGAGAGGGAGAGAAAAGAAGGGAGAGAGAAACCCAGATATAATAAGGAAATCTGAAGACAGGACTTAAGAAATGAACACATATAAGTTTTGTATTGTGGGGACAGGCAGTTGAGGTAACTAAAAGATGTCAGTGAATTTCTCAGGTTATTTTACTGGGATTATCAATATATGTCATTTAAATAAAATTATTCTATATATATGGTAAAATGTTAGTTTCCACATTTTTAAAAGAGTTATATACTTTAATTATCTAGAAAATTTAGTCATGTGTAAGAATTATTCTTTACCAGACTAAGTGAGGTATCCTATTCTGTGTGTATGCAAGCCTATGCCCAAAGAAAACACTTCAAAGACTGAAATTTATCTGGTGGAAAGTCTAGTTTGTTTACAATTCATATGTTAATTAACCCCAATATATCATCCATATTAGACATTCAGCATTCAGCATACTGATGAATCTTAGAGGGTTAACAAAAGCACTTTACTCATTCCAGGATTCAGATTTCTATTAATGGCTTGCCAGTAAGTCAGAAATTTTAAACTTTATGAGGCTGTGAGGCACTGACCAGAAAAGACCCTGAATACAGAGATAAATTTGTGTAGGTACCTTGCAACTGTGTACAGTAATTATGCATATAAGAAAACAGTTTTGAGATAAACATAAGCATATGAAAAGAGATGTCAGACTTGAGTCTGGAACTGTGATGTAGACAGAATCAGGTTAAAATGTGATTGGTATGGTGGTTCACTTTGAAGAAGAGTGTATAGCAGCAGCAGAATAATTGCTATTGGCAAAATTTCATGGTGTTTGTGCAGAGTGGAAAGAAATAGTGAGACTGAAAAAAGCAGGGGCAACATTTGTGGGGGCATTCTGCCAAAAGAGATAAGAGGGGATGAGATCAGGAGTATAAATAGTGACAGTGGTCTAATGGGGAGAAGGGACATCTGAGATATGGCTCAGGTATCATCTTCTGCATTGAGTCTCTTCTAATCTTTTCAACTTCTAGTATCCAATCTCCCAAAGTATTTAATGACATTATGCATATATACATGCTATACATATATACATATATTTTTTTCCCCTTGAAAATAAGAATTGTTTCATTCCTTGTATTAGCATGTAGATAATAGAATGAAAAGAGCATTAGGCTAAAGATAAGGAAGGTTTGAATTCAAATCCAATTTCAGATGCTTCTTAGCTGTGTGATCCTGGGCAAATCATTTAATGACTGGCCTATTTTCCTCAATATTAAATAGGGAAAGATAATTATAATACCAACTCAACAAAATTATTGTGATGATCAAATAGGATAATATCTGTAAAGTGCTCAGAACAGTGCCTGTTACATAGTAGAAACTTAATAAAAATTGACCAATTTTAAAATGTAATTGGTAATTCTTTGACAAAATACATAAAAATATAATATCATATTGATAATGCTAATTTGTGATTTTCCAAGTCAATATGCATCCCAAAAAGGCTGATTTTTATCTAAGTTTGACATCAGTGATCTAGGGGATAGATAGTTCTGTTCGGTTGACAACTTAGTGACAAGCAAGTTCTAAATATATTTAGGAACATAGTCAACAGGGATAGGGTAGAGCATAACAAAAGCAAAAAAAAAAAAGAAAATAAGATCACTGAAGAATTTTTAAAATGCACAGAAGGGAACATAAGGTAAGTCAGAAAGAAAGGAGAGAAACAGAATGGTTTTTAAAATTACAAGTTGTTTTTACTACATATTTCAAAGGAAAAGAAAGATAAATGTAATAGTATTTCATATTCAATCCTCTTATTCTAATATACTTTGTATATAGAAATGTTCATTTGGCACTTGTAAAGTTCAGATTAAAACAATTTAAATTAAAAAAAAAAGACAACAGCAATTTCTGGGGTTTGGGTGGCATACATGCCAAGAATCATGCTTTTAGACACAAAAAATGCTTTTACTCCTTTTTCAAGGAGAGAGCTATTCTCGCAGCATGCAAGAAACTGGAACTTGGGGTACCTGGCCATGTAGTGATAGCCTCCCATTATCTGAAAGATATTAAAATACTCCATTGCCAGTTTGAGACAGGTGAGATTTTGAAAGATTGATTTGTTCCCCTGAGAATGACTTACTAAATAAAAAAGAAAATGGAAGCAGTCAATTTATTGAAATTTGCTAAAAACTCACCTTTTTCATTAACTATAAGATCACTAAATGTACATACAAAACATAAGCTTTTGTTTTGCTTAAAAGTAAATAATGCAAAAATTGAAAAGAAAAACAAAACACCTGACCAAGCTTTTGGACAGGTGGACAGAAAAGGAGACTGACTGCTCTAGGAGTTTTCCTGGAAATGAGGACTGCAGTAGGAAGGGAGGAGTCCCCATCTTTAGGTTTTAAATCAAACTTTATCGAAATATAATTCTAATGAACATATTCATTATATGCCAATTTTGCCTAAGACAGTTTCTTAAAATTCATATTAAAAATGCATTTACTTAAGCAGTAAACCTTCTTAAATATTTGCTGCTTTCTTTCCTTACAAAATACAAATACAAAATACAAAATATTTTACCCACTGCATACACTTTACTTACTGAAATACAGGAGAGCAACAGAAAGAACAGAAAGACTTTGGAGTCAGCTGACCTGAGCCTGCCACTTCTCCTTCAACTTATTTTTCATATAATCTTTACATGATTTCACTGAGCCTTAGTTTCCAGTTTCTGCAAAATGGGGATGAAAATGCTTGCCCTATTACACAAAACTGTTATAATCAAGGTATTCTGTAACTTGCAAGACTGGCTTATGCACTGTTATATAACAACCCTAATGAACAAGCAAATTAGTAAATAATAGGTTTGTTCTTTCTATTTGTAAAGTATTATCACTTAGACAGTCCAGAAAAAACTTGATACTGAACTCCAATGCATTTTTATTTTTCAAAACAATCACATTATAAATAATGAAGAATCACAAAATACTAAAAATATTATCAAGACCAGAGAGTCTTAGTGAGGTGGATTAGGGCTTGAACTCAAATATAAATATTTGCAAATACAAGAAATACCCATATAAAAGATGGGTTATGCATGACCTATTTCTCTGGGATTTCTTTAATGAATAAAAACAGGAAGGATAATAGCATCTCCCTGGCCAAGTTCTCGCAAAAAGATATAAAAAGAGCAACTGGAAAAACCTGTTGCTATTAACTAGGTACACGACTTAAATGGAAACAATACAAGCTTTACCTACTTCTAGGGTGTTTTAGGTTTTACATAAATATAAGAAATTGCTGTGTGTTAAATATATATAAGATATCATCATGTCATAGAAAACAATTTGTTCCAAAAAAAAAAAACTTGTCACTTATTTAAAATAATAAGTAGTAGCACAACATTAAAAGGGAAGGCAGGCCTCTCTCAAGTGGCTATATTTGAACTATTATCAAAACTATTATAAAAAAAAAAGTTATATACATAAGTAATTAAATTTAATGCTTTCTTCACCAATAATCTTGATACTTCAACTTATTTATTAAACATTTATACAATTCATTGTGATTTGAGGGGTAACAGTGATTGTATCAATGAATTAAGAAGAATAGAATTAAGAGCAAGATAACTAAATAATTATTGCTGTTAGAATAAGAGTTATGATTAATTAATCCACTGATGATTATATTAATTGTATTTGATTTAGCGTATAGTTTCATGACATAAGCTAAGAATGTAATAATAATATAATTACTGCACTAATTATTCCCACCCTCCAAGTATTGTATTTGTAATAAAAATCATTTGCTTCTCCACCTTGATGAATCATTACCATCCACTTTTTTGTGACCTTGTGCTATAAAACCACAACTTTCTGGGTTCCTAGGAAACAGCTGATCAGACACTACTATTAGAACTGAAAGCCCCATAAATAAAAGCCCCAAATGAGGTGGCCCCATGCAGCTAATGACCCTTGAAAGGCCTACTGACAAAGTGATTATGACTGATGGATTGCCCTTAGCCAATCATGAGAGGTTCTCAACTTCTGATGGTTAACCAAGCACAGGAGCTTCCATAGGAGCTTCCACACTTCTGAAGAATACTCCCTAAGAAATAGGAAACTTCCTAGAGATCCTTCTGGGTCTTTAAAAAATCCCTCAGCCACCAAGCATTAGAATCTTGGGCAGAGAGAAAACACTTGGATTCAACTGCTTAGGATTTAACCAGTCTCCTAAATAAATAGGTTATAAATCAGACTCCTGCCTCAGTAGTGTTTTATTGTTGATTGGAATTTTGTGGTCCATATTCTTCTATAAATATCCTTTTAATATTTTTTAAAAATCCAAAATGTTAGCTTTTATTTAGTAAATTTCCTTAAGGAAAAAAAAAAGCATGAAAACCTATGTATACAAGTTAATAATGTCAAATGTATTTCAAAATCACATTGTATCATCAAAAATCAAACTTGTAGCATGTCCATGACTGGATAAAAGTTTAATAAACACTACAAGATAACCACTTAACAAATAATAATAAAAGAATAATAAAGTATGTTAAAATGGATTAATCTTACTTACATGTGGGAGAAGATGCAAAAAGGCATCACCACTTAATGTTCCAACAGCTAATGCCACAAGAAAACTTAGAAGAAACTTGAAAAACACACGATTCATTAAGGGCACTAAGATGACGCCAAGCAAAGAAAGGAAACTGATGATGGAAATAGCTATGAATCCACCAATCCAAGCTGTTAAAACAAAACATAAATAAAAGGCAATCATGCAGTTAATGTGTAAGTTACTTGTTTTTTGTGTGTTTATTTTTTTTTTTCAAACTTTCACAACACAGGTCAGCAGAACAGAGAATCTAAAATCTAGGTCTAGAGAGAGATTCAAGGTCAAAACCACTCACAAACTGTTTCTAGCTATATGACCCTGCGTTACTCACAGCCTCCATCTCAGTTTCCTCATCTGTGAAAGGAAGAAAATAATAGCACCTCTCTTCCAGATTTGTTGTGAAGATAAAATGCATTGCTTTTCAAATCTTAAAATGTTACATAAATGTTAGCTATTATTATTAGAACTAAGGCTGTGGTGAAATGAAATAAATCTGTTCAAAGATATTTTCCAGTTTATATTCTTAAGCAGGGAGTTCTTAAATAACAGTTTACATTGTTAAGACCAGCCCTGAGTTGAAAAGAAATGCTTGTACTTTCTCAAATAAATGGTCTTGTTCTTTTGAGAGTTCTTTGAACCATAAATTCCTCATTGGTAAATGGGGATAATACCTGCACAATTGAGCTCAGAATGGCATTGCAAGGCAAATATTCTGAAATCATCATAATATTATGTAATAGCTATTGATATGATTTTTGAGAATTAAATATTCTGATCATATAGCTAGTTAATAGCAGAGGTTTTTCCAGTTACTCTTCTTTTATCTTTTCACTATATATAGCTGCATTTATAATCAATAGGAAAATTTAAGAACTCTGAACATGGTGATCAACCATAATTTTAGAGGACCTATTGATACAACATGCTTCCCCACTTCCTGAGAGAGAAGAGATCTTAGGATGCAGACTGAGATATATATTTTTGGATGTGGCCAATTTGGAAATTTATTTTGCCTATCTATCTATCTATCTATCTATCTATCTATCTATCTATCTATCTATATTTGTTTCAAGGGGTTCTTTTTCAGAAAAACCTGGGAAGACTTATATGGATTGATGCAAAATGAACTGAGCAAAACTATGAGAACATTGTACATAATAAAAGCAATACTATAAACAATACAGAAATGTGACTTAACTACGCTGGTGAATATAATAATCCCAAGACAATTTCATAAGATCCATGATATACAAAATGCTAATTGCCTCAAAACAGACCTGATGAACTCTTGAGTGCAGGTTGAGGCATACCTTTTTTCACTTTCTTAATGTTTCTTTTTTTTCTTGTGGTTTTGTTTTTGCAACACTGCTAATAAGGAAATGTTTTTATGATTTTACATGTCTAACTGATATCATTATATTGCTTGCATCCACCTAATTCTAGTCCAGTTCTCTTATTTTATGTCAGAAAAGTGAGGCTGAGAGAGAGGAGGTGATTTGTACTGTATCATAATGATAGGAAACAGGAATTCAAGAAGCCCAAATCTTATGATTCCAAAACCAGTATTCTTTCTACTTGACAACACTGTCTCCTAAATGATGTCTTTAAAAAAAAAAAAAAAAAAAAAAAAAAAAAAGCTCCTGAATTTCAAATTTTACATTATAAAAATATCCAACCTACTTAGATGATTTTTTAAAATTTCATAATTTTTTATACATTTTCCACTTCTTCCTTCTTTCCCACTACACTCCCTACAAAGTTAAGCAAAGGTGCTAAAGAACATAATTCCATCTTACCTATTTGTAAAGAATAGGCCTTGGGAGGTATTTCAGTCTTCTTTTCACTGGTTACATGAACTATACAGGATTTAACATCAATCTGATTGATAATAGCAGGGCAAAGATAATTAAATTCTGTTGCATTCAGCAATACGTGTATGCCCATTCCATGAGACTGGAGCAGTTTTGATGCATTGAAGCACTAAAAAAACCAAAATATTTCAAATTACAAAAGGCATTATCATAGTATGGAACCTGGAAAAAAAAACACACACTAAAATGAAGTACATTGTTAGTCACTTACTGTCAAACAGGCCAGGGATGATAGTGTAATGAGATGTTGTGACATTCACTTTATGGAATCTGCTTCTATTAATTTGTGAAGGATCTGAAATTCACAGGGAAACAGAATACTAACCTAGTTTATGGTAGAGGTGTCAAAAATATTGCCCATAAAAAAGAGTGAGATTAAAATGGAATTGGAAAATATTTCACAAAATGAAAATATAACAAAGATAATGTTCACATATGGTTTTCTAAGTCAACATGCTTCTCACAGAGATCTTTAGGTATGGTTTAACATCCCCAATATCTATTTGAGTTTGATACTAATGCTCTGTAATGTGCATTCATTTGGAGAAAAAGCTCGAGTGAATAAGGCATTTGGATGAATTGGCATATGCAAGCCTGAGTTAACTTTTCTATAGGCTAGGTGTCAAGCAATTAGAGTGGTAATCCCTATGTCATTAACAGTGTGGCTTTAGATAAGTCACTTTTCCCCCTTAAATATGAATGCTTTCCTTATCTGTAAATGAGCTCAAAAGATTAGATGATCTTAAAAGTCACTTCCTGTTTTAAAATTTAAGATTCTACTTAATTCATTATTGATGTATATCCTGCTAAATAAGGATAAATTAAATCTGAATTAACATGTTTGTTACTTACTATTAAGTAATTTTCTGTTTACAGACAGTGAGAAGCTGCCTTAAGAAATTTGTAATTTACAATAACTTAATAAACTAATGTTATTCAACCTAATAAGTGTTTATCAGGATATCTTCTCTCCTGCAATAGGTTTAGTTCAACTCGAGAAATACTTATTTAGCATCTGTTTCTCTTTGGTGAATAAAATTAATACTAGTCAGGCAAGCAGCTAGGTGGTCTAATGGAGCGAATGCTAGACTTGATCCTCAGACACTTATAAGCTGTATGACTGACCCTGGCCAAGAGTCAGTTAACCACCTTCAGCCTCAGTTTCTTCATCTGTAAAATGAAAAGGATAACTGGAGGCACCCCAAAGGGTTGTTATATGAACCAAATGACACAATATATGTAAAGCATTCTGCAAACTTAAAAGTGCAATATAAACACTGGTTGTTAGAATAAAATCTTTAGAGGTAACTTTGAGCAAGAGGAGACTGGTAATTTTTAAAAGCATCAAATAGACCAAAAAAGCATCCACTTTAAATATTAGTTTTTTTCAGGAAGTTCTCTCAAAAAACAAACTATTGGCCTCAATGCTTTTCTAGGATGATTATCTGATCATTCAAATTGTCTCAACTTTTTTATCAGATACCTGGAAACTCACTCTTTGTAAGCTGGGATACTTCAGAAAGTCTTTTCCAGTAGTTAATAATATAACAAATTACTATGCTGATATCAATTCAAATTATAATACTTTCTCTTAGTAAAATGAAGCTAATGATTTAGCTCTTTAAAATTAATTTTTTGTTGACTATTCTAGCTGAAAGCCACTTTGTTCAGGTAATTATAACACTTCACTTTACCACAGAATTATTACAGGTAGTAATTTCTACATATTAGGCTCTGTTTATCTGGTTGTGAAAAAATTCATTAATTAAAAATCTTTCTCTGTCCACAGTGGAGTAAAGACAATCTTATTTTGTTATAAATGAATTTAAGAGTTGTAGGATGAGTCAAGCTAGGGAAAAACTGAAAAGCCAACAGTTTTCAGTGTCTATCCTTCTCTTCTTTTCCCTTCTAATAGTGGAATGGTGGAATACCACTCAACACATGTACATTTTTATTGTTAGAAATAATAAACAGGGAGCTTCTAGATAGCACCAGCCCTGAAGTCAAGAAGACCCGAGTTCAAATCTGGCCTCAGACACTTAACACTTCCTAGCTGTATGACCCTGGGCAAATAGCTTAAGTCCAATTGCCTCAGCAAAAAAAGAAAAAGAAATAGTAAATAAAATTAATCTTACCTCCTGAACATTTTGGTTGGAATGCTTAGAATATATGGAGCTTCCTCCTCGGTCCGGTTCATTCACAACTGATTCATTTGCCTTTTCACTTGCCAGCAAGCTTACATTACTACCTTCTGTAGTATTAGATGATGAGGAACTGTTTGAATCTTTGGGCAGAAGCTGTTTGGTAGTCTTTAGTAAACGATTTCCTTCTATGGCAGTACTATAAATAACTGTGGTCATTTCACTAACACTGTCCTTAACCAAAACACTTGGCTGACTCCCAATATTTTCTGATTTGTGTAATCCTTTAATCTGGCTATTCCTAGTATCCTTACTTATTCCACCAGATTCATGTTCTGGACATAGAGTTTTCTTTATATTTTTATTTATGGTAGCATGGTGATGATGGTGATGATCATGGTCATGATTTATGTGGATTCTTTTAGTTTTATCAATACCTATATTCTGAAGCAATTTTCTAAATCCTTCAACTGTCAAGGAATCATTCTCGCCATATCGATGAAAAAGTTCCTGTAAGTGTTGCCGCTGAGTGACAATTGCCAGGTCAATATTAATACTAGTTGCCCAATTGGGAACACTTTTTTCTGGTTCTATTCCATGATGATTACCTAACACTGATATGACTAATGTGAAGAGCAAAGCCACAGGAAAGGTCTTCTCCATTGTAGTTTCCTATAAGAAAAGAAGAAAAACACCATTGCTCCTTTTCTTAGTTAAGAAAACAGGGAGTGAATTTCAAAAATCATGTGTTTGAAAAAGTGTTGAAAAAATATAGATTTACTGAATATCTTCTTAAGCCATGGAGACACAAAGACAAATTAAATCATCCCTGAAAGCCTTATATTCTATTTAGGAATAAAATATAAACTCAGATATAAGTAATGCTTCAATGTATATGTGATCTCCTTAGCTAGGGACCATGTAGTGATCTTTAAATATTATATAGGGACCAGTACAAGACATAACACAAACAAATAATTAGCAAGGGTTTATTGAACTTTTATATGTCCTGTACTATTTGACAGTATAAGAAGCATACAACTTATATAGAAATAATTTACAATCTACCCAGGGAAATTACTATGAATGCTAAAGAACAGTTAAATGATAAACAGATGTAATAGTAATAACTTATAGTACAACAGAAATGCTTTAGAGTCTGGAGTCCATGGATAGATTTCAAGGGATCTGAAAAAAGTTACCTTTATTTTTTACTAACGACTCAAATTTAACATTTCCCTTAATTAAGACTGTAGACAATGAATATTATATTGAAAGAAGGTCCCCAAAACTTTACCAGACAACCAAATGAGCCCAGAGACAGATAGACAAAGGCAGATACACAAAAGAGTTAAAGGAGAAAATGAGGACTTGTGTAGGTCTTCAAATATGGGTAAGATTTAGATATGCAAAATAATGACAAGCATTATCAGAAAAGCAACAAAATGAAATTTGCACATGAAAAAGGAGGTAGAATTTAAGTGAAGCATTCTACTTTGTAGAGTAGAGAATTTTTTAAAAAATAAATAAGGTTAGCTGGGTAGAGGGCAGATCTTGGAGAGCATTAAAAGACTAGGAAGAATTTTGCATTGGATTGGGCAACAGGAAACCCTGGAATAAAAAAAGAGAAATGATAAAAGCAAATGTTTTAGCATAATTATGTAGAAGCATCTTGTATGATTTGGCTAATATGGGAAGACTGGACATTAAAATAGTTAGGAGAATATTTCAGTTGTTAAACTTAGCTTAAGGAATGTTCTCCCTTTTCTAAAATGCAGAAAACAGATCAATATAAAGATAACGGCCAAAAAATAACAGGGGCTTTTCTCTGAGCATTGTAAAGACATTCATGCCTCTGAATCACTGCCTTTTCATTGGCTGTTCAACATACCTGGAATGCTAACTCCTATCTCTTTGAAGACAGCTCAAAACCTTTTATGGGAATCAGTTTAAAAAATTAAGACTAGGAACAATCTCTGAAGTATCTTCCCTTTAAATCTGACTAGTATTTACAATGTATATGCACCATTATTTGCATACCGTCCTTCCCATTAGAATGAGTTCCATCTCCAGTTCTTGCCTATATCTATGGTCACCCAGTAAGTGATTAATGAAAAGATAACAGCAGAGAAGCAAAGAGAAAAAGGGAAAAGGAAAATAGGGTTAAAGAAATGAAAGAGATTTAAGAGAAATTGGATAGCAGTCCCTGTGCTGAATTAACCAGAAGAATAAGATAAAAACCATTAAGTATAAGCTTTTAGGACTTTTCATTAAGCAAATAAGTACAGAGCAGGTTGGTGACTTTCATTTTTTCCCCCTTCCCTTTCAGACATAGGAATATCAACAGCCTAATTTCAGGAACACTCCCACAAGGCCCTGAACCCTTGAATTCCTGTAAGTTCTAGGTAAGGAACCTCAAGTCTATTTACTGAATTTTCCCATGAACTCTTATTCTACTCTAAAAGAGCATTGCCTCTTCCCTCTTCTGCCTCCAAAAAAACACACCTCCATTCATTCACACTGGGGAGAAATATCTACACCTTTCAAAAACGTTGGGCTACCTCAAACTAATTCCCTTCAGGCACCCCACCTCCTCCAGTAAATCAACCCCTCCCAATTAGTTATGGAAGCAACATCGCTTCCGTTTTTAATTAAACAAAAACTAAATACTAACCTTAAATAAGGGTTAGATTAAATAATTCCAGTCCTGACTGATAGGAAATGATTTTGTGACAAGGCTAAGTCACTTAATTTAGTGTCCTAATTCTAAATTCTAGATTAGCTTCTTATCCACAACAGGGAAAGTAGTTCCAATTCCAAGTCCGGAAGGCTCCTCAATCACCCACTGCTCCAAAAAAGTGCAAACCACCGAGTTATATGCGAAAGATACAAACTGGTACAATTCTAGAGCTCAAGCGCTGACATTCTCCCGGGGGCAGAAAGGAACAAGAATCAATCTACATTTTAAGCGCCTGCTTTATGCCAGACACTGAACTAAACCAGAGGATACTAATCCAAAGAATGAAGCAATTATACCTCGAAAGGATCTAGACACAAAGAAATAATACTTCACTTAAATATTCCCGATGACGATGCCGTTTCTATTCTACATTCTAAAAGAGGGAGAAAATACATTCATGCAATTGTGTTAGCAAATAGTATCAGTCCGTATTGCATATAGATATAAAATTCGCAAATAGAATATTATCTAAAACTTTTCCTGCACGGACTGCGGGGGCCCCGGTCTCTTCCCTTACCTGGAAACCAGGTTTGGAGGATGGATTCTTAACCTTTTAAGAAACCAAAGGACTCCATGTTTTTAAATGCATAACAGGATTACAAAGGAAACCAATTAGACTGATACAGGGTGATCCAAGTATTGAATAACCCCTTCACGCATCCAGCGTAAAGACCCCCATTTAGACAAGGCCTCAAGGTTTCAGATGATAAAAGGACACATCTCGGACTGTCTACTGCCTGGTACCCCCTCCCGATTGCAGCCGTGCCCGAGGGCGGGGCTGCTCGCAGGAAACAAAGCAGGGGCGACCACAGCCCGAGATCCCCCAGCGCACACGCTTCCCCTCCCTCCCCACCCCCCCGGCCTAGCCTCCGTGCCCCATCTCGCACTCCTCACGGGGGAGCGGGAGCTCTTCCTCCCTGCGTCGCCAGTCCTGCCGCCCAGGTGGCGGACTCAGCGTCGGGGGCCGAGGCCGCCTGCTCTCATCGCCCACACCAGCTGCTCGGGGACGGAAAGCCGCCTTTTGCCCCCAGAAGGCAAAAGCGCCCGAGCCTCGGTCGGGATGTCCCCGAGGCCGCACGTCCTGCCCCACGAGGACCGTTCCCTCACCTGCAGCATCCGGGCAGCCCCGCGGCCGGCCCCAAGCTGCCCGGACCGGGCTCCGCTCTGGGCATGCGCAGTACGGCCGCTGCCCTCCCGTTCGCGTCCTTTTCCGGGTTTTAGAAGATGCCAAAAAGGATGCGCAGCCCGAGCGAAAGCCAATTTCGCTGTTTGAGTGGAGGGGGCGGGGCAGGAGAAAATTATCTCTTTAATTAGTTGGGATTGCTTTGCTTCCCTTCCTTCTTTCCATCCCACCCCTCCCTCCCCCCCCCGCCTCGGTGTGTATGTGTGTGAGCTTGCTTTATGAAAGTTAGGTAATAAAAATTGAAAAAAAAAAAGGGAAGTGGTGTTTTCATTCCCAAGAGATGGAGGCTTGCGGCTCTGGCTTTCTTGATTCAGCTTCTGCTCCCGCTGATCTCACCGCCTCGCACCCACGCCTTTTCTAATGCCCCCCTGGCTGGCTTCTACGCCCACCCTTTTGCCTGAAGGTTGCCAGAAAACCTGTAATCCTTTTGCACTCTGAAACTTTAGATTGTATCACTGCCTTTGTTGAAACTGCTCTCGTTTTGCTTCTCTGAAGTTCGTTTCCCTCTTACCTATGTGCCCTTTTTTTCTTTTCCTGGTTCCTGTTCCTTTATTACTCTTTAAATATAGGCCATCCCGCTAAGCTTGGTTCCTTCTCCCTTGCTTTCGACAACTTCAGTCTTTGGTCAGTGTCCATCATTGTTAGAAATACTCTTGACACTGAAAATCTGACATCTGGGAAAATTTATTAAAGAATAATCTTAAGGAATCTTCTTAACGTAAACAGGCCCCATTCCTCGCCAGGGAGAGGGAGTTCCTTTAAACTTGCTAGTTGGGTACAGTCCCTTGCTTCACAAATAGGATTGGTCACTTTCTTACCGGTTTCAATCTCTCTGATTCGCCGACTACATGTTTCCCCTAAATATGTATAAAAATGTTCCCCTTCCCTCATCATACATTCTATGTTCAAAAATGGCAGAAAACTCCTCCTACGGGGTGTGTTGTTTAATATTCAATTAGTCCATTAAGTAGGCACAATAGTGACTTGTTCTAGTCAGGTCATTGACCCCCATCTAGTTTGAGCTGAATCACTCTTATAAATTTGCAGGTCTTCTCAGAACCATAAGATTCTTTCTGATTAGTTGAATCCACCTGTGCCTTCCTAGTTCCCAATTCCTTAATCCCTTTTTTGCTGGACGCTTCTATTGATCACTAATTGCTCTATGGAATCTTAACCTTTCTTAACCTCTCAGCATTCTAAAAAACCTCTTGGTCAGTGGTACCCACTATCCCACACTACCTCAAAACTTGCAACACTGTGGGAACTCAACTTTTCAGCATTTCTCACATCATGAAGATGGTTACCCAAATCACAGTGTTTTAGGTTTGGATAGTACTTTACAAATGGTTTGGCCCATATAGGAAACAGAAGCCTTTGCAAATTAAATAAGGCCCAAGTTTAATAGCTAGTCAGTTTAAAATCCAGGAGTACAACTTTTCTTGGCTCTTGACCCAGTCATCCCCCACCACCTCAAGTTCCCTATTTCTGTTCCTATTTCCCCAGGCTCAATTCATCTTAATTATCTCTCATTTATTTCTTTGTCATGCCTTCTCTGAATCAACAAATATATATATATATATATATATATATAAATGGATTCCTGTGGCATACTGACTCAATTTCAAAATGTGAAACTAGTTAAGTTTCATTGTATTTTAATTTTCTTAAATATCTCTCAAGTATATTGTAGTCTGGTTCTAGGTACACTGGAATATTGTGGATCAAGCAGCAGGAGAGTCCTTTGTTTGATATTTCCACTCTACATCTTTTGCAATCCTTTCCTATAAAGACTGACTAATTTGTTCTGGCTCCTTGAGTCAGCTAGTGGATAGTGCTCTGACCTCAGACAATTACTCACTGTGTTACTCCAGGTAAATCACTTAACTTTTATTCCTTAACTAGAAAATGAGGATGATAATACATCAGTCTTCCAGTGTTATAAAGTTCAAATGAGGTGATATTTGTAAATGTTCAGCACACAGTGGTAACTTAATAAATGCAATTTTTCTCCTTTGAAATTCTTCCTGTTACCACTTTAGTGTAGGCTCTCATTACCATTGAAAACATGGCATTGCAACAACTATACTATTTCAGCTTTCAATCCATAGAATTTGAGATTTAGAAGGAACATCAGCAGCCATCCAGTTCAACCCATACTCAAAAGGAATTCCCAGTATAAGACACCTGACAAGTAATCATGTGGTCTTTTTAAAAGAGTCACCACCACCATGTCTTTTGGCACATCATTTTCTATTTGGACAGCTTAAATTTTAAGTTTTCCCCAACATCAAGCCAAAATTGACCTTTGCTATTTTACCCTCCTTTCCTTGTTCTGCCTAGTCTAATCACTTTTTCAAATAATCCCATTTCAAATGCCTGAAGGGGGTTATCAAGGACGGCTGCATTATTCTCCCCTCCCATGTCTACCTCTTCTTCAGGCTAGCCATCCTATTTCCCTTGACCAATGTGATCCATATGATATGTTCTCATCATCCACACTAAAGGTGTCAAATGCTGGCCACATTCAGAAGGCAATAACTCTGTAGTACTCCAGAAGCAGATTAAATTGTAAATGAGAAATATTTAACAAAATATACTATACAGCATAGGTAATTTTAATAAGTGGTTTTCTAAATTAATATGCAGCCTGTAGGAGTCCTTATCTATAGCTTAGTAGCCCTCAATTCTATTTGAATTGCTCTATACTACTATATATTAATCTATATTAGACTAGATGTATTAATATTGTAATGCTGGAGAAACTGAGGCAAGATAGAGATTAGAGAGTTTTAATATTTTATTTATTAGAGAGCTTAATTGATTGACTGGACAGGACCCTCATCTCAAAGTATCCAGTGGTGAATGTGAGTATTCAACGACATATATACACACATGGCTCAGCTACAGGGGTAGACCAAGGCAGGGGTAGAGTCAGAACATTGAGAGTGGGTTCTGACAGGGTGGTGAGAGGCACTGGATGTGATCCACGTATTTTAAAATCAGCTGGAGTCAGGAATTCAGGTTAAGGGAAAAATCTTCAATCTTTATTCTCAGTAGAGGTGAAGAAGGATTGGAGGTGAAAGGGGATCGGAGGTGAAGGGAGGATCGCGATAGCAATGTGTGCAGCTGAGTCAAGAAGCCAGCCAGACAAGAAGCCAGCCAGCAGTCTCTCTCTGCTTCTCTCTGCCCCTCTGCCTCCACCCACCAAAATCATCATTTCCTATACAACACATCAGGACTTGCACAGAGAGTGGGCGGGGGCCATTCTTTCTCCAAGCATATATATTAATAGAGTATGGTCCAATTACTATTTAGTCTCACGTGCTTGGGACCTCAGTACATCAACTCGAGTTTCAGCCCATTACAACTGGACATTCTGGTAAAATGGGATAAAGAAGAACAATGACAGGATAGGGGGTAGGACCATAAATTCTTGATGACAGAAGGAGTTAGGAGCCAGAAAGTCTGAACTCTCCCTTATCTTGAATCTCACATTGACAATTTATAACCTTTGAGAAAGTGGCCCTCAGTCTTAATGAAACATGGGGGGAGGAGGGGTTGCAACTAAGGGGATTGAAGCAGAACAGTTAAGGAAACTAAGGAAGAACAATTTAGGGAAACTGAGGCAGGACAATTAGGGAAACTGAAGCAGAACAATTTAGGGAAACTGAGTCAGGACAATTAGAAGAGAACTGTGGCACAATATAATATGTATGTTAATATTACTGTATAATTAATATATATTAATCTTCTTTAACTATTATTACTCATGTTATTCCCCCTCTCTGAAATTTTTGATGATTCCTCACAGTCTATAAGATTAAGTACAAATACTTGAATTTAGCATTCAACACTTTATAATCAAGACTTTTGACTTGGTTTAGTAGATAAAGGACTGAGTTGAGTCTGGAAGATCTGACTTTTAATTTGGCCTCAGATATTTACTAGCTGTATGACCCTGAGGAAGTCACTTAACCCTGTTTGCCTCAGTTGCCTCAACAATTAAACGGAAAATTATAATAGCAGTTACTTTCCAGTATTGTTTTGTGGCTTTACTGAGCATATAGTCAGTGATATGTAAATGTTAGGAATTACTATTTTAACATAGGTTTGTATATAAAAAGTATACATATAAATATGATTTATTGAGGCTCATTAAAAAAAAAAGACCATGACTCCCTCAATTCCCTAAAGAAAACCCTCTCTGGCTATAAGAAAGTATAGTTGAGCAAAATAAATCAACATATAGCCCATGTCTAACAAAGTATACTTAATTTTATATCTATAGTTCCCTACTTGTCTCTCGAGGTGGGAACTATGCTTCTCTACTGTAAGTCCTCTGAAGTTATAATTAATCACTGATAAGAGTTCTGATGCTTTGTAGTTGTTTTCTGATTCTACTCATTTCACTCTGTATCAGTTCATCCAAATTTTCCCCAAGTTTCTCTGAATTCTTCATCTATGTTTTATTTACCTTTCCAGTCTCATTTTCTTTTACTCTCTTCTATATAAACCCTCTTGTGAGTGACATTGTTGGTAGTAAGCTAGCAGGGTTGATGCAAAGCAGTATGGCATAGTATAAATAGCTTTGGACTGAGGGCAAGATGACGATATTCTTGTCTCAGTTCTGCCATTGTGTTTTTACTGTATGACTTTTAGAAAATCATACTTTCTGTCCAGTCCTCAGTTTTTCTTCATTTGCAGAATCATAGAATTTATAATTGGAAGGAAACTTAAATATAATCTAGTTCAATTCTCTTATTTTACAGAGGAAGAAAGTGAATCTTAAAAAAAGGGGAAGTCAAGCACCAAAGTTATTAAACCCTTAATATATGTTAGGCATTGGGCCAAGTGCTAGGGGTACAAAGAAAGGCAAAAACATAGTCCTCAAAGAACTGATACTGTAATGGGGGGTGATAACATGTGAACAACTAGGTACATGTAAAATATAGATAGTGTAAATAGGAGGTTATCACTGAGGGAAGGCACTAGTAGTGGAAGGGATCACAAGAGGCTTCTTGCAGAAGGTGGGCTTTGAAATAAAATCTTGAAGGAGGCTAGATCCAAAGCTCAGCTGATGAAAAGTTATGGAGCTAGAGTGTAGTCTACTTTGAAGAGTGTGGAAAGAAGAAGGAGCCATCTTGTGAAGAGTTTTAGAAGCCAAAAAGAGGATTTTATTTTTGTAAAAAAGAAGCCACCAGAGTTTACTGAATAAGGGAGAGGAGGTTCCATGGTTGGATAGACACTTTAGGAAGATAACTTTGGTAGCTAAAAGGAGGATGGAGAGAGGCAGAAAAACCAACCATCAAGAAAATGACTTATTAAAGGTTACAGAGAGAATAAGCAGAAAATTTGGAACCTTTGCCCAGGTCTTCTGACTTCAAAGCTGGGCTGCTTCCACTAAGGCATTTAATCAACAAGCATGTATAAAACACACTATATATCAGTCACTCAGCTATGTGAAGGATGGATACAAAGACAAAATGAAAGTCCTTTGCTCTTAAGGAGTATTAAGTGGGGAGGGGGAGGAGGAGGAGGAGGGGGAGGACAACACATGCCAATACAAATGTATTTGGAATCTTTCATTTCTCTTTAGGCTGCACTTTAGAGCTCCTCCTTAGGCACTTGGGTCAGCCTCTATCCAGTTCTTTTCAGTTTCCTTTTATATGTTATCTTCCTCCATTAGGATGTATGCTCTTCTGGAGAAGGAAGGAATTTATGGCCAAAGTAGAACTAGAGAACATTATGAAATGCGAAATAGATAATTTTAATTATATTTAGTTAAAAAAAAAAAAAAACCTTTTGTATAAACAAAACCAATGCAGCCAAGATTAGAAGGGAAGCAGAAAACTGGGGAAAAATTTTTTACCTACATAGGTTTTTGTAATGCCAAAGTTCACTTTTAATGGGGTGACGAGTCCCTACAATTGTCCTATTCCGTAATTCTGCCTTAAGGTCATGACCTTCCCCTCTTAATAGTGTTATAGACATTCCGTAATGTCTTTAGAATATCAGTAACGTCCATCTGTGAGGCTATCCCCACCTAGGTCTCTGTATTATGTC
This sequence comes from Sarcophilus harrisii, assembly GCF_902635505.1. Taxonomy (NCBI): domain Eukaryota; kingdom Metazoa; phylum Chordata; class Mammalia; order Dasyuromorphia; family Dasyuridae; genus Sarcophilus; species Sarcophilus harrisii. Next base: position 380,852,714 of record NC_045426.1, on the reverse strand, counting down.
ATTGTTCTTGTTATTCCATAAAAGGCTTGCTGTCCTGATACTTGGGGCTAGACTCTTTGAGATTATAGTCTCGTCTAGCCCTGGAATCCAGTGGTCCCAGTATTTCTCTCCATTTAATAAAGTATTGAATTGGTCTCTAATCTCTGTCTTGCTCCGTTTCTTTTGGCATTACATTTTGATAAAGACCTCATTTCTAAAATATATAGAGAAATGACTGAAATTTATAAGAATACAAGCTATTCTCCAAGTGATAAATGGTCAAAGGAAAATGACAGATGATTTTCAGATGAAGAAATTAAACCGTTTCTAGTTGAAAAAATGCTCTAAATCACTATTGATTAGAGAAATGCAAATTAAGACAACTCTGAGGTCCCACTATACACTTCTAAGATTGGCTAAAATGATAGGAAAAGATGATAAATGTGGGAGGGAATGTGGGAAAACTGGGACATTAATGCATTGTTGATAGAGTTGTAACCTAATGGAACCATTCTGGAGAGCAATTTTGAACTATGCCCAAAAGGCTATCAAACTGTGCATACCCTTTGATCCAGCAGTGCCATTACTGAGTCTGTACTCAAAGAAATCATAAAAAGTGGAAAAGGACCCACATGTGCAAAAATATTTGTAGGATCCCTTTTTATACTGGCAAGGAACTGGAAACTGAGTGGATGCCTATCAGAGAATGGCTGAATAAGTTATGGTATATACATGCTATGGAATATTATTATTTTATAAGAAACGATCTACAGGATGATTTTAGAAAGGCCTGGAGAGACTTACATGCTAAGTGGAATGAGCAGAACAAGAAGATCATTATATACAGCAACAAGATTATCAACAAGATGATGAATTTTGATGGGCATGGCTCTTTCCAACAGTGAGGTGAGTCAGGCCAGTTCCAATGGGTTTGTGATAAAGAGCTGTTCCTCTCCGGGCAACAACACCTACACAGCAACACCTGCTTAGCTGCAGGGTTTGAGTTTATCTTGATCTGGTTTTGAATCCCCCTTGAACTCCCTAAAATGTCATCCATCAGACCAGCAAAGACCAAGAAGAATTAGGAGCCAGTGTGTTGGGCTAGTATCATTAATCAAGATGACAAAGAGGTGACGCTGTTTCTATAGAAGATGTGTAGTTTCTATCAGTATACAAAACATTGTCCCTTCAGGCACTGATTGACTTATCTGCTTTGTTTCCTTAGTAATTCTGTGGTTTTAAGGCTTAAATATGGAGAGCATTGATGCGATAAAAGGAGAGCCTATCTGTCTTTTCTTGCTTTCATGGTCTCTCTAAGAGCTGATATAGCTATAGTCTGTTATTGGCATTTCATAGAGAGCCATTTGCATCCATAGAGGGGGACTGAGTGTGGATCACAACATAGCATTTTTCTCCTTTCTTGTTGTTTGCTCGCATTTTGTTTTCTTTCTTATTTTTTTTTTCCATTTTTGATCTGATTTTATACAGCATGATAAATGTGGAGAAATGTATAGGAAAAAAAGAAGAACGCTACTTGAGGGCAAGGAAGAGAAAGTCTCTCTGTCTTTCTGCATCTATTTGTGTTCTCCATACTTAGTACACTTTACTTCACAAAGTGACAGATTAATAAATGCTTGTGTCAAGTGTTGAAGTAAATCAAACTCCCAAGTGGAGAAATACATGTCTTTAATCCAGATAACCTGCCAAATTGGGGGATGTCACATCTGTATCTCACAGGAAAAGGTCGTATTAAGGGGGGAAGGGCACATTAGGTAGTAAGGCCTGGTCATGAGAAGCTAGTCATCCTCAGCAATACAAGTAAGGAAAACCATTTTATTCTGCCTGTTTTTGCCCTTTATGAAATGAATCCCAAAGGAAGGGGGAAGGGAATCATTACATCAAATAATACTTTGAGGCTGATATGGCTCAAATTGACTTTATTTACAAAGAAAGGTCTTAGAATATTCAACTCAACCTAATGGAGAATATTTTAAGAGTAGAAATGCAAGAGCATTATTGAAATTCTGACATTACTAGCATCAGTTAAGGGTGTTGGCAGATAATATTACATTTGATGTTAATAATTTTCTGTCGAATGAATGATTTTCTGTTGCTTGACAACATAAATATGAGGTGATTTTGTAGGCAATACTCTTAGTATCTGAAGAGATTAGGGGAAAAAAACTACAATAAGAGGTAAAAATTGAGTTAAACTTTGAAAAAAAAACTCTAGAAATTCTAAGAGGCAAAGGTAAGAATTGAGTATATTTTAAGTATAGGGCACTACTTGTGAAAATGTGTCTTGGGTAGTTTGAAGAATGTGTGGAGAAAAGTAATGTTTTTAATAAAGGTGGAAGGCTGGAGACAGGTTGTAAAGGGCTTTGAATGACAAAGAAGACAGAGACAGGAGAGGCAGAGAGAGAAAAGAGAGGGGAGAGAAAGAGAGAGAGAGAGAGAGAGAGAGAGAGAGAGAGAGAGAGAGAGAAGAGGAGAGATGTAGAGGGCTGAAACTGGTATCAGACAATGGAGCACTTAGGCTAATTACCTATTCGAGATGAGACAATGACTCTATTAGCATACCTTTGGATAAACCACTCTTCTCACAGTTGATGCTGGCTAAATATTTGGTGTTAAGGCAATGTAGACAAGGATTAGAATGGGGTGAGAGAAGCTAGACTCACTTTGCCCCAGGAAAAAGAGCAGAGAAGTTGGTGACTTTGGACTTGAGGATACATCTTTGGCGAGCTTGTGGCAGTTTGCCTGCTTCTTTCACTTTTCTCCTAAAAACCAAGGACTTTTACTTATCCTGACTCTGGCTGATCCGAGGCCTCCAGGGAGCTAGCCCAGACTTAACAGAGAGGGAAGAGAGAGAGAGAGAAAGGAGAGACAGAGAGAGAGAGAAGAGGAGAGACAGAGCCAGAGAGAGAGAGAAAGGAGAGAGAGAGAGAGACAAAGAGAGTGAAAGATGTAGAAAATGGGTGGAAGAAAAGACTTGAGATAGTATACTAGCATTTATTATGTTAAGTATTGAGCTAATCCCTGAGTATATCAAAACAAAACTCCCTCCTCCAAGGGGGAGAAAACAAGCAAAGAACTGTGTACAAACAAAATACAGCAAAGATAAAGTAGAGGTAAGAAGACACTGAAATAAAAGAGGATTGGAAAGGGCTTTCGGCAAAAGGTGGGGCTTTAGCTAAAGGAAACCAGAGAAGCTAGGAGGCAGAGATAAGGAGGAAGAGAGTTGTAGGCATTGGGGGGATGAGGGAAGAAAGGGAAGAAGAAAGGTGGGCAGAGAGGACAGCTGGAGAAAACACTTGGAGCCTGGAAGTGAAGTCTTGACTTATTCAAGTATCATCAGCAAGGAGACCACTTTGTCACTGGATGGCAAAGTATATGTTGGGAGAGGGAGGAAGAACAGTGAAAGAAGACTGGCTCTTTCCCAGGAGGCAAAGTCACAAATAGCTGTCAAAAGGAGGATTTTATAGTTGATCTTGTAGGGAGGGGCTGAAATGGTTAGACCTATAATTTGATTCCAGGGTTTTCCCTTTTTAAATTATTTTCTATATGTTCTGTAGATACCTTGCTTTGTCTATATCTGTTTGCACGTTGTCTCCCTTTGGATGGTAAGATCACTGAGGACAGGTACTTTGTCTCAATATTTTGAGCGCTTAGCACAATGCATGGCACAGTTAGGCGTTTAAATGGAAAGAATCAATAATAGAATGAAAAAGCATGACTAATCTATCTAACCATCTATCTAGTTAATTTATGTATCTATATAATATGTGCATTTATCTGTAGCTCTATTTATCTATCTTTCCATCTCTTACAATATCCCGTTAGGACCTTAATGCACTAGAGGAAATATGGTAAAGGACTAAACGATTATAATGGGTGCGTTCTATGAGTGGAAAGAATGAGACAGGTGCGAAAAAAGCTGTGGAAGAAGCAGGATCTGGCCACTGATTGGATGTAATTGGATGTAACAGCGAGGGGCTCGACCTCAAGTAATAAATAAGAACGTTGGGGGATTGATTCGGGAGGAAAAATGAGTAGCTCATCCCGGGTTATTTATACCTTCTGAATCCAATTCTTCCTGTGCAACAAGAGAACTGTTTGGATCTGCACACATACATTGTATCTAGGATACACTACGACATATTCAACATGTATAGGACTGCTTGCCATCTAGGGGAGGGGATGGAGGGTGGGAGGGAAAAATCGGAACAGAAGTGAGTGCAAGGGATAATGTTGTAAAAAAAATTACCCTGGCATGGGTTCTGTCAATAAAAAGTTACTATAATAAAAAAAAAAATGGAAAAAAAAAAAAAGAAAAAGAAAAATGAGTAGCTCATCCCAGGTTATTTTTACCTCTGAATCCAATTCTTCCTGTGCAACAAGAGAACTGTTTGGATCTGCACACACACATTGTATCTAGGATACACTACGACATAATTCAACATATATAGGACTGCTTGCCATCTAGGGGAGGAGGTGGAGGGTGGGAGGGAAAAATCGGAACAGAAGTGAGTGCAAGGGATAAAATTGTAAAAAAATTACCCTGGCATGGGTTCTGTCAATAAAAAGTTATTATAATAAAAAAAATGGAAAAAAAAAGAAAAAGAAAAATGAGTAGCTCATCCTGGGTTATTTTTACCTTCTGAATCCAATTCTCCCTGTGCAACAAGAAAACTGTTTGAATCTGCACACATACATTGTATCTAGGATACACTAGGACATATTCAACATATTTAGGACTGCTTGCCATCTAGGGGAGGGGATGGAGGGTGGGAGGGAAAAATCGGAACAGAAGTGAGTGCAAGGGATAATGTTGTAAAAAATTACCCTGGTCTGGGTTCTGTCAATAAAAAGTTACTATAATTTAAAAAAAAAAAAAAAAAAAAGAAAAGAAAAATGAGCAGCTCAGTTTTAGATCCAGGATGAGATTCGGTGTTTGGAGCCGGTAGGAACTTGATGCATACTTCCCTAAACTCCTTTCAGCCCCGAGCGGACCATTCCCGAAATTCTGCTAGAAAAACGTTCGGTTTCATAATAGACCAAAGACGCGACCCGACCCGCACCGCAACGCCAGTAAAAGCATCCCTCCCAAAGCCCCGACTCCCCATCCCTCCCGGGGCTTTCCACCTCCCGACTTTCACTCTCGCCGGCAAACTCTAAAACCCGGGAAAACCTCGCCCCGGCGGAGAGGAGCGGCACGGGAGTCTGATGCTGCAGCGCAGGTGACACCCGCGGCGCCAGCCAGAGGAGACGCGTATTCCGCTCCAGCAGCCGGAAGTGCTCCTTTCCTGGGCGGAGCTCCAGGTCCCACCTCCGCAAGATGGCGGCTCCTGCGTTCGAGGTGTGTCACGTGTTCTGCAGCGCGAACAGGGCCCGGGGGGCCGTGAGCTGGGACCCGGGGCCCGGGGGCCTCTTGGCCTTCGGGTCCTGCAGCTCTGTGGTCCTCTACGAGCCGCAGGTGAGAGAGACAGCGCGCGCCCCTCTCATCTCTTCCCCGCACGCCAGGGTCTGCTCCCCCGCCTCATTCCGCTCATTTCCGCCTGCGCGTGCCAAGTTCCTGCTGCGTCGGGGCTGCCGGCGTTGTAGCTTGGAAGTCTCGGGCTTCCCGGGGTTTCCGACACCCACGCTGCCTCTTCACCGCTTTGGCGGCGCTGCCCGGGCGCGGGGAGGGTCGTCCCCAATCACCCGGGCATCCGGGAGGGGCGTTCTCCTTTGGGAGCCCGGAGGTTTTCGGGGCTCCTCCTGTTAAGTTTGAATTCTTGCAAGTGCCATGTACTTATTCCGAGAAGTACTTAAATCTTCCATTTCTGCTCCTAGCTCATTGTTAACGCGCCCGTGGTTTGCTCATTTTATTGCGTGTCACGTTCCTGGCAGGAGGCATTCTTTATCCACGCGGCTCCCTATCCATGCTTAGTATCAATGTTCCGCCGCGGCTCCCCGCTACCCCCAGGCGCCTCCCTCCTTCCCGTTTCTTCTGTGTAGGCCCAACTTCTGTTTTTTTTTTTTTTTTTTTTTTTAAATTTAATAGCCTTTTATTTACAGGTTATATGCATGGGTAACTTTACAGCATTAACAATTGTCAAACCTCTTGTTCCAATTTTTCACCTCTTACCCCCCCACCCTCACCCCCAGATGGCAGGATGACCAGTAGATGTTAAATATATTAAAATATAAATTAGATACACAATAAGTATACATGACCAAAACGTTATTTTGCTGTACAAAAAGAATCAGACTCTGAAATATTGTACAATTAGGTTGTGAAGGAAATCAAAAATGCAGGTGGGCATAAATATAGGGATTGGGAATTCAATGTAATGGTTTTTAGTCATCTCCCAGAGTTCTTTTTCTGGGCGTAGCTGGTTCAGTTCATTACTGCTCCATTAGAAATGATTTGGTTGATCTCAATGCTGAGGATGGCCAGGTCCATCAGAACTGGTCATCATCTAGTATTGTTGTTGAAGTATATAATGATCTCCTGGTCCTGCTCATTTCACTCAGCATCAGTTCGTGTAAGTCTCTCCAGGCCTTTCTGAAATCATCCTGTTGGTCATTTCTTACAGAACAGTAATATTCCATAATATTCATATACCACAATTTATTCAGCCATTCTCCAACTGATGGACGTCCACTCAGTTTCCAGTTTTTAGCCACTACATAAAGGGCTGCCACAAACATTCGTGCACATACAGGTTCCTTTCCCTTCTTTATGATCTCTTTGGGAAGTTTCTAGCCACTACAGAGAGGGCTGTGTTGGCCCTACTTCAATCAACTGTGGACACATTTCTCTCCTTCCTTATTTCCTAAATTCTGGTTCCAGCCTCACAATAGATTAACCTGCTATTTCATAAGCATCTGCTATTTAATTTCAGCTTTGTTGGTGCCACTGATAAGCAATCCTTGTATCTTTTTTTTTTTTTTTTTTAAAGAATTCATTTCCTGCCTTCTTACAGCTATATTTCGTATACTTTTGGAATGAATTGTTCTTTAAATATTTGGTGGAATTCATTTGTAAATCCATCCATCTTCAGCTCTTTTTCAGTTGACAGGCACTTATTTTATTTCCATTACTTTAGAAGAAAAAATGCTGACGTTTAAATATTTTTGTACATTTATCCTTTCCTTTTTTCATCTTTTCTGTTATAGTAATACTATATTTTGCTATCCCTCTTTTCTCTCTTTACACCCCTCCTTTTATCCTCACTTATTTGGGGGAAAAGAAAAAGAAAAAAAAAACAAAACCCTTGTAATAAACATATAGTCATGCAAAACAAGTTTTCTGTCTCTGAAAAGTATGCCCCATTTTTCTGCACATTGTAGGGCACTCTTATATTGTTTTATTGTTTGTCCTGTGATATCATAGTTGGGGATTATATTGGTCTGAATTCACGAGTTATCTTTATAACATTTTTTTAATTTTGATTGTATAACTTTATTTCCTACCATGTTCATACCATAAAAATTTAGATTTTGTACTATTTTGTATTTTCTCTTATTGTTCTTAGGTATGAGTCTTAGATTTTAATTGCCCAAAAGTCAGACCATGGTTTAGAACTGTTTATATTCTCCTCAAATTTCCTACCATGGTATAACTTATAAAGTAGATAATGAGTGAAACTTTCAAGAGAGTCAGGATCATTTGGTGTTATTTACCGGGTTTTTTGACAAGATTTTTGGCATTGTTGTGTTGGTGAAGGGGAGCAGTTGAGTTTGGCTGGAGTGTAACTTTGGAAGCAAAAAGATTCAGGGGATAGGGTTAGGAAGACTTGAGTTCAGACACACCTCAAACAGGCATTGGCTGTGTGACCCTGGGCGAATTGACTTCATATATTGGAGAAGAAAATGGCAAACCGCTCCAGTATCTTTGCTAAGAAAACATGGAACATACTGTCCATGGGGGCATGAAATATATTCCAGTAAAGCTATGTCAGTTCATAGGCCCCTATGAAACTCTTCATCATTTCTTAAAGTACATTAGAATTCTGTTATATTAATTTATTGTAATTTGTTCATCCATTATTTTAATTCATTAGGTACTCTCTTAGTTTCTAGTTCTTTGCTGTGTATATGTTCTTTTGCTTTGTATGTGTATGTAGTTTTGTATGTATGGGTTCTTTCCCTCTGTCTTTGTTCTCTTTGTTTCACAGCAGTTTGTGCTACATTATGGGTTTTTTCTTATCTTACTGTTGGATGTTCTTGACTTTCTCAAACATATGCTGCTCTATGCATTTAATTATTGCTGTATGTGGTGAAGCATCCTCTCTAGGATCATGCAGTTAGTATATATCAGAGGCATGGTTCAACTCTTCCTAACTTCAGTAGAAAGTCTCTAATATACCATTGATAAAAAATTATGTTTCCTGGCCTCAAGGAGGTGCTTATAAGTATCATAGTTGCACTATAACTCTAGTCTTTTGACCATAAATCTAACAGTTCACCTTATACCATATTATCATATCAGATGGTTTGGTGGCTATGGGAAAGTAAAGATTTTTGTCATATGTCATCTCCAGCTGGTTGTCAGTTTGGTTCTATAAAATAGCTTCACAGAACCCCTATGCAATTTGCTACTTTATTATTTTGGATTGAATTATGATTCATACATGAATTTTTTTCCTACAATAGTATTTCATTTTTCCAATTACAATTTTTTTGTATTATAACTTTTTATTGACAGAACATATACATGGATAATTTTTTACAACACTCACTTCTGTTCTGACTTTTCCCTTCCCTCCCTCACCCCCTCCCCTAGATGGCAGGCAGTCTTATACATGTTAAATATGTTATAGTATATCCTAGATACAATATATGTGTGCAGAACTGTACAATTCTCTTATTGCAAAAGAAGAATTGGATTCAGAAGGTAAAAATAACCTGGGAAGAAAAACAAAAATGCAAATAGTTCACATTCATTTTCCAGTGTTCCTTCTCTGGGTGTAGCTGATTCTGTCCATCATTGATCAATCCAATTACAATTAGATACTTTTCACTATTCGTTTTTGTAAGATTTTGCGTTCAAATTTTTTTCTTCCACCCTCCCTTATCCCAAGACAGCAAGCAATCTGATAAAGATTAAACATATACACTCTTTTTAAATTTTCAGATTGTCATATTTAGCATATTGTACAAGAAAAATCAGACCAAAAGGGAAAAAAAATCATGAGAAAGAAAAAAGTAAATAAAAAAAAGAAGGGAAAATAGTATACGTCATCCAAATTTAGTTTCCATAGTTGTTTTTCTCAATATGTTTGGCATTTTCCATCCCAAAAGCCTGTTTGAATTATCTTGTATCATTGCATTGCTAAGAAGAGCTAAGTCTATCATTTGATAATCTTGCAATTACTATGTATAATGTTCTGCCGGTTCTGCTTCTATCAGCATCACTTCATGTAACTCATCAGCCTGCTCATCATTTCTTATAGAATGATAATATTCCATTTTATTCATATCCCATAACTTATCCAGTCAGTTGATGAGCATCTACTCAATTTCCAGTTCCTCATGCTAGAATTCTTCAGGTTTAGTTTTTTTAGGCAAGGGATACCTATATGAAGCTATCCTACTTCTGTATCTTATATTAGAGGGGAAAATTCTGATTTTATTTAGGTACAATTTTGAACTATAAATTACTAATAACAGTGTTTTCTTTCTCATAGAGTGGAGTTGTTATTGACACTCTGAATGGTCACACTGCTCGAGTTAATTGCGTACAATGGATTAAAAACCAGGATAACTGTAAGTATTAATTAGGGTCTTTTAGAGTTTTTAATTTTTTTTTTATAAAACAAAATTAATTCTTAATTATTCTTCATATTCATCTTTAATCTGGTGTTATACATACTGTAAAAAGATACTTTAACAGATAGAAATCCTTAATATACAGTAAACCTATGCTAGTTTGGATAGATTATGGGTTGAATAGTTAAATTTATGTTAGTTAGTCTTAAAGAATAAAATAAAAATATCATAGGATCATAGAGCTAGAGCTGAAAAGAACCTTAGTGATCATCTAGCTCAAATCCTTTGTTTTGCACTTTGGGAAATTGCACTCAGAGAGGCGTTGAGGTATGAATTTTTCTTTCAAGTACCTTTACAAGCCAAAGCTAAAATAACAAAGAGGTTTTTAAGGTCTCTCTAAAAATAAAAATCAAGGAGGATTGGAATGGAGCACAAAGAACACACTATCATTATGATCAGAAAATAGCTATTGAGCAATAATTCAATATTTATGGTGTCAAATGAGAAAGCCTATTACAGTATAGTGCTGACTCTGCTACCAAGTGGCTTTGTGATCGATGGGCTCATCTTCCATCTACAGTTTGCTAGTTTTTAAAATGAAAGAATTCTCTTAGATAATCAATAAGGCCCTTTTTTTTAGCATCTGAAGTTTATGATTACTCTCTTTTAGAATGTTAATTTGCATTGGAGGTTCTAAAATGATCATTTCCCCCCTCAAAAGTTTTAAACCTGCTTCCTGCAATTTGATTTTATTGTTAACTGGTATGGTGTTTGGATAAATTATAATACTGCAGTTAGAATAAATTATAATTAGAATATAGTTAGAATTCAGGCTGAATTAATGTGGTTTTAAATCTACAATTTTTTTTAGTTCAAACTTAGGAGTTTTGTTGATTTGGGGGAATTTCTGATGTGAAAATGCCTTTCTCTGACGAGATATAATCTTGAGAGTAGCATGAGGATATTAAAGTTCTAATTTGCTCATGATTACTTTGCTAGTATATGCTCAGAGTATATCTTCATTTCATATCTCTTTGATTTCAAGGTCAGAACTCTTTCCCGTATACCAAGCTGCTTCTCGAGTACAGTAGATAAAGGCAAATTATATCTATATATCTATGTTTATGTACTCTTTTCCCTTCCTCCTTTCCAAAATGGTAAAATATTTTTGTATATGGCTTGATTTTTTCACTTGGAATAATTTTTTGGCTATAGTTTACTATAATACTGAATTTAACATTTCAACATATATATAACATATGAATTTAACAATGAGATATATAGAAAATAATAGAAAGAATTCACCCAGTTATAATTTTTTTTGTTGTTCAGCTGTTGCAATTGAATTGATTTCTGGAGGAGCAGATAATCAGATGATTCTTTGGGAGATACAGAACAACAGGGTAAATAAACATGTTTTGAATCTGAATCTCTTTGTTTATTTTTTTTATATGATACATGATTTTGTTGTGGTTTGGGGAACCCCAGAGTATTGATATTCTGGACCAATGAAGCAGGTATCCTCCCAAAATTTGGAGGCTTAGATAATGTCCAAGTCATGAGGCAGATTTTTATTATAATTGTAATGCCAATTAAAGTGGGCTAAATTCCAAAAGAGGAAACTAGCAAAGAGCAGGGAACAAATACATAAATTTATAGGGATTTGAGGAGTACAGAACAAAGAATAGAGCAAGGTGAATGACATCATGGGGTTAGGAAGTTTGGTAAAGGGGGCTAACAATAACTCCCCTTCTTTCATGAAACCAGAAGTACTCAATGTTTGGTTCCAGGTATGAGATAGCAGCCTACACTCTTGGATTACAAAACAGACATCCTTGAAGGATTGCCTAGTAAAATAAAGGTTTCAGATCCAACCCCCTTTCTTTCATACAAATTTTCCAGGGTGGTACCCACATCATTCCCAATAGCTACATTCCTAATGTGACTGTATCACTCCCAGTCCTGGGGGACCTGCGAGCTTCTTGAAAAGTATTGCAGCTACAACATTCTCAACTACAACAGTTATTGCTACAACAGTCTGAAAGGCTCTGCATCATATACATTTCATCAGTATAGGAATCTCCGTGTCAGAAACTTCTTTTTTTACCAGTTCACATTATAATCTTAATGGTTAAGTGATTTGTCAAGGATCATACAGCCAGTCAGTAGGACTTGAATGAAGGTCTTCCTGACTCTAAGACCAACTTCTATTTACTAAACCATACCTTTGTGTTCTATATAGTTGTAAAAATATTCTGCTCTTGCTGATAATTCTTATTCATGCTTTCCATCATTTTAAAGTTTTCTATGAACTTCTTGGTTCTTATGAATAGATACAACATCTTATACTTTTCATTGACCTCAGTTTTCTTCACCTAATTTCATACCTTATTTCTACATGATTGCAAACATCTTTCTGAATGTCCAGCTATTTCAGAATGCTTTTCAAAATCCACTTTGCCAAACACATCTGTCTTTCCCTATATTAATCAGAACCTGTTGGAAAAGCCTGTAAGGGACTTTCACCTTGTCTTGATGCTCCTTGTCTCTTCCTTATCCTTGGTATCCAGAGTCATTGGGCTTTGTGACATGGTTCATTTACGAGGCACATGTAGGCTGGTTATTATGGATTTGTAGCTATTTTATAAGGTCAGAGTATTATAAAGTCTGAATGGACCTGGTTGTCATTTCTCTCACTTTCCCTGAATTGTATCCTTTGATCTTCTTACTTGTTTTGGTTGGACTAGAACAGAAAAAGAGCAAGATTCCCTTATTTTTACAACAATGGAATTTATTTGGTGTCTTATGATTGCAGAGCCTGGAGTGATAGTTTTTCGCACTTAAGAATCTTGGAGATTGCAAAACTCAAATGTTGAGAGCTATAATATATACCATATTTCAGGATACATATATTATATAGATGGAAGATGAAGAGCTATTGTGAAGTAAGGGGTGTGTGTATGTTTACTGACTGAAGAATTAAAGAAACCTTGGAGAGAATAGCATATAATGAGTAGGAAATAAGTAGTGAAAAGGTGTAGAAGGATATTCTAAATGTATTAATAATAAAAGTTAATAATGTAGTGCTTAAAAAGTTCACAAAATACTTTAGTTGAATCCGTTGACTAGTATGAACAGAGGCTGAGAGCAAGTTGTGTTCAGATTAAAAAAATAGTCCAATTTGGCTGGAGCACGTGTACAGCAGGGTTTCTTAAGCCTTTTCCCACTCACTACCTCTTTTTACCCAACAAATTTTTACACAACTTCAAGTATATAGGTATAGAAATAAATACTTACTGAAAATAAATCTTCAAGAAATTTATTTTAAAACAGTTCCTTGGCATGTATAATTTTATAATTTATTAAAGATGAAAGCAAATTTTCATACTAATGAAATGGATGTGCTTGTTTATTTTTACATAAAGAATGAAATCTTGGCAGAATATTTGATACTTTTTACTGTTGCCAAATTTTCCACAACCTTCACATTCAGTTGTGTCAACCCATATGGGGTTGCACCCCACAATTTTAAGAAGTTTTGGCATAAAGAAGCAATATGAGGTAAAGTTGGAAAGGAAGGGTAATTTCACATTGTGGAGGGCCTTAAATACTAGCCTGTGGAATTTTTGCTTGACTAAGGAAATAACAGGGAGACCTAAATATTTTTGAGGAGATAAGTGACATGATCAGATCTATGCATTCTCTAATGGAGAAGAGAGAGAATGAAAGGAGAAAATCCTGTTAGGCTTTAGAACCAATATGGGAGGGTTGGTGTGAGGATCTACTTTAGAATGGTGACTGTGTGATTAGAGTGGAGGACAGAATTGAAATCCTATAGCTTATGGTTGATCAGATTTGATATGAAAGGTGAAGGAAGTGGAAGAGTCATATATGAATGCAATGTTAAGAATATGGGAGACCAGGGCAGCACCAGCTTTAAGTCAGGAGCACCTGAGTTCAAATCTGGCCTCAGACCTTACCACTAGCTGTGTGATCCTGGGCAGGTCACTTAACCCCAGTTGCCTTGGCAAAAAAAAAAAAAAAGAATGTGAGAGACCAAGTGAACATCATGCTAGTCAAAGTGTAAAGTCAGAAGAAAAATAGGGAAAAGATAATGAGTTCAGTTTCAATTGCCAATCATTTATCCTCATAGAGATTCACTGAGAGTAGCTGGAGGTATGGGTTTGGAGTTTAGAAAAAAAGCTTGCTGATGGAAACATTTGGTATGCATATGGTTGGAATTGTTAATTGGAGAGATGAGAATGTTTGAGTTTGTCTAGGGAGAGAAAAAAGGGGCCAAGTTCTTTTAGAAGAAATAAAGGCTAGGAAGAAGCTGAGAACCTAGTGAAGGAGACTGAAGAAGCAGTCAGGTGGGAAAGAGGACCAAGAGAATGAAGCCAAAGGAAGAGAAAGGATTCAATAAGGAAGACTACAACATTGAACATTTGTAAGTCACAGGAGGGAAGTTATTGTTAGCTCCTCATTCCTAATTTTCAACCAGTCCTATTGTCTCCCATGCTTCAGCTCTGTGACCAATCAAGTTGATTTTGCCATTCATGATGTTAAGATATAATGTCATAACTCATTCCCTGCCGACAAGGTCCTGTTCTTTGTTCTGTACTCCCCAAAACTATACAAGAGAGTTATTCCCCTCATTTGGAGTCTTATCTTTGCAGAGGAAGCTGAAATTCTATTTATTAGTACATTTGCATTTTACTAATAAATTGATGATGATTAGAACCTTGTGCTTCAGTTTACCCTATTTTGACTGCAATATCCCTTATCAACAGGATCCTCTTCCTCCTTTTATGGAGGAGATAGCAAGAGGCAGTTAGTTGTAGATCCTTATGGAAAACAGGAGCGTGGGAAGGCCCAGGCATTGTGGGTGTATGTGAGTGGGGCAGCAGCTAGCCTAGCAAGGATCAGATGTCCTCCCAGACTGTCCTTACAAGCAGGTACCAGCACCCATCTTTTCATAGTACTAAGGTGTTAAGGTTTTTTTTTTTAATCTTTAAAAAGTTGATCTCTTTTTAACCATTAAAAATGAAATTGGCAACTCCATATTGACTTAATATCTTTTATCTTTTTCTCCCTCCTCTTTGTTTCTGTTGAGACATGACCATCCTTCCAGTCACCCAAGTTCAAACCCTCACAGTCATCTTTGACTTCCTTTTCTCCTCCTGTTCCCTTTTTTGGTCCTTATAAAATGAGTGACCCAGACTTACTGATTTGAGCTATACAACATGTCTCACATCTACCTTCTTCCTGCATTCAGAAGGACACTACATGAGTTCTTTCTATCATTTCTCACTTGAAGGTTTAATTTGTCTTCCTGTGCTCAATCTCTCCTCTTTGAGCTGTTCTGTATAGGTCTACCAAATTATTATCCTCAAATTACAGGTCTGGCCAGAATGCGCCGGGAGCAAGTGGGAGCCTGCAGGGGAGGGAGGAGAGAGAAAGGGAAGGAGGGTGGGGAAGAGGGGGGGGGGGGGGGGGAGCGCGTGGGGGAGCTCCCTCCCTTTCTCCTCCTCCCTCCCTTCCCCATGTGCTCCCGCTCGCTCTCGCTTTCTCCCTCCCTTCCCTCCTTCTCTATCTCCCTCTCCCTCCCTCCTGCACGCTCCAGCTCCCTCCCTCCCTCCCCCTCCTCACTCCCACTCCCTTCTCCCCCCACCCTCCATCTCTCCCCCTCTCTCTCCCTCTCTCTTCCTCTCTCCCCCCTTGCTTCCTCCCTTGCTCCCACCCTCCCTCCCTCCTTCCTTCCTCACTCCCACTCCCTCCCTCCCCCACCTTCCCTTTCGCCCTCCTCCCTCTCTCCCCCGCACGCTGCTGCTCCCTCCTTCCCTCCCCGAGCCGGAGCGAGGGAGGGAGCGAGGGGAGGAGAAATGGAGGTTGGAGGGGAGGAAGGGAGGGGAGAAGAGGAGGAGGGAGGGAGCCTGCGGGGGAGGAGCACCCAGGGAAGGGGTGGAGGGAGGAGAAAGGGGATGGGGGAGAGGGAGGGGAGTAGAGGAAGTGCGTGAGGGAGCAAGGTAGGGAGAGAGGGAGACAGGGGAGGGAGGGAGGAGGAGAAAGTGAGGGAGCAGAGCGAGGAGGAGGGAGGGAGGGGGCAGGGAGCACTTGGGGGAGCAAGCGGGAGCCCGCACGGGACGGAGGGAGCAATTATTCCATTCAGCATTTAAACCTCTCCACAATCTGGCTCTTGCTTCCTTTTCCAGATTTATTGCACATGACTCATATTCACACTTGTGATCAGGCCAAATTTGGCTCCTCTTGGTCTCTGTACAGGCCCTCCTTCCCTCAACCCTGCAATGCTCTTTTATCTTTCTTTCCTCTGCCCCTCAAACCCCTGGTTTTCTACATGGGGGCTCTGTCTTGTTCCTTCAGTGGCATCCCTTATTCCCCCCCCCCCCCATTTTTGCTTGGATTTTATACATCTGTGTGTGTGTGTGTGTGTGTGTGTGTGTTTCTATATATATATGCATATATATATATTTATGTTGTATTTACTTATCTGTATAACTTTTGTTTATGAATAGACTGTAGGTTCTTTGAGGGAGCTAAGGGACCTGAGGGACTGAGGGAAACTAAGATAATTTCCCTGACTCCTAGAGCATTTTTGTACATAATGGGCACTTAATTGTTTTTTTCTTGTTGTAGCTTACAGCAATAACTTCCTTCAGAGGCCATGAAGGCGGTATTTGTGCTGTTGCTGCTACTTACCTGGACAGGATCTCAGCTGTGGAATTAAATCCACTTATAGTTTCTGCTGCTTCTGATTCTACAGTCCGTGTGTGGTCCAAGGTGAAATCACAAGGTTAGTAATGTTTCTTTGTGTGTTATAGACTGATTAAAGAGAATAATTATTAAATGAAAGATAAAAGGAAGTAGTCAATAGCAATATTTTCTAACATGTTTTATTTTGAATTAAAATATTTCTTTTGAATTTTCTCACATTTTTTCCAAAGCTATTTAAAGGAAATTAAAGGAAATCCTCAGTCTTTTCTTTTTGGTTATTTTTTTGTAATTTCATAATCAAATATATTTGGTAACTGTTGCCTTTAAATTTGTAGAGCATTGTGATTAATTTAATGGGAGGATTTTTGGAAGGAGTATTGGATTAGAAATCAGGAAACCTATTTGGACTTAAGACCTGAAACTATCATAAACTAGTTTAATTTTTTTCATTTGTTATATCATAATAAAATCATAATAGCTACTTTGCTAAATTCAGTCCATCCCTTCATCTTTCCACAAGCTATTTTCCAGACTGTAGAATGCACACAGTTTTATCTAAACTTCTTAGAATTTTTTGCTGTACTTTGAGGTGACTCAGCCTTTTGTTAGTGCTTTTTCCTCCTCAGATTACTTTTCATTATATGTACTTGTATTTTGTACATATGTATATTCTTTGAGGGCAGGGAATGTTCTGCATTGCTCTTCAGCATCCAGTGAAGCTATAACAAGTGCTTAATATGTGTTTGTTGAATTCAACTGATTAGGGAAGTCATATGCCACATATTGTAAAAGTATAAATTTTGAAAAAGTATAAATTGCAATAGAAAAACAAAAATAATTGTTGCTATTTTAAAAACAATTATATTACACTCATATAGTTATTAAATATTAAGAACATAAAAATATGCTAATTAAAAGTTAATATTTTCCTGATCTATAATTTTCAACAGCCATTTTTCCATATGTATATAACTTTTTTCCACTTTTTATATCACTTTTGTTTCAATATTATCAATTAAAGTTGTTAAATTACATAATCAATCTTCATTTATCCATGTCCAAGTTATTTATTTTGTGAATAATTTCCACTACAATCCTAGATGTTATTGTTATTATGATGAATCTGTGGTTTCATTGATTTGGGAGTTTCATCCAGTGATACAGATTGCAAGCCATTCATGCCTGTCTCTTTTTCACATCTTCTCATTCAATGGATTTCCCTTGTCATTGGAGGTGATATTAGTGGAATATCCTGTCTGTCCACCTGCCATCCCTAGTTTTTGCTGCATAATTAGCCTAGATATCTTCTCTTCCTATCATATTCCTTGATGACATCTTTCATACCTATTCTTAGAATTTTCTCAAAATCACTTACATGTATACCTGTTGTTTTCCTTGAATAAAAACTTCTTAGAACTTTCTCACTGTTTCAGCCTGCTCACACCCATCATGTATGCTGCTTCATTGTCTGCTGTGTGATACGTTTTTTTTCACTTTATAGTTTTTTTTTCCAATTATATATATAGTTTTCAACTTTCATTTTTGCAAGATTTTGAGTTCCAATTTTTTTCTCTCTCCTTTCCCTCCCCAGTATAGCAGACAATCTGTTATATGTTATATATGTACAATCATTTTAAACATTTCCACTCCAGTCATGTTGTCAAAGAAAAATCAAAACAAAAGGGAAAAACCAAGAAAAAACCACACAAAACTGAAAATAGTATGCTTTGATCTGTACTCAGTGTCTTTCTTTGAATGTGCATGGCATTTTTCTTTTCTGGTTAAAAGCACCTGTTTATTGGTTACAATGTCAACTCAGGGCAACATGTTTCACTGAGCCACTGTACAAATACAAAGATCAAATCCTTTGGGAAAGGCTATAAACAGAAGTTCATAGCAAGTGACAATTTTCACAGGAAGTCATTGATGCAAAAGCACTATTGGAGAATGCACAACACAAGTCGCTAGTTTTTATTAGCTTAAATTAAGGCTGTTAAGACTTTTATCTGCATACTCCAAAGGCACACACCAAAAGGCAGTGTGAAATCAATTCATCTTTTTTAATATTTGCAGACTTATCTAGTTCAAGTCAGCAGAGAGTGTTTAAAACAAATGTTCTACGATAAAAAGAAATATATTGGAAATTTAACCATTATACAGCGACTGCAAAGCAAAAAAGTTTTTAATAACCAATTACATTTGGACTCCTTTGAATATAATGTGTAATACAAGTGTTTGAATACCTCTTTGAAAGGAGAAAAAACATGGAATAGAGTACCATCATGTAAGTACAAACAAAGGCTGGAAATATCTAAAGACTATTCCATAGAAGTCTCTATTAATCAAAAATCTAACATACTGCGTGTGTTTTTGTCAGGCACAGTTAAATCTATTGTTATCATTTATAGCAATTATTAGTAATACTTGACACATTTTTACCATTACAGCACTACATTAACATTCTGCATGGAGTGGTCTCCAAAGTATAGTAAGAAATTGTACCAGCATGCATGTGGATGACATTTTTTCATTTAAAGTTTATTGGAATTGTGTCACTGTATTTTTTTTTAATAACTTTTTATTGATAGAACCCATGCCAGGGTAATTTTTTACAACATTATCCCTTGCACTCACTTCTGTTCCGATTTTTCCCCTGCCTCCCTCCACCCCCTCCCCCAGATGGCAAGCAGTCCTATACATGTTAAATAGGTTACAGTATATCCTAGCTTGTATCACTGTATTGCTAAGAAGAGCTATATATATCACAGTTGATCATTACACAATCTTGCTGTTACCATGTATGATGTTCTCCTGGTTTTGCTTATGTGATATTTTTAATTTTTTAGAAGTAGTTGTATTCCAAAGTCTTAATGCCATGTTGCAACTGTGGTAGAATATTAATATTAAAGAGATTGGCTTTGCCTTCATGGGAAGGATGGGATAAGTAAAAGAACTTTGCAATTACCTGAAAATAATTTTGCCCACTCTCATTCTCTTCTTACTGATATTACTAAATCCTTCTCTCTCTCTCTCATACACACACACACACACACACACACACACACACACACACAGACATGGCACTTTATGGTTTAGAAAGTACTTTTATATTCATTATCTGACATAATTCTTATAAAAATCCACTTTGGCAGATGGCAAAAATATTATTACTTCTGTTGTAAAATTGAGGAAGTAATAGAATTAGTTAGTTTCATAGATTGCCTTCCATCTATATACCTGGCATTTTCATCCCTTCATCTTGTTTTTCCTGTTGGTAATTAGATTGAAGTCTTTTGACTAATTACCAGTCCATTTAGGAAGCTTTGCAGGGTTTCTGGAATTTCGTGCAGTTGCCACAATGTCATTTAAAAAAGAGGGCCATCTGAAAAACCTTATCTAGAAATCCTTCTTTAATTTGGACAGCATACATAATAGTAGAAAATACCTTTGCCAATCATATATCCTCATGTTTTGTGTTTTGCTGAATATTAGTAATCAGAGGGTTATAAGATATCTCTCCTGTGGTAATTGAAAGATTCAGACTCAGGTCTTTCTTACTCTTAAGTCCAATGTTCTTTTTTTAATATGCTATGCTACCTCAGATTCCATTCTGCCTTCCTTTGTTTAACAATTGCTGGGTATTTTTTCCCATCACCTAGTTGAAGCTTAGGGCCATCCTCACTGATTAATATTCCATAGTGTTTAAGAGTTGTTATAAATAAATGTGAATTGTTAGAATTATTAATTGTGCATTTGTTATTTCTTAGCAAAATGCCTTCAGACCTTGCAGTTTGGAAGTGGGTTTATTTTGGATGTCGCCTTATCTTTTTTGCCTTTTAGTATTGGTGAGTATCCTGCTGATCATATATAAAAGAGAAATGAGTGCTTTTCTATTTCAGCTATAAAAAGACCTAAGTACTTAAAAGACTTAATAAATAAGTATCTTTCATGTTTCACACTCACTTTTCCTCTATATGAAATAATTTCTGCTTCTTTTGGTCACTTTTTGATTTCCATGAAATATATAGTTTATATTGAAAATTTGGAGAGTTTAGATTTAGTTACCTGCTATTCTTGGGTTCTCATATGTCACTGATCTAAGAATTAGTGTAAGGAAGTGAATACTAGTACGTGAAAGAAAAAAATACTATTAAATTTAATTGGAGGTAATATGAAATTTATCTCTGATAAAAATATGTATGGGTTTGAAAATTAATATGTATCCTGAGTTTAAAAGTGTCAAAGACAAATGTATTATGTAAAATATGCACCTATCCATAATTTCATGTTATTATAAGTTGCCTGAGCCCAAAGA
The DNA here is from genome assembly GCF_902635505.1 of Sarcophilus harrisii. Classification (NCBI taxonomy): domain Eukaryota; kingdom Metazoa; phylum Chordata; class Mammalia; order Dasyuromorphia; family Dasyuridae; genus Sarcophilus; species Sarcophilus harrisii. The sequence goes on along the minus strand of NC_045426.1, from coordinate 380,831,929 downwards.
ATTGGATAATTTTAGAAAGCCAAGTAGTAGTAGTGCTATAGGATCTGGGCTATTTTTATTGAGATAATAAACATTTCCTGTTGATGATTAACTGTTCTCTCTCCAATCTCTCATTTCTTTTCTCCCACCCTCTACTATTTTGAGTTTTTCATCTTGAAAAATACTCCTTTTAACACTAGGGCACCTCATTTTCTAGGTACATGCAGATACCTCAAGACGTTTCTTTTTTCCAGGTACAAACTCCCCTTTTGTCCTAAGACAACTTGTCTTCCAGTGCATTACTTCCCTTCTTTGAACATTATCTCCAAGGGACTAGGGGACCGCTTTAAAGGCCTACACTGTGTGTCTTGATTTCTTCTGTCTTTGGACATCTCAGATCTTGTGAGTGTTGGCCTGATGGAAGCCATTACTGGGGACTTGATTGCTTCTTTCTCCTCTGTGCAGGATAGTGTCCTTCTAGTTTGTCCTCTGTTGATTTTTTGTTGATTTTTGCAAAAGAGGCTGGAAAAGACATCAGCCTTTTTTCTTTCATTATTTTCCCTTTTCTGAGTTGTGAGTATGTTATAGGCTCTGCCATACATCAAATGTCTTGTCTTTGAGGGTCAAGGGACATAAACATTAGTTGTTTTCCTCCAAAACTTCCTTGTGCTGACCTATGGGAATTATTTGGTAGAGGAGAGTTTCATTTCCTTTAAAAGGTATAGAGGAGTCATTTTGCCTTTGCAGTCCAAATGTGTCAAAGCAAGTGGGTCTGCCACTAAAGGGACCTGGTTTCAAATTCCACCTCCTGTGTGTCTTGGCCTAGTTATTTAATCTTCTTGGACAGTGGTTTCCTTATGTGTAAGATAAGGGGGTTGGGCTCTGAGTTCTCTTCCTGCTTTCCTCTTATGGTCTCAGAATCCTCTGCCTGCTCCCTGATGCATAAGAAGACCAGACAGTTTTCTCAGTGTCTCACTGATTCTTACTTTTAAAAAATGTTTTAATTTAGTCTTAATTGTATTGTTTACTTGTTTCCTTATGTTAATTTTGTACTTCAAAAAAATTGAGGACAGTATCTTTTTATAATTACATCTTTCATAATTCCTTAGATTGTGACCTTTTGAATGGAGCATAATTTTTATTTAAGGATGGCTAGCCAGTGACAATGAGTTCAGAAAAACATGGAAAGATTGACATGAATTCATGCAGAGTGAAGTAAATAGAGTCAGGAAAGCAGTATACACAATAATGACAACACTTTATTTACTTGGCATTCATTTATTTATTTAGTTTTAATTCTTTGTTTTTATTTTTTATTAAAATTTTTTAATTATCAAGATTTTTCTTTTTTTATTGTTATTATAGTTTTTTATTTACAAAACATATGCATGGGTAATTTTTTAACATTGACCCTTGCAAAACCTTCTGTTCCAGTTTTTCCCCTCTTTCCCCCCACCCTCTCCCCTAGATGGTAGGTAGTCCAATACATGTTAAATATGTTAAAGTATATGTTAAATCCAATATATGTATACATATTTATAGTTATCTTGCTATACAAGAAAAATCAGGTCTAGAAAGAAAGAAAATACCTGAAAAGGAAAACAAAAATGCAAGCAAATAATAACAGAAAGAGTGGAAATGCTATATTGTGATCCATACTCATTTCCCATAGTTCTCTCTCTGGGTATAGCTGATTCTCTTCATTACTGAACAATTGGAACTGATTTGAATCATTTCATTCTTGAAGAGAGCCACATCCATCAGAGTTGATCATCTTATGCTCTTGTTGTTACCGTGTATAATGATTTCCGGTTCTATTTATTTTACTTAGCATCAGTTCATGTAAGTCTCTCCAGGCCTCTCTGAAATAATCCTGCTGGTCATTTCTTACAAAACAATAATATTCCATAACATCCATATACCACAATTTATTCAGCCATTCTCCAATTGATGTGTATCCATTCAATTTGCATGGATAATTTTTCAACATTAACCTTTACAAAACTTTGTGTTCCAATTTCCCTCCCTCTTCTCTCCATCCTCTCCTCTAGATAACAAGTAATCCAATATATGTTAAACTTGGTAAAAATATATGTTAAATATAATATATGCATGCATATTTATACAATTATCTTGCTGCACAAGAAAAATCAAATCAAAAAGGAAATAAAATGAGAAAGAAAATAAAAGCAAGCAAACAACAGCAAAAAGAGTAAAAATGCTTTGTTATGATCTACACTCGGTTCCCAAAGTCCTCTGTCTGAGTATAGATGGTTCTCTTCATCATAAGATCATTGGAACTGGTCTGAATCATCTTACGGTTGAAAAGAGCCACGTACATCAGAGGTGATCTTTGTATAATCATCTTGTTGCCATATACAATGATCTGGTTCTGCTCATTTCACTTAGCATCAGTTCATACAAGTCTCTCCAGGCCTCTTTAAAATCATCCTTCTGATCATTTCTTATAGAACAATAATAATTCCATAACATTCATATGCCATATGTCTTCATATTACTCAGCCAATCTCCAGCTGATGGGCATCCACTAATTTCTAGGTTCTTGCCACTACAAAAAGAGCTGCCACAAATATTTTTGCACATGTGGGTCCCTTTCCTTCTTTTAAGATCTCTTTGGGATATAAGCCTCGTAGAAACACTGCTGGAGCAAAGGGTATTCTCAGCTTGATAACTTTTTGAGTATAGATTCATATTTCTTTCCTGAAGGGCTGGATCTGTTCATAGTTCCATGAACAATGTATTAATATCCCAGTTTTCCCACACCCCCTCCAACATCTATTATTGTCTTGACAATATTGACAACATTTTAAATGAAAAGAACAAAATCACAAAACATCCAAAAAAGAATAATTTGAAATTAACTCTATATGTTTATGGAGGAGGGGGAATCTTTGCATTTACACATGATGTCACACTTTTTAATGTATTTGTCAATTTTGCCAAATTTTTTTGTCATTGCTTCTTGGCTTTCGGCAATGATCAAGTGTGGTATGTACTCTTCTTTTGTTTTCTGTTTTTTCTATTTTCTAATAATATAAATTGTTATAAGGGATGACTCTAGAAGAGAAAAGAGAGAAGGGATACAGGATGAAATCTAGGTGAAGTAAAAACAAAAGGTCAATAACAACATATTAAAAAAAGAAAAATGAAAGATGGTTAACTTCTCGTCTGTTCATATGATTCATGTCATTTCTTTCCATCTTTTTCTTCCCTCTTTAAAGAACTTTTTTTCTAAACCTTTATCCAGGTCTTCCTCACTTATCAATGTAGTACTTGTTCATCTGTCACAGCCATTCTTTGAACCAAAGGGACAGTCAAATTTGTAGTTCTTGCCTGGAGAAGATTTTCTTTGGTAGTTGTCATTTCTACTAGTCAATCACCATATTTATATTGAATAATGTGGTCATTTGAATATTTATAATTTCATCCCAAAATTCTGTATCAGGTAATCAATGTATTTTCTTTCATCTTTCCTTTCTCCTTCACTTTACTGTTCTTTCTGTCTCCTTCCCACTCACTCCCCCAAATCTGAACTGAGGGAAAGCATATCATAGTTTGAATAGTTATAGGGGTATTAATATTCACAATGATGAAGTTTTAAATGAAACTGAGGGGTGATTTCAACAAATTCAATTTTCAAGTAGTCATAGTAATCAGTGGGGTATAGTAGTATTGCCCACAGTTGTCTGAAGGACTATGCATATGAGTGGCAGTTAATAAAAATGGAGATAACAAAACATAAATCCTTTCAAAAAAAAAGTATTGTTTCAATAAATATTAAACCAGTCACTCTTCTTGGAGCCCTAGGCAGCATGGGACTAAGAGAAATGGAATAGTGAAATGTGAAAGGTTTATGAACGTGGTAACAAAAAATAGTTGAGTAACATTTAGCTTTATCTTCTATCTTGCTATGATAAAATTCAACTCAAATCTTAGCATAAAACACTTGGCAATTAGAATGTAATTTCCTTGAAGCTGGTGATTATTTTTCTTTTTGTGCCTCTAGAGCCTAGTCCAATGCCTTGAACATAAAAGGCAATGAGTAGACACTTATTCAACAAAATTGAATTGACAGTTTTGCAATAAAAGAACTTCCGGATCTACCTTGTTTTTCAGTACCAATTCTAGCTTGTGGCGGTGATGATTGCAGAATTCATTTGTATGTACAACAAAATGATCAGGTAATCATTACTTTTCACCCTTGTTCTTAGAAATGCCTCCTGCTTTCTGTCTTTTGTTTTCTTTTCTTCTTAAAGTTTGTTATAATTGTTATCTGGTTATAAAACTACATATATACATGCATATATTATTTTTCTAGTAAATTTATGTGTCATTAGTACATAATTCTTTTGAAGGAAGTTGAGGTAAAAAATTAAATGATCTACTGAAGTCATGTAGGCATAAGCCAAAAATTACATATTATTCCCAATTTAATTGAGAATTTAAATGGTATGCAACTAGTTTACACTACCTTCTTTAGAACTGGTATTTCCTCCAAATAAGAAGATGACTTTGGGTATGAACTTTTGAGGGCAAATTAGATTTTTTATGTGTATTGCTATGTTGGATACCTGAAAATATCTTGTCATTTTGTTTTGTTTAGTTTCAGAAAATGCTTGTGCTCTCTGGACATGAAGATTGGATAAGAGGAGTTGAATGGGCAGCCTTTGGTCAGTATAAAACTTGCAAAGTATTATATGATAGTAGTAGGTATATGCCACATCTCTTAAAAATTTTTTTTTCCTTTTTATATTTCACTTCTCATAAAACTATTTTTCTTTACTCCGTATTAGAATAAAAGGTTTTCATATTTTTAGACAATGTTGGCTGTTATCATTATCATTTCTCTTGATTGTCGATAAGAATAGATAGAATAAAGCAGTTTGATAGGATTTAGAAAACTTAACTTAGCATTATCATTATATAACAAAATGTCTTTTTGAGAAATGTGGAAAAAATTATTATAAAGGTCTATTTTGAGCTTATATATATAAACAGTTTTTCATGTTATTTTATGAATCTCATAAATGATTAAATGTAAGAATGTGACACATTTTACATACATTTTGTAGCACTGTCATGTAGGTTTTTTTTAAAACAGGTGTAATGTCAAGGAAGGAAACAGCATGCTAGAATATACTAAGTGAAGAATTACTGTGGAAGAAAGCAAAACTATTTTAAGTAATTTTTAGAATATAACATTAAATTGTCATTTTTCTTTATTAGGAGAAGACCTCTTTTTAGCAAGCTGTTCCCAAGACTGTTTGATAAGGGTCTGGAAGTTGTATGTAAAATCAGCATCCTTAGAAATTCAAGAAGATAATGATATAAAGCTGAAGGAAAATACTTTTACTCTGAACAATGGAAGTGAGTAGTAACAAAAATGTTATGATATAGAGATTCTTGGTTTGCTACCATCTCTGTAGCTCATTTAGCCCTTTGACTAAATGATTAATTTGAAAGTTATTTCTTTAAAATTATTAGTTCTCCATCAAAATTATTTTATAAAGTTTTCCTACTATGAAAAGAATCATCTGAAGTAATTTTCCTTGAAAATGAAATATCTGATATTGTTAAGATATTTCAAAATGATGCAAATAAAATTTATTTTGAATAAATGCAAAAGAATATATAAGGTCAAAATTGTGACAACAGCAAATATATTATAAGGAAACTTTTACAATGTGAAATTGTTGTGAGTAGCTTTTTAAATGTTGTTGAGTTGGCAGTTATAAAATGAAAATTGATTTAGCGACACATTCAAACTTCAAAAGATATCAGGAGTGAATAGTGCTTTTTTTTGGATAATCTGTGATTTCATTGGTACAGGTGTCTTAGTTCTCAAATATTTGATAATTCATTTTTGTATTTCATTAGTAAGCTGGTTTTAGTATGATAAGATTAAAACTAAATCTTTCGAACTTCTTACATAAATCCTATTGCATGGATAATGGCAAAAACATTTAGAATATCTTGAAATTACAAAGAATAGATCATGTTTTTTTTGAGCATTTACATTGCTTGCACACCAGAGTTCTGAGCATTTGCATGATTCTTCAGGAAGAGCTTGGTTGGGCAGCAGTGTGTGCTGAGTTCTGGCCTCAGTCACCACCTGGTATCTGGTCCTGGCTGTGCTACAGGGTCTTTGGCAAGTTACGCACCTGTTTGATCCGAGGTTGGTCATTGATAAAATGATGTTATTGGGCCACGTGTTCTCCAAGGACCCTCCTGCCTTTGAGGTGTCATGATTTCTGATTTTATAAATAAATGATTTTGTTGTCTTTTGCTGTAGGTGCTGAGGCAACATATGCTGTTACCCTGGAGACAGTGTTAGCCGGTCATGAAAACTGGGTAAATGCTGTTCATTGGCAGCCTTCCTATTACACAGGTAGGAGAGAGCTAGATGGAAGTTTACAGATATCTAATTGACAAATGGTTAAAGTAGAGAGTAAATTCTTTATATATAATGTTAATCATTCTAAGAAATTTTCTTTGGAAGTCATGTTATATAATCATACCTATTGGCTACATGATATCATAGTAGTTCTATATTGCACTTTAACTGTCAAACCAAAGGAGAAATAGAGAAACAAGCTTCTGGGAGTCAGGGGTGTAGACTCAAGGAATCTGTTAGTGTTTGAAAAACATTTGTGGTCTGAACTGGAGAGAGATTACTGTGGTGAAAAAACAAAGCAGGGAGGAAGCGTTGACAAATGAAAAGAAATATGAATTGCTAAATGAGAGCTACAGATTTTGGTATATAAATCTATACTTTCTGGCATACTGTGTTGCTGACCAACAAATGTTCATCATAGTCTTTTGAAGAGTTTTTGATTTCTTTTTAGGGATCACAACTCTGATTTTAACAAGGTTGCATAAGAAAAGTTCAGTTAACAGTTAGCTTTACTGAGATATGAGAATATCTGAACTTATTTGTGTTGTTAATGGGTAATAAAACAATACACTCCATTTTGCCTTAGAACACAGACTTTTGTACTTCTGAATTTCTTCAAAACATCACAAGTTGTTCTCCCATGTTGGAATCTTTACAAAGTGTGTCATTAGAGTAGATAGAGACAATAATTATCTAATTTAGCATGGTTCAGTATGATTGATTTGATCTTACAAGGAGCTGTTATGGGCCAGAAGAAACAAGGTATTAAGTAGAACTAATAGAAACGATGCTTGTGTTCACACCTTTAGAGAGCTCATATAAGCAAGAAGTATTTAAGTATTCATTGGCGTTCACAAGTATGGGAGATTCACAAAACTCCTATTCCTTCATTTTTTTTTTCCAATATCTGTATTACTAGATGATATGAGAAAAATAGGTGCGTAGAGAATATGTATTAGTGCCAGATACTTTCACGCTAGGATAGTACATAAAACATTGAATTACTAGATTAGATAATAGATATAGATTGGGGTGACTGATCTCACAAGTCCTCTGACTTTCATTCAATTTTATTTAGTATAAGTTTTATAACCCAAAACCTTGTTTTTTTTTAATTAAAATTTTTGTTATTGTCTTTTTTTTGTCACCTTTGTTTTAAAATTTATCCCTCTTCCTTATAAAGAGCCATCCTCTCTAGCAAACCATTAAAAAGGGAGAAACATTTTTCAACAAAACAAGCCCATACCTTAAGCAAGCCTGACCTTAGATGCAATGCTTCATGCTCTTACTTCCCCATCTCTGCAAAGAAAAGAAGGAGGTAGATTCCTATAGTTTTTCTTTGTCGTCTAAATTGGGTCATTATTCTTTCAGTTTGTTGTTGTTTTTTCCTTTTTCCTTTGTTGTAGTTGTTCAGTATATTGTTTTCCTGGTTCTACTTGCTTTATTTTGCCTTGTTTCATATAAGTTCATTAGTTCACATGTCTTATATTTCTTGTACTCATTATATTCATCATAACTTAGAACCCACCAATTTTTCATCAGTTACCACAGTTTAGCTATTTCCCAGTCACTGAACATCTACTTTGTTTCCAAATGTCTGTTTCTTTGATATTGCAGAGCACTCCTAGAAATATTTTGTTCTATATTTTTATCATTGATTTCCTTGGGTTATATGTCTGGGAGTAGGATCTTTGGTTTAAAGATTATGTGTATTTTAGTTATTTTCTTTGAATAATTCCAAATAGCTCTACCCAATAGTATTGTTATAGTGCCTATTTTCCCACATTTCCTCCAAAATTGACTATTACCATCTCTTTTCCTATCTGCTAATAAAAGTGTGAGGTTACATATTTTCTTTATATATATATTTTTTAACGTTTTATTTTCAAAATATATGCATAGATAGTTTTCAACATTCACCCTTGGAAAACTTTAAGTTCCAAATTTAAATTCCCTTCTTTTCTCCCACCCCATCCCTTAAGCTTAAAAAAAAAAGTCATCCAATATATATTAAACATGAAATTCTTCTATATTTTTCCACATTTATCATGCTGTACAAGAAAAATCAAAACAAAAAAAAAAATTAGAAAGCAAACAACAACAAAATATCCATGTGATCCACATTCATTACCCACAGTCCTCCTTCTGGATGCAGATGGCTCTCTCTATCACATCTATTGGAACTGACCTGAATCACTTCATTGTTGAAAAGAGCCAAGTCCATTAGAATTGATCATCGTATAATCTTCTTGTTGCTGTGTACAATGTTCTTTTGTTCTGCTCACTTCACTTAGCTGATGCTAAGTTCATGTAAATCTCTCCAGGGCTTTCAGAAATCATCCTGCTGATCATTTCTTATAGAACAGTAATATTCCATGATGTTCATGTACCTTAACTTATTCAGCCATTTCCAACTGATGGGCATCCATCCACTTGATGGATTTCCAGTTTCCTTGCCACTACAAGGATCTTTTTTGTAGTTACAAACATTATTGTACAAATAGGTCCTTTTCCTTTTTTTTAATGATCTTTTAGAATATAGACCCAGTAGAGACATTGTTGGATCAAAGGTTATTCTCAGTTTGATAGCCCTTTGAGCAAAGGGGAATTCTTAAAAAAATACTTTTTTTTGTTTGTTAAAAATTTTTTTTCCCCCTTAACGTTATCATACTTAAAACTTTGCAAAGGAAAGGAACATTTGGGAGTATTTTCTCATATACCTTCTTTCCGGTCCATGCTTGTTCTTTTGACTTGAGAACAATACTTTTTTTCCTCTGCAATACTTTTCATTTATAGTTTTGTGATCAATATGTGTATTGTTTTCTTAATTCTGCTTACTTCACTTTCACTTTGCTGTCAGTTATATAAATCTGTCTTTGCTGCTCTGTATTCATGATAGTATGCGTGTGTGTGTGTGTATATATATATATACATATTTAAATAATACAATAATAACTCCATCATATTCGTATGCCACAATTTGTTTAGTCATCCCCAGTCGTTGGGCATCTATCTTATTTCCAACTCTTTGCTATCACAAAAAATGCTTTTATAAATATTTTGGTATATTTTACAGAGAGAGACTTTCTTATGTGAAGACTAGAAATGATGAGAAAGAGTAGTTGTAGAAATAAGGATGTGTAAAGGTGAAAAAGAAAATATTTTAGGTAGCTCAGACTAGATGTTGTGGAAGTAGAAGGTTAGGGGAGTGAAGATGTTACAGGACAATTAAATTAGCAAAGAAAAGCAATTAAAATAGACTTGCTAATACCCAAGGAGTAGTACACAAGTTAAGGAAATAAAATATGATATTTCTGGAAAGTTGCATTTTTAATAATCTGAGTATAGGAAAAAAAAAAAACTAGTCCTGTTACGGTATTAAACTCCTAGTTTCCTAGTATTTTCAAGTACAAGAATCCTTTATAACCCCAGAGTTGTCATATCATGACTATCCATTGACTGAGAAAATTTATAATAAATGACAAAAATTACTATGAATTCATTAGTGCTTTTAAATGAATTTGTATTTTATTTACCAAAATATGTGCATACATTTGAAATAATAGTAGTACATATATGTGCTAACGAGGCATAGTATTTATTCAGTCTACAGATTATATGTTTATTTAGGATACTGAGTGATGCTGCTACTGGTGCTAACAGCCTCAAAATGACCATATTTGGGATTTATAGGAAGTTATAGACCCTTTACAGTGACTCAGCATATAGTTGAGTTTGAACTTAAAGATTGCCTGTTGTGATTTTATGTTAAATAGAATTCAAATGTATTCTAGAGGCAGTGATGTATTCTTTACTCCTTAGGTAATATGATTAAGCAGCCAATGAGATTGTTGTCTGCCTCAATGGATAAAACCATGATTCTCTGGGCTCCTGATGAAGAGTCAGGAGTATGGCTGGAACAGGTAAAAACTGATGTTTTATCTCCTTTATAGATGCCTTAAGAGGATAGGTGTTGTCTCATATTTTCTTTATATCCTCAGCTCTGACTCAGTCACATTATATTTGTATAATAAAATGTCTACTGGATAGAATTAGATATTTGTTTAGTTTACAGTAATTTACTATTTTATTAATTAGACATTTACATTTTTAAGAATGAATGGCCATAGCTTCATACTTTTCCTTTTAGTAAATTTCATACAATTGGTTGTAATTTGCTTTTTTTTTTTAATTGTGAAATAATGGGATATTTTCTTACAATTATTTTCTTTCTTTGGTTGCCTAGGTCCGAGTAGGTGAAGTGGGTGGGAACACAATGGGGTTTTATGACTGCCAGTTTAGCCCAGATGGCTCTATGATCCTAGCCCAGGCTTTCCATGGAGCACTGCACCTTTGGAAACAACATGCAGCTGAATCGGTGAGAGAGTTTTCTTTAGTTGTTTCTGGTAAGGCTCTTTTGGAGCCTAATAATTGCTTCTTTGACTAGTGAGCTTTTATTTTGCTTTGAATATTCACTTTTTAGTCTGCTTTAATCAAGAGAATTAAGTGTATCTGTGCTTGTTAGGACTAGGTATAAATTAAAATTCTGTAGAACCTGAATTATATTTTTGTGATCCAGGCTTTTAAAAATTATTTTTCTGTATTTTTAGATTATTGAGATTCAGTTAGGGAAGAAAGAGTATTTCCGTGTTTCTACATTTTAAATGCTAAGTTGTTTACTTTTATGCAATTTCCTTTGTCCCTACCATTAATAGTCTCACCAAATAAAGTATTTAGCTTTTCCATGTGTCTTGGTCCATTAGGTTATCCATGAAAGTATATGGTAGGTTTTTTTTTTAAGTTTCCCAGTTTTCTTAACTATACAATTCCATTTTATTCCTAAATTTTTTGAACTCCCTTTGAGCTGTCTTTCAACTAGTCTTTGAGAAACATTGCAAAAAGGTATATTATATGGAAAAATTGAAAACAATTACTTACAAAAGGCAAAGTTTACTAAATATCATCTGTATGCTCTTAAGGAAAGATAGCATAGTTATGTGAGGAAATTTAAAATAATGAGACTGCTTTTTAAAGAGACAAGTTAGAACTGATCTATCCTAGTTAGTCTCATTAGGTAAGACTTTGTATTTGCTCACATGATGCATCCTGTTATTGCCTAACTCAGTTTTGGAAGTCATCTTTTTAAGTTGTCAGTTTACTTGATAAGATCAGTTTTGTTATTTTTATGTTCACACTTCATTTTAAATTGAAAAATTATGGGGGCAGCTAGGTGGCGCAGTGAATAGAGAACTGGCCCTGAAGTCAGGAGGACCTGAGTTCAAATTTGGGTTCAGACTCTTAATACTTCTAGCTTTGTGACCCTGGTCAAGTCACTTTACCTCAGTTGCCTTCAGCAAAAAAAAAAAAAAAAAAAAAAAAAAAAAAAATTGAAAAATTATGTTAATCACTCTTGATCTCCAGCCTTTTTTTTAGCATAGTTGGAACTGAGTGACTTCATACTGATTTTTTTCTTAACCCACCCTTAATGGATAGAGATTCACCTCCATTCATAACATTTTTCAGAAAGCGCTACCAGCTCTGAAACAATTTTAGAAAAAAATGAATTTGAATAAGTTTTTGGCTCCTGGCATCATGATTAGAATGAGAGAATTTAACTTTGGAATGTGATTATTTTGAAAAGGGAAGCACAAAGCTCATGTAGATGTCTAAGGTATCCCATATTTGTTAGAAAATCAATGGCATTACTTTATAACTATACTTCATACACATGGATTCTATTTTCTTTGGTTCTCCAAAGCCCTTTTTGCCACTCTATTGTTACATCACTTCTTTAGAGGTTTTACTCTTATCATTCATTTTCACCCCTACTCCACTCCCTGCTTTTGATAATATACATTTGAGGGGCATCAATATAGAATAAGAGTAAGGGTACCTTATTTTTCTATTGACTGCTTACTGGTCAAATGGAACTGAATCTCAAATTTATTCATCTATAAAATGAGGACAGATAATATTTTTCTTGCCTACCTCAAAGGATTTTTGATAGATTCATATGTAAATGAATGTGCACTAAAACCATTAAGTCCTCTAGATATGTGCAGTGATACGTTTTGTACTTTTGCTATACAGAAAGAATGGACTCCAGGAGTTGTGATTTCTGGGCACTTTAATAGTGTACAGGATCTCAGGTGGGATCCAGAAGGAGAATTTATCATGACTGTGAGTGCTGACCAGACCACTCGGCTCTTTGCTCCATGGAGGAAAAAAAACAATTCACAGGTAATTTTTTTTTTTCTGAATTTTACATGTTAAATAATATTGTTAGAGTTATGGAGGACATTAAAAATGGAATAATCCTGCAAATAGGTGAGAATAACATCTTCCTCAGATGGAACCAAATCAGCTTGAAAAATTTTGTTTTAATGTCCATATTACACCCACTTGTGTGTATACATAGATAATATATGAGGAGTATAAATTTTAAATTTGCTTCTACATTTGATCTGTGCCATATTTACTAAAACCTACCTTCTTTTGTAGTTATAACCTATTTCCAGCCTTTCGTCATTTGTGACACTCCAGCAACCCCCTTCATCCAGTCTCTTTCATCTCAGAAGTTTTGCTTCTCAGGCCAGTCTCATCTAGGCCTGTATTGATCTTTGAGGTACTGTAGAGCAGCTACAGACTCCTGGAGAGCAGTACGTACTGTGTTCTTAGCATTTGAGGGCACAATTAAGCACAGAGCTCTGAAACATCCCATTATCAGACCTAATTTATGTTCATGTCCCCATCTGAGAGATTGATATTATGGTCTGCCAGGAGGAACTGGATCCACTGATAGCAGACTTTTTTTCCCATTGGTCTTGAATGTGAAAAATTAAATCAGCATCTGATTTATTGCATTCTTCATTGAGGTTCTTTCCCATCATCTTTCTATTGGTTGATCCTGACAACAGTCTGCCATAGTTCTCTTTATGTACCTGGTTGTTTGTTCTGTATTTAGAGAAGAATATTATGGGTGGTGGTGGTAACAATTTTCATAAATCCCTTAAATCCCTCATCCTTTAAAGGGAGACAATTTTTGTAAGTTAGATGATTTAATTTTTGGTAGGATGGATAAGGCGTTATCTCTATGATTATCAATTGGGGAATACTTATAAATAACTTGCTGATTCATCTCTCTAAGCATCAGGTTATTTATACAACTTGTGAGGGTTCAAAAGAATGGCTCTTAATAGTTCTTAGTTTAAATGGTAGCTAGAAATGAGAGCTTATATAAAAATTTGTGTGCTTTTTATAGGATCATAGTAGCCTTTTGTACCAAATGCAGTTTTTTGGCCTGGATTATGTATATTCATTACTTTGCCTTTAAGGCTTCCATTTGACCCATGGCATCTCAGTATTCTAGATAAATGCTTTCTTTCTCTCTTGCTGAAATAAGTTTCTTTGGCATGGCAACAGTGAGAAGTCTTCAGAACTTAATAAGTGGAGACAATAAGGCATCATCAATAAATGTTCACTGAGTTACCGCTGTTATGCATGTCCTATTTATCAACCTGCCTTATTGTTTTATTGCCTTATTGCTCTAAGGAAAGGAATGAGATTAATTATTAAATTCCGAATTTCCTGCAAGTAAATAAGTTGCTTTAAAAACAACTTTAAAGTATTTTATTTCACTATTGTGTATCTCTGGGAGTTGGTAAGTCAAGTCAAGAAGCATTTATTAAATGTCTGCTTTTCCAGACACTGTGTTAAGTGCTGCAAATGCTAAGAAAGGTAAAAATAGTATTTTTTCTTCCGGGAGCTTCCAGGCTATTGTGGGTGGACAACATGAAGACAGTCATGTTCAAACAAGATACACAAAGGGATAATTGGAGAGAATCACAGTCCTAGCACTCACATTAATAAGGACCAGGAAAGGCTTCTTGCAGGAGGTGGGAAATATTTCTCATGGGGCAGAATGGTACCTGCTGACCATGTGAATGTTTAGCACTGTCATGTTAATATATATATAAAATTTTTTTTACCTCAACTCAGGTTTTCTCCTACTACTTCAGCTTTGTAGTAAGTTTTTCCCTCAGCTTTTGTAGGCAAAATCCAAGAATATAAATACCAAATGGAATGATTTCCTCCCATTGAGTTTAAAATAATTATTTGTTCAAAATGAACAATTTGTTAGATTAAAGTGGTGTTGCATTGCTTTTTATCTTGTAACTAGGTAACCTGGCATGAAATTGCAAGGCCTCAAATACATGGATTTGACATAAAGTGTCTAGCAATGATTGGTCGGTTTCAGTTTGTATCTGGAGCAGATGAAAAAGTGCTTCGAGTTTTTTCAGCTCCAAGGAACTTTGTGGAGAACTTCTGTAACATCACTGGGCACACAGTGAAAAAATTACTTTCTGGTGTAAGTATATACCATTTTTAATTAAATGAAGTATTTAAATTTGATTATTCTGGTCTAAAGAAATGCCCTCTATTTCATTTTCTTATCTTCCAAGCTATATATACTTTATACAAATTGTAAGAAAAATAAAATCAACTTCGGAACTATTGACTTGCCATAAATGTTTGTGGGCCTGCTGGCTTACAGGTATTTGTGTTTTACCAATAAGAATGTTTGTGTCGACAAAGAATGTTAGAAGGAATTTAAAGTAGCATTCAAATTTCAGCTTAATATACAACAGACTTAAAAATCACTCATTATTGCATTGTATGAAATGGATATTTCTCAAAGGTTACTTTGAGCTTGGCATTGTGGGAAATACTCAAGAAGTAAAATATGTGGGCCTTTCCTAACTAGGGAGGTTGAAGTGGGTAATATGAAATAATTACAGGACAGTTACATATTAAATTGTATGGAACTAACTATGAGTGCAAAAAGGACTCAGAGGAAGGAAAGAAGAATGTGGGCTAAAGTAAGGTGGGGAAGAAAAGAAAGATATATTAGACCTTAAATGAAGAAATGATTTATAGTAGTAGAAAGGAGGGAAAGCTGGACTTTTTAGCCAGAAGAAATTGTATGGAGAGAAGCAAGAATTATCACATTGAGGATCAGAAAGTAGAAGTGACTTACTAAAGTAGTATGGATGAAGTGGAATGGATAGGATAAGGTCCGATTATGTAAAATCTTAAAAGGAGGAATTTGAATGTGATATGGAAGTGTGATGTAAAGCAAATTAGAATAAAAAAAGACTAGAGGTAAAGGAAATCTGTTAGAAAGATTATGTGTTTGTGTGTTTCCTAGATTTATAGCTCTGGTATTCAGATTGTTGCATCAGATCATTTCATTTTACAGATTAGGCCACTGAGACACAAAGAAGCATTAATATATGTGATTTTAATAAACATATTTAGTA
This sequence comes from Sarcophilus harrisii, assembly GCF_902635505.1. Taxonomy (NCBI): domain Eukaryota; kingdom Metazoa; phylum Chordata; class Mammalia; order Dasyuromorphia; family Dasyuridae; genus Sarcophilus; species Sarcophilus harrisii. Next base: position 380,816,215 of record NC_045426.1, on the reverse strand, counting down.
TATAGTAATTCCATAAGTTATGTGATTCATCTAGGATCAGACAGGTAATAAGTGGCTGAAGGCGGTCTAGGATCAGACAGCCAACCAGCAAGTGGCTTAGTTGGGATCTGAATTCAAATGTTCCTGATTCCAAAACTGTATCTTATTCAGAACCCTAGATTAGGTATTAGGGATGAAAAAATAAAAACAACAATACTTACCTCTCTAGGACCTTGTAATATAATATTAGAATTTACAGTGTAACCCTTTTAGGCATGGTCTTATGAAATATTCTTTTTCCAAACAAAGTTCTATCCTATTTTTTGCAAAGTATAGTCACAAACCACTGAAAATGAGTGTTACACCCTTCTCACACCTATAGTCACATATTGTAGACCACTACAATTCAGTCACTTTTATCCAAATCTAACTTAAGATATGTACATTTTCTCACTGACACATATTCTTACATCATCCTCATGAACATCTCTCCTCTCTATCTCTTTGCTACGTGATGATCACATGCCTGTAGGGAGGTAGATGGAGGAGAAGGAACATGGTTTAATGGAGACAGTAAGGGGTTGGTGAATACACAAGACCTTTGTTAGCTAGCATGGCTAGAAAGATTTGGTAGACTAAGTGTGAATGGCCCACTTCAGACCACTAATGGTTGCTTCTAACCCTTATTTAGTGCTAATTTGTTTTGTTCAGCTTTTAGTAGCTTATGTTTTTTAAAATTTGACTATATCACTATTCTTTTCTTAACAGTATAGTGACCTTCCAGAAGGTGCTACAGTGCCTGCTTTGGGCCTCTCCAACAAAGCTGTTTTTCAGGGTAAGTCTCAAGTAATTTCAATCACAGAAGCTACCATTATTACCTATTATCTCTGTAACTGTGTTTAAAGACCTCTCTGTTTAATATTTGGTGAATTTCCTAACTACTGGGGTTATAGTTTCATTTTATTTCATGATTGAGTATGCTATTTAAGAAGGGCCTATGCATACTTCTTGTTGAGGGATATAACATTGAATAGAGTAAATGTAAAAACCTTATCTAAGGATCAGCTATATTCTGAGTAACTCAGTTCAATTAAAAATATTTGTTATATGCACTACTCTGTTTAAGGTATTATGTTAGGCTCTAGGAAATAATTTTTGAATGGTGAGGTACAAATAAAAATACAAATTAAATTTGATACCTGGTTTAATCAATGGTATAGTGAATGAAAAAAACCCTAGACTTGGAATCAAAAGGTCTAAGTTTGAATCACAGCTTTGTTGCTGTGTGACTATGGGCTTTAATTTCCTTGAACCTCAGGCCCTCTTCTGTGAAATTGGCATATTGAGGTTTCTATTCCCTGTGCTACGGATATATTGTAAGGAAAATGCTTTATAAATTAAAAAAATCTATAGAACAGGAATATGAGCTATATAGTTTTAAAAATTAATTTTTATCGATAGCTTTTATTTTTATATCATCTCTCTCAAAATAAAGGAAGCTATCCTTTATAACAAATACTTTAAAAAAAATTTAAAAGAAGTTGGAAAAAAGTTTTGAAAAGAAGTGAAAAAAAAAATCAAAAACATTAAAAAAAAAATCTGCCAGTATATACAGTATTCAATATTTGTGGAGCTTCTACCTCCCTAAAGACAGACCATAGCTCTTTTCAGTATTTCTTCTTTGGGTCCAACCTTGTTCTCTGTAATTTTGCAGCATTCATTTTCTATTTTGTAATAAGTTTTTTGGGGTTTTTTTTTTTTTTTTTTTTTGCATTTACATTACTGTAATCACTGGGTATACATATTTTTCCCTTGGCTGTGCTTACTTCACTCTTATTTAGTCTATGCAGGTCATACCATGTATCCCTCTAATAATCATATTCATTGTTTCTTATATCATAGTAATCTTCCACTAAATTTATATACCACGTTTTGTTTAGTCATTCCCTAGTCTATGGTTCCAGTACTTTGCTATCACAAAAAAAAAAAAATTGACTGTATATGAGAGACATTCTTTTTTCAACAGTGACTCCTTTTTGAGTATATTCCTATAGGTAAAAGGGCATGAATATTTTATCGACTTTATTTGAGTAATTTCAAATTTAAACCTTATATTTTTACTATTTATTTGAGATTTATACTCTGAATTTCTGAAAAGAACTTGAAGCAACTTGAAAACTTGAAATGCATAAAAACAAGATAAATTTTAAAATCCATTATTAAAGGTATTGGTAACATGGAAATAATCAGATGTCAATTCTGTGTGAATATGTGAGAGATCCCATGTCCTTTCTGGGATAGAGGCCTGCCATTCAGTGGCTGCATGATCTTTGGTAATTCCTTTAATTTTACAGAGCCATAAGCAGTTAGTTCTTAAGACTTAATTGAGATATATATGAATAGGTTACAGTATGTTTTGTAGAAGTTTGCATGCTGACAAAATCATTTTCATGATGATAATAAAAAATTCCTGTTTGAACTAATTGATGTACTTTTCTTAAAAGATTTAATCTTCTTAGGACAGTTATGGAACAGCAAAATTCATTTTTGTTATAGATGAAGTATGTTATAAGAGATTTTTTTTTTCTTGTGAAAATTCTGTCTGTAAAAATATATTAGAATCTATTGTGATAATTTGATAATTTTGGCAAAGTAAAAGCAGAGTTGAAAATTATTCCAAAAGTTAGGAGACTGAATTATTTTTCTAAACTGTTTGCCTTTGTGGGAGACAAAGGTAACAAATAGTTATAAAAGAAGGGTTATAAAGAGTCTTATTCCCACAGCTTCATCTTTTGCTAAACAGGTCAAGTCAATACTAGGTCCTGCTAGCATGGGTCTCTTTAAGAGTTACGGGACTCTGGTGCACAGCTCTGTGTTTGCTCTGAGACCTCTTTGAACAAAAGCTTTCTTGCTTTTTTATAATCTTACACACTGCAACTTGTTTTTATGATGCATTCCTTCACAATTTTACAGTGTTCCATATATATATATATATGTAGCTTTTTATTTACAAGTTATATGCATGGGCAATTTTATAGCATTGACAATTGCCAAACCTTTTGTTCCAATTTTTCCCTTCCTTCCCCCCACTCCTTCCCCTAGATGGCAGGTTGACCAACACATATTAAATAAAGTATAGGTTAAATACAATATATGTATACATGTCCAAACAGTTCTTTTGCTGTACAAAAAGAATCAGACTTTGAAATAGTGTACAATTAGCCTGTGAAGGAAATAAAAAATGCAGGCGGATAAAAATAGGGGGATTGGGAATTCTATGTAGTGGTTCATAGTCATCTCCCATAGTTCTTTCGCTGGGTGTAGCTGGTTCAGTTCATTACTGCTCTGTTGGAACTGATTTGGTTCATCTCATTGTGGAAGAGGATCACGTCCATTAGAATTGATCATCATATAGTATTGTTGTTGAAGTATATAATGATCTCCTGGTCCTGCTCATTTCACTCAGCATCAGTTCATGTAAATCTCTCCAGGCTTTTCTGAAATCATCTATGCTGGTCATTTCTTACAGAACAGTAATATTCCATAATATTCATACAGTATTCCTTTTTAACAGCAGTTCAAAATTTGTTTCTATTCCTCTTTTATTTTTGTATTTCTAATCACACCTTTCTCTCACTTAGTTCTCCAGTTCCCAGCTTTATTTTAAGTGGCACAAGAAGAACCTCTCTTACCCTTCCTCCCAATACTACGATACTCTAGCACTTCACACATGCCTAGAACATAGCAGATACTTAATAAATGTTTATTGATTGATTAATTGAGTCAAGATAAGCAGCTACTATCTACCATGAGTCTTCCTTTTTTTCTTATAGACTCCTACTATATGCATTACTCAGTCATTAAATAAAATATGACTGATTAACAAGTAAGCATTTTGTAGAGGGAGAGCCACTGCCTTGGTGTGCTTTGAGCCTCAATTTCACCCTCCTTGGCATGAATGAAGAGGCCCAATATTAAAAAAAAAAAGTGTATCCCTAATACAACTATTCTTTTTGTGACTTTTGACTTACATAGATAGAATTAGATGAACACTTGAAAAAAATAGTGCTTATTCTTATTTTGAAATGGATTTTTGATTGCATGGGTATAGGGATCTTCTGCTAAGGAATTTCCTTCTTCCAAAACAGATGGGCAGTTCTGCAATTTATTTTTTAAAAATATATTTTTATTTATTTTGTGAAGTATTTCCCAACATAATTTTTTTTCCCTCCAGAATCACACAGGTAGGAAGTATTAAGTATCTGAAGCTGGATTAAGACTCAGATCCTCCTGACTCCAGTACTGGTGCTCTATTCACTGTGGCATCTAGCAGCCCTTGTAAAACCAACTTTTAACAATTATTTTTTAAAATTCTGAGTTCTAAATTTTCTCCCTCATATTCCTTTAAGAAGGCAATCAATTTGATATCACTTATACATATGAAGTTGCACAATTTCATTTTAAGAGTTGCCCAGGAGAGATGAACCAAAGTAAATTGTTCTGGATGACAGAAACTATGTTGGAGGCAGGACTTGAAACCAGCCCTTTTTGACTTCCAATACTAGCTCTCTATTCACCATGTCACATACCTTTCAATAATAATAATTGTTGCTATTCATATCAAGTTTGCATAGAACTTCACGATTCACTACATTCATTTTCTCATTTGATTGAAATTTGAAGAGGAAGAATAAAGATGTGATAGGTCAATATATTTGATTATCTTTGTATTTCTTTTCTTAAAATAGGAGACATAACTTCCCAGTATGCTGAAGAAGAAGAAAGATTTGTTGGTGTTGGCCGTCAGTACCAGGACATTTGCTTTCAGTCTTTCAAACTTATTGGTAAGAAAGAGAAAATATTTTTAGTGTTAAGAACCACACCTAAGTGTGAAGGGGCAGGCCTATTCTTTGAAAGCCCCCACAGCTGTGAATCATAACATACTTGAAGGAATTGCAAATCAGCCTTTACTGAGGCAGATGATGCTTGTGAATTGGGAATAAAATAAATTGGAGGCAAAAGAGAAGAGGAGAGGGGTCAGAGTATGCAACTGCCTCTCAGTCTTTTTGTATTGTTATTATCCTTTCACATGAAGGGATCTGTTCTGCTGGTAAGAATTAGATTCCCAGCAATCACTAGCAGGTGGCTCCCATAACACCCAGCAGCCACTAGCAGGTGGCTTCCTAACATTTTTAGTGCAGTAGCTATTTGTTGTAATAAAGAGCCAAACTGACTTTTTGAGAGGAAAAGCAAAAAATACTTAATGCAAAATGTCAATTTTCTTTTTTTTTAAAAATAGAACCCCCTACTGAGGACCATCTTTTACAAAATACACTGTGGCCTGAGGTTCAAAAACTGTAAGTTACACTAGTTTAGGTACACATTAATTTTTTGATCTGATGACATAATTTTATCTTGATATTGAGTTGCACGTATTATGATACTTAAAAATTGACTTGCAAAATTGATGTGTACCAGAAAAAAGTAATTCTTCCTTTCAGCATATGAAGTTATAGAAGTAGACTGTATTTGGTTTCAAGGTATACATTTGTTTTCTTTTTTGTAGAGATCTGTGTTTGATCATTGTTAAGTACTACCTTTGCCCTTAGAAATCATAACCACTCTCTGCATAAGCTCATCATATTTCTTCACTGAAGCCAGAAATGATGTTCACTTGGTGACCATTTTTTGGGCGATTCATCTTTCTGATTCTAATCTTTTTTTTTTATTTTCAAAATATATACATAGTTAATTTTCAACATTCACTCCTTTTTTTAAAAAATATATATATATTATTTTTATTTTTTTATTAAATAACTTTTTATTGACAGAACCCATGCCAGGGTAATTTTTTACAACATTATCCTTTACACTCACTTCTGTTCCGATTTTTCCCCTCCCTCCCTCTCCCCTCTCCCCAAGATGGCAAGCAGTCCTATACATGTTACATAGATTACAGTAGATCTTGGATACAATATATATGCGCAGAACCGAACAGTTTTCTTTTGCTCAGGGAGAATTGGATTTAGAAGGTATAAATAACCTGGGAAGAAGAACAAAAATACAAGCAGTTTACATTCATTTCCTAGTGTTCTTTCTTTGGGTGTAGCTGCTTCTGTCCATCCTTGATCAATTGAAACTAAGTTAGATTTTGTCTTTGTTGAAGAAATCCACTTCCATCAGAATACATCCTCATACAGTATCGTTGTTGAGGTATATAATGATTTCCTGGTTCTGCTCATTTCGCTCAGCATCAGTTCATGTAAGTCTCGCCAATCCTTTCTGTATTCGTCCTGCTGGTCATTTACAGAACAATAATATTCCATAACATTCTGATTCTAATCTTGACTGTATATGGCAGACATTTATCCTCCCCAGTCTGCATGCAAAACCTTTCTAACTTGATAGGAACTGTGAGAGCTTGTGCTATATGGCTTTGCCTTTGAGAGCCCAAGTTTGCATCCACCCTGATATGAAATGCCTGTGTCTTAGGGAAGGAGGTTGTAGAGGAAGCAAAAATGCTTTAAGAGAGAGTGGCTAGAGAATTTGAATCATTAGATATTAAATACTCAATCTTTGGAGTAAGAATAAATTAACAGAAATCTAATTTAGTTTTAGATCTATTATTGGGTTGGTGCCATTTTGTAGAATGTTTGAATTGATTGAAAACTTATGTGCTTAATTGCCTGAGGAATGAGAGCTCTTCATATAGACTGTTAACCCTAAAATTTAGAGTCCTGAAAAAAGGAGAATTTGGGTTCAGACAGAGCAGAAAATCCAATATGAAGTGATTGAGTGAGGAAACTTATAGGTAGAGTCCAGGGGACCTTGGTCAGATGGCAGGTTTGACTTGAAGCTGTGCTAGTATATGTAGAGTACAGACGGGAAAGAAATGTCTTCTCCAGGACAGAGACCATCACTTGGAACTGATGGTGAAGTGTTAAGAAAGGAAAGTGATAGAGGCTAGAGGACCAAGCCAAGTGAAAACTAGTGCAAATGAAAAACAGTGCCTGTTCTCCAGACGCTCTCCTCCTCCTGGGAGAGAAAAACAAGAGAACAGACAAGGAAGTACAGGATAAGTGCAAGATGGAGAGGGTTCTGCCTCTGAGGGCTTTTGGGAAAGGCCAAACATATGGGACTCGGAGAGGTGGAGGGAAGGGCATAGAGCCAGGGAGCAGGAGATGAGCTCAGCAGATTGATCAGCCCATTTTGGCTTCAATGTAGTGTGAATGAAGAGGAGTGATGTGGAATAAGTCTGAGAACATAGGTCAGATTCACTTCGTGAAGGACTTTAAATTCTAAGCTCAGAGTTTCCATTTTATCTTGGAGGCAATGGGGAGCCACTGAAGATTCTTGAACAGGGGAACGCCACAATTAGATCTGTGCTTTTGGATCTTTATTTTGGCAGCTGTATGGAAGCATGGATTGGAAAGGGGAGAGACTAAAGGTAGGAAGACTAGTTAGTAAGTTATAGTAGTGCAAGTGAAAGTTGATGAATTAGTATGTGTGAGGCAAAGACAACTAGTTTGAGAGGTATTATGGAGATAAAGCTGATAAAACTTGGCAATTGATTGGATATAGGGAGAAAACAGTTGATGATAAGTCTGTTTGTAAAGCTAGCACACCTGGAAACATGATGGTGCCTTCAGCAGGAAAAAAAAAATTGGGGTAAGGTATTCCCAAAGTGTATAAGAGAGCACTTTTTTCTCAAGTACAAATTATCTGATGTATTCTAAGTTTTCTGTTTTGTTAGAAGTTTTTTTTTCACATTTGTTAAATGTTAGAGTTTTTTCCCATTGTGTATTCTGTAATAGCAATCAAGGGATAAACTACCTTTGAAGGTCTTCCCACATTCATTACACTCAGAAGGATTCTCTTTAATATTAATTGTCGGAAGTTGAGTAAGAATTCTATTCTGGGGGAAGGCATTCCCACATTCATTATGTCATTATACTAATTTATCACATGGGGTAATTGGTTATGAAAAAATTTATCAAAGGAATCATTTAATTAGTACCCCTCCTGGACATTAAATTACAAAAAAGATCTCTGTGTAGCTTCTCAGCAACACATCTCACCTTTTTTCCCCCTCAAATATGAAAACTCTAACTAAACATCTGCATTTTAGTGATATGTAGCCCATACTTTTCATACTTCTACAGGATTTAGTAACATAGCAAATTTCATTACTCAGATATTCAGTGAATCAGCAAATGCAGATGTCTGTGAAAATCCTTGCAAAAGGAACAGGCTTATATGGGAAGAGCACCCCAAAAAAGCAATGACTACATAATTACAGTCCAAAACAAAAAGAAAATATTCTGCTAGTTTTTTCTCTAGTGGAGCCTAAAAACAAGAATATCTGAGACTGACTTAAGAGTATCTCTCCTAAAATGCATTTGAGCCCTTGTATGGAGCATGACTCTAAACTCACTCTTCCAGATCAAGGCCAACTCCCCTTCAGGGATCTAAGGACCCTTTTGATCAGTAGGCCTGTCTTTCTCCATTGTCATTGGCTTCCACCAATGTTCCACATGTTCCTTATTCTTTCTACTTGTTAGTTACCAGTGATTAGTGCCCTAGTTGCATTTAGCTTTTTATAGAATATTTACTGCAAGAACAGAAATTGCAAGCATTTTCCCCTAATACTTGAGGCCATACTCTCCCTTATACCACCACTTCTATCCAGGGGGAGAGTGGGCTCATACTTAACATAAATTATCCAAGGCAAATACAGAGATGGAGGATTCAGAATACTTTCCTTTGCCATACTGGGTCAAACAGGTGTCTCTGGTTTTCAGTTTTTGTAATCTAGCTTCCTGCATATGTTGGCATGGATTCTAGCTCCACTTCTCTTGAACTTTGAGAGCTTGCAAAGTCAAAGCTATTTTCAGTCTCCTTTACCTAAAAGTAGGAAAGAATGGGCACATTAGAATCGGAAACAATAGCAAGCCCACCTGCACCTAGTTCATGTAAACTGGATGTAAGAGGATCTCAGACCTTTTCACCACCTATAGTTCTCATATTAATTGAACCCATTCAAAAAGGATCAAGATATTCTCTCTTTGGTAAGATCAGTTTAGTGGTCTTCACAGTGTGCAATTAGCCCAGATGGATAGATAGTGATGCAAATCAACTCCATGTGGACCTCTCATCACTCATGACCACATGTTGTATCCATAATTACTGTCTGCCTTCTATTAAATATGTCTTGTGACAGAGGCAACTGGATAGGGAGATATTGCAAGATCAGGGTAAATCCATCAGAATAAAGGAGATGTTCTGTTGATGAACTAGTAACAGCATGTTCATACATGAAGGAAAGCATTATTATTGTGACACATGGTAACTCCTGCCATCTGAAAAATAAATCATCCCTGTGAGTAAGAAACTGTGGTGTAAAATCCTTCTTAGCAGGAGAGTTATCTTCCCGAAGGAAGGTTTATAAAAAAAACAACTCAGTAAAGTAGGAGGAGGATGATAGATTGACAACAGCAAGAAGTAATAGGAGACAGCCAAGGGAGACACCACTTCCAGCAATTATTATCTATAAAAGCTCAGGCCTGTTGAAATTGGTTACAACCAGTGTTACAGGCTCAGTAGGCCCTTAGGACATCATTATATTTCAGCGCATACACAAGTGGATGCTTAGGACTTTCTTGAGCCATGCAGAAAAGGTTATGTGTTCAGTGTCTTGCTTAAGCAAGCATGGAAGTGTGTGGGAGGGCAGGAGGGAAGCAGAGAAAAGATGAACAAGACGACCAGATCCCAGAGACTTCTATTTTCCAAACTCACAGAGCTGAAATCTTTAGTGAGATACCCAGGATCTAAATGATCACTTCTCATTGGCCTGGGGTCATTGTTAATATGGGTACTGCCATTCCAGTGCTGATTGTAGTTTTCTCATCTTACCCATGTTTTCTGGTAAGTGCTCTGGAGTGGTTCTTAACTTCTACCCAGAGCTACCCACATTGTCTAAACTAAAGCAATTGATAGATGAGCTCTCTGGGCTTGGTGCTTAGTTGCATATATGCTAGACTCCAGAAATTCTCCATCTACTTGATTCAGATTTCTGTACTCTAGCCTTTTCTCCATCTACCCAAGCCTTGGATCAAGCAAGTCCTCAGCATATTTTGCCTGGCCTATTTCAGGGGCCTCTTTGTCCAAATTATTTACCTCCCTTTCTCTTCCTCCCTCCAAGACAATAATTTTATAGATATGCCATCATGTAAAAATATTTCCATATTAGTTATACATGTTAATTTGAAAAAGTATGTACTTGACTATAAGGGAACATCAGTGAAAAGATGTTTTGTGCCTGTTCTACAGGGGTATTTCCCTGGATTAGTCCTTTATGGGATAAGAGCTAAACAAATTCTTCTCTGAGAGTTTTTGTAAATTCTAATTTAGACATGCAGTATATTTTTCCTGTTTCCTCTAGCCATATTTAAAATATTCTGAAAGAGCTGTATGCCTGAGAGAGGCTTCTTGTCATTTTTTCCTTTCAGTGAAGTACATAGTTTACTTACTTTTCTTTTTCTTTTAGATATGGACATGGTTATGAAATTTTTTGTGTTGCCTGTAACAATTCAAATACTGTGATTGCTTCAGCATGTAAGGTACAGAATTTTTCTTATTTAATACAATATTTGAGATTAAATTTGTTTTTGGATATCATTGATCCTATGCAGGACTTATAAGAGTGACTTATTTTTAACCATAACTTATGAATTATTAATTTACATGATTGATATTATTACTACTGACTTCTCTTGCTCATTGTGCTCATTGTTCTTCCTTCTCCTCAATGCCTTGGTGTGCTGAGAAAGAATTGCTCCTGTTATGCCCCTAGAGAAGTTAGTATTTGTGAAAACCCTGACTCCTCATTGAATTCTGGAACCCATCCCCTCACCTTTCTGAACTCTGTCATCCCACCCCAATACCAGTACCATGATCACCATGGTCTTGTCTTATCCTAGCTTTCTACCACTCCTGCCCAAAGCTAGAGCCCTCTTGGCAGCTGGGCTAGTGGGAAAAGGGATCGAGCAGGAATTCCCACTATAGGGAGTGACATTTGTAGTTGGAACTATCAGGCTTCCTAAGTTGGAACTCAGATGGTGCAGTAGTAGATAGAGCACCAGCACTGAAGTCAGGAGGACCCGAATTCAAATTTGGTCTTGTACACTTAACACTTCCTAGCTGTGTGACCCTGGGAAAATCACTTAACCCCCCCTCCCCCCCCAATTACCTAAAAACAAACAAAAAATCTTGTGAAAATAGTGATTAGGTCATTTGTACCTGTTAAGCTATATTATATATTAAATAGGCCTTTGTGGACTAGCCTGAAAGCTTACTACCCAGTGTGCTGTTTCCTTAACTGTCTCCCTCTCTCCCACTTCTCAGCAGAAAAAGTGCTTGAAGTTCCCAAAAACTGATTCAGATTCCCAGAGACTGACTTCAGATGAATTTTCCCATTTATAACTTGTTAACTGGTTGAATATCTTCCAGGGATTGATGCTAGGAGTGTGTGTGTTATCTAAAGGGCATTTAATAGTGTATATGCTTCTGAATGATTGAAATGGGGACTGCAGCTGGACTGTGCATCTGAACCAGTTGCAACCCTCTTTTCAGATGTATACATTTGCCATTTTGCCTTCAGTTGCATTCTACCTATGCTAGTTTTTCTTGTTTTTTTTCCCTCCTGTCCTCCAGGCAACCAAGAAGGAGCATGCTGCTATCATTCTCTGGAGTACTACCTCCTGGAAGCAGCTTCAGAGCTTACTTTTCCACAACTTGACAGTGACCCAGTTGGCCTTTTCTCCAGATGATAAATTCCTCCTTGCTGTTTCCAGAGATAGAAACTGGTCCCTGTGGAAAAGACAAGAGAAAAACTCACAAGAGTCAGGTAAAAGGCAATGGGGAGGGGGAGGGGGGACGACCCTGTTACTGTGTGTTTCATCTGTTTCTGGTATTGGTTAGAAAAGGGGAAGTAGAGGTAATCTTGAAGTGACTGAATTCTGAGCACCACAATTCCATAAAGATGGTGGTCATCAACAGCCTTGCAACTAAAGGAAGAGAAAATATATAACAGGGTGACTGATAGGTAGCTCAAGATGGGGTGTATTGAGATATGTAAATTACAGCTTCTGTACTTGGACATTTTGTAGACACTAAAGATATTTTTTAAAAATCAGTTTTCCTATACAACTTGATAAATGATATACATTCAGTTATATTATGTGATAGAAATATTGAGCCAGAAATATAGCTAAAAACATTTAAAATTTTTTTGAAAGCAAAGTAATATTTTTAACAATTTGAAAAACTTATTTTCCAGCTGCAGTAAGAACAAGAAATTATAGTTCTTTTTCATCATTCTAGGTATCTAATCTATAAGTTCTTGGATTTCTTCCTAGCCATAGAGAGCCATAGAGGAAGCTGCTGACTCAGTGTATAATTGTGCTGGACCTGGATTGAGAAAGACCTGAGTTCATAGTGTGTTTATCTCAGTTTCTTCAATTGTATAATAGGGATGATAATGACACCTACTTTGAAAGATTGTTGGGAGGATCAGAGGAGATATTTCTAAAAAAACCCACTTAGCACAGTGTTGAGCACATGGTAGGTGTCCTGTACTGCGTATTTCTGTCTTCCCTCCCTCATACCAGTCACAGGCCATAAGATTCTGGATGAGTCCCTTCACCTTTTTTGGTCCTAGTTTCAGTCATTCACATGAAAGTGGTACCAGAGCACACTTGTCCAAGTGCCTAGGGGCTGAAAGGACCTCTACATGTCTTTTCTTTAGTAATTGCTAGTGAGTTCAAGACTGGGCTTTGTCAAGGGACAGGGACCTTACTAGGTTCCGGTTTGTGCAGGTACCATAACTTGGTGCTTAGGATGCTTTTTGGGGTTTTTTTTTTGGCTTTCATGTTCCATGATCATCAGTCCACTCACTAGGTAAGTGAACTTAGAGGGGCTCTCAGTCCTTCCCCATCCCTTCTTATCTCTTGGCTGTCTTTTGTCTGCAGCATCAGCTAGGCCTAGGGAACTATTCTTTTAACCTTGGGCTTAAACTAAGAAAACAAGATTCCTGGTACTTCATCTTTCAGTTTTCCCTCTTGAGAATGACTTGCTATATTTATTTACTAGTAATTCTGCAGCATTTTTGTCTAGCTCAATCCTGTTATGGGCAATTTTCCTTGAGTCTGCTAGCGATGATTGGGAGGGGCACACATTTTAATCCATTTGATCTCTGGTCCTTAAGGACTTGTTTTTCAGGAGGCTGTTTCACTCCCTTCTTTCAAAACTTTGGTTGTAAAATGTGGGCAGCAAGCATAAACAGACTTTCAATATTTGGGTTAAATATCCCAAATTGTCTGAAGAGCAAGAATAATTTCCATTGGAAAAGAAAACAATCTTTGATAATGTGCCTCTCATCATATTGTCCATGGCATCCCTGCCTCCAAATTGAACTAGCTGTCTTAGATGTATCTCACTGATCACAAGACTGATGGGTTAATCCCCCATCCCCATTACTGGAAAAAAAAAAAAAGAAAAGTGTGCATACTGATGATTGCAGGTCAAGTAGCACTGTTTATATAATACACAAAATTTTTTTTAACACTTTGATTTTATGTAAACATTTATCACATATAAGTGTTGCTAAGCATCATTATTTTTAAAATATTAGTTTTGGGGTAAAAAAGCAAATAGCTATCTCACTCAGTAGATGATGATTTTTCACCTGTGGATATATGTATTTTTTCCAGAACCAGCTTTTAGTCTCTGTGCGTTCACAGAAAGAAACACATCTGTGCATAAGAGAATCATTTGGTCTTGCGATTGGAGCCCTGATAGCAGATATTTCTTCACAGGGAGTCGTGACAGAAAGGTGATTTAAAAAAAAATTGTAAATCTTGTAAGACTTTCTCTAAAGAACTTGAGATACTGTCATGAAAATTTTTCAACAAAGAACATTCAGATTAAGTGAATACCAGGAGAGGGGGCCCAAAATATTAAAGGGGGGAGGGAGAAACAGCAGTGGGAGAGGAAAGAGATAATTGTTTCTAGTTGCAAATGGTGAGTCAGAATTTAGAAGATAGAAAGGACATCAGCAGACGTATAGTCCACAGTAGACACTTAGATGCTATCTGAGTACCTGACAAGCAGAATCCCCTCTGTAATATCCCTGACAGTTGCTGTCTAGCTTCTACTTCAGAGATTTCCAAGGAGTAGAAAACTTCTCTTTTCTGCCAGAAAGGCTTTTAGACACTTCTAAGAAGGTTTTCTCCACAAACCTTCTTTGACTTCCTTTTTAAATTTTATTTATTTATTTTTTGTTTAATTAAAGTTTTTTATTTTTCAGAACAGTGGACAATTCTTCAACATTAGCCCTTGTAAAACCTTGTGTTTCAATTTTTTCCCCTTCCCCCACGCCCTCCCCTAGATGGCAAGTAGTCCAATATATGTTAAATATGGTAGAAATATATATTAAATCCAATATATCTTTGACTTCCTTTTAACTACCACTAAATGCTCTTGTTTCTGCCCTTTGGGCTTGACAGAACTTTGAATTCTTCTTGTCACAACAGCTTCTAAACTACTTGAATACCATTATCATTGGCCCTTCTGAGTCTTCTTTTCTTTAGGGTAAAAACATTCCCATCTCCTCTAACCATATCTTCTTTGATATGGACTCAAGCCCTTCATCATTCTGTTTCCTCTGCAGCTCATCATATGCTCCAAATCAGATGCTAAGGTGAAATCTGACTATGAGACAATGTAAGGGACTTTGAGGAGAAAATGAGATGGTAACTGTAACATGCTTAGCACAATGTGTAAGCACTATATAAATGTTCACTATTATCACCATTAACTGATACTATTGAGAGCAATGCCTTCTTGACCTAGCCAAGATGTCATTAGCTTTTTGGGGGCCTGTCATCATCCTGCTGAGTCATTCTGAGTTTAAAAATCACTGAAACCTCTTGATTTTCTTCACAGAATCTTTTGTCTAACTCTTTTCCCCTCCACACACCACAGTCTTATGCATGAGAAGTTGATTTTTTTAACATGAGATAAAACTTTATATTTATCTTTGTTGAATTGATTCCTTTAGATTAGGCCCAGTGTTCCAGTTGATCAGATTCTTTTTGGATCCTGGCTGTCTCCTAGTATGTTGGCCTTTCTTTTCAAATTACATGAGCCATCAATCAGTGAATAATCAATGAAGTGTCTTATATATATCAGGCACTGTGCTAAGTAGGCTTAAAAGTGAAATAATCTCTGCCCTCAAGTAGCTGACATTCTACTGTAGGAAGACAACATAGACATATAAAAGGGTAGAGTATATCTGTGATTTCATTGTTACAGAGAAATAGTAGGGGATGAAACTCCTCCCAATGCAAGTTAATACCTTCTTTGCACATTTGTTAAATGAAGAACACTATCTAGAGCCCTGAGAGGTTAGGTGACTTTTTGTTCCTGTTATGCAGCCCAGATGTTTTAAGGACAAGACTTAGATCTTAATGATTTTCAAGCCAGCTCTTTTTTTTTTTTTTTAAATGATTAAAGCAATGTGTTTATTAAACATATTAAGAGTGTACAGATTACTAGAATACTATCATCCCCACCACTTCTCCATATCTAGATTTTCGTTTTACTTCATCTTGATGCACTTATCTTCATCTACTAAAAGAGGGCCTTGGGCAAATTCTTTTTTTTTTTTTTCTTTTTTTTTTTTTTTTTTAATTTAATAGCCTTTTATTTACAGGTTATATGCATGGGTAACTTTACAGCATTAACAATTGCCAAACCTCTTGTTCCAATTTTTCACCTCTTACCCCCCACCCCCTCCCCTAGATGGCAGGATGACCAGTAGATGTTAAATACATTAAAATATAAATTAGATACACAATAAGTATACATGACCAAAACATTATTTTGCTGTATAAAAAGAATCAGACTCTGAAATATTGTACAATTAGCTTGTGAAGGAAATCAAAAATGCAGGTGGGCATAAATATAGGGATTGGGAATTCACTGTAATGGTTTTTAGTCATCTCCCAGAGTTCTTTTTCTGGGCATAGCTGGTTCAGTTCATTACTGCTCCATTGGAAATGATTTGGTTGATCTCGTTGCTGAGGATGGCCAGGTCCATCAGAACTGGTCATCATATAGTATTGTTGTTGAAGTATATAATTATCTCCTGATCTTGCTCATTTCACTCAGCATCAGTTCTTGTAAGTCTCTCCAGGCCTTTCTGAAATCATCCTGTTAGTCATTTCTTACAGAACAGTAATATTCCATAATATTCATATACCACAATTTATTCAGCCATTCTCCAACTGATGGACATCCATTCAGTTTCCAGTTTCTAGCCACTACAAAAAGGGCTGCCACAAACATTCGTGCACATACAGGTCCCTTTCCCTTCTTTATAATCTCCTTGGGATATAAGACCAGTAGTAACATTGCTGGATCAAAGGGTATGCACAGTTTGATAACTTTTTGAGCATAATTCCAAACTACTCTCCAAAATGGTAGGATTCGTTCGCAACTCCACCAACAATTCAAGCCAGCTCTTTACACACTGCACAACACTGCCTTTATCTACAAAGAAAGGCAGAGACAGAAGTTGGGGAAAGGGTGGAACTAGGAGTTTGCGGGATTAAGAAAGAAGGTGGCAAATGAATCTGGAAGAAAATGTAAAATTCTAAGACATAGAGGAGGAGACACACAATCTCTATAGGTCTCTTCTTCCTTATCTGTGAATTGAGATTGAACTAAAATGACTTTTAAATTAACAACTGTTTGAAAACTCAGAAATCCATAGTGTATATTGACCTGGATTCCCACCAAATTGGGGAAAGGAGATCCTCCAGTATTATTGATGATTTCCTAAAAAGAAAGGCCAAAGCCTGCCGTTTTATCTGAGAATTAAAGCTGTACTAAAATCAGATAGGTGACTTCCATTGTCTTTGTGTTATCTAATAGTATGGGTGGAGTCTTTGCTTAGTTGATGCTATTTAATATTTATCAATGGTAAAAGTACACTTCTGCTCTCTTTGGGAATACTTGGGAATTCCAGCCCAATTTTCCTTTAATTATTTCTTTATCTATTATTTAAGTGGAATCTAGATTAGAAAATGGGTCCTTGTACTTTTTCTAGAAAGCATATAGTTCCAAAGTTAGGTCATCATGTCTTACATAATCTTATGTGATCAAAAGACTTCCAGAGCTCAGAACAGTGAGACCCACTCACTGGCAATGTGAATACCTGGCAAACATTCCTACATTTTAAAAAAGTAAACTGCATGAGAAGTTGGGTTTCATCTCCTTCAGTTTTCTGTTCTGTAACTTGATCATGTTGGGCATGATATTGTGAATTTTCAGAACATTAGCCACAGCATATTGCTAATTTAAGTGTAGGGGGAAAAAAGTCAAATATGAATTGAAAAAAAATCATTTCTATGATGGAAAAACATTCCATCATATATAGCTTTGTAATTTGTTCATTTGTATATCTTTTTTAGGTTGTAGTTTGGGGTGAGTGCAATTCCATTGGAACTAATGAAGAGAGCCCCATCTGTGATATTGGGCCCTGCTCTTCAGTTCTGGCTACAGAGGATGCAGTCACTGCCATCAGCATCAGCCCTGTGCTTACTCTTACTGGAAGGTATGATTGCATTCTGAGATCTTACTTTAAAGGGGAAAACATTTTAATTCTCATTTATTCATTGTAAGGGCAGACTCTGAACGGAGGAGCAGCATTGCTTGCCTGCCTAGTATTGTTCCTCTTTTAACTCCCTTTGTGAAGACTCTTGGCCTTTCAGAGTTGACCCCCAGTTAGTTCAAATTAATTTAATTAGATAAATTAGGTTAATTAGATAAATAAGATATGTACTAGGTACTGCAGTGAATAAAGCATCAGGAAGTCAGGAGTCAGGAAGATTCATCTCCCTGAGTTCAAATCTGACCTCAGACACTTCCTAGCTATGTGATCCTGGGCAAGTTACTTGCTTGCCTCAGTTTTCTCATCTGTAAAATGGACAAGAGAGGGAAGTGGCAAACCACATTAATATCTCTGTCAAGAAAACCCCAAATGGGGTCATGAAGAATTGGTCATGACTGAAATAACAACAACAAAAAAGATAAGGGACTAAAATGTAGATTTGTAGTCTTTCTGTGACAAATGTTTTCAGCAAACAGACCTTGAATTAATTCATTACAGGCCTTTCCAGCAGAGGTAAAAATCAAATATAGGCATGTTTTCTTTTAGATATGATTGATTCCTTTACATCCTGATAAGAAAATGCTTGTAAATCGGTTGTACAATTTATTCCTGCTGTTGAGTTTTGATGCTCACTTTACATCTTAAGTTTAGGAAGTGACATTGATGATAGTAGAAGTAATTTTAATACTTGTTGCTTTTTTTTTTTTTTCTTTAAAGATATATTGTTGCATTAGGATTAGAGTGTGGAAGGATCGATTTGTATACATGGGAGAAGACTCTCCAGAAACCATTATCATCAGATTGGACCAAATGCATAGAAACAAATCAGAGGTATTTTCATGTCCCACTCCCCACAAATAATATTTGTTTCCTTTTAGAGTTGAACAAAAGTTAGTGTGTTTTTTGTAATAAACTATATCCAGCTTTTACTTGGAAAGACACATGTAGAGACCCAGGTGCAGAGAAATGGCGAAATTTTTCTTCTTTTTTCAAAAACATGATATATTCCATTCCCAAAATGTACTCTTTTCTCCCATCATTCAGACTATTGATAGATAGAAGTAGGATTTATCCTAGATACCAGAGCCTAGGAGAGAAGGAGAATGGGGGAAAATTTGGGGATATTTTTGCTTATCACACAAGGTCTCCTACCTTGTTTAAGTATGAGAATTCGTTTTTTCATGGCTTCTCTTATTACTTGGGGCCTTTTTCTTTTTACCTCTTTGGAGTGTAGGTTTAGTAGTAGGATATTTGGATTAAAAGGTCATAATTTTTTTTATCATAAATTGAATGGTGCATATTGAGGTGAAATCCAAATTTATTTTACTGTTATAGTTTTCAAGGATACATTTTTGTGTCATGACTTTTTTATCTTTATTGTAGCCAAGGTCATACGCTCGCTGTCAAAAAACTGTGTTGGAGGAATTATCCTGGAAGAGCTGGACATGATGACCCAGACAACAGTGAATGGTTACAGTTGGCAAGCTGTGGAGAGGATAATTGTGTCAAAATATTCAGTGTTAACAGATATACAATTTAAAATAGAAAATTCACATTAAGAATGTAAAAAACCTCAGTCACGCTCTGGAGTTTCATATTTTGAAATTTTTTATATTATTTTTAAAAGAGAATTGTTTTTGTAATATCTAGAAAAAAAGCCTTGATAATACAATCAATGCTATCTAAATATTTATTTGTAAATAAATAAATTTTCTTTGTCTTAATTTAATTTGAAGTTCATTTTTATAATTATGTTTGACACTTTTATTTAGGGGCTAATTATCCTATTTGTGGGTTATTCAGATCCACTTGTTCTTCCTTCATCCTGCCAGTTTCAAAATTTTTCATTTTAAACTTATTCTTTTTTCACTCCTCTCTTCTGTCACTTATTGAAATCTGACTCCCTTCTGATGATACTTCTTCTCTTGACACCCTTTCCACCTTCTTCACTTCAGGGGATATCACGAAGCTATGCTGGGTTGGTTCTATTACAGATTTATGTGATTTAGTCTTAACTGGGCCTTCATAGCAGTATTGCCATTATTTTCCTTCCTAGGCACCTTGCTCCTTTTTTTCATTTTCATTCTCATCTTCATTCTGTCTGTCTGAGTGTCTTTCTGGGTTCATTCTCTGGTGCTACAAAAATGTCCACATCTCTCCTTAATAAACCTCTTTGGATCCTACCATCTCTTCTGGCTGTCATCTCGCATCTCGTCTCGCATTTGTGACTAAATTCAAGGAAACTGTACACTTGCTGCCATTTCCTCACCTCAATTTTTTTTTTTTTTAATTTTCCCTGGCTACATGTAAAAACATTTTTTTTTTTTGGTCACACATATACATTCCTTTTTTTTTTTTTTAAACATGAATCATATTGGGAAAGAAAAATCAGAACAGGGAAAAACCACACATTCTCATCACTTCTAAAGCAGTATTGTTTCAGCTTCCTCAATCAACTGAAATTACTCTCTCTACAGTCACTTAATTGTTAAATCTAAGGACATAGTTGCAATCCTTGCAAAGGGTGATGATGTCAGTTACTTTTCTTCCTCCGGGTATTCTCTTTTCAGAATTTTATGACAACATTCTCTCCTGGTTATTCTCCTAGTTGTCTGACTGATCCTTCCCAATCTCTTTGGCTGTATCTTTGTCCAGGACATGTCCATTCACTCTGTTCATGGCCCTCTTCTCTTTTTCCTCCATGCTACCCTTGCGTGGTGATCTCATTCATTCTCATAAGTTTGATTATAATCTCTGCTGTGATTTCCAAAGCTCATGGCTAGTCCTAACCTGTCTTCTGAGTGTCAGTGTTGCATCACTTATTTTTTTTTTAATGATCATTCTTTTTTAATGTTTATTTAGTATATTCAAAACAAAAAAAATGTTTTTAACATTTGTTTTTACAGTTTTTGAATTCTGGGTTCTTTCTTCTTATCCCTACCCAAAATTAAGAAACCACATGTAAAGTTATACAAAACATTTCCATAAAAGTTAAGTTGTGAAAGAAAACTTAGATCTCCCACTCTAATGAAAATTACCCTCAAGAAAAGTTGAAAAAAAAAAAAAAGAATGCTTTAATCTGTATTCATATACAATCTGTTCTTTCTCTGGATATGAATAGCGTTTTTTCATTATAAGTCCTTTAGAGTAGTTGTGAATAATTGTAAATTACTTCAAGTCATTTACAGCTGGTCTTTCCAGAATATTTGCATCATCTTTTGAAAATCTCAAACTGCATATCCCATAAGATCTCAAATTCAGAACCAAAGTCATCTTTTAATCCATATGCACTCTTCTTCTATACCCAGGCTTAAAACTCTGTTGTCATCTCCAATTTCTGTGTGTCTTAAGTTTATGTATCCTGTTACTAAATCTTGTTTCTTTCTTCACTATATTTCTCCACTGTGTCCCCCATTCCCACCCATGTAACTTACCACCCTATTTCAGACTCTGGAATATTGCAACAGCTTTCTAATTGGTCTCTGTGTCAGTTCTCTTAAAAGTGATTTTCCACAGGTCTGTCTAGATCACTTCCTTACTCAATAAATTCCAGAGACTCTATTACTGCCAAAACCAAATATAAATTTCTCCTGCATTTAAAGCTATTCATGTCCTACCCCATTCCTACTTTTCTGGGTTTCTTTATATACCTTACTCTCCTCCATGCACTCTACATATATCTGATCTTGCTATGTCTTGCAAATGACACTTTTTCCACATGATTTTTTAGTATTTAACAGCTGTCATGTTGATTTTTAGATTTTTTTTCCTTCTCATAATAACTTCTCCATTCTTTTAGTCATTCCTCATATAATATGATCTTAGATGCCTTAATCTCAGCTCATTTTGCAGATGAGGAAACTAAGACAAACAAAGTTAATTAAATGACTTGTCCAGCATCACTCAGGTAGTGATGAGGTCAAATTTGAACTCAAACTTTTGTCTTCCTAATTGTTGACCCTGGGACTCTGCACCATGGCACCACATACCTGTGATTGGGAGTGTCTGTTCTGAGCACCTGAAGACTGTCTAGCTGGATGATGAGTGGGAACAATTTATTCCAAAGGCCACCAGAATGATGGAAGACTGGCTTAGAGCTTGGTCAACATTGAAGACCCCAAAGACCATCACTAATCCTGACTTTTGTCCTGGCACTGGATTCTGGTGACTGAAAGAGAGGGTGAGGCTGATAGCTTTGTGCAACTCTGTCAAAAACACAACACCCACCAGTCAAGACATCATTCTGTGTTGTCATCGGTCCTCCAAAAACGAAGGACAAACGATGAGAAAAATTGGAAGTTTTCTTAATTGTAAGCTTCAATTTATATGACAGGATGATATTCTGTCTCTTAACAAGAGATGATAAGATGTTTTGATGAATACAAGTTGAATAATAACCAAAATGAAGATGTTAGGTAATAGTCTTAATAAATCTGGGTTATATCAGTAAGTTTGCCAAGTCTGTGATCTCAGAAGCATACTTTCCCTACAGACCATAGGGACCTGAAATTTCTTTGTATGTTTCATGATGAATGTGGATTCAGAGTGAGCTGGGTTATTTGGATTTGATCTAATCTCAATTTCTTCTCGTCTACCTTCAAAGGTTGGTATTATGCCGTATTCATTCCACTATTATTCAATAATATTGAATATATTCCAACATAGACTCAGAGTGGAATACAGATTGCTAAGATTTTCTCAAAGCAAACAGCCTCTTGGAAGATTGGAGTCTAACATATAATCGGTTAATGAATGCCATGACATCAGATTTCCAGCTTGATTTATTTTTACACACCTTAAATTGTCTCAAAATAGTTTGTTGGGTTATTATCCATTTTAGTTAATGAGGACTTAATGTCTATCTATCTATCTTTCATAACTCACATCTGATTAATATCCTTAGAGTAAATTTAAAGAAAGTTTTCCTAAAGAGGAAAAATAATAGTATATGAATTATAGAATTTTGATTTTTTTAAAAAAATTCATATGTCCAAGAATGTTGTTTCTTTTTCAGTTGTATCTGCCTTTGTGACCCTATTTGGGGTTTTCTTAGCAAAAATATTGGAATGGTTCACTATTCTAACTCATTTCATAGATGATGAAACTGAGACAAGCACAGGTAAATGACTTGCCCAAGGTCGTATAGCTAGTGAGTGTCTGAATCTGGATTTGAAGTTATGAAAATGTGTCTTCCTGTGGCTATCTTCAGCAATGAGAGGATCCAATTCAGTTCCAATTGATCAGTGATGAATAGAACCAGCTACACCCAGCGAAAGAACACTGGGAAATGAGTGTGGACTGCTTGCATTTTTGTTTTTCTTACCTTTCTAAATCCGATTTTTCTTGTGCAACAAGAGAACGGTATAAATACGTACACATGTATCATATTTAAGATATACTTTAACATGTTTAACATGTATGAGACTGCCTGCCATCTAGGGGAAGGGATGGAGGGCAGGAAGGGAAAAGTTGGAACAGAAGTGTTTGCAAGGATCAATGTTGAAAAATTACCCATGCATATGTTCTGTCAATAAAAAGCTATAATAAAAAAAGAAAAGCAAAGAAAATATATCTTCCTGACTTGAGGCTCCAAGTCAGTGCTCTGCCAATCAAGCTGCCCTTTCCAGAAGGAGGCATGCATTTTTGAGTATGGCCAGTGTGTGAATTTGTTTTGTCTCAGTTTCCAC
Organism: Sarcophilus harrisii; assembly: GCF_902635505.1. Lineage (NCBI taxonomy): Eukaryota > Metazoa > Chordata > Mammalia > Dasyuromorphia > Dasyuridae > Sarcophilus > Sarcophilus harrisii. The sequence goes on along the minus strand of NC_045426.1, from coordinate 380,792,815 downwards.
CATCTGTAAAATGCATATAATAATAGTACCTACCTCCCAGGGTTGTTAAGAGGATCAAATGAGATAGTAATTGTAAAATGCTTAGCACTATGCCTGACACTATGCCTCTACTCCAGATGTTCATATGGACTATTTGTGCCCGACTTCTGGTAGAGCCTTTCAAGATCTCATTGGTCTGATCAGCTATAGTTGGACACTCTGCATCTTGACCCCACAATAATGATGCTATTTTGGTCTTTAAGCATGAAAAATAATCAACTACTAGGTCTGTCCGCAAAAACAAAACAAAACAAAACAAAGAAAAAAGAAAAGGATCCAAAGCATTTATAACAACTCTTTATGTTATATATAATTATATGTAACAACAAACCTCAAATTGGAAACTAGGGGGATATGCTCTTAAAAGATCAGTAAACAAATGTGGTATATGCATGTAATGGAATATTATTGAAAAGGACAATTTCAGAGGAAAATGGAAAGACCTCTGAATTGATGTGGACTGAGCAGAAGGAGACCAATGATAGTGTTATAGAGAAAAAACGACTTCAACAGACTATAGAATTTGATCAGTGCACCATTACCATCATTACTTCACAGAGAGCTGATGAACTTAAATGCAAAACATTTGTGGACAGTGTGGATTGACTAAAGTAGGAATTTGTTTTGTCAGACTCTGTAGCTGCATGTTGAGAACTTTATTTTTCAGGTTTGTTTGTTTTTTTAAATTCACTTAATGGGCAGGTTATAGTGGGAACATTAGATTAATTTTTTAAATATCTTTTAGAAAGAGCCATACTTGGAAAACTACACAGGAAGAACTAAAAAATTGTTCATTTTCCTTCTGTTTGCCTTAATTTTCTCATTTGTAAAATAAATACAGTTCCCACCTTAAAGTATTGTTGTGAGGATCAAATGAGATAATAATTGTAAAGTGTTTAGCATTACACCTGGCATATAGTAAATAAATATTAGGTGTTATTAATAATTTTGATCAGACCAAGATAATTCTGAAGGACTTATGATGAAAAATGCTAATCACCTCCAGACAAAGAACAGATGGATGCAGATTGAAACCTACTGTTTAAATTTCTTTTATTGTTCTTGTTTTTTGGTCTGTTTTCTTTTACAACATAACTGATATTTTTTTATGCCTGTATATATATATAACATGTCAAATTGCCTGCCTTTTCAATGAAGGGAGAAGAGAGAGGTCTCCAGTGATATCATATATTGACTCTTTCTTCTTTTGATCAAATACAAATCATTTACTCTGAGTTTCCGTGCCATTGCACAAATGACTATTCCTACATTTTTTCCTTGTCCCCCAAGTACCATTATCTTACTCCTCCCTCTTCATTTTGACAATGCATTTATTGTTTGTGCTCATCCTAATGATATTGCTGTACCACCCTTATCCCCACACCCACTATGAATGTTTCATGGATCTAGGTAAACTTTCTATGTGAACATTACTCCCTATGAGTTTTTTGTTTTGTTTTTTTTTGAGGGAGGCCCATCAAATTATCTAATTAGCTTAAAAAAAAAAAAAAAAAACCAAACTAATAGTCAACAACATTCCCAAGACTTTTAACAAATGGGTGGATAGGATAGGGAGGATCATTTAATGAGGACTTATACATTACATAGACTTTGAGGGAAGAATTTCACTTAACATTTGTTAGTAAAAATTGCTTTTGCAAATTGAGAATATAGTTTTAAGACACAATCATACCAATGTTCCTATAAATAAGATGAATAAATTATTACTTTACTTGACACAAGATCACTTAAGTACCAAGGAGAAATGATGCAACTTTTAGCATGGTGTTAGAGGGAAAGGAGTGATATAATCCCTGTTCTGGCTATTCAAAAAAGAAAGTGGCAGATAAATGGTGAGAGAGAGAATATTTGAGAAATAATAAGACAACCAGTTTGATTAGATCACAATATATGTGTGAAGAATAAGTGTAATAAGCCTGGAAAGACTAAGTGGATCCAGGTTGTCCATTTCAATTGAGTGGTAAGGTCAAAGGATTGAATGCTTGAAGCAAATGGTTGAGAATTGAGAGGGGTAAGAAGGTGGAGGGCAGCTAGGTGGCTAAGTGGGTAAAGTGCCAGGTCTGGAGTCGGGAAGCCAAATAAGGTTCAGACACTAGCTGTGTAACCTGGGCAAGTCACTTTGTTTCAGTTTTCTCATCTGTAAAACGAGTTGAGGAAGGAAATGACAAACTACTCTGTTATCTTTGCCAAGAAAACCCCAAATGGGGCCATGAAGAGACTTAGGTATTAACTGTACAACAAAGAGGATGTGGAGACAATCGTTGTAGATACCATTTTCTAGGAGCGTGGCCATGAAAAGTGAATATTCTCAAGACTAACCCCTCTACCTGTTCTCATACCTATTTTTTTCGAACTCTTCTTCCTTTCCATCTCAGATCTCCCTTTCTATAGGGTTCTTCCCTGATAATAATTAACATTTAAGTAGCAACAACTGTGTGCCAAGTATTGTGTTTTACAATTATTATCTCCTTTAACTCTTAAACAACTCAGGGAGGTAGGTGCTATTACTATCTCCATTTTACAGGTAAGAATGAGATGAACAGCTAAGTGACTTGCCTAGAGTCACATAGCTATAAAGTACCTGAGGTCAGATTCAAACTCAATCTAATTGTTCCTTTTACAATAGGCAAATATACCCAGGTATCCTCCATAATTAGTAACTTTCACTTGATCTTCCCATCTTTTCAAAGTATCTTCCTAGATCTCTCCTTCCTTTCACTCTCTAGTTCCTATGAAGTTTTCTATTCTCACTTCCTCTATTTTCTTCATTATCCATTCATTTTGTAGCCCTTTGCAATCTGTTCTTAGTCACCTCCACTCAACTGAAATAGATATTTTTAACATCTTTTAAAAAAAAAGTTTTGAGTTCCAAATTATATTTGTTCCTCCATCTTTACCTTCCCCTCTCACTATGATTGAAAGCAATCAAATATAGGCTATATATGTGCAAGGATGTAAAACATTTCCATATTAGAGCTCTTTCTCTGGAGGCAGTTGCTTTATCATTAGTCCTTTGGGATTGTCTTGAATCATGGTATTACTGAGAATAGTGAGGTCATTCACAAGTCTTCATGAAACAATATTGTTGTGCCCAACATTCTCCTGGTTCTATTCACTTCAGTGTGCATCAGTTCATTTAAGTTTTCCCGGGTTTCTGAAATCATCCTTTTATATTCCATTATAATCACATATCACAGTTTGTTAAGTTATTCCTCAATTGATCAATATCTCTTCAATCTCCAATTCTTAAACACCACAAAAAAGAGCTACTATAAATATTTTTGTACAAATAGTCCTTTCCCTTTTTTTGATCTTTTTTTGGAATGACATAGATGGATCAAAGGGTATGCATAGTTTTATAGGCCTTTTATAGTTTCAAATTGCTCTCCAGAATAATTAGATCAGTTCACAATTGCATATACAGTGCATCAATGTCCCAGTTCTCCATTATCTCTTCCAATATCCATCAGTTTCCTTTTTAAATTTTATTAATCAAGCTGATAGGTGTGAGTCAGTACCTCAGAGTTGCTTTAATGTGAATTTCTCTAATCAATGGTGATTTAGAACACCTTTTCATATAATTTTAAATAGCTTTGATTTCTTTGAAAACTTTCTGTTCATGTCCTTTGACCATTTATCAATTGGGGAATGACTGGTTGTTTTTGTTTGTTTATTTGTTTTGTTTTGTTTTGTTTTCTATATATTTGAGAAATTAGCCCTTAATCAGAGATTCTTATAATAAAAAATTTTCCCCTCCTTTTCTGCTTCCTTATAATTTTGCTTGCATGGTTTTGTTTGTGTAAATACTTTTATTTCCTTAAGTACTTAAAATACTTTTAAATTGTATATAATCAAAATAAACTATTTTACATTTTGTTAGGCTCTCTCTCTCATTTGGTCATAATTCTTTCCTTATCCTTAGATCTGACACATAAATGGAATGAGTATACTTAAGCTTTGTTTTGGAGATTTTTCCTAAAGTTATTACAGTTTGAGGAAAATAAACCAAACAGACAGAGAAAAAAGCCTGCTTTCATTTCCCAATCAAAGTCCATATAAGTGTAGAGACCACCTTTTCGTGGCTGGTATTTTGGGTCATGAATAATATAGACAGTTGTCAAAAGTACATTTCCAACTCTCATCCTTATCCTGAGCCTGTAATCTCAGATTGTTAACTTTGGTTGCACATTTCTCCCTAGGTATTCCACAGACACCTCAAATTAAACATGTCTAAAATAAAACTCATTACTGTATCCTCAAAACCTTCCCTTTCTCTAACTTTCCTATTTCCATCAATGATATGACTATTCTTCTAGTCTTCCAGGCTTATTGCCTAAGAATCCCAGTCTCTTTTACCCAACACAGCCAATCAGCTACCAAGACCTCCATAATATTTCTTGTATCCACCTTCTTATCTCTTTTTTTTTAAAAAGTCACCATCTTGGTTTAACGACTCTTTCCCTCTCACCTGTATCATTGCAATAGCCTCCTAATGGGTCTTCCCATTGACATAGCAAGTCTCTTCCCTCACTAGTCCATCTTTCACATAGTTGCCAGTCTGATAGTTATAAAATGCAAGTCTCAACAAGAAGCTTTGGAACATATCCAGAAATTTCTTCTAGGAAAATATCCTGTAAGATAAAAAATACAAACATCTTTGGTTTTTAAAGTCTTTTATAATCTGGCTTCAAAATATCTTTCCAGGCTGATTTCACATTACCTTCGCCACCCCTCTATATTGTAACCAGACTGACTCTACTTGGTCTTTCTTCTACGTGGGATTCTATGTCCTTGCTCGACATTGGCCTAGAATGTCCTCTCTTCATCTCTAGCTTCTTTTAAAAGACAGCTTGGGTGGCTAGGAGAGAAAGGCTTTTTTGATATCCCTAATTATTAAATTTATTATTATATATTTCCTGTGTGCATATCTGTGTTGCTTTTTTCTCCAGTAAGATAGAAAATTTTTGAAGACTGTTTTGTTTTATTTTTTCTGGTATCGTCAGTACCTGACATCTAGTAGATACTCAATAGATGACATGTGATGTTAGGGGAGAAATTTGGACTGAGAGGTTGTATTTATGGCACTAGTTGATAGGATTAAGAGAGTATTGGGACCTGGTCATATGTTTATTATAACACTAATAACATATTATATATTGTTTTAATTGGTAAAACATTTTCCTCACAAGTGAAGGCAGCCCACATCAGATTGGGCAGATTGTGTTTTCCTTAAATTTACAAGATAATTGTCATTTAAATCCATTATCCAAAGGCAGGGTGCAATATTTGAGATGACCATTAGGTGGTAATGTGCTCAAGTTACTGGCCAGGTGGTCTTAATCAGAGTTGTTTTGGATGTTCAGTCCTGTAAGGCTGTGATCCTGTGTGGGGTTTTCTTGGCAAAGATATTGAGTGGTTTGCCATTTCCTTCTACAGATCGTTTTACTGATGAGGAGGCTGAGGCAAACAGTGACTCACCCAGGGTCGCACAACTAAGAAGAGTCTGAGGTGAGATTTGAACTCAGGAAGATTAGCATCCCTCTGACTTCAGGCCCAACACTCTAATCACTGCACCACATAGTCGCTCTTATGTAATATTCCCATTGACCACCACAGGACTGTTGGCCCACAAATACTAAAAAATACATCATTCTTCCCATCATTGCTGGATTTCTTGAGGAGACAAGAATTGAATTTTAATTTAAATTAGGTAAGTTAAAATGAAATATTCAAAATTATTCAAATAAAAGTCTATGACTTTCCCTTTGCCCATATCTGATTCTTACCTTATGGACCAATGACCTCTATTTACTATGAGGGTGCATTCATTCAATTCACTATGATTGAAAATTTTATTGAACAACAAAAATGCAAGGAAGATTATTAAATAGTTCTCAGATGGAGTGTCTCTCCCTCCAAACACATGTTCCAAACCTCCTCCTACCTTTATTTTTGCATTTAATTTTTAATTGGTTTATCTTATTTTATTTACATTTAAAAAACTTGTTTATTTTTTGGAGGCAATTGGGGTTAAGTGACTTGCCCAGGGTCATTAGCTAGGAAGTGTTAAATTTCCAAGACCACATTTGAAGTCCTCTTAACTTCAGGTCTGGTGCTCTATCCACTGTGCCACCTAACTGCCCCTGCATTTTTTTTGAGATTAGACTACTTCATTCTTTGAGATTGGGACAAAAGAGGAAAGGGAAAGTAAAGATGTAGAGAGCTTCTGAGATGTAGAATAAGAGAGGCAAGGGAATTTATAACATATGGTCTTAATCTCAGTAAGGCAGAAAGCAAGATCTTTTCCCAAGGGGTTAGAGAAAGTATTGTGAGTTTCAGAGGAGAGGAAAAGTGTTGTAATCCCACTGTGTTAAGAATTAGAGATGAATTGCTATAACTTGTTAGTACTAGAGTTATTCCAGAAATTTGATCAAGTATAAGTTATTCTAGATAAACTAGAATGTGTCTCAGCCTCAGCCTTGGGTCTACTTTATATCCCCTTTGTTCAGAGGAGTTTTTTGCAAACTTCAAAGGGGATGAAAGATGCTGAATTGCCCATCTTCTCATTGATGTCCTAGCAGCATTCTTAGTTAAGCTGAGAACAGTATCTACATTGGGAACTGAGACTAAATGGGATTCATGGCTCCCCAAAGAAACCAGCAAAGAAACTACATCTGAGAACTTCTTGAGTATCCCACAAATTGAAGAAAAAGACTTCCAGCAATTAGGAACCATGAGTTGTCCCTATGTCACATGTGCTAGTTATGCTTGAACTCTATTTACTTTCAGGAAAGTGTGTTACCCGGCTAGTAGAGGAGCATATGTTTTGTAAAAAACTACTCTTTACCATCTTAGTAAATACCTTTTTCTAAAATCTATTTAAGATTTTCTGACTAAATTAACTTTCAACTGACCAACTTAGGGGAAAATATACTGGTGGGAGGTTGAGCCAATGGCATTGAAGAATCCCCTCCAATTCCTCAGGGGGGATTTTCAGTACCTGAGTAAAAAATCTAACCTTGCTCTAAGAGTTAAGGCTCATCTGTGAGCATGGGAGTGGGATAAGGGTCATCACTGAATATATAGATTATAAGGACAAATATGGTAGGAAGACATGAAAGGAGAGGCTACTGAGTGATGGTCATAGAAAGAAGAAGTGGTAAAGAGGACCTCAGAGTGTGCTGACTTGTCAGATTTGTTCTGAATTATAGGATTAGAAGAACAATGGGTAGGAATTTGCTCAACAAGGGTCAGGGAAATATACAGTATGGACAAGCTTGAAGATTAAATTATCCCTAAATTCTAATGAACATGTTAGTATAAAGGAGGACTCAGCCAATGGTGTCTTCCAAAAGGATTCATTTCTTTGAACTGATTTAGGAGATCTCAGAAGCAACCTTAAAAATCCGACTAACTAGAGGGTGAATGATTTGCTTCAGATTCAAAATTATGTCTTCTGATTATAGGTTCTGGGCTTTCTCCCCTACATCAATCACTAGGAAGAGGATTAGAGAGCAGAGGGACTGTGAGTAATTTAAATAGGGGAGGAGTTAACAGGAGAGATGGACAAAGAAATAGGATCTTGTGGACAAACTTCACTAACTTTACAATTTTGTCAAAGGTCAGCCCTGTTTGTATTCAACAGCAAAGACAAATAAAAGTCATGCTTAAGAGATTTTTGGTCTTGAAAGCTGAGCCACATGACAGGTATAGGTCAACTTCACTAGATGCAGGCTGTTCTTAGGAATTCTCTTTTTAAAATTTTTATTATTATTTATTGCTTTTTATTTACAAGATATATGCATGGGTGATTTTTCAGCATTGACCCTTGCAAAACCTTCTTTTCCAATTTTTGCCCTCCTCCCCCAACCCCTCCCCCACATGGCAATTAGATCCATACATGTTAAATATGTTAAAGGATATGTTAAATACAATATACGTATACATATCCATGCAGTTATTTTGCTGCACAAGAAAAATTGGACTTAGACATAAGGTAAAAATAACCTGAGAAGGAAATAAAAAATGCAAGTGGACAAAAACAGAGGGAATGGAAATGCTATGTTGTGGTTCATACACATTTCCCATAGTTCTTTCGTTGGGTGTAGCTGATTCTCTTCATTATTGAACTGTTCTTAGGAGTTCTGATTCAATCAAAGTCTCTGTTGGCTGCAAGGAGAAAGTAAGTACTCAGTGGATTCTAGTCTCTCTTAATACTTTTAGTTCCTCAACCTCAGAACTCAATAGATTATTAGGCATTGATAAATAATATCAATTAAGCAACAAATATATTTAAAATACATTTTATTAATATATTTTGGTTTTTTCCATTATATTTCTCCCTAATATTTTTCCTCCTCTTCCTTCCTCCTTCCTTCCTTTCTGCATCTTATATAAAATGATATTTTTAGACAAAAAAAGAAAAAATGAGCATAACTGATCAACATATCAGAAAGAGTTTGAAGATGCAGAGCACTTGTGGCCCTCCCACCTCTGCAAAAGGGATAGCTCTCTCCTTTCCTGCAATGATTATTCTTTATAATTTTGAAAAATTCACTTGATTTTTGTGTGTGTGTGTGTGTGTGTATATGGCTGTTTTTTCATTTGTGTATATGTGTATTGTTTTCTCAGATCTGCTTGGCATCAGGTCATATAGCTTTTCCCATAACTCTCTGTAATCATCATATTCATTATTTCTTATAGCATAATAATATTCCATTACATTCATGTATCACAATGTGTTTAGTCATTTCCAACTAATGACTATATTTAATGAGTATTCTTTGTTATCACACACACAAAAATGCTGCTATAAATATTTTGGGGTACATGGGGATTTCTTCTTGTCAATGACATCCTTGGAATATCTGGGTCAAAAGATTTGGACTTTTTAGTTACTTTATTTTGTTTTTTTCAGTTTACTTGTAGCACTTTTATTTTTCCTTACACAGTAACTGTGTTTCCTTACACAGGGAGCATTACAATTCTCAACTCTTACAATGACTTAAAAATTTTGGTATTCTACTGTCATGTGAGAATATTAAAGTGATGTACAAAAATCTTACGCAAATTAACTAGATGCACAAATTTACAATTTATTTACAAGCTTTTTTTGCAACTCAAAGTTGAGTAACTTAGCCCCATGGCATTGGGAGAAACAGTGGGTTAAGAAAAAATAACTGAGCCCTAAGACTTGGATTCAATATATATATTACTGCTTAGGAGGGTGGCAAGATATAATATACATTTAACAAACTCTTGCAAGCCTTAGGAGAAAAATTCTGCAAGTCATCTCTTTTAGATGCTGGAAATCTGAACGTTAGATACCCTGTACGGATCTGATGTTTTATAGAATTTAACTGTACAGCTGTTGAGTATCAAACTAGTCAAATACTATATTGCCATATTATCTGGTCAATTTTTTATAGAAGTTAAACTACTCACCTTCCAGCATTTCCAGGGTACTTCTCTCTCAAGGCACAGTTATGGTTATGACCAAAGCAGTCAAAATGAAGTGACTTATATCAGAGCTTAGATCAAGGCTATGTACAACGTTTGCTGTTTTAATTAATTTAATTAATTATTTAGTTAATAGTTAATTTAGTAGCATAATTCTGAATTATAAAGTGACAAAATTGAACACAGTCAATCATTTCTTTTGCTTATAATTCAATATCCAAGAAAGCTGATTTCTGATCACTGATTTGGATTTCTACATGCCTGATATTTAGAAATAGTTCATAAAAATTAATTTCTCTTCCACCTCCATCCTCCAATTGAAAAAAATAGACCAACTGATATCAAATATGCATAGTCAAAAACAAATTTCCAAAATACCGGCCCAAGATATCTATTTGATTCAATCCACCCATGTATTTATCTTCAGATTTTATGAATAAGCTACCTTTCTTCCCATTATATACCTCAACAACGATTACTGTATGAGGATGTATTCTGATGGTGGATTTCTTCGACAAAGAGAAGATCTAGCTCAGTTTCAATTGATCAAGGATGGACAGAAGCAGCTACACCCAAAGAAAGAACATTAGGAAATGAGTGTAAACTGTTTGCATTTTTGTTTTTCTTCCCAGGTTATTTTTACTTTCTGAATCCAATTCTCCCTGAGCAACAAGAAAACTGTTCGGTTCTGCACACATATATTGTATCTAGGATATACTATAACATATTTAACATGTATAGGACTGCTTGCCATCTGGAGGAGGGGAAAAATCAGAACAGAAGTGAGTGCAAGGGATAATGTTGTAAAAAATTACCCTGGCATGGGTTCTGGCAATAAAAAGTTATTTAAAAAAAAATAAAAGCTACCTTTCTCCTATAAATAGAGCTGACACGAGTTTAGGCACCAGGAGCTGATTTCCATTATTTCTATTAATAAAAACCATTATTCAAATAATACTTTAATGTCTTTTGAAGCACTTTATATCCATGATTTAATGTGCCCAATCCCAAATTTACCCGTGCACAAGTCACACAAAACAGGTCCCAGCATAAGAACCTTTCCCTCACCTGCGGAAACAGTACCGGTACTCAGAAAAGGCTTCGCTGCCTTTAGGCCCTCCCAGAGTAACCGAGAAGTACTTTAATAATGCCCTTATCCCTTTAGGGAGTGGGGGGACTAGAGCCACCCTTCTTTCGGAACTTTGAGCAATCGCCACAGAGAAGACAGGAGCCCGGGTTCTCTGCCAATAGGAAGGGGAGTTTGTCTCTGTGAGCCGGGCTTAGGACTCCAGCCCTTCGCTTGCACGCCGCGTCCCTCTTTGGGGCGGTGCTCGGTAACTTTAGACCTAGTTTGCCAACTCCCTTGTTTCCCAATATCTTTTTCCGTTTGTTGGGAAGGACGCTTTTACTCAACCCGCGGCACCCACCCCTTTCATAAACACAGGCCAACCTCGGAGAGCCTTAAAAAGACAGCGCTCTCTAGACTCACCGCTCTGCCTCCTGGTTGCGGCCTCCTCTCCATCTTTCCCTTCCAGCTGTCAACAGCTGTCTGCAGCCTCAGGGAGTCCGCTGCTTAAAAACAGCAACAAATCCCCCCGCTCCTCTCTGGAGAAAAAGAAATTTAACGGATTATTCGGGAAAAACATGATCCGGGAAAACTTCCCGAGTCTGAGTTAGAGTGGATTTCTGAGTAGTTGAGGAAGAAAGAAAAATGTAGAAAAGCCAGTTGAGTAAGCTTTTGCATTTCGTAGGGAAAGGACAAAGGCAAGAAGATGAATGGCAGATGGTCTTTTCTCTCACACGCTTGATGACTAGTCCCTTTTCCTTTTCTCATAGGATTCTCCACCAAGAAACCTAAATCTTCATATAAAGCTTGCCATTCCTCAGGAGACATGAAAGAGAAAGCAGTTTGTGCAAAGTAAGGACTAATAAGTCCTGATTTTCTCACAAGGGGAGGAGTCAGATGGACCTGCTGACTTAGCTAGTGAATGCACTTCCTGCTGGGCAGCCCTTCTTGTTAACTTTATTTTATAAAAATTTAAGTGACAGTCTCTCCCTCTGCCTAGAAAGTCAGGCCCTTTTCTATGGCTGGAAGAAGGCTCCAGCCGCAGCCGCAGCAGCGATGGGACAAACTGCTCACCTTCCAGCATTTCCAGACTACTTCTCTCTCAAGGCACAGTTATGGTTATGACCAAGGCAGCATGAAAGCACTGATAGAGGGTGAATTCGGCAGATTGAGAGGTAACTAACGCTGACCCAAGGGAATCTGGGGGCGGGGGCTTGGGGAGAGGAGGTGAAGAGAAAGCTGTGGAGAAGCTGATAGACCGGGGTTTATGAATTTAAATCTTAAAATGAAATGCTCTATTTAATGCTTTCAAATTATGATCTTGACTAGTAAGTGATATTTGAAGTTAGAGGAACTGAGTTTGAATTCATTCTCTGCTTTTTATTTTGAGCAAGTCTCTCAGACACAGTTTTCTCATCATAAAATGAGAAGTTTGGGCTATATTCTCTTTAAGATCTTAGGAATCTATTAGTGATGATTTTTGCAAGGAGCCTTGAAAACCCCTCATTTCATGGAAATAATCTGTTCTTTTTGAAAAACCTGTCACTGGGAGAAAAATTTCCAAGTCTTGTAATAAATATACATAGTCACACAAAAAAATTTTTTTTTCTTCACTGAATATTTCAGAAAATACATAGATAACTCTCAATCAGTTTCCTGAATCTGTCACCTCTCTGTGGGGAAGAGAATAAAATGGGAAGGTAGTTGTATAATGCTCATGCCGTATCAAAGCCAAAGCTATCTTGTCAATGCCTTGTTTTTGTTCTGCTAACCAAAGTACATCAGTGACTCTTTGTACCTGTAGTTCTTTGGAAAGGTCATAGAGATCTGCTCAGGCTAGTAAATCTACATTTTCATGACACAGAATTGAGGCACACTACACTAAATCAGACTTACACTATTCTGGCACAATGAGGGTTTACATCATGTTTCAACCTATACTATTGTAAGCTTTTGCTTTTTACTGAACAACATAAGCCTCCAAGACAGAACTTTCTGGTTTGATTAAGTAGTAAAGTGCAAAAAATGTCTATATCAGCAATTATAAGCTTGGTCTAGTTAACTTAGGTGGCTCTAATGAGGCTGATTAATTTCCCACAGAAAATCTCTATATAGTTTTAGTCACTACCAAGCCATTTCACAAGCTCTCAGAGGATTAGGAGAGAATATGCTAAACTTCTGTATGAACATATTGGAAAAGCAACCCCAGATTATAGGATCCTTATTAGTAGCTATCAAGAGAAGGAAAATGAATGTCAGGTGACTAAATGGCTCTGAAATCTTGGCTAATCTTTCCCAGACTTATGTGACTCCTGTCATCTTAAAGTTTTTTGAGCCTTAATTTCTCATTTGTTAAAAAAAAAATGAATATTTTCTAGTTAGCTAATCCAGTGTGAAAGTTTAGAGAAATGATTAGTGAAATCTGAGTTCTAAGTCCAAATTGGCACTATGCCTAATTGAAACTAGTTAAGGATAGAAGCTCAAGACTTCTGCCTCACCCATTACTTTTGACCTTTCAAGATGAAGTGTTCTCTGTGATATACTAAAATGGAATTCAAAATTAGTTCTTAGCTAGGGATTTATACCACAATTATACTAAGTTGTTGGGAATAGGACAGCTTCTTGTCTAGGCCAAGAATGGCCCTATTACAGCCTCCTGAACCCTCTGAATCCAGCCTGGCTTACAGGAGAACCAATTTATGACTGCTCACATCTTCTTCCCATCCCCCCAGCCATAGAAATTTTAAAATGTACCTTGAACTCTTGTGATTTTTTTCTTTCCAGGGGAAGAAGGGAGACTTAATAGGAGTCTAACTTTACCATTTACTCCAGGATCCAAATGTGCACCTATAATTTAATTTAACAGACATTTCTATGTACGGTGTACAACAGAGTATTGTACTCAGTCACCCAGAGATGTTTGGAGATCAGATCAAACTTAGGACCAAATCTAGCTTCCAGTACCGTAAGAGGAGAGGGCAATGACACAGCTTTCCCACTTAGCTTTCTTCACTCTTTTACATTCTTTCAGTCTCCAGTCTTTTCTCTCATCCTTTTGGTCTCCTCCATGACCTTTGTGGTCTCCTCTTTTTCTTTCCCAGTCCTCTAAGGATTACTCCTCCCAGTATCCTCAACCTTTCTAGATAGCCCTTTGTATCCAAAGTGAGAAAGGGAAGGAGAGGCAGGAAGAAGGAGGAGGAAGGAGAGAGAGAGAGAGAGAGAGAGAGAGGGAGAAGGAGAGGAGATAGGAGGAAGAAGGAGGAAGAAAGAGAAAGAAGGAGGGAGGCAAGAAGAAAGAGGAAAGAGAGAGAGAAGGAGGGGAAACAGGAGGAAGAAGGAAGAGGAAAGAAAGAGAGAGAGAGAGAGGAAGGGGAGGAAAGAAGAGGGAGGAGGAAGGAGAGAGAGAGAGAGAGAGAGAGAGAGAGAGAGAGAAGATAGGAGAAAGAAGGAGGAAGGAGAGAGAAAGAAGGAAGAGACAGGAGGAAGAAGGAAGAGGAAGGAGAGAGAGGGAGGGAAGACAGGAGGAAGAAGGAAGAGGAAGGAGGGGGGAGAGAGGGGAGGCAAGAAGAGGGAGGAAGAGAAGGAGAGAGAGAGAGGAAGAAGAGAGAGAGAAAGGGAGGAGACAGGAAGAAGAAGGAAGAGGAAGGAGAGAGAGGAAGGGAAGATAGGAGGAAGAAGGAGGAGGAGGAAAAAGGGGAGAGAGAGAGAGGGAGGGGTGGCGGAAGAAGCAGGAAGAAGGAGAGAGAGAATGAGGCAGACATGTAAAGGGCCAGAACTCTGGAGAGGTATACTTGAAACAAGGATACTTACAACAAAGTGTTAACTCAGTGGAATTGATGAGATGATTGTTCTCTAGTTTGCATATATATTTAATACTTAGCATGGTGATATAATGGTTCTGTAGTTCACACATATTCAGTATGCTGTAATGATATAATCATATCAAGGTATTTAAGGGCTGAGAAGGACTGGAAATGAGACATTCCATTTTTGACCATCCTCCTGGTGGCTCTGCTGCCTTCATCATTTCTCCACCTAAAGACCAAGGCCCATTTGAAAGAGCTCCAGAAAACCTGCCTGGACATTACACAGACAGACAGAGAGAATGAGAGAGAGAGACAGAGAGAAAGAAAGAGAGAAACAGACACAGAGAGGACACATACAGAGTGTATGTAATTGTATGTGTATGAAATTACTGAGGAAACAAAGGTTCAACCTTTTTATTTTCAAAAGTATGTAAGGGTAAGTTTTCACCACTGACCCTTGCAAAAATCTTGTGTTCCAATTTCCCCCTATTCCCCTCCTCCCCATCCTCTAGGTAGCAAGTAATCCAAAACATGTTAAACATGGTAAATATAAGTATGTCAGTTTATCAATCAATGCATGCCAATTGTATAGCATATTGGGACTAGGCCTTTTTAGCATGGCATTGGACCTTCAAGATAGGGGAGATTGATTTTTATGTATTAGAACACAATTAACAGGCTATAAATCAGGATATAAAATTAGATAATCTGATTTCTTTTTTTTTCTTATTATTATAGCTTTTTATTTACAAGATATATGCATGGGTAATTTTTCAGCACTGACAATTGCAAAATCTTTTGTTCCAATTTTTCCCTTTCTTCCCCCCACCCCTTCCCCCAGACGGCAGGTTGACCAATACATGTTAAATATGTTAAAGTACAAGTTAAATACAATATATGTATACATGCCATACAGTTATTTTGTTGCACAAGAAGAATTGGTCTTTGAAATAATGTACAATTAACCTGTGAAGGAAATAAAAAATACAAGAGGACAAAAGCAGAGGAATTGGAAATGCTATATAGTGGTTCACAATCATTTCCCAGAGTTCTGCTGGGTATAGCTGGTTCTATTCATTATTGAACAAATGGAACTGATTCGGTTCACCTCATTGTTGAAGAGAGCCACGTCCATCAGAATTGATCATCATACAGTATCGTTGTTGAAGTATATAATGATCTCCTGGTCCCACTCATTTCACTCAGCATCAGTTCATGTAAGTCTCTCCAAGCCTCTCTGTATTCATCCTGTTGGTCATTTCTTACAGAACAATAATATTCCATAACATTCATATACTACAACTTATTCAGCCATTCCCACATATGTAATGTATTTATTCCTTCCTTTTCTCTCCCCTTTTCTGTTCCTTCCACCCTTTCTTTCTTCCTTCCTTCTTCCTCCCTTCTTTTTTCTCTTCTTCTCTTCCTGCCCTTCTTCCTTCCTTCCTTCCCTTTTCCCTTCTCCATTCCTCCCTTCCTTCTTCCTTCCTTCCTTGCTTCCTTCCATCTTTTCCTCCTGCTCTCCTTCATTCCTTCTTTTCTTTCTTCCTTCCTTCCTTCCTTCCTTCTTTCCTGCTCTCCTTCCTTCCTTCCTTCCTGCTCTCCTTCCTTCCCTCCTTCTTCCTTCTTTCCTTCCTTCCCTTCCTTCTTTCCTCTTCCTGCTTTCCTCCCTTCTTTCCTCCCTTCCTTCCCTCCCTCTTTTTCTCCCTATCTTCCTTCTTCCCTCTATTTCTCTCCCCCTTCCTTTTCTCCTTTTGTACACATAGGAAATCATTATCTTACCTATAGGTGCTCTATCCAAAGATATCTTGGGGTTTAAGGGCTAGATTTCTTTCTTAATGACCATACCTTAAATCCTAATTGTTATGGCTCTTACTGATTGGCCAACAAGAGGTCCCAGGCCAAGCCCCACTTGGTCATTGGACCCTGACTGGCTCAGAGTGAATGTAGATAGCAGTTGTTTCTATTTTGGCCAGAAATCCTATATTGTTGTTTTTGACTAGGTAAAAGAGGCCATTTTCTGCTTCATATCTTACCTAGCTTCAATCACTAATTGGGCATTGGCTCAGTCAAAGACCTGTTAAGACCTAAGTTACCTGAAAAAGGCCAAGGTCTCCCAGGGCCATCTCCAGTCATCCTGATCTATGTCTTGCCACCGGACCCAGATGGCTCTGGAGGGGAATATGAGATTTGTGACTTTGCACGGCTTTCTCTCATTTAAATCCAGTTCACTTTCATGTCATGGTATCACCTCCCTAGTGTCATGGTGGTTTTCCAGAATGGACAAACAACAACAATCAGCTTTGAGTAGCCCCAGTATAAATTTAAAGGGCATTGATGACTCTTGCAGTGAATTAAGTTACCTATTTAATAATAATAATTAATTAACTTAGAAAGCTGTCAAATATAAGGTTGGGTGAACTCCAAACCTATATGGTATGTACAATTTATGGTATTTATTCTGAGCATAAAAGTTCCTAGTTACGTATGTACTCCTTCATGCCTATTAAATTCTCAGAGGCCATTGTGTATATCATCATGGTGTAGTGAAAGGAACATAAGCCTAGAATCAAAAGCCTTGGTTTTATGTTCAAGTTTATGAGACTAACAAGGTATGTAACATGAAGCAAGTCATTTAATTTGCTTGGGCTTTAGTTTCCTCATCTATATGTAGATGAATTTTATTGTCAACGATTCTCACATATAGTGTAGATTGGGTAGTCTTCTCTCTCCTATTTATTTATTCTTTTGATTTTGTTTGATCAATTTTTGATGTGTCATAGAGTCATTAACTTGCACTTGCCCGAATCAAATTTTTAAGGAATCATTTTCTTTAGTTAACTTTTTACCTACTTTTCCATTTAACCAATTCTGCACTTAAAAGAGTAGTTTTCTTCCGTGGATTTTTTTTCTTCTTTGGCCAAATCTAGTTTTTAAGGACTTTTTTTTTTTTTTTTTTTTTTTTTAGGTTTTTTGTTGTTTTTTAAAAAATTATTTTCCTCAGTTATGTATAAAAATCATTTTTTTTATTATACATGTACATTCATTTAAAAAGCCATATTTCTTTTTTTTTCCTTAAAGCTTTTTATTTACAAAACATATACATGGGTAATTTTTCAACACTGATCCTTGCAAAACCTCATGTTCCAAATTTTGCCTTCTTTCTCTTCACTCCCTCCCTAGATGGCAGGTAGTCCAATACATGTTAAATAAAAAAAAAATATTTCTTTATAAATCCTGTTGGGAGAGAAAAATCAGAACAACAGGGAAAAAACATGAAAGGGAAAAAAGAAACAGAAGAAAAAAATTGAACATAGCATGTAATTGATTTACATTCATTCTCCATATTTCTTTCCCTAGATGTGGATGGCATTTTCCATCCAAAGTTTAGGGGGATTTGCTTTGGATCATCAGAGCCAAGTCTGTCATTGTGGTTCATTGCACAATCTTGCTATTATTATGTATGATATATTGTTGGTTCTGCTTGTTTTGTTCACCATCAGTTCATGTAAATCTTTCCAGGCCTTTCTAAAATCATCTTGTTCATCATTTTTTAATAGAACCATAGCATTTCATTAGTTTTACATATCAAAACTTATTCAGCCATTCCCCAATTGATAAACATCTGCTCATTTTCCAGTTCTTTGCCACTACAAAAAGAGCTGCTACAAACATTTTTACACATGTAAGTTCTTTCCCCTCTTTTATGATTTCTCCAAGATACAGACCTACTAGTGCTGAATCACTGTTTTATAACCCTTTGGGCATAGTTCCAAATTGCTCTCCAAAATGGTTGGATCACTTCACAACAAGGAATTGTTTTCTATAGTCAATTTTTGTGCTTCCTTTTCCAAGCTGTTGACTTCTTTTTCTTAATTCTCCTGGATATGTCTCATTTCTTTCCCAAATTTCTCTCTCATTTGATTTTAAAAATTTGAGCTTTTCCAGATGAACTTTTTGAGTTTGAGACCAATTTATTTCCTCTCTGAGGAAAATTATCCTCCTTTGTTATCCTCCCTGTTCTGATCTTCCCTGTTGCCATAGTAACTTTCTATAGTTGGGGTTCTTCTTCTTCTTCTTTTTTTTTTTTTTTTGCTAATTTTTTAAAGTTGAGATCTGCCCCTAGGGCATAGGTTCCAAGCTTCTTTGCTGGAAGACAGAGGCCTTGTCACCCGCAGTCTGCACCAGGCCTCAGACACTGGTGGCTTGCTCAGTACGCTGGGATCTGGCCTAGTCACATCTGTCGCAATGGGGCTTTGGGGCTCACAATTGCCTTATGTGCTGAGTGTAGAAACCTCCCTGTTGGCCTGCTGAGCTAAGACAGAGAGCTAGATCTGGGTTGCTGATCTGTGCTGTGGCTAGGAGCTTCCTACTAAATTGTCCTTATAGTGCTTATATTGGGCTGTGCTCTACTCTGACCCAACTGAGAGCTTTCCCTCGAGTCTTCCAAATGATCTTAAGTTGGAAAACTGTTTCAATCCACCTTTTATAGGTTAAGTCACTTCAGAATTCATTTAGACACTTGATTTAGCATGTTTTGAAAGCTCAGGGAACTTTTTAGCTTCTCTTTGCCATCTTGGCTCTGCCCCAGTCATCCCACTTTAACTACTATCATCTCCTTTTTCTCATTCTCATTCTAGTTCTAGGGTAACAAAGATGTATGTTCTTGTATTTATGCAATAAACTGTAGCATTAATAATTAGCTTTGAGCCCCCATCTCAGTTTCTCTTGACTAGAACCAAAAAACCCTTTCTCCACAAGCTTTTTCTGTTCTTTTTCTTAAACCCCTTAACCCTGTTGGCTTAAAAAACATGTGTTACCAGATAATCAATTTATTAATAGTGTAACAAACCATATGAAGATGTTTAAATATTTCAACAGTGTATTACAATGAAAAAGCTAACAAATCACTAATAATTTAGCTTTCTCAGGATGACAGTAAAAGTTTCTTGTTAAGAATTCTCTTTGCAATATTCCTTCTCAACCTATGATGCCTTATTTAGTCTCTCAGGAAAGCATTTCTCTTTGTCCTTTAACTCTTGGTTCAAATAATTTCTCTCCAAATCTAACAGTTAACAGTCTTTTCAGAATGACTGTTAGGCTGCCAATCCCTTCACAGAGTCTTCAAAGATGACAATTAAATTGTAGCTCTTGAACATGCTGTTCACACTTACAGTAATGTGCATGCATAGTCTGTGTGGGAAAAGGCTATATATTTCAGGGACTACACTATTCCTTCCTGGCTCTGAAATATTTTTACCAAGTCCTTTCATGTAACAGACTGAGTTGGGTTTGGGTTTTTTTTAAATTTTAATAGCTTTTTATTTACAAGTTATATGCATGGGTAATTTTACAGCATTGACAATTGCCTACCTTTTGTTCCAATTTTTCTCCTCCTTCCCCCCACCCCCTCCCCTAGATGGCAGGATGACCAATACATGTTAAATATATTAAAGTATAAATTAAATACAAAATAAGTATACATGTCCAAACTTATTTTGCTGTACAAAAAGAATCGGACTCTGAAATAGTGTATAATTAGCCTGTGAAAGAAATAAAAAAATGCAGGCGGGCAAAAATATAGGGATTGGGAATTCAATATATTGGTTCTTAGTCATCTCCTGGAGTTCTTTCCCTGGGTGTAGCTGGTTCAGTTCATTACTGCTCCATTAGAACTGATTTGGTTCATCTCATTGCTAAAGATGGCCAGGTCCATCAGAATTGATCATCATATAGTATTGTTATTGAAGTATACAATGATCTCCTGGTCCTGCTCATTTCACTCAGCATCAGTTTGTGTAAGACAAACTGAATTCTTAGAAATGAAAGTTGCAGAGGTAGCAGAGAGGGGCAAAAACATGATTTAAAGAACAAATGGAAAAACCTCATATTATGCAGTTAACTTTCCATTTTCTGTGTTATTGGAGTGAAAAGGTCATCTAGACAAGGGAAAAATAGTACATTAATCATGCTATCCTATGGACTTCCATGAAAAGGACAACTCTGGAATTCACTGAGAGGTATTCTATAGAAAGCAACTATTTTCTGGATAATTAATAATATTGATCATCTAGCTATATGTAATTTATGGGGATTAAAATTATCCCATCTACATTAAAAGCAACAGGGGCAGAGTGCTGAGCCAATGGCACTTTATTAAAGGGTTCTTGGTCTTCCTTGATGAAGTAAACCTTAGATCTTCCTCATAATCTGAGATGCCTTCTCCCCTTAGGGCTATACTTTCATCGAGTTATAGTTACACTAAATATAGAATAGTGATTTCATTGGTTAAACATGTTGATTGTTGTCCTTTGTTCTCAAAGAGGAACAGATTGATGACCATGGCTAATAAGACCAGAGCAAGCTTGGAATGCTTTGCCACAGACTGAACACAAACAGTTCCAAGAACATTCAGGGTGGATTCTAACTTTGTGCATCTCATATTTCTTTTGAGTTAATTCAATTCTGCTTTGTTCATAGAGCCCAGCTTCACTGATGTAATACCTAGGCTAAAATATAAATATTTTATATTTTAAAACTATCTATCTATCTATCTATCTATCTATCTATCCATCCATCCATCTATCTATCTATCTATCTACCTACCTATCTGTCTTTAAAATAAATAAAATATAAATACCAGCAGGATCACAAGTTGGATGAAGCTATCACAATCAGTGACCTAAGTGGTCATAAGATGGTTAGTGGCTATAAGGTGGTCAACCTGCTCCTACTGGATGAGTGATTGGTTCAGAGCTACAAAAGACCTTCCATGTAGTTGTGATCTCTGACAGGTTGGTGTTGGTCACCATGACAAGGGATGGAGGGCCTTTAATTAACTTTCTATAGTTGAGAAAGTGAACTTAGAATCTGTAGCTCATAGTCCTTGGGCCTTATATACAGATCTATGATATGATTTTATCAAATTGATTAATACTGATTGGAATAGAGTAGGAGTTCAAATGAATTATTTCTCTCAAATTGGTGGTTATAAAGTGATGCCTACAACTGATGAAATAGATATATTCTACATTGACACTTTTATTTTTTATTTTTATTAAAGCTTTTTTATTTACAAAACATACACATGGGTAATTTTTCAATACTGACACTTGCAAAACCTTGTGTTCCAAATTATCCCCTCTTTCCCCCCATGTGACGACCATGCTAGCACCCAGGATATCTTAGAATCAGCCAGAGTCAGGATAAGCAAAAGTCCTTAGTCTTTATTCTTGGTCTTTAGGGGTTGAAGTGAAGGGGATGGAAGCGAATCTCTGCAACCTCCTTCTTCCTCGTCCACCTCAAAAGTGATCCTCGCTCTTCTTACTCCACCCCCTACTCTCTCCTACAATTTTCTGTATATACCAATCATCGAGCCAGCACAGGACAATGGGAAGGGCCATTTTCTAAGCATATGTCCATAGAGTATTGTCCAATCAGTAGTTAGCCTCAAGTGCTTGGGTGTCCTGACTTAAGTGCATCAACTCAAGAGTTTCAGCATCTCCCACTTTCTTTTGTTTTAGAACATAGGTAGTCACAGCCATTGGTCCCAGTATTTCTCTCCATTTAATAAACTATTGAATTGGTCTCTAATCTCTTGTCTTGCTCAGTTTCTTTGGCATTACACTTCCCTCTCCCTTTCTTCTTTCTTTCCTTCCTTCCTTCATCCTTTCTTTCCTTCCTTTTTCCAATCTTCTTGCATAAAATGTGTTTTGCATGATAGTAGCTGTGTAACCTATATCAGATTGTTTATTGTCTCAAAGAGGAGGAAGGGAAGAAGAGGATTTGGAACTCAAAACTTAAAAAACCAGTAAATGTTAAAAATTGTTTTTACATGTAATTGGGAGAAACATACATATATATATATATATATATATATATATATTATATATTTTAAAAGACTAGATGATCTTTGAAGTTCCTTTTAAATTTGAGATGTTGGGATTCTTTGACTTAACATTTTTTGTTTGTGCTATGATTTCAGTTGGTTGGGACACACCTTAGGGATTCTAATGGTTTTGGCTTGACATTTCTTATATCTAGGGATTCTCATCATATTGCAATCTTTTCTAACTCTCAATCTGAATGCATGATCTATGACTATAGGACTGAGAATTTTTGAATATGGTAACACTTCACTATCCACAGGCTAAGCTAATTGTGTAAAAGATCGATACTCTAATTATCAACCCAGATTGTATTTTATTTTATTTTATTGTTTTATGGCAAGGCAGTTGAGATTAAGTGATTTGTCTACTTCACACAACTAGTAAATGTTAAGTGTCAGAACTCAGGTCCTCTGACTTCAGGGCTGGCACTCTATCCAGTAAGCCAACTAGCTGCCTCCCATTATATTTTAAAAGGAAGGAGGATATCCTCTTTATACAAGATCTTCCTTCCTAGGTGACTGGCTAACCATTTTACTGCTACATAAAATAAAATTATGCTATTTACTCATGTGAAACTTAAGTCTCTGTATATAGTTATGAATGCATACTAGAGATGTATGTAGATGAGGGTAGGTTTGGTATGATGGTAGGCACATCTCTGTTAATCAGCATAGATTTCCTGGGGAAGGAAGTATTGTAGACTAAATTGTTAATGACTGTAGTGGGAGTTGACTGCTCTGAACATAGAAATCATTGGAAGCAATAGAAAGGATTGGAAATGGGGATGAATAATGGATTTGCTTGGCTGAAATGGAAAAGTAGCATAAACTTACAGAACTACAAATAGTATTTAACAATTCAGAACCAAAAACATCCAGAAAGCTTCTTCATGAAAACTTAGATAGAAGAGGGTTGCCAGGAGAAGAGAATGATCTACAGTGTCAAGCTTCCAAGAGGGCAAGGAGGATTAAGAAAAGATGATTGGATCAGGTAATTTCAGAGAGAGAAATTTTAGTTGCAGGAAGGAAGACTACAGAAATTTTAGGAGAGTGAAAGAAGAGTTAGTGGAACCTATCTGAAATTACTTTCTCAAGGAGGTTAGCTGCAAAGAAAAAAAAAAAAGGAGAGCAATATAGGATGTTGCCCAACGGGAGAGGGGGTCAGTTTGATTGGGTTATAAATTTATATTGGATCAAGTGAGGATTTTGAAGGATATGGGAGAAATGGGTTTCTAGAACATAAGGAAGCAGCCATTAGACAGTGAGAGGTAAAATGAAAAGAGCAGAGCGAGAGAAGGCAATCTTGCTGGAGAAGATGGGATGAAATGTAATCATTTGTGCTCGAAGAAGGGTTTGTCTTTGCAAGGAAAAGGAACACCTCTTCTTGTGAGGGAGGAATGAAGAAGAGATCAGGAAGAGGATTCTGAATGATGTAAGATGAGGAGGGGGACAGCTTTGTGTGAATTGATTAGGCAGGTATAAAAGATTTGTTTTGCTGCAGTGAAGACCCATTTGAGATTATGTAACATAAAATTGTACTGGCACCACTCAGCACTATTTCATGATTACCTCCGGCTTCATTCAAGGGCATCTAAATAGGAACAAAGGCAGCAGATGGTGGGAGTAATCCAATCAAAATAACCAAATGTTATTGCTTAGCAAGGCATGGTTGTTAATAGGATTAAAGGGCAGGTACACCAATAGAGAGGATAGTGAAGACTGAAACTGGTTCACCCAGAGGGAAGGAGGGAAAGTGGAGCCGGTGATTGAGTCATAGCCTGGGGAGTAAAACAAGGAGTGGAAAGATTGGAGGTCATGGTGAGCACAAAAACCAAGCCAAACTAAAACTAAAAAATTACCACCACAGGATCAAAAGTCATGAGAGTGGGAAAATTGGAGTCATAAAATATGATCAGATGTAGGATTTTGAAGTTTATGAACATGGAAATGAAACACTTATGGGTGATAAAATCAAAGGTACAAAAATCTCTGTGTCTCAGAGTGAAAAATAGATCATGGGGAATGAATAGACTAAGGAATTGTAATTTAAGGTGCTTAAGGGAGCATCAATAGTTTTTTTTTTTTTTTAAATAATAGCTTTTTACTTTCAAAATACATCCAATGAGAATTTTCAGCATTCACTCTTGCAAAACCTTGTATTACAAATTTCATCAATAGGTATTTTGAAATCTTATCATTAAGAGGGCAGGAATCAGAATGGAAACTGGTCTATATGTACACAGATTGGGAACCCTTGTTGTAGAACATTAAATTAAAAGTCATGGGAAATGAATAAACTAACGAGACATAAATTTATGGTCTCTGAGGGAATATTAACAGGTATTTTGAAATCTCATCAAAGTAGGGCAAGAATTGGGATGGAGAAAGGGTTCCCTAATTGAAAACCATTGTTGTAGAATTAAATTAAATGAATACTAAACCCCAGAGATAACCTGAACCTTTTTTCTATTATTATTATTTTAATGTTTGTTTTATTATTCAATTCTACCCAGCCTTCAAGGCTTAGCTCTTCATATCTGCTGCATGCAATCCTAATGCCCATTTTTTTTTTTTTTGTCCTCTGGATACTAATAAGCTCTTTTGGTTCCTTTTTTATTTGTTTTTGTCATGTATATATTTGACCTTGGTAAGTGGATTCCAACCTCCTTGAAGATAGGGAGTGCTTTTTGGTACCTCACTTTCCACCTCCTCTGCACAAATGGACATGAAATTCATGCCCAGGGAATATGAGAGTAAAATACATAATCAAGAACTTTCCATCTCTCTCACATCTCAAAAAGTAATTTGCCTTTGTGTTCATTTGTGTCCTATGTACATAGAATGTGCTGCTTGGTGGTGTAGAGGTTATACACCAGACCCGGCATCAGTAACACTTGAGTTCAGATCCAGTTAGAGACACTTTTTATCTGTGTGATCCTGAACAAGTTACTTACCACGTTACCTCAGTTACCCCATCTGTAAAATGAGCTGGAGAAGGATGGCAAATTACTACAGGATCTTATCCAAGAAACTCCCCAAAGGGGTCATGAGGAATGAGACATGACCAAAATGTTTAAATAACAGTACTATGTGAAGGGGAGGACAAAATAAGGCTGGAGGGATGGTGGAAGACCTTGAATGGCAGGCAAAAGAATTTGAATTATATGTTTGAAACTTATTGTCTGTCTGCTTTCCTACTTCTCCCTATAGGATATTGGAATAAAAGTAGATTAGAGCCCAAGGAAGAAAGATGGGGAATTACTTTTCTACATTCTTCTTCCTTCCATTCCTTCTAGCAAGTAGGAGGAGGAAGTATTTCTATTGTTCACTCTTGGTTGGGGAGGCCTTCTTTTCTAGCTTTTGAAGTTGTCAGACTGTAAGAAGGTAAAAGCCATTACTTCTCTAAGAAAAAGGGATTTGTGAGATTCATATTTCATCAGGTGGCCATGACATTTCCAGCTTTAACACCTAAAAGAGCATTGAACAAACTTCATTATTTTAAAAATAATTTAACATACAATGTTGGCTTTGACACCAACATTTTAAAATTATCTAGAAAAATGGAACGTTACAAATAAATTCTCTAAGGTTCTTTCCAGTTCTAACCTTCTGTGAAATTAAATATAGAGGACTCAGTTCCAGTTTCAAAGAAAATTAATGTGAGGAATAGAATTCTGGTGAGTGTGAAATCAAATATAGAAAGAGCAAGAAGACATATGATGAAATAGTATGTGCTGGGTTGCTGAATTCTGAATTTGATATCCAGAAAAGTAACTTTTGTGATTTTTGTTTTTTAGGAATTACATACCTTGACCATGCAGGAACCACCTTGTTTCCACAAAGTCTGCTTACAAGCTTTATGGATGATCTAACTAAAAATATTTATGGTAAAGACCAAGAATCTTTCTTTTGTTTTTTTGCTTAAAATTTAGCCAAATTAACTGTCATAGGGCCTAACACAATTCTGAGAATATGATGGATATGCATTATATAATTGATGAGTTAATAGAATTGAAGGGTCATTGAAGTGGGATTTAGATGAACAGTTGGAAGTAGATTGGGAGAGATGCCAGGTAATGCTCTAAGGCAGGGGTCCTCAAACTTTTAAAATAGGGGGCCAGTTCACTGTCCCTCAGACTGTTGGAGGGCCGAACTATACAACAAAAACTTTGTTTTGTGGGTCTTTAAATAAAAAAAACTTCATAGCCCTGGGTAGGGAGATAATCGTCCTCAGCTGCCGCATCTGGCCTGTGGGCCGTTGTTTGAGGACTCCTGCAAGGGAAGGTTTGTTTTTTGCTTTTTGGGTTTTTTTTTTAGGAGATCCATTTTGGATATATCATATTTAAGATATCTACCGGAGATCCAGATGGAGATGTCTGAATGACAGTTGGAAATGCAAGACTAGAGATCAGCAGAGCATTTGGAGCAGAATAGGTAGATTTGAGAATCATCAGCATAGAGATGGTATTAAATCAATGGGAGCTGATGATATCATCAAGTGAAGCAATATAGAAGGAGAATATGGAGGACCTAGGGCAGAAACCTATGAACACCTATGGCTAGAGTGTGTGATCTGGAACAGAACCCAGCAGAGGAGAAAAGAGCTGTAGTATAGAAAGGAGGGGAACCAGGAGAGAGTGGTGTCCTGTGCACCTACAGAGAAAGTGAATCGTGTCAAAGGCTGTAAAGTCAAGGAGAGTAAGAACTGAGAAAAATAACTGGATTTGGAAATCAAGAGATCTTTAGTAACTTTGGAGTTACCATAGTTTTGAGCAAGTCTGGAATGTGTGTCATTCTGTCTTTGGATCAACTAAACAATATAAAAATTATTAAATGTCTACTTTGTGCTAGGAACCCTAACTAAGCATAGGAGATATGGCTATAAAGGATATAACAATCTCTACTTTCAAAAAACTTCCAAACTAATAGGGAAACAAATACTTATATAAATACAGCATTCATATAAAGTGACCACAGAGAAACAAAGGATTATGTACAAGATAATTTTAAAGGTTTAAGTTTTTAAAATTTTAAAAGCACAAGAAACTTTAAAGATAACTAGCAGTTAGGTGTGGGGATCAGAAAAGACTTCATGTAGAAATAATTCTTGACCTGCATTTTAAAAGAAGAGAGGAACTCATTGAGGAACAAGCAAGAAGGGAGAACATTATGGGTTTGTGGGATGGCTATGGCTGGCAAACCACTCTAGTATCTTTGCCAAGAAAACTTTGCCAAAATGAGAGCATGAAGTCAGATGTGAATACAGAACTCAATAACAACAACTACAAAGGAATAGAGATGGCAGATGGAGTTTCAAGTGTGAGGACCAGAAAGAAGACCTACATATCTACATTTAAGGAGACATTCATTCTCATTTAATGAGAATTCTGATGTGTGACTACTTGTTAGGTTAAAGGGCAGCAAATTCATTCACCTTCCTGAGCTGACAAGGACTATCCCAGAATCATCCCTCTCTCCATTAGATATGAGGAGGGAATGGCTACTCTCTAGTCTTCAGACTTTATATTTAGAAAATATATAGAGAAAGAAGTAGACTTGTTAGATCATAGAAAAGTAGGACCAATGGGTGAATGATAGGGAAATTTCAGTTCAACTTGACAAAGAACTTAATTGGTAGTTAGAGCTGCCCAATAGTGATTAGGATGCCTTATGAATTCATGCCCTATCCCTGGGGAGAGAGGGATAGCAGATGAATATCTACTGAAGATGCTAAAGGAGAGAATCTTGGTTTAAGTAAGGATTGAATTGGATGATCTGGAAAATCCTTTCCAATCTCAAAAGTCTACATTTCTCCTTTTTTCCTTTTCTCCAGACTACTAAGGGATTTTATTTTGATGAAACACAAAAGGAGAATATATTTATTTGACAAGTGTGTGTTTTTTTTTCCCTAAGGTAATCCTCACAGCCAACATATCAGCAGCAAACTTACTTATGACACTATTGAACATGTGCGGTATAGGTAGGAGAAATTTATTACAGATTTCATACATGTTACTATTTATATATTTCTCTGATTATGACATTTTGTCTTTAACTAATTTATCTTTTATGTGTATATTATGTGTATTTCTCTTAGTATTCTGAGGTTTGAAACACTTTGACCAAACATTAAGTACCATCTGATAATTTGTCTGGATCTGTAATTTCACCAATGAGGATTGCAAATTGAAGTCTTGGAAAGTTGTCTGAAACTCAAGATCACATAGCCGATCAGAGATAGGACTGGATTCAGGACTTCATGACTTTGAAGTTGCCTCTCTATCCACTATGCAAAATTGCCTATCACAGATAACATTCTATCTATTATCCTGTAGATGAAACTGAACAACAAAATATTGGTATGAGATGACAAGAAAATCTTTGTTGGAACATGAGAATTCTTATAAAGAAGAAAAAAAATAACAGCAAGAACAAATTAACTAGCTAAAGAAATAATTTGATTTTAATACCAGTATTTGTCAACTTTTGATGCAAGATTAGCAGACTTTCCAATTTGCTACAAATTCTCCCCCAGAAGGAAGTAATGGATAGAGATCTGGCTTTGGAGCCATGAAAATCTGGGTTCCAGTCTTCTTTCTCATATATGCTTGCTATAGGATCCTATGTAACTCACAACTTTCCAGTGCTTTAGGCAACTTTCCAGGATTAAGTTATAGAGAAGGTGATAATTTAAATTTGTTGAGGGACTTTCCTCACCTGAGAGTTCCCTCTTTACCGGTGAAAGTAGCTCAAGTCCCTTGTCCCTATTTCATCATAGGTCTGTGCAGCAGCAGCATCCATCAGTGCTGAACCTTACAAGTTCATCTTTGTAGTTAAACTAGTAACAGTTAACTTTGTAGTTAAGTTAACTGAGGCTGAAACAAATGTCAAGCAGCTTCAAGTGTCCCACTGGCCAGAAAAGTGTAGAAGAAAGGATCAAAGTAGCAGTGTACTTCCACCTTTTTTTCATGGTTTATTTTGTCCTTTCCAGTTTTCTTTCATGGCTTATGAATCTATTTAACTTATCTGGATTTACTCATTTGTCTTCATTTAAACTAGAAATTATTTCTAATTCTTTATTTATATTTAAACTTTGGAAATGTTACATATATAACAATGTATTCATTAGATCAAAACATTCCAAGAAAAAGTTCTATATGACATTAATTATTTTCAATAACAAAAATATATTTTCTTTGTCTAATCACCTCACTCCTTGAAAAGAGCAAAGTCAAAATCTTTTAACAAATGGATGTAGTCAGGTAAAACAAATTCTTGATTTGGTCCCATCCAAGAAAAATATGTCTGTATCCTGAAGTCATCACCTCTCTCTCAGTAGTTGAGTGGTATGCTTCCTCATCAGTCCTCTGGAGCTGATCATTGAGTTTATCAGAATTTTAAAGTTGCTCTTCAAATTGCTTGTTTTTATAATGTACATAGTGTTTCTAAAGTAGAGCAGAAAAGCAAAAGAATTGAAAAAAAATCACAAAGTACAAGAAAACAGGCCAGCCTGGCTATTTGATAGTGGAGGTAAACTGGAAAAGCCATTTTTCAAGACCAGATTTGCAATGTCTTCTCGGAATACTACAAATAATATTTATAAAAATCAGTTAAATGCCAACAATTAAATGTTCAATCAGATGACAATTCAATCAAGGGTCACTGAAAAACTTCTGTAGCATATGGATGATCCAGGAGACCCAATGATTGTACTCAAGTCAGAAAACCATCTATTCTGGCTAGCCTGGTATCCAAAGATAAGATACCCCAATCAAAAATAAGAAAAACTCTACTTTTTTAAAACATTGATTTAAGACCACTGGATAGGAAACTTCAAAGATATCCAGAAAAGGAACAGATATTTAGTCCAGTCTTCAAACAGAAGTATGTAGGAGAAAGAATCATGCACAGCTAGGGGAACTAGCTACTAACCTACTACTAACCAAAACTAACCTACAATAATAAAATATAGACCTGCAGAAATATATTCAGCTTATGATAAGAGAATTCTTCACCTGTCTAAGAGAAAGCCTAAAAGTGTTAGAAAATGGGAGTGATAATTTTGCGTTGGAAAATTTGAGAGTTTTGAAGTATCAGTGTTAATTTTTCATACATGATCTCATTTTCATTTTTTAATCAAGCTCTCCCCAAAATCCTGGCTCCTTAACACAGGTTATTTGTAATGATGAACTTTATATACATTTGCAGGACATAGTAAACAGACATTTCTGAGAGTAATAAAGGAGAACATGTCAGATATGATAATTATTAATAATTCATGTCAAAATTAATATAAAGCATTTAGTTAGTATATTTTTGTTTTTGAAAAAAAAATAAGGCCATATAGCAGTTTTTCTTGGAATATTTTGGCCTAATGAATGCAGAAATATGTAGCATTTCCAAAATTAAATGTAAAGGATTAAGAATAATTTCTAATTCAAATGAAGACAAATGAGGAAATCCAGATAAGTTAATTAGTTAGGGGCTGGGGATGCAAAGAAAAAAAGAAGTAAATCCCTGTTCTCAAAGAGTTTACATTCTGCTGGAGATTGAAATACTGTGCACATATAAACATATACAAAGTAAATTCAAAGTAATTTAGGAGGAAGAGTCATGTAGTGACAACTTAATTTTAAGAAATTTAAATTTGTTATCTTATGGCCGAGCTGAAAATGCAAACATGATATGTAGCCCAGGCTACCTCAAACTGTCATTGGCCATGCAGGATGATGAGGAAACGGTATGACAAGTTTTTATTTATTTCAGCACACAGGCACTTGTTAAATGCCTGCTGTAGGATTTTATTTAAATTGATAACCATATACTTGATAACCAATCTCTCCTGCCTCAGATTCATGTGAGATATTTTAAGGCCAGAGAAATTTAAACTCGGTGGTAGTTCTGTCAGTTTTACATTGCCCAGGCCCACTTTCTATCTGCTGTGTCCCACGCCTCAGATCATACCTCATACTAATGGCATTTCCTCCTTAAATTAAGATAGACATTTTAGGACTAGATGACTTGTGATAAGGAGATGCAGATGTTGTTTAAAGTCAAAACGAAAGTTAATCAGCAACCTCCTGCTTTTCTTTCAGGGTTTTGGAACACTTTAATACCACTTCTGAAGACTACAGTGTCATTTTTACCTCAGGAAGCACAGCTGCACTCAGATTAGTGGCAGAGGCTTTCCCATGGAGGTCAGCCAGCTCCGGGAGCCAGGGGAGCAGGTTTTGTTACCTGACGGACAGCCATACCTCAGTGGTGGGCATCAGGAAGGTAACTGAGGCAGTGCAAGTGTCAGCCATGTCTGTGAAGCCAGAGGATATTTTGTTGTCAGACAAAAGCAACGGAGCAGTTTATGAACCAGCCTGCAAGACTCCTCACCTCTTCTGCTACCCAGCTCAGAGTAACTTTTCAGGAACTAGGTACCCTCTTTCTTGGATAGAAAGCCTCAAGTCTGGGTCTTTGAGCCCCATGACCACGCCAGGGGAATGGTTCGTGTTACTTGATGCAGCCTCCTATGTCAGCACCTCTCCCTTAGACTTGTCAGCCCACCAGGCCGACTTTGTCCCCATCTCATTTTATAAGATCTTCGGATTTCCCACCGGTTTAGGAGCACTGCTGGTCAATAATCGAGTTACTCACCTCCTCCGGAAGACCTACTTTGGTGGAGGAACTGCTGCTGCGTATCTTGCTGGAGAAGATTTTTATGTTCCCAGAGAATCTGTATCAGAAAGGTAATAGTTTATTCCACAGGACAGGTGGCAAGGGACAAGGCCTGAAGTAAGGATTGGAGGCCTACCTCTGTGAAGGCATCTGTCTTAGGTTTAATAGCAAGAGAATGAAGGAGCTGTCTGGTCCCTCCTTGGCTGAATCCAGGGAGCTTGACTAAAGCAGGGAGGAATGGGTAAGGATTGTAGATCCAAGAGTCAATCAGTCAGCAAGTGTTTTCTAAGGTCTCACCTGGGGCCCAGCACTTTGCTTTCCCTCTCAGAGGCTTCCCTCAGGCCTTGCCCATCTCCACCTTAGGAGGAAGAAAAGGATTCACTTTGGCAGGTTAGGGACCTTCTGAATGCATGCTTAGTTCTAGGTTTGAAGCCCACTAAAAGGCTTTTGTCTTTATCACAAGATTGTCATGGTGTGCAAGTGAATTGGATGTAAGTGAGGGAGGCTGTGCAAGGTCACCTGCCTCACTCTCCCCTCCAGGCCGTCTGGAGCCAGTGGCCAGTGGCCAGGTCTGGATCAGTAGATAGAAAGCAGTCATAGAATACCTGTATATACTCACAAGTCCATGGGGAAGATTGTGTTAAATAGAGCCTTCAAGATAATGGTGGCCAGCCCCTCTTTCCACTAAGATCAGAATGAAAGTCTTTCAAATACCTTGCGTTTTATTTGTTATTGTAGAGGTGAAAGGACTAGCAAGAATAATGTTAGTGAACAGGGCTGGCGATCTCTCTCTTTTTCTGTCTCTCTCTTTCTTTCTTTGTGTCTCTCTCTGTCTCTGTCTCTGTTTCTGTTTCTCTTTGTGTATCTTTCTGTGTCTGTCTGTCTCTTTCTATAAGCATCTCTTGAGCCCACAGGTATTGATTCCAGCTGGAAAGGGATTAACCTCTATAGGGAATCTTTAAACCCCAGTCCTGGTTTTACCATGGACAGAAATACTAGAAATACTTCCTTCCCTGTCTTTCTCTGAGGCTACATGTTACTAGGGCATTTATCAAGGAAGATCCTTTCTTTCTCCCCATATTGGCCTCTATCCCACCAGGCTTTGAGGCCTGATCTGTTGAGTTCTAGGATAAATTTTCCAGATCATATCTTAGTCTATTTGATAAAGGATAAATATGTTTCAGCCAGGAATAATTAATAAAATTAATTATTATAGTAGAATGGGGCTTATTTAAACAGATAAGGCATTTCCTAGAATAGTTTGAGGGGGAAGAGAGAGGTAAAACATAGGGTGAATCTTAAGAGATTGGAAGCAGATTAGAAGGAAATGGGGGAATTTTGCTGGATGATTAAAATGCAGTTGGGATTTGGCTACTCTGATTTTTTAAAAGACCCTAACAAGTTGGTAATCAAACTAAGTTTTAATCCTTCCCCAAAATAAGACACCTTAGTCTCCTTGTGATAGGTGATAGTCATCCTTGAGCACCTCATACTGCCATGAGCATATTACAGGCACTCCCCTGCTGCTAAGGACTGATGAAGCTCATTGAGGCTGAATGAAATTCTTAGCATAGCTGCTATTATATTATGCTCTCTATATTAGAATATAGTAGGTACTTAATAAATGCTTGTTGACTTGACTTCACTTGAAGTCATTGATTCTACTGGTATTCTAGAAAGCACCTTGGTCCTGCTCAAATCTTATGGTTAATTCTTTTGGTCTAGCCATTATCTAGAAGTAATAGGTGATAGATAATTTCTTACAGTTAACAATCATAGTAACAATAATAACTGATGTTATTTTGTTTTAAAGCATTCTGTGTACATATCTCATTTGATTCTCAGAACAACTTGTGAGACAGGTGCTATTTATGGATCTGAATGCAGGATTTGCCCAAAATTGAATATCTAGCTAAGGAATGTGGAGCAATAAAACCTAAAAGACATCCTTGCTTCTTCCTTATCTCTCTTTTACAATTTACAAACTTGTAGGCTGATAGCCTGCACACTGAAGCCTCAAATTTTCAGTAGAATAAGCTCTCCCAAACTTCCTCTAATTGCTGGACTTTTTTAGAGTTTGGTCTGTCAACCATGGAATAAATAAACTCTTTTGTGACTGTAAGAGAATCTCTTTGAATTCTTTCAAACTATGAACCATGATACTCATACACTTCAAAATGACCTTTTTAAAGTCATACAATTATTAAATATCTAAAATGAGGCACTTAAGAAGATATAATATATCTTATATTTGAAAAGGAGATCTTAAAGATCTAAGAAAGCCTTTCTAAATGGGAAAATGAAGTAGAGTTCATGACCCAAGATGTACTAAAGAAGATCAAGTAGATACTTTATTTTTTTTTTTTCTAAGTTGGTTCTAGACACTAAGTGGAGTGCTTGCCTGGACAACCCCCCAGAAAGCTACCCAACTTTCTCTATCACATGATTAAATTTGGGGATAGCCTCCTGCATAATTTTTAGGAAGCTGATTGTGTCTTTAGCTGTCCTATGTGACTCTAGTTTGGAAATGAGTCGCAGGACACTATAGAACATCCTTGTTCAAGCTGATGGAAGATTACTGATAGTCCAACAGGATCCCATGTCCCAACCATGCATCAGGGTCTGGGAATTACAGTGGTTGCACTGTAATTCTATCTGTTTATTTGTAATGATAAAGTTGATATTTGGTTGATTTGTTCCAGAGCTCCTTGGAAATACCTCAGATATCTTGTAAACGACTTCATTTGACAAGCCTCTTTAATGGCCTTGTATGTGCTAGGTAAAATGTTAGATTCTTGGAGATGAAGATGAGAATGAAATGATTCCTCCCCCAAGGAGCTTACATTCACCTGGGGGTGGGTGGGAACCAACATATACAACTATAAGTATAAAATGCTCTCAAAGGAAATAGTTCTGTAGCAGAACCTTGGATTTATGTGACAGATTGGTACTGTGTGGGGCACCCACAAGGTAACTGAATGTCAGAAGGGGTCCCTTGCCTAGAGTTACCCAAGCAGTGGGGGTCTGAGATTTTGATTTGAGGCTGGATCCCTATTCAGTGCTGTAGGTAATGCTCTAAGGTGATACATTCTGGAGCAGTTACTAAATATCTGCACTGGTGGAGGGAGCTTCTTTACTGAGAAATTACTTATGAAAGCAACATTTTAATAGTAAAATTTATTTTTGGTTCTACAAGGGCAGAGCATGCTTCTGGTAGGTAAGAAGTGTATCAATTGGTAATTCTGATATTTTAGTCCTTTGCCATCATTATAATCCAGTTCTAGAACTGTGGGAAGTGATTCAAAGTAGTAGAAAGAGAAGTCATTGACTGAACAAGGACTGAATTTCTAACTTAAATTAATATCCTAACATGGAGGAAGATGGAAAGCATTCATTGAGATCCTAGACAAGCACAGTCAATAAACTACCCATGAAACCATTTATTCTTTTAATTTAGGTTTTTTGTTTTGTTTTAATTTGGTTTGGTTTTTGTAGGTTTGAAGATGGTACAATTTCTTTTCTTGACATTATAGCATTGAAACATGGATTTGATGTGCTAGAAAGACTGACAGGTCAGTGGAAAATTTTTCCTTTCTCTCTATGTGGATTTACTTCTCTGTATGCATTTTGCTTCTTAGAAATCACTTTAGAAATAAGTTGTATTTAATTATCATTTGTATATATGTTCATTTTGTTCACCAACAAGAGAATGACTTAGAAACTTTTTCTTTGCTAGGTGGAATGGAAAACATAAAACAACATACTTTTGCCTTGGTTCACTACACCTACACAGTGCTGGTCTCTCTCCAATACCCAAATGGAGCACCTGTGATTCAGATTTATAGTGATACAGAATTCAACAATCCCCAGACCCAAGGTCCAATCATTAACTTTAATGTGTTGGATGACAATGGAGACATCGTTGGTTATTCCCAGGTAGCTTGTTTTTTGTTTTTTTTCTTTTCCACTTTGCTAATCTTAGAACTATAACACACTTTCTCCTCACCCCTCCTCCAATCTGGAAGTCACAATTTGATGGCAATTTCAAACCATTCAGAAAACTGCCCCCAAACCCTTTAATAATAAAACCTTTGAGTTGCTGAAATTATGCTCACAAAACTTAATGACTAAAGCCTATGCAATATATGATGAGGAGTCTTTCCCTCCCCTAGGTTCTCACTTAGCTTATATTTACTTTGAAAAATATTATTTGATTAATTTGGATTTTATTTATTTTTATATAAATATAAAATTTATATATTTTATAAACATTTATTTCTGTTAGTATGTATAAGAACTCCGTTTTGTGTATATATATATATATATTATTCCTTTCTACTGTTTATTCAGTAAATAATTCCTTGTAATAAAGATTAACATTCACTTTTTCAGCAATCAAAACTACCAAAGGGTCAATTTTTAGAACTTAGAAGAAATAAAAACAAAATTCAGTGAGAACAGTATGTGCAGTATCCTTTATCCACAGTGACCTCAACTCTGCAGTGAAGGGAAAGAGGTACAATTTCTCAGTTCTCTGAAGCTATGTTCTAACATAATTGTATTGAGATCAATTTCATTTAATTGTAGTTTCCATTTTCATTGTTGTTGTTGTGCATATTGTTTTTGTTCTGCATAATTCATTCTGCACCAGATCAGAAAATTCTTTTTTATGTTCACCATTTCTTATGAAACAATAATATTCTATTGTAGTCACATTCTGCAAATTTATTAGCCATGCTTCAATCTGTAGGTACCCACCTTGTTTCCAATTCTTTTGAACCACAAAAAGTTCTGCTATGAATATTTTTGTATATTAATTTTTTTAAAAACCAGAAAAAAGTAATTATTAGAGTACATGTCTGGTAGTGAGATCTCTGTGCCTAAAGATATGAATATTTTAGTTGCCTTTAAAACATAAATCTGAATTTCTTTCAAGAAGGTTGGATTAATTCACAGGTTCTTTGAACCACAATTATTCATTTGTAACATGAGTACATTGGACATGATGGTCAATAAGGTCCTTTCCAGATCTAAGTCTATGGTCCTATAAAATAGGCATTCTTACAGCTGTAAGAGGTTATAGCTACTAGCAAGGAAAAAGAAAAGAAGAAGGAAAGTGATAAAAGTGATAAAAGTGCAGCAGGAAATTATCCTAGATATGCCAAAAACCTCTGAGGCATTTTCATGAACCCTAACAGCTCAGTGCAATTCAGACAAACCCAAGAAGCTTGTGATACTGACATTTATTTTTAAGTTATTCTTTGAAACTTGGAATTGAGTTTCTGTGCAAAAGTAAAACAGAATTATTAATCTTATCAGGATCAACAATGTAGATCACTCCCCTTTTGCCCATCTCTGTATCTCTTCCCTCACCCCTTTCCCAACACAAACACTCTGATAATCAAGCTCTATGGTTTTCCAGTGTTAAAATCAAACTGCAGACTGTAAGCAAATGTATGGTTGTTCCAGCTCCAGATTTATGATTCTCTAGAGAGTCACTTAAAGCAAATTATACTTTTTAGAGGTCACTCTGACCTAGTCTCACTTCCCAGTTTGAGAAAAATAATCCTAGTGTTGCCAAATGGAGTTTTGAACTTCACAAAGTGAGGCTAAATACTTCCTTTAAAGAGATTCTAAAAGCTGTAGAATCATATATATTCCAGATCACCACCTACCTACCACTTAAAAAAATTAGACACCTGAAGAGGGCTTGGATAGGAGTGCCTTGCCCATAGGACTTTTGGAAATGTTTGTTCAACTGAATTGACTTGGAAGAATAAAAACTTTTAATAGAAAGGTCAACAAAATATGATTGAGAGGAAGTAATAAGAAGGCAAGATTAAGAAGCCTAGAGTCTTGATTATGGGTTTAAACTATGGAGCTAGGTTTTATGACTAGACATATTTTTCTGGCCATATTGTCTATCCATAATAATCTAAATCAGAAAAATAAAAACCAAAATCATAATGCACTGATATTTTCTCCTTTAAAAATTAAAATTTCAGTTAACAATTATTTTTTTCTCTGCACTCCCCATAAAAAAAATCCTTATAACAAACATGCATAATCATGCAAAACAAATTCCCACACGGACTACATCATAGATGTCTCGGTTCTGAACTCTGAGTTTATCATTTCTCTGTCAGAAGGTGGGTTACATATAATACACTAATGTTAAAAGGGTCCTACTTCTGAGTCCCTTAATTCAGTATGAAAATTTTGAGGGATAATAGGAGAGTTCAAGAAAGTCTAATCTCATTATGAAAAATTCCAAAGAACAGTTTCCACTCCCAACTTTATTGGTACTAGTATTTTGCTATGAATATTATTTAAAACCAATGGATCATTGTTTGGGGTGTGGAAATTTCATTTTGTTATGCTGTATGGTAATTTCTTGTCATACAAATTAACTCATACTAAACATTTTCACTTCAACTTAATTCAGTGATTATCTTTTAAATGCTTCCCATATACCAAGCACAGTGCTAGCTGCTCGAGATTTTATTTTTGTCTAGACCAATGATTCCATGACTGTAGGGAACTCTCTTGTGAGGAATTTAACTTTTGAATGCAGGATAGCAGTTTTTCCACTGTTTATGATATTTGAAAGTTGCCTGGGCCACTGAGAAGTGATTTACTCAAGCCATACAACCAGAATATATCTTTTTGACTCTGAGGTATGCTCTTTGTTATGCTTTTAGCTAATGCAAAATGCTTAATGCTGCTCCAGATCCTAAAGAATGAAGCAAGACAAGAGTTAGTGGCAGAATCATAGATTCTTAGAACTTAGAACTTGGAAATTGTCTACTCCAACTCAATTTATAGATGAAGAAAATAAGACCCAGAAAGATGAACTATCTTGAATAAGATAAATTATTTCAGGCCATTCAAAGTGTAAGAAATACATACAAATATATATATGTAAAATGTTAAAATGCTGTTCTTGTTTCCCTATACTACTTTCACATTTTATTTAATCCATAGATAGAAAAAATGGCCAGCCTTCACAATATACACGTTCGGACTGGATGTTTCTGTAATACGGGGGCATGCCAGAGGCACCTGAAGATCAGCAATGAGACCATTAAAAAGAATCTTCAGGTATGTCCTGAGCCCACTTACTGCTGTCCCACATCTTAAAGAATGAAGTAAGACAAGACCATCATGCAGAGACATAGGCATGGAAAAACCACAGTTATATATTAATTCTATCTTGGTTCTTTTCTGAGGGTGAGCATCTTTATTGATTAATTTTGTTTTGGCAAATTGCAGGGATATGTATAACAGAGGAAGAGAGGTTTTTAAAATGTTTATTCTGTGTGTTTTTTTTAAGAGTGTGAACTCTAGATCATATAACATAACATAATATATAGCATACTGTACATACTAGTGTTTTATAATTATAATTAATTTTTTTATTTAATAGTATTTTTTCAGTTATATGTAAAGATAGTTTTCAATATTCATCTTTGTAAGATTTGAGTTCCAAATTTTTCTCTTCCTTCATTCCCTCCCCCTTTCCAAGACAGCAAGTAATCTGAAATAGATTATATATGTACAATCATATTAAACACATTTCCATATTAGTCAAATTGTGGAGGAAGACTAGAACAAAAAGGAAAAAAATCACAAGAAAGAAAAAACCAAAAAAAAAAACCAACACAAAAGTAAAAATAGTATGCTTTGATCTGTATTCAGACTGTATAGTTCTTTTTCTGGATGTGGTCAACATTTTCCATTTTGAGTCCCTCGGAATTGTCTTGGATCAATGCATTGCTGAGAATAGCTAAGTTTATCCTAGATGGTCATCTGTACAATGTTACCATGTACAATATTCTCCTGGTTTTGCTCACTTCATTGGTTCATGTAAGTTTTTTCCAGGTTTTTCTGAGAACTACCTGCTTATCATTTCTTATAGAACAGTAGTATTACATTACATTCATATACTGTGACCTGTTCATAGTATGCCCAATTGATGGGCATCCTCTCAGTTTTCAATTATTTGCCAGCACAAAAGGAACTGCTAAAAATGTTTTTGTACATGTGGGTTATTTTCCTGTTTTCTTTTATGATCTCTTTGGGATATACACCTAGTAGTGGTGTTGCAGGATCAAAGGGTTATGCAGAGTTTTATAGCTCTTTGGAGACAGCTCCAGATTACTTTCCAGAATGTTTGAATTAGTTCTCTGGAAATTTTTTCTTAGGGAATTCATTGATGGTTTGTTCAAATTTTTTTTCCTAAAATTGGGTTATTTAAGTTTTTTAAAATTTCCTCTTCTGTTAATCTAGGCAATTTATATTTTTGTAAATATTCATTCATTTCACATAGAGTGTTAGATGTATTGGCATACAGTTGGACAAAGTGGTTCCTAATTATTGCTTTAATTTTCCCTTCATTGGTGATGGCTTCACTCTTTTGATTTTTGATTTCCTTCTTGGTTTCCTTCTTTCTTTTTTTTCTAATCAAATTAATTAAAAGTTTATCTATTTTATTCATTTTTTTCATAAAACCAATGCTTAGTTTTATTTATTAGGTTAATAGTTTTCTTATATTTAATTTTATTAATCTCTTCTTTGTTTTTCAGAATTTCTAATTTGGTATTTAATTGGAAATTTTTACTTTGTTTTATTTTTAGATTTAAAAAAAATTATGTGCTCAATTCATTGATCTTCTCTTTCTTTATTTTATTAATTAAGTATTATAAAATTTCCCCTAAGAACTGTTTAAGCTGAATCCCTTAAATTTTGCTATGTTTTCTCATTATTGTTGTT
Source organism: Sarcophilus harrisii (assembly GCF_902635505.1). NCBI lineage: Eukaryota > Metazoa > Chordata > Mammalia > Dasyuromorphia > Dasyuridae > Sarcophilus > Sarcophilus harrisii. The sequence continues at coordinate 380,752,098 of NC_045426.1, read as the reverse complement.
CTCTTTGGTGAAATTGTCAATTGTTTCTATGATTTGTGGTTTGACTCATTCTTTGTTTAGGATTAGATTATTTAGTTTCCATTTAATTTTTAGGCTATTTTATTATGATTACATGTAATTTTTATTGAGTCATGTCCTTAAAAGGACACATTTACTATTCATGCCTTTCTGTATTTGACTGTGAGGTTTTTATACTCTGAGACATAGTCAATTTTTGTGTAGGTGTCATGTATGTCTCTCTATCTCCATTCAATTTTTTTCCAGAAGTTCATCATATCAAAGTTTTCTAAAATTCTTTTCACCTTCTTAACTTCTTTCTTGTTTATTTTTTGATTAGATTTATTTAGTTCTGAGAGGGGGAGTTTGGATACCGACTAGTATAGTTTTGCTGCCTATATCTTCCTGGAACTCACTTCTCTAAGAATCTGGTATGGAAAATGTGGGAGAGGAGGGATATTAGACTGACTACCAAACTGAAGGTCTACAGAGCCATTGTGCTGACCTCATTGTTGTGTGCCTGTGAAACCTGGACAGTCTACCAGCCATGTCAGGAAACATTGTCTTAGAAAGATTCTGAAGATCTCCTAGACCATATGGAACTAGACTTCCATATCTCTGAAGATAAGGTACCAGACACTGAGGGCCTTTCTTGAACTAGACTGCCAAGCATTCTAACTCTATTGCAGAGAGCACTGGCCATATTGTTTGAATGCCAAATGTACATTTGCCAAAAAGATTATTTTATGGAGAATTCACACAAGGCAAGTGCTCACAAGCTGATCAGGAAAAGTAATACAGAGATATTCTCAATGTCTCCCTTAAGAATCGATTGTATGACATGGGAGATACTGGCACAGGACTACCCAGTATGACTGGCTCTAATCAGAGAAGGTACTATGCTCTATGAGCAAAGCAGAAGAGAATTAGCTCAAAGGAAACACAAAATACACAAAATTAGAAAAGCTACCTCAAATGTCCATATGTCCTTATAAACAATAAATAAAAATAAGTTTGTTTATAAATAAACAAATGTTTATTTGTGACCAACCTGTGGCAGAGCACTCTAAACTCATACTCATCTGATCAGCCAAGTTGGACACAATATAACTCAACTCTAATATAGTGATGTCATTTTGGCTCTCTTTGAAAACGAAGGACAACAACAATTCTTCCAATGAGGTATTTTACATTTTCTTCTATTTTTTCATTTTTTGATTTTGTTTGATTTTTGATATCTCATAAAGTTATTAGCTTCCACATGTACAATTCTAATTCTAATTTTTAAGGAATTTTCTTCAGTTACCCTTTTTGTAGTACCCTTTACATTTTTCCATTTGGCAATTCTATTTTTAAAGGAGTTATTTTCTTCAGTCAATTTTTTTTTTTTTTTTTTGCTGAGACAACTGGGGTTAAGTAACTTGCCCAGGATCACCCAGTCAGGAAGTGTTAAGTGTCTGAGACCAGATTTGAATTCATGTCCTTCTGACTTCAGGGCTGGTGCTCTGTGCTCTATCCACTGCACCACCTAGCTGCCCCTCTTCAGTCAAATTTTGTGCTTCCCTTTTCAAGCTGTTGATTCTTTTAAAAATTCTCATGCATAAGTCTCTCATTTCTTTTCCCAATTTTTCTTCTACCTCTTTTATTTGGCCTCTTCTAAGAAGACCTTTTGGTCTTGAGACCAATTCATCTTCAGGCTTCCCATGTAGGCCTTTTGACAGTGTTGCCCTCTTCTGAGTTTGTGTTTTGATATTCCCTGTCACCATGGTTACTTTCTATGGTTAGAGATCCCTTCTGCTTCTTACTCATTTTTTAGTCTGTTTCTTGACTTTTTTTTTTTTAATAGCCTTTTATTTACAGGATATATACATGGGTAACTTTACAGCATTAACAATTGTCAAACCTCTTGTTCCAATTTTCACCTCTTACCCCCCCCACCCCCTCCCCTAGATGGCAGGATGACCAGTAGATGTTAAATATATTAAAATATAAATTAGATACACAATAAGTATACATGACCAAAACATTATTTTGCTGTACAAAAAGAATCAGGCTCTGAATTATTGTACAATTAGCTTGTGAAGGAAATCAAAAATGCATGTGTGCATAAATATAGGGATTGGGAATTTAATGTAATGGTTTTTAGTCGTCTCCCAGAGTTATTTTTCTGGGCATAGCTAGTTCAGTTCATTACTGCTCATTTGAAATTATTTGGTTGATCTCGTTGCTGAGGATGGCCTGATCCATCAGAACTGGTCATCATCTAGTATTGTTGTTGAAGTATATAATGATCTCCTGGTCCTGCTCATTTCACTCAGCATCAGTTCGTGTAAGTCTCTCCAGGCCTTTCTGAAATCATCCTGTTGGTCATTTCTTACAGAACAGTAATATTCCATAATTTTCATATACCACAATTTATTCAGCCATTCTCCAACTGATGGACATCCATTCAGTTTCCAGTTTCTAGCCACTACAAAAAGGGCTGCCACAAACATTCGTGCATATACAGGTACCTTTCCCTTCTTTATAATCTCTTGTTTCTTGACTTTTAAAGTTGAGCTCTGCTCCTGGGGCACTCCATGGGGCATCACGCTCCCAAGTTCTTATGGTGGGAGGCAGGAGTCACTGGCTTTCCATGCCAGGGCTTCAGGTGCTTATGGCTTGCCCGCTGTGCTGGGTGGCCTGGCCTGGTTAAGCTTGTTGTGCTGGGGTTCTGGGGCTTGAAGTTTACCTTTTGTGCTGGGGCTGGAGGCCTCACAACTGGCCTGCTCTGCCACAGCATGCTGATCCAGGACCAATGGGCCTTGGTTTCTGTCTGTGCTGGTCTGCTCTCACCTTTTACCCAAAATAACCTTTCCTGAAGTCGTTCTAAGTTGTTTTAAGCTGGAAAATCTTTTTGTGGGCTTTGTCACTCCAGAATCTGTTTGAAGACTTGACTTACCATTGTTTCTGAGAAAAACAGGGAGAGCACAGATAACATCTTAGCTTCTTTCTGCCATCTTCTTGGGCTGTTAATTAATTTTCAAGAAAAAGTTGTATATTTGTGGTATAGTGGGGAGTAAATTAACTGTACAAGTTTCTAAATTTTAGTTTATTCAGAATAACTGAAGGAATAGAGCATTTTTTTTGAGAATTTAACTATGATCAAAGCTTTTTGCTAAGTGCTGAATATAAAAATAGAAAAGAAAGGTAGTCCCTGCTCTTAAGGAGATTATATTCTGGTGTGAGGGCCTGCTGAGCCTTTTTCAGGGCTACTTACCCACCTTCAGTGCCTATCTTCACCCACGTCTCACCTGTGGCTGTAGAGATGGGTAATCAGATTAAGGATAAGCCCCCTCCACAGTGAATTAGGGGGCTTCTTCCAGAGGAATGGGAAATTTGTTCCTAAGGCCATGAAGGTGCTGAAGCAGGTGCTGTAAAGTGCTTGGTCAGACATCCAAGACACCAAGGTCCATTGTATCCCAGCCATCACCAGTTATCCTAGAGTTTGGTAAGGCTGAGGATGCTGTGCAATTCTGCCTCACAAATCCAGTTCATATGCGTGTGTCAGGACATCATCCAATGATATCTTTGAAAGGAAAGACAAACAACAATTCTAATGGGGGAAACAATAAATATGCAAGATTTTAGCTCCAAGTCAGAAAGAAAGGTTCTATGGGCTCTAGATGTAAAACAAAATGTCATTTTTATTGATCAAATTCATGCGTCAAGTAACTAGTAACCATAGCAATAACTCAAATAATACCTAGAACAAAAACTCTTATTTGATTAAGAAAAAAGTGTTTAGAACTGAAAGCAAAAAAAAATTAGCTTTATGGTTTTAAATCTATAGTTCTATGAACACCTAAACATTAAACCAGAAACCAGCACCTTTCACACCTTCACCAAATGCTGTTCATCTTGGCCACAGTGGACAGAACCAGGACTAATGAGTAGAAATTAATGAGAAGAAGACTTCAAGCCCATCCCCCACCCCCGAAAAGAAATTTTTCCCAATCAAAATTGTCCAAAAGTAGAATGAGATGTACTATGAGTTAATGACTTTCCCATCACTGAAGGATTTAAAGTAGAAGAAAGATAATTGCTTGTCAGGAATTGAAGAAAGAAATGTTAGTTTTACAGTTGCTTAGGTGTCCTTTTAGGTGTTTTCCAATCAAATAAGATCTTGTGATTTATTTGTGCACTTGGAATCAGAAGAAATGGGTTCAAATTCATGCCAGGTCTAATAACTTGTTGCCAGTCTGAACTAGAATAAGTGATTTATACTCCCCTTATTCAGCCTCTGTTTCTTTATCAGTCAAGGAACTGGTTAATGTCAGTTTTTCTCTGACCCTAAATCTTATGATTCTATGCCAATTGGCCTTTGTTTAAAAAAAAAACTCATTAAAATTTTATTGTTATGTAAGGAAGGGAAGTCATTCCCATAGCATTAAAGTTCTGTACAAGGCTCATATTGTTGATTAGTCATTTTAGCTGCATCCACCTCTTTCTCTGACTCATTTTACAGATGAAAAACTGAGGTAAATAGTGTTAAGTGACTTGGTTGAGATTATACAGTGGCAGGGTTATGTGTGTACACACAAACACACACACACATTTCGGGGTTACACAGATTTGAATTCAGGAAAATGAGTCTTCCTGGCTCTATCCACTATACCACCTAGTAATTCAAAAAACACATATGACTATTGGAAATCTAAAAGGGATTATAAATTTACTAATGTCCATGGTGCTATCCAATACTTGAATAATAAAAACTCCGAAAATTGGTAATCCTGTGATAAGAGCTATTCAATATCTGCACTAATTCTGAAGATAATTAGAAGAGAGGGACATTAAATAAGGAGCTGCTTTTGTTGGTTTTGTTAGGGAGGGAAGAATAGAAAGAAAGTGGTCTCTGTCTTCTAAGACTTTCATAAATAATGAGGATTTAAACATCTATTCCATTGTTCTTTCAGACATTTATGGCTCTTAAGAGGGAGAATAAAGGAAAGGCAAAACCTGCTCTAATTTAGGTGTTAACTTAAAAGACCATGAATGGGATAAACTTGAGTGAAGACCCTCTCATAAGGATGTGACTTCTACCTATCCCCTAATTGTGACTTGAGAGTTTGCAATAACAAATCAAGCTATAGCGAAAAGGTGTTGGATTATTTTAGATAAACATTTCCCTCCTGTCTCTCCACCCTTTTCATTAACTATTATGGTAAAGTGTGTTCTGGGGTCTATATTTAGTCTCTGAGCAAATTAGAACTCTCCAGCCAATGGGAGAAAAGGTCAGAGAGCGGGGCGGGGGCTTTTGGTTAGGGTCTATATAAGCCTGTGTTTGCAGTTTGCACTTTGCACTCCTCTATTAACATCTTGTCTCTTGGGAGTTGCTCTTTCTCCCAAGATCTAAATAAATCCCTTTTTGCTTTTTTCCTTGAGGATCTCTGATTTTATTTTGGGTAAGAGTCACTGTTCCACATAACCAGATAGAAATTTTTGACTAACTGGTATCTTATTTTTCCCAGATTAGCAGATAGCAAAACTTTCACTGAATTAAAATATTTCCTAGACTTTCTGAGTTAATGTTTAGGCAAAGTTTTCATGATATCAAAATGAGGATTTTTCCACTGCTGGATCTTCAAAAGTAAATAATCTATGTCTGGGAGCAAAGTATAGAGTCACTGTATGTTCTTTTAATATTAATGGAAATTCATATCCCTCAGCTTAGACTTTTTGATACATTATTCCTTTGGGAAGTCCTTTAATCATTATAATACTTTGCACATTTTTGTGCATGTTAACTTCATCTGTTTCTCTCTAACTCTTCCAGGAGGATTAACTAAATATTCTTCAAAAATGGCTCTAGGATTTTCTGCTGCTAACTTACTGTATGAGTTGAGTAAGTCAAATGACTTACTCTCTAGGTAACCTATTCAGGTCTCTGTTTCTAGCTCTGTAAAATCAGCATTGGACTACCTGATCTCTGAGATGCATTCTAGCTCTAATAATCTAATACCCATCTTTCTACTCCATTTTTACTGGTGATATATTTTCCTGGTGATATATATTCTGTCATTTTTGCATTAGGCTCCTAATGAGACTCTGTACACAACACGGAATGGCCTGGTTAATTTTTCTAAAGTGCTGCTTTCCTCATGAGATCATGATCTTCTAGGTGGAATGAAGCTCAAAGATCATTTATTTCAATCCTCATTTTACAGGTGTGGAAACTGAGGGCTAGGAAGTTTCACTGTTTTGTTCAGGATCACATAGAGAGTAAAGAGTTTCATCCGTGATTCAAAATCAAGTTCTCCAAAGACTCCAAATTTATTCCTTACTCAAAATTTTTCAATATTTTTATCTGTCAGGTGTTTTTTTGGTTCTGGCATTCCATGTGCAGAAACTCCTTTGACCAGTGTACATTGGCAATTCATAATTTATATTTTTGGAAGTTTCCACATTAAGGTTAAGACACCAAGCTTGTATATGTCAAAAGCAGAAGGTGAGCCTAGTCTTCTTGATTCAGAGACTAGTCCTCTAGGCCCATTGAAATGCTGTCTCTCACAGCAGCTCTTTCTTGGCTATTAAATCAAGATGAGACTTTTCAGCTTGATGTTTGAAGCCATTGGGACTGTGTGTCTACCAATTCTATGTAGTCTTGTTTTTCAGCATATCCAACATAAATTATCTTTGTCATTCAGACACTAGGGAGTGTTAAGTGTTTGAGGTCATATTTGAACTCAGGTCCTCTTGACTTCAGGGCTGGTGCTCTATCCACTGCACCAACTAGCTGCCCTGGCTTTCTTCTTTTCTTGAACTGAATAGAATAATAGATGATTAACAAATGCACATTAATTTGTCAACTTGACAATTCCTTTTTTCTCTATTAATCATGTTTTTAGAATTAGTTCTGAGAATTATTCATGAGAAATAAAACAGTGAAGAAAGAATATTACTGTGGGCTTATGATTTTCTTTTTATTCCTAGGCTGGTCATATCTGTGGGGATGACATAGATATCATCGATGGTCAACCCACTGGCTCAGTAAGAATATCATTTGGTTACATGTCAACTTTTGAAGATGCTCAGACTTTTCTGAAGTTCATAATAGCAACCAGGTTAGGTAAAGCAGACAGTAGACTTCCCTTTGCAGTGACTCCTGGGAAAACTGATGCCATATCAGTAGAACCTGTGGAACGAGACGCAAGGGTCAACAGGAATGAACCTGGGAAATGTCTTCAGGAAGATGTCCTCCTCCAGGATGGACTGAACAATTCCTCTGTGACTGTGAAAAGCATGGATTTGCATCCTCCTAAGACTGAGCCAGAAGGTGGCCAACACATTGCTCCATTGGTTTCTACAGCAGCACTAGATGGAGGGTTCCTACCACTTACCATCACCAACATTTTTATTTACCCCATCAAATCTTGTGCTGCCTTGGAGGTAAGTGTTTTAACCATGGCCGTGGGAGGGCTTCTCTTTTAACATAGTTTTTAATCTCCATACAGCAATTTCATATTAAAGCAAAGAAAAAATATTGCATACAATATAGTCGTTGAGATAGGTCTAGTGTACTAATGAGATAATGCACAAGGTGTTTTGAAAGCTTTGTATCCCCTATACAAAATGTTAGTTATTGTCATCATTATTATTGCTTTAGTGTGCTTCTGTCCATTATGATTATCTTACTTAGAATGCTTTACCATTACTGAAAAAATCAAGGGATGACACAAAATCTTTTGAGAACTTCTAAGTTCTTTTGAACTTAATTTTTTTATTATTCCAGTTCTCTCACTTATAGATATCCTTGCTGTAATTGGAATTTATTTTATGGGTTGTTTAATGTCCACTTCTCCTGGTTCATTTTTCTATCTCCAGGACCTAGCACAGAGCCTGGTGGTACTTATTGACTGGTTGATTGATAGACAGATATTCTCTCTGGGCAATCCAATCCAACAAACACTTACTAGATGCCCATAACATGCATGAGACTGTTAGGCTCTAAGAGAATACTGGCATAACAAAACCATCAAGGGGCTTATATTTTACTGAGTTCAAATCTTACTGAAGGCATTTACTAACCAGTGTGATCATGGGCAAGTTGTCTACCTTCTCTTTACTTCAGTTTCCTTGTCTATAAAATGAGGGGGCTTGAACTCTTATATCCCTTACAGTTTTGAATTTTGTGGTCCTACTGCAAATAATTCATTCTGTGTTTAAGATAATAGAATCATCTCTTTGGAGCTAAAAGAAACTTCAATCCTTGAGTTTTATTTAATACAATTTCCTTCGATTCTACACAACAAAAGTACAAACACACATTATCTAAAATGCAAAAAGACACAAAAGTCAACACAGAAATTTCCTAGTATTGACTATATAATAAAAGCCCAAAATGCAATTTACATTTTGCAAAATTAATCTGTTAGTCTCAGAGGATCAACTCCTTGATGAGGCAGCACCTGGGGTCTGGCTTTAATCAGCTTACCAAATTCTGAGAGAGGTGGTCAGTAGTGTATGTAAAGAACCAAAAATGCAGATTTTTCTGTACTCCTTCTTTTGGTCTTTTGGACCCCAAAATCAGAAGAAAAAAAATTCAAAGCACCAGACTGACTGTAGGCCTAGCTTTAAAAGGGGATGAAATGGAAATGCATGAGCTCATGTTCTCTAAAAAAGGCTTCAAAGGCCATCTAATTTAATACATCCCCCATTTTACATATGAGGAAATTGAGGCAAACAGGGCTAAATGACTGCCTCAGGTTCACACAGCTAGGAAGTGTCTGAGGCCAGATTTGAATTTAGGAAGATGAAAGTTTCTGACTTCAGTTTATCACTTTATCTACTGTGCCACCTAGCTACCCTTTAATTATAATTAAATAGTTGTAATTATATAATGTTATGTAATTAAATCATAATCTCTTTTAGGAATTCAATGTACAAACTATGCTAAAAATATTTATGCACTAATTTATGTAAAGAGTTCTTTCTGAAAGTGGGTCTGCATTTTAATGGTAACTTCTATGGATTCCCTCTCAGGTTACCAAATGGCCAATTGGAAATCAAGGATTGTTATATGATCGAAACTGGATGGTGGTGAATCACAATGGAATTTGCCTCAGTCAGAAACAGGAGCCTCGACTCTGTTTAATTAAACCCTTAATAGACCTGAAACAAAAGATTATGGTCCTCACAGCTGAAGGTAAGAAGCTATGGGTAGCTCATATTCACATTCTCTCCTTTATCAGAAGCGGTGTGGTCTAATAGAGAGAGCTGGTTGCAAGACAAAAACACCTCAGCTCTGCTCTCAGTTGTGCCTTTTTAGCCAAGTATATTGTGTTGAGTTTATTAGGTTTCATGGGTCAAAATGAAAGGTCTAGAAACAATGCGAATAGAATAAAAAGGCAAAATAATTCATTTATTTGATCCTCAGTTTCTTCTTCTGTAAAACAGGAATAATGGCATATATCAAGCCTCCTTGGTAGGGCTGTTGTGAAGACAGCAATGAAATGATGGAAGAGCAAAGTATAGGTCTGGCTGTATTACTCTCCTACTGGACACAGTCCAGTGCTTCTCTATTACTTCTAGAGTTAAATATGAGCGCCTCTGTTTGGTATTTAAGGCCATTCACCTGGCTCAAAATTACTCTTCTACTCTTAGGCCCAAAATACTTTGCAGAAAACTCCTCATTAGTGGAGGCCGATTATTTAATGATTTCTTCCCTGTGGATGGCAGCTTGAAAGAAGGGGAGTTTTAGTCTTTCTGGCTTCCAATTTCTGTAAAGAAGGAATGGGGTTCTAGATTTTCCTTTGGCCCCAGAAGGGAGATAGAGACTTTGGTAAGGCTGTGGGTTATATAGATGTTACTCTCTTTCATGAACTATTTTCTATTCTTCACCTGTACCACTCCTACTGCTTAGTACCACCACCATGTATATGCACCTGTCAAATCTTGTGCTCGTTGGAGGTATGCATTTAAAAATATGGCTCCTCTTTCAGCAAAGTTGTTTATTGCCATTCAGCAACCTTATCATAAAGCAAAGAAAAAAACTACATACAATATGGTCATTGAGGTAGGCCTGGTGTGCTAATGAGATAAGGTCATCTTGCCTTTGCATACGCTGTCACTCATGCTTGGAATGTATTTTCTCCTCATTTCTCTGTTTTCTGGAACCTGAAGTTCCCATCAGAGCTGATTCCCTGAGCTTTTGGTGTCATCTCCCCAACCTCAATTACCTTGTATTTAAATCTGTATATATATTTGCCTCTTATTATTCATGTATATGTTGTTTCCCTGTGCCTGGCAGAGAACATGCTCTTAAAAATTTCTTGATTGATTTCAAAAAGTATAAATGATGAGGTTGGAAGAACAATTATTGCTTTGAAAGGTAAGGTGCAAAACTTGTGACAAATTCACAAATTTAGGGCATTTTCCCTGCTAAAATAGATCTTTATTCATAAGAAAAGGTCACAGACAAAGATGATTTATGACATGATTTGGAAAGGGGTAATTTTTATAGACAAAAGGAAGGAAGGAGGACAGCTAGGTGGCTCACTGGATAAAGCACCACCCCTGAAGTTAGGAGGACCTGAGTTCAAAACTGAACTCAGAGACTTAAGACTTCCTAGCTGTGTGACCCTGGGCAAGTCACTTAACCCTAATTGCCTCAGCAAAAAAAAAAAAAAGTCTAGGACAAAAGGAAGGAAGGAGAAACAAGGAAAGAGATGGGGAGATAAATGATATTTGAAGGAATCTGGGAGGAGTTGGGATGATCTGATTAAAGAATTTTGGTCTTGAGAGAACAAGCTGGTTTGAGTTCCCATCATAAAGAGCTTTGTTTATATTATGGATTACTTTTATTTTACTAAAATATGTATCAGAAATTGCTTATATTTTAAAGAATAAACAATTTAATGTTTTCCCTAACCATTAGAAAGGTATTTTTGTAATCTTATTAAAGTAAACTGACAGGTCAGTTCCAATGATTGTGTGATGGAGAGAGCCATCTACACCCAGAGAGAGGACTGTAGGAACTGAGAGGGTGGATCACAACATAGCATTTTCACTTCTTTTGTTGTTTGCGTGAATTTTATTTTCTTTCTCATTTTTTTCCCCTTTCAATCTATTTTTCTTGTATAGCAAGATAATTGTATAAATATGTATGTCCATATTGGATTTAACATATATTTTTACCATGTTTAACATATTGGATTACTTGCCATCTAGGGGAAGGGATGGGAGGAAAAACACAAGGTTTTGCAAAGGTCAATGTGGAAAAATTATCCTTGCCTATGTTTTGAAAATAAAAAGAGTCAAAAAAATAAACTGATAGCTTTCACTTTTACTGGTTATAGAAATAATCTGAAATAAGCAAAAGAGGAAAAGAATAAGGTAAGGTTCATTTTTACTACAAGTTTGGTGAGCTGAGGGTCTTTTTGTTAAATCTGGAGTTTTTGGCAGAAAATAAGGAATATGATATTGGAATTCTCTGATGTCACCTTCCCCTGTGGGTCTAATGAATTTCTTTGATTTGCCAAAACTTTCTGCCATAATCTAGTCAATTTTAACTTTTCTGGAATAATTTTTAATGGAAATCCTATCCCAGTTTCTATATTTGACAGTTTTGCTCTCATTCTTTCTTTGGCTATCCCAGGGAAGTACAGTAACTTGGATTTAAAAAAAAGACTAAAGGCTAACAATGTGCTGAGGTGTTCCCCATGTGGCCAGTGGGTGTTGCTATTACATAACACAATGTAATCTTAACCCTAAATCAGTAGATTTCTGAACATTTTCTTTTCTGGTTTGCATTTGTCAAACCTTTGTTTTCATCTTTTTTTTTTTTAAACTATGAACTGTTTAGCTCTAAGGGGAGAAGTAGACTCAAGATATTAATGCTATATCTTCTAATCTAGCCTCTTTTACAAAGTCCTTGGGTTGCTTTTCCAAATTTCTTGAATGAAAGAAAGCAAAAGGGAAGGAAAGAAGACATGCTTCTCTCCTTATTGCTACTAAGGCATGGTTAATGCTTTCCTGCACTCAAATGAGTCTATTCATTATATTCTCTATTCACATGAGTATCATTTTCTCTAATAGGATAATCTAAGAATTTTCCAAATGTCAACTCCCATAGGAGTTTGGTGAGATAATAATAGTTTTGTTATCTTTGGGTTTTCACTACCCTCCCTACTCCAACATAGTGCATGTAGTAGATAAGTATAAATTGGATGAACATAAGTAGCATGCAAAAAAAAGACATGGCTCTTGACCTTGTGAAATTTATAAATCAATTGGAGACATAAAACATATATAGAACAGTTACATAACAAAAGGCAGCATATAATTGCCAAAAATAATGGATTTTGATGTAGACAAAAATATCAGAGGCTTTCTGAGGAAGAAGTGATCATTGTGCATTGTCATGATGGAAGAATGTTTCCAGATAGAATTTGAACTGGATTCTTCAAAACTAAGTAGAATTTGGGATAGGCGGGCAGAAACATTTGCCTATATTTCAGAGAAAAGAGCTGAATAAAGAACTGGGGGAAGGCCTGGAGACAGGTAGGAGAAAAGTGTGTCTGAGGATAGGGGCCAGGTTGGTACATCTGCCTACCAGGGAGTAGTGGCAGAAATTGGAAAAAGTAGATTAGGGTCAGATTACGAAGGTCTTTGAACACTAATCTTCAGAGTCTGGACTTTATCCCACAGGCATGGGGAGCCCTTTAATGTTTTTGAGGAGAACAACACAAGACAAGCAAGACTTTAAGAACATTGACCACAAGATCATTGGTTCTGGTGTTGACTGGATTTACATTTATATGTTTGGGGGGGTAGACATAAATGAATGACGACATAAGTGATTGATTGAATGAATGAAGTGTCTTAATGATGTCTAAGATAGTAAAGCAAAGAAGAGGAGAGGGAAACCATCTAGGAAGGCTATGGTTATGTAGCAGTGATCATGAGTACTCCAGTTTACAATATTGAAAGTTATGGGATTGCTAAGTTTTATACATATATTTATATATATTAATATATTTGGTCCTCACAACAACCTATGCCTAGGTGCTAGTAGTATTATTATCCCCATTAAAATGCTAAAATCAATTAGGAAGGAATTTGGGGATTGGATATGGAAAGTGAGGAAGAAGGGGAAGTCAAAGGTGACATAGATTTCAAGGTTGAGTGATTGGATGAAATATTGTCAGAAATAAGGAACTCTGGGGTAGAAGATAATAATATGCTTGGTTTTAGACAGACTGTATCTGAAGCGAAAGCAATTAGAGATGGGGAACTACAATTTGGGAGAGAAGCAAATGGCAGGGAGTCATACTCACAGGGATATGCAGTTTTTGTAGAAGAGTAGTAGGGAAAGGCAAGAGGACAGGGCTGACACCATTATAAAAGGGAACTATTCATATTCTAGCAATTCTCATTATTTCACAAAAGAAGTAAAGGCAAAAACAATTATACAATGTATACTGCTCATAGTGGTAGCAAAGGACTTAGAGACAAAATGGGAGGAGGGAGCTATGAGAATAAATGAAAAAAATTATGGAATGTGAATGTGATAGAATATATATTACAATAAGATTAATATAAGATGATTTGTATACATTGATATAAAATGAAATAAGCAGAATCAAGAAATCAACATGACCATAATTATGTAAATGAATAAAAAAGCACTAAAAAGAAATTGAATTCTGAGTAAAGAAGAGATAACAATATACATCTTTTTCCTTATGAGAGAGAACACAGTGACTACTAGAATAAAAATATATACTGTAATACAGAGTTTCTGTATCAGATACTCTTTTATGATTGATTTTTTTTGGTCAAAAATGACAGTTTAATCTGATTTGGTGGAATGGGAAATAACCATACTATAGAGACAAAAGATATAAATAAAATAGTTTAAAATGTCATATGACAACTATCAAATATGTCCTGAATTGTTTCATGCCAGTTTTAGAGTAAATCTTCAGTTGAGAAATGGATTGCCTTCCAACATGTCTTAGGGCATTTGGAACTAACAACACATTTTACCATAGAAAACAAAATTTTAAGTGGCTAGATTTCAATTACTATGGAAAAAATAATAGCAAACTATACTTTTTCAGTACTAGTTTAGTAGATGGTTGAAGAGTAATCAGGGGAGAAAAGGAAGCATAATTTTTTAAAAAATCAGGAAAACATATTAAGAAATATGTCAGTGGTGTCCTCAATTCAAGTTGGCGTGAGTGTGACTGAAGAGCCTAATAAGGGCCACTTGGACAGCTAGAATATGAGGAAAGCACGTCACTAAAGGAAGTGAGGCTCAAAAATATTTTTCTTTGATCATGTTCCATTATCTTTTTGAGAATGATTTAAGATTTTGTACTTGGACTGAGATGCAATTTAAGCCTTGGACAGTTATAGTGCCGCTTTATGAACTGATTAATAATGGACCAAGAACCTGGTTTTGGCTGGTTATTTGCTAATTCTCTGTTCTTCATAAAGTCATAGGTTCATGGGGTTCCATCAAGAGACTAGGAGAAGGCTTAGGGGATTTTTAGTCCAACACGCTCATTTTACAGATGAGGAAATCTAAGCTCAGGAAGGGTAAGTAAGTTCCTTTATCAAAAGTACACAGGTAGTAAGCAAGGAGAGCTAAGACTTATACCCAGATGATCTGAATCCAGAGGAAGAGTCTTTCCACTTTATCAGGACTCTTGCCTGTCTTCCAGTGGCATCAGCAGACTCCCATCCCACTCCTCATGATACTTTAGGAAAGGACTCATAAAAAAGTATTTATGATTTTCTTTTTCTCAAAGCCTAAAATATGAGAAAGAAAGTTTTAATTAGGTGACGAGGAAAAGGAGGGAAATATTTTTGGAGATTATGAAAGAGACAAATGGACCCTCTCAAAGACTTCAGAGGATGAGAGTACACTTTCAATGCTTAATTTCATTTCAAAATATAATATTCTCTTTCCTTGTTATAGAAATATATATATATATATATATACATGTGTGTGTGTTACTTTCTGACTTCCCCTTCTGCTGATGGGTATAGCCCTAAGTTTGGGCTGCAAAGCAACCTCCTACTGAGCGTGTTAGGGACTATAGGATCACTTGTCTGAATCTCTGTACTTTAATCTTTAGGGGGACAGGATTGATCCCTGCTGTGTTTTAGTCCCTTTTCCTTCAGGCCCAGCACAACCACACAAAGTTGCTCACTCCCTATCCCAATTCCTCTCTCAAACTCTTCCTTTTGGGGACTATATCCTTGTCCTCCACTTTCTGCAGACATGTTCTAGTATGTTCCAGATAGTTTCTGCAGCCTTGGGGGAGGGGGGTGTCTCCAAACTCCGTCTAGCTCCAGTCGGAAGGTAGCATGCTCTGGCTGCTCTCCCTTTCTTAAAATGGCTTGGCAGAATATCTGCTGCTAGATATGTTGTATGGCCCAGTAGTGTCTCTGCAGGTGGAGAGAGTCCTAAAATGAACTCCAGGTGTTCAGATTACTTTTTTTTTCTGGGTGTATAATATCTTTTGGAAAAGGGGCACTGAATGAACATCTGAAGGATTGTTGTACTGAATTGTTAATTAATAATGACCTTTTTTTCAGGGGGGGAAGGTTTTTGAGAGTTAAAGATTTTGAAGAATATGTTTCATCTGTCATCTTGTTGGTTTCTGTGACTTATAAGTCTCAGTAATTAATGTAAATTAGTTGGGAATTCCCATTGAAGGGTTTCAGTGATCAGTGGTTGACAGTGCTATATAATACTTTTACTTGGCATGCTTATCAGATTTTCAGATGACACAAATCTGAGAGAGATAGTTAATATACCGAGTGACATAATCAATAGATAACTAAATCATGACAAGTTAAAATATGGATCCTAATTGAAAAAGAATAAATGTAAAATTGATCATTGGGTTAAAAATATCACTATAATGAGTTTGAAGGCATGGTAAAATAGCAAGTTGTTTTTAAAAAAAGACCCTGGGTAGGGAGTTTAGAATGAAAGCCCCCTTTTTCATCTTACAAAGGGAGAATAGCCCTTAGCTTATACTCATTAGGCTAGTCCTTTCCCACCAAATAATAGTTACACAAAAGACCTCTGTGAATTGTGAAGAGCAAATAATACCATGTATCCAAAAAAAATAGGGAATAGAAACTGATGAAGTTCTACAGAATATACCAGAAAATATATGAGTATAGGAACTTTTCAGTTGGGAGTGAGATAAAATCTCAGCTCAACCAAAGAGAGAAAAAAATAATTTGATTAAAGGGAATTCACCTTTAGGTCATGGTTACCAGAAGTTCAGGGACATAATGGAGGCTGGTTTCCCTATTTTTCTGTAGACCTAAAAGTTCCAGTCTGTCGTTCAAAATCTGTACCTTTTCTTCCTTCTCTCCTGCACTTCTTTTCTCTTTTCCCTCTATGTCTTGACTGTGTCCTTTTTCTCTATTCTTTCACACAGTCTCTTTTTTCTCTTAGTTCTCATTCTCTATTCTTCTTTCTCTCCCTCTCCCTCTCTCTTCTTCTCTTTCCCTCTTCCTCTCTCTCTCTTTCTGTCTGTCTCTTTCTTCTCTCTCTCTCTTCTCTCTCTCTTTCCTTTCCCCTTTCTCCTCCTTCTTTATTCTTCTTTCTACCCTAAAATATGTTAAAACAGTCTGTTCTTTTTTAAGGTCCACAACATTGCATTTAGTATTCTCTCAGCCAATCAGGAATTATATTTCCCTCCATGTATTCAGCATGAAACACAGAGCTATCTATTTGATTATCTAAACAGAACAGAAGTGGGACTTATATTTGGGAATATTATTTAAAATCTTTATTCTCAGAATTTCTCCCTTAAAAAGGAGTAACATCATACAACTTTTCTTAACTTAATTCCACTATTTCTGCACTATTTCTTTGTGTACCTGCAATCCAGATGTTAGTAGTGGACCCAAAGACAGAGACCTCACAAATCTTTTTTATTTATCATTTTATTTTTAATTTATGGAACAAAACAAGCATTTCTTTTTTTTTTGTTGTTGTTGAGGACTTTACATTTTATTGTGGAAAACAAAACATTTGGAGGACTTCAGCTTAAAGGTCATTGGAAAAAAATTTCATGGTCCCTAGAAGATCACAGATATTTCTTAATATAATTTCCACTTTTTAAATTTTATCAGTTTCTTTTCTTTTTTTATTATAGCTTTTTATTTACAAGTTATATGCATGGGTAATTTTACAGCATTGACAATTGCCAAACCTTTTAAAACAGCATTTCTATAACATAGTATAATAAAAAAAGATGGTCTTGTGGAACATTGCCCCATCCAGAAATGTCTAAAATTCCAAGTCTTTCAAGAGATACATAGCTCTTGGGACTAAAACAGATGTCATTCCTTGCTGAGTTTCAAGCTTCGTATAAGTAGGGTTACAGGATACTAGATTTAGACAAAAGGAATCGTAGAAGTCATGCAATCCAACCTCCTCATTTTTAGATGAGAAAACTAAGACAAGTGATAAAGTGTCTTGTGTAGATTACAAGTGGAAGTCAGAGGACTTTGAACCAAAGCCTTTTGATTCCATAGTGAACATTTTTATTTTTTATTTTTTTAATAATGACTTTTTATTTTCAAAAAACATGTTTTCATAGTTTTCAACATTCACCCTTGCAGAACCTTGTGTTCCTCTCCTCCACTCCCCTCCCCTAGACAGCAAATAATTCAATATGGGTTAAACATGTGCAATTCTTCTGAATATATTTCCACCTTTATTATGCTACACAAGAAAAATCAGATCAAAAAAGGAAAAAAAGTGTCAAAAAAAGCAATCAAACAACAAAAAAGGTGAAAATATTATGTTGTGATCCACATTCAGTCACCACAGTCCTCTCTCTGGGTATAGATCATTCTTTTCATCACAAGTCTATTAGAATTGCCCTGAATCACCTTATTGCTGAAAAGAGCCAAATCCATCACAGTTGATCATCACATGATCTTGTTGCCATGTACAATGATTTCCTGGTCCTGCTCATTTCACTCAGCATCAGTTCATGAAAGTCTCTCCAGACCTTTTTAAAATCATCCTGCTGATCATTTCTCTCTCTCTCTCTTTTATTAAAGCTTTTAATTTACAAAGCATATGCATGGGTAATTTTTCCAACATTGACCCTCGCATAACCTTTGGTTTCAAATTTTCCCCTTTTTTCTCCCATCCCCTCCCCTAGCTGGGATGTTAAACATGTTGAAATACATGTTAGATCCAATATGTGTATATATATATATTTATACAGTTATCTGGTTGTGCAAGAAAAATCAGATCAAGAAGGAAGAAAAAGAAAAACAGAAAAAAAATGCAAGCAAATAACAACAGAGAGAATGAGAATGCTATGCTGTGTTCCACTCTCTGTTCCCATGGTTCTCTTTCTGGGTGTAGATGGTTCTCTTCATCATTGAACAAGTGGAACTGGTTTGAATCCTGCTGATTATTTCTTATAGAACAATAATATTCCATACCATTTATATACCATAATTTATTCAGCCATTCCCTAACTTATGGGCATCCACTCAGTTTCAAGGCCCTTGCCCAAAGTGAACACTTTTTAAAAGGACATTCAGTTTTGTTTCATTTCCAGTTCCAAATTCTCTCCCTTTTATCTTCCTCTCTATTTAATATTCTTTCTACTGTTCCATGCAGCCCCTTATTAAAAGCAATAGGGAGAGCTTATTTGCTGAGAATAATAATGATTCACATGTATATAATACTTTGAAGGGGCAGCATTATCTAAGGGGTAGGGAACCAACTTCAAAGCCAAGGAAGACTTGAGTTCAAGTCTAAACCAGTATATCGGTTGTATGACTTTGTAGAAATCATTTATTTTCTCAGTGTTATAAGGGTTTAGTTGCAGAGAATGTGGTGACTTAGACTGGTAGGAGGAATTTCCTCATCTAGTAGTTTGTTAGCTTAATTAAATCACAGTTCCAGCCCCTGTCTCCACAAATACCTTAAGGTTTAAAAACTTTCTTAACAATAGCTCCTTAAAGAAGGGAATCTAAATATTCTTATCCTCATATGCTAAATAAGGAAATTGAGTCTTATAATTCATTTGTGGATACAGCTAGTATAGATTTGAAGCCAAAGAAGATGTGTACATCTTCAGTCTGGTGTAATAAAAAAAAAACCCTGGTATTATGTCAGAGGATCTGTTGAAGAACAGGTGAACAAAAATCTCTATATAGCACCTCCTTTCCCCCCTACATTCTTTATTCAAGCAATTTCAGGTCAATTAAAGACATTTATAATTGCTCAGTTATATTTTTTGGATATAACAATTGTTTTGTAATCTTTATTCATATAGGGATGGAATCTATAGATGTGCCTCTAGATGAAAATAGTGGAGAAGAGTATCAGATTTGTCAGAGCAAAGTCTGTACAGACAGGTAAGAATTTTAAAATATAAATATCTGATTTTGATTTGTAAATATATTATAAGCATGTAGATGCTCTATTGGTGCTTAACAAGTTTTGGCCAAAAGTTGTTTTTTAAAAATAGTAGTGATAAATTATTTATACAGTGTTTAAATTACAGTATTTATGAATTTATTGGTTTTCCCATCATTTACCAGCAAACGGGCAATTCTTGTACAAGCTTATGTATCTGAAACCAGATTAATTGAGATGAAAATTTGAAGTGAGATATTTGTTCTCATGGGACAGGAATGTGATTTCTTTTTGGGACTTTAGACATTTCTGGATGGGGGAATATTCCACAAGACCATCTTTTTTTGTCATATGATGTTATAGAAAAACTTGTTTTGTTCCATAAATTAAAGATAAAATGACAAATAAAAAAGATTTGTGAGATTTTTGTCTTTGGGTCTACTACTAACATCTGGATTACAGGTACACATAGAAAGCAATATAATAAAGTTTTTGGCATTTCATGTGTAAAGGAGAAACCTCAGATGCTCATATAGACTATGAGAGTCCTAAATGGTTTCCTGACATCATCTTTTATTTATTTATTCATTCATTTATTCATTTATTTATCTATTAATTTATTTATTCAACACATTACTTTATGAACCATGTTGGGAGAGAAAAATCAGAGCAACACACAGCATATGTTGCTTTACATTTAATCTCCATAGTTTTTTTATTTCTGGCATTTTCTGTCCAAAGTCTATTGGCATTGTTCTGGATCACTGAACCATTGAGAAGAACCAAATCTTTCATAGTTGATCATTGTACATTCTTGCTGTTATTGTGTAAGTGTGTTCCTTGTAATGTTCTTCTCTAAAATATAATGTTCTCTGGGAGCAGGTTTCTTGGGGGCTTCTGGGAGCAGCCTTAGTTTTAGCTCAGAGTAATAATCACCTCAAATGAAGCCAGGAGTTAAAGTCCAAATCCTTTATTGTTTCCTTTAGAGTCTTATCTCCTTCACTTGGAGCTCGGCTAGTTTTCTGGAGGCCTTCTGGATCTTGCCTCTAGTCCTTTGCCTCTGCTTCTGTCTCTACCTCCCTCCAAATATCTCTGAATCCAACGCCTCCAGCCAGCACAAAGGTGGAAAATGGAATGTGTCTCTGCCTTTGAGAGTGGGCTTCTCCTCTAGTGGGCTTGTCCTTCCTGGCCCTGAGACCTCCTCCTTATATATCCCACATTGAGTATACACCAATCATTATATCACTAGGAAACCCTTATTTGTTGTAGGATTAAATCAGTGTTAAACTAGATTTAAACATTGTCTCCTCAATTCTGCTTAGTACCTTGTTTCAAGTTCTGGCCCATAACATTTCCTTGTAGGAGCAGATCAATCATACTGAACCACGCTAAATTAGATAATTATTGTCTCTATCAATTCCAGTGACTTAGCATCTTGTAAGAATCCTAACAGTTCCTATTTCTGCTTATTTTGCTCAGCATCAGTTCATGTAAATCTTTCCAGGCCTTTCTAAAATCAACTTGTTCATTATTTTTTATAGAACAAAAAATTTACCAATATCTTCATATATCACAACTTAATTATCCTTTCCCCAATTGATGGGTAGCTACTCATTTTCCAATTCTTTGCTGCCATTAAAAAAAGTTGCTACAAACATTTTTGCACACATGGGTCCTCTTCCCTCCTTTATGATTGATTTCCTTGGGATACAGACCCAGTAATGGCACTGCTGGGTCAAAAGATATATACAGTTTTATACCTCTTTGGTCATAGTTTGATTGCTCTCCAAAATTTTTGGATCATTTCACAATTCCACAATGCAATAATGTATTACTGTCCCAGTTTTCCCAGTTTCTCACTTTTTAACATTTTAATTTAATCTCTTTTCAGATTTGTACATTAGATTCTTTGAACATTTAAACTGTTGAGGGGAACTTAAAAATGAGGGAAAAAAGAAAGGCATTTGATTCTTCCTGTAACATTCTTATCAGCACATTCCCAAATTCAAAGGTTACAACCTTCCATACGGATGTTAGCTGGACAGGTATTGCTTCTTCATATTGGAACCTGAAACTTCTTGGATCAGGTAGAAAATAATAAAAAGAACACTAGTGTCCTTGGCTATGACTCAAGTACATGACTAAACCTTCTGGAGCCAGTTTGTATGCTTTTAAGTATGCTAAATAGAGGCAGGAAATAGGTTAACAGCAGCTAGGTAGCATAATAAATAGAGCTCCAGACCTGGAGTCAGAAGAACTGAGTTTAAATATAGCCTCAGACACTTAAACTATCTTTAAGATCCAGGACAAGTCACTTAACCCTGTTTGTCTCAGTTTTCTCATCTGTAAAATGAGCTGGAGAAAGAAATGGAAACCACTCCAGTATCTTTGACAAAAAAAAAAACCCAAATAGGGTCACAGTAGGTTGGATGCAACTCTTGGCTAAACAACAATGTATAGGTTAACATTTTACTCAAAGCTTTTCTTTTCAGTACTAGATAAATTGATGGTTTCTTATATCTATAAGATGGATTAACAGCTAAGTATAGAAGGCTTAAGAAGGCATCTGGTACAGTGATATAAAGGGAAACATCCAAGTAAATTTCTAAAAAAGAATAATATATGATGGATTTAATTATGATTTTCAAACTATCTAAAGAGGAAATAATACTAAAAGTTTAGGAAAAAGTCAATTGTTATCAAGAAGAAAAGAAAAGATAAGATATGCAACATAAGCAACTTAAGATATATGTCTACCTTTTTATTTCTTTGAAATATTATGACAATGATCTAAAGAATATGAATCTTGATGAGAATATGAGGAAGGAATGGGATAGGCTTTTACAAATAATATTCTCTGGCAGACTGTGTCTTCATGAATACAAAATTTATTGGAAGACATTTATTGTTTGTAGATTACAAAAGAACATTTTATTCAGTAGTAGAAAAACATGCAGTTATGAGGACTCTTCTCTAAAAAGCTATCTTCCATATATATGCCATATTTATACCAGATGCTTTGATAGATGCAATCACAGAGATTACTTTGTTCAGCTATTCTTTGATCATCAGCATCAAAAGAGGAATAAAACAGGTAAATAAGTAGCCACCCCTAGCCCCAAAGACATCATCATAATGTCTTTGGTAGAGTCCAAATGAAGGAGAGATTTCCATAAATAATGACGCCTTCTTGATATTCCTTTTCATGGATCATAGAACCATATTTTTAAGAGCTTAAAGGAATTTCCAGCTTCCTCCTCAAATAATACCTTGTTGTAAGATCATAAATTTAGCTTTGGAAGGGACCTTAACAGATAATCTTTGTGGCCCAGCAATGTGAAATAGTTTGCCCAAGGTTTCATAAGTGATAGTAAAGGAGTATTCAGACTCACATCCTCTGGCTCTAGATTCAGGGCTTTCTCCACTGTGTCATTGTATTG
Source organism: Sarcophilus harrisii (assembly GCF_902635505.1). Taxonomy (NCBI): domain Eukaryota; kingdom Metazoa; phylum Chordata; class Mammalia; order Dasyuromorphia; family Dasyuridae; genus Sarcophilus; species Sarcophilus harrisii. The sequence goes on along the minus strand of NC_045426.1, from coordinate 380,729,253 downwards.
ATTGAATCAAAATTTACAATAGAATAAATCCTCCTCTTGAGGTCTACAACTATTTTTTTAAATTCAATTTTATGTTATTTTCATGAAAATCTGAATTTTCTCCTTCTCACTTCCCTTAATCCTTCTCATTGAGAAAGCAAGAAAAGCAATATAAACTATAAACACAAATAGTTACATAGAATGAATTCCTGTATTAGTCACATCCCCCCAAAAGTCTCAATTCTGCTCTCTGAAGTCCATTTTTATCTGTCAGAGGATAAATAGCATGTTTCATCATTGGTTCTTTAAAACTATGGTTAGTGTGGAATTCTAGTTTTCCAAAGTTGTTTTCTATAATTATAAATATGATTATTATACTTCATTATAATATATATTATAATTATATAAATTATTCTTCTGGTTCTATCCACTTCACTCTGCTTCACTTCATACAGTTCTTTCCAGTTTCTTCTGATACTATCTCTTCATCTTTGTTACATAACAATAATATTTTATTTTAGATTCACATACAATAATTTGTTCAGTCTTTCCTCAACTGATTGGTACTCTCTCACTTTCCACTTCTTTGTCATCAGAAAAAGAACTGTTATAAGTATTTTTGCACATATAGATCCTTTTCCTTTTTTCTTTGAACATCCACAACCATTGAAATGAGATTGGACCACAAAAGAAAATATAAATTGATACTCAAATCCCTCTTGTTCAGGCTAGCTTCTTTCCTGAACTCATTTCCAATTATTAAAATTTTTTTTCAGCAAACTGGATGTCCTATAGATATCTCAAACTCTACATGTCCAAAACAGAACTCATCTTTTCTTCCACTCTCTCCCTTCAGAACTTTCCTGGTGTTGAAGACATTACCATTTTCCTAGACTTTGCAAAGTTTATGTCATCCTTGACTCCTGGCTGTCTCTTGATCTACATATCTAATCCATTGCCATATCTTATTTCTACCTTTATAGCATCTTTTTTATCCAACCCCTTTCCCTCCCGTCACACAGCCACAATGCTAGTTTAAGACATCATTACTTCTTGACTAGATTATTGCATAAACTTTCTAATTGGTATCTATTTCAAATCTCTGCCCTATATTAGATATATCTAATCTATCCTTTGCTGAGCTGCTAAAGTAATTTTTCTAAAGTTAAATTGGTCCATGTTGTCATATATTCTAGTTATTATGTATTACCTCCAGGATGAAATATAAAACCCTCTCTGTTGGTCATTTAAAACTCTTTATAACCTGTCTCTTGCCTATGTTCCTAATTTTATACTTTGTCTCCTACATTCATTCTCTGATCTCCCTAAATTGGCTTATAGTTGTTCCTCAAACATGATACTTCATTTCCTTTCTCTGTATTTTTATACTGGCTGTATCCCATGCTTAGTATGTTCTCCCTTATCTCTTGGTTTCCTGGGCCTCCTTTAAAAAGCTACATTTCTAGAGCAACATTCCTTCATTCTATAGGAGCTGATTATTTACATGATAATAATATATAAATAATTGAATGTTAAATATAGTTGGATGGGTGACCCCAATCAGGTAATTTCTCTCTCCCTGTATATGTATGTACCCATATATATGTGTATATATTTATGTACACACATATATCTACATATATGTATGCATGTATATATATGTACATATATATATATACACACACATATACAAATCTTAGACAAATATTGCAAATGAATAAGGGACTAGAAGAATTCAGACTAGATTGCATTAGGGAAATTGATCTGTACATTTAATGACTATAAGCTATTGCCTTGCAAGCTATCTTTAAAATATTTATTCATATTGCTAAAGATTACTTGTGAGCTAGAAAATAGTAAAGAAGATATCTTGTAAAACATTTATGATTGGAGAAGGAGAGGATAATAGACAAGCAGCTCAAGTATAGCCTGTTCCTCATGTAATGTTGATAGGTATAGAGGAATGTTTCCATCACGCTGGGCTGAGCAAATACTTTGTAGTATTCTTTGTAGGACAAAGGCAGGACATGGGTGGATTGCAATCTATATCATTGGGAGCAGCATTCCCATCAAGGAATTCACAGAGCCACTGGATATTGTAATATAATTTAACTTTAAAAAATTTTCATTATTTTATGAATTGTTGTACTTCTAGACACTTTACAGATTGAGAAATTATTGGACTGAATATTTTCAGAAGTTATATAATAACTAACCTTTGATAGCCACATGGATAAGATGTTCTGTCTATTAAAAAAATTCATTTTTGTTAAAAAAAATCCAGTTAGTTTGGTGTTATCTTGTATTTGTGACAAAATTAGTTGTCAAAGACAGTTTTTATAGGCAATTTCCTAAAACCACATAAGAAAATAAAAGTTACATAATGAGATCTTGTATTTGCCTCACCTTTCTAGAGCAAGATGTTAGCTATTTTTTTCTCCTTAGTAGAAAAAGAAGTAAAGAAGATTTTAAGAACACCTGCATTTGTATCTCCCAAATCACAATTAGAACATTGTATAATAAAACTTGACAATGTTTACCTATTTTTGAGAGACTTCAATACATCTCCTCCTTTCTCTCTCTTCTCCTCAAAAGAAAACAAAAAGCAGGATCAAGAAACAAGTCAAAACTATGACTTTAGAGCTTTTTCAAATAGCAAAGCTGTAATTTTTATAAAGTGTGAAATTCTAAGCTTTGTGGCTCGGGATGGTGATAATTACATATATAATGCTTTTCAGAATGATTTCTAAAGCTTTCTTCTTCCCTTAAAAGGTTCACATAAGCAGCAGCTTTTAAATATCTTATCAAAATTGTCAATTCTCTCAGCCTTTCAAAACCTTATTTCTCCCCTTCCCATTATTCCATATACTTCTGAGTGTTACTTACAAGTTCCACTTAACCTGAATGTTGGTTAAACAAGATTTTGTTGTCCTTGGATTTGAAAATTAAAAGAAGATTGAGAGTGATTATAGATTATTTCTTAAAGAAGGACTAACCATCTCTGTTTTTTTCTAGGGTAAATACATATGATTGTGGGGAAAAAATTTCACAGTGGTTATCAAATTTTTTTGGCCGTCACTGTCGTTTGATCAAACAGAGTTCAGATTTCAACAGAAGTGCAAATAAAAAACATAGAAAAGGTAAATCAATTTAGCTTGGCTCTTGGGAAATTGGGATCTAGACTCACCTAATGTGTTGGCCCTTGAACACATCAGTATTACATGTGGAGTTAATTTATGGGAAGATATATTCTTATACATAAAACTGAAACTGTGCCATCTTTCACATTAAAAAAGGGGAAATTACAGACCTTATACCAGGCAAGATGACATATTATTGGTTAGTGAATATATAATGGTAGATAGGCTATTAAAAAAGGTTTCAAGAGTTGATCTCAACCTCTCTCTTCCAAGGTTCAGATTTTAGATTTATATATAGCTTACTTACAGAAGTTTTTCACTCTAATGCAGCAATTTTCTTGTTCAACTAATAAATTATCAAGCATTAGGCTACTATCAGAAGTCACAGGTTGTAGACTTGTCTCTGTCCCTTGGCAAAATGTGAAATCTTATCATATTGAAGGTTTAGTTTCTTCATTTGTAAATGTGTAGTGTTTGGAGGCTCAAAGGAGACAGTTTGGGGGAACTCTTTAAAAATAAAAACCATGATTCAAATAAAAGACATTATTCCTTGCACTGTGACTTTCTTATTCTAAAGTCTTCCTCTTATACTTCAGTGTGATGTGAAAGTGACTGATTCTTAAAGACTTAGGAGGCCAGGAATGCTGGTCTTGTGGATGGTCTGTATTATGTATTCATCACTTGAGCACTAACCTATCTATATTTGAAGAAGTTCATGCTGTTGTAATTCATGAGGACCATTTACTAAAACATGGAAGAGTTTCAATCTTAATTAGTAGTGAGAAAGCCATATTTATGACATCATGGCTTGTTTAAGTATTAGTGTCAGTATGAAAAGGAGTGATCGGGTCCTGGTATATTGATTTATATTAACCAAATGCCCAAAAGTCTGATTTGTTACCTAGAATTCTAGGGATTAAGAAATTCCATTTATGCATTGATTCAATTCTCTAGTAACATTCTTAAATATTATTCTTTCTTAATGTTTATTTTTTCCTTTTCTCTCTTTTTTCTCAATAGTATTTTATTTTTCCAAATACATGTAATTCATTTTTGTAAGAGTTTGTGTTCCAAATTTTTCTCTTACTCCTTTTCTCCCTTCTTCCTGTATGTGCAAACTTTTAAAACATATTTACATTAATATTTATTTTTAAAAGGATGCTAAAATTTGATTTTTACAATGGACCTAAAGGGGAAAAAGAAACATTTCATGGTGGCTTTTGCTTATGTTGAATTGCATGATAACTATTTGCAAAAAGACCACCTTGAAAATAATTGCACCCTATTTATCAATATCTCTTGCTAAGGTAGATAAATTCTACAAAGAAATCATTAAAAAAACTCTCAAAAATTGCATTAACATAAAATATGATAATGTGTAATTCATACAAAATGACAAAAATACATTGGAAAATAGGATAAGGAGTAGGATCTTGGTTTGTAGTCTACATAGAAATTTTGTCTATAAATTATCAATGAAAAAAATTGGCAAGCCCTAAATATAGTGAACCCCAAGTAATAATAATAATAATAATAATAATAAAGAAATTGAAAGTATTTTAACATACAGGAAATAACTTGGTACTGTTCTGGTAGTGATGTGTATGGTGAAACCAAACTTATAGGAAAAATATTAAAACATATAAAACTAGCAGAAGAAAAAATAATAAGAAAAAGATATAGCAAATAATTGAAACAATTTCTAACTGACATTTAAGCAGGTTCTTGATATCTAAAGTGGAAAATGGTTACAGGAAAGGACATTGACATGGATAATAGTAATTTTATATAATAGTTTAACTGAGTCAAATCAGTTGCCATAACAAGAACTTAAAAGAAAAGTATAAAGGACCATTAACTAGTAAATATTTATTCTTCTTCAAGAACAGAGATAGAAAAGTCCAAAGTAGCCCCAGTTTAAAATATAAACTCATTAGTAAAATTTTATGGAGAAGTATAGTAAAAAATTATGAATGAAATCACCTCATAAAACAGTAAGAAATAGGGAAAGAAAAAACAAGTTTAAAGAAAACTTGGCACAAGACTCAAATAAGCAAAGTCAAATTGAAGTAATTTAAGGATGAAAAAGGAAGGAGGACAACAAACATGAAAAATGGAAAAGAGATGGAAATAATTTTCTGCAAAATTGTTTTTACCAACAAAGACAGTAGATCCATTCCATTTGGATTCAAACACCAGAATTCTGGACTTGTTTGTGGAGAAAATGGAACTGAAAATGAAGAAAACAAAGATGAAAAAAAAACTGCTCAATCTGGATCTGTTCTAAGCCAACACAATTAAGAGGGAATTGTATCTAAAGGAAGGGAAAAGATCAAAAATGTATAAAAGAATTTCAGCTCTTTATCACCCCCAAAAAAGCAACCGAAAGAGCACTAATTACTTCAGTTCACTTTCCAATTTATATAAAATGTTAATGAGAATAATCTACATGTATATTAGAGCTTTGTAAAACAGTCAAGCCTTTGAAAGCAATATTTCATAGATCACATCTTACTGCCAATTGACAGAAAATCATAAAAATCGAAAGATACTATTCTGTTCTGTTTAAAGCTCTGATTTTGTAAAACCAAATGTGACCATATAGACTTTTGTCCAATAATAGATCTCTTATACATATGTTAACATCGTAAATGATTTTCTGACAGAGGTCACAGAGATAATTTTGTTCAAACATACAATTATTAATATCAAGCAAAGAAACACGTGCTCCTCCAAGACGTTTGCTACTGTCATGGAGGAAATTAAGTGCAGAACCCAAGTTGAGAGAAGAGTCCCTTTGGATCAGAGGTGAGAAACATCTCACCTGTGGGCCACAGAAAGCCCCTGAAATCATTTGCTGAGGCAACTGCACACAATGAAGAGCTGAAACATAAGTACAACAGCCTCCCGCTCCTTGAGTCCTATAAGGTGATAATTTTGTATGGGGATTAATAATAATTACTAGCATTTTTATAGCATTTACTACGTTCCGGGCACTGTGCTCAGCGCTTTACAGTTACTATTTCATTTGATCTCATTTGATGAAGGCTGCCTGTTGTCCAGACTATAATTTGCAGTGCCATGGAGATGGCCCATTAGTACATATAACTTTGAGAGACAGACACACTGAGGATGGATGATAAGTTGAATCCAGAACTCAGCAGCAGGAGGAAAGCAAGCTGGATAGTTTCTAAGCTACTTAAAGTACAATGAGATTTTCCAAAGAAATGCCAGGCCATTCTCTCATGTTCAAGCTGGGGCCTACTTCATTGTCCCCTCTAGTGACTTTTCCAACACATATAAGCTGTCGGACTAGTATAGGTTGTTCACCTAGACAATAGTTAATTTTCATCTTCATCTGTAATTGTCACATCCTCCCTCCCTCTGTGTGTATAATTGATCCAGATTCTTTTGAGTGATTATAGACCTCCTTTAGGAAGTTCTTATAATGATCTGGGACTGGATGGAAATGGTACAATGTACAAGTGGAAACATCCTAAGGGACTTATCTTCCTATTTGCTCTTTGAACTAGATGTCCTTGCTGAAAGTGGAAAACAGCTGTGAAAACCATGTCTTGTTTTATGATTCAGTTGGTATTAATGGGTGTGTGTGTGTGTGTGTGTGTGTGTGTATTATCAAACAAGTTTGTTGTGATATCTTTCAAGGAATCTTAAATAGTTTTTATATATGCCTATGAAATTACCTTGTTGGTCAAGAATATGTGAGGTGAAACAGCATTTTATTCCACAGAATTGAATACTTTTTATAGTTAATAAATAAATTCAGTAGCATCTTTCATTGTTTACATCTTTCATCAATTGTATAAAGATATGATTTGTAAAAGGTTATTTCTTTCCTCTTCTTATGTTTCCATCAAAGATGCTTTTGATATAAATGAGGATAAGTCTTATGAAGATTGTGGAGAGATCAGAGAGTTGCCCTACGAGTCAGTTATCAAGACTTTCTCATTTTTTTTGGAGGATATTTTAATAAAATCCATGCTTTTCCCTGTGTTTAATTTCCTTCTTTAATATATCTTGAATTTTAATTCCCCCCCCCAATTTTGTGACCTTCAATGTGAACTTCTTTGTATTTGTTTTAGTCCTTGTTATTTCTAATTTTTTTCCTTTAGTATCATTGCTGCTTCTTCATGTAGCAAAACAGGGCTATGTTAGTTGATGAAATGGAGTTGTTTCACTGTTATTAATAAAGAAAAGAAATCTTAGCATATATTTTCTATTTTTCCATGTTATTATCTTTCCAGCTTATCTGTAAGTGCAAGCTTTTCTTCCCTTGCTTCTTGATATTTAAAGAAGTGGTAAACTCATATTCTTTTGTTAACATCTTCTTAATAATTAAATTTACCTTCTAAACCAGCAACCATGTTTGCCACAGCTCTCTAAGCAAGGATTATAAGATGATAGACTTAGAGGTAGATGAGATCTTAGAGGCACCACTGAGGCTGGACCTTTCATTTTACAAGTGAGGAAACTGAGGCAGAGTGGTTAAGTGACTTGCACAGGGTCACACAACTAATAAGTATCAGAGACAAGGTAATTTTAGGCTTTTTGAGTCCACTTATCATGATAATTAATTTTGATTAAACTTCCTAAGGAAATGATGACAGTCTGAGTTTATAATTGTTCTTTTATTTATTTCCTACTTTTAGCATCAGCAGCTTGGTTAATTAGGTTAGGCTGTGGTTGTCTTAAAATGCCCTGTCCTCTGATTTTTATTTAATCATATAATTTGATATTGATCTTTGCTCCTATAAGTTGATGACCTGGGTAAATACCAAGGGCTAATGAAAAATTCACAATTAATTATTAACAATAACTAATAATTTAAAAATTATTCCTACATTAGTAACCATTTGTTTCCTTGAAGAATATTGGCTCTGTAGTTAGAGCTTGGGTTCATATTCTGATTTTGATACTTATTATTTGTGGGATAATAGACAAGTCATTGAATCTTTCTGGGCTTGGTTATCTCATATATAAAATGAGGGAAATCAGGGGTCTGAGGTCTTTTCCACTTCTAGATCTTAGAGCCTTTGTTAATTAAAAAAAAAATAGCTTTTTATTTTCAAAAAACCATGCAAAGACAGTTTTCAACATTCACCTTTGTAAAACCTTGTGTTCCAAATTTTTCTCCCTGCCTTTTCCCTATCCCCTCTTCTAGATGATAAGTAATCCAATACATGTTAAATATGTGCAATTCTTCTATATATTTCTACATTTATAATGCTGCACAAAAAAAGATCAAAAAGGAAAAAATGAGAAAGAAAAAAAAGGTAAGCAAACAATAACAACAAAAAAGTACACATTCAGTCCCCATAATCTTCTCTCTGGGTGCAAATGGTTCTCTCTATCACAAGTCTATTGGAATTGATCTGAATCCTCTTGCTATTGAAAAGAGCCAAGTCCATCACAGTTGATCATTGTATAATCTTGTTGCTTGTACAGTGATATCCTGGTTCTGCTCATTTCACTTAGCTTCAGTTCATGTAAATCTCTTCAGGTATCTCTGAAATCATCCTGTTGGTTGTTTCTTACAAAACAATAATATTCCATGACATTCATATACCATACCTTATTCAGTCATTCCCCAACTGATGGGCATCCACTCAGTTTCCAGTTTCTGACCACTACAAAAAGGGCTGCCATAAACATTTTCGTACATGTGGGTCCCTTTCCCTTCTTTAATATCTCTTTGGGATACAAGCTCAGTAGAAACACTGCTGGATCAAAGGGTATGCTCAGTTTGATAACTCTTTGGCCACAGTTCCTAATTGGAGTCTTATGTTTTTCTAACATATTCTTTGTTGTCCTTTTCTTGTTCCCATCTTTGCACTGAAATCACAAAATGATTTCACACTGGGTGTGTATTAATTTTGTTGGTTTAACTGGATGGCACTATCAGGATCTTATAATTTTTCTACTTTTTTTATCCCCTCCAAAAGATGCTGTTGTTTAAGCTTGCAACTATTTTTATAGTGATTTTCTTTTTAGCAATTGTTTATCATGAGCACTGCAAAACAAAAGGATCAAATTTCCCATGAAATCTTTATTTTTGTGTTTTGGTTCATGATGAAAACAACTCCACCAACTCTTTTATTGCTGCTTCAAGGACCTGTAAATCCACTTTGTATGCAGCTATAGCTTCCTTTTGTCTCCAAGCCATATTTCCAACTGAGTAGAACTAGCCAGAGCTTCAGCTCTGTTGGCACAGTATTCCAGGACTCAAGGCCTACTTCGCTTGATGAGGAAGCACAGACTTAAAAGGGGAGGCAGTGTGGTGCACTGAAGATAGCCATAAATTAGACGTTACAGGACCCAAGTTCAAATCCTGGCTCTGCCATTTTAGTATCCATAAGGGAAGATGTTTAATTTTTCTGCACCACACTTGTTTTGTACTTGAATGTGTTTGAGTTATGAGTTTCATTCATTTTAAGAGGAATTTTCATAGCATCATTTTTTTTCTTCCAATTTTTATTTTTTAGCAGAATGCTTCTCTAATTTTTTAAATATAAATTAATGGGAAATGGATATATTTTGAAATTACTTCATACTACTTATGATATTAAAATGCTGAATTGTTTCTTTTTAGATCCATCTCATTCTACAACAGCCTCCCTTTCTTTGGTAAATGAAGCACAGTATCTCCTGATAAACCGAGCTAGTATTTTAGAGCTTCATCAGCTGTTAAATGCAAGGTAAGAAATACTCTCTTAAGAAGGGTGAGAGTCATGTAAACTGTTGAAAAATGATGGAAATTTTGTAGACAACTGTTTCTTACAGCTTCTTCTGCTCTTTGGGGTGGTCTTCTTATTTCTTTCAAAATGTGATTCCCCCCTTATTGGTATTCCATAAATTCAACAAATATTTATTATTTATTATTAAATGCGTATTATGTGCAAAGCACTGTATTGGTGAATTGGCAGGCTTAGCAGTAGATGTTCTCTAAAGAGGTAATTTTATGGCTATGGCAGAGAAATGAAAGACAGCCCTTGTATTTCATAAAACTTGCACATCAGAAGCCAAATTTATTGCAGTGAAATTTGAGGGTTCAGTTTATGCTTTATCATGAATGGCTTCTTTCTTATTTATTTTGTGGTTTGATTTATCTAATTCTGAGAGTGCAAGGTTGAGATCTCCCACTATTATAGTTTTGCTATCTATTTCTTCTTGCAGCTCTCTTAATTTCTCTTTTAAGAATTTAGATGCTCTAAGTTATATTTTAATATATTTAATATCTACTGGTCATCCTGCCATCTAGGGGAGGGGGTGGGGGGGTAAGAGGTGAAAAATTGGAACAAGAGGTTTGGCAATTGTTAATGCTGTAAAGTTACCCATGTATATATCCTGTAAATAAAAGGCTATTAAATAAAAAAAAAAAAAGAATTTAGATGCTACACCACTTGGTGCATATATGTTTAATATTGATATTGCTTCATTATTTATGCTACCCTTTAGCAAGATATAGTGCCCTTCCTTATCTCTTTTAATTAGATCAATTTTTGTTTTTGCTTGATCTGAGATCAGGATGGCTACCCCTGCTTTTTTGACTTCACCTGAAGCATAGTAGATTTTGCTCTATCCTTTTATCTTTATTCTGCATGTATCTCCCTGCTTCAGGTGTGTTTCCTGTAAACAACATATTGTAGGATTCTGGCTTTTAATCCATTCTGCTAATCGCTTCCTCTTTAAGGGGGAGTTTACCCCATTCACATTTATGGTTAAAATTACCAATTCTATATTACTTGCCATCTTGTTAACCTCTGTTTTTGCTTTTCTCCCTTCTTTCCCCCTTCCCCCCCTTCCCAGTATTAAACTTGTGAGCACCCCTTGCTTCTCACAGCCCTCCCTTTTTAGTATCCCTCTTCCCCACCTTAGAGTTCCTCCCCCTATCTTACTCCTTTCCCTCACAGTTTCTGTATTCCCTTCTGCTTAGCTTATTCCTTCCCTTTTCACTTTTCCCTTCTCACATTTCAATGAGATGGGAGAAGTTTCGCCATACATTGAATATGTCTACAATTTTTTCTCTTAAAGTCAATTCTTATGGCAGTAAAATACCCACTATATTCATCCCCCTCCATTCTTTCTCTCAGATATAATAGGTTTCCTTTGCCTCTTTGTGAGATATAGTACCCCCACTTTACCCTTTTTCTGATACAATGTCCTTTCCACTTTATCATGAATGGGAGTGGGGGAACTTGTATGATGAAATATGGGCCCTTGGAACTTTTCCAGGTAGAACATGTTCCTTCAGACTTGTGAGGGTCTCTGGTTTCAGGCCAACTGCCATTACCATTGATGTAAGTGCTGACACCTTAGATGAAGGTCTTGCAGACCACGGATGGCATATGGATGACATTTCCTCTCACGGGCTAGGTAGCTCTTAGCAGTTTCCCCTTTTTTCATGATCTGTGCCCAATAACGTTCATGGGCTCAAAGAGCAAAACTTCATAACCATACTTGTGAAGATCTATTCATATAACCATTCATATATTTAGGATGGGGCCAGGGCAAGTTTTCAGTGAATCCCCAGTTTTTCCAACAATAGGGCCAAGGACTGAATCACCTATAGGAATTGAAGATCCATGATGAAAAAGAAACCAAATCCATTTTAGTTCAACAAACATTTTTAAGCCTGTACAGAATGTAGGACACTGTTAGTTGCTGGAGGCAGGGGAGATTTAAAGGTTAGATAAGATATGGTTCCTTCTCCAAAAGAGCTTACAATATTGTGAGAGGATTAGATCCAAATATACCACACAGTATTAAATTGTAAGCAGATTTGACAGGTGTAAAACAAAATGGATATAAAGTATGAGGTAATCATTAACAATAAGGGAGATCACAAAAGGCTTTAGGGATTTGGAACCAAAAGACCAGGGTTTGAATCTTGGTTCTATTTCTTACTTACCTGCAATTTGAGCAAATCTCTTCCTTTCCCTGAGCCTCAGTTATCTCATCTATAAAATAAGGAGATTGAATGAGAGCAGGACTTCTTAAACTTTTTCCACTTGTGACTTTTTTTGGCTTGAGAAATTTTTACATGACCCTCAGGTGTGTGTGTGTGTGTGTGTGTGTGTGTGTGTATGTAAATAGATATATAAATCAAACATTTACATTTAAATCATAATTTTTCAACTCCTACATTCAGTTACATGGCCCCATATAGGGTGGCTACTCATTTTAAGAAGCTTGAGACTAGATGATCATTAAGCTTACTTTCAGTTGCTGACCTATGATTTTATGGCCAAGATGGTATTTGCTTTAGACTTTAAAGGATGCAGGTCCAAAACATCACTATAAATATTGTGGCATAGATAAACAAATATTTTGTTGTCTTTTCATTGACCTTCTGGGTTTATGCATAACAGTGGAATCTCTGAATCAAAGGGTATGGACATTTTAGTCACTTTCTTTGAATAATTCCATTTTGTTTTCCAGAAGAAATCCATTAACTCACAGCTCCACTTATAATTAATGTACCCATCTTTCTACATCCCCTTCAGTATTCACTATTTCCATTTGTTGTCACCTTTGCCAATTTGTTGGGTCTGAGGTGAAACCTAGGATTGTTTTGATTTGCGTTTCTTTTACTATTAGGGATTTGGAGCATTCCTTCATTAGGATGTTAATGGTTTATATTTCTTATTTTGAGAAACTTTTGTAAATATTGTAAATGTGTTTTAAACTTAAGTGATAGCTATTGAAGGTTTTATAATTATGATTATGATTATTAGATATGATCTTGATACCCTTTATCATACCTTCCTAGCTGACCTCATCTGGATATTTTATACCCTTGTTATGGCTTTCCTAAAATATGATATCCAGACTAAATTTAATTCCCCAAGTTATGATTTAACTGGGGCAGAGTACACAGAAATAGCCTGCTTGAACTTAAGGGTTAAGTCTCAGTTCTGGAAAACAGAGTGACTTCCAATATCTTGACATTACATGTAGAGTTTGGGTTTGGGGGGCAGCTACATCCACTGTTTATTCACGTACAGTTTATACTCTACTTAAGCCCTTATTGAATTGTTGTCTAGCTGTAATTACTCATGATTTTTTGCACACAAGTATAGGACTTTACAGTTATCTCTATAAAACTTAATATTATTAGAATCCTGTTTTATGTTCTGTTCTGTCAAAATCTTTTCAAATGCTGGTTATAGCTTAATTTTACTCTTTATCTTAGTTTAAAGAAATAGCAAAAGGTGATAAGGGCCAGAACTTTGTAGTTGAAACAAGGATTCTTACAAGGTGTTAAGTCAGTGGAATTGATAAGACAATGGTTATCTAGTTTAACATGGTGATTAATAGTTCTCTAGTTCAGTACATGTATTTAGTACTTAATATAGTTCTATAAGATTGACACCTATTCTGTAAGATTCATGTCTGTGATAATGTAATTATAATAGAGCATATAAGCTGGGACAAACTCAGCCAGACAGATTCATTCACTTCATCTCATACTACCATGGTGGCAGGGCTCTCCTCCTTCGCTTCTCCACTGAAACCAAGCTTCTGTAAGGCCTCTAAGAAAGCTAGCTGGGCCCCAGGCAAGGAAACTATACTGTGAAGGAGATAATAAAGGATTTGGACTTTAACACCTGGCTATTCTTGTGGTGATTACTCTGCTGAAAAGAAGGCTGGTCCAGAGACCTCCAGAAAACCTACCAGAACATTACAAAAAGGAACTTAATTTAATTATTTTCAATTCAACATTCATCATATGCCTATTTTGTACCAGGCCCCACATCAGGCATTCAATTAAAAAGCATCTGTAGCAGCTAAACCAATTGAGTAAACTTGGTAACTTGATTTTGATTCTTTGCTAACTCTGTGATCACAGTTCTATTGTGGCTTGAACTGGGAAAGCAAACTTCAGAGAGTTCAAAGAAAATATGGGTAGAATACAATGATCTCACATTCTTTAGGTTAATAAGCCTTATATGGATGTACTTTTCAAAATAAAACTCATAACCCAGAGAGCTAGAATAGTGAAAGCCTTCAAATTCATACCCCATGCAGATCACTTGCAAGGACTGAAGGTGTTTGGCCTAAAGAACAAAAAATTTAAAGGGGCCATATCTTCAAGTATTAAAGGATTATCATGTGAAAGAGGCATGAGATTATATTACTTGACTATAGAGGGAAGACCTAGGAACACTGTTAGGAAATTGTAGAGAGACCTTTTTCAATCAAATGTAAGGAAAATCTCCCTACTTGTCAGAGTGATCCAAAATTCACTACCCTGCTTCAGGCAGATTGGACTCCCACTCATGAGAGGTCTTCTAGCAAAGGATTCCTCAACACTCACTGGGGGATGTTAAAAAGGAAACTTTTTGTTAATAAACGAGATGGATGTGTTTTTAAATCTTTAATCAATCAACAAACAGTTATTAAATATTTGCTCTGTACCAGGCAGAGTGTTAGGTACTGGGGATGCAAGTACAAAGAACAAAACAAACTCCTCACAAGGAGTTTAGAGCCTTTTTTCCCCGTCTGAGGTAGTTGGGGTTAAGTGACTTGCCCAGGGTCACACAGCTAGGAAGTATCTGAGGTCAGATTTGAACTTGGGGGCATCCTGACTTCAGGGCTACTCTCTATCTATCCACTGTGCCACCCAGCTGCCTCCAGGAGTATAGATTCTAATGGAGGAACAAGTACATATATAAAGTGCTGCATAAATATAAAGATAAAGCTGGTAAATACAAGGCAGTTAGGGGTGAAGGACATTAATGATGGGGAGACAAGATCCTTAAATGAATGAGAGAGGGAGAAGGAATTAATAACAGACTCCAAAAGATTTAAAATAAATTATGTAAGGAGTGAGTTAGGGAACCATTAAATAAGGAATAAAAGCTGTAACAACAGCAGCAATAATAGATAATATTTATGAAGTACTTACTATGTACCAGGCACTGTCCTAAGTGTTTTACAAATAACTTGTTTCATCTTTACAACAACCCTGGGTAGTAAGTGCTATTATTATCTCCATTTTACAGGTAAGGAAACTGAGGCAAATAGCTGTCAAGTGACATAATAGGGTCACACATCTATGATGTGGCTGAGGCAGGGTTTGAAGTCAGATCTTCCTGACTCCATGCTGGGCTCTCCATCTCCTGGAATGAAGCTCTAGTTGAATAATATGAAATTTTAATGAGCCACGCCAGCCCATCTTCTCCTTCATCTCTGTTGCTCATGTGACCAGGAATAGAAAAGATGGGTGACCAGGGCTGAGGTGCCGTGAGAGATGAACAGAAGAAAGATAAAGGAGTGAGGGATCTGAGGGGACAGTGCTGAGTTGTTCGGTTGTGTTCCCCCTTTTGTAACTCCATAGGCCATAATGTCCAGGGAGCTTTCCTGACTAGGAATTTCCTTTTCCAGTGGATTAAGCAAACATAGGTTAAGAGACTTGCCCCTGCTCACACAGCTGATAAATCTGAGGCTGGATTTAAATTCAGGTTTCCTGACTCCAAGCCCAGAACTGAGCTGGTTTGAACTGAAATGACTAACTATAAGTTGAAAAAGGGAGGAAAGTTGAATTCAGAATAGAGATAATGTCTTGGAAAAGGCCTGAGGGGCGCTTCAAGGGTTTAATCAGGACAAGAGAAAGATGGAATGGTAGGACTTTATGGTTAGATAGAGGAATATCGCAGTTCTTAATCAGAAAAGTGGGATACCCGGTATATGACTTGCCTTATATGTGACTAAAGTCATTTGGAGGAGTAGGTCATGGGATTCAAGAGGGCTAAAGGATTGGGAGGTTAGGTAGAGGGGAACAGATCATCAATGTGAATATTGTAGTTTCATAAACTGTGGGTTGTGATTCCATATGGGGTCAGGTAACTGAATGTGAGGGTTGGGAAAAATTTGGCAACAGTAAAAGGTTTACAAATACAGCGACCAAGAATTAATTAAAAATCAAATGGGTAGTGAATCTGAGGTGTTTGGACAGTGATTGCCCATGTGGTATTATGTGACTTCACTGCAGCCTTGGACATAACATGGGCCCTTTGCACTGTGCAAGTGCGAAGGCTGCCAGAACTGCCCTTCTCAGATTCAAGATCCAGTTGGGTGAAGATTTCTGGGACAAAAAGGGGTGGTGAGTGGGAAGAGTTTAAGAAGCCCTGCTCTAGTGTAAGAGAAGGATTTGGGAAATAGAAGAGGAAGGGGAACACGATGCTGAACTCCTTGACAAAGGAGGGAGAATGACCTGGGGATCAGTGTACAACAGCCATCATGATTTCAGTTGGGCAGAAAATTGTGATTAGATTTCAGAGGAGGGGAGGTTGCTGAGTAATGGAGGTAAAGAGAGGGAGAGGGTAGAAGCTTCCCCGGGAAGCAAGAGCCTCCTTCTAGTTTGGGTCAGTCAAGGAGGCTGAGGGTAGGAGACGCTGCTAGAGGGGCATGCTAGCCAGGAGGAGGGATGTGGGGGGAGGGCCGTCGGGGGGACTGCTCCACGGAAGGAAGTGTGAGAGAAAAAGGGCCAGAAAGAAGGAATCTCCAAGGGCACAGTGGACAGGTAGACGGGGATGAGTGAAGGTGGGTTGAGTAGGATAAGACTGAAGTCAATGGAAGATTGCTTAATTGATTAACCTAGGGATAGTGAGAGATTCAGGAAGAGGGAGGTTGTTAGCTATAGGAACAGTAGCCAGTGGCACCTGAGTAGTGGAGCTCAGTCTCCAAGGGCTGTTGCAGAGGGTTTGGGGCTGGTAGTGGATCTGGCTTGCCTCTTCCATTCCCTGATGATGCTTCTTTGGGTTGGTGAAAGGCCCATTAGCATT
Source organism: Sarcophilus harrisii (assembly GCF_902635505.1). NCBI lineage: Eukaryota > Metazoa > Chordata > Mammalia > Dasyuromorphia > Dasyuridae > Sarcophilus > Sarcophilus harrisii. The sequence continues at coordinate 380,712,326 of NC_045426.1, read as the reverse complement.
CTGTACTGACTCTCCTTGGTATTGTAGCCTTTAGGATTTTCCACAGAGTACTTTTTAAAGCTGTCTTTAGAAAGAAATAAGGCCATCGTTTAATGAAACTTGTAAGGCAATCTGCTTCTGATATTTTGGTTTTAGAAGCCCTTGATAACAGTATCCTAATTTACCACTAGATGGTGATATTTCCCCACACTCTAGGACATCCCAGGAAAAAGAGGTCTCACTTTCCCTTCTTAAAAGAGAGAGGAGAGAATTAAATTTCTCCAGAAAATAAAGAAGCACTTCGGCTTCCCATCCACAACTATTGAGTAGCAGAATCCACGCTTCCAGTTCAATGATTTTTTCACTGTGCTCTGCTCAATATTCATCCTGTCTTCCTGAGACACACTTGCCAACTCCAACTTCATTCTATACCTTACTAAGATTTTTGTCATGCTGTTGATTTTTGATGGTTTTTTCCAGGGTAATATGACAAGTCACTGAAATCTAATTTGTAACTCCTGGTGATATTTTCGTGACTTAACGGTAGGTGGGTTTAGGTGATGTGGATGTATTTAGACAACTGGAGCTCAATATTATTATTTAAAAGATTTCTATTTTATTTTTGGAAAATTAATTCTTTTCAGTAATCAACACATCAGTTAATCAACAACCATTTTTAAAGTATATATAATCTTTTCTTCAGGTTTCTCAAGCCTTTCATGTCTCTTAACAACAGATGATTTAAGAACTATCCAACATTTCAACCTCTGCTTTCTCCCAAGAATTCATTCTGTGTAAATATAAACTGTAGGTGGGCCACTATTCTCCATTTACAGATTAATCTCTGTTCCCAAAAATCTTGGTAATGAAGTCTTGTAAACAATTTCCCCCCTAATTACCAAAACCCTATGTATAAGTAAGATGTCAGTAAATGAACATTAGTGTCATCTAGTCAGACAGAGAAATAGTGTTTACAGTACAATTAATATGTTCCTTCCAATTTTGGGGGGTTGTGTATCAACAGTAATGAAAATGGAACAGAAGAATTATTGTCAATGAGAGAGCTAATTCAACGTTTCCGTGCCAACATAGTAATCAATGGAACTAAAGCTTTTGAAGAAGAGAAATGGGATGAGATTTCTATTGGCACCCTAAATTTTCTGGTAAGTAGCAAAAAGTTCTATTATTTGTACCCAGAGGTTTCCACATAATTCCAAGTCTTATTAGTACTATAGAAAGAAAACTGATTCTAGAGCCTAGGGACCTTTGTTAATTCTGCCTCTGATTTTTACTCCTTGTGTGACTTTGGGCAAGTTACTTAGTCTATGTGTAAACATCCTAAGCCCCCTTTCCCTTATCTTGTCAACATTTTTAGTCAAGCTAAGAGGATGGTGATCTAGAAGAAACTGGTTACTTGGTAGATCTCTAGTCTTTCTAGCTTAAATGTTGTTGAGATATGATAGGAGGATCAGCATCATGATGGCTTCTGTTGGTGTCTAGATGATATGATGTATTGAAGTATTTGAAGGACTCTTCAATGGAAGAGAGATTAGCCTTGTTCTGCTTGCCTTGGCAAAACCAGGAGAAATGAATGAATTAAACAGATCAAGTAATTTATACTTGATGTCAGAAAAACAAAACAACAACTTCCTAATGATAGGAAGTTAGAAATTAGGCAAAGACTGGATGATTACTGTCACATGTCATTTGAGGGATTCCTTTAAGGGATGTTCTGGGCTAGATTGATTGAAGTGAAATTGACTACTGACTATTGTGAGGATTCAGGGATTCTGAAAAGTCTGGCCGTCTTTTTCGGCCGTTTTTTGAAATTCCTTCCCAGGCAATCAGCATCTTTTCCCTAAATCTGGTCAATTTTGAAAATTCAGGTTTGGAACAGAGTAACCAGTCATCACAAAATTTCAGTTATCTGTCTCTATAATCAATATGAAATAGTATTTTTGGACTTTAAGAAAGTGAAGGAAAGGAGGAGAAAGAAGGGCTTGAAAAAAGGTAAGGCATATAGTGAGGCAGTTTTATTTCTAAGGGAGAATAAAGAGCACATTTGATTTGGCATTTTTTGATAGCGAAAATCGACAGAGAGAAAGTGGTTGATTATGCTTAGAATTTCAAAGACCAGATCATCAATGATTCTGACTTCAACTTTCTGACTATCTAAATAATAAACATTTAATATAGAGATAAAGCATTTATTTGGTGCTTATTATGTGCTAGCTATTAATTACTAATGTCATAAACTCATAACCTCTCTCTTTTCTTTTCCCTTTTCTCCCCCTCATTTCTTCTCTTTTTCTGGTTTTCCTCTTTTTTTTTTGACCATTTCTTCACCATCTTTTTTGATGCTTCCTTTTCTTCCCATGTCCCTGACTTGAAGTTTCACCCAAAGTTCTGTTTTAGTCTTTTTTTTGTCTCTCTACACACTTTCCTTCAGAGATCCTTCCCACTCTCTTCCACCTCCCCTCACCCCCAATAATCTTACCTATCACCTCTTGGGAATGACTCCAAAATCTGTTCTGAGAGCACTGTCTTTTCACTTGCACTAATCTCCATATTGTCTGTTATAAATAACATCTGTTAAAATTGTCTGTTATAAATTTTATATGGAGATTTTATCAGTGTCAGGAATATTGATGAAAATGAACTACAGACTCAGGAGCCTAGACTAAGGAATCTAAACTAAGACTAGGGGTAGCAGGAGGATGTAGGCCCAAGAATGGTCCCGGCTCAGAAAAGGACCAGCAAACTTGTTACCAACATGTTAGGTTAGGAACCAGGGAGATCATCAGAAATGAGAAAAGCTACAAGTACCCAGGTCAATGCCAAGCAGTAAGTGAGAATTAGGGCAGGATCAGAGCAGTTCTAGAAGGTCAAAACAGACAACCTCGTCTGGAATCCAGGGACAAGCCTGGTTATGGGCGCTCAGAAACCCAACATTCTGAGCAAGAGGAGTCAGAAACTCCTAAGCTAGGAATCTGGGCATTGAGTGCAGGACACCAACAGCAAAGCAGAGCTTGAGACTGCCAGGGCTTTGTTTCAGCCAGGGAATTTTATCTACTTAAGGTTGAAACCTTGTTTTCTCTTCAACTGCTCTGTACTTTTTTCTTCTGAGGTGAAACAATTCATAATTTTCCTGTCCTTTTCTGCAATGTTTTGGAAATGAGCTTGCAATCTAAACTGCTGTTGTCCTTGGTGGGCACATTTCTGCATTCGACAAAGGCATTACATGTTTGTCTGAGATTTTAGATCTGAGAGGAGGGGATGGTCTTTTACTGATCTCTTTTTCTTAATTTCTTTATATAGATTAAAGGCTTTTTGAGAAATAGCAGTAATCAATGTCTTTAGTAAGAGATGGCTGGGTAGAGATTCAGGCCTCTGATATCTTTAAGACACATGGTTAAGGTTTCTATTGCTTCTAGGGATCAAAAGTAACCAAACATCCACAAACTTAGTGATTAAGATAGCACTTAAGGCATTATGGAACCCATTAAAAAGGTCTGGCCTGAAGTCTAGAGACCCAGAAATCAAGACAGAGGTGAAATAATCAAAGTTTTCAATGGCCAGAAATAAATCAATCATCTTAGAACCAGGAGGACAAAAATTGAAATGTAAGGAAAGCATGGCTCCAGCATTCTGGATGACAGGTAGTACAAGACACTACAAGCAACCAAAAATCAAAAGTGAACTTCATCCTAGAGCCCTTTGGCCTATATTATATTTCTATCTCAGAGTGGTTGGCAATGGTATATGATTGAGGATTATGTAAGAAATAACTGATTATACTGTTATAGCAGGCACACTTTCTTTGATCATGGCTATGTTTTAAAGTGTAAAAACCTTGAAATGCATTATATTCTTACTATACCTCTATACTTTTTTAAGGATTTGGATTTAATTATGATGAACACAATAAAAATTAAAGAATCTGGCCAGAGTGTACATATCTAAGACTGAACTTTAGAGTTATAGATTCATTCAATCAATAATCATTTATTAAGCACCTACTATGTGCTAAGAATTGGGGATATAAAAACAAAAATGAAACAGTATCTGCTCTCAAGGAACTTGTATTGTATAGAGAACTATATATCTATATATATATATCTATATATATATATATTTTTTTTTTTAAATGCAAGGTCACTTGCATGGGAAGGCACTAATAACTAGGGAGATAAAGTTAGGTTATATGTGGAAGGTGCTCCTTGGAAAATGAAGGATTCTAAGATGTGGAGGTGAGGAGGGAGGACATTTCAGGCATGGGATATGAGGGATGGGAGAGAAGAGAGATGCTGGAAATGAGGAGCAGAAAGAAGGTGAGTTTGCCTGTATCATAGAAGGCAGAAAGGAGAGTAATACGTAATGAAACTGCAAAGGTTGCTTGGACACAAGTTGTGTAGGACTTCAGAAAGTCAACTAGAATTGTTTCTATTTGATCATAGAGGCAATAAGGAGCCATTAGAATTTATTGTAGAGTATCATGTGGTCATTTTTGGACTTCCGTAGTTTGTGGAGAATGGATTGGAGTGGGGAGATACTGAGGGAGAGCAATAAAGAGACTAATCATATAATATTTATTGAACATATCCTCTGTGTAAAGCATTGTGCCAAATGTCCCAGATAAACATTACTAATACTATTGATGATAATAATAACAATACTTCTTAGTTTATAAAATTATAGAAGTATTTCATTATTCTTTTTGAGTTCAGAAGCTATTACTTATGGTTTCATTAGAAAGACTGGAAAATGGAATAGAAAAACACTACCTACATCTTTGAGCAAAACACTCAAATCTCATCCTGTTGGGTTACTGCAAATGGGCAACAAGCTGAAGTGCTAGAAACAGTCTTTACTCAGAGAAATGAGGAAAACAATAGAACCAAAGGTATAGTACCTGACACCCACTGATCTGGAGGGTCAGATTTTTCTCTTCTCACTTAGCAGTGCCTTTCACCTGGAGATTTGGGTGATGATGGGAATAAATTTGATCCCAAGATGGCAGCATATACCCAAACTTAACTCACAGTATCGGATACCATTGGCTTTTTGTTCAGTGAGTGAGTAAGGACAGAACAAGTTGGTGTTTAACCTGCATGTCATTCACATGTATAACATTCATGCATCACCTCACTGGAATGATGTCCTATTTTCTGAAAGAAGTTGCTTAAAGTCACACCCCACTTCTCTTCTCCCCTTTCCCTTATCCACCAACATATTTGCCACTCTCCAATTATGAAATTCTAATCTAGGGGATGTTTATTAATTTTTTCATGAACATAGCCAGGATGGAACAATCAAGGTTTTGTCCAAGCAAAGACAAATTTAGAAGATGACATATGCATAAGGATTCATGCATTAAAAGGAAGAAGATCACCAACACTTGGGGCTCTTTAGGGAAACTCATTTCATCCATGACTCTTTCCCTAGGGTGTGAGGAAGTTGGAGCCAGATATCTCCTTTTCCCTCAGGTCAAGACTTCAATTCAATTTAATGTAATAAACATGGATTAAGTACCCACTGAGTTCCAAGCACAGAAGGTACAAGGGAAAAATAAAATAGCATATGCCCTCAAGAAGCTTACATTCTGTTGTCGGAGAAACAACAAAGATGGACCTAAGCCAAATCCAAGATGGGAGGAATGGGGCTGGGAAGGATGAGTGGTCCCCAATCTTTAAACCTTTGGACTAAGGACAGCCAAAGTTTATGATTTCTTTTAAGACTCAGTTTAAATACACCTCTCAGGAATCCTTTTCTGGTCTTTCAGACTATAAATGCCTTATCCTCTAAAGGTATATTTTATCTTTTCTGTATGTACTTGAATTTCCTGATATGTATATATACACATATATGTATATATGTACACAATACATATTATATATATATGTATATAAATTTATCTGTTGTGTGTCCCATTGGAATATCCATGTGGACATAGTCCAAGTTTTTATTTGTTTTTTTTGGTGACCTCCTTAATTCCTATGAGTCTATGGTCATTTCTTTTCAGATGCTTCCCAGATCTAAATATCCAACCCTAATTTATCTCCTGTGCTCCAGTCCCTAATCTCCAATTATTTCTTGAACATATTCAAATTAATATAGTAAAGGCACTCAATTTGTGACTGAAATTCCTTGTTTCTATTTTATGACCTCAACGTCATTCTTGTTATCTCCCTCTTTCTCATCTCCCACCTCTTAGCATTGAGCTGCCAAATCTTGTTTGTTCTATATGCACACTGTTCTTTTTTACTATATGAATAACACTCTAGTTCAGATGTTCACCACCTCATTTGGATTATTATGAGTTACTTAATTGAAATTCTTGGCCTTCGCTCTTCCCATTCAAGTCTGTCCTCCATATCACTAACAACAATAATGTTTCTTTTACTTATTTATTTATTTTTATTGAAGCTTTTTATTTACAAAATATATGCATGGGTAATTTTTCAACAATGACCCTTGCAAAACCTTGTCTTCCAAATTTTCCTCTCCTTCTCCCTACCTCCTCCCCTAGATGGCAGGTAATCAATACATGTTAAATGTTAAAATATATGTTAAATCTAATATATATATATATATATATATATATATACATATTTATATAGCTATCTTGCTGCACAGAAAAATTGTATCAAGAAGGAAAAAAAAACTGAGAAAGAAAACAAAATGCAGGCAAACATGAACAAAAAGAGTGAAAATGCTATGTTGTGGTCCACCCTCAGTTCCCACAGTCCTCTCTCTGGGTGTAGATGGCTCTCTTCATCACAAGGTCATTGGAACTGGCCTGAATCATCTCATTGTTGGAAAGAGCCACATCCATCAAATTGATTATTGTATAATCTTGTTCCAACAATAATGTTTCTAAAGCATAGTGCCAACCGTGTTATTCTCTTGCTCAAGAAGCTTCAATGGGTCCTTACAGCCTCCAGGATAAAATATAAACCCCACAGCTTGCCATTTCAGCTAGAGCATCTGGCACCAGTCTGTCTTTACAGAATGAAATTTCACATGAATTTCACAAACTCTTCAGTCAATTTGACCTACTTTCTGTTCAATGGTTTTGGTATTTTATTACTTGTTTTTATACCTTTGTATAAGCTGTCCTCCATTATTGAAGGGAAATTGACTTCCTTGTCTTTGATGAACTCCTCATCTTTGCTTCTTGGAAGCCCTAGCTTCTTGAAAAAACTTAAACTTTTGGGTTATCTCTAATAGGAATCCTTCCTTATTCCCCTAAAACAATACCATATTTTTTCCCTACTCAAATTATCATGTATGTATTAATCTATTTACACATGGTATATTCCCTATTTTCAGCTCTCTTTAAGGGCCCCATTTTCATTTTGTTTGTATGCCTCCACTGTCTCCTAGCTTATTGGATTGTGTGGGAAGCTACCATGTGACTTAGAGAAGTCAGCTTTTTGCCATCTGAACAGGGGTATTCTTTGTTCCCTGCGGGGAGCCTCCCCCCATCTCCCTAGTTATGGACACCTTTCCTGACTGCTGCAATTTCAGGTTATGTCACTGTTCATTTTTCCTCATCTCCCCAATATTCCAAGAGAAACATTTATAATTCAAAGTTTTTTCTCTTTTCCTCCACAAAAGAAGTGTTCAATACACAGAGGGTTGTTAATGCATAAACAATTAATGTAAGGGAAAGGAAGAAGCATTTATTAAGTATCCACCAGGTACCAATCACTGTGCTAAGTGTTTTATAAATATCTCATTTGATATTAGGTGAATGATTCCCAGGTAGTATTAAATTGTAAAGGATACTTGGGACTAGTGTTCTTTTAGTGATAGCGTCTTTAAGCTGTAATGTCTAAAAATCTTTCCTTCTATCTCTTGTCTTTGTTGCTTTTTCAGGTGTTAGGACCATGTCACAGGTGCCAAATGATTTGCATTGATCAACAAACTGGAGAAAGAAACCAAGATGTATTTCAAACACTTTCTTATACTAGAGAGAGGAAGGTAAGTGGAACTGCAAAGTATCTTTATGCTATATATTTAGATGCTCTGCAAATTATCTGTGGCTATTTCTTTATATCTGGTATTAAGAAATTTTTATAACTGTGATTGGGTATTTTTCTTTGTACTTTAAAATTATAAGGAAAAAAGTATTATGATTTAAGGTTTCTATGGATTTATTTATTTTTAGAGGTAGGAAAGTAAATAATCAGTCATCCAATGATTCACTTAATCAAAAAGTTTTTGTTAAATTGCTAGGGAATGGGGTGTTTCATGAATCCTTGGGGTAGAAGAAGTTATTACTTAGAGCCAGTTTACTGGTGATGAGAATATCTCTGCTGTTCCTAGGACAAAATTGGGAGTCTTTGCAGTTTAGTAGAATCTGCTGAAGTTTGCACTCTCCTGATAGGACCTTTAAGAATTCAGGAAAGCCATTATAGTAGGCATTGGATCCTGTTAGAAAGAATGAGAAACAGCATTTGGGGAAATCAAGTATTGTACTATGTCTCCCAAATATTAAAAAGTCCAGAGGAAGACTTCTAAAAGATTTGTGGGAATTATATGAGCAAAAATCACACTGGATGAAAAATTATAGATGGGTTGTGATTTGCACCTCTAAAGGTATACACTGCTTGGTATACAATCCACCTAAGGATTGAAATGCAGACTACATTCCTTCCTGAGCATTGTCCTTGTTCTCAAGGAGCTTGCAATAAAATTGTGGAAACAAAACATAGATGAAGCAAGTATATGCAAAAAAGTTAAAAACAACACAATATGAAAGATTACTTTTTACCCGTGTATTACTCCCACATCATTCTGTATTCTATACCCACATATATTTTCAAAATGTTTTCCTCACATAATTTCCTTTCTACCACTTTGTTATTATTTGAAACATCAATCTGACTCCAAAAAGAGACTACTCTCAGTACTGGCTTGTATTGGCAGAAATCAGCTGAAGAAGTAATCCTGCCAGCTCAGAGTGGGATACGGGAGACCTCTTCCTGAGGGATACTAGAATTCCTTCCTAGTTCTGTTGATTGGGATTGAATTTTTAACTACATCTCAAACCTGATGGCTATTAGTTGAACTAGAGGTTGTAGCAATTGCACAGTTCATTCAAAAGTTTTTGAATCTCTGAAACTTGAATGGAAAGGAAATATCACTGATCAGTCACCTCCTTTCCATCTTTTCCACACATATATGGAGCCATTAGCTCAACTACTCTGGAGAGAATTTTGGTGCTATATACTTAAAGTCATCAAACTGTTTATACCCTTTGATCCTGTAATTCTATTACTAGACACATACTCCAAAGAAATTAGAGAAAAGGGGAAAATACTTATATGTATAAAAATATTCACAATAGCTCTTTTTATTGTACAAAATAAATGAAAATTAAAGAGGTGCCCATAGTTGGGAATGGCTGAACAAATTATGATACATGTATGGAATTATAATAAGGAAGATTTGTATAAAGTGATCAAGAATAAAATAAGTAGTGCCAGAACAAATTAAATGAGGGTCAAAACAATTTTTAACCCTCCCCTCCCAACAATTTAGAAAGACATTAAAACTTGGACTATTGTTTTGTATTATTAATGTATTGCTTGGCCAAAAGGATGGAACATTGCATCCATTCTTTCTCCCTAAGAGATTCCTTTCAACTGGATTCAATTGTAGGGGAATCTCACCATCTGAAACAGTTACTTAATCTGGGGTCTGTCAACTTGTTTTTAAAGCATTTTGATAACTATTTGATTATAATTGGTTTCTTTTGTAATTCTTTGAATTTAATTTTATACAATTAAAAATTATACTGAGAAAAGATCTATGAGCATAATTAGACTGCAAAAAATGTCCATGATATGAGAAAGATTAAAAACCTTTAACCTAGAAAAAGCATAAGACTCCTTTTCTCACACTCATCATGTCTTCTACTCTGCTTTCATTATTCAGAGCATAAGTTTTGACTCATGGTTAAAGTCTCCCCAAAGAGAAGTAGAAAAGTACTCATTGTACTACATAAATCAGATGTGGGACAGGAATTTATTTTCTACACACAAAAGGAATGTTAAAGGGAACACAAGACTTATAGTATGCATTGACAAAACTTAAGCAATCAGTAATATTTATGATATATTAATATGTAGATGTTAATATATGTATAACCTTTCCAGTTGTCCTGATCTCTGTCTGGCCACTGTTCCCAGATGGCCCTGGAGGGGAAGGTGAGCCAGGTGACTTTGCCCAGCCCTCCCTCCCCTAAATCCGATTCACTTGTGTATTATGGCATCACCTCCCTGATATCGAGAAAAAAAAAAGACAAACAATGACATTACTACCATTATAATCTCTCAGGAGACTGATGCTTGAGGGGCTACCTGGTAGGCACACCACCTTAGTTCTACACTATTGTCCGCACAACTCCTGGTCCATGTCTCCTAAACAGAAGTAGCCAAGGGCACAGTGGGGGATGTTGGTTCTGGATTCCAATGACAAGGTCAAACCTCACCCCAGATAGCTGTGTCTCACCCAGCTTAGCCGTGTAACCCTGGGGAAGCCACTTAAATCCTGTCTTAGTTTCCTCATCTGAGAAAAGAGGATGATAATAATAGAACCTGCCTCTCAAGGTTGTCGTGAGGATCAAATGAGATCACTATAAAATGTTTAGAACAGCTTCTGGTACCTAGTAGGTGCTATATAAATGCTACTGTTGTGGTTGTTGTTGTTGTTATTATTATTATTATTATCACTTTCATTAATCTAGGCAAGGGTTGGTCCCCCATACTGCTTGTGATCATTTTCTTTCATGAACAAACTCCCCTTATCACCCTTTGGTTCTATCCAATGGACCCAGAATTTCTTGAATTCACAAGATCACTGCCTCATTTTAAGAATGATGTTTGATTACCTAGTCAGGAAAGAGAAAGCAAAAAACCCAGAATCAGGCTCATCTATGCAGAAAATTGGCTTTAGTTTCTTGCTCGTGGCTGCATAATGACTTGGGTGGGGGGTGGGCAAGCTGTCCTTCCCCACCCCCCCTCCTCTGACTTCTCTTGGAAGTCTTATGAAAAGCAGTTACCACCACAGGAGCTGAAGAACGAATTAGCCAGAAGCTCTCTCTTTTTTAAACTGACAAAGTAAACTTCCTCCCCCTGTTACTGCCAAGTTCACCTGGAAATTATCTTTTCGTACTAAATCTCTAGGATATTTTTTTGGGGAGGGCACCATCATGTGCCTAGAAGCGCTTGTTTGCTCATTATCATCCAAAATTCTATGTTTGTCATCCATTGCTGGAAGTGAGGTCATTTTTACACGTATACCATGGGCTAGCCACATTAGAGATGCAGGGACCTATCATGACGCTGGACAACCATCATGAAACGTGTTTTTCACCTCTTGACAGAGAAGTGATGGGCTGGAGGTGAAGAATGAGATATGTGTTTTTGGTTACGGCCAGCATGAGAACCTGCTTTGTTTATTTGTAAGAAAAGGATTAACTTTAAAAAAAATTAGAAGAGGAGAGTATTAATGGGAATGGGGACTAATGATAGTGAATGCCCCAAAGAAGAAATGAAAAAAGAGTATACATGAAACATTTTAAAAATACACAGAAGAGAAGAGAAGGGAATTCAAAAAGAGACATAAATGAGCAAGATGGCTTAGGAGCTAGCATGTTAAATTTACTATATATTTAAAAAATAAGAGGTACATAATTGAGACTTGTGTTTTTATATACACTCTTCTTTTTCTTATTTGTATATGGAATTGTTAATGTTTGTTGATATTTGTCAAGATCAAAATTAAGAATAATCAAATCTATGGAGCCTAGATTAAAGCAGTTTTTTATATTTAACATTGTGGAATTGCTGAAGAAGAAAAGTTAGGAGAGCTATATCTTCATTAACATTATTGCCAATCACTATTCATTTAAATCTCGTTTAGCCACTTCTTTAATAAATGAGAATGGAATTTTTTTACATATTAAGAGGTATGGTGGCAGACTAGGACTAAAGTGTATATATTATTTTTTGCAATTCTTCTCTACTTTCATTTTAGAGTGAAAATATCATATGGAAGAAATGAGATATTATACTAGTATGTCTGGTATATATATAAGTACAGAAGAGTGCAAATCAAGGGAATAATTAATGTGGGCCAAAATTTGTCAGAAATCACTTAATTCATGGGGGTTGTCCATTCTCAAAAAGAACCAAAATGACATCATTATGTTGGAGTCAAAGTATAGTAGCAAAGCTTGGAAGGCTCTACCACAGGTTGGACACAAATAATCCACCTGAAAATTTGGAGCTGATCGCTTTAAATTTGTACATCTCACATTTTTTTTGTACTTCTGCAATTTTGCTTTGCACATAGAACACAATGCCTTCTTTGATGCAGACATGCCATGTTACCTATTTGATTGCCAGTATGTCCCATATCACCCAATTATTCCAAAATTTTTCAGAAAAACCTTGAGTCCTTGTATTACTTCTGACTTTCATGTGAACATTTGCCTCATGAGTTATATAAATACATATATTTTTATGTATCTATGTAGTCTTTTAATATATGTATTATTATATATATATATTATGTATATATATAGTATCTTTTAGACAAATGGATGTTTGGTATTTGAAAATCTTGGCTAGCCCATTGGAAGTTTGCTCTCTGTGGTAGAGTTTGAATGCTAGGTAGTTTAACTCAAGAAAGTACCTCAGGGTCCAGTACCTTCTCATTCCAGGTAATCTCCATAATCTTCCTGAGATGGTTAAAATGGAAGTATTCCAGTTTTCTAGCATGGCCCCAGGTTTCACAGGCGTAGGGCAGTGAGGTCAGCATAATGACTCTATGGACCTTCAGTTTGATAGCAGCCTATTCCTCTTCTTTCTCATACTTTTCTTTGAAACCTTCCAAACACTGAGTTACCTCTGGTAATGCATGTAGAAACCTCATCCTCTATGTGTATGTCTTTGAAAAGTATACTGACAAGGTAAATGAAGTTATCCTCAATATTCAATATTTTGCTGTAACTGATGGTTCTATATATGGAGGGTGCGGTAGTGAGTGGTGGAGAATCTAGATTTCCTTTTTAATTGTTAGGCCAAAAATTAGCAAAAACAATAGAGAACTGATCCACACTTTGTTGCATCTCCACTTCAGAGGCTTCTCTGAAAAAACAGTCATCTGTAAACAAAAAATCATGCCTCATTAGTGCGGTAGCTGACTTTGATTTCATTTTCATCCTCATTGAAAGTTCTGACAACACTGCTGAAAACATGTTAAAAAGAATGGAAGCAAGTCCACTGTTTCACTCCACTGGTGCTACATGGAACACCTGGTGTACAATACTGATGAACTTCTCCAGGCAATTTGCCCAGAAAACTTAATTAGTATTGTACTATGCAAAGAGCATTGAATTTGGAGTCTGAAGAAATGTGCTGTCTCCCCAAAGACTATTAGACAGACTTCTTACAATTTCTTACCTGAATATAATCCTTGAACATACATGGTTTGTGTTTTTACAAAAAGATCTCATTGGTTTATTTTTTTAACTTGTGCCACAACTCAATTTTTATTGCTGAAAAAAAAGATATTTTTAAATATGATTCCTTACTAGTGACATCCTGAAATGCATATTTGCCTTGTGATGGAAAACATTTCTTCTACCTGCTCTTTTTTTGGAAGTTGAAAAAAATCCTCAAAGATCACCCCTAACGTTTAGAAAACATTAAAAATCTTTTCCTTGTGTTTCATTTCACTTTTCTACCTGGAGATTTGAAAAACATCCTTGGTTCCAGAGACCACAAAATTTAATTATTTTTCCTCTTTAAGGAACCTGTTGATCTACTGATACTCCTATTTGGCTTTTTGGGAGGAGAAAGATGATCACAATCTGTTAGACTTTTCCATTTCCTTCTTGGATAACTTGGCCATATCTTCCTGGGGAGGAATAGCACTGTTTCTACTGGTTCTACTCAACTGTAACTTTCAGATTAATCATTTCTGAAGAAACCTTTGAGGCTACCTGGAGAGCAATGTGGTGCTTTCATTAACAACTTGCTTCCCTTGCTTTGTGACAAATTTAGGGGTTCTTATGTCAATCTTTTCTGGTTTGGGGGGAAAATAATGAAGTGTTCTGGCAATCCTTTGACAGCAAAAGTTTCTGTATAAGCTTTCTAAAGTGTGGTGTACAAGTTTTTCATTTGTTGTTACTTGGTCTCTATCTTCTTACAAGCACATTTTTCCTTGTTTTTTACTGATGGCTGGCATCACTTGAAGGAATCTCAATCCTTGTTTTTGTTTTGTTTTGTTTTCATTCTTTTGGATGTCTGTTTCATCTTTTTTATTTGGCTCTTAGAAGTCATATGCTACTTCAGGTCCTGAACCCTTTTTTCTTTTACATGCTCTCTTTGAGCTATTTTTTAAAAGTATTTTATTTTTTTCCAAATACACACAAAGATAGTTTTCAGCATTCATTTTTGTTCTTTTTTTATCACAGCTTTTTATTTACAAGATATATATATGCATGGGTAATTTTTCAGCATTGACAATTGCAAAACCTTTTGTTCCAATTTTTCCTCTCCTTCCCTTCCCCTCTCCCTCAGATGGCAGATAGACCAGTACATGTTAAATATGTTAAATACAATATATGTATACATATCCATACAGTTATTTTGCTGCACAAGAAGAATTGGACTTTGAAATAACAGCATTCATTTTTGTAAGACTTTGTGTTCCAAATTTTCTCCATCCTTCCCTTAGTTCTCCCTTCTCCCAAACAGCAAGCAATCTGATAAAATATGTACAATCTTTTAAAACATATTTTCATATTTGTCATGTTGTGCAAGAAAAATTAGACTAAAAGAGAAAAAAACGATCAAGAAAAAAGCAAACACACACAAAAAGTTGACGCACATTTAATCATCCAGTTCTCTCTCTAGATGTGGATGGCATTTTCTATCCCAATCTATTGGAATTGCCTTGAATCACCACATTGTTGAGAAGAGCCAACTCCATCACAGTTGATCATCACATAATCTTGTTTCTTTGTACAATGTTTTCCTGGTTTGAGTTGTTTTGAGTTTTTAAGGGGATAGCTATATTAGACATATCTATCTCATATGAAAATGAATAATCAGTACTCATATTCCTCCATTTATTCATCTCCTTTCTCTTTGTAGTTCTTGATCTGTTTTTCTCAGAATTCATATCTGTCTCAATGTTCTGCTTTTCACCTTTCCACCCTTTCTGTCTTTGTAATTTTGATTTTGACAAATAAATCTTTTGCTGAATCCTGTTTTTGTTCCATTTTTTTTATGCTGAGGAAGGCCACCTTGAGGGAATATGCCTTCGGCAAGACTCTGGAACTTCCTGACCAATTTGTAGAGGTGCTTACTATTAAAAGAAGGAATGCTTTGCCTACTGGCCCTATCAACAATTTCCTCATAGTTAAACTTAAGGACAAGCCTGATGTGTTCCCTTGCCATTACTCTTTTGCTTTTCATTTATCTTCACTTGAGGAGGAATCCTTACCTTTTTTTTAACCTTTCTTTTGTTTTCTAGGTAATTTTAAAGATGGAGTATCATCTAATTTAATTTCTAACACTTCACTGTCCTCTTGTTTGGTATTTAATCTTCTTATTAAATTTTCAATGGCAAAAGGAGCTTGTTCCAAAATTGCTTCAAAAATACCTCTCTAAAAAGTAGAATTCTTTGTTCTGGGTGCAGTTTTGCAGGATGGAATAACAAACTTCACTGTAGGCTCTTCTGCTCCTTCTTTAGTCAGTTCTTCCAGGTGTATATCAATAAAGTGAAACTTTACTCCATAAGGTGCAGGATTGTCTGGGTACAAAACTTATTTCATTAGGATATCCAGAATAAGTTTAACCTGACTTTCCTCTCTCCCATTTCTTTTTAGTCAGTTGAAAGACTGGTTCAGAAGCAGGTACGTTAGCATGTAGAACTTATCTGAGTGCAATCTGTCTATTCCAATCCACTCACAGTTCATGGTTTACCAAGAAATCTGAACAAATAGCTGCTGGGTTTCTGTATCCTGAAAAACTTGAATGAACTGGAAAATTGTATTTCTTTCTGTAGGAGATATTGTCCTTCAACCACACAGAGCAGAAAAGCCCTTTTCATATTTTTAGCAATTCCTTGTGACTGAAACAATGTGAGGTGGCTCCCATCTTGGCGTGGAGGTATCTCCTGAGCTTCCTCACTTCAGTCTCTGATTGTTTTCTCATTGCCAGCCAGCTTCTGGTTAGTCACATTTCTGAAGGAAGTTTCAGGTCTAGAGACATGATGGCAAATAACTCATGGGATGCTAGGGAGATAAGGCGCAATGAAAGGGTCTCATTGGTTTAAAAGAAAACTCCGATCAAATGTAGCAATTGCATAGGATTCCAAATATCTTAGCACGGCATTCAAGGCTCACCACATTCTTTTTCTAACTGACCTTTCCTGACAGACATCTCATACCATCTGTCTTCACTCACAGTGACTCATTATTTCCCATGTCCTGAGCTTTTCTGCCTGTGTGCCTTTACTAGCGCCATTCTCTCTCTATCCCTCCCTCCATTTGTTTCTGTTGACATTCTGTCCAACCTTCCAGACTACTTCCTCCATGACATCTTCGATCTTTCAAGCTAGAAGTATCTCTTTCCCACTCTGAGTTCTCAGAGCATTTTCTCTCATTTAATTTTCCCAGATTGTTAAGCATTCTTTCCCTCACTAGGTCACAAATTTCTTGATGGCAGGGACAATATCATTTTCATTTTTGCATCTTTGCCTCATAGTCTCATGTACATGGTAGGTATTGAGTAAATGTGGATATATATGAATGAATAGAAAAGAATGGAAGGAAAAGATGAGTATCTGCCAACTTTTTCCTGTCTAGTAACTTTACTTTCCATCTGCTGCTACTTAACTCCAAGTACTTATAATGGCTACCCATAGTTCTATAGGGAACTGCTCCTTCCATAATCCATTCCACCTCAAATCTTCCCATACTGTAACTTATTGTTGCAAAAGAAGTGAACACAGAGCCGACAGGTTTAAATTTGTACTTTTGAATAGAGGGAAGGAGATTCTACTTTATTTCACCTGTAAAAAAATATCCCATGTGGGGAAAAAGAGAAATTATGCTGGTAAATGTGGGTTTTATACATAGAGAAGAATGCAAAGCAAGGGAGTGATCAATGTGGGGTGAGACTTTAAAAATGGAAAACATCTGCATTGATATGAATTATTTTGGATATGAAGCTTCAATTAGCTGAAAATATTTTATTCATAAGAGTAACACATTTATTTAACATTTTATAGTATACAAAGTTCTTTCCTTACAACCGTGTCAGATAATGAAGGTATTGTCATTTCATGTAACACAATGAGTAAATTAAGATTCCTCAGGTTAAATGATTTGTCCCTACTCATGACTAATAAATATCAAAACTAGAATTCAGATTCAAGTCTTTGGATATCAAGACCAGTACTTTTCTTCACATGTTGTCTGTACATTTTCAAATACCCTCTTTGTGTAAAAGCATTATAGCACTATGCCAGGTATTTAGAGGGATAGAAAGATAAACAAATGAGGGACCCTGCCCTCAAGAAACTGATAGTTTTGTTGAATATATGGGAGCCTTAGTGTTCCCATATCTGTGGAACTTGATGTTCCACAGACACTAAATTCCACCTTCCATCTACATGTTTATAGTGGACGTCTTCCGTACCCACTACCTTTTAGAATCCCTCATTTCCTATAAGATTCAATGAAGTATTACCTTTTACATAGAACCTTTCTTGATCTCAATTGCTTCTAATGTCCTGTCTCCCAAAACTATCTGGTATTTATTTTATACATATTCTGCACACATTTATATTCTTATCTTTTATTTTTACATTAGAATGTAAGGTTCTTGAGGGCAGATATTATTTCACTTTTGCCTTTGTTCCCTGCTCTTTGGCACAGTATATATTAAGTGCTTAATCAATGATTGTTGACTGATTGATTCTATATATTTGCATCTATGGATCTACTTGAGTTTTGCCTCCAGTCGTTCAGATCATAACCTACCTATGCCCCTCTGTTTATCCTATGGTACTCTTCTCTTATGTCTTCCATAGGTCATCTACCAGTGCTGCAGAGGGAGGTTGGGTTAAGCTTCCTCTTGATCAAAGTTTTTTAAACTGTGGGTTGTGACTCTGTTTGGAGTCATGTAACTGAATGTGGAGGTCACAAAATTATGATTTATTATCAGTAAATGTTTGATTTGTATACCTATTTTATATATTATTTAGCCAATCATGTAAAAATTTCTTGGGCAAAAAGGTGTTGAAAGTGGAAAAAGTTTGAGGACTATCCATCAGTAACTTCTTATTCTTACTGTGGAGCTGGTTCAATTTCTTTCTCCTTCTTGCTGCCCCTCCTGAGTCATACATCTCTCTAAAGACATTCTTTTACTCCACTTTTCTTTTTTCATAAGATCCTTTTTATTATGAACTTAAAAATCATCAATGAACACAAACATTGCAATATACAAAAAGGAACAAGATTTTATTAGAAGCTGTGGACTTCTATTGAATATATTTGTAATGTTTGGAATACTTCATGGAAATCCATGAAACAAAGATGAGACATGTATACATACAAATGTAAATAATTATATAAGACCACATATGATTAGATGCCAAATGAATGACATAGGCCACATTTTACTATAGCTACTTCCTTTTCTGGATGAGAATCAGAATTTCATTTTAACTTATCTAAACAAAGATGAGCTTAAATATTTGATACAATCATGGTATAATCATAAAAACACATGTACACATACTAAGTTATCTTGAGGCCCATACTGTCTCAAGAAATGGTCTCCAATCTTTCCCAGAGAAAGGTGTACTCTTCATTTTCCAGGATATTGCCACTACAAATCAGGGAACAAATGACAGGGAGGAGAATGATGAGTGAGAACCATCAGTGGGAATCAGGTTTAAGGAGACCATAAATGTGACTCTGCAATGGACTAAATATGAGTTTGAGTCAAGACCACCCAATTGAGGGAAACTTGCTTTAAGGAAAGACCTCTGCTACTAATGGAAGGAGAGACTAAGGGAGAAAAAATAATTTCAGAGAATAGAATGTATTAATTTCCACCTATTCTGATTCTCTTGTATTCCTACTAATTTTTTCTATTAATTGATTCAACTTTACTATGATGGTCCCAGGGAGAGCTCATCATCATGGAGGCTGCATCAGTTTTGGTACTCACACCTAATAAGTACCTTAATAAGTCCCTCTGATCAAAGGCCTAGAGGGAAGAGAAAAAAACCTCCTCCCCCAAACCAGGGGCTCAGAGGGCACAACCATTTCTACCAGCATCATGCCCCTGTATTGGGTACATTTCTCCCTGCTTCCCACTCCTTTTCAGCTTCCTTTTGTGTGATGTCTTTCCCCATTAAATTGTCAGCTATGTGATTATCAAACAGTGTGTGGCATATAAGAGGTACTTCACAAGTGTTTGAATTGAAATGAGTTAAGCTTATAAACCTGGGAAAAATGGTGATATTATCGTCAGTAGTATTAAGAGCAGCATATTTGAGAGAAGATCATTTTCCTTCTAGATGTGCTACATTTCCGCTGCCACTGGAATTCACCTTATTATTTTTCTAGGCAGTAGAGTAGGAACCAGGTTATATGAAGAGACAGAAGATGAGTGAGGAGGATTGGTGCTGCTGGTAAAGATTGTTTGGACAAACCTCATAAGGGATAGGAATAAGGGTCCAAATTCTGCAGTTGGTACTGGCAAGGAAAAGGGCCATTTTGCCCTCAGAGACTAAATCAGAAGTTAAGAGAGAATGTAGGGGATTTTTGAGCTGAAGAATAGGGCAAAAGATATAACTCATGACTGATGGCCTTGATTTTCTCAGAATGTAGAAAGCAAGATCTTTTGAAAAGATGGGGATAGGGAATAGTGTAGAGGGATGTGGAGAAAAGTAGGGGAAGATTGGGAGCAACTACTGTGCAGAGCATGATAATCAATTGGAGAAGAAGAAAAAGATTACTATGTAGAGAAGGCTCAGTTGAGATTAGATAACATTAATTTTTATTTCCTTGATTCATTTTATCAATGGTACAACAGATAGTCTCAATATTCCTTCTCTCTCACAAAGCTCATTTCCTGAAAACAGTAAAACATAATCTTCTAGGAGTGTTATTGGGATTGATACACTTTTAGTTCACCAATTATTAACAGAAAGGAAGGATGTGTGCCTCTAACTTTGATAATGAAACATTAATGCTTATATTTTACTTGCATTTTGTTGAAGATGATGACTGAAGACCAAGTTATAAAGAATGCCCATTTTTTAGACTGTGACATATAGTTTGAAAGACAAACTCTAAAACTTGTTTATCAGTTTATACATACATATATGTAAATATAGATAGATAGATATACATCATCTGGACTGGACATGGGAATTCTCAAATTTCTCTCTGAAATAAAGGCCCATATTCTAAAATCTTTTGAAAATGAATTGTACTTTTATTCTGACTTGAACTAACATCAAATAAAATAAGCATTTCCATATAAAGAAGAATAGAAAAAAAAAGATTGTACATAAAACTGACTATATTGCATACAACTTGATTTTCTTTTTAAATAAATAATAAGTTCAAAAGATACTTTGCAAAGCTGTCTTGTTAGTCTCTGATTTTTCTTTGGAAAAGCCCATATTTTAATACCATCATTTTTTTTTCGGGTGGTAATAGAGGACAAGTTACTTAACCTATTTGCCTCAGTTTCTTCATCTGTAAAATGAGCTTCAGAAGGAAATGACAAACTACTCCAGAATCTTTACCAAGAAAACCCAAATAGGGTCACAAAGAATTGAAAACAATTGAAAGCAACTGAATAACAAAAACAACAATTGGAAAGGTGCATGGTGAGTATGAGCAGACATCAACACATTACAAATGTGTTGATTACCAATATGGAATTGTGCAAGGGAAGTGGAGTGAAGGATGCACTCAAAGAAGTGGAAAGAAACATTTTCTGGTCACATAATGAGAGTTTAGGATCAATGGGTCTGTGAATACTGTTGGTACTCCATGGAAACTGTTCGTATTCCTACAGTATCAAAAGAATATAAGGAAAGCATCTCTACTCTCAGCATATTTGGTATGGTCCAGTGGAGAATTCTTTGGAAGACCTGGATTAAAGTCACATAGGATGGGCAGACATATATGAATTTCATTTGGCCCCATTAGAGAGAATATGTACATCAATGAAGTTATAGATTCATTGTAGGATTGGAATAATTGCTTTTTATTTTTTGTTATTGTTTTTGTCTTGTTGTTACTCTGCTTTCTTGAGTCTCCATCACTTTGTGCAAGTTTCCTCATATTTTCTTAATTTTGTCATTATTTCCAGCATAATTAGATCAATTATGTTCTTCAAGCCCAATTTGTTTAATCATTCCCTTTATTATATGTATTAATAAATCAAAAAACATTTCTCAAGTGTTTATTATGTTGTAGTTACTGGGTTAAGTATTCAGGGTACAATGAAAGAAAACAAAAGAAACAAACAGTTCTTCCTTTAAGATTTCAAACTTTTTGTTATCCCAAACAATGCTACTATAAATCTCTTTGTATGTGTGGGTTGTTCCTTTCTATCACTTATCTCCATGGGGTAAAATCCCAATAGTCAGATTTGTATCATGAGATTGTACAATTCAGCAACTTTTTATGCACAATTCCAAATTGAGAGAGTATGAATTTGTAATGGACCTAGTCAGAATAGTTGCCAGACTTCCTTTAGTCAGTGGCATTTAGCAACCCAGGAGTAAGGGCAGGAAAAGCAGATGGGTGGAATGACCCAGGGCCTGAGCATCAACCTAGTGTGGGAAGCTGAAAGACAAAGTGGGAAGTGACTGAAGGACAGAAGGCAGTGAACTGGTCAACTATTACATCAAGTTTATCGAGGCAGAAAAGTGAAACTGGAACAGAGATCATGAAAATGGCAGGTGTAGAAGGACCAGAAATAATTTTGAGGACAAAGAGTAGATTTGGGGAAAAGCTCTAGGTAAAGGGAGTCATGTAATAATTAAGATTTTTTAAAAAACTACAACATGTCTGACATAAATCTCTCTTTGAAAATTTCAGATGAGAGGAACTCATTATATCCCAAGGTAGCACATTCATCTCTTCCTATATTAATTAGAAGCAAGTTGCTTCTGTATGACTTTGCAACTCCCACTGATGTCACTATAACTTGTCTTTATTGTCTTCTTGTCATTTCTTATTGCTTATCCTAATACTATATCCTATTATCATAAACTTATAATATCTACCTCAATGATTTTTGTCAGCCATTTTAGACCTATTGTCTCTTTCATATCCTTGAATTCTAGTTGGACTTTGAGACTTGGTTCCCTTCAAGCTAAATTTGAAGTACTCTTTTAACATAGGTGCTGCTGAATCAAATGCCCCAAGGTTCAGACTGAATAAAAACTGGTTGATCTTGAATTTGTTCATATTATAGATTCTCACAAATTATAAACGTTAATTTTTGGAAACTAGAAGTTTAAATTTATGTGCTATTTATAGAATGTATCTAATACATGGGAAGAAAAAAATAACTTCTTCTGATTGGCTACATTACAGCTTTACTTTTTGCAAAAGAATAATTTAAAATGTTAGACTTACCTGAGGATAGCAAAACTATTGCAACACTAGAAAATAAGAGAAAACCTAAAGGTTGTTATTTGGGAATATTTTTACCATCTTCTTATCTGCTGATATTACCTCTATCTATGGACAAGGGCATTATTCAGACTACAAAATGTTGTTGCAGAAGAGATTTCATAAGAAATTTGATCCATTTCAACTCCTTTTAAAACATGAAGTATCAATATTTAATGCTGTTTATACCTAGAATTCTATTAAATATCCAATATTAAGGAGGACTCTCAGGAAATTGTAGCCTGGTGTTATCCTTGCAGAAATATGTTCTTATGATGATGGTGATAAAGAAAAAATTTATAGCACTGGAGTAAGTTATTTCCAAAATAAACTAGCTCAGTTTCTTGACATAAAATAACAATAACTTACATTTATATGGTGGTTTAAGTTTTGCAAAAAGCTTTAACCATATAAAATAATAGTTTATATTTATAAAGCACTTTAAGGTTTGCAAAAAGCCTTATCTTATTTGATCTTCACAACAATTCTGTAATGTAAGTGCTTTTTCCTCCTAGATGAAGACACTGAGGTAGAAGGAGGCTAAGCACGTGGTGAGAGTCATTATCTATTAAGTTCCTGGGACAGTTATAAGCCTATATCTACTGCAATAGTAGTATAGTAAACAAATACTACATTTTAATCAATTAGCAAGCATTTATTAAACACATACTGTACTATGCCAGGTACTATTCTAGGTGTTGAGGATATAGAGATTAAAAAAGCCCAGACAGTTTCTGCTCTGATATTTATATTCAGTTATGGAGAAGGCATAAATACATCCAAGTAAATACATTTGTGATGTTAATACAAGGGAGTTGTCTGAAGAGGAAATTAGGATATCAAAATATAGATAAAGGAAGAATAAGGTGAAGCTGACAGTGGAAGTTAATTTGATCCACAGTACCAGTGATGCAGGAAGAAGAATGTTGTCATTGCTACTGACAAATCAAAGAATCTTCTTAATAACAGCAAAGAAGATTTACAGGCAATTAGGAAAAGTAATTTGGAAAAATTCACCAACTTTTTCCCAAATCAGTTCCTTCTTGCAAAATACCCTCTTCCCCCCATTTTTGCCAGGAGTCTCATTCAATCACATAGCTTTCCCACTTAAGGGTCATCTTTGACTTCATCATTATTATATATATTTTTTGTCAGCCAACAGGCTACCTTTTCTTTCTAATATAAAATTACTTGGCCTTGCATCTTTGTAGGAAAAGTGCCATAACTTATTCAGCCATTTTCCAACTGGTGGATATCCACTCAGTTTCCAGTTTCTTGCTACTACAAAAAGGACTACTATAAATATTTTTGTATATGTAGGTTTCTTTCCCTCCTTTATGATCTTTTTGGGATACAGGCCCAGTAGAGACACTGATGGATGAAAGGATATACACAGTTTGATAGCCCTTTGGGCACAGTGCCAAATTGTTCTCCCAGAATGGTTGGATCAGTTCACAATTCCACCAACAATGCATCAGTGTCCCAGTTTTTCCACATCCCCACCAACATTTGTCATTTTTTTCTGTTATCTTAGCCAATCAGAGAGGTGTGTAGTGATACCTCAGAGTTGTCTTAATTTGCATTTCTCTGATCAATAGTGATTTGGAGCACCTTTTCATAATGACTACAAATGGTTTCAATTTCTTTATCTGAAAATTATCTGTTCATATCCTTTAACCATTTATTAATTAGAGAATGGCTTGAATTCTTATAAATTTGAGCCAGTTCTCTATATATTTTAGAAATGAGGCCTTTGTTAGAATCCTTGAATGTAAAAATGTTTCCCAGTTTATTGCTTCCCTTCTAATCTTGTCTGCATTAGTTTTGTTTGTACAAAACCCGTTTAACTTAATATAATCAAAATTATCTATTTTGTATTCAGTAATGAACTCCAGTTCTTTTCTGGTTACAAATTCCTTTCTCAGAGGTAAACTATCCTTTGTTCTTCTAATCTGCTTATAATGTCCCTCTTTATGTCAATATATTATCTAAAAGAGTCTTTGAAAGTAATAAAATATAATATAATTTGTTTTTAATGAAGTGATACATTAAAAAAATCTTGAAAATCAATACATTCAATTAAATTCTCCTAGGGACTTAATAATTCATAGATGCCTGAACTTGTTTACATCTGGAGGACATCTTCTGGTGTTACCGTTTTTCCCAGTGATTTATCTATTTATGTTCAAGGTCTTTTGAGTTTTTTCCTGAAATTTTTGACAATTTCATTCTTTTCTCCTGACCCTCTCCTCCACATTTTCCATATTGCTCACTTTCTGACTCTTATTCTTCTTTTTGTGGTTTCCTTTGCGACTGGATCTTAAAGCATCTTAGCCTCCCATGTTAGTAACAGGTGGCACCTGCTTAGGCCTTTGCCAAAAGTGACTTTCAACTAGTCAGAATTGGTCCCAGCTGGATTCTCGGCTCTTTCTTTCAGTCTTGGGTGAAGCACTGAATAATTTCTCGCAAAGATACATGCACAGTAACCTGTCCTGCTCCCTCTATTCTGTAGTTCTTTGGTCTGGCATTTACAATTAAGAGCTTTGCAGCTCTGGTTATAGGATTATGATACTTTGCAGGCTTTGGTACATAATTTCTGTTCTGGAGAGGTCTGTGAGGTTGTGGGGAATCAGAGAAAATATTTAGTTCTCCATCTTGTTGCTCACATTAGCTACCTGCATTTAAATACATTTCAATACATAAAGTATATTCATTCATTTCATTTAATTATTTATTTTCCCCCAATTACATGCAAAACAATTTTTAACATTTGTTTTTAAAACTCTGAGTTCCAGATTCTGTCCCTTCTTCCCTCCTTTGTCCCCACATTGAGAAGGCACACGTGAAGTTATGCAAAACATTTCCATAAAAGTCAGGTTGCAAAAGAAAACATATATCTCTGTCCCCCCTAAAAAAAAACCTCAAGAAAAATAAAGTTTAAAAAAGTATGCTTTAATCTGTATTCAGACACATTATTTCTTTCTCTGAATATGGATAGCATTTTCCATCATAAATCCCTCAGAGTAGTCTTGGATCATTGTATTGCTGAGAATAGCACAGCTGATCATCTCACAATATTGCTATTACTTTGTACATGGTACATTTCACTTTGCATGAGCTCTTGAAGTCTTTTCAGATTCTTTTGAAAGCATACTGCTCATCATTTCTTACAGAACAAAAGTATTCCATAATAATTACAATCCACAATTTATCCAGTCATTCCCTAATTGAGGGGCATCCCCTCAATTTTCAATTCTTTGCCCTGAAAAAAAGAGTTGCTATAAATATTTTTTGATATATACAGGTCCTTAAAAAAGTCTCTTTTGGAATATATACCTCACAGTGGTATTGTTAGGTTAAAGAGTATGCATGGTTTTATAAGCCTTTGGGCATAGTTCCAAATTGTTTTATGGTAGAATCAGTTCAAAATGACACTATTAATACATTAATGTATTCCCACATTCTCTCCCACATTCTCTCCAATATTTGTCATTTTTCTTTTCTGGCCCTTTAGCCAATTTAATAGGTATGAGGTAGTATTTCAGAATTGTTTTGATTTGCATTTCTCCAATCAATAGTGAGACTATTTTTAAAAATATGGATATAAATAGCTTGATTAGTTCATTTGAAAACTGTTCCTTTCTTTTAATTACTTATCAGTTTGGTAATGCCTCTTATTTTTTTTTTTTTATAAATTTGATTCAGTTCTCTATACATTTGAGAAATGAGGCCTTCATCAGAGAAATTTGCTTCAAAATCTGACTTCTCTTTTCTACAATATACAGTCCTTTCTTTCACTCTCTTCCCTTCTCATATTCTTTTTCTTTCTTTCTATTTTCTTGCATGGTAAGATAGATTTCTATACCCAATTGAGTGTGTATATTATTTCCTCTTTGAGCCAATTCTGATGAGACTAAAATTCACTTATTCTCCCTCTCTTTTCCTATAAAAGCGTTTTCTTGCCTTTTTTTATAGCAAATTATTTACCCTATTCCACCTTTTCCTTTTCCTTTCCTCCAGTACATCTCTTTCGCTCTGTAATTTAAAAAAAATATTATCCATTCATATTCAACTCGGGCCTGTGGCCTCTGTCTTTATATACTCCTAATAATGAGAAAGTTCTTATGAGTTACAAATATCATTCTCTCATGTAGGAATGTAAACAGATTAATCTTGTTAAGTCTCTTATGAGTTCCTTTTCCTCATTACCCCCTAAAGTTTCTTCTGAGTCAAATTTTCTATTTAGTTCTGGTCTTTTCATCACAAATACTTGAAAATCCTGTTTCACTGAATGTCCACCTTTCTCCTTGAAGGATTATATTCTTTTGCTGTGTAGGTAATTCTTGGTTGTAATCCTAACTTCATTGCTCTCTGGAATATCATATTCCAAGTCCTCTGACCCTTTAATATAGAAACTGCTAAATTTCATGTTATTCTGTATAGGGCTCCACCACACTTGAATTGTTCCTTTCTAGATGCTTGCAATATTTTCTCTTTGACCTGGGAGTTCTGGAATTTGGCTATAATATCTCTGGGGGTTTTCATCTTGGGATATCTTTCAGGAGGTGATAGATGGATTTTTTTCAATTTCTATTTTACCTTCTGGTTCTAGAATATAAGGACAGTTTTTCCTAATAATTTCTTGAAAGATGGTGTCCAGACTCTTTTTTATGAACATAGCTTTCAGGTAGACCAATAATTTTAAAATTATTTCTCTTAAATTAATTTTGGTTTAGTTTTATTGTTTACTGATTTCTCATAAAGTCATTAGCTTTCATTTGCTCAATTCTAATTTTTACAGAATGAGCTTTTTTATCTCCTTTTTCATTTGGTCAATTTTGCTTTTCAAGGTTTTCTCATTGTCTTTTTGTACTTCCTTTTGCATCACTCTCATTTCTCTTCCCAATTTTTCTTCCATTTTTATTCAAATCTCTTTTGAGCATTTCTAAGACCTGAGACCAATTCTTATTTTTCTTGAGGCAGGAGCTTTGACTTTGTTATCGTCTTCTGAGTGTGTGTTTTGATCTTCCTTGTCACCATAGTAACTTTCTAAGGTCTGAATTTTTTTTACCTGTTGTTTGCTCATTTCCCCTTGATTTTGTTTTCATTCTTTGTTAAATTAGGGCTCTGTTTCCAGGGTAGAGAGTGTCCAATGTCTCAAGCTTCAAGGGTTTTTGTGCACCTATTTTCAGAGATCCTTCTTGGGATCTCCAAGTTTTCAGCTTTTCCAAGGGGATAAGATCCAAGGAGAGGTGTGTTTATTCCTGGCTTGTGCTCTGGTCTGAGTGACCATAAATTCTCTTTTCTGCCCTGGAACTGTGAGGAAGGTCCCAGCTCCACACTAGCTGTAATTACGTTCTAGTGAGCTAGTGTTGCTCCTTGCCCTGAGACTATGAGCCAGATCTTGTCTGGAATATGGCAAAGCAACAGTCTTGCCTCGTTGCTGGCAAAGAGACCCTTGTATATCCTTCTGATCAGATGTTAGCCCCCCTTATTTTCTGTGGGCTAAGAACTCTGAAAGTCTGCTGCCACTTCTGGTGCTACTGCTGCCCCCCCACCTACTCTATTCAGAGACCCCAAGACTCAGTTCCTTTGGCCCTCTCACCCCAGTGCAACAAACCTTTCTGGCCGAACTTCTAAGTTGACTTTGGTGTCTATGGGCTGAGAGGTCTGGAAACTGCCATTGCTGTCTCTGCTTCAGAGGCCTTGAGGTTGGCTCCTGATTTGCTGGGGCTGGGGCTATGCTGGTACAACCTGGGCAAACTATGCTCACTCTTGCCCTGGTGCAACAGACTTTTCCTGCTGACCCCTTCTAAGTTGTCTCTGGCTGGAAAATTGTTTTGCTCCATCTATTTGTGGGTTCTGATGCTTCAAAATTTGTTTAGAGTCATTATTTAAAGGTGTTTGGAAGGGTTTAGGGTAGCACTCCAGAAAGTCCCCGTTTTTATTCCATCATCTTGGCTCTGCCTCCCATAAAGTATATTTTTAGTCATTCCCCCTAAGTTTCCACCACATTTCTCTCTCTCTCTCTCTCTCTCTCTCTCTCTCTCTCTCTCTCTCTCTCTCTCTCTTTTGGCTATCCTCATAATTGATAGAAAATTCTAAAAAAATTTTTTTTTCTCATTTTATCCATTTTTGGTTTATTCTATTCTTCCCCCACCCCAACAACAAAGTCACAGTATAACATAGATGGGGCAATTCACTAGGAACTTGGAGCATTTTGATCTTCACAGAATGGCTTTCATTTCTGGAACAGTATAGTAATTCAAACAGCAAAACTTCACAGCATATGAAAGAAAACAACAAATGGTGGTAGATTTGGGAGTACCAGGGGATAAGGCTAGATGAGGCTAGATGTGAAGAAAGAAGAAGAAGAAGAAGAAGAAGAAGGAGCAGAAGGAGGAGGAGAGGAGAAGGAGGAGGAGAGAAGGAAGGAGATATAAGAGAAGAGGCGTGAGGTAGCCAATTAAGGGGTTTATAAACTGAAAGGGGAAAAAAAGGGAGATACAGTGAACACACAGATTTATCAAGCCTGCTACCATTGACAGGAGAAGGGAAAAAAGAGAGGAATGACAGAAGAGGGGACTAGCAATTTACAAGAGACAATATCCAGATAATAAAAAGACAGAAGTAAAACTTTTGGTCTTAACATATCTATATGCAAATATATAATCCATAGCTAATACAAAGGAATATATAGATCTTAATTTTTTTAAAAAAATCAAATTTTACCTTAAAATTATTATTAAAATTTTGTGAAATGGAATTCTTAACAAGAATATCAGCACTGAGAAGGAAATATCTTGTTCCAAAGGAAGAGAATAGATAAAAAGGGCTGTGGGACTAGCTGCTGTTGTTGTTGTTATTGCTGTTGTTTATCCTTCATTCTTGAGAAGGACCATGACACCAGGAAGGCGGATATAAAGAAATTGTGGTTCAGTAGAAGCATGTGTTGGAGGAAGACAAAAAAGACTGGGTTTCAGATCTTGTCTCTGCCATTTACTACTGCCTGAATGGCCTTGGGCAAAGTTACTTAACTTCTCCCAGCCTCAGCTTCCTTTAATATAAAATGAGGGAATTGGATTAGATAAATTCTCAATCTATTATCCTTGTTAGGAAGGAATGTCACATGATGAGATTTTTTTGGGTAATGAAGCAATGAACCTTCCTCATTTTATACTAAAGTCTATTTCGTATGAAGTAGGGGTACAGAAAAATTCTCATATATTATTTCAAAGAAATTTATTTTATTCTGAACTTAAGAAATAAAACAAGCATTTCTATAACATAAAATAAAAAAAGATAATTGCACACAAAACTAAAAATCTATTATGTAAAACATATTATTCTTAAATGTATATCAAAGTTAAGTAACTTTTTCCTTTTTTTCTCTGCCCTCTTCCTTCCCCACCTCACCCCACTATTAGACACACATATGAATAAATGCAGTATCATTCTATACATCCTTCTGTTTATCATTTCTTTCTCTGGATACAGATAGCATTTTCTTCCATAAGTCCTTTGTAGTTAATTTGGGTATTTTTGAAAGTCAGCCTGAGTTATTTGCTCAAATTTGTCTGAAAACAACATTACTCTTCCTGTATACAATGCTTTCTTGGTTCTGTTCATTCTGCACTTCATTATTTCATTTATTCATTTATTTATTTTGAGGCAGTTGGGGTTAAGTGACTTACCCAGGGTCACACAGCCAGGAAATGTTAAGTGTCTAAAACTAGATTTGAACTCAGATCCTCCTGACTTCAGGGCTGGTGCTCTATCCACTGCACTTTAGATATAATTTCAGATTGCTCTCCAAAATGGTTGTTATTAAAGATTCTAAGTTACTTTCTTTGAAGTTTATTATTGTTAATAAGAATAATATTAAAACAAATCTTATTCTTGTTTTCCAGGTTAACTTTGGGATATACTTGATGCATGAACCTTCAGACTCATCTTCAACATATTTCCTCTCAGTGGGATCACAGTTGCTTCCTGTTTTAAAAGATACAAAAAGCTCTCTACCAAGCTCTTGAGGAGTGGTCTGACATCAAAATGATAACATCTGAGGCAACATTTGTAGGCACAAATTGAGTCTTTCCTAGTTGACTCCATGACAATTTGTAAATCATTCTCCAAAACATACTGTTAACTTGGTTCCTCAAGAAGTGCTCTTAAAAAGATTAAATGGGTTAGTCTGTTCCTACAAAGGATAGGAGCTTTTTCCTCCCCAGAATAACACCCCAGTGATATCCAGAATAGATTTATACTGTTGGAATAGGGGAATGAGATGGAGAAGAATATTAGGCTAAAAATTCCTTGTAATTTGAGATTACAAATGAGATTATTGCACTATTTTGAAACAAGCAGAATTAATTTATATTTTTGCTAATATTGCACATTGTGGTATTTTCTTGCTTTATAATTTCAGGGCTCTTTCTTTTACCATTATGTCCTTTTTATCAAAGAGAGTATTTAAGTATTATCCTGGGTTGAGATGATAAGAAGATGGCCTTGGTCCTTTTTCTATGTCCTTCATTTCAGACAGACGTGTGTCCACTGGAACCGGGGATGATCAACAGCCAAATTCTTAGCTTCACAGTAACAAGCAGAGAAGTTCAACTCAGAACATTATGTTTTTGTTTAGTCCCCCAGTGAGTCTAGTAAACAAATCAAAGAAGGATTCTTTTATTACTTTCCTTATTCTTTGCTGTATTCCAAATCTGTCACATTCCTTTTATGTCTGCGTCCCTGCTGTAGTCATACAAAGGGCTATAGGTCCTGCCCAAAGGAAGAAGAACCATTTTCCTCTCCTGCATATTGACATACAGACTGATTCTACTGACCAGAGAAAACACAGTCATCTGGTCTAAAACCATCAGTAATTCCCTCTATGACATCTCTGGGATATGGCTTATGCAATCTTTACTTAAATACTCACACTTTGCAAGGAATGAAACTTGTTCCTTTGTAGGACAGATCTGTTATTTAGAAAATTATTATCTGAATTATGTCCAAGGCAAATTCTTCTTTGACTTATATTGACCATTGGTGAACACAACTTAGTCATACTAGTCTTTCCCATGTCTAAAACATTCTATACCTACTGGATAAATATTCCCAAAACTATTTTCAGCATGTTACTCCCCTCCTCAAGAACTCACAATGACTTCCTATTTTCTATCAAACTCCTGTACTTTTTGGTTTTAAAGAAACTTTTTAATCAGATTCAATTTGTTGACTTTTGAAAATTGTAATTAAATATTTAACAGACAAAATTACATTCAAATCTTGGCCATATAGAGCCTTCCCTTCTATGAGTACACTTCAATCTTCTCTCTACATATCTTATATCTGAACATACACTGTATATGTACTTATGTATCTTGTATCTATCTAAGTACATAAAAGTTATCTTCTCACTTTAGAATGTTAAAAAACATCCCCTGGGGAAGCTAGATTGTGCAGTGAACAGAGCACTAGTCCAGGGGACGTGAGTTCAAATGTGCCCTCAGACACTTTACACTTCTTAGCTGTGTGACCCTGGGCAAGTCACTTAACCCCAATTGCCTTAGGAAAAAAAATCCTCAACATTAAATATAGTACCTGGCATAAAGTAAGTGCTTAATAAATGTTTATTCATTAATTCTATTGCAGTGAATATGGATATGTCTTTGTCAGATAATTAGCTTGGTCCACTGAAGCCAAAGTCATGGATTTGATTATTAGCCTATTAGCTTTAAACAGAAGAAACCATTCCTTAGTTATGAAGTACCTCTTCTCTTTTATCAGATATGTCACAAATATTTGTTAGACTAAGTGAAAAGGGCCTGTGTTACAAAAAGTGGGTCAGCAGTTTTATACATTAAGAACAACACATTTATATTTTTTCCACATTCATTATAGACATTTCAATGACCCACTTTATTGTATTTTTTAAAAGCTTAAATTTAAAAATCTTGCTTGTATAATAATCTTAATAATAATAATAATCTTGTATAATCTTTTATTGTATAATAAAAGATAATTTCTCCAAAATGTCCATTTTCCCTGTAATGCAGTCTTTTTATTGTTCTTTGCAAAAGGGTTTAAAATTAATTTGTTTTCTATTTCATGAAATAGCCAAAAAATTATACTAATAGCAAAATAATTGTAATCTCTATAGCCGACAAAGATCTCTCACAATAATGCCATGGGATAGATAGTACAAACACTAATACTTCCATTTTAAAGTTCAGGAAACTGAGGTACAGAAAAGTTGAGCTTCATTCACATTTATAATGCCAGTAAATGTTGGTAAGAATCTTACTAACTCTTAATTTTAAGAAAATTTCCCAAAGCTGTAATTCCTTTCATTTTACTAGTTAATACTTTTGCGAGTAAGATTTCCTAGGGAGAACTTTACAATAGGAGACCTAAGTCAATACTACTTGTACAAATTAAATCCAATGTCATCTGAAACACCAAAATTTTAATACATGGAGAGCCATTTTTCATATATGATAAGTTGACTTCTGCCATTTAAGTCTTTCATGCTGAGACCCAGCCTAATTATTGACCAGGGAATGGCAGTGAAGGTAGAGAATTAGAGTATATCAATTAGCATGGACATATTTCTGTTGACAGATTATACAAACAATTTTTTTTGGACATTATAAAAGCAAGTGATCTTAGAGATCCAAATTGATGAGAGAGGTTCTAAAGCTTGACCAATGGATCAATACTGAGATCAGGAAATGATTTGTTCCTGTAATTCAAAGTAAGATGTCCAATAGCCATTAGCCCTAAAATAAGTTACAGAAATACATAATCTTAGAGCTAGAAAACTACCTAGCTATATCTGAAAAAAAAACCTTCATTACAGCACTCACAAGAAGCTTTTGCCTAAAAACTTTTAATTGGGGGGGGGGGGGGGAGATCCACTGCCTCCTAAGTCAGCCAATTCAAGTTTTTGAGTGCTATGATTATTAAGTAATTTTTTCCTGACTTCAAGCCTAAATTTACTTCTTGTAATTCTCATTCATTTCTATTAGTGTGGTCCTCTGATATCAAGCAGAATAAATCAACTCAGCCCCTTGCTTTTACCTTCTTACCTTCTCCCTATTGCCCCACTAATATTTCATCCTTTCCTCCAGTCTTTGATGAAGAAGTGGACCTTCTCCTTGACATAGTCACCTTATCTCTATGTACTTGATGTCTTTCAGCAGATTATTCTCTAAATCATCTTCTCTCTCATTGTAAAATTCAATCTCTCTCCATCTGCTAGTTCCTTTCCTATTGCCTCCAAATGCACTCAGTATTCCTCCATCCTTAATAAAGTCTGATGTGATCCTAACATCCTTTTAAGTTGTCCCACTGTAGCTCTTTTCAATTTCTAGGCTAAGTTCCTTAAAAAAGCTCTTTGCTTTGTTTTCAATCAATCAGTCAACAGCTTCCTTCAAATTTCAGTTTAAATTCCATCTTCTACAGAAATTCTTTCCAAATCCCTGTTGGTTACTGCCTTATCCTCTTTGATTATTTACAATTTATCCCGCCTTTAATATAGTTTGTTTGTATATTCTTATATCTGCTTGTTGTCCCCTTGATTAGACTGTTAATTTCTCAAGAGCAGGAATTGTCTTTTTCTTTTCTTCTTTTTTTTATCGTAGTCATTATGCTTTTCTCAGTGCCTGGCACACAGTAGGTACTTAAAAAATATTTAACTGACTCTGCAAGCTCTCTGAAGATAGAAACCTGTATTTATTGTCTGTATTTGTATCTTCAGTGAGTAACAAAGTGCTTGGCACATAATAAATGCTTGTTCATTTGATGTATTAGAAACAAGGACTGGGAAAACAAAAAAAATTCCAATCTCTGACTTGAAGGAACTTATATTCCGTTGGAAAGAGACCACTTATATAACTATAAGGAAGAGTGGGGATTGATTGAGTCAATTAGCAAAATTAACAACAATTAAGATAACCAACAACATACTTTAGCCCTGATTCCTTATTCAGGTGAGATGACCATTACCCAATCAATTAAAGGCATTTTAGCTAGGTGAACAATAATTTCAAAAACACATGTTGGTATTGACTGAGAAGACCCCATCCTGCTCTGGAGGTTTACTATAAAATAGTTGAAAACTCAAACATTCTAGTGTCTGAACAATGAGTGGTGGGAACAGTAAGTGGTGAAAACAGTGTTTTCCTTTATAGAGGGCAAAAACTAATTTATCAGATCATTTTGAGGTCCCCTTTTGAGGACATTTGTCCTGTCTGGACACCTTCTGGTGTCCAGCCTTCCCCCAACTTTCCTGCCTCCTTTTATGTGTCTCCTCCTTTAGACTGTAAACTTATTTAGGGCAGGGATTGTCTTTCTTTTCATAAATTGTATCCCCAGCACCTAGCCCAGTGCCTGTATTGGCATAGGTGCTTAATAAATGTTTATTGGACTAGATTAAAAAAGCTCTAGTCAAATCCCAGAGAGGGAAACATTTCAGTGGGGAGAGGGAAAGGGAGAATACCTTTGCCCCCTCTTACCTCCTTGTTTAGAAGACAACCTTGTGAACTTCAGTGACAATCTAGAAGTGTCTCTTGGAACAACGATAAGGAGCAGCAGTGTCTGCATTTAAAGCATAGACATCCTGAGGAGATAAAACTTCAATATTCTTAAAGGACCCACACAGAAAAACAATATTATGTCTAATAATAAATTTATAATATATAATAATATAATATAAATAAATAATAAATAATAATTTATGTCTAAAGCATGAGGGATCCATAAAGGGAAAAAAGGAACTTTTACCAAAAGAAATAGCCAGAACATGGCTTTTTTCAACAATGAGGTAATTCAGGACAATTCAAATAGACTTGTGATGGAGAGAGCCATCTGTACCCAGAGAGAGGAATATGGGGACTGATTGTGGATCACGACAGAGTATTTTCACCTTTTTTATTGTTGTTTACTTTTTTCTTTCTCATTTTCTTTTCTTTTTGAGCTTATTTTTCTTGTGCAGTATAATAATTGTGGAAATATGTGTAGAAGTGGTGCACATATTTAACATATATTGGATTACTTGCTGTCTAAGGGAGGGGCTAAGGGAGGGAGAAAAAATTTGGAACATAAGATTTTGCAAGGGTAAATGTTGAAAACTATCTATTCATATATTTTGAAAATAAAAAGCTAAAAAGAAAGAAAGAAAGAAAAAACTTGCCAGAGTTGTTACCAGTTTGCCAAAGTGCTCTCCAAATTTGAGCTCATTCTCTTTAGAGAATGAGGTGGTCTTAAAAGAATGTGGGTTCTCGATTTCAGATATTTGTGTAATTTGTGTTAAATGTTTTCATCCTCAACTTACAAAACAAATAAAATGGACATTTCAATATGCAAAATTAACAGAGGAAGAGGATTGTATATGAAACTTCAGGTCTCTATCATGTACAGCTTGCTTTTCTTTTAAATATATAATAAATTCAATGCACAACTGTCAAAACTATCCAACTTGTCTATAATTTTTGCTGGTCTTCTTTCTATTATCTTTATATATTAAAAAGATGCTTCAATGAGTCTTTTTTTCTTACTTCCCCTTTCCATATTCCTATTCCCATATCTGATCCTCCCAAAAAAGGGAAAAAAAGAACAAAATACATGTAAAGCAAGTTTCTACATTGGCAACATATGACAACATATGATATTTTACTAGGCATTTTTGGGTTTATTCCCTCTCTGTCAGTAAATGGGTAGTATATTTTTAGCATCAGTTCTCTAGAATCCTTCTGGAAGTCTTTCAAAGTTGTTTTTCTTTATAATATTGTTATTATATCACTTTTTCTCCTTGATTCTTCTCATTTCACCCTTTATCAGTTTATAAAAATTTGCTTTTCTTGGTGTATCTTTTCAGTAAATATTCTTTTGTTAAAATTGGGTTTGTTATCATTGACATTAAGGAGATGTAAACTGGTCAAGTGATATTGAGGCAGTAATCTCTAGTTTGACAGTATTGGGAGGACATTAACTAGTGACTGATACTGAGGAGAACACATTGGATCATGGCTAAAGAATGATTACAAGTACTTTGATATCTCAGAGGTCCTTCTTGGATGCTATGGGGAAGGAAGGAGAGAGAGAGGAAGGGGGTGGGGAAGAGAGAGAGCTAGGGAGAGAGAGAGGGGGGGAGAGGGAAAGGGAAGGGGAGAGGGAAAGGAGGAGAAGGAGGGAGAGGAGGAGAGGGGGAGAGGGAGAGAATGAGGGTGAGGGGAAGATGGAGAGGGTGAGGGGAAGAGCTACACAGAGACATACAGAGAAAGAGACAAAGAAGGAACAAATAGTGCAAATATAGATCTTATATTACTCTTTCTTTCTGAATCATATGAATGATGATGTTCTATTGTTGACTACTTAGCAACTCAAAATTCTTTCTGGGATGGGAGAGTTAACCCCAGGATAATACTATAAATCTGTAGGAATGTAAAGGTCTCTGGAGAGAGGTGCAGCTCACTGGAGGAAGGGGATTTCCTGACTCTTTAGAAACTCAAGTGATTTCTTCTTGCAAGAGTTCCTTATCCCCAAGGTAGTGTTGTAAATCTCCAGGGATGCCTAGGAACCAGTGGAAGGTGGGGTTCAAAAAAAGGGAGGCTTGATTAAATAGCAACCCCAAAATAATTTTCCTTCTGGGTCAGGAAAAGTGTCAGCCCAAGGATAGTATTATAAGTCTGCAGAACTATATGCAACTCTGTTCAAGTTAAGGCTTATTAGGAAAGGAGGCAGGGTTGTTTTGACTTTTTATAGGATTTTGGGTAAGTCCTTGCATTGTTTTTGTTGGAAGAAATGGCCTCTCTTCTATGTATTCTATGACAATATTTTTTTCTTTTCTCTAGGGATCTAGACACAAGCCAAATTTTAGCGTTCCTTGAGAAGGGGAAGGAGGTTGGGTGGAGGCAAAAAAGAACCAAATTCTGATATTCCTAGAGGAAACCCTGGATCGGGGCAAGAGCCAAAAAAGATGACGAGTGCAAAGCTCCCAAGATTGAACCCCCTCTGTGTAAACTCAGAATTTCTGTTCTGGGCCGTGAACTATTTACTATAGATTGTTGCACAAGCCAAAAGAGATGATTAATGAGAAATTCATAAAACTGAACACAGCCCATGAAAACTCAGAGTTTCAGTTTTAGGACACAGGTTATAGCTGGCATATTATCCTGTTTATAGATGACGTGAAGCTCAGAGAGTAGATAGCTAACATGTTGGGTGACAGAGTCAGAATCCAAAAAGTTCTCAACACGTTAGAAGAATGGACTGAATCCAATAAAAGGAAAT
The DNA here is from genome assembly GCF_902635505.1 of Sarcophilus harrisii. Classification (NCBI taxonomy): domain Eukaryota; kingdom Metazoa; phylum Chordata; class Mammalia; order Dasyuromorphia; family Dasyuridae; genus Sarcophilus; species Sarcophilus harrisii. The sequence goes on along the minus strand of NC_045426.1, from coordinate 380,674,309 downwards.
TCAATGGAGATCAGTGTTATCTTAAACTTGAGTTAAAAATATTAACTTCATGGGAACAGTGTGAGAAACAAACCATTACACAATAGCTTATGTGAAAAACACCTGAGAGTTTTGGCAAACTTCAAACTCTATAATAAAATAATAATAACTTTTATATAGCATTAACTATGTGCCAGGTATTATCCTAGGCACTTTACTCTTATTGTCTTATAACAATCTTGGGAGATAAGTTCTATTATTATCCCCTTATTTCCATATGAAGAAACTGAGGCAAACTGAGAGGTTAAACTGAGAGGACCAAGAGTCACACAATTACTAAATGACTAAGGTCAGATTTGAATTCAGGTCTTCCTGATTTGGTCCCAGTGTGTTATATCCATTTTGTTACCTACACAGGTAATCACCAGTTTGAATTGGCAAATAACAAAGCTAATTAACACACAGTTAGACTTCATTAAACATATCAATATTCAATATAGAAGGACAGTCCTTTTCTGGTTAGACTACAATGGAGCTCTTTGTTCTATTCTAGGGGCTACATTTAAGCAGGACCATGACAAGTTGGGTAAGGTTCAGAGAAGGCAGATCAGGCTGATGAGAAGACTGGAAGTCATCCTATATGGAGATGGGCTAAAGGGCCTGGAGATGTTTAACCTGAAGAAGAGAAGGCCTGGTGAGGATAACTTAGATATCTTCAAATATTTGAAAATGGCTGTGGAAGAGAGACTGGACTTGTTTGGGGCACCTAGGCTGCACAGTGATAGAGTGCTGGACCTGGGATCAGGATGTCGTAAGTTCAAATTCCATTTCAATCACTGGCTATGTGTCTCTGGGTCTGTCTCTGCTTTTTCAAATTTAAAGTGGGGATAATAGTATCTTCATCTTTTTAGGATCCTTTTTAGGATCAAATGAAATAATATTCATAAAACTCTTAGTACAATGTCTGACGTGGAATAATAAATGCTTGTTTCCTTCTTTCCTTCATTCCTCCTTTGCCCAAGAGATCAGAACTATGTATACGAGGTGGAAGTTGCTGAAAGGAAGATTAAAATTTAAGATAAGAAAAAAAATCTTAATAATTAGAGGTATCTTAAAAGTGGAATGCATAAATATATGCAAATAAGTAATTTAGGAAATGATGTCATAGAGAAAAAGGAGTTATCCAAAATGTTCTGGGAAACTTTGAATTAAGGACAGATAGTTTTCTTTCCTTCCCTTCCCATAGCCATAACCATAGCCATAGAAATGCAAATAGTTAGCCTTTTATTGAAGAGGGAAATAGCATTTCAACATATCTTAAATAAAGTGATCCAGGGGTTCAGTAATTCAGCTGGAAGGCAACAGCTTGTAATGGGTTCCGCAGTTAGGTCAATGCTGGATTTCACCACTTTAAAGATGATATTATCCTGTTCATAGATACAATCCACTCTTCACTTGTCCCTGTTCACTATTCACTGAAGAGATCAGGTTGGGGTTCTCCTTCGATTCTGGAGTTGCTTTGGGGTTAGTATATTGTGTAGATCCAAGTCATTCCTCTCTCTCCAGAAGGTATACTTCCTCTGATTACCATGGTGTAAATGGCTGCCAGAACCTAGTCTCAGGCTTTCAGTACCTAAATCAACAGCTCCATGGTACCCTACTGTAATTTTGAAGCTATCATATCTGAGACAATTATGACCACAAATGGATAATTTTCAGCTGGGATAGGAGGGAGATTAGGAAAACTTCCTGGAGGAGATGATACCTGAACTGATCCTTGAAGGAAGAGAGAAATTTCAATAGGGACTGATGATAAGTGTGAGTTCTAAGAATAGGGAATGACCTATGCAAATGCACCAAGGTAAGAGAGAGCAGAGTTGGAACAGGGAGAGTGGGTTCATTGAAATCCTACCAAATGAAGCTAGATATATGGATGAAAGCTACTTCATGAAGGGCTTCTAGTTTCATACTAAAGAGTTTCTATTGCATCCTCTGGACAATAATGAGCTTCTTGAGATGTTTTATCAGGGATGTGACATGAACAAAGCTATGCATTAGGAAAATTATTCCAGCAAGCATAAACTATAGTATAGACATCAGGGAAGCAGGGAGACAATTAGGAAATTATCAAGGCACTTAAGCAAGAGGTGAAACGGACCTGAACTAGGCTAAGGACTATATGACTGTAGATATGACTGGGAGAAATGTTACTGAAGTCGAATGTTGAGGACTTTCCAAATGGTAAGATAGAAGGAATGAGGGAGAATGGAAAACAAAAGATAAATAAAAGATAATTCTGAACTTTTAAAACCAAATGGCTATCAGGATGAGGGTTCCTCCAATCCAAAGGTTTTTTCATTAATGGATCAATGTTAGCAATGGAGGGAGGTCTCTCGTGAAGTTCTTTAAGAATGTTTCACCTGTGCTGCTAGTTGACTGTCTTTTCGATGAATGGACAAGAGGCTGCTTCTTAAATATGTATTAGGCGTCTAGGTGGAAAGCTGGGAAAAGGGACAGATTTAGAGGGAAGTGTGATGAATTTACTTTGTGCCAGTTGAGTTTATAGTTTTTACCATTAGTTACCAGTTAGTTTTTTTTTAAACCATTTCTTCCCACTATACAATAAACATTTACGGTTATAAAGTGAACCTATGAGATCAATGAAACAGGATTATATGAAATTTACAGACAGAGACTTGTAAAGATTAAATAACTTAGAAGTACTGTACAGCTAACAGCAATGTGGAAATTCAAATTTCTATGCTTAAGTTTCTTTTTTTTTTTGGTTTGTTTTTTGCTTTTTGCTGTACTATGTTGTTCATGGGACATGGGTGGGGATTCTGGGAGAGATTTCTTAAAGTAAGTAGTTCATATTTGGTAATTTCATCACATTCTTACAATGGAATAATGAAGTTCTGTAATGTTAGAAGGCATCTGCATAGAAGTGATCATTAAATGTGGAGCAGATAGGTTACTGAACTGGGAAGAATAGAACAAAAAAAATTAACAAGGAGTTGAAAGCCAATATAAGTAAGGAGATGATAATAGAACATTTGATTTATCACAATGAGTTTGTCACCAGGTCTAAATAAAAGGAATGATGGCTGTGATCTTTGAAAATCGTGGATTGGTGTCTCAGAACTGAAGATGCACAAATATCTCAATATTTTTAAAAAGGAGAAGGTGGAATCTATAGATCATGTTCAGGTTAGTTTAGCATTGATTCCTGGTAAGATTTTAGATTGGATTATTCAAGTTGTAGTCTGTGAACACTCAGAAAAGGAAATAGTGATCACTAATAGTCAGTATAGCTTTGTCAAGAACAAATCAGATCAGACTGATTTCATTCCTTTATTGATAAGCTTATTTGATTAATAGATTAGACTGTATTCATAGTAGCATGTGATTTTCAACAAAAAACAATATATTATTTTTGTAGGCCAGAGAGATATAGTCTAAAGTCAGGTAGTTTTAGAAGTGGTAGAATAGTCAAGCCAAAAAATCTTTATTAATAGGTGAATATTAGCATTAAGGGAGCTATCTAATGGACTGTTCTGCAGATCTATGGTTTTTCTCTGTTGCTGGTCAACAAATTGGTCAAGCGCTAGATGGAATGCTTATCAAATCTGTATCAGGCACCCAATCTGAACCAAGTAAACAGATCCTGCATGGAAACAGGGCAAAGGAAAATGACTGAGGCCCCAAGAACTGCCATCCTGGATGTGTAGGCTTGAGGGAAGAGATAGTGGTGGCACTTTATACCCTCATCTTCCCCCTGCTGACCAAAATCTAAGAAATTCCTTGCCCACCTTGACTGGATTCAAGCAAGTGGGGTGGAGATTCCTTAGTCCCTTTCCTCAAAATTAATTCATTGTCAGAACCTGAAATCTATCCCATCTTCCTTTTGATTATTTTCATTCAAATCTTTCTTCTTTAGTCTGAGGTAGAAGACAATATTTCTCCATAGCCAGTCATGTACTTGAAAAGTTGTACTTTTTGTGAACCGTGGTGACCACACAGTGGATAGTGTCATATAGTGTTTCCCACATCTTCTGGGTGAAAACACTGAGCCAGAGATGTGAGAAATCCATAGAATTGTATCTTAGCCCTTTTTGTCTTATTTAATCTTCTCGTTACATTCTTTTACCTGCAAGTTCATACTTGCCAAACACATTTCATTTTGCTTCTGAAAGGAAAGACTTGTAAGAAGGTAGGATCTGAATATGTGTGTAATAGGGACATATTAAACTGCAGTTCTTGTCCAACTACATTTCCCATGATTCTTGATTGGAATTTCTAAGACTTTCAAGATGGGGAGAATCAAGGGAGGGTGGAGAAGTTAAGTAATAGCAAGGCAAGTTAAGGAGCAGAGTTAGAGTCAGCTAACATAGGAGAGCTATGTGTATGTATATGTATAGATCTACATATGTATTCATAAATATATACTTTCTTAACTACAGCCTGCTTGGGAGTAGTGGGAGGGGGGGAGATGAAAAGAGGAAAAAGAATAAAGTAAAAAAAAAGGTGCACAACAGTAAACAAAAGAACGATTTACAAGAAAGTAAAGAAAAATGGACACTCATGAATATAATTTCTTCTACTGATATATATATATATACATATATATACATATACATATATATATATATATGTTTGTATGTATTTTCTTGAGCTGGTAATTTGTTGTTATAGATTTTGAATTCTCCCTGATGTTTTGCTGTGCACATGCCATGGAATTTCTAAGGTTTTCTTTTTCCACGTTTTCTAAGATTCTCACCCACATAGATGTAAATTATCCCACTGTCTGGAATTCACTTGATAATTCTGGGTTTTATACAGATGGATTTAATACAGGTATAGGGAGAAAAAGTAACTTCCTTTATACAGATGGGTTTAATACAGGTATAGGGAGAAAAAGTAACTTCCTTTATACAGATGGGTTTAATACAGGTATAGGGAGAAAAATTAACTTCCTTTATACAGATGTATTTAATACAGGTATAGGGAGAAAAAGTAACTTCTCACAACTTTTCTTATTACTGGATATATGAAATCCTTGCTTTTCTAAAATAGTTGTACATTCAGCTTCTGGGTTTTAAATTAAAAGTTATACTATTCCTTCCCCAAACATTCCCCCTCCAACTTTGATTTAAAAAAATAATATTGTTTTTCCAATTACATATCAGACAACTTTTAGTAATTTTTTTTACAAGATTTTGAGTTCCAAATTTTTCTCTCTCTGAAAATGGCAGGCAGTTTGATATATGTTGTATGTGTACTATCATATAAAACCTATTTCTATATATTTTTTGCAGTTGTAAAAAAAGAAACAGATAAAAAGGGCAAAAACATGAAAAAAGAATTAAATAAGTAAAAAAATGCTTCAACTTGCATTCAGAGTTCATCAATTTATTTTTCTTTTTCTGTACTTTATTTTTATTATTTCTGTGTTTCCCCTATGACTTGTATAATATGTGCAGGCTCATATCTACTTGAGCCTTGGCTAGCTAGAAACATATTTACTTAACCTGAGCTGGTTCATGAATTTTTTTATCTAGATGTGGATATTATTTTCCTTTGTACTTGCTCTGGATCATTGTATTTCTGAAAAGATCCGAGTCATTTATAGTTGATCATCATACAGTGTTGCATCATATAGATACTGTGTACAATGTTTTTAGTTAATTCTGTTCATTTCACTTTGCATCAGTTTGTACAAGTCTTCCCAGGTTTTTCTGAAATCTGTGTGTTTATTTATTATAGCATTTATTCCATTATATACCACAGCTTTTTCAATTATTCCTAATTGATGGGCATTCTTTCAGTTTCCAATATTTTGCTACCACAAAAAAGGCTGCTATAAATATTTTTGTGCACTTAGATCCTTTTTCCATTTTTATGATTTCTTTGGAATATAGATGGAGTAAAGGTATTACTGGATCAAAGGATATGCATGATTTGATTATGAACTTATTCTTCTAACCTAGGAAAATATAAGTAGATAGTTTGGGGGGATTTTGTATTGGGGTTGAAATTTTGGTCACTGTGTATGCCTATTGTTGACTTTTTGGAGGGAAGGGTGGGGTGGAAAAAAGAAACGAGAAGTTCATGGGAGGAGTCCAGCTGAAACTATAAGTTAGAAGTAAAGAGAAAATCAAATATCTCATATTCTGGCAGTAACCACAAAATCAGTGGAGTACCTTTTGGAAATGGCTATTCAAGACCAGTAGAATGCTAAGTCTAGGAAAGTGTTTATGTCTTTCTAGACCAGTGAGGTTCAGGTCCAGTGAGAATTCAGTAATAATTGAATTAGATAACTAGAAGATAGTGAAACAATGAAATGTCAGAGATGTAAGTTAACTTTATGTATGCATTCTAGCCATATGTATTCCTTGCTTATTTGTCCCTCCACTGTTATATACTTTCTATCAATATATTAAAAGGAGAAACTGCCCTTGGAGTTGTCCCTTTTCTCTGCAATTGGGTCACCAACTTCATCTCCCTCCCTCTAAGGAATTCAGTGACTAGCATCACAATTCCTTCTAATCACTTAGCATCAGATTAGTGTTTATAAAGGAACATTTACTTCAAAGACACTCCCTCGCTCCCTCCCTCCCTCCCTCCCTCGCTCCCTCCTTTCCTTTGTTCCCTCCCTCTCTCCCTCCCTCTTCACTCTTACAGATCATCAAAGTCCAGTGATAGGACAAAAGTCAAGATGTCAGGCAATGGCCCAGGATGCAGTGGATGACCTTGACTTTGATGTCTGACCAAGCTCTAAGTGTTCCATGGAGCTTGCTTTAGCTATTTTCATGGCCATTGGAACAAATAGTTTTCCACTCCCCATTCTGTTGGGGAAAGCTTTCACATGCTTGGGGTAGACATCCCCTAACTCAGAAATAAGTTTGAGCTCTGTCAGTTTCCCTCAACTTTTGCTGAGTTTTTTTTTAAACCACAAGAGTATGGCCATTGTGCATGCTATAGCTTTTTGGAGCCACGGGTGAGAATTGGGTAACAGACACCAAAGGTTGATGAGCAGCCCTGAAAAATGTTCATTAAACCCTACACCACAGCTGCTAGTCTTACCTGAATGCTCTGTATACCCCAAAATATTTTCCCTAATACCTTGGTTGTATACTCCTCCCCTATCTTCCAAAAATATCCACTCCATTTGAATCCCTGCGATGGTGGGGGTTAGGTTCATGCCTTAGCTCATTTTCTATATAGGATTGGTCCTGGAATATTCAGATATAAATCTGGCATCCATGCCATCTGGAGTCCAGGAGACTTCTTCAGTTTTAGTTCCTGAAATGGCCACAACACTTGGTCTAGATTTGTGCACTCTTGGTTCCTTGTGGCTAGAGAATCAGATTGGAAATTCCACCTAGAACAGAAAAGAATGAATGAAAAGGTTAGAGACATTTCCTAGGTGGGGGAAGAAGGCCACCAAAGGATTTCCCTACTTTACCACTTAATATTTGTGATAGTCACTTCCATTCTTAGATGTGAATGCCATAAAAGCTAAAGCTGGTATTGACTCAATTCCTTTGAAGGTAATTCAGGGATTGTCCACACATACTTGAGCCCTCCTATTGCTGAGAAGTAAGTTCTTGGAGTTATCCACATGAAATGACCTCATTTTAGGTATCTGGACATGTGATAGACATTATTACAATTGAAATAGCAGAGAACAGGTTGAAAAAAAGACCATTTTAATATACTTTTGTATTTAGTTCTTCTCAAAAAACTATTCCTTTCTACCCAGACATCTGTTTATATTTGGTGAATCTGAATATTTCTTCCATATTTTACCCTCTATTCACATAATGCTGCTGATCATATTTTAGCATCATTATACTTTATAAATAAGTTCATATTCTAAAATGTTGTTGACCCATGTTGCCATAAGTATCCCATTGGCAAATAAGACAGCTAGTTGCTGACTTTGTTTCGTGAATTGAGATAGCAGGAAAAAAAAGCCTTAGCGTGCCAGCCAACTGATGCTGTACCTCTGTGTTCACAGCTGTACTGTGTCATTCCTTCATAATTAAGATTTTCTTTACTTGTGAAGCATTTGAGAAGTCAGGACCACTTCCATAGAATAAAACTTTGTGGAGATTACCAACAGCTAATGACATTCATTTCAACATGTAATATCAATAATTTAGTCTTTCTTTCTAATCCACCTGTGTTCTCTGATTATTTATTTTCATTCACTTTTCCCTTCATATCTTTTTAATTAATGTATATCAATGTAGCACAATTTATTTAACCTTTCCTCTATTGTTGTATATCTAGTCCTCCTCTTCCTCTTCTTCCTCCTCTTCCTCCTCCTTTATTTTTTCTTCCTCCTCCTTGTACTTTAACTTCCATATACTTTAACTATCCATTGAGGACTAAAAGTTATCACTATGACTTTACACTTAATTTTGTATTTTAAGTGTCAAATTTTTAATCTGTCTTTTTCCATAAATATTTTCCTAAACTATTTCTGCCAGACTTCTTTCTAGTTTTCCCAGCATTTTATATCCCTAGAGGTAACTCATGTTTTCCACTTTATCAAACACTAGATTATTGAGTTCTATTTTTTCTAAATCTCCCTTGTCTAGTCTGTTCCATTGATTTCTCTCTCTATTTTTTAACCAATACCAGATGGTTTTGATGGCCACTACTTTATAATATAATTTGAAACTGAAAAGTGCTATTACCCTTTTTTCTCCTTTTTATCATTCCCTTGATATTGTAGATCTTTTGTTTTTTCCAAATGAATTTTGTTATTATTTTATCAAGCTCTATAAAGCATCCCCTTGGTAATTTATTGTTAAAGCATTAATTTTATTTGGTAGTATTGTTATTTTCATTATGTTGGCACAGCCTAACCATGATACCGAGTATTCCTTCAACTATTTAGAGCATTCTTTAATTCTTTAAGGAATGCTTTGTAACTCAATCTATACAAGTCTTTGGTGTGCTTTGGGGGCTTGCATTTTTGTATTTTGCGTTTTATAGTAATTTGAAATGGGATTTACCTTTCTATTATTGCTTCTTATGTTTTTTTTTTTTTTGGTATTAGGTATGAATGGTATTGCTTTTTACGTATTTATTTTGTGGCCTACATTTTTGCCAAAGTTATTAATCTTCTCAATTAATGTCTGCTGATTCCCTGGGAGGAGGTTTCCAAATAAATCATCATATCATAAACAAGAAGGGATAGTTTTATTCTCTTTACCTATCTTTATTCCTTTAATTCCTTTCTCTTATTTATTGCTATTGCTAACAGTCCAGTACTATAAGAAACAATAGTGGGAAGAGTAGGCATCCTTGCTTCTTTCCTATATTTGTTGGAAAAGGTTTTATTATATTTCCATTGCAAATGATAATTGCTTTTTTGTTTTAGGCAGATTCTTTTTATGATACTAAAAAAGGTCTCTCTATGCTTATATTTTGTAAATTTTTTTTTAGTTTGAGTACTTCAAAGGCTTTTTTCCATATCTGTTGAGATAATTATGTATAGAATGTTTTAGATTTTAATATGATCATGTGATTATTTTCCTAATGTTGAACCATCCTTGCATCTCTGGCATAAATTCAAGTTCATCATACTAAATTATTTCTTGCATAAATCACTGATTTATTGAATCAAATTTTATTTAAAATTTTTGAGTCAATGTTCACAGTATTGTTCTATGGTTTTCCTTATGTTTTATCTTTTCCCACTTTAGGTGTTAAGATTCTATTTATTTCACAAAAGGATCCTATTAGGGTTCTTGATTTTTCAATTTTTGAGAATAACTTGTGAAATATGGATACAGTTTTTTAAAAGTTTGTTTAATTTTCTGTTACACTTATCCCAAAATGATAGTCTTGGGTGGGGGGAATTGGAACACAAGGTTTTGTTTGGGTTAATGTTGAAAAATTATCCATGCATATGTTTTGAAAATTAAAAAGCTTTAATAAAAAATGATAGTCTGGCATAGTTGTGTTACTGTTTTCTTGGAGCTCAGATAATGTTTCCTTTGTGAATTGGGATACTTAAGAATTTGGAGCATATAAGCTTATTACTGATATTGGTTTATTATCTACAGTTTCAGCATAAAATTGATTTCTTTCTTTAACCCTTTTTAGTTTTTGAATTATTATTATTGATTTTTCTTTATTTGTTAATGTGGTAACAACTTCTGCTTATTTGGATTCACTTGATAGTGAATAGTATTATTGATAGTAAAATTTCTCCTATGTTTTTAGTTTTATTTTGCATATGTCTCTTTTTAAAATGTTTCTTGTAAGCAACAAGTTGTAGTTTTGTTATGTAGTCTGTCACTCATTTTCACTTTATTGGATGGTTGAATTAATTTACATCTAACTTTTTTTTAAGGTTACAGTTTCTGCCTTTTCTGTTGTAAATACAGTATTATGTTCCTTCGTTTATTTATTTATTTTTATATAGCCTCATTTCCACTGTCTCTCTTCCCTTTACCATTGATGCCATTTTTTCCATTTGTTATCCCTTTACTTTTAGAATTTTATTTATTAATTACTCTCTTCTACTTCTTCTCCCTCTTTTTTTTCTCCCTTGCTTTATTCCTATTTAATTAGTCCTTTTCCTTAATTTTTAAAATTGCATTTTTTTGTGCCTCTTTGAAAAAAGGACTTTTTTCACTCTTGATTATCCATTTTCTCTTTCTGTATATCTTAGACTCAAATTGTCTGATTCCTGGCCCTTAATTATCATGATTCTCACTTAGTTTCTGTTTTCTCTGTATTCTTCTTACAATCAAAAGCTTCCAAGGTATCTATTTCAGGTACTTTCTTGCCACTGACCTATAGGATTTACCCAATGAATACCCCTTTTCTGTTGTGCCTGGATCTTAGAACAATGTCGGTTATTGCAGGTACCAGAGAGGATGCTGTCTTATGGTTCAGAAATCTATAAATGACTCGGATCTTTTCAGAAATACAATGATCCAGAGCAAGTACAAAGGAAAATAATATCCACATCCCCTCACTTATCTATATAATCTTGTGTTGCTCTATTTTCTTCATAAATGTCTGGAAATCTCCTTGGGTCTGTGTTATTTCTACTTCTCCAGTGCTACTTACTTTCAGGGGTACCAACCACCTCCACTTCCAGGGCAAATAGACTTTTGCACAACCACCAAAACTCCTAAGCTTGTAGATGTTAGGTCCTCATCTCCCTTCCTATGAAGATGAAACATTATCACTGAATCCCTTTCTATCTTCTTTTCCTTTCCTTTTCAATTTCCCATCCCCTCCTCCTCATCCACTCCCCTATAGGCTCTTTTTTTTTTTTTTTTTTTGAGATCACAAAAATTACTTTCCCTTTATTTCTAGGCTTTGATTTGACTCAGTGAATTACACTTTTCTTTTCCCCCTGTTCTCTCCCCCCCACCCCACATCATATATTCTCCCATATTGTGATAGGATCCTACAAGAAAAGCCTTCATTTATAGGCAAGGTGCCACGAAGTTCTGACCATCATGCATCTCTTTACTGATGTCTTTCCCAGATTTTCCCATCATTCTTGTCTTCTTGTGTACATTTAGAAAAATATCTTTTACTATTCATTCTGTTGTCACTTTGTTGCTGTCTGCATTTATTTATTTCTGCTGCATTTCTGTTCTTTGGGGTGTTTGAGATGCAAAAAAAATCTCCTCAGTTCTTATTTTCTTTCTAAAAATATCTCAAACTCTTCTTTATTATTGAAAGTCCATATTTTGTTCCTAAATGTTTAGCCTCAGATTTGCAATACAGGTCACCTTGGACAACACCTTGAGTTCCTGTGCCTTTGGAAACATATTATTCCATTCCCTCCTCTTTTTTTCTAGTGGGTACAGAATAGTCTTGCGTTATGCAAAAGTCCTTTTCTTTGTATTTGAAGGTCTTTTTTTCAGATGGCTTGCAGAATTTGTTTCTGAATTGTTAAAATTAACTACTATGTATTGTGGAGTTTGAGACCTTCATTTTTTTTTCTGGAGAAAAATTTATGAATTCTTTCAATTGGAATGTCATTTTCTATGTTCAGAACTTCTGAGCAGTTCTCATCCAATATTTTCATTATAAAGTTGAGGGTTTTTTTGTCCTGTCATCCTCTTTTGGGAGACTTATGACCCTTAGGCTATACTTCCTGAATTCAGAATTCATATGTTTTGCTTACAGGGTGTGTGTATATTCTTTTAATGTGTTTTTTGGGGTGCTTCTCTTTTTTAAGATTCTTTCACTCGTATACATTTATATTTCTAATTTATTCTCTCTTTTGTTTCTTTGAGACTTGCCACTGTGGATTAAGTTTTTCTATTCTATTCATTACTTTTGCTTTGCTGAACATACATTCTGCTCTCATGAGTCGTTTCTCTTTCGAACCACTCAAAAATGGCATGTTCTGGTCTCATGTTCCCCTTAATTTTCAGAGTCCTCTGTCTTATTAAGTGTCAGGTCATTTTCCTTCATTTTGCAGTATTTATTCATCGATGCCTGAATTCATTTATTGAATCTAGAGGCTATATTTCTTTCTGTTGTTACTGTTTTACTTTATGATTTACCTTTATGTTCAAGGTCTTTGAGATTTCTTCTTCCTGGAATCTTTCATACTTTCAGTCTACTTCTCTCTCCATAAATGTCCTTATTGCTCACTTTTCACTACTTTTCCTCTGAGTATGGTTTTTGTTTTTGTTTTTTGGGGAGGGATCTGGATGTCAAAGTGTCTCAACCTTCTACCATACCCATGCAGACCAATTTAGGTCTTTGTCTCAGTTGACCCCAACAGGATACTGTGCTCTTTCCTCAGGCTTAGTGGAATACATACAGTGTCCTGTTCTGGTGATCTGTCCCATTCCTTCTGTTTTTTAGTTCTTTGGCCCTGCACAGGCAGTTCAGATCCTGTCTTCCCTACCACTGGCAATTTATAGTTACTGTAATTAAGAGCTTTGCAGCATTGGTGCTTCCAGATTGTAGACCCTGGCAACCTTTGGCTTCTCAAGGGCTATGACTGAGTTAATTGAGACCAAACAAAACTTCCCCAGACTGGAACCCTGGGAAAAAGGTGGTGGACCAGGCATGGGGATATGCTTTGATGCAAGTTTGTATCATCTCCTGGGGGCTGCTAATACAGTTTTGCTGTTGGTAGTATGGGAGGTAGGATAGGGATGCTGAATAACCTCAGGGTCAATAAGCATTTCTGGGTTTTGTTTTTGACTTTTTAATTTTTTAATATTGTTTTGGATTCTTGGATTCATGGTCCTAAGAACATGGAAGTATTTGAAGTTGCTTTAACTTTGGTGCATAATTTCTATTTGGGGGAAATCTGAGAGATCATGGAGGTTGAAGGAAATGTCTAGTCTACCATCTTGTTGATAGTGACCCAGAATTCTATATGTTTTTTATGCTTTTCTTATATTTGGAATTCATCGAGGTATAGGGTGTGAAATCTCTTTACCTTGATTTGCCAACTGGTTTTCCCAAGTAATTTGCTAAATAATGAATCTTTTCCTTGTTACTTTCCATCAGTTTACCAAACAGTAATCTTTCTTATACATACATCTGTTTGGATGTTTGGCATATCTACTTTGTTGCCCTATTTTTGCTCAGTACCAGATATGACTAATGATAACTGCTTTATAATATATTTTAAACTGGAATGCTACATATATTAGCTTTTCCTTTCACTGTGCCCATTAATATACACTATTTACATTTTCATATGATAAACTTTTCTTCTATTTTCTTCCTATGTTATCCTCTGAAAAAGAAATAAAAACTAAACATGTATAGTCAGGGGAAAATTTTTTTTACATTGACTACAGCCAAAAATTTATGTCTCACACTGGATCTTGATTTTATCCCATCTGTAAGGGAGCATGTCTTTTCATTGGTCCTTTGTAATTATGGATGGTCATTGCATTTATAAGAGTTTTTAAGTCTTTAAAAGTTTTTTTGTCATATTATTATTATATAAATTATTCTCATTCTCCTCACTTTATTCTCTCTTGGTTCATTTTGTCTTCTCAAGTTTTTCTGAAACTATTCCCTTTATCATTTTGACAGTAAAATAATATAGTCACATGGAATATTATTTTTAGTTATTTCCTAACTGGTGAGCATTCATTTAGTTTCCAGTTGTTTGGCACTATGAAAACAACTACTACAAATATTTTTGTGCTTGTGTTCTTTTACTCTTTCTTTGATCCTTTTGAGTAATAGACCCAGTAGTAAATTTTACTTTACTTTATCTAAAACCTTTAGAATTTTTAATGGGGGCTTTTTAAATATATTGACTAATTTAGAGAATCTTGCCATTTTTTACTATATTAAGTTAATTTTAATATTAATATTAAATATTTCTTCCATTATTTTGGTTCTTAGTCATTTCATTCATTACATAGTTTTTACAGTTGCCTTTACAGAAGTCCTGTGTATTCCTTGGTCCATAGAGTCCCAGATATTTAAATTTTTTTCATCCTTGTTAATGGATCTTTTAAAATTATATTTTCTTGGTTTCTTGTTAGTAAATAGGAACGTGGGTGATTTTGTACATTAATCTTCTAATCTAAAATAATACTGAGTTCATGTTTTCCTTAACTTTTTCATTGAGGCAGCTGAAGTTTCTAGATATGTTATCATATCAACTTGAAAGTCAAGATAGGATTACTATTAAAATAAAAATATTTTTCTAACTTTTTTTGTATCTTATTGCAATTGCTAGAATCTCTAATATGTTTCGAACAAATTTCTAATTTCTAGTAAATGTCAAATAAAAGTCACATCTTTGCTTTGTACCTACATATAGTAGAGATACTTCTTCTAGTGCTTCTCCATTACATATTGTAATGGGCTGAAGCTCGAGTTGATGCACTGAGGTTCCAAGCATGTGAAGCTAAATAGTAATTGGACCATACTCTATTAATATATATGCTTGGAGAAAGAATGGCCCCTGCCCACTTTTTGTGCAAGTCCTGATGTGTTGTATAGGAAATGACGATTTTGGTGGGTGGAGGCAGAGGGGCAGGAAGAGAGGCGGGGAGAGACTGCTGGCTGGCTTCTTGTTGCAGTTGCTCACATTGCTATTGAGATCCCCCTTCACCTCTACTGGCTGGGTCCTGTTGTAGCTGCCCATATTGCTATCACAATCCGCCTTCACCTCAAAAAGAATAAAGACTGAAGATTTTCCCTTAACCTGAATTCCTGACTCTTGCTAATTTTAAATACATGGTCACCACAATATATTATGTTGGCAATTTATTTAAAGTGGACACTTTTAAATAAGTTTGGAAAAAAATCTTTCTATAACCATTATTAATTTTGTTATTTTTATTTTTGAGTTAATTTTGGATGTTAATACATTGGAAAGAATATTGGCTTTAGATTTGTAGAATATGACTTAAAATCCTGCCTCCATTTACTACTTGTGACCTTGGACCTATCAGTCCCTACAGGCCTCAGTTTTGTAATTTGTAAAATTAGCATATTGGAATGGATAACCTCTGAAATATCTTCCTGCTCTAGATCTATGACACTATAATATAATGAAAAGGTGTTTTTTGTTTGTTTTTATATTTGAGTATGTTGATAGTTTTACTAGTGTTGAAACAGTTTTTCATCCTTCTTTTTATTCCTATATTGTAATAATGAATTATTTGTTCAATGTATTGTGGGATCGTACTAATTAATATCTTAGAATTTTGAAATTTTTTTAAACTACTGAGATTGCTTTATAATTTTCTTTAAATATAATTTAAAACCTAGTTTTAAAATCCAAGCTCTATATGCCTCATAAAAGGTATTGGATACCTCTGCTCCTTCTGATTATGAATAATCTCAGCAACAGAATGATTACTTTTTTGGAATGTCAGAAAAAATTGTGCTATAAATCTGTCTTGGCCAGGTATATATATATGATATGATTCGTTGGCTTGTTTCATATTTCTCTCTAAAACCCTACTAGTTAGGGTTTTAATTTTCTGTTGTGCTACCTTTGATATTTTATATTTTTATATATGCTTATCTATTTTTAAAATTCTTCAATTTGTTAGAAAATATGGCTGTGTAATATTCTCTCATATTTTTTGTTATATTCTGTTGTGATCTCTCTTCTTTCCTTTATAATTCTGCTTGTTTCTGTTTGCTCTCCCCATTAAAAGAAATCAAATTTACTAATGGCTAAGAAATCCAAAATTAATTCTTCTACCTTCTCAAATAATCCCATTTTGTCCTGTCTTCTCCTAGACCTCTATCTCTACTCTTGCTCATCTCTCCCTGTCTATTGACTACCCTCCCCCATACTTACCTACATGCTCATGTCTCCTTCATCCTCAAAAAAACATCATTTGATCTATCTATCCCTTCTACCTGTCAATTTATATTTCTCCTGCCTTTTGTGGCTAAACTTTTTGAGAATGCTGTCTATGACAGTTATCTCCACTTTATTCCCTCCTCATTCTCTCCAGCCTCATCATTCAACTGAAACTCCTCTTTCCAAAGTTCCTAATTATTTTTTAAATTGCCAAATCTATTAGCCTTTTCTCACTCCTAATCCTGTAGCCTTGACACTGTTAAATACCCTCATTTCCCTTATACTTTTTTTTCTCTAGATTTTCATGACACTTCTCTTTCTTGATTTTCTTATTAGCTATCTGACTGCTCCTTTAAATACTATATTCTTCTTCTTATTGTTCCTTTAACCATTTCATTGTTTAATACAGTATCTGACAATTTTCCATTTCATTTATAATTTATATTATTTAATTGTTTCTTTCTAAATTATTTTCTATATTAATTATAATTTCATTGTTATGATCAGAAATCAAAGTATCTACAATTTCTGGCTTTTGGAACTTATATATTTTTCCATGACCTATTATGTTATCTGTTTTTATGACCATTCCATGTATACCTGAAAAGATGTATATTCCTTGCTTCTTCATTTTGCCCTTTTCACATAGCTACCAATTCCAACTTGTTAAATTTCTAATTTTTAATTGCTAATATAAAAAATTTATTTGCCAATCTCTGATTGGAATATATTTAGTTCCCTTACTCAATGTTTTTTTTATCTATTCTTAAATAATAATTTTTCTTTCACATGGTAAAATGATTTGATTAAATTTTTTTTGTAAAAATGATTTCCCAATTTATTGATTCCTTTCTGATCTTGTCTACATTAGTTTTGTTTGTACAAAAAACTTTTTAACTTAATATAATCAAAATTATCTGTTTGGTGTTCAATTATGAGTTCCAGTATTTCTTTGGACACAAATTCCTTCCTTCTCCACAGATCTGAGAGATAAACAATTCTATGTTCCTCAAGTTTGCTTATACTATCACTCTTTATCTAAATCATGAATCCATTTTGACCTTATCTTGGTATGTGGTGTTAAGTGTTGGTCAATGCCTAGTTTCTTCCATACTAGTTTCTAATTTTCCCAGCAGTCAAATAGTGAGTTTTTATCCCAAAAGCTGGGGTCTTGGGTTTGTCAAACACTAGATAGCTATAGTTATTGCCTGTTTTGTCCTGTGATTCTAACCTATTCCCAATGATCGATTATGCTATTTCTTAGCCAGTACCAAATGGTTTTGATGACTACTGCTTTATAATATAGTTTTAGGTCTGGCATAGCTAGGCCACCTTCATTTTGCTGATGGTTTTAGATAGTTACTACTTATCAATTTGAGAAAAATTCCATGTATTCTCAATACTCTTTAGTATTTTTAATAGGAATGAATGCTGTCAAGATTTTTTCTGCATTTATTGAGATAATCATATGATTTCTGTTGGTTTTGTTATTGATATTGTCAATTATGCTGATCATTTTCCTAATATTGAACTAGCCCAGAATTCCTGTTATAAACCTCATCTGATTATAGTGTATTATGCTGGTGATAAATTGCTATAATCTCTTTGATAATATTTTATTTTAAATTTTGCAAATGATTTGATTAATTGAAAAATCTATATATAATATACATATATAATGTAAACGCATATAATTTATTTTTCCTCTAACTACATAGGACCTTTGATTTGTCCTTTTCCATTATTTTCAATGTGAATATTTCCTTTGCCTTTTTTTGAACTTCAACTTTTATGATATTTTGCTTTTGAAATTTCTTTCCTAAGCTCCTCCTCTTTTTGTTACTCTTACCTTTTTGTTTTAAATGCTTTTTGAAAATAGTAGATACAGTTTTTAGAAACTACTTAATATCCTTTTGTGATGATCATTATAACACAGATTTTAAAATTCTAAACTATTTCATTATTATTATAAAATATTATAAACTTAATTCTTATATCTCTATGTATTACATACACATATTATATATAAGCACCGACACTTTGACCTGCTCTGTTTCTGTTTTGGATCAGTTTGCTCTACTTTTGGCAGCCTAGTGGCCTCCCTCTCCTGAGAGTTTTCTGTGTTGGTATCAGATTTAGAGAAATACATGATTTACTTTAGCCCTACTGCTACTTAGAACTCCTAAACTAGAGTAATTTGCCAGTTATAACCTCCCACTTCACAAAGATTACAGGCATTTGCCAGAAAACCTGTTATATCTTAATTCAAAGAATAATAACACACACATATGACATAAGTGCATTCATATGCATGTGTATGTTTATATATACATGTATATAATATATATACATATATACACATATATATGTGTGTGTATGTATGTATATTATATATATATATAAAAGTATTGTTCAGTTAGTTTGGGTTTCTGCCTATATTGCATATAAAAATCTCTTTAGCTATGAATTTTTGTTGCTAAATTTTAAAATAAAAAAATTGTTGATAAATTGCAGCATATCTTGTTTTTCTGGGAAGTAAACTTTGTTTTCAAAGAAAATGATTGTGATGGCAGCTAAGTAGCGTAGTGAATAGAATATTATACTTAAAGTCAAGTTGATTCTTATTCAAATACTTCTTCAGACACTAGCTATGTGACTTGGAAAAGCCATTTAACTTTTTTCAGATTCACTTTCCTTTTCTATAAAAGGGGGTTCAATAAGAACACCATCTTAAAAGAACTGTTTGCTAGAATAAAATGAGAACATACACAAAGTACTTTGTAAACCTTAAGGAGATATATAAACATTAGTTCTTATTACATGTAATTTTGCCATATAGTTTTATTTTAAAAATACTCTCATTGATATATTTTTAAAATCAACTTTAGCTTTTTCCCTTTGTGTTTGAATGGTCCAATGTTATTCTACTTGGCATTTTAAAAATTATAACTTTCTTATATGTGTGTTCTTGGATTTAATTAAATAGTATCTAAAATGCATAAGAATAAAGGCATTCTTTATTATATATTTCTTTAAGAGAAGTAAGTATAAAATATACTTGAGTATACATGAGTATATATAAAGTATACTTGAGTATAAAAAATACCTGAGCTTTTCTGTATTGATATAATCACATGATTTCTAAATTGTTTTTATTATTAGTATGGTCTATTATCTAGTTTTCTAATATCAATCTAACCCTGAATTAAATATAAAATAATATATTTTTGTTTAAAAATTAAATTAAATTAATTATTAATTAAAAATTATGGAATAAAATTTATGGCATAAAACAAGCATTTCTATAACACTGTATAACAAAAATAGATGATTGCATATGAAACTGTAAATCTGTTATGAACAATTTGCTATTCTTTTGAAATATATATTAAAGTTATCTTGAAACTTTTTTTTCTTTCCCTTCCCCATGAGATGACTGTTAGATACAAATATATGTATGTATGTAAAAACATACATACATGTACACACGCAACCATTTTATTAATATTTCTATTTATCAGTTCTTTCTTTGGATGCAGATTATGTCTTTTTTCATGTGTCCTTTATAGTTAATATAGTTAATCTGGGTATTTATGATAGTCAAAATGACTTATTTGCTCAGTAGTTCTTAAAACCACATTGCTGTTACAGTATACAATGTTCTCTTGGTTCTGTGCATTTCACTCTTCATTATTTTGTGTGTCTTTCTATGTTTTTCTAAGGTCATTGAACTTGTCATTTGTCATGGCTAGTTGTAGAAATCTTTACTTTGTCTCTTGGCCCAGATGGCTCCACAGGAGAAAGGGAGACTGATCTTGCACAGCCCTCCCTCACTTAAATCTAATTCACTTGCCAGTCAAAGCATCACCTCATCTGGCCCGCGGGCCATAGTTTGAGGACCCCTGAATTCTCAGAGCTCAGACAATTGCTGGCACATTGGAGCTACTTAATATTTATTAATCTGTTTTGAGCAAATTAACTTCTTTGCACCTCAGTTTCCTCATGTATGAAATGATAGAGCTGGACTTGATGATCTCTAAGGTACTTTCCAGTATGAAATTTCTACTGTGAATCTTTAGTATTTAGATATTTTTTCATTCAATGTATATGTGTATACAAATATATATCTAAATATACAGTATATACATATAGGTGTATATCCATATACATGCATATCTACACAATACATATGTGTGCATTACGATATTTGTATGTTATGGTATCACTGTCACTTACCTGGCAATAAAAAAATTTTCTCTTTGACCATGTCTTTTTACTGTTGCCTTGTCTGAGATCATGATGGCCAATTTTTAAAAATTCAGCTGAGGTATAATAAATACTACTCTAACCTTTCATTTTAATTCTATGTGAATCTTTGTTCAAGTGTATTTCTTTTAAAATATTTTATGTTTTCCTAATTACATGTTAAAACAATTTTAAGGACATTTTAAAAAAGTTTTCATTTCAGAATTCTATCCCTCCTCCCTCCATTGTATTTCTTGTAAACAACATTATTAGAGTCTGTTTCATAATCAATTCTTCCCCAAAATGAGATAGTATCTATAAAGCACTTAGAGTATCTGGCACATGGTAGCTTCCTCTCCTTTTGGGGGAAGTTTATCTTATTCATATTCTTAGTGATGACTGCTTTTTTCCCCCCCTCTATCTTTATGATTTTTTTTCTTTATAAAGAAGAGAAGAAAAGAAAAGAGTTGGAGTAAACATGAATAATATATAGTTTAGTTCTGATCCTACTCTTCCACTTTACTCTTTATAAAAAGAGTACTACTCTTTATACTTTATAAAGAGTACTATTCTTTACTACTTAAAGTCCTGAAATCGATCACTATTTCATATACTTTTTTTTTCCTTTTAATGTCCCCTTTTGTGGTTTGTCTTCCAAAGATGAAGTTTATTTTGTGATTATTTCTCATCCCTTAAGGCCCCCTCTCCTTGCTCTGTTCCCTTAATTGGGTGTAGTGCTTCATCCTGAAGTATAAGTTGTGAGTGAGGTGAGACAGGGACTCGGTTCAGGTCACATATTGTTCAAGAAGCCAGATCCCTGGGATCCATTTTCTGAACTTGTCTTCATGCCTCTGTCTTCAGATATGATGAATATAGGATATATGGTGGCAGGTAAGGGTGTAAAAAGGATGCCCAATATCCCTCATTCCCTCAACTCAATTCAACTTAGAGATAGAAAGAGGTGTTTTGGACAGGATAAAACACACCAAACCTAGGTCAGTGCTGGATCTAAGTCTCTATGGCTTCCAGAAAGTGATGTAACCCACTAGGAAACCACTCTGGTTATAATCTCTCTCCAGCTCTAGCTGGATCTCAGCTTTCTTTTTTGTGTTTCTAGCCTTGTTCCTTCTCTCTTTGTTCTTGGTAAGATGAAAGTGAGTGGTTAAAGGAGAGATATTTGCACTCTTGAAGACAAGAACAAAAAATTTAAGAGTGAGCTAGGAAAAAGGCTGATAAAAGCAGAGAAATGAGAACCAGAATTTTAGTTTTAGAGAAGGGCTAGTTTTAGAGAAGATGAGATTCCTTCTCAATCTAGAACAAAGAATGAGTTAATTGATTTGGAGTCAGTGACATGTTGAGTTGAAGAGGGGGCGAGGGTTTGAATTAACTTTGTAAACATGGGACCTGAGTTCAAATTTCAGCAATGCTACTTATTACTTATGGGTCTTTGGTAATCTTGGATTAGAGATTATCTCAGTGGAATAATCAAAGGAGGTATAAGGTATAGGAGAGAGAGAAGCAATGAAGGAACTACCATGATGTCCAGAGTTGAGCCTAGCGTGTAGCTAGGAAGAAGGACAAAATATAGCTGATGTGTTTTAAGGTTCTAGGTGTAGAGAATTGGAAGGTATAATGTTAAAAGAAAGTGTCAGGTTTTAAATCTCAGAGGGATGAGCATGACCCTGTTTGTGAATAATGTTGAAAAGAAATAATCAATTAGGGAGGGAAGGTACAGCTATGAGTTCAAAGTATCCTTTGAGTCAACAGGGTGGATATTGAAGTTGCTGAAGATGATTAGGAATTAGGAATAGGATAGAGAGGAAAATACTCAAATAGATCTGTGATTTCATCAATGTAGACTTCCCCTCCATTTACATAGATTAAAATCTGTCCATGCTTGCATATTCTGTAAGACTTTTCCACAAGTTCATCACAGGGGATGTACTTAATATGTCCTCCTTTTTCAATTTTTATATTGCAAGAATACCAACGGAGCACTCATTAGTCATCCATCACTTTTGACACATGACCAATCTACTCTTTCATACATTTCTTTAATCTCCTTTCCTTTATGCTTCCTTTGTCATTCTTTGTTACATAATGCAGCCACTCAAGATCACAGTTCACCACCCCATTGATTTCTGAATTAAAGAAACTTAAATTGTAGTTCTTCAGAGACTTTGGTATTTTATGACTTCAGAACAATCCAATAATCCTAGTAAAGTAGTGTAATTATATGAAGTAGGCCTTCAAGGAGAAGCTCAGGTTAATTATTTTCAGTCCAATTCATTGTCCAATGCAGTGTCTATCCAAAATAACTATAAGCTGTAGATATGTAATATGATTATCCAAATATTTATAGATATACAAATATACTATTGATAGTATAGATGCACAAATTGTCCTTTGTTCTCAAAAAGGATCAGTGACATCATGGGATGATATCTCGATTTGCACATAAATAGGATTTAAGTGAGGCAGAATTATAAAAATTCATTAATCTCACTTTCTCTTACAGAGTCCTCAAACTCCAGTGATAGGACAAAAATCAAGATGACTGGTGATGGCCTAGGATGCAGTGGATGACCTTAACTTTGATATCTGACCAAGGACTAGTACCTCCTTCAGCTACTTTCATGGCCATTGGAACAAAGAGTTCTCATCTTCCCATTCTGCAGGGGGGAGTCTTCACATGCTTGGAGTAGATATACCCTAACTCATCAATAGGTTTGAGGCCTGTCATTTATCTTCAACTTAATTTAGCCCATCTGCTGAGACAATTTATGAGGGTTTGGCTGCTGTGTACGTTGCAGCTTCTTGGAGCCACAGGTGAGAGTTGGGTGATACATGACACCGAAAGTAGATGAACAATTGAGAAAAGTGTTCAGCAAGCTCTCACTCCGGAGCTGTTAGCACTTCTGGACACCCCATAGACTTTGTATATACAAGTAGATATACACTGAAGGACAAATGCTATAGGTCAATCACTCAACTGCAGAGCATTGTTTTGATAATATGTATTTCTCACTTTTTTTTTCCTGTGTGCATAGTTAGGCCAAAATCTTAGGCGTGTGTGTGTGTGTGTGTGTGTGTGTGTGTGTGTGCATCCTTTCTGGGATATTATGTAATGTTGCAAATCTATCTATCTATCTGTTTGTCTATCTCCTTTCTAATATATTATTCAGTGTTTCAAATCTATTTATCTGTCTGTCTATCTCCTTTCTAAGATATTATTCAGTGTTTCAAATCTATCTATTTATCTATTGCTTGTCTATCTCCTTTCTAAGATATTACTCAGTGTTTCAAATCTATTTGTCTCTCTGCCTATCTCCTTTCTAAGATATTCAGTGTTTCAAATCTATCTATTTGTCTGTCTATCTCCTTTCTAAGATATTATGTAGTGTTCCAAATCTATCTATTTATCTATCTATCTGTCTGTCTGTCTGTTTGTCTGTCTCCTTTCTAGGATATTATGTAGTGTCCCTGCATATATATATATATATATATATATATATGAGAGAGAGATACATATCTATCTATATATATATATATATATGTCCTTTCTAGGATATTATACAGTGTTTCTAGACTTGATAGAATTACCACAATGTTATCAGTAAACAGGAATGTTTAGAAAACATCACCATTTATAATGGCTTTTCATCGTGGATTTCACTGGATTTCCTCCATGACAAATGTTTCCCTTGTATTATGTCTCACTTGATATTATGGTTGGGGGACCATCAAACAAGATACTCTCTGTTGTTTTATCTTCCAAGGAATCTTGTATAATTTAAACATGTATTAGAGAGACCTTGTTTAACAAACTGGTAACAGATTAAAGGAGATCATGGAAGTCTGTGACTTAAGCGCACATGCTTCATTCAAGGAGTTTGGCAGCAAAAGGAGAGGAAAAGAGAAGAACTATAAGAGAGAGCTATCCTAATTTTTTCCTTTTCCTCTCCTTTTTTGTAAAGAGGAGGTTAGTAATCAAGTGTATGATTCTGATTATAGATTTTCAATCCTTAAATTCTTTTTTTTTCTTTTCTTTTTTTTTCTAGAAATTCTGGATTTGGAAAAACTGGGGAGAGGATTAGGTTAAAGTTTTTGTTTTCATATTTTTAAGGATAGTACAGTGAACATTAGTCTTGTCTTTTTGATCCAATACATGGCCTGAACTGAGTCCTTGTCCCAACCTACCCATCACACGTTCTTCAGGCCAAGGTCCTAGGGTCTAATTAAGAAGAGACAGGTTTAAGAAGGGGGAAATAGCCACAAACAAATTAAACTTCAGCTTTGTATGGAAGATCATAAAAGGGAAATTAAAAAGACTGAAAAATGGAAAAAACTGATTTTAAGGCTGTGTGAAAAGTAGAGAAGCAGAAAAGAAGGATCAGAACACTTACATTTTTACCCTATTTTTTTCTTTTCTTCTCTTCTTTGTAAAGAAGGGGTTAGTAATTAAGTAATGTGATCCTGATTGTAGCTTCTCAGTCTTGAAATTCTTTTTTTTTTTAACTGCTTGTAGTTTTTTTTTTTTCTTTCACCTAGAAATTCTAGATTTAGAAAAGCTGGAGAGTTTTCATTTCGGAATTTCTTTTAAGGAGTGACAAGCACTTTATATTACATTTCTACTTTGTCGTATGATTCCAGGAGATTCAGTTTTCTTTTAAGATTTTAGAAAACATGATGTTTGGGCTCTTTTTATTTTGGTTATAATTTTCAATTTCTTCTTCTTCCTCCTCCTCCTCCTCTTCCTCCTCCTCTTCTTCTTGTATTTGAACTTCATTTTAGTATTTTTTGTTTCATGGAATAATTGGCTTCTATTTCATCCATTCTAATTTTCAAGGAATTTGTGGATTGGGCAAGCTTTTATACCTCTTGTGCCAAGCAGCTAATTCCCTTTCCAATTCTTTCTTTCATAGCTATCATTTCTTTTTCCAATTCTTCTTCTAGTATTCTCATTTCATTTTATAAAAACCTTTTTAAACTTTTAAAAAACTCTCTTCCTTCCAAGAAATCTAATTAAATTTATGTACTAGTTTTTTTTTTTTCCCTCTGAGGCTTTTTCATTCTAGATGTCTTGATGTCATCTTCTGAGTTTGTCTTGAATGTCCCTCTCATCATAATAGTTTTTTTTTTTTGGTGATTTGTTTGCTTATTCTACTAACCTACTTACTGACTTTGGACTTTGGTAGAGTTGGATTCCTTACAGTTCTGCAGGGAAGGTCTGGGCTGGTATTGTTGCTGCTTTCTTGGGAGTACTGAATGTTATGTTATTTCAGGATCTCAGTGATAGCTCAAGGTAGGGACCACCGAGCTTTCAGTGTTTTCAAAATAGTGTGATTCCAAGGCAAAATCTAATAGCTTACTCCTTTACTCTGAGCTCTACAAGGTCTTGCTTGCTTTGGATGCTGGACTCAGTCACTATTTGCCAGGTGGAAAACTTTGCTGGATTCACAACAAAACTGTAGGCTTCCTTTTGATATGATATTCATGTCTTTAGTATTCATTTGTAGTTTGTGATTGGGCTAGAAGTTGGAACTGAGACCAAACTCTGCTCTGGAGGTGGGGTGGGGTCTGAGCCACTGCTGCTATTTGCTTTTAAATTTGTTTTTTATGCAGAATCCAGGACTTGGAGCTCCTCCATAATGTTAACACTAGACATGGTCTTCTCTTTAGTACATTCTGTATTTATAATCTAGTCCTGGGTACTGAGTGACAAAGCTGCTATTGGGTACCTTACCTGAGATTATGATGCCCTATATAGGGTTGGGACCTCTTTTTGTCCTGGTGAATACTTAGACTTCTTTTAGTCCCTTAGTGTTAGAATGCTGAGATTTAGGCAATTTTACTTTAATATTTCTTGAAATATGATTTTTAAGGCTTTTCTGGGGGTATGTGTGACATGATTTTCAAGCAGTTGTGATTTTTTTCCTTTTCAATCTG
Organism: Sarcophilus harrisii; assembly: GCF_902635505.1. NCBI lineage: Eukaryota > Metazoa > Chordata > Mammalia > Dasyuromorphia > Dasyuridae > Sarcophilus > Sarcophilus harrisii. The sequence goes on along the minus strand of NC_045426.1, from coordinate 380,647,833 downwards.
TTTTTCTTGTCTGTTGTTTTTGCTTTGAGACATCTTACATTTCCTTTTATATTTTTCAGTCTTTCTAATTTGTTTTAATATATATATATATTTTGTCGCATGAAATTCTTAGCTTCTCTTTGTTCCTTTCTAATTTTGAGGGAGTTCTAATTGTTCAAAGAACATCCTTTCTCTTTCCTTTTGATGACCTGAGCTGGAAAAATGACTCACTATGATTTTTCTTTGGATTTTCCCATCAACATTCTGCTGGTGTATTTTCTAGATCTATTTGGAGGAGTTAGGGGTGGGGAAGTTCTTTGTTCTCCTTGCTACTTTCTTTCCAATTCATTGTTACCATCTTTGTATTTTTTATGATTTTGTATTCAAATCACTTATTTTATCATAAATCAACAAAACATGTTTATATTCTTTGGAGGATTTTTACTGAGCACTTAAAATTTCCCTATATCTTTGTAATAGAGGTTGTTGGATAAGCTGCAATTATTTCATGGTGACTTTTTTTTTTGGGGGGGGAGGCAAATGTTTATCACAAATATTGCAATAAGGGATACAAAAAGTCTCATGGAATGTTTTATGTTGATTTTTGTATGTACAATAAAATCAACACTACTGATTTCTTTTTTTTTTTTTGCTTCTCCAAGGAGAAGCTGGATATCATCCCTCTATTTGCTTGCAGCTTTCTTCTTATTTCATTTATAGTGAGAAAGTAAAGATTGACCAAATTCATTTCCTCCATTATGTCTATTTATTGGGGAGCATTTATAAGTATGTATCAGGCATTATCTTAGGCACTTTACAAATATTGTCTTACTCTCTCTCATAACAATCTTGGAAACTAAGTGTTATTATTATTCCCTTTTTACAGTTGAGGAAACTGAGGCAAATAGTTATGTGATTTGCCCATGGTTCCCAAAGACTAGCTTTGAATACAAATCTATTATCCCTTGTCAGGGATTTCACATCCAAAATACAGCTAAATTAATATATGTAGATTATTTAAAACTATACTTCTTTTTTTTCCCACTCTACCTCTGTCACTGCAGAAGTTGAAGGCTACACATGAGGGCCTTTTTATGTCTTGCTTTGTTTTATATATTGCCATGACCAAATAATTTATGACCAAGTGTTCTTTCTGCTGAGAGAGGAATAAGATGAGGCAGAATAAGAGCTTTGGGGGAGATGGGAATGACTCTTTTGAGAAGTAGAAGAAAATTATAACCAACAGCTATGCCAATTTGAATAAATTTTATTTTTGTCAAATATGTGTGATTCTTCTAAACATATTTCAACATTTATCATCTGCATGAGAAAAATCAGATCAAAAAGGAAAAAAAATGAGAGAAAACAAAAAGCAACAAACAATAGAAAAGGTGGAAATACTATGTTGTGATCCACATTCAGTCTTCTTTCAAGATGCAGATGGCTCTCTCCATCACCAGTCTATTGAAATTGGCTCAAATAACCTCAATGTTGAAAAGAGCCACATCCATCAGAGTTGATCATCACATAATTTTGCTGTTATTGTGTACAATGTTCTTTCTTGGTTCTACTCACTTCACTTAGTATCAGTTCATGTAGCTTTCTCCAGGCCTCTCTGAAATCATCCTGCTGATCCTTTTTTATAGAACCAGGATATTCCATAACATTCATATATCATAAGTTATTCAGTCATTTCCCAGTTCCTTGCTACTACAAAAAGGGCTACTATAAACTTGAATAAAATTTGAATGGTGAGAACCTCAGATGTGGGTTAATGGGGAACAAAGAAGTTCAATCCCTCTCTTACCCTGAGTGTTGGGGAATGGAGAAAATGGAGATTTCCGTGGAAGAAACGGGGAATGTGGATAGCTTTTAGACAAGAAGTAAGACATCTCAAATAGAGCCAGTTTTCTGCTTAAATGGAGAGAGGAGAAGGTGGGAAGAAAAATGGGTTTAGAATTAAGGAGATACTACTAGCCCTTCATGGAAGACCACAACACCGGTAAGGGAACAGAGCAAAAAAAAAAAAAAAAAAAAAAAAAAAAAAAAATAGAATGAGTATGGTGGTGGATATGAGCTAAATAAGAAGAGTAGATGGTTACTAGAGAGGTTAGTCGTTTGAACAAAGGCTGAACAAAATCTAGCTATTAAAATGGAAATACCTCTGAAAATGCCATTAATCACCATTACCTAAACTTAAGGAAGGTTTGACAGTTAAGAGTGGGGACCGAGGGACAGGGTACAGAATAGATCTTCCCCTCCCTCCCCAGGTGAGATTTTCTTCTCCCTGAAGAAAAGGACAAATCGGTGTAATATACTTTGCTTTATTAAGAATGTGAAGGGCAGAGTGAAAGATCAGTTTTTCAGGTAAAAAGGAACCACTTGTTATAGTAGGGGAAAAGAGAACAGGAGACAGGATGACTGAATCCTGCTTCTCCATGATCAGGGAGTGGCCCAGTCACATTGGGGAGATCAGTGCGGCAGTAAATCGATATAAAAGCAGGCAGGTATAAAGGCTGACTCTGAAATGAAATGTTCTCTGAGCATCTTTCCTACACTCCCTCTCCCCCATTTCAGGTTCCTCAGTATCCCTTTCCTACAGCAAAGAGGGGAGTTTCACCTCCCCATCGTCCTCCATTCGGTTCCAACCTGAGGCGGATGACCTCCTTTAAACCGCCTCTGTCCTTTCTCTCAGGTCCCACGTCTACTGCCCCTCACCTGGAAGCGGCCCCTCCCTGCTCCCTCCGGCAGCCCGGGAGACGTTTGCAGTCCTGAGTTTATCAACCTGGAACGAACGGACTGCCAATGTACAGATTTCTAACTGGGTTCCTTCTCCGCTAATCCCAGATCCTCTTCAGGATGGTGCCAGCAGATCCCAGAGTGACTGGCCTGTGAAGCTCTCACGGACAAAGCTTTACTCGGTCCCTAGCGCGCTTGCTTTGTGTCCCACTTACGCCTCGGCGCGTAGTAGGCGCTCAGGCCCCATTTGCCGGCTTACTTAGCCAGCGGAGGGCCCAGTCGGGCTGTCCGGCTGGCGGGCGGCCAGGCGGGCTCCGCGGGCCCACTGGAGGGCGTCGGCGAGCCTGTCTTTGGAGCTCGGGCTCCGTGGGACCGGCTCCAGCCAGGATTGGGGCTTTCTTTCACCAGCAGCCTGGTCAGAGCCTGGGTTTCCCATTTTGGTGCAGTGGATTGCGGGCTCGCCGCCGCCCCCGCTGCTGCTCCGGCCGCTGCTCTTTCTCTCTTCTCCTTTCTTCTGCTCTTCTCACCCACGTCAGGACCATCCCGTGCACCCCACACCGGATCAGCCGCTGCCGCCGCTGCCGCCGCCGCCGCCTTTTCGGGTGCCCCGAGAGAGAAAAGGGCAGCTTGCCCCTCCCCCGCTCCCGCCCCCAGTCCTGGACTCGTGGAGTCTGGAGCGGCGGCAGGAGCTGGCGGGAGGAGGGGACTCCTCCGCCAGTCCGTGCCTTTCTTTTTGCGCTGCGAGTCCGACTCCTGCTGCGGCGGCTGCAGAGCCCAAGCCTCAGCCCAGGCGGGAAGGGGGGGAAGGCGGCGGTACATCCCCGAACTGCCCGCCGAGCGCTGGGGACTTTGGGGCAGCGCTGGGGGCCTGGACGGACTGACCCTGTGCCCTCGGGGCTATTCTAACTTCGGGGGGCTTGCCTCCTCCTGGCCCGGCTCAGCTTCTTGCATGGATACATCATGGCTACGCTTGTTTGCAGGGTGCAGTTCCTAGATGATACCGACCCTTTCAACAGCACCAACTTTCCCGAGCCTAGCCGGCCTCCGCTGTACACTTTCCGGGAGGATATCGCCCTTGTTACCCAACTGGCTGGGATTCACCGATTACTCCGGGCACCCCACAAGGTAGCCCCGAAGGGGAAGCTGTGCAAACCCCCGCGGGGGGCAGGGGTGGGATAGGACCGGGTGTGTGTGTGTGTGGAGATGAGCGAGCTGGGGGGAGAACCCCAGCAGGTCTTAAGGGTTGGAAACTTTTCCTACGACTAGGTTGTACTATATTCTCAATGAGTCTGTGGAAGGAGAAGTTGGGGTGGGGGTGGGGGTGGGGGGGATAGCTGCAGCATGGAGGTTAGAAACCTGTGTTGGATGGTAATAGAGAAAGCTGCTTCCTTAGTGGCTTCCTTGAGATTGCCTTGCAGGTTGTGGATCTCGGAATGCCCCAAGGGGAGCCGGGAAGAGCAGCTTTCTTGAGGATGCTGGACTCGGGTTCTAAAGGCGGTGGGGGATGGGAGCTCCAGAGCAGGTGCTTTTCCAACCTCTAGAAGGGATTTCGAAAGTTCTCCCTTGGGATCGGGTGTTGGATTTTTAAGTGATTTAACTTCGTTCTTGGGCATAGCTCCCCACGTTCGTTAGGTAGTCTCCAGAGTGAGAAGCACGGTCTGCCCATGTGGGGACTAATGATGGAGGAGTGCATGGACATAACTCCCTAGTCACTTTGAAAGTGGTTCTGTCTGTCGTTCCCAGGGAGAGAGAGGCAGCGAAGGGGGAGGAGGTACATAAGTGAAAGAACATAGGCAGAGAGTAATTAAAGAGAAAAGACAGGTCACTTATTTCACTTAAAAGTAGTGCCATAATCTAAAGTATGCAGTTCCAGGCCAGCTGGAGGAATCGATCAAGTGTTGGAGTGTGTGAAGCAGGCCATCAAGTTTGCTTCCTCTGCCTACACAGTCTGATACTCTTCTGTTTAAATATACTGCAGTAATAGTCCTAAAGAGCATCAGAATAGACTGCCTGAATCCACGCCTTTGTCACTTACTGGAGTATTTCTATTTTCTTCCAAGGAATATCAGGCCATTAGTGGGCACCGGGCCTTTTTAGGGACTATCAGTTGTTGGGGGGGGTGGGGTGGGATGAGGTGGAGCATACACAAAGGCTCTTGGCCTCTGAGCCAGAAGCAAGTGTCTCCTGGGAAGAATAGCTTAGCAGTCCAAAAGATAGTTGTTTTTAAAGCTCTTCTCAGAAAGACAGATATTTGCGTAAGATGTTGTCTATAGCAAAGGACTATAGATTAAAAAAAAATAACTTGAGTGGAACTGACTTCCACTTAGAATTACTGAATGTAACTTGGGAAATCAAAGACTTCAGGAGCCCCATTTTTGCAGGAATTCATACCTGAACTTTTAGATAATTCATTTCTTTGGGGGTTGAACATTTATAAATATTTTGGGAAAATAATTTAATTCCAAAGAAACATTCATTTTGGGGGTTTTTAGGTTCCTGTATCATATTTACCAGTCTCATAAGTAGAGAGAAGACAATACATGGAGCCTTCTGGACTTTGGTAGTAGTGTTTTTCTTACTCTGTTAGTATGTCACTGATTCTATTCTTTAATAAGTAATCCTTCTTAAGGAATGAGGAATTAGAAGAGTTCAGTAAATTCTCTGTACAGGTTCCTTTGTAGAAAGTTAGTTTAATAGGTTGACATAAATAAGTGTGTAGATGATAGATGACTTTTAAAGTGCATCCATCCCTAAATCTATGTTCCTGTGATCATATGTGCATATACATATATATGTATTTTGTTTATTAGAATAGTTTGGGGAAATGGAGATTATTTTTTTATAATCTGCTAACAATTAAAAGGGGGCTTTAGAAAAAATTTCCACTTTCTGACCTTAAAGAATTATAGTTTAATTTAAGACTTTAGGGGAAATCAGTCCATATGGTGGGTTGCCATACATAATGGTGGATCTTAGCCTACAGTTCCTATGATTTTGGGGATCTCCTGTATGAAAACTTTGAAAGAAATTATTACTATTCTCAACTTATAGTGGAATGTGGGTATTTTATATAAACACTTCTCAGTGAGCCTAACTGTGTGCTTAAGCAACCTAAGCAAAAGACTGAATTGAAAACCAGAGTGGCTTCTATGGCTCTATCAGCTTTCCTGGATTGTCCTGAATTGCACAGAACGAGTTGATAGACCACAGAGACTCCTGACACTTTGGCTTGAGTGACAGATACTCTTAGGCTTAGGTCTTACTTGCAGATTCCAAGGTAGATTCTACAATTTACTTTAACACCAGATTTTTAGAGAAAACCTCTCTTTCAGGGAAAGGCTGCAGAAGGATCCATACATAAGCTTATACCAAATGATTGGTTAAAGTCTTTATAACTACAGTCTTTCAGAGTATTCACTAAAATTGACTCTTCAAATGAAAAAATGATTAATATAAGTGATTTTTTTACATGAATATACATACTTATAAGCCTATGTGTATTCCAGATGTGAAATATATATATATATATATATATATATATATATATATATATATATATGTGTGTGTGTGTGTATCCCGTATATATTACATAGCTATAAACATCCAAGTTACATAATACATGTGACTATTTTTCCTATGTTGATTTAAACTAAACAACTGATTCTATGAATTGGTTCTTTTAGAAAACAGAATCTATTGTATAATGTGCACATATTAATAGTTTGCACAAGTGGCTACTGGCTATCACAAGATTATTAGGTTGCACTTGTGTTAATGAAAGAGCATTTCCACTAATTTCCACTAAAAGAGCAAGTAACTCCCTGTCCCTCTCTGAATTTAGTTTCCTGCATCTGAAAGAGTTTGGCTAGATCAGTTTTAAATTTCTTTTTTTGTGGTTTTCCTTTCTATCTTACTATTTGACAGATGGATGCAATCTTCATTACGGGCTCTTATTACATTACAGTGATATTTGCTCAACAAAATGATTATGGTTTTGTTTATTCTTTTTTAGGGGAATACAATAGAACACAATAGATTTAATAGGTTGACATAAATAAGTGTGTAGATGATAGATGAACACAATAGAAACCCATTAGATTTATGGCAATATCAGTGTGCATCAATGTCATTTCTGGTATGGGGGTAAGATTTGAATCTAGATCTTTCTTCCTTACTGTACTTCAGCACTCTCAATTACAATATACTGCTTTTCTCCACACAGGTACCACTAGGTAACAAATACTGGTTTATTCACTACTGCTTTAAAGGTTTTAAAGACTACATTATAATTATTTTTAAGCAATAACTATCCATTTATCCTATTTAGGTGATAATTAATAAAAGGAATGCTTCATTTTATGGTAGTTTTTTTCATAAGGCAAAAATGATATATAAAAAGTTATCACAGAAATGAATAAAAAAAGGTCTGCTATCAAAATGGGAAGTTTGATTTTGCAGTATAAGTAGAGCTTGAGCATATCTTAAATCTTTCCTAATTTACAGATCCAATCTTATTTCCAAGTGCTACCTAACACCCACTCTTGCCTTTGGTTAAGTTCAAACCCTAAGAACATAGTACTCTTTAGTTCTTGTCTCCAGGAGTTTGCTTTTGTTGCTTCCATCTGAAATGTCATTCCCTCCAACTACTCAGTCAATCAATTAGTCAAATCTAATGCAATCATCAAGGTCCAGTTTGGGGGCAACCTCTTCTTTAAAGTTTCCTCTAGCTACTCTATCCTTCCTTTATTTCTCTCTGAACTCCCAAGCACTTAGCATCATTCCTAAGCAATTTCACACCTAATCATACAGTCTCCTGTTGTTTGCTCTTGTTTCATGTGGCTGTGGCTTTTGCTTCCAAGTAGACTGAATGTACCTCCAGGCAGAGGCCATATCCTGTGTTTCTCACAGGGTTAAATATAGTGTTGGGTGTATAGAAATGTAAGGTGGAAGTTAGTACAATAAGATTAATACATTCACCTTACTTTAATAAGGTTCAGTTTTTCCTTTCTAAAAATCTCCTTAACAGGGAAGTAAGTCTCTTTCATATACCTGCTGTCTGAAGTGTGAGATTCATAGCATATTGGACATGCTTTGTGTCATGGAATCTTAAGGCTTAAAAAAAAGATTGGACTTTCCTATCTAAGCTAGAAGTACAGAGGCTATTGTCCCTCCTCAGGCAATTTAGGAACCACTTGATCTGAGTTTCACTATATTAATGACTCAGGGAAGATTCTTAATAAATACTCTTAGCTGTTGCACCTGAGAACTTCTGAAACCAACAGAGCTACAGATGGAGCCTCTGCAAGAAGTTTGGATAACTGGCACATAACACCACCACTAACATGTCTGCATTGCTGAAAACATTTTTAAAAAAATTTAATAGCTTTTTATTCACAAGTTATATGCATTGTTAATTTTATAGCATTGACAATTGCCAACCTTTTGTTCCAATTTTTCTCCTCCTTTCCCCCACCCCCTTCCCTAGATGGCAGGATGACCAATACATGTTAAATATATTAAAGTATAAATTAAATACAAAATAAGTATACATGTCCAAATCGTTATTTTGCTGTACAAAAAGAATCAGACTCTGAAATATTGTACAATTAGCCCATGAAGGAAATCAAAAAATGCAGGCGGGTAAAAATATAGGGATTGGGAATTCAATGTAATGGTTCTTAGTCATCTCCCAGAGTTCTTTCGCTGCGTGTAGCTGGTTCAGTTCATTACTGCTCCATTGGAACTGATTTGGTTTATCTCATTGCTGAAGAGAGCCACGTCCATCAGAATTGATCATCATATAGTATTGTTGTTGAAGTATATAATGATCTCCTGGTCCTGCGCATTTCACTCACCATCAGTTCATGTAAGTCTCTCCAGGCCTTTCTGAAATCATCCTGTTGGTCATTTCTTACCGAACAATAATATTCCACAATATTCATATACCACAATTTATTCAACCATTCTCCAATTGATGGGCATCTACTCAGTTTCCAGTTTCTGGCCACTGCAAAGAGGGCTGCCACAAACATTCGTGCACATACAAGTCCCTTGCTGGAAACATTTTCCACTGAAGATTGAGAGAATGCTAATGAATCCATTATCGTGAATTCAAACCTTTGAATGGTCTTTAATGTTACTTTGTGTGAGGCTTACAGGTTGTAGGAATGTTCCATAAAAGGTGTCATTCTTTGATACTAATATTAATACCCGATATCTCAATCTCCCTGTATAATTATAAAATCTGATGGAAAACTGTTCAGCTGATTCTCTATTTCAAACATTGTTCATATAGAACTAACTTCCTTGTGTAATATCATTTCACCTATCTTTCTGGTTTTTATGAACTAATGAATTAGAGAGGTTGTATTTGTATATCCTTAAGCCTTAGAAGAATTGGATGGCATAGTAGATGGTGTGCTAGATTTGGAATCAGGAAGACCTGGGTTTCAGTCCTGTATTTCTTCTTAACTCTGTAATGGTGACCAAGTCACTTAACCTCTTTGGGACTCATTTTCCTCATCTGTCATATGGTTACAATAATAACACTGACTTCATGGGGTTGTTGTGAGGATCAAGCAAGATAATGTATATTTAGCACTTTGCAAACCTTAAAGGGCTGTATAAATGTCAGCTATTATTAGATACAATATGATGTAGAGTAGGGGTTTTTTGCTTTTTTTGTGTCATAGATTTTTTTTTGGCAGCCTGTGAACCCCTCCTTAGAGTAATGTTTTTAAATACATAAAATAAAATATATATTATTATAATGGAAATGAAAGGTTAATGAAAACAGAGTAGTAATTTTTGCTTATTCAGGTTGATAGATCCACTGAAATTTATCACACAGACTCCTTTAGGGATATGTGGACTCCAGGATAAGAATCCCTTTTTTATAAAGAATGGAATTCTGGATGTGGAGTCAGGAAGAATGAATTTGAATCTCTACGCAGTACTCACAAATTATATGACCCTGGTTAAACAGCCATCTCTGAGCTTTTTAGTCTCCTTATCTCTAAATTGAGCATAATAATAACTACCTCATGGGATTGTTGTGAGCATTAAAAAAGGTAATGTATGTAAAATGCTGTGTGTAACCTTAGAAGAAATGTGAGCCATTATTATTATTAACCCTAGTCAGACTCCTTGCAGATACATATGATATTGATCTCAGGGATGAATGGATATGAGAATGTGGCTGCATCAATTCACTACTCCTGGAAAATAATGATTTCCATATGGTAAGTCTGGTTTGTCATTTTTGTATACAAACAGCATATTATTGTGAGCCAGACAGTTGCATCGAGGGCTTTCTTTGGTCAGACATAAAGTAGCAAATATTCTCTTCTTAGAAACTCTGTTACTTGATCTACTATACTTACATTCACACCTAGAAATTATAAAGACTTAAAAAACACTGGTTGTCATTGGTGGCAGGCTTGAAACTGATTAACGTGCTGGGGCCAACTGAAAGACCTCTGGCTCCCCCCTCCACCCCTCTCCATTGTTGGCTTGTGTATCCAAAGACAGAACTTCTTGAATAGTGTGGATTTTTCTGTCATCTGAAAGAGGACAGACGTCAGTTCCCGTAACTACTGGTAATGGGGGGCACCCTTTCCCTTTGCTTCTCTGCTTTATTGGCTGTGACAGGCTTAAAAATTACCATCACTGGCCATTATCCTTACATGTTTTAACTTAAAGTTTATTCCAAGTCAACACCACTAAAAGTAGTTTTTAATTCATGTGGAAGATTTAGACTTTTGGGTTTTTTTTTTAGTATTCTTTTTTTTTAGGAAGAAATTTAGAGATTTTTTGCTTTTTGCTTCATTACAGGAATATTTTTCATCCCTACTTTTTGCTAAAAAAAAAAATAAAAGAAACACAAAACAAAAAAGACAGAATATGAAAAAAGTTATATTTAAGCTAAAATTAATTTCAAGATACTTCTTAGAATTAAATTTCTATTATATGTGTGTGTGTGTGTGTGTGTGTGTGTGTGCATGTGTGATATAGCTTAAGTCAGTCAACCATTAGTAAATTTGTAGACTATTCCTGGCACTCACCCTTTTGTGCTCACCTTGATAGTTCAGTACTCATTAATATGTTAAAAAATTAGCCCGGGGAATAAGAGAACCACTATAAGTATAATCTGTCTTTGACAGACCTTACAAACAGTTTGAAAGGTTTACCTAATGAAGACAAAAACTTCTAATTAAATAACCTAATAAAGTTGAGAATTCAAGTGTCAAATTAACTTTATTCTATTAACTCAAAGATAGACTTAGTTAGTTATTATGTATGTTATATTGTGGACTTTTTCATCAATATACACATATAAACAGTATATACACATACTTTATTGGAGCTCAACTTTTATTGTCAAACTAAGACTTAAGATATCACTGCCATATCACATGGGCAAGTAGGTGATATAGTGGGCTTGGAGTCAGAAAGACTCATCTTCCAGATTTCAAATCTAGTCTCAGACACTTATTAGCTATGTGATCCTGGGCAAGTCACTTAACCCTGTTTGCTTCAGTTTTTTCACTTATTAAATGAACTGGAGAAAGAAATGGCAAATCACTCTAGTAGCTTTGCCAAGAAAACCCCAAATGAGGTTACAAAGAGTTGGACACAGTTGGAATGACTGAACAGTAACAACTACCATGTTATATAATATTTCATACTTTAAAGTGTCAGAATAGATGCTAAATTGCCTTTATATTTTTTAATGAAACATCAGCAAAAATGAATATAGTTGAGTGTTATTCCATGAAGATCTGGCTTTCAAGTTTCTATTGGCATCATTAAGCAGAAGAGAAAATTTTCTTATGATTAATTATGGCTTTTTCACTTTATCCCACTGTGTATTTTGCTTATGCCAAAGTGATATTCTACCTTTTGGAGTGGGAAATCAAAGAGAGGTAGGTTTCCCCTTAACGTAAGAAAAAAGTTCTTAGTATCTAAAGCAATTTAAAAATACTATAGATTGAGTCATGAGATGGTAATTTTCCTATTATTTTATCCCTATCCCTGTCCCCTATTCCTTCATTTTACAGATTAGAAAATTGAAGCCAGAGCAAAAAAGTGTATTTTAACTGTGGTTTTGCAGCCTGCCTCTAACCCTAAGGAAGAAGCAGGAGAAGAGTGGATTCAGGTCAGTAAAATGAGGGATAAAGAATTAAAACCAAAGTTAAAAAAACATAACAATTAGTAGGGTAGCTCATTAATAGAAAGAAAAGGATCAGGGATTGTTGAAGAGAGAATATTTAGCAGGCTATAATCCAAGAGGGATCAGTGAAAGGAGTTGTGTGAGAAAAGAGAAGGGGGGGAGAGAGAAAGAGAGAGAAAGAGAGAGAGAGAGAGAGAGAGAGAGAGAGAGAGAGATTTTAGAATCCTAGAGATCACTTGGTTTAACCATATCTATCTATCTATCTATCTATCTCTATGCATCTATCCATCTATCTATATATTTATATATATCTAAGATCTCTTCTGCAGCATTCTCAAGAGATTCAGCTTAAAAAAAAAACCTTCAGTGGTTGGGATCCCACAAATTAATGAGTCAGCCTGTTTTATTTTTCAGCAAGCTATAGTTAGGGACAGCTTCTTATAGTTTCTAATAAGAATAGCCAGAATCTGCCATCCTATCATTTCCCTCTACAAAGGTAGAGTGAAGCTAAACTGGGAGCAGGAAAATAGGTTTCAAAGTATCAGCATGATTTGGTGGAGAAAAGGTGGAGATTGGGCAGATTAAAAGATTAGACAAAGATCCGAATTTGAATTTGAATCTTACTTCAGATTCTAGCTGTGTGACTTAAACTACTTAACCCCTCAGCTTTGGTTTTCTCATTTGTATTAATAACAAATAACAACCAATAACAAACAAACAACAAATAATAATAGTACCTACCTCACAGGGTTCTCTTGATGATCAGATGAGGTAACATATATAAAGTACTTTGTAAACCTTAAAAGGATATAGCAATATTAGGCTACAATTAGTAAAATGAAATACACGTTGTTGCAAAATTTGTCACATTTTATGATGAACTTAACATCCTTAAATGTGATGCCCATGTATTTTGGGGTGAGAAGAGAGAGGAACAGTATTACTGGCTGCTAGAGAAGCTGGAGCTAGTAGGGAAAAGACCAGGAAGGGTGAGTTAGAGGTGAGGTTTAGAAAAGAATCTTCTTTTCACCCTTGATCAGTGATCACATGGATGGAACATGAGCAGAAGATGAGATAGAAAATCTCCTGACTGACAAGCATTCATTCAGTGCCACAACTCCTTTTAAATTATGGCTAAAAAATCTCAGAGTTGGAAGAAACCTCAGCAGCCATGCAATCCAACCTGTTAATTTAGCAAGAATCCCCTCACAATCTTACTTTGCAAATGGTCTTTCAGTCATTGTTTGAAGATTTTAAGTGAGGAGTCCAGTTATCAAGGTACCCCATTTCACTTTTGGGTAGGAAGTTTTCTGTTGCATCAGTCCTATATTTTTCATTTTGAAAGCTTTATCTACTGGGGATAAGAATAACAAATCTGATCCCTCTTTCGTGCAATATCTCCACTTGCATAAGGTCGTTGACTCCACAATCAAGTGAATTATGTTATTTGAAGTGTTGTGAATTTCTTCAGACATACTGATTCACATGGAATTATCAAAAACATTCCAGAATTCTAGATACATGACACTGTTCTCCATTTGTATGGGGAATTAGTGAAAGTTGAAGTGGGCACAAATAACTATCAGCATTGCTTTCTGTAGTTAACTTGCATAAAGACTGGAAAACTCCTCTGATGCTTGGTTAGTGCCATAAATGTTGTGATAATTGATAGAGTTGCAGAGTTTCAACTACCTTCTTTTCTTCTAGAAATGCTTCACTGATTCAAGGCATATTTTTAAAGTTGATTTCTAGAATCTCAAGACAAATTATGATGGAGGGTTTTTTGGTTGTTGTTAGAGAAGACATAGGATTGGATCTTCCTGGAGAATTTCTGTATTTCACAACTTCATGACCTTTTTTTTTTTTTTTTTTTTAAAATAACACAGCCTGAAATTTATTGGTTGGCCCAATTTGATTTTACAGCTGATAGGGCCCTTAAAGTTCTTACCATTCTTATTCTTAAGACTGGGAAACTGAGGCCCAGAATTGTGAAATGACTTCAATTTGCCAATTGGAAAACTAAAGTGTTTCTGCCTGTTCCATGATATTTTTGATTTTAATAATTTTAATGAAATATATATGCCACTGGATAGTATCAAAATATGTCTTGAGTTAGATTTGTGGGTGAGTCTACTCTATGGAATTATAATGATAGCAGTTTTTAAGTGATTTCTATAAACACTTGTATATAACAACAGTATGTTGATATAGTTGTTCAAATGTTATAAGTGGTTTTATTAAGTGAAGTCTTAAATTTGTAGAATTAGTAATCCATACTTTATTCCCTTTAGCATAACTTATTTTGAATATTTGAAATATTGCTGTTCAAGAATCCAGTTTTTATTTTATTTTTAAATTAGTTTTTTTTTACTATGTTGTAGTGTATACTAATTTTTTTCACAAATGAAGGGAAAAGGAAAGGAACAAATATTTATTAAACATATATTTCAAGAACTATACTAAGTGTTTTACAAATATTATCTCAATTTATATTTACAACAATCTTGGAAGGTGAGAATCATTCTACAGTTGAGAAAATTCAGGCTGGGAGAAAGTTAAGTAACTTGTCCAGATCTCACAACTAGGTGGTATCAAATGCTGGATTCTCAAGTCTAGGCTCTAGCCATCGTACTACCTAATTGACTTTAAAGTATGTTCTAAGCTGACTCCTCCTTTTATTGTATTGAGGATGTAATTGCACTAATGCAATTAGTGAATTAGTGTTTATTGAACACTGTGACCTGTGCAGGACACATTGTGGTATGTTGAAAAAAATGTGAATAATTTCTGTTTCTAATGAGCTCTTTAGCTGAATAGGAGCGACATGGTATAGATATATGAAAATTAAAATAACAATTCAAGATAGCAATGCAAGAAATGTCACCAGTCAGTACATTAATTATTTTGAAATAATTTCATAAATACTACATTGAAATAAGAAAGTGATTATCTTGAATTAGAGTGGTATGGCAAGACTTCCTGGAGGAGCCCTGATAGATAGATGGGATTTGGGAAGATATAAAAGAGGTAGGCAAGGCACTCCAAAAATCAGTTAGTGTAAGGAACAAAGAAAGAAAAGGTCAATATATGACTATTTGAGGCATACTATAACTAGAATTGGAAGAAATCTCAAAAAATAAAATCACAGAATTTTAAAGGTTGAAAGGGAGCTCACTAGACAAGTCCAAACAGTATATGAAAGGAGTCTCTAATATGACATATCTTAGAAATAATTAGCCTTTTTCTTGTTCATTAGTTTCAGAGATAAACAGGAGAAAGTGATCTGCCCAACTAGTAAGTATCTGGGACTAGAATTGAACTCAGAAAGATGACTATTCCTGACTCCAGGTCCAGAACTCTGTGCTCTGTAGAACCACCTAGCTGCCTCAAAATGTCATTTAGAGAGTCTCTATTGGAAGAACTCCAAGGAGAGGGAGCTCATTGCCATCTTTCAAGTTAGGTAATTCCATTTTTGCTTAGCTCTAATTGTTAAGACTTCCCTCCCCTCCTATATCAAGTCTAAATGACCTCTTTGCATTTCCACCCTTTGCTCCTGGATCTGCCCTCTGGGACTCTGACAGAATAGTTTAATTTTTCTTCCATATGACAGCCCTTCAAATAATAGAACATAGTTATAATGTCTCCCCTGAGTCTTCCTTTCTTCAGGTTAAGTATCCCCTGTTCCTTAAATTAATACTTGTATGACATGGACTCAAGGATCTTCATCATCCTGGTTGCTCTTTGGACACTGTGCAGTTTAATCAGTGTCCTTAAATGTGCTCAGATGAGGTCTGATCAGGGCAGAACACACTAAGACTGACATTGCTGGATGTCAGTATTCCTGGAAGCTATATCCCTTGGTGTAGCCTAAGATCATATGAACTGTTTTAGTTGGTACATCACCCTGCTAGGTAGGTTGGAATTAGCTTCTGGATGACATTGGATACCAGGAAAAGGAATTTGGACTTTATTCTGTAGGCTATGAGGAGCCAGTAAAGGGTGTTGAGTAGTGACATGATGGAGGTACTATTTTAGGATGTTTAATCTGACTGTTGTATGTAGGATGGATTGTAAGAAGGAGTGACTGTAAGTAGGAAGTCTATTAATTAGAATTTATAAGTAGTCTAAGTGTGATGTGATATGAAAGCAGTGATAAGAATGGAAAGGTTCAGGTAGAAATTTGAGATATTATGAAAGGGTAACTTTCCTATATTATTCTAAGAGACCTTTTAGTTGACTGGAGGGGTGTGAGACTGTGGAATCAGTGCTGGATTTGAGGTCAGAGGATTAGGATTCAGAATCTCTCTCTGCCATTATAATCTTGGGCAAATCACTTTAACACTTGGACCTCAGTTTTCTCATCTATAAATTAAGGGGGTTGAACTAGATGACCAATAAGGTCTGTTCCATCTCTCAATCTACCATGTAATTTAATGAGGGAGGCAAGGAAGAGGGAGTACTCAAAGGCAAATCCCAGATTTGATTATGGAAACGTGCTATCATCAACAATAGAAAAATCAAAGTGGAAATGCTTTTGGGTATATGATGGCAGGCTGGGTGAAGCTATCTTAAGCCTAGGTATTAGGATGGCACAAATGGTTGACCCAGCATGAACAAAGGATGTAAGAGAATAGGATTGATTAACTTATAAGGATACAATTAATAGAATATAGAACAAGAATACATGTGGGTAGTCCTGTTCTAATTTAGTTCTGGTCCTGTTGATGTTTAACAACTTTCCTTGTCTTTCTTCTGTGGAGATAACACTTGCAATTTTATCTGGCAGTAGGTGTAGATCCATATGGCATGTGAGAACTGTATTGCCTTTGCTGGACAGTTTTATACATCCAAGGGGCTCAGAAGCACGTTACCAGTTCAAAGCCTTCTCTTTTGCTTTAAACAAAGAAACCAGTTTGTTCTAGCTGCCTCATTGGGATGGGGGCTACTGCATAACAGCATCCTACAACTTCTAGTAGATTGTAATTCTGTTGGTTGTATAGGCTAGGGACTTCCCTTTTGAACTCCTACAGATAACACAGCCTATGAAACTTCCTCTTTGAAATAAGATTAAGGTTTCCCATTGCATCCAGGACCATCTCCAGTCATCTTGATCTATATCTGGCCACTGGACTCAGATGGCTTTGGAGGGGAAGCAAGGCAGGTAACCTTGCACAGTCCTCTCTCACTTAAATCCAATTCACCTGCAGTTCATGGTATCACGATACTCCCTGATGTCATAGTCCCCTTTAAGAATGAAGGACAAACAACAACTTTCCAAGACCTGTTTCCTCCCTTGTTATGTGAAGAAGCCTGGCCATGGCCTATCCTAGGGTGGAAGATAAAATTAGCTTTATTTATGTTGAGTTTGAAGTGAGAGTGGGACATTCAGCAAGCCAGTGGAAAGGAAGGGCTTACATCAAGAGGGAGGAGGAGAGAGAAAGAAAGACAGATGGAGAGAGGATAACTTGGGTTTTAGATTTAGTAACCATTTATACTGAGATAATAGAATTGTAGAAGGTGTTGATATCTTCAAAGGAGCGTATACAGTCAGGGAAGGGTGGAGGACTGAAGACAAAACTCTGAGGAATACCCACATTGAAAGAACAAGGGTTGGAGGGGAAGGCGAAGAAGTAGATGGACAACCAGACTTTTCCAGAGTTATAAACGCCAAAGTATGCGGAAATTTTTCATGAACTGAGTGGTATCAATGACTGAAGAAAGGGGAAGGAAAATGATGGCTAAAGATAAAAGGCCATTATATCTGAAGACCGAGAAGTCATTGGTTTTTTTTGGAAATAAAATTTCCAGTGGAGGGAGTGCTGTGAGTCAGTTATTATTGTTGTTTGTCCTTCCTTCTTGAAGAGGACCATGACATTAGGGAAGTGATGCTGTGACATACAAAGTAAATTGGATTTAAGTGATGGAGGGCTGTGCAAGGTCACCTGTCTCACTTTCTCTTCCAGAGCCATCTAGGTCCTGTGACCAGATAGAGATCAAGATGAATGGAGATGCAGAATAGGGCGTTAAAAGAATAAGTAGGGAGGAAATAGAAGCCCTGGATACAAAGCAATGGTTTGAGAAGTTTGGTAATGACAGAAAGGAAGAAAGCAAACATTTATTAAGTGACTATTATGTACTAGGTACTATCCTAAGTGCTTCAAAGATATGATTTCATCTGATCTTCCCAACAGCCCTGGGAAGTTGGTGCTGTTGTGATCCCTATTTTTACAGGTGAGAAAACAGACAGAGGTAACTGACTTGCCTGGGATCATACAGGAGTCTGAGGTTGAATTTAAATTTAGGTTTTCCTGTCTATGCATGGTACTACCTAGTTGCCCGGAAAGGAGATAAGGAAGAAAAAGCACTGGATGATTGCCAAGGGAGTAGCAAGGCAAAATGATGAGTTTGTTGGTTTATTTGGAACTTCTGCCCCATGCCCCAAGATAGGGGAGACTTGTCCATATTTGAAGACAAAGGGGAAAGTGCTAGTGGAGAGAGGGATTAGATATGATGGAGAGAGAGAGAAATGAGCATTTGAGTACTCTGGGCAAGTGAGGGGAGATATTCTAGAGCAAAGCTTCTTAAACTGTGAGTCTTGACCCTATTGGGGAGTCTGAGTGTGGGAGTTATGAAATTATGATTTATTTTTAGTAAATGTTTGATTGCCTATTTTATATACCTACATACCCAAAGTCATTTTTATATACCTACATACCCAAAGTCATGTAAAAATTTCTCAGATGAAGCAATCTTAAGCCTATGTATTAGGATGGCATAAATGGTTGACCCGGCATGAACAAGAGATGTAAGAGAATAGGATTGCTTAACTTATAAGGATACAGTTAATAGAATATAGAACAAGAATACACGTGGGTAGTCTTGTTCTGATTTAGTTTGAAGGTTTATTTAAGAAGTCTTGATCTATAACTCTGTTTAGATACTGTTGCCTTCATGAAACTCCATATTCCTCTAGCTCTCCAATGTAAGGGAATTTATCACCTTCTCTCCCTCCCTACATTTTCTGTCTCTTTGTCTTTCTCTCAAATTTTCATAGAGCAGCTCTAGTAAAGAGCATTCTTTTGTATTCATTATAATTATTTATGTAATGTTTCACCTTTCTCATGAGTCCTTGTTTCCCCTTAGATTATAATCTCCTTTGGGGCATGGGCAGTGTTATTTATGTAGTATACATACATATATATATATATATATATATATATACATATACATATAAATTTAATTGCTAAATGTTTGTTGTATTGAGTATAGTGGAGCAAATAGATCATCAGGGATCTTAGATTTTAGAAGAAGGGCCATCTAGACTAAACCTCTCATTTAGTGACTGGCTGAAGATCTGACAGGTAGTAAGTAACAAAAAGTAAACTTTGCAAAAGAGACAGGAAAGAGTAAGTGTAGAAACAGACATTTTAAGTTAGGGAAGAGGTAAGATTGAGGAATTTCAGAATTGATGCACTCAAGCTTCTCAATAAAGATCCCCTTGTATTCCCCCCAAAAAACATTTTTAGAGGAGGGGGAAAACCAGAGGAGGTATGTAGCAGATAATTTTAATTTCTTAGGGTTCCTTCCTTGATTTTAATCTTTATTCCCAAAGGATTGTGGGACTGAATGGGTTTTTTCAAAGGAGTAGTTAAGAAAACTAAATCAATTTGAACACTTTTGCTTATATCCCCGTTTCCCTGGCTGCATGCTTGGATGGTCCACTTTTGGATTATGGAATGAAGTTTTCCTTTGAAGCTGGTAGCTTAATTTTTGGGAGCTTTAGCTCCTTTGGGTTTTGCATTTGAAGCATCAAAGGATATTCTTTTGGGATTTGTCTTTTGGAGGTAGTTTTCAGAGGGCTCATTATTGCTCTAAGATCCTCCTATCCTGAGTAGGCCCACCAGCAGTGTTTGGTCTTTGAAATCATACTATGCCGTGGAGTTTTTACTCTTTTATATTAATCGTATCTTGTGGGGGCTTGAT
The DNA here is from genome assembly GCF_902635505.1 of Sarcophilus harrisii. NCBI lineage: Eukaryota > Metazoa > Chordata > Mammalia > Dasyuromorphia > Dasyuridae > Sarcophilus > Sarcophilus harrisii. The sequence goes on along the minus strand of NC_045426.1, from coordinate 380,627,960 downwards.
TAGATATAAACTGATGACAAAATTGTGCTGGAAGTTGTAAATTTATATCATTAAAGCAGCATGAAGATTGAAAAAAAAAAGACAGCATATTGTGATATCCAATCATATTTTTTGTTGTAACAATCATTAATGTTAATGATAACAAATGATACAATTATGCCATTATAATTTTGATTAAGTTGGGAGCCAATCATCTGAATTATTAAAAATTTGAATTATAGTATGTCTTTAAAATATAGTTTTAATATTCTTAGCAGTGATTATCAGTCTATGTACTTAAGTGTATTCCTAAAGGGGCAAAATACAGTGGGCCTGTTACTTTCTTTGTTACTTAATAAACAAATAACATCTGTAATTATCATTTGCATATAAGCAATGAATCTGCTAAAATCTTTAAAAGTTGTTGGCTCTTTTAAGAAGGTTAAATATACTTTCTGAGATTGTGTTTATACTGTTAATTTTTTTAGCAAATATTTCCTTTGTAGAGATGGTCAAAGTAAGTTAGAATCCAGTCCAGAGATTAATAAAATTTTAGAAGTAAAAGGATTCTTAGAGTTTAGGAAGAAAAGTCATATAATAAAAATGAGTGGTAGTTAAAGAAGTCTCCCTTAGAAGAGTACTGATATTATTTCTTTATAATCCAGTGTTCTCCTAATATATGAGTGATGACACTTGAAATTTTGTGGATTACTTTTCTAAAAATCTGTATAGACACTAAAATTATTTTTTCAACATTTATTACATGATAAATAAAAGGCATTTTTTTGTGTGTACTGTACTCCTTGAAAAGTCTGATAAAGCACATGAATAAAAGTCTTTTCAGAATAATGTTTTTAAATGAATAACAAAAAAAGTAACAAGATTTCAAAGGAAACAAAAGGTAAAAAAAAAAGACATGGAATCAATTCTGTTATAGTTCAGCATATGAGTACCTATAAATTACTGTGTTATGTAAAATCTCACAATAAAAACCACAGGGTTTATGGGGAAAATGAGATTAGGGACACAGCACTCAGAAACTTCATTAGTGATGCAATAAAAAAAGAAATGAACCTAATAAAAATGGTAGTACTATTTTATATATATTAAATGCTTTAAAAGTACCAAAATACTCCAGTGAATTGGTGTACCATCCATAGCCTTGGATTTGTACCAGACTTTCACTTTGGAAGGGGAGCTAGGCTGGCAAAGTAGATGTGATATAGAATAGAGGGTGAGATATATGTGTTTGGAGAGAGAGAGAGAGAGAGAGAGAGAGAGAGAGAGAGAGAGAGAGAGAGAATATGAGAATAGAATACAGAACTGGGTGGTAGCAGGATTTGGGGAGAGGGGTAAAGGAGCCTGTGAATTCAGGTCAGCTTTCTACCTACAGCTCCTGAAATTTATTAAATATTTCCTGGAGAATTGCCTGAGGGCATGGATGACTTGCTGAGGTTCATATAACTAGTAAATGTGAGAGGCTGATTCCAACACAGATCTTTTCATTTCTGAGCCAGCACTCAGTCCACAATGCCAAGTTTTCCTAGTCAGATAATCCTGTCAAAAAAAGAGATATATTGAATTGTTAGTGATGATTGTTTCTTTTTCTAAGTGTACAAACCATTCCCTCTAATAATGTGTTTAAGAATTTTACCAGGAATTAAAATTAAGCTCACCAACCTATTGTTTGATGACAGCACTTTTTTTCTGTTTTGAAAACTGGAACATATACTTATTTACAGTCCACCTCTTTCTTTCTCAAGGAATTTTCAAAGACTATGGACTAAAGTTCAAGATTCATAACTTCAAAAAAATTTTCCCCCTGGATGCCAGCATATTGTTTGTCCAGACCTGGTGATTTGAATTCACTGGGAAAAGCTAGGGGCTCTCTTAATAATAGGGGCATCAGGTAAAACAGAAGTAAGGTTAGAGTTGAATAGTTCTGTCCTTTACCTGTTTGTTATCATTTACTCTCTCCTCCCTGAGCAGTCATCTCATCACTTCCTTTTCTCTCTCTTGGCCAGAATATAGCTCTTGGTCTGGGTTTAATATTCTTGACATCCTTAGAAAATAGTTCCAAATTTTAACATTCATCTTCAGGTACCTGCCATTGCTTCCATCTAAGGTAGTCAGAGATTTCCGTACGTATTCACTATTTTTTTTTGTAAGATAGTTCTTCCTTTTTTTTTTCTTCATCAGAATCACTTGTTTTTATTGTCATAGTTTAATTATTGAGAGCATCCTACTCTAGTTTCTCTGGAATCATTAAGTTTCCCTTACTCCAGTTTCTCCTGTAAAATGTACCTAGATTAACTTTCCTATTATATCTTTCCTTTCTTTGGTTGCTTTAAAAAAAAACCCACAGTTCATTGATTTATTCAATAAGCATTGTTTGGACTCTGATTGTTTAGAGTGAGTGTAAATAGTAATTGTTTCTCTTTTGGCCAGAACCCCTGAGGGTCTTTCCCTCTGAGATTAATTTTTTTTTTGACTAGCTAAAAGAGTCCATTCTTTGCCTCATTTTTACCTAGCCTTAACCACTGAATGGTTGTTGCCTCAGACAAATTGAGACCTGGGAAGGAATTTAGCTTAAAAAAGATCAAGGTCTTGCATTGCAACAGGGATTGCTCCAGTTGTCCCGATCTGTATCTTCCCACTGGACCCAGATGGCTCTGGAGGAGTGAGGCTGGTGACTGTATACCCCTGCCTCACTTAAATCCTATTCATCTGCAAGTTATGACATCACCTTTCCCATGTCTAGATCCTCTTCCAGAAAGAAGAGGAAGAAGACAAGGAAGAGAAAGAAGAGGAAGCAGCATTTATTAAGCACCTAATATCTGTTGACACTATGCTAGGAACTAGGATACAAAGATAAAAAAGAAATTCTATCTTAAAAGAATTTGCACTGAGAAGAAACAAGTACAAGTCATAAAAATAAAAATAGGAAATAGAGAAGAAAATAATTTTTTGGGGGGAAGGTGAGTAAGTAGGAGAATTATGAGAGGTTTCCTGGAGGTAATACCTGTGGAAACTAGGAATTGTGTGAGAGAATATTTCAGGCACAGGGAGGCAGCCTCTTCAAAGGAGATAGGGACAATAGCCAAAAGGTTAGTTTAGCTTGAATAAGAGTGCTTGAAGGAAAATAATGTTCAGTAAGCCTAGAAATATAGATTTTAGTCAGGGAGTGAAGAATTAAAAAAATCAAATAGAGGTGTTTGTATTTTATCCTAGAAACAAGAAGGTTATATAAAGAAAGCAGATGGTCAGGCCTGTTACTTTGTAATATCAATTTGGAGACTGTGTGGAGGATGAATTGTTGAGGGGATGAGAAGAGAAAGTAACTGGGAGACCAATGTAGAAAGCTACTGCTGTAATCCAGGTGAGAGGTCCTGAGGGCTTGGATTAGGATTGCTGCTTTTGCTTAAGGAGGAGCTATTGGATGGCCAAAGAATTCTGGAAGTATAATCAATAAGATTGGATAACTGATTGGATATATGGAATGAAGGAAAGTAAAGAATGGAGTGTGACTGATGTTACAAACATGTGTGATTGGAAAGATGCTTAACTTTCCCCTTATTTATCATAAATTCAAAGATGCTATCTTCCAAGTTTCCTTCATTTCTACTTTGGCAATCCATTTAAACTCATTGGTGAGAATCGGGCCCAGAAAAGCTGACCCTATTTCTTTTACTCTTTTCTGAGAGACGGGGGGGGGGGGGGGGGGGGGGGGGGGGGGGGGAGGGGGGGGGGGGAGAGAGAGAGAGAGAGAGAGAGAGAGAGAGAGAGAGAGAAAGAGAGACAGAGAGAGAGACACAGAGAGAAAGACAGAGAGAGACACAGAGAGAGAGAGACACACACACAGAGAGACAGAGAGAGACACACACAGAGAGAGACAGAGAGAGACACAGAGAGAGACAGAGAAAGCAAAGAAGGGTGAGTTCCCTGAGTGGTTTTCCAGGGATTTTCCCCTTCTGATTTTCTACTGTTAAATGAGACAATTTGCTTAGGCCAATTGTTCTGACAAATGTTAATGTAAACAGTAACTGCCCTTTTTTGTTGCCACCGAGGTTTTCTGTAGAAATCCAATGTCCAGAAATTTCTTACCTCTTCCTTTCTTTTCTTTATGCTTTCTGATGATTAAACATCAGTCTCTTTATATCATGTCTCTTCATTGTCTCATTGAACCTCTGTACTACCAGGAGGTTTTTGTTTGTTTGTTTGTTTTTATATCTGTGGCAAGCTTTCCTTTTTTCCCAATCCTTCTGCCTTTTTCTTGTTCTCCACGATTAGCTCAGGAGCTTGGGCTGCAATTTACAGATTCATTCATGTCCAGCCTTAATGCAAACAGTATGTAGACTGTATGTAAGGTCTTCTATAGAAATCCAACTTTTTAGCCAGTTAAAAAAATCCTGTACTCAAGGGATTAAAAAGAGGGCAGTGAACTAATCGAACTAAAGGAGTAGTTAGAGATAGGTGGAAATGAAGAGAGTGTGATATCTAAAGCAGATGAAGGAAAGAGTATATAGAGTTTGGGGCTGAGAACGGCATCAGAAACTGCATAGGTGGATCTCAAAGAAACTGAGAAATAAGAAAGTAAATGACATTGGATCTGAGGATTAGCATATTATGACTTTGTAGAATAATGCAGTTTGGTCAGAATATAGATATAGTGACCGACCATAATGAAAGAACCTCAACCACTGACATGTGGTCTGACAAAGGAAGTTTCTTTTGTGAAACCACATTAAAATGGTTTATTTTCTCAATCTTGAGGTTTGACAGAAAATCTAGGACATGTTGTTATGATAAAAATAGCACATCTCCTAGGAAATCATACAAAATAAGAGTGGAAACAGATTGAAGACTAATTCAGGAGGGCCTAGAATGCCATTATAAGGAGTTTTGACTTTATCTTGTAGACAATAGAAAAACATTTAAAGATTTTGAGCAAAATACTGATGTGGTCACATTTGTGCATAGGCAACATTATTCTAGTAGCAGTTGGATTAGAAGTAGTAGAATCAGTTATGAGACTGGTATAATGGTAGATAGATTGGGACAAACCTTGGGTTATCCTTAACAGCGAATTCTGAGATGCAAGTGGGCACCTTCTCTGAAATTTAGGGTTGTAGAGAGTTGCCTAGATATTGAAAAGGTAAATCATTTGCTCAGAGCCACACATTCAGTATGTGTCAGAGGCAGGATTTGAATTCTGGTCTTCCTGGCTTTGAGGACAGCTCACTATCCACTATGATAATGGTTTCTATTTAGTGAATTGATTTAATATGAACCAAGAGGTTTATAGTACAATTTTTTTTAATGATACCTTATGTAGCAAATAATTACTCAATTATTTCACAAATAAAATTTTCCTCTATGACAATAAGCATGTGTACATTTGAAGCATTCTAGGTTTGTTTCTATAGCAATTCAAAATCTTCACAATCATGTACACAGTAATTTTAGTGTTTGTGCGGCAATTACTTCAAACTGTTACCATGTCTGTCTAAGTGTAACATATTTTTGCAGTTTTTCAACCTGTCATCAAATTGTTTCCAAACCAACACAAGGGTCCAAAATTTGAGTGTAAACAGATTCTCAGCAGATGGTCATACACATGTGCACAGTCTCATTTGCATTCTGTGTACTGCACTAGAGTAGCTCCCTCATTCCCCAATGTTACCATGTAATTCCTCTTCATCAGCTGTGTAGTCACATGACCAAGATGTTATAAACATTTGCATTCTTTCAGTGCAAATGTCAGGCTTTTTCAAAGTATGATTTCTTGGCAGGAATTACAAGGCATTTTGAAACCATCACGGATGATTACAAACATTCTGTAGGAACAAATCTTATATTGCCTCTCATTGAAGTATTAAGGCTTATTTCTAATTTAAATTTATCATCTACTTATGGTACTATTCTTCTGTCTGGAGGATTTTCAGATGAACTGGACGACAAAATCAAGCTAGTTGTTCAATAGAATTTCTGTGAGAGAATAGCCAATAAGCCCTTGAAAGAAGAGAGGAAAAAAGTCACATCTGAAGAAATGCTTTTCTTTAAAAAGTTTAGTTTCTACATAAACATTGTTAAAAATAAAGCAGTATTTGCAATTGAACTTTATGTACATTTATTATTTAATGGAAGACTTGTCATTAGCCAGTAGTAAAGTGAATATTTTATATTTTAATTGGCTATTTATTTTTATCAATTGGTTAGGTGGTTAAAATTTTTAAAAAATTTCCATCTGTAAGCAAGAGAGTTTGCAAAATTCTACTATTTCTACTATATATCCTTGTGATGAAGCATTTTCACTTTTTTACTTCTTTTAAATCAAAATACATAAATAAATACAATATAATCAGTTTTAAGGCTGTTTGGTATTGAGCTAAATGTTACACACTGCTATTTTAAAAATTTCAACATCAAAATTGCTTAAGCGTGTTTACTATACTATATTATACATTTAAGTTGTAACTTATTTCATAAAAATGTTCTTTATTTTCAAGAAAATTTGAGATAAATTTAATATGAAGTCTTGCAGATAATGGTAAGTTTGTGATAGCTTGTGGGATTATTTCTTTTAATTCTTACAGATCTTTGTGTGAAACATTTAGAGTTTTATAATTTTATGTTTGGATTTTCATAATTATAGATAGAATAAATTTTATGTTTTATAATTATAGTTACATAATGTGAATTTTTATTTGGAGCTTTTTTGTATAAAAGTTATCATTGAATTTTGACTAGTGTATTAATTTACTCTGGAGGTTCAGGACACGTTTGTTTTAATTATAAGGGGTTCAAGACACACTAATCTTTGGGAATCACAACACTATGATATTCTGTTTTCCTAGCTGTTTTAGTATAGTATTGGTAAGGTGAAATGCATGATTGAATAAGGATAATGGTAGTGGGAATGAATGGCAGGTACAGATAGATTCAAGAAATGCTCTAGTAGGACTCATTTCAATAAAGGTTTAGCTTTATAGATTAAATTTGCATGTTGCACTTTGACTCTGTCATCTGTTGAAACAGTTGGCATCTTTCAAACTTGCAGTACTGGCTTATCAAATGTTTTGGTCCATCTACAATTTTTTTTTTTTGTGCTTGAAATAATGAGAATACCAATCCTTTCTACATTATAAAGATCTTGAAGGCAAAGACAATGGTTTACATATTTTTGCATGCCCTGCAGCACTCAGCCTCATCGTCTGCACATGGTAGGTGCTCAGGAATATTTGTTGAATCTATTATGATGTGTGCTTTAATGATGAATTTTAAAATGCACCAAAATTTTATGAAATCAATGATAAATCACATAAAAAGGTGATTGCCTTTTTAGGCAATGAAAGGAGGACATATGGCCCACTCAAAGTTTTTAAATATGAAAAAATTACATAGTATATTATATATCAATAGATTAAATGTTTTTTAAAAAGAATATTTGTTGAATTGAATTAATGAATTTTATACACACATCTGTTACTACTGAAAATTCACCTTAAACTCATTAACAAATATATGTGGATAATGACAATAGCTAGCATTTATATAGTATTTTAAGATTTGCAAAGTGCTTTGCAAATATCTCGTTTTATCCTTACAACAATCCTGGGAGCTGGTTGCTATTGTTATCCTCATTTTACTGATAGGGAAACTGAGACAGACTGAGTTAAGTGACTCATATCTTCCTGATTCCATATCCAACTCTCATGATATTCTGTCTTGTGGCAGGGGTCTTGGAGAATGCAAAACAATGTGTATTACTTATTCCCTACATTCAAGACATTTTATTATATATTTGTGGAGATGAAATTCATGTTCATTAAGTATTTAGTGATGTTTTACCAAAGTTATATTCTGTTTTTTAGCTTTGGTTTTCTTATAAGTAAAATGAGAAGTTCAGAGCAGGGAATCTTCTACAACCTTGAGCATTCATTGTGATTATGATGATAAAAAAATGAAGTTAAAATAAGAGAAATATATGAATAATAATAAAAATGGTAAAATAAAGAATGATTTTCTGGAAGGGCAGAGATCTGTTGGGAAATATAGATAATAAAACAACACACAAATCAATAAAACTTATTATAAAAATAAAATTTCGGCAACTAAAGTGAATGTTCGGAAACTAAATTGGTTCCTTGAGAATTCAGAAGAGGGAAGATATTATAGTTTGCTGGAATTCACAGGGAATGTGAAGTATGCTACTGTGATGAGAACTCTTTTATCTGACACTCTGGGAGTATGAAGTTCTTTCTCATAAGTGAATTTTCTGGATAAATGAAGCTTTCCTCTTTAAGCTTTAAAGCTTTGTTTCTTTTGAAACAACAATTCCTGGCCTTACCTCTACTTGGATTCTGCTTTAGATGTGTCATGCTTTTTGTAGGCAGCAGAAGGATAAGGAAAGCAATGAATTCTTTGGTTTTCTTTGATACTCAGTGGACTTGGTTATCTCCAGAAAGGATTTTCCTGCCAACAAGGTTTCAAGTGCCACCTCTTGCAAATGTCTGACTCTGATTTCTCCTCTTTCTGTGAATTCCTCTCATCTCCCGTAACTTTGTAGTTCCTAATTTATGTTCCTGTTGTTTCCCACCAATAGAATATCAATTTTTTGTACTTAATAAATGCTTGTTGAATTTTAGCAATCTTTATTTTTATACATGTCTTTTCTTAAATATAGAAATATTGTTGCTCATTCATTTTTGTCTTGTCTGCTTCTTCACGACCCATTTGGGGTTTTCTTGGCATTAGATACTGGAGTGATTTAACATTTCCTTCTCCAGAAAATTTTACAAATGAGGAAACTGAGGCAAAAGAGGGTAAGTGACGTTCTCGAGAGTCACACAGCTGGTAAGTATCTGAAGCCAGATTTGAACTCAGGAAGATAAATCTTCCTGACTCCAAGTCCAGTGCTCTGTGCTCTATGGAGCCACCTAGCTGCCCTAAATATAGAATTCAGAACATAATTTAGCCTTCATTCAGTTCAACTTGATTAGCCAAACATGTGTTAAATAGCTGTGTTAGGCATTGGGGAAAGGGGAGTTACAAAGACAAAGCCCTCTTTAATGAGAAGATTCAACATGAACACAGTAAAAAAAAAAGTGATTTTGGGGGGCAGGTATGGAAAAATTAATAACTGGGGAAATCAAGGAGGATTACTGATAGAATGTAGCATCTGATCTGGGTCTTAAAAAGAAGTAGTAGTTTAGGGGAAGCTAGGTGACACAAAGGATAGAGCACTGTCTCTGGAATTAGGAGCATCTGAGTTCAAATTTGACCTTAGACACTTAACTAGCTATGTGACACTTTAGGAAGACACTTAAGCCTTATTGTCTTACCAAAAATAGAGAGAGGAAAGAGAGAGGGAGAGAGAAAGAGGGGAGGAGAGGGGAGGGAGGGAAGGAAAGGGGGCGAGAGGAAAGAAGAAGGGGAGAGGGAGAGAGGGGGAGAGAAGGAAAGAGGGAGAAGGAAAGAGGGAGAGAAGTAGGGAGAAAGGGAGGGAGAGAAAGGAAAGGAAGGAGGAAGGGAGAGAGGGAGAGAGAAGAAGGGAGAGAGGGAGGGAAGGAGGGAGGCAGGGAGAAGGAAAAGGAAGTAAGAGTTCCAAGAATAAGTGATGAGAGATAGCATTTCAGGCATGGGGCACAGCCTGTTCAGAGAGATGAGATGGCATGGTATCTCTGGGCATCCCCAATCTGGAACAGTGTGTGAAATAAGTATGTGAAATAAGGCTTCAGTCTGCAGCTTCTCTATGAAGGATTTTCAATGACAGGTTAAGAGTTTGAACTTGATCCCGGACACAATAGCTAATGAAGCTTCCAGAGCCTTCAGAACTGTGGTGACTTGGCAGCTGTATGGGGGAGAGATTATAAAGGGGAGAAAATGGAAGGTCAGTTATTGCAAATGCAGGTGAAAGGTGATGATGGCAGCCATTTAAGTGAAAAAGAGGGAAAACCTTAATTCTAACCCTAAATATTCTTTTTATGGTTAAGTTCTTACTATGTGGCAAACATTGTGCTAAGTAAGTGCTTTGAAAATATGATCTTATCCTATCCTAACTTAGATTTCCATAATTGTTGAGTTCTTGTTTCAGGTTAAAAAAACAACAAACAACTTTTTTGACTTCCCTCTCAGTTTCAAGCGTTCAACTACCTTCCTTATAGCTGTTAGTGTGCTTGCTTTTAATTACACCAGTTATCTTCCTCCACTTCTGTATACTGGGAAACTATATCATCTTGTTTATTAGAATTATTTGTTAAATAAAAGTAAATAGGCCCTAAGTGAAGGTATATGACTGTCTCATGTGCATAAAATACCTATAGTTTAGGCTACAGTGTATTTAGACTTTATAGATTTTGTCTGATCAAAAATCTTATTTACTTTCTTGTTCATGTCTGTATTCCTTGTAGTTAAGTTGGCTGGATAAGTGAACTCTGAATAAATAAAGTGTTCTTATACTTTTAATCTTCTCTTTGAATGATGGACTTTATTAGTTTATAAAGGTGGAAAGGGACAAAGAAATTATCCTAAAATTCCTCCTTTTAACCCTTTGACCTTAGTGGAATTTAGATATTCTAAGATAAAAGTTGTGCCTATGATCTTATGATTTATAATTAACTACTTCCAAAGTTCATTGTCTGGCTGTGTTCTGCAAATTCTTTAATTAATTAAATCCAGTAGTGTAGAATTTTTAGTTTTAAAATATCTTAAGTTACTTGATTCCTTTGATTTAGTTGACCTTGGAGTCATTTAGAAAAATGGATTTTAGGCAAGAAATATGATATGTAAGTTTTAAGGTATTTTCCCACATTCATCTAATTACAACTCCAAATTCCTTATGTACTTTTTAGTCTGATTTTACTGTATTTTTCTAATCTTCTAATCTAGTATAGCATCATCAAATACTCATAGTACTATATTTATCTTTACTCTGCATAGGATTATGAAATCACAGATTTAGGGAAGAGATTTACAAGCATTTAGGGAAGGACCTTAGAAGTCTCCTAGTCAATAAATCAATTAATAAGCATTTATTAATTGCTTATTGTGTGCCATGATGTTCTGTGTTAAGTGCTTGAGACACCATTCTCCATCCCCCTCTAAAAATAATAAAAGGAAGGAAGAAGAAAATCCCTACCCTCAAGTAGTATATAAGTATATATTAATACGAGCAGTTAGTTAGATAGCTAAGTATATAGAGGAGGAGATTTGGACTCAGGAAGACTTATTTTCATGAGTTCAAATGTGACCTCAGACACTTAGTGGCTGTGTAACTCTGGGCTCACTTAACCCTGCTGACCTCAGTTTCCTCAGATGTAAAATGAGCTGGAAAAGGAAATGGCAAACCACTCTAGTTTCTTTGACAAGAAAATCCCAAATGGGATCACAGAGAGGTAGATATGATTGAAATGACTAAACAATGATAATAAGTATATATTAGATGAATACAAAACAGATACAAGGTAACTTTAGAAAGGTAGGCACTAGCACAGGGAATTTTGATAATAGAGATATAAATCAATGGTATATCCATCAAAAAAAGACATTAGTCTCTCAGGTATATAAAAACCATTGATTTCTATTGGTTGCTTCTTCCATTGAATTATGTAAAATGAAATAGTGACTTTAATATAATTAAAATTATAAGAGTTTTTCTTTCTTGATTTTTAGTCTGATGATCTTGTATAGCAGCACTCATTCAAACGTGGAGATGCTTGAAGAATAATTTTTTAAAATTGTATTACCAGTGTGCAGCTGTGCTTTGAGAAAGTAGATACTTCAATGGAATCAACTTTCATTAAACCATCATTAAAGATGCATTTATATCTGTCTACCATCCTCTCTCCTTCCTTCCTTCCTTCCTTTTTTCCTTCCTTCCTTCCTTCCTCCCTTCTTTCCTTTCTTCCTTTCCTTCACTTCCTCCCTTCCTTCCTTTCTTCCTTTCCTCTCTTCCTTCTTCTCCTCCTTCTTCTTCTCCTTCTCTTTCTCCTCCTCCTCTTCTTCTTCCTCCTTCTCCTCTTCCTTCTAATTCTTCTCTTTCTGTCTCTGTCTCTCTTTGTCTCTGTCTCTCTGTGTCTCTATCTATATGTCTGTCTGTCTCTCTGTGTGTCTTTCTTTCTCTGTCTCTGTCTCTCTCTGTCTCTCTCTCTCTGTCTCTCTCTCTCTCTCTCTCTCTCTCTCTCTCTCTCTCTCTCTCTGTTTCTCCTTCCCTCTCTCTCCCTCTTTCCCTCTCTTTCTCTTCCCCCTCTTTCCTCTCCCCGACCTCTCTCTCTGTCTCTGTTTCTCTATCTCTCTCTCATTTCCTCCTCCTGAATATTATTGAGATCTTCCTGTCTTGACCTTGCTCAAAGTATAGTGACCATTTGATCATTCATTCACTGCCTGATTCCATCAACTATCAGCACAGGAGCAGTTCAACTTGCTATTATCATAAGCCAGTCCCCTTTCCCTACGCTTTTTACATATTGTTGCAGGACTTAGTGCACATATGAGTTTTAGCTCGAGGTCAGAGCTCCACCAGCCTCATCCAACTGGCTGCATGGATTACAGGTGTGTGCACTACCACACCCAACTTCTTTAAACGTGCATTGATTAAGCACATGCTTTTTCTTTTTTGTCAGGTATTGTGACAGGTGTGGGGGATGGAAACACAAAATGACTTACATTCTATATGGAAAGCAACAGGGAAGCAGCCAATAGCTACAAAACCAAAATAACACAATTTTGGGGAGGAGAGGACACCAACAGTAAAGAGAAGGGGAATCACGGAGGACTTGCTATAGGAGGGGGCACTTGTACTGAGCCCTGAAGAGACTTCGGCTCTATGAGCAGAGATTAGAGGAGGGAGGGGGTGTTTTGGATATATTTTTTCATCCTATTCTGGGTCCCTTTTCTCAGATTTTTTTCAGTTCCTCTCCCACATTTTCCTTGCATGTATGCCTTCTACTGCACGTGCCTCCTTTCCCTCTTCCCTCCTTCTCATATTAGAACAGTACATGTCCCTATCATCACAGGTTAGCCCTTTAGATCTGAGAATAGGTGACTTTGCATTCCTATGCCCATGCTGGGAATTCTGTTCAGCTGAGCACATACGGAATGTACAACAAATATGGACCAGAGAAACTTTCAGCTTTTTAATGCAAGTTAAAAAACAAAAACAAACTCTTCCAGAAAGCTGGTTGTTTTCACATATTCACTTCTAAATTTCCTTGAAAGTTTAAAGAGATACCTTTACCATCTTTTGTTCCTTTTACCTTAGATTTAGGTCTGCATTGTGACCTGACAGACATTTGAAACCAAAAGACAAATAAATATTTTTACTACAGTACTTGATGAGTTGTTAGCATTTATCTAACAGAAATTCCTAAAGGAACTTTGGCTACTTAGAAAACATTATTTTTCTGGGACTGCTTGCTGCTTGATTTATTTGTGATACTTTCCTAATTGGTCTTTGGAATTTCTGGTGATTTGCACTCAGTGAAGGGTGGAAAAATGCATTCCAAGTCAAATTGATTTTAAGGAGTATTCATGAAGGCAGTTTGTTATGTCTTAGCTCTATCATTTCTAACAGTAAATACTCTAAAAGTGTTTGTTGAGTTAAATAGAATTGAAGGGTTCTGGGTAAATATTAGAACATAGAGCAAGGGTCTCACAGGAAAGATCTAATCTTTGGCTTGAATTCATCTAGGCCACTGAGAGTACAACTTCGTATTGTTCTTCATTGAAGCCCATTGGCTCCTATGGCTTTAGTTGCTATAAGTGTTTTACATGTAATAATTTCTTCCTAGGAGAGAGATTCTCTAGAAGTCTCTGAAGGAAGTTGATCCATCACTGTTCCTAGGTAACTAGTCAATTTTCATTATTAAGGTAACTTCAAGTTATCTTGAGACCTAGTGAATAGGAGGGGGTGTCATAACGTTTTTCCTTCCTAGAAGTAGCATTGGTAGTAGGACCCTACTTTTTGCTATGTTTGAAAGGGGAGGGGCACAGACTCCTGACTAAAATTATTAATTCAATTGCCTGTCATTTCTTTTGGTTTCTGATTACTAGGATCTGCCTTTTAAAAATACAGATACCTCAGGGAGAGAGTAGTATCCTAAGCAGTCATCTCCAGCATCTTAATAATCATTTGACAGTGTTAGAAGGAATTAGCTGAGGAGCAACTAAAAATAAGAATAGGGCATCATATTTCTATTTGAGGGACAGAGCTAGTTGGAGGGAGGGAATTTTGCTATTTACAGCTTATTTTGCTGATTGTCTGGACTAGGTCTGTTGTCTCTATCCCTTTCTCTCTTTCCATTTGTCATACTACCTTTACTTTTTCCCTGTCTTTTCTATAATATATATATATATATATATATATATAGTGTACATATATAGTATATATATGTATATAGTATATACATATATATACTATATATTTCTTTACTATCTCCCTTTCTATGGACTTTTGTTATTCTTTCCTCTCCCTTTCTTCTCTTTCCTTTATCCTCTTTTTCTTCCTCTTTTCCTTTTCTTCCTACTATTTCTTCCTTCACCTCTGTCTCACATGAAGAGATGGCCCTTCTCTTGGACAAGACACACATTTCTTTTTGCATATTTCATCATATTTCAACTTATTTTCTTCCAAAGGTTGCTCCTTTTTCATCCCTAATTTTTACTAACTTTACTTGCTGCCTATAAGCATGTTCTGGTCTCCCTCTTGTGATCTATCTCCCTCTGAAAGCTCTCATCCAATATCTCCTTTTTTAAAGAACCAGATTTCTTGAGAAAACCATCTACAATGAATGTCTTCTCTTCATTTTCTCTCATCCCTTTTCTTAACTCTCTGTAGTGTGGTTTTTGACCTTTTCAATCAGCTACTCTGAAATTGCTAAAATCAATGATTTCTGCCCTCCCCATACCAATGATCTCTGAATCGCCAAATTGAATGATTTTTTCAATTCTTTATCATTATGTAGTCTTTGATATTGTTGATCATGAGCCTCTTCTCCTTAGCACTCTCTTCCCTTTAGTTTTTCATGACCCTACTTTTTCCTAGTTCTCCTTTTATTGTTATTACTCCTCATTCTTTTTTCTTAGATCTTCATCCAGGTCACATCCACTAATCATGAATTTTCCCCCAAAGCTCTTTCCTAAGTTCTCTTTCCTTATATTATGCTTCTCTTAAATAATTTTCATTAGTGATTTCAGCTCCCTTAGAGTCAGTTATCATCTCTGTACTGAAGATTCCCAGATCTCTTTATCCATCTTAATTTCTTTACTGCCTTCCTATCTCACATTATCAGCTGCCTTTTGGACATTTCAAATTGGATCTTGAGACATCTTAATTCCAGTATGTTCCAAATTGAATTCACTTCCCTCCCTAAAACTTATCCTTTTCTACCTACCATTCTCCCTTAGCTAGACTGAGACTTTATATAAGTTGAATCTATTTGTTGAAATTCTGTGCTAATAATCTCCTTATACCCAAACGATTCCCTACTTCAGCCAGTTGCTTGGTTCCCATTCCCTGAGGTTCTTTCCTCCTTTTCTTTTTGTCTGTTCAGATTTTACCCATCTAAGATTCTGCTCAAGCCCCGCAGCAGTGCTTATAGTTTTTCATCTTTTTGTTTTTTTTTGCTGAGGCAAGTGGGGTTAAGTGACTTTCCCAAGATCATACAACTGAGAAGTGTTAAATGTCTGAGATCAAATTTGAACTCAGATCCTCATAATTTCAGGGCAGGTACTCTATCCACTACACCACCTAGCTTCCCCACTTTTTATCTTTTTCAAGATGCTTTCATGTTTAATTTCAATTTGATATTCATAAAAACTGAGAGATTAGTAGAATAGGTATCTTTATGCTCATTTTCAGAAGAGAATCCAAGATAGAGAAAAATTAAATGATTTTCCCTAGTACATAAGATCTAAAGATAGAAGGAGCTATTTGGATTTTGGAGTGAAATTTCTGATTCACCACAAGCATGCAGATCCATCAAAATGGCTTAAATAGGGTGAGAATAATTTCTTTAAACTTGTAGCTTAAAGGCATAGACATAAATATGTCTTGCAAAGAGAATGAAATTAGATGAATCCCATTGGGCACGACTGGCATAACATCTTAAGGATGGAAGATACGCTTATTTGACTTTTTAAAAAGTCAAGGGAGCAGGGGAGAGGGCCTAGGTAGCAAATTATTAGGTTGCAAGAAGAGAGAATACCAGAGAGGGGGAATTACCACATCCAACATGGTCAACTTCCCTGTGTCCTTTCCACTAATTTTCATTTAGTCAGGTCATTATTTATTTTAGTCTCTCTTTAGCTTGTGGTTTTGTGTCCCTTCAGCATTCCACATAAAACACCTTACAGTTTTCAAGCTTTATGCAAGATTTGAGGGTCACTCCCAAGTCCTGCTTGTTTTTCTAAGGGCCAGATCAATTTTAAACTATGTGTGTTAGAAAGAAAACAATGCACTTAAAATGACTTGGACTTGAGTCTAAATCCTGTTCCTTACTACCTGCCTTTGTGACTATTGGCAGGTCACTTCATCTCTGTGAACCTATGTTTTGTCTTTAACAATGAAGAGGTTGGATTAGATGATCTCTTAAGGTCCCTTTGGGTTTTCAATCTTATGTTGATATTATTGTTATTGAGTCTTTTCATTTGTGTCTAACTGTGACCTCATGCAAAGATCTTGGAGTAGTTTGCCATTTTCTTCTCCAGGTCATTTTACAGATGAGAAAACTGAAGAAAATGTAACACACCCAGGGTCACAGAGCTAGTGTCTGAGGCTGTATTTGAACTCACAAAGATGAGTCTTCTTGACTTCAGGAGTGATGCTCTAGCCATTCTGCTGCCTAGCTACCATCTAAATCCTATCTGACCTTAGAAATCATCTAGTCCCATTCCCTTACTTTACAGATGAGGAAACTATAAGATTGCAGACTCAGGATTCACATGTTCTGATGTTATGTCGTGGTTTTTCTACCATTGCACACTGCCTCCTCAATGTTTTACAAGAAGTTTAGTATAGAAGAAAACTCTGGTCCCCTGAAACCTGGTATATTCTTTCCCCTATAAAATGTCTAACCTCTCTTATAATGTCCAGCTTTCTTCTTCTTTTGGCCTTCTCTGGCCATAGTAAGGAGCATGGATGTACTCTGCTCTAAACTCTGCAGTACTCACTTATAATGGGAAAAGATTGGATGCCTGAAAACTCATTTATGAAAATATTTTGGAGGCCAGCTATGAGGCCATAGGAATGGAGTCTTGAGAGACCCTGTGGCTTCTTTTGGCTCCTGAATGTTGTTATTTAATTATTTCATATATGAAGGTTTTTACCTAGTTCTTTTAGATGTATGTCTTCTCTACTTAACTAGAGAAAATGTCTTAATGTTTCTCTTGTATTCCCCAGAGTTCTCTATATACATGATACACAGTGTTTCTTGAATGATCTCAAAATGAATATTGAATATCTCAATAAAAATGTATCGATCAGTATAGAATTATTTAGTCACCACTTAATGTAAAAAGCAGATAAATTTAATATTACACATGTACATAAGAACACATGCTCTTTATTGAAATAGCACAGAAAAAATGTGTGCCCCAGTATTTGTATCAGACTCAGTTAATTTAGTTTTTTTTAAACTTTTGCAGCTCTTCAGCAGTTCCACTCTCCCTCCATACACATAATAGAACAGGGCTCTTGACAGAAAAACAGCTATTTCTCTATGACGTTTTAGAAGTAGCTGAATTCTAGTAGTGAAAATCCCACTGAATATTCAAAAATACAACATTGTTATCTAACATTTCATGTAGAAGGACTTTAAATGTTTTTCATGATTGTATTAACTTTACAAGTTCTCTTTGAATGTTGGTATGTATTACTAATATATCCTATTCAGTACTGAATCACTGACCCCTGAAATGCACTTACCTCTGGAGAGTGTTTTTCCATACTGGTTAGCCAGTCAGTCAGTTTTCTTTATTCTTATAAAGGATGATAGGTGATTAGTTTAATGTTACAGTACTTCAAAGAAGAGAATGGTACATACATTGATTCTAGACTGGGCCAAACCCAGGAAGGTTGTATAACATTCCAGGACTCTGCTTTGGTGTCATCTGGCATCTTTAGATGGGAGGGATAGGGATCCCATGACTAAAGAATTCTTTGCATTGGAGATTGCCAGGTTTGGGGAAGCCCCAAGGGCTAATGTTTTATTGTACCGTTGCCCAGAACTACAAGTGAGGAACCAGATTCTATGGCACTATTGATGTAAGCTAAGCTAGGATTGTGGTAAGTTAGGTTAATATTTTCCTTGCCTACATAATCCAGATAGAAGGAATAAGCATGTTAAAGAACTTTGAAAATCAAATATTCCATATAGTTATTTGGTTATTAGTAATGTCAGATTATTAATCATGATTATAGCCATTATGGCTAATGCTCATAGGATTTATTAACAATAATCAAAACAATTCTAGGAGGGTTGAAATTTCTATATTTGTAGAACTGAGATTTATTTTTCACCCATCTATCTTCATCATAGGTAGGCTGAGTATCAGTAAATGAAAGAGAAAAAGATTTGTTAAGATCTTAATGTGTTCTGGTCACTGTATCAAATGCTCAAGTTATACATGTAAGTTATACATACATATATGCACATGTACACACACTCACACACATACTTCCTAAATTTAATAGTCTCTTCCTTCAAGGAAGGTTATATTCTGATAAAACATATCGAGGAGGGAAAGATGTTTTGGTCAGGGAAGTTATAGAGATGGTGAGTGGAATAATCAGACAGTAGACTGATATTTCTTTTGGGGTAAAGGAACATGGTCCCATTGCAAGAGTTCAGAGATGAGTGGCTTAGAGCTCCCTCCAGAGGATGGAGCAGCAGCAGTGATGGTGAGGTAGAAAATGACTGTAGGGAAGGTCATTCCTGGGGCGACTGGGACCTAGTGCTTTCTGTGTAACTTCCACCCATTGGTCCTATTTTTGCCCACTGTAGCAGCACTTATGTTTGTTTCCTATTAAAAACTGATTACAGAACCCCAAGTCAGTCTAATCTCACTTTACTCCCCTCTATGAATACTACCATTCCAACCATTAGTGCATACTTGAGTTCAGTATCCCATGTCTTTTGCTTGGATTGTACTCTATGGGTTTATAATAAATTCCCTTTTCACCTTTTCCTCTTATAATTTTCTTCAAGAATCAGCTAAGGTGATATCTATCATGGAAATTTTTTTTTCTGATTCTGCTAGATCCCTCTTCGAATTCTAAAATAAATTTAGATCTCTAAAGTTTTTCATTGATGATTGATTTTTTTTTGCTTTCTTTGTATATATTCTGTCTTAGAATATAAGTTCTTTGAGTGGAGGGCTAGCTTTTTGCTTTTGTGTATCCCTAATACAGTAGTCATTTAGCAAATATTTGTTGAATTGAATTTATTCCTTCATATTTTTCACAGCTTTGTTTAGGCAGAGAATTAATAGCCAACCAAAGCATCTATGAGATTAAAAAAACACTTTTGATGCTATAAAATTATAACTTTAAAGGGTTTTTTTTTGCACAAATAAAATCCATGCCATTAGAATTAAAAGGGACGTTTCTGACTGGGAAAATATATACGTTAAATGTTTGATAAAGACTGATATCTATAATATATAAGGATTTGCCACAAATATTTAACCGTCACATAGATAAATAATTAAAGATAAGTTTTCTAAAGAAAAAATGCAAATTATTAACAACTCTGTGAAAAATAGTTATGATGTAAAAAAACAAGAGAAGTATAAATTAAAATGCCTCAAATTTACTTTACACTTATCAAATTGGCAAGGATGAAAAACATCCAGAAATAGTAAATATTGGAACAGCTTTGGGAAGTTAGACACATTAATAAACTGTTGGTGGAGCTGTGAATTGGGCCAATTTCCTTGGAAAATAGTTTGGAAATATTTGAGAAAAGTTACTAAACTACTAATATCTTTTGACTCAGCAAGCTTTCTATGGAGGAAAAATACTAAGGAGGTCAGGGAGAGAGAAAATTTCCATATATCATAAATTACTTATAGCAACTCTTTATATGATATTAAAAATCTGGAAACAAATTATGGGATGTAAATTTAATGGGATATCAGAAGAAAAAAACCCATAGAATTATAGGAACTGATACTGAGTAAATAAATTAAGAGAATATAGACACAATTATTATAGTAATATAAATGAAAACATTTAAAGACTCCAGAAATCAAATCAAACACTGAGACCAATCTTAGTTCAAGAAGATCTATGATGAAACACATTTCTCTACTTCTTTTTTTGGAGGTTGTAATAGACTACATGTTTGTGAGGAAGGTGTGTCTGCTAAATTTCACTTAACTGTTTTTTGTTTAAATTCTCTGGTCGATTGGAATTATTGGGATTGTTATTATTTTGGTACAAAAACAGAATACATCAATAAAAATGCCAGAAAAGACATGGTCTTGCTAGATAGAACCATTGTTTAAGAAATCACATTTGTATTTGGATCCCCCCAGCATGCACCGTGTGCATTGTGCTACCTGTTTTGCTACTTCATTTCCTTTGTCTCCTCAAAGCTCATGTTTTTCTGGTCCTATAGCATTCTCTATCTAGTTTGGCAGTGGCTGCCATGTCTAATAATGATTTTTATTCAGCAATTTCCTCTTTTCTTTTTCATCAAACCTGAGGCAGTTTAGATTAAAAAGTTGTTTGCATACAAGGGCAATAGCAAATTAATAAATATGAGGGATTATGGGAAATAATAATATGGAAATTTCACTTGCTCAGTACAAAACTGGATGTTTCTTAAGCTATAAAAATTATGCCTGAGTTCTTCCTATCTCAAATTTACTATAAGGACAAAAAGCATCAGGTGTGTGTGTGTGTGTGTGTGTGTGTGTGTGTGTGTTTAAAGAAAAACTAGCTGGTCAGAGACCTTCATTTGATGCCATATTGATTTCCTTCCCTTTTTCATCTTCATTGTAATGATTATTTTTAATGTGATAAAATATCATTAAATTCTTTAAGAAACTGTTATTGCCACAATGGTTAGAAAGTTCTACTTGGAGTCATGTGGACCAGAATTCAATTCCTCCTTCAGTCACAAAGTCAAATGACTTCCCCTCAGTTTCCTCACCTACAAAATGGAAATAATAATATCTCCATCCGTTTCATGGGGCTGTTGTGAGGAACAAAGGAGAAACTAAGTATAAGATGCTTTGTAAACTTTGAAGCATTAAATAAATGTTAGATACTATTTGCAATTGTATAACTATAATATCTGTTCTTGGAACTTACCCTTCTTTTTGACCTGAATTTTAGTGTTTCTGACTGAAATCATACTACTTTTTCCTCTGAACTTTTTTGAAATTTGGTTGCTTGAAATCTAGAGTACATACATAATTAACTATGTCAAGTGTCTGTTTCTTCATTATTATGAACCCTAGATGACCTAATCCCTTTCTCCTAACTTCCAATTCAAAAAACAAACCCTTCTTGTTATTTTAGATTTAGCAAAAGTTCTCCTTGTTGCTTTCACTACCTTTTGAGAGATTAAATTGTCCTCAAGGTACTTAGTAATTTATCATATATTCTACTTTCAGCAGAATTGGATTCCTTATAGATGTCAGGAGAGTTGAAGTCTCTTTTTATTGCTAAAATACCAAGCCTTACCTTATAATGAACCAATGGGGATAAATTATTTCTGTGATTACCCATATAAAGGAAGTTAGAGAAATATTTCATATTGCCAGGTGGTGATGAAAAAGTCTGTGAAACTAAGACTTCTTTTCAGAAATTCCATATATTTAAAAAAAACATGATTTATAACTCATATAGTTATCATCATCAAAATAAAAATATATGGAATACATTCTCTCTATGTGAAACTATGCCATGCACTTTGGATACAAAGAGGCTTCAGAAATAGTGCCAGCCCTTGAGGGAATTTACAAACAAATTGTTAAATAGTTTATACACACAAAAATAGATAAATGTAAGCTCTGAGAAGGCAGGGACGATTTCTTTTTGATTGCTTTGTTTTGGCATCCCTAGGCTTAGCACAGTGCGTAGTATTTAGTAGTTACTTAAAACATTCTTGTTTAATGACTGACTGATCTGAACCCCTTTGGGAATACCCATATTGTTGATGATTAATATTATAAATGCTGATACTTGTTTGTTTCTAGTATTTTTTCTTGGATATCTTTCTAAAATGTACTATATACTTCTTTGTCTTCTTAACCATACTAGACTGAACAGAATTCAAACTTCTTGAGAATAACAATTCAGGTTTACATAGAGCTTTAAGATCCACAAAACTCTTTCCTCATAATAATCGTTTGAGGGATGTAGTATAAGTATTCTTATTCTTCTCTTAAAGATGAAAAGATTAATGACTAACGGTCATCATTAGGGAGCATAGAAATACAGGTGCAATGTTTTATTTCAGTGTAGAGTGAACCATCTCCTTCCCTTGCCTTCCTCTCATATGCTGAACTTTGTGGTTTGGATCTCACCCTGACTGATGCCTGCAGGCTTTACTGAAATGGTAAAGCCCATATGGCAGTTTTCCTTGATTTTTATTAATTTGAGCCTTTTCTGTCTCTTGTCACTTCTTCACTTCTCAACTTTAATGAGAGCAAGCTGGGATATTACAGACATTTATTACCAATCAGTCAGAATGTCCCTTCCCTTTGGCAAGCCCATCTAATCATAGTGTGTTGAGTTTATAATCTTCAGCTCCTCCTGCTTATGTTTATTTTTTGTTAAATTTTTAGAGATGGCAACTGTCACCAAAGGGACTTTTATTTCTTGTTAATTCTGGTTTTGACATAATCCTGGAAGTTTGAGGGGTCCACATGGCTGGATTCCACATAGTCAATGTTTTTCACAATTTCTAAATTTAATGATCATTAAGAAAATAAGACATTTAAACAAATAGAATAAAATGATCGTAAGTTAAACCATAAAGTCCAAATTGTTTACAGTTTGTTATAGAGAACGTCTTTTTAACTTTAATAAAATATGAAGTAGCAAAAGTAAATTTTCATGTTCTTCTAGAATCCCTTTTTTGCTCTGCATAATTTATATTTTTATTTTGTTGCTAGTCAGGCCTTTACTGTAGAAAGTAACATATATTGGGTGCTAAATGAGCCTTGTTATAGATAAGTGTTACAGGAACCACTTAGAATAAAGAATAATCATTGAAAGCTGGTATGGTATGCAAGACAGAGGATGATTTTAATAAGGGTGGAAGAGAACATAGTGTATTCCAGGTAAGGAGAATAGAGAGAATAACAGTGAAAAGAAAGATGATTTCTTGGATCAACAATAAGACAGATTGTAGAAGTAGGGACCTGAGTGTTTTCAAAGGAATGGGAACTTTATATTGTAGGCAGTAGGGAGGTATCAGAGATTTTTTAATGTGGTGGGTATTTATGAAGGGGGTATTTTAAGAACACAAATCTGGAGTAACATATTAAAGAGTTTGGAATAGGGAGATTAAAACCAGGGAGATCTGTCAGGATACTTACCATAGTCCAGGTTATTGTTTCTCAAACTGATTTGTTCACAAAAGTTTGGAGTTTGAAATATATCACTAGAACCCATAAATTTTAGTTTGAGAGGTCTAGGCATACAGAATACCTGTGGTCTAAAGAAATACAGGTCTAGACTAACACAAAGAAAATCAAGTCTATTTTTCATACTGAAGGATTGTGCTGCATGACCATTTTGGATACTATTAGAGGGGAAAATATCAGTAACATTGAAATCTCACTTACACAATCCTTATTTATATTGAGCAGAACATGAGAACTTTGCTTAATACAACATGGGAAATGCTAGTTTAAACATGAAAAAGTCTTTGGTTGGTGTGGTGACAGTGAAATCAGAAAGGAAGAAATAGATAAGGCAGATAATAAAGAATTTGACAATTATATTTTGAAGAAGAGGGATAGCGTTAAAGATTGGAAGCTTGGGTAACTGAGTGGGGAAATGATGTACTTTAGGCTAGATCTGGAGGGAGAGCTGATTTGACTGTAAATCTGATATATTTGGTTTTCAACACATTGAATTTGATGAGGCAATATCTAATAGGAGAGAGAGAATTGAAATCAGTGGAGATTTAGGTTTCATCTTCATATAGGTGGTAGTTGAAAGTTTGAGAACAAATGGCATCTCTAAAAGAATAAAGTATAAAGAAAAAAATAGCAGTGATCTTTGTGGGGTGCTGTTGTCATTCTTCATGATCTCATTTAGATTTTTCTTGGCAGAGATACTAGAGTTGTTTGCCATTTCCTTCTCTAAATCATTTTATACATGAGGAAATTGAGGCAAATAGAATTACATGACTTGCCCAGGATCACACAGTTCGTGAGTATCTTAAGCCAAATTTGAACTCGGAAGGATGTCTTCCTGACTTCCAGACCAGGCACTCTATTCCATTATGCTCCCCTCTTGTGGGATACATCAACATTTAGATTGGAATGTAGTAGAACCAGTACCATGTGATCTTGCAAAAACAAACAAAACACCAAATGAGGAAAGAGTTTCAGGAAGGAGAGGTTGGTCAAACCACCTCAAACGCTATGAAAAATAAAAGGAGAATAAACTGATAATAGGCCATTCAATTTGTCCATTAGGCAATGATTGTTGATTTGTCCACAGAGTGATAGAAATAGAACTCAGATTATAGAGAGTTAAGGAGTGAGCTGGTAGTCACGAAATAGAAGCAGTGGATATAGATTTGTCACAGGACATTTAGCAGAGAAAAAAAGAGATAAGTAGGGCAGTAGCTACAATTCACAGTAAAGTTTAGTGTTTTGTATGTTTTTAAGATAGGAGAAATCTGAGAACATTTGTAGATAAAATTGAAGAAACCAATGGAGGAGAGGTTAAAGATTCTTGGGTGAGAGGCTAATTTTGTGATTTGCATCTGTGATGGACAACATTGGAAACAGAGATAAGCCTTGAAAATGGAAGATAACGTTTTGTTAAAATTGGAGGAAAAAATGAGGAGATGACTGGAGCTACAATGACATTTTTATGCTTAGGTACCCAAAACAAACCATGGGTTAAGTTTTTTTGTGACTTAATCCAGAATTCCTGTGGGTTTCTTTTGGCCTCACCATTTATTTAATTACACTGAACTCTACAGACTATGTGAAGATAGAACTTAATGATACATAAAGTAGATAGGTTGTTTTTAACTGATTATTTTCTCTTAATTCCATGAAATAGTCTATTGATAGTTTAGTATAACATTAGTTTTATAAATTAATTTGAGGAGTTTTGATATTTTTTATAGCATTGGCTCAAACTTAGCTTTCCTGAGATCTTTTGGTTTGCATAATTCTGAACAGACACCCAAGAGTAGCTAGTTATCTGCCAAGAATCCCTTTTCCAGGCTCCCTGTGATATCTGGATGCTGTTCTCTTTCTAATTACAATCATCTTTTGGTCTTCATCTGGCCTTCCTCAGCCTTGTCCTTTTCTATGCCTTGGCTCCCACTGAACCAACAATCTTTCTTCTTTAATATAGAGTTCTTATATCCAGAGTCATTTGTGTTTTGTTAACAATATACCTTTGAGAAGTATATTCAGAAGAATGGTTATATGTATTGCCTGGAGTGAGGGAGGCAAGGTTGGTTTTAGAATCAAGAAATGATGGTAATATAATCACAACTCATCTGTGGTTGTTTATCCTGTACTATTATTTCACCTCCCCCATCAAAAAATTTAATTGTCAAATCTAATATTTTTTCTCAATTCTCATCCTTCTTGATCTTTCTTTTTGAATCTGTGGACATGTCCATGCATATAATTTGTATGAGTAAATGCACTGGGGATGTGTGCATATTATTTTTTTTCTGATATAGTATACAGTAAAAAATATTCGGTGATCATAAATTGACAGCGCTCCAAGTGAGACATTTCCTTGGACCAGTGGAGATCAACACAGACTTTATAGTCACAGAGAGCTCATTGGGACATGAAGAAATAACAAGACTTGCTGAGGATCTGAAGCAAGACTAGAATCAAGGTTTTCTTGACTCCAAGGGGCAGTTACTTGTGTTCACTAATAAATGAATGGATTTCTGTGGGTGAAAAATTTATCTCTTAATGACTAATTTTGTGGAATCTCTGAATTTTATTAAGCTACTCCTTAGACAACAGGCATATAGTATGTCATTTGGCTCATACTCAGTCTTTCTACATTGGCAGGAAGCCAGAGATTTGATTTCAGTAGTATAGCCTTCAAGAATCTCAGGTCACCTCTATGTTATTTGTAGATGAGCTAGTAGGATTTTGGTAGGGCATTAATTAGTTGACTTTATTTTTATATCATTGTTCATGATGACCTGGGAAAGATGGTCCTAAACTAATGAGAGATAGGAAAAGAAAGAAAAGGACCAGAGTCTCCTAAAGCTGAGGTTTTTCTTTGTGTATCTGAGCACCCTACTTTCTTCAGTCTTCTTACCTAATGTTTTTATTGAACCACTTCTGTGGTTATAAACTATGTTCATCAATGAACTTTTCCTGCTAATCTGAAGCATTCCAACACTATTAAACTAATGTATAAGGCTCTACAGAGTCTAAACTACTTGAATTGATCTATTCTGTAAAGTTTTCTTTGGATAATTGAAGCTTGTCTTTATAGGAGAGACTCTAGGAAATAGAAAAAAAAAAGGGCTCATACTTCCTCTCTCAAACTTCAACCTTTCTTTCAAGGAATCCTCCTTGAAATTTTCCAATTGAGATTGTTAGAATTGGAAAATTTCAAGGAGGGTTTTCTGAGTTTAAAATAGCTTGTTATACGAATCACCAGGACTGAAAATACAGTCAGGTCACAGGTAAAGAGAAATCCTTAGAACTAATAACATGAAAAATACAATAGTTTGCTACACATGATGAACACTAATGTTGACTGATCTTGAAATACGGCATGAAGACTTTCATCATTATAACATAACTATTATCAATTAGGTAGGTTTTACAATTCATACATGAAAGATAAAGAAAAAAGTCATAGCATATCCTTGGCAGAAGAATTAATGGATTAATTCCTAAATGTGTAGGAGGAGATGTTCAGAATCCCAATTGGCTGATTCCTGAACTGGCAGTCCTTTTAATTTCCTTATTCATTGATATAAACTTTTTGAGAAGTTACAAGATATGGAAAAGAGGAACTACTATAAAGGAAGAAAAGAAAAGGGAGGGTGCATTTTGGGCAGCTCTGCTGCCTTTTCCATTCTGTTCATTTAGTTCTTCCTATTAGAATAGAAGAATAGTACTGTTATGTTCTTTTCTTGTGACTTAATTTTCTCTTAAAAATGTGTGTGTGTGTTTGTGTGTGTGTGTGTTAACCTTAAATAGGAAATGGGCATTTTACTTTCAAAGTGCATAGTTCTGATCCTCCCTTTCTTTGCTCTCAATTCTAACTTTACCATTTTTTTATGGGCACCAAGGACATTCACTTGCAGAGTGGCGTATTTTCCTTAAACGTTCTTCATATAACTAGTGTTGTCAACATGACTTTGTATTCTAGGGGTCGCAAGTAAATGATCTCTGGCATCAGCATTTTTCCTCTGAGAATGTTTAACATCTCATTCTCATGTTTCCAATAGCTCTGTTATTCAGAGATTTTAATTTCAATCTAAATTTGTATCCACCAGCTTTTTAAGTGAAAGGGCACAATATAGAAAATAATGTGGTATTTAGACTACAAGAGACCCACCTAAGCTGGCACTTGGGTACCTGCCTCAATAGCCCATGTTAGAGAAATCGGAAAGTTTCCTGACATAAGTAGCTACTATGTCGGAAGGAAGAGAGTTTAGACTGAGGAAGTAATAGGATTCACAGTAATAGCTGACATTTGTATAGACTCTAAGGTTTGAAAAATGCTTCATATACATGATCTTATGTGATTTTCACAAAACTGAGAGATCGGTATTTTAGGTATATATCACTCTTTTGAATGAGAAAACTAAGCCTTAGAGAGACTTGGCAATGTTCATATAGCTAGTAAATGTCAGAGGTGGTTTTTGAACTCAGACCATCCCCAAATTCAAGTCCAGCACTATCCATTGTGCTACTTTAATTTTGGCCCTTTCCTCTTTTTAATTTTTCTAGCTACTTAATTAAAAAAATTATACCTTGCTCTCCTTGAGGACTTTCCCTTTCGGTATCTGCCTACCTCCAGCTCCTGGGCTTCTTATTCAGCAATATTTCCTAGATGGTTGCATCAATACCATATCCTTCCTACTTCAAATACATTATATTCACATCCTATAATATATTTTTTCAAGACATTCTAAGGCAGTTACACAAAAATGCATTTTATATTTATAATAATGCATTTTATGCAGTGTTGCCTAGACTCATGTGGAAACATACATGAACCTACAAGGAAGAAAGAATGAAAACATTTAAATGCAAATATAAGAAATAATATTTATAAAGGTGAACCAGACAAGAATTAAGAGAAACAATGGGTGAAATTTCTAAGTGGTAGGGCTTTATCATCTCTAGAAACTCATCATTCTACAAGAAATCAACTCAGAAACTCACATCTCCTCAGCTCTTACCCCACCTCAGGTTCATGACTTCCTTAAAACTGAGGAACATAAAAGCAGAGATTATTTTATGTCTTTCTTGGTATCCTCACTGCTTACCATAGTTCCTGGAACTAGTAGATTTAACACATGTTTTTTGACTCATATTTTTGAGCTTTAGTAGCAAAATGTATTATCATCTCTGACTGGGAGGATGATGTAATAAAAAAGTCTGGAAGAGAGGAGGGTTTTTTGGGTAAAGATAGTGTGTTCTGTTTTGGATAAGATGAATTTAAGATGTCTATGAATTTAAGATATCTATCCAGTTTGAAATACTCAGTAGACAGTTGAAGATGCAGAGAAAGACACAGAAAAATTTAGTTAAGATACACATTATTCCTAGTGAATTTTTCTTCTGGCAGATGATGCGATAAGACTCTATTGGAGGCTAGAGCAGTGAAATAGACTGACCTTGGGATACTAGGTAGACGTATTTAGAATGAGAAAATCAAATCAACATTTTCCTATTGAATACCTGCAGTATAGTGTGAAGATGCAATGAAATGTAGTACAGGATTTTGCCTACAAGGAATTTATAGCTGGTTGGTAAAAAGTTCAATGGCAGTTCAAGGCAACAGTAGAAATTGCATGGCATTCTATTATTATGTACCATATAAATTATTTGGGCAATAACTGCTTGAGTGCTTTAAGTTGACATGCTCAAGGAAGGCTTTATGGAAGAGATGGGATTTGGTTCAATTCTTAAATAATGGTAGGAAAAATAGCTCAGGATAGATGGAAAGGGAGGGAGATGGAATTTTAGGGATATGGAACAATGTGATGAAAAGTGGAAAAATGAAAGCTACAAGATGGTTTAAGAGACAGTGAGTAGACTGGTTTTATTGGAGTCAAAGGTTATAGTAGTAAGTATAGCAGTATAGTATAGTATAGTAGTGAGAAGAGAAAACTCTAAAAGGTGGTTGGAGTTTGGCTGTAGAAGCTGTTTAGCAACAAACTGAATTTGTACTGTGTAGGATGATCTGTGTATCTCTTCTTGGTACCAGATACATAAGCACCATTGTGGTATCTGAGGGGAATTTCACAAAACATACCTGGGGCAGGGGCCCTGAGGTGAGCAACACAAAGACAAACTTTCTAATAGTATATTAAAGACAAACTGAGTTGGAAGGCACCCAAAAGTGTAAGACCTGGTGTAGAGAGAGATCTTAGGACACTATTTGAGGGTGGGACCAAGGATGGAAGCAGGCCAGCTGGGTTGCATATGGGGGAAGCATTGAAAGAAAAGATATGGTGCTACATGGTAGCTTCATGTCTTAATTATTCTTGCTAATTAATTTTGAAGCACATTTATAGTTTTGTCTGCGTGGAAAATTTGTATTTAACCTATCCTTATTGCTTTGTAATAATTTCAACTGTTGTGAATGCTGTTGTGTTCATTTCCTCTGGTAACTGATTAGAAAAAAAAAGATTGGGGAGAAAAATAAAGTATTTTATAATTGTAGTTCTAATAAAGAGCTTCAATGGATGGAACAGTGTAGGAAGGGAATCAGTATTAGCCCATCTACTAGCATTTAGTAAGTGCTTACTATGTGATTAAAAACTGTGCAAGTGGCTATAAAGACAGTACCTTTTCAGTGAGGTTCCTTTCTACTGGGGAAGACAAATCTGATACTGCAAATATAAGTATATACAGCATAAATAAAAGATAAATAAAGTTATTTAGGGAGGGAAGGACACTAAAAGTTGGACACTACAATCCAGACTTCTTGTGGAAGGTGGCGTTTGATCAGTGTTTTGAAGGAAGGGAAATAATTCTATGAAGTAGCCAGTCAACAAGCATTTATTAAGCACTTAATATGTACTTGTCACAATGTTAAGCTCTGGGCATGCAAAGAAAGGGGAAATAAGGGAAGGGAACAACCATTTACTACGTACCCATTATATGCCAGGCACTATGCTAAGTGCATTTATACATATTTATCTCTCTAAATATAACAACTATATGAGGTAGACATTATTATTATTATTATTATTATCTTTTTTTTTTTTTTTGGTTGAGGGAACTGAAGGAAACAGAGGTTAAGTGACTTCTCAGGATCAGACAATTAGTTTAGATTTGAACTTAGGTCTTTCTAACTCTAAGATCAGTGCCCTAAAACACTGTGCCACCTAGACAAATAATAGTCTCTTCTTTTGAAGAGCTGGAATTCTGTTGTTAAGGAGAAAGTGCATTCCAGGTGTGAGTAATGGTGGTGGTCAGGAGATAAAGTGCTTATGCATTTGGACCATAGAATGCAGGAAGGGGAGTAATGTGATAAGGATAGGAAAAATAAGTTGGAGCCATGTTGTTAAGGGCTTTAAAAACCAAAGAGGAGAATTTACGTTTTATCCCAGAGGCAACTGGAGTTATTGAGAGGGGGAATGACATGTGTCTGTGCTTAAGAATCTGTGCTTAAGAAAAACTACTTTGCCACCTCTCTGGAGGATGCTTTGGCTTGGGAAGAGAATTGAGACAGAGAGGTCAATTAAGAAGTCATTTCAGTAGTCCAGGGAAGAGGTGATAAGAGTCTGAACTAAGATGGTAGTTATGTGAATATAGAAGCAGGAATAAATGTAAGCAAAGTTAAGGAGGTAGAATAGAAGGCTGGCAACTGATTGAATATGTGAGAAAAGGAAGAGAAAGGAGTTGAGGGTAACTCTGAGACTATAAACCTGGAAAGCTGGACAGAAATAGGGAAATTTGAAAGGGCTTGTGTTGGGGAAAAAGATGAGTTTTCTCTTAAGGACATGTTGATTTTGAGATGTTTAAGAAATATCTAGTTTCTATGTCTAATAAGCAGTTGGGAATGCTGGCTGGAGCTCAGGAGAGACTAGGAGCTGGATATATATATATTTGGGAATTCCCAAATCATCTGCATAGAGATGGTACTTAAACTCATAGGAACTGATACAGTCACTAAGGGGATAGTGGAGTGAGAATAGAATAGGACCTAGAATAGAGCCCTGGAGATCTCACCATCCTACATGAAGGATAATGGCTGCTGGAAGAAAGTATTGTGTCAGGACAGTGGTTCTTCAGTGCTCCCAAACCTCTATACCATGGATGCCTTAGGAGATTTTCCTTGCTCAGCAGGAATTTAGCTTTTATGAGTGAAACAGCATTCGAAACCATCCATCATTAGAATCCCTGCTGCTACTTTTGTCCGGCTCCCAGCATCTTGAACAATGCCGGCTCTGCTCAGGGGAGGTGTTCTGGCCCTGCCCTGGCTATGCAAACCACATAGTTATGTGCCTACTCTTGGAAGTATGGCTGTTTGTAGTGATTATGTTTTAGCGGTTTCATTACCATCTAATTCTATTCTTGGTGCCAATTTATACAGCCTTTTGTGCAGTGGAGCCTGGTAACGTGAACATAATTCCAAGTCCTGAGCTCAAGTATTTTACAAAAGCACTTGATGTAGTTGGAATATTCTTCCCATTTGTCTTAGGTGGTCTAATCAATTGCCTCCCTAAAGACTGGCTTGGATCAGAGACTTTCTTAAAGTGTGTTCTTGCACTTAGCATTCTCTGTGGTTTTATAATTTGGTCTGCTCACCCATCTTGCAACAGTGTCAGAAGTATCTTTTAGGGTAGAAGCTGCTGAATGTTACAGGCTAAATGCAGACACTAACGGATTCTCCCCACACCTGGGTAGTCAGCAGCAGCCACAGTAGCAGCATCGCTGTATCCTTGCCCCACTCAGGCATTTGGTGCCTGTCAGAACGCTGCTATGACATGTTTGCTTGCTGCTTTGAATGTACATGTGCTGGGAGCACCATTTTATCCTAGCTCTCCATTTCTCTCTCTTCTTCCCTCTGGTTTTACAACTTTTGTAATATTTGTGTCAAAGGCTATTTTTTTTAAAAAAACATGGACAATTTGGACATCTTTTGAGGGGAAGGAGCTCTTCTAATTTCTCTTTTTCATTTGCCCATACTTAAATGAAAACAGGTAGTGATAGCTGTTTGCTATCTGATGCTCCTGAAGAGGTGGCAGTCAACTTGTGGCCTCACAACCCAGGCTAATTTTACCTACCTCAATGGCACCTGGGAACTTTGCCAAATGTCACTTCCCTAAGGGAGACATGAGGAAGGAAGAAGACAAGTATTTATTAAGCAGTCATTTGTGCCAAGCACTGGGTTAAGCACTTTCCAAATAATATTTTATTTGATCCTCACAACAACCCTGGGAGGTAGGTATTATTATTATCATCCCCATTTTACAAGGAGGAAGGAAGGGAACAAGCACTATTAAGCACCTATTCTGTGTCTACCATTGTGCTAAACACTTTGTGCTATTATGATCCTGTTTTATAGTTTAAAAAACTGAGTAGGCAAACAGATATTAAGTGACTGATGGAGTATCACACAACTGATGGAATGCCTGAGGTCAGATTCTAAGTCAGATCTCCCTGACTTCAGTTCCAATGTTATATTCACTTAGCCACCCAACTGCTCTAATGCAAATCTAGGTTTTTAGGTACCATATAAGCATTCAGACTAATAGGACATTGATTTTATGTCCATTTAAAAGAACACAGAAAACATTCATATTTAAGTCCATAAACAATCAAGAAACTCTCTTTTTGGTGAAACTTGCTCTTCCCTAGGGATATAGAAAGCCCTCTGCATTTAGAGGATTAAACTGGGTTCCTATTCCCAACCATAAATGGAAAGAACTTGGAATGTGCTAGGGAATCAAGAAGCCTTCTCTTTTTGTTGGATCAGTTCCTCCTAGAGACTTGCAAGATTGCCCTGAATGGGGCTTTTACAAAAAATAATGTCATAGTCACAGCCAGCATTTATTAAGTGCCTGGCACTGTGTTAAGCACTGGTAATACAAAGAAAAGTAAAAAACAAAACATACATGTGTATATAAATCTTTATCTATCTATTTATCTATCCATCTATCTATCTATCCATCCATCTATCTATCTTATCTGTCTGTCTCTATCAGTCTGTCTCCTTCCTCTCTCCCCCTTCCTCCCTCTCTCCTCCCTCCTCCTCCCTTCTTTCCTGTCTCTGTCTCTGTCTCTCTGTCTCTGTCTTTCTCTGTCTCTCTGTCTCTCTCTCTCTTTCTCTCTCTCTCTCTCTCTCTCTCTCTCTCTCTCTCTCTCTCACACACACACACACACACACACACACACATAAAGAGAAGTTGGTCTCAGAGAGAAGACACCAAGTTTACAGAAGTCCAGGTTTTTTTTTTCTCCTTATCAGAGCCCTTGCCTCATTGCTTCTGGGTCTGAGGGTTCTCTTTCTTTCTTTGCTCTGGTAGAGTTTACCACAGTGTTCCATCTCTTTGCAACCCTGCTCTTCCTTTTTCATCTAAGCTCTGACTTTCTGCAGAGATCATCCATTTCCAATAGATATTATGGGTCCTTTAGACTAAGGTGGCTGTTCTCTGTTTAAAAAAAAATCCAAGGGTCCTAACAATTGCCCTCATTTGGTATCATTTCTTTAGCACCCAATAGCATTGCATTTCTACCTTAGGAGAAAGATACCTACTCTTGAGCAAATGGATTGTGGAGGAATTCTAGAGAAAGTGCAATTAGCATCATAGCTCTCCTTAGGCAATTGTGGGAACCCTATTCATCCTGTTCAATCAAACATACACATTTTCCCCTCCTGACCAACTAATGGTGAATTGGTCCTATTCATTTGCTCCATTGTCCACAACCTGGGTTGTATTGTGTCCTGTTGGGTAAGCATCTCCTACTGAGTCTTTCTGGTGTTTGGAAAGATAGTTGTTTCTTGGATCATCAGAGAGCAAATTAAAATTTTTTTAAAAGGTTGTTAATAGTTTGAAACTCTTTCTCCTTGAGAATTGTTTATCATCCAATCACTTGTCTTTCGGGGAATGGCTTTTTATCTAGCATATTTCAATTAGGTGTCTATATATTCTATATGTCAATCCTTTAAAGATCTGAGAAATTATTTATTTTTCATAGAGCAAGCATTTTATTGATCAAGGATTTGTGGGGAAACATTTATTAAGGATGTACCCAACAAATATTATCACATTTTGATGCTCACAAAATCCCCAGAGAGTAGGATGCTTTTATTATTCATATTTTACAGTTAAAGAAACATAGGCAATTGGAGGTTAAATGACTTATGCAGAATCATATAGCTAATAAGTGTCTGAGTTCAGATTTGAACTGTATCTGAGAAATTTGATACAATGATTTTTTCCCCATTTGAACCACTTACCTTCTTATCTGAGATGCATTAAGTTTGTATTTGCAAAAGCTTTTCAACTTCATATTTTCAAAATTCTCCATTTTATCTTTTATAAGTACCTCTCTCCCTTGTGGCTAAGAATACATCTTCTACCCATAGAAATGAGAGGTATTTAATCTACTTAATTTCTAGGCTTTAAAAATAGTATAATCTGAACATTATTGTTGAATATGATATGAGGTCTTGATCTAAGACTAATTTTTTCTAGAATTTCTCTCCAAGTTTTCCAGGTTCTTACCAAGGAGGGAGTTCTTTCCTAAGTATTTTATGTTTTCAAGTTTATGGAACATTGAATGATTGAATTATACTAACCACCATATGAGAAATACAAAGCAAAACAACTCTGATACTTCCTTTTATACCCTATAAATGGCAAAGATGACAAAGGATGGGAATGGTCAGTGTTGGCAAGGTTGTGGGAAGATGGGTATAGTAATACATTGTTTGTGGAGCTGTCAATGGATAAAATCACTTTGGAAAGCAGTTTAAAATTATGAAAATAAAATGGCTAAAATGTTCATGCCCTTTATCCAGAGATCCTACTGCAAGATCTCTCTCTCTCTCTCTCTCTCTCTCTCTCTATCTCCAAGCTGATAAAAAGAAAGACTCCATCTAAACTAACATAGAGTAACTCTTTATGTGGTAGCAAAGAACTTCTATGCAGAAAAACAATGAGGTGCTATTCAGTTGGGGAATGGCTAAAGTATGGAGAGACTTATATGAAATGATCCAAAGTGAAGTAAGCAGAACCAAGAAAACAGATACATAATGACTATAATGTTGTAAATAGAACAATTATTACAAAAATAATTGAAATTGAATATTACAGAATTATAAAGAACAAACTTACCTTGAAGAAATGTAAATAGACTTCCTCTTTGCTTTTTTTGTAGAGATGGGAGTCCACAGGTTAGAAGATTGCATATGTCATTAGATTTTTGATGTATTGGTTGGTTTTGCTGATTTTTTCTTTTCCTTTTCCTTTTACAAAATTATTTTTTATACTGGATGACTATGGGTGGGATAGGGGATAGAAGATATAGGGGGAAATTTAAGCTACATAAATACCAAAAATGTAATATGATTTATTTGTAAAACATAGAAAAATGATGAATATTACATTTATCTCAATCATAAAGGAAAACAACATTTTTATCAATCATACATATAAAAGAAATTATTGGTGATAAAATTGATTTCCTTATTATAAAATGATAAAAGGATTATATAACAAAAAAGAGGTATCTATAAAATTAAAAGAAAAGAAGTATGTTGAGAAAATATTTATGGTAAATATATCAGTCAGATAACTAGACTGTATAAGGAACTGATACATGTAAATAAGATTAATAATACATATTCCCAAGTGGAGCAAGTTTGGAGATATGAAAAACTAACACTTATGAAGGAAGAAATAGAAACTATTAGTAATCACA
Source organism: Sarcophilus harrisii (assembly GCF_902635505.1). Taxonomy (NCBI): domain Eukaryota; kingdom Metazoa; phylum Chordata; class Mammalia; order Dasyuromorphia; family Dasyuridae; genus Sarcophilus; species Sarcophilus harrisii. Next base: position 380,591,669 of record NC_045426.1, on the reverse strand, counting down.
AGAAAAGATGCCCAATTTGCTTAATAGTTGCAGAATACAAATTAAAGCAACTTTAGGATGTACAGTTTGTGAGGAAATAGATCAATAAGGAACTAACATGGGTTAGTTCTGTGGATCTCAGATATTTCATCTGCTAAATGAGGAGGTTGGCTTGAATGGTCTCCAAGATCTCTTCCAACTCTAGGTCCACGATCCCAATGTATTACTGATCATTAATCTGACCCAGAGGAGAAAGTTTTTATCCTAGAAAGTGCCCTTTGAAGTTGCCATATGATAAAATTATATACCTGGACCCAAAACCAAGATTGGCAACGAATCACAAAACTGTGATTTCATTGCTATACTGAAAATATCATAAAAAGGAAAAAAGGGTCCATTTGTACAAGAAAAATCATAGCTGTTTGGTTTGTAATAGGAAAAATGTTGGAATGAACTTTAAATCCAAAAATTAGAAAATGATTGAATACATATAGCATGTTATTGTAATAGAACATTATTGTGCTATGAAAACTAATAAATATGAAGCATAGAATAAAATATGGAAAATAAAATCAACAAAATCTGGAGTGTGACCACACTGACTACAACTATAAATTAAAAAGAAACAAGAAAAATAAAGTTAGAAATTGTAGAACTTTGGAATGTCATGGAAGGAGATGCAGAACAAAAGCATTTTTTAACTTGTTAGTCAATTCATTTGGTTCTTATTAGATATGAAGGATTTCATGTAAGATTGTCCTCATTTTGTATATTTGTTCGATTTTTTACTTTAAAAAACCCAATTACTTAGTCTGTAATAAAAAATGAAAGACAAAAGTCATCCTTTATTTATCCTATGTTTATCCACAATGGTATAAGAAAGACAGACAAGCAGCCATGGAACAATAGACATTTCTGGGACAATGTGCTGTCAATGTATTTTACTAAGGAAATGGATCAGGATGGAGTAAAAGCCCTTGGATTCACCTAGCTATCCAGTCTCTCCAGGGGAAGACTGATTTATTTTTATAGCATAGGCTGGTTTCCCTTATGTCTCAGGAGTAATCCAGAATTCTTTACAGATCTCAAATGAAAAGCCAAATGAAATGGAGGTGCTCTATTTCTAAGCATTTTTACCATTAGTACAACAAAGAGTTTTTAGTTTTCATGAAAAGGGAAGGGAGAAGCCATAGGTTTTGCTATTTTAAAAAAAATTATTTATTGTTATTATTTAAATAAAATTTATGGATGCTTTTTTAAACCTTTAAGTCATTTCTGAGAATAATTCCCTCCTCCCTTGTGGCCCTCATATTCCGAACTCTAGAATTGAATCTTTCCTTTTAACAAAGAAAAACGGCTCAGTAAAAACACTTCTGACAGTGGATGCAACATTCTGCCTTAGGAGTCTTTAATCCTGACTCAGAAGCCAAAGTTATGCAGAAAAATTAGGTTTGATACCAGAATCATAGTAAAAAAAATTCCCTGCCCCCAAAATCCTTTATATTCAGATATGATAGTATCACTATTTACTTATCTTTACTTACTTCACTAATCACTTATTAGAACAAATACATTCATGCTCAAATAGTCCATAAGATTATAGTTGGGAGGGACCTCAGAGGAAATCTAGTTCATATTATTGATGCAGCAACTAAAATTTAGAATAGACTTTTGAAAAATGCCTGACACATGAAGGCATGAAACAAATGCTTGTTGGTTGATTGCCCAGTATAGCAAACACCATTGGTAGTAAGTAGCAGAGTAAGGTCCTTTGACTCCTTTAATCTAGTTTGATATATACTATAAACTCATTTTCATGAGTTTAAATTCCACCTCAGACAGTTACTACTAGCTGTGTAACCCTGGGCTTAACCCTATTTGTCTCAGTTTCCTCCTCTGAAAAATGAACTAGAGAAGGAAATAGCAAATCATTTCAGGATCTTTATCAAGATTACCTCAAATGGGGTCACAAAGAGTCAGATGTGACTGAAATGACTGAACCACAAAATTAGTACATGAGGAAAAAAGTAATTCATAACAAATATATATATGCATATAAAACTAACAAGCAAATATTGATCTCACTGAAAATAGTAGTAATTCCTATGTGTGATAAATACTACAATAGCAGTAATTAATATGTATATCAGGGAACATATCCCACTGTACAGAAGACTCTTTTTATATGGATAAACATCAATATTGTCTGAATACATGTTACAATTTCTCCAGCATCTTTACTGGTTGAAAAGACATGTTTTTTTGTTAACTGCTCATATTTCTGTCCCTGTACTAGAACTAGTTGATGATATGGACTGATTATAGCCCTGATTCAATATTCAGGCTAAGCCTGAATTTGTTGAGTTACCAGGGTGGCTATCAGCAATATGAATTGCCTCTTTCTCCTAAGAGCCTTAACAGCCCAAATTCTTTGGAAGAAAGAGATAGCTTTAGAATCAATTGATTCTTTTCTCTTCTTCCCCTCCCCATCTGAACTGGAGTTCCCCTCAGAGCTGTTAAGTTACAGTACACAGAGTTTTTTCTTTCTTAGTAATTGCCTGGATAGACAGTCCTTATTGTATTAGCAGGAAATCAGGTGAACCTCCTTGATGTATTGGAATTGGGGTACCTCCTGTGGAGCTGACACATATACTCTTGCCTTATGATGACAGTACATGTTCCCTCTTTACCTCAATCATATCCACAGGAGACACTCTATTGAAGTAGATCTGGGGGTTTTCCTGATCACATCTCCCTATTACACTATTACATTAAATGGTAATTGATTGTATAGAACACTAAGTAAGAGAACATTCTTTCTCTTCTCTCACCTCATTTTTTGTCCTGTATTCTGAATCTTTCAGTTTAATTGAGAAGACAGACTTCTCTTTAAATGAAAAAAGAGTTTTGAAATGTAAACCAAAGTAACTTCATTTTCACTTAAATTTATTTATTTTTTTTGGCATAGGGTAGGAACTTCCAGTGAGAAATTTTTCCTTATTAATGCATAGTAGCATCTGTTCTTCAAACCTTGAAGACTGCTTGAGACATTGATGGGTTAAGAGATTAGTTTTGAGTAACACAGCCAGGATATATCTAAGATGGGTCTTAAACCCATGCCTTCTGATTCCAAGGATACCTCTTTATACATTCTGACCATACTGCCTTTCATTTAAAATTTTTGAAATAAATTTGGAAAATGGAAAACATTAACTTGGTTACTAGATTCAATACTCAGCAAATACACATATATATATACATACATAAGCCAATAGTACTTATGGTTAATTTGCTTCTGAACATACTTAAATATGTCATTGTATTAGTCCCCCTGGTTAGGCTGTTGAGTAATTTTAATCCTACTCATCTTGAATATGCTGATTAACTCTCCTGGTAAGAATAGTCCCATTTCAATTATGCTTCATCTTCCTATCACTCTGGAATTGATATAATTGACAACAGGAAAGGAAAAATACCTTTTTGTTTTATGGATACAATGGAAGCCACATCTCCATAATTAAATTGGTATTTTTAAATCCCTCTCTCCACACAATTCACCTTACTATTTTAGCTTAATGTATGAAAATCTATCTCTGAAAGAACTATGAACTAAGTGAGAGAATTTACTGATGTTTCGTTTACTTCTACTTTTAATGAATTAAGGTTATTTTAAAGGTTATTCTGTTCACAAATCCAGTGGAGCACATTTTAAAACATTGCTTCTTTTTTACTTTATTTTTCATGAATAAAGTAGACCAGGCTGAAAACTCTCTGGAGAAATTAATACACAGCTTCTAGTTCTGTGTTAATTATGGGACATCAGTTCCTGACTGTAGTACACCTCATTTACCGAGGAGGGTATGAGGAAAGCAAAGACAACAATGAAGAAAGTCAATAATTTTATTGGCTTAGGAACCAGGAACTTAGTTGGGAACAGATTCTGAGCCAAGTTCAGCTGCCCTGGACCCTGCAGTTTCTCAGCCCTGACTTCAATGGCAATTTTTATCAAGTGATTCAAGAGGTGGGCCCCTGGAAGGCAGGGAGCAGAGCTCTCAGCAGCAAGCCCAAAATAGGCACGACAATCAATTACATTTAATGGTATCTCCGTTGACTGTCCCTGGTTTGTATTGGGACATTTTTCTTGGCTAATTTGGGAAATGAGCTGGCCCAATGACGTTGACTTTATCATCAGCTGGCATCTATGTTGTTCTTCATCCTTTGGCACTTACTTTTTTTTCTGATAACCCAAGACAGAGAATCAAAATATTTCCCCTCCCTCCCACCCAACAACATTAAAATCATGGTGTGAGCCTCTCCCCTCCCCTTTTGTTTTTTTGGCTGTATTTTGTACAGCAGATGGGGTTTAAATTCTGAGAGAGTGACTGTTTATTCAGCCTGTTGAAGGACCCAAATAACAATTCAATGTTTTTAGTAGCAAAATGTGCTCTACTTGGCAATTGCTTTTCATAGCCAAATAAAGACTGTAAAAGGGAAGATTGAACTCTGGGAACAGTGGACTTGATCTGCTCCTAATGTGAACTGGTTTTATCTATGTATAGAGGTGAAATATGGGTGGGAAAGGAGAGAGGTAGGGAAGGAAAGAATTGTTGCTCTGGGTGAAGTTCAGAAGCTCTGGAACCAAGAGATCCTTAACTCAAATCTAACCTCAGATACTTGCTAGCTGTGTGACCCTGGATAAGTCAATTAATCCTGGTGACCTCAGTTTCCTCATCTATGAAATGAGCTGGAGAAGAAAAAGGCAAATCATTTCAGCATTTCTGCCAAGAAAACCCCAAATGGGGTCATGAAGAGTCATACATGACTGAAAAACTACAATATAGAGCTTCTCTGATACTAGTCATTGTTTTTATGTGCCTCTTCAGCCTTACCTCTGTCCAGAATATAGATCCCTTAGTGCCTTTTTCATTGTACAAATGCACAATTGTTAAAAAATGCAATAATTATACCATTATTTGTGGGACTGAAGTTTTGACATTAATGACGTTTTAGCAGATAATGCTGAATAGGAGTGCTTTTACAGGTTACTTTAATCAGGTAGAAAGCTTGCAAATTAGCTAAAAGGAAAAGAAAAATGAATGCAAGGAATATTTGGTATTAAAGTTTACTAGTCTAGTAGAAAAGTCATCCATTTCCATTATACTAATAGGTTGTGGGCTACAGTTTGTAGCACGCGCACACACACACACACACACACACCCACACACACACACACACCGAAAGAGAGAGAGAAACATACAGAGAGACAGAAAACAAGAGAGACAGAGACAGAGGGTCAGATAGAGAGAGGTGTAATCATCCTCTCCCCCCCCCCCAACCCCCAGAGAGATACAGAGAGACAAAGAAACACATATACAAGTAGAGATACACAAAGATAACAGACAGAAAAAAAAGGAGGGGATGGAATAATAATTTAATAACAGCCATGGGCTTTTGGACATGCTTATAAAATAAAACACACACACACACACACTTTGCAAGCTCACAGAACTTTTTGATCTAGCAAGAAGAATTGTACTTGTACTCTAAGTTTCTATATAAAAGCAAAATTTTATAACTTGTTCACAGCATCATCTAATATTAAATCTAGAAAGAACCTTAGAGGTTGGTTATCTAGTCCAACTCCCCTTCCATTTTAGAAATGAGGGTTTAAGAAGTTGGGCAGCTTGCTTGAACTCACAAAATTTAAGACTATATCCTATTAATAGTTCACCTTTTTGTATCACTTTAAGATTTGTTTGCAAAACACTTTATTTTCAAAATTCTTGAGTTATACAGTAAAAGTCTGATAATGTTAATTTTACGGATGAGGAAGATGTTTAAGAGCTAAAATGATATATTTAGGTTACACAATGGGTAAGTGACAAAGCCAGGTCTTTTACTTCTAAATCCAATGCTTTTTATACTCTTTGGAGTTGGAGTCAGGAAGACCTGGATTTGAATTCTTTTTAGAGCTTTAAATTAGTTGTCAATGGGTTGGTCACTTAACTTTTTAGAATACTAATTTCCTCACCTGTAAAATAAAGGTATTTATTGCATCCATCTTGCAGGGTTGTTATAATATTCATATGAGATAATAGAGGTAAATCACTTTGAAAATCTTAATCCAGTAATAAATGTTAGTTACTATTACTACCACTACCACTACTACTACAAATACTACTTCAATGACTATTATTACCACTGCTACTATAACAATAACTAGTTCTACCACCACCACCATGGCTACTTCTACTACAACTACTATTACTAATACTATTGCTCTAACAACTACAACTATTACTACTACTACAATTACTATTATTGTTTCTACTACTATTACTACTACTACTACTACTACAACTATTACAGCTCTTACTATTACTACTAGTAGTAGTACTGACTACTACTACTACTACTACTGTTTCTATAACTACAACTACTACTACTACTTAGTACTACTACTACTTCTACAACTATAACTACTATTGTTACTACTACTACTAACTAGTATTACTACCACTACTATTACTTCTAATTATTCCTCCTACTACAACTATTACTGCTAATGTTATTACTACTACTACTACTACTACCACAACTATTACTGCTAATGTTATTACTACTACTACTACTACTACAAACTATTACTACTACTGTTATTACGACAACTACTATTACTATTACTACTACTGCTACTACTACTACATACTGCCTCCTTGGGTGATGTGTATGAAATACTGAAACTTATGTAAAGTTTACATAATTTCTATACTAGGTTTAGTGGAATCAGAAACAGAATTCCACCTTAGTATAGGTCTAATATAGACCATGCCTTAGAGTTTTCCCAGTTGTTCGAGCTGACTTCATGGGCTTGCTAATTCATACATAAGTATCCCAGTGGGCCACAAATTGACTTAGTTTTAAAATGTGATATTTTAATTTATTGTATTTCATTTTGTTAAATATTTTGATTTGGCTCGGGGGGTCATTAATAAGCATTATGGGTCACCCTTTTGACACCTCTGGTCTTTGTGATGTGATGACACAGACAGCTGACAAATGAGGCATTCTGCCCATCCAGTGATTGATGTCTCAAAGCTTCCTCATCCAGAACTTAGGTAAGATGTTATTTTGTCTCATCTTATCTGATAATTCCCTTGGCATAGACTAGTTCAAAGTCATCTGTCATTTGTTTCTAAAGAGTAGAACTAATTCTGTCCCCAATACTTACCTTTAAAACAAATAGGAGAAACACTATTTCTCAAAATTTCAAACTGAAGATTAGAGGTTACAACATATTCGGTTTAATAGTTAAATGTCCTACAATGTTTTGGTGTTATTGCTTATTGATTTAAAAGGATAGTCAAAAAATAAAATTACTCAATGGAAAATTTGGAAAAAAAATGGACAAAAATGTTTTTCTTTTTGCATTGGAATCAGTTTTAAGTCGACAATAATGTTAACTCTTTATTCTTAATTGTGAAGAACTTTTTTTTACACTTGGCAATTTTCTTAGTTGAGGTTCATTAATATTATGGCCAAGATTAGAAATAACTTTGATTCCCTGAGGAGATCCTCTGCTGATGACATCTCAGTCTTAGTAGGCAGCCCTGATTGGCAGTGAGCCCGTTTCTAGAAAATATAATTGCTGAAGAGTTGGAGTAGAAAGTTTTTGAATTGAACATTATTAACAGAAAAACAGGAGTGAACAATCAATAAGATGAAGGTGGGTCATTTCCCTCTTCATCGTCTATGTTCGTTTCCTTCTGCTCCTTTGAAGGGTTGTAACAGTGCTATAGCCATCCATATTATTTTTTGCTCAGTTTCAATTTGATTTTTTAATGACCATTTGGGGTTTTCTTGGCAAAGACACATTGATAGTTTGCCATCTCCTTCTCCAGCTCATTTTATAGATGAGGAAACTAAGATAAATAGGGTTAGGGACTTGCCCAGGGTCACACAACGAGTTTCTGAGGACAGATTAAATTCAGGAAGAGGTGTCTCCTTGGTTCCAAGCCCAGTGTTTTACCTGTCCCATCTAATTGTCATTTGAATTACAGAAAAAGCAATGGAGACTTGAGTTCTAACTCTGGCTCTTCTGGATAGTTTTGTGAGCTGTCAAATCTCTGGAGCCTCAAATATCCTCACTCTAGGGGGTTGAGGGTGGACAGGTGAACTAAATGGTTACCAAGATCACTTCCAGCTGTGCCATAATTCTATGCTGATATATATGCATTGACCCAAAGATACCCTGATGTCAGCACCAGAGCCCATTACTTTCAGAGTGTGGGAATAGTACATGACAATAGAGGATCCCTAAAGGATTATTGTGGGACACTTTTAGGAGCCTGATACTATTCAGGTATAAGCAATTTCCATGTGTATTACATCCTGAAGTAGAGCCATCACTACACTGGGGACCATAGTTACATTCATTGCTCCATTTGGAAATTCTTGGGTCCTAGTTAGATGCATTTCCAACCTAATTACTTCAATTTTATGTTTCCTGTAACTAATTTGGGGGTTTTGTTAGTAGAAGGTTATTATATACATCCCTGCTTTAGGGGATACAGCTCATCTTCGGTTGAGAGATTTTCACAAGGTTGATTAGGGAGGTCATGCTGTGTGTTCTGGATTTCTGTTGCACTTGAGCTGTTTCATTAGCTTGACATATAATTCTTTTGGAGAGAAATAAAGCAAAAATTGTAGGTTTTTAAAAAGAAGGTTATAGGATCGTAGATTTAGAGCTTAGGATGTCTTTCTTTTGAACTACCCAGTTACTGATGTCATCAATCAACTTTAAAAAAAACTGTTTTGTTCTATCCACATCCTATCTGCTACCCAGAAATGTGAGACCGCTTTGAAGCAAAAACCCCATTAAGTGATCTATAGTAAATATAACTTCTTGACATACTGATATATGTATAGATTGTTCATTCTATTCCCAGAAGGGAATCATACTTAGGCATACAAAATCAAAGTGAGAAATTTACTTGATGAGGGCAGGAACTGTATCATATATTTATGTCTCCCAGACTTGCTCAAACAGTGTAATGTACTTAGTCTCCACTCTGTAAATATTTCCTAATTGAATGAATATGAAATCCGAAGAAAGGATTACAAGGATTAGTTGAACAGTCCTGGGCACCTTCCAGAGAGAAGGGGACAATCCATGTAGGTTAACAAGGAGGGTCTGGTATTTGTTTAAGTTATCTAGGATCATGTGTTATTGACTTTTGAAAAAGTATTTCATGGACTCTTTATAGTCTAGAGAAGTTAACAGACTCCGTCACTGAATACTGCTTTTTATTATTTTTTAAAATTATTTTTAAATAATAGCTTTTTATTTTCAAAATATGTGCATATAGTTTTGAACATTCACCTTTGCAAAACCTTATGTTCCAAGTTTTTCTTCCTTTCTCCCACCCCACTTTTTTAGACAGCAAGAAATACAATATATGTTAAACATGTGCAATTAATTATTTATACATACTTACACATTTATCATGCTACCCAAGAAAAATCAGATCAAAAGTGAAAAAAAAAATGAGAAGAAATCATGCAAACAGCAACAAAAAAGATGAAAACACTATATTGTAACCACATTCAGTCTCCATAGTCCTCTTTCTGAATGTAGATAGCTCCATCACAAGTCTGTTGGAATTGGCCTGAATCATGTCATTGTTGAAAAAAGCCACATCCATTAGAGTTGATCTTCACATAATCTTGTTGCTGTGTACAATGTTCTCTTGGTTCTACTCACTTCACTCAGCATTAGTTCATGTAAATCTCCTTTCCGAAATCATCCTGCTGACCATGTCTAATAGAATAATAATATTCTATAATATACATATACAATAAATTTGAATACTGCTTTTAAATAATTGAAAGAAATGCTAAATTTCACTTAGAGGTTAGTGAAAATAAGTATGCAATTTTTTTCCTATCTAAGTTCTTAGACCCCTTGAAAGCTATTCAGGAAATCTTTGCATAGATGGCCTTTGTTCTCACAGAGTCACAGAATCTGAAGAAAGGGACTTTAGCAGCCACCCTTATGTAAAAGAATCCTTTACAATATATATGACAATAAATTTGAATCTTCCAAGGAAGGAGATTCCACCATCTCTGAAGGTGGCAACTTATTCCACTTTTGGACAGTTTTAATTGTTAGGGGGCTTATCCTGAAATCAATTCTAAATGAACTTTGTTGCAATTTCCAAACATTGTTCATATGTCTACTCTCTGGGGACAAATGGGATAAGACTAATTTTTCTACCATATGACAATCCTTCAGATACTTTAGGATACTATCATGTGCCCCCTCACCTAATCATCTTTTCTCTAGGCTAAACATGCCTAATTGTTTCAGTCTGTCCTCAAATGACATGGATTTAAGGCAAAACCTTATCTTACTGCCCTTCTCTGGACACTCTCTAGTTTGTCACTATCTTTCTAGAACCATGGTACCCAGAACTGAACATTCTCCAGATAAGGTCTGATAAAAGAAGAATATATTGTGGGACTATCACTTCCCTACTACTGGAAGCTGTACCCCTTGAATGCAAGATAGCATTAGCTGTTTTGTCTTCTACATCCTGCTGTTGACTCATATAGAGCCTGTAGTCCACTAAGATACCCAGATATTTTCCCACAATATCTGCTATTTAACAATGCCTCCCCATTGTATCCATGTGACATTGATTTTTTATACTCTAAGTGCAAGATTTTTCATTTATTCCTATTGAATTTGTTCTATTAATATTCAACCTCTTGCTTTAACTTCTCAATAATCTTTTGGATTTTGATTCTTTCATCCCCTGCTATTGCTATTCTTCCCAGCTTTATGTTATCTGCAAATTTCATATGTCTATTGTGTATTCCTTTATTCAAGTGGTTGATAAAAGTGGTATAGATGTATTCTTTTTATGCCTTAGAGTCACTGATTGATAATCATCAAAGTGTGATAGATAGTCTTATCACATATTAGTACTTTAAAAATGGGTATAGTTGATTTCCTTGTTGGAGAGCTCAAATAAAGTTGTGTTAGCCTGGCCTGAGAGGGGGAGGGTAGATTGTAGACATATTTTGTTAAACTGGCCTTTGAAGTATTATTCATAGACCACAGTTGATTGCACATTGTACAATGTACAATGTACAAAGTTCAAAAATACTTGTTTATTGACTCAGGGATATTCTAGAGGCATGGCTGAACCAGTTTATATTTTTGAATATGTGTATTATATGTGCTATAATTATAAAGAATGATTTCCACAGGCTACAAAGAGCTATCTCATTGTTTTGTACTCCATCTTTTTCATTCCCCAAATATAATGATGCTGTAATACCCAGTGTTTGTATTCCATGGATCATCTTCATGGATATGCTGCCACTTCTGTGGTGACTACCAGGCATGGTATATCCCATTTCATTTTAAGAAGAATATATGACAAGAGAATTATTTAAGTGCTTAAATTAAATAAAATAATTTTAAGATATTTAAATTAAATATATTTTGAAATAAAATAATTTCACTTTGACAGGATATTAGAATTGTTTAAATAATTTGTTATAAATATGCTAAATAAAATAAATTACTTAAATAATTTAGTTATGATTTTTTTTTTAACATGACACTCATTCCCTACTATCTGCCAGTCTTCTGTGTGACTAAGAAATATAGTCAAGCAAAATTGAACAATTACAAGATCATATTTAACAATTCTTACAGCATTCCTCCTATATAGTCTCTACCTTTCCACCAAGAGGAGAGATCCATATTTTATTATCTGTTCTTGGGGGAACAAGGTTAGTTATCACAATTAATCTGAGTTCAACTGCAAAAAGTGTTGCTTTTGTTTACATTATTGTAGTTACTGTATGTATTATCTAGTTTCTGCATATTTAAATCTGCTTCAGTTCATACTAATCTTCCCATGGTTCTCAGAATTACCCATATTTATCTTCACTTTTTGTGTGATTTCACTGGATTTAGGAGATCTTGGTGAAAAAATATTTTCTAGCAGCACAAATAAACAACTGCTCTGCAACTGAAGACAGTCTTAGGGAATTGCTAAGGAGAGTGAGTTAAGTGATTTCCCAGGGTTATTTAGCCAGTGTGCCAGAACTGGTATTTGAACAAAGGTTTTCCTTACACCTCTGCCTGTGTTAGACTGCCTATTTTTTCATCCTTGTTTGTTCTCATAAAATTATATTTTATTTCTTTTACATGCCACAATTTATTTAGTTATTCCCAAGGTGATAACAATCTGGCATCCTATTTTGTATCTTACTTCTTTCCTACAAGTGAACTTCCACGATTCTTCCAATAATTGATGCCCTCAAAATTATTTGTATTTATTTTAGACATATTTACTTATTTGTTTTCTGAGGCAGCTGGGTGCTGCAACTCCACTAGAACAGGAGTTAGGAATACCAGTGTTCAAATCTAACTTGAGACACTTACTAGCTTTGTGATCCTTGATATGTCACTTAACCTGTGTTTACTTCAGCTTCCTCAACTGTGAAATGGGGATAATGATAGTATCTACCTCTTAGGGTTGTGAAGATTCAAATGAGATAATATTGGTAAAGCACTATGTAAATGCTTATCTTATTCCCTTTTTCTTTGCCTCCCCAGTAGAATTTAAGCACCTTGAAGTCAGGAACTTTCATTTTTGATTTGTTGCCCCTAATGCCTAATACATAATAAGTGCTTAATAAATGCTTATTAACTTGAATTGTTGAATCAAATCTTAGGTTGCTCCCTTCTTTTCCAGCTCCCTGATAAGTTGGATGTTTATGGCAGATAATGCTTTTCCTCCCTCTTTTTAGCATCATTGTTGGTTAGGAGAGAAACCATCAGAAAAGAAAGGTTCCGTGTCATGAAGCTTTGGTCCGGTTTTGTTGTGGTTGTTTGGGTTTTGTTGTGGCTGTTTGGCTGTTTCAGTTGTGACTCTTTGGGACCCGTTTTGGGTTTTTCTTGGCAAAGATGTGGAGTGGTTTGCCATTTCTTCTCCAGCTCATTTTTACCAATGAGAAACTGATACTGGTACAGTCACATATTGAGGTCAGATTTGAACTCAGAAAGATATGTTCCTGATTCCAGGTTCCTGACTCCACCAAGCTGCTCTGTTTTTGTATGTTAGAATAAGTTTGATTAGACCCTTTCCACCAATTAATCAATGGCTCCCCATGTCTTATAATGCTAATTTTATCTGAAATGATTCGTGCTCATTGGTAATTCTGGTACCATCTAAAGATCTTCTGATTTTGATAAAATTATTAGAAAGAAATTGTCCAAAGGCAGCACATGATTTAAAAAATGTCAAGGTCTCCTTACTTCATCAACTGTTTGATATTGATCTGTTTTCCCATTTTCTCACCCTGTTCCATTATATTACTATGGCAATTTATTAATTTCTGGAAAGGATTGTTTCTATTTTAGATTCATCAGGGATTGGTGAATGCTTTTTGTAGTCTGGTGGTAGAGATGGATAGACCAATTGATTTCTCAAACCATTCAGTCTAGTGGTTTGTTTGTTTGTTTGTTTTTAATAGAAAGCATAGAAGTCTTTGTGTGGATTTTGCCAGCTTTGAGTATATGTTTGTATGCCAGCTGGCTAGGGTCCATTACCTGAAAATTTAAAACTTGAATAGGAGAAATTTCTCTCAGAAATTTAAATTAAGGATGAAATTCAAAATTTTATTCAGGAAGGATTCATTCCTCAAAGTTATGACTTTCTTCCTGCAAGGTGTCATTAGAACCACTGTTACATGCTTAAAAAATGTAGATGTTTACATTAGAGCTTATCTGTCCACCAGAGATTCCTGATCTCCAGTTTTAGCAGGTGGTATGGACTTTGAAAAATGACCAGGTTTTCATTTTTTTTTGTGTGTGAACCAGTTACCCTAAGTTTCCTAAGGCAAGTCAATGAACAGAATTCAAGCCTTTAATTCCTTGTAGCCTCATCTTCTACCTTTTCTTCTGTGATTTTGTAAATGTCTTAAATGTTTTTAAAGAAGCATTTAAATATCTTTAAAAAAATGCAGTGTCTTAAAGCTTAGTCCTGTGCTGCGATTTTCTCAGTGCATTTCATTGGCTCCTTGAAGGGTGTGTGTTTAAACTAAAATACTTTAGGATCTGTCCTGTATACATTCTCTGTTTTTTTTTTTTTTTCTTGCTTTCCAGTATCTCTGGAATCATCTCCTTCATATTTACAGCATGAAGCCTGGCCATATGCCCCTATGAGGGTTAAGTTTTTCTTGCCTTAACAGCGATTCTCTAGTGTTTCAATAATTCCCTGGAGTTGCCCTTTTCCCTAGTGATTTACACCAAAACCAACCCTTTCTGAGATAGCAAAATTCATTCCAGTGTTTTAAAAATAATTTTTGTATTTGAGCCTTTTTCAAAATTCTGGGCCAAGGTAAAGGGAATGCCAAATCTGTCTACCATATTCCTTATCTCTTCCTCTGTTTGTCTGGACTATGGCAAAGTCATCAGGAGAGGTTTAGAAGAACCTGTCAAGTCACTCTGATATACTGTTGGTAGAGCTGTGAATTGGTCCAACCATTCTGGAAAACAATTTTGAATTTTTCAATAAAAATCACTAAACTGCTCATACCCTGTGCCTTTTGACCCAAATATACATGGCTGGGGGTGGGTGCCAAGAGGAAGCCAGCTATGGAAAAGCCCCATATACATCAAAATAGTAATAATAGAACTTGCAGTACGTAGCAAAAAAAGGAAAAAAGTATTTGTTGGGGAATGGGTGAGCAAATTGTCTAATATGAATGTAATAGAATATTATAACTGGAAAATAGGATGAATGTGGGGAATTCAGAGTATGGGATGACTTGTGTGAGCTGATTCAGAATTCAGTTAAGAAGAATCAAGAGAACAATATACACAGGGACTGTAGTAATATAAATATAAAGAATTTTAAAATACAAGCTCCAAACTCAATAACTGATGTAACAAACCTTGGCTCTGGAGAAAATAGGAAATCTCTCTCTCTTTTTGGCAGAGAGGTGGGAAATTAGGTGCAGTTTTCAGGTGCAACATACATGGTCAGATAAGGTCATTATTTTAGTTGGTTTTGCATAAATGTTCTTTGTGATAAGAGAAATCATTTTGGGGGGTGGGGTTGATAGAGGAGATAATATGAAGTGACTTGTTAAAAACAAAACTCACCAATAAAATTTATTCAGATTTTGAAAAAGTTTCTGACAAGATAATTACAGAACTTTTTTTTTTTTTTTTAAACTAATAGCTTCCTTAAGGTCATAGGACTTAAATTCCAGGTTTTCTTGACTTGGAGGTCAGATCTCTATTCACTGTGCAATGCTTCCTCTCATACATACCTATCTCTTCTGCAAGATTCTCATGGCCAGAAATTACATTTTATTGATTTTTGCATCATTTAGAGTACACATGTAAAAAATGGGGCCTCTTTGTGGCTCACAAAACTCTTGAATGTAGCCTGAACCAGATTAAATGTACTTGGGAAACATTGAACAAAAGAAATAAAAGTACACTAGGAGATAGGAGCACCTAGGTGGTACAGTGGTTATAGCACCCAGTCTGAAGTCAGGAAGAATTGGGCTTTACCCTGCTCTCAGACACTTGCTAGCTGTGTGATTCTGGGTAAGTCCCTTAACCATGTTTGCCTCAGTTTCTTATCTGTAAAATGAGATGGAGAAGGATATGGCAAACCACTGCAGTATCTTTGCCAAGAAAATCCCAAATGAGGTCATAAAGAGTCAGATATGACCAAAATGACTGAACAACAGAAATGTTAAAATGTAGTTTTCTAAGTCAGAATGTGTCTAAAGGGATTCTTATGTACAGTTTAGTAGCCTCTGTTTCTCTTTGAGGTTGATAGCCCTGATTTAGAGAGTTTTGTACATAGATTATAAATGGATAATATGACTCAACCTCCTTGTTTTCCAGATAAAGTAACTGAGGACCCAAGAGGGTAAGTGAGCCCTCAGCACCACAAGGATGGTAAATAGCAGAGTTGGGGTTTAAACCTGTATCTCTGACTCCAGACATAGCAATCTTTCTACAGTACTACTTGGCCATAGAGTAGGTACTCACCAAATTGCTGTAAATGATTCAACTGACTTCAGAATTCTTAGCTTTACTATGTCATGTAGTCTTCATTAAGCCTGATTTAGAATTCTTCAGTTTTGCACTGGAAGGGGTCGGAGTCAGGTTTTCAGACCTCGTGGAATGCTGAACCTGAGAAGGGTTGAGGGCTGGCCCTTTAGTTCTCCAAGATTAGGGACTCAATTATCAGCTAATCCCAGGGAGAGCAGGACCTATGAAAGGGTAGCTCTTGAGAGCCAAACTTAGGTCGGAGTACTTTGCACTTGGAAGTTAATTTTCTAACAATGAAAAACTACTGATTTCATTGATGTAAAAAAATTGTTAGCCTGTGTTTAGTTGCATGGAAATGTTAGGTGTAGCATTAGAGAAAGCAGCATTTAGCATGTGAATTCCATAATTTTCACTGCTCTGGCAAAGACTCTGGCCAAGGGACCAATAGGCTATGTGGCTAGTGGATAGAGAGCTGATTGGTCAGGAAGAACTGGATTCAAATCCTGCTTCTCATACACAATGGCTGGTGATCCTGGATTAATTATTAAAACTCTCAGAGCTCTATGCAGCTAGATGGTGTAAAGGATAGAACACTGTGTCTAATGTGAGGAAGACCCGATTTCAAATTCAGTGTTAGATGTAAGTTGTTTAATCTGTTTGCCTTAGTTTCCTCAGTTTTAAAATGGAAATTTTATTTACTTCTCAGTGTGGTTACAAGAATCAAATGAGAAAGTATTTGTAAAGTTTTTAGCATAGTGGCCAGCACATAATAGGCCCTTAATAAATGCTTATTTCCTTCCTTCCTTTCTCCCTTCCTACGTTCTCCTTTCTTCCCTCCTTCCCTTCTTCCCTCCTTTTCCTCCCTCCCTCCTTTTCCTTCTTTCCTCCCTCCTTTCCCCTTTTCCTTCCTTCCTTCCTTCCTTCCTTCCTTCCTTCCTTCCTTCCTTCCTTCCTTCCTTCCTTCTTTCCTTCCTGTTCTCCAAGAGTGTAAGTTACAGAGAATGTGCTGATTTTCATTGGTAAAGGAGTTTGTTTATCAAGATTTTTTCTATAACAAAGAAACAACAGGCTCCGTTACCATCCCTCCTCTGGTAGCTAGAGGGTAACCAGAATTCCTTGTTCCACCTGAGTCATCTCTGGTATTCTGACCCTCCTATTTCAGTATAATCCATGATGATCAGAAGGTTTGCCCTGAGAACTTTATTCTTGTTGAAATTGTAGTCTTGGGCAATTGTAGTTGCTCAAATGATTCTTTAGATCAACCATGGACCAAGAACCTTCTATTCTGTTCTCCAGTTCCTACTCTTTGGTAATGTTGGGCAGTAGGATTGGCTATAGGGTCTCAGTGTCTAATGGCCTCCCTAATCTAGTGAGCTCCTTGGTGGAAACTTTTCAATTTCTTTAGCTCTTCCAGTTTGCCTGACACAGTTCTGGGCACATAATTAAGTGCTTAATATGGATTTATTTGAATCAAAAGGCACAGAGACAGACACCCTGAGGAAGTGACAATTTTATCCATTCAGATGCTTCCATCATTCATGAGCATCCAGATTTGCAAACCCCGCCCTACCTTAAACTGGATGAAATTCAAATTTACATTTTATATTTAAGCGATCATATCTATAGGCAGCCTGTGTGGGTGAATGGAATGCTTTGTAAAATAGACACAGATAATAAAGAGCCAATCATTAAGAGCCAATCTGTTCTGCAATCATTTGTCCAGATCAAGGCTTCATACATACCAAGCATGTTGCATTTGTGGCACATGATTTTACGGGCTTCTTGTTGAAGGAATAATTTCAATGTTCGCAGCAACCTTGGAGAATTTTCATACACTGGAGACATATGGTAGGGCAGGGTCTTTCTTGGCCAGAGCATTTCTATTAAAACAGCTGGAAATGTTTAGCTCTCTATCTAAACCAAATAACAACCCAAGAGCCACAAGATACTTGCACTTAGATTTAAAAAATAATTGGATAATTTGGTTAATGTTAAGCTCTTCTTTATATTGAATATAGGCATGAAAAAATATAACCATATACATATATACATTTTTGGAAGAACCTTGAGCATTCTTCTTTTATCAAGTGGCAAACTCCAAAGGATAGTATAAATCCTCTTGAGCATGCATTACCATATGCAGCTGAAATGTGTTCTTTTTCTTCCCTTCCTCCCTCTCTCCCTCCCTCCCTCTTTCTTTCTCCTGAAATTTAAAAAAAAATTTGAATTTCATTCTTTAAAAGATAAAATTTAAACATACCTTTCAGTTGTCTTTTTGAAAAGCTGTGGATGAAATGAATTCTGATGACTTGTCTAGATCTTACCAATAATCAATATAGACCAGTATTTCCTAATGGATTTCTATCTGTCAGTAAATTTACTAAATTAGGAAAAAAACATATCTTCTTAACATTTTTTCACAGTAAAGGTCAGATTTTCATCTTTTATAACTCATGGTATTCCCCAAGTGATAGAATGAGAATTACACTCTTTTCTTTTTGCTGTTGAAGTACAAATGCAGCATACTGAGATGCATTCTAAAACACCTAGTTGCCATGGTTACAGGATTTCTGCTCCTAGTTTTGAGTTGTCATGTCGTTGTGTCATCTGAGTAGTACGTGAATAATTTTTGAGGGGATGTTTGGAGGACTTTCCCTCCAAATGTTGCTGTGCAAATGTTGTAAAAATGATAGTAGCAAAAGATATTTAGTTTTCCTTTCAGGGAATACTATTTATAGGAGATAAGTAGTCTCTTATTAATGAATAAGCCATACCTAGAGAATACTGTTTTTTTTTCTCCCCTAATTCCCATCTGTTAAAGGAGTCATCAAGGAAACTGTTGTGGAAAAAAAAACCTGAAGAATTTTAAGAGAATTTATGAATTGGGAAGTAGATAAAGGAATAATACAGGGATGCATAGGAGAAAATCATCTCAGGAGTATGTTCCCAGGAAGGATTGACTTGCCTCTACATTCCTCCCCTGCAAACATCTTCCTGAATACCATCTGAATTTTTCCCTCACTGCCTTAATCCCACCAATTAAAGCTAAACTTGGATGAAAAGACACCTCTTTCAAACACTAATAATGATAGGTCACATTTCTATGGTATCTGTGGACTTTCCTCATAATAGCACTGCAAGGTTGGCAATATCCTGCAAGGAGATTACTCTAAAACAGGGACCCTTAACCATTTATGTGTCCTACACCTCTTTGGCAATCTGGTGAAAACTGTGGAGCCATTTTCAAAAATAAATAAGATTATGAAGAAAATAAATGTTATATTGAAATAGTTATCAAAAATTAAAAAAAAAGTTCACTGACCCCAGGTTGAGAAGCTATTCTCTGGAAGAAATGAAGCCATCAGTTATTCACACATTGACATGAAATAGATCACTTAGATATATAGATAATCTGATAATGGGAATATTCGTTCTTTTAAAAATATTTGTTATATAGTTCCATGTGCAGGGCAATCTGTCAACAAATATTTACTAGCATATGTTAGACATTGTAGTAGGTGCTCAGTATTAAAAGAACAAAAGGCAAAAAGATACTTCATTTCTCAAAGACTTCACAGTTGAGGGGGGAAACAACATACAAATAACTATATATGTAAGACATGTATATAGAGTAAATTGTAGTTAATTAGCAGAGGAAGGACTCTTAAGGAAAGTCCAAAAAGGTTTATTTAGGAAGATGGCACTTTAGCTGAGACTTGGAGGAAGCCAAAGAAGTCCGAAAGGGAATGGAAATGAAGAAAGGAATGCTTCAGGTGAAGGAGTGTTAATGAAAATTCCAGGAGTCAGGAAATCAGTGTCCTGTTCAAGAAATGGAAAGGCCAATGTCATTGGGTCAAAAAATATATGGGAATGAGGGTTGCAAAAAGTATAAGAAGATTGGAAAGGGGCCAGGTAATGAGGGCTTTATAAAACAAAACAGAGAACATTGTACTAGGCATTCACCAGACGAGCACAGTTTGTTATTTTGATTGAAAGGAAGAGGTAATAAGT
The DNA here is from genome assembly GCF_902635505.1 of Sarcophilus harrisii. Taxonomy (NCBI): domain Eukaryota; kingdom Metazoa; phylum Chordata; class Mammalia; order Dasyuromorphia; family Dasyuridae; genus Sarcophilus; species Sarcophilus harrisii. The sequence goes on along the minus strand of NC_045426.1, from coordinate 380,571,580 downwards.
ACTTTTGTAATAGGGAATACTTAGGAGAGATGATAGAGGCTTCTGGGGGTTGGTGAAGTTGGGGACTAAGTTTCTAGGGACATTAAAACAGGTAAAGGAGGAAATTGGGGACCATAGGATTGTAGATTTAAGGTTGAAGGAATTTTAGGAAATTGAAGAATTTGGAAAGAAATGCAGAGGGTGTAGCAAAAAAAATAAGTAACTTTGCTAACGATGACTCCCTGACCAGAAAAGAATAAATAAACTCTATCTCATCTTTTTTCTATATTAATGTGGATTTATTACTCCACGCATCTAAAACTTAGGATGGTTCTATCTCAGTATTTACAGTAAAATATGTGTTAAAGACAGTTGTGGACAAACCTAGCAATGTGATTCTCTTTTATAACATTACTTTTTTCCACTGAGTATTGGAGTATTCAGAATGGAGTACAATTCATTGGTTAATTGTATACTGCTTATATTATAAAAGAGAACTACAGAAGAATTTCCCCACTTTAAGCCTCCACCCATTTGTGGTTATTTATTCAAAACTAGAAGAGTAACTTTTCTGGGCTGATCCAAACAAAGCCAGACTTGCTTCAATGATCAGTCTAAAGTAATAGGAATAAGTGATGTTGATGAGGTACTCTGAGACCCCTGGGGGTTGAAACATTAAGCGAATTGCTAAAAAAAATTGAAAGTATTAATCTATCATTAGCAAAATCCCAATTAACTATAATGGCTATTTGGTTCTGATTGAAAATGGATATTGCTATTGCTAGTGCTCCCTCCAGCTTGTATGAACTCCTGTTTGTTTTCCTTCTGATTGAATGTGAGCTGCTTGAAGGCAGAAATTCTTGCATTTGTCATTATATATACCTTTTCTAGCATAATGTCTGGCATATACTAGCTGCTCAAATATTAAATGTGTAGACCAGATTATACCAGTATTTTATTATAAGCATACATTTAAGGCTAATTGTATAAATTGTGAAATGGGATTAGATTATTTATAGGACAATTTTTGATTAATGTGGGTTCAAAGGTATTTGTGGCATGAGAGTTGAAGTCAGGAATATTTATTATATTTATTAAATGCTTATTCTGTATATTATCTACAGGTTTGAAAGATATAAAGATTTAACATATGCTACTGAGGAAGTTCGATCCTAATGTAGGATTTTTAATCTGGGATTTGTGAATTTTTTGTGTTCTTTTTTTTAACATTAAAATAATTTAAATATTTAATATTTAAACATGAGTGTTTTTCTCTATAATTCTATATGCTTGTTTTAATATGACTGGGTGAGTCCCTCAGGGTGAATCTCTCAGCCTAAATTTCCTAATCTGTAAAATGGGGTGAAAATGACACCTGCCTTACGTGACTGTTGCGAGTCAAATGAGATAACATGTAAAGCACTAGACAAGCCTTAAAAATACATCATAAAAGATTTTTATTGTTATTTTTATGAATTTAAAAGCATCATTCTGAGGAATTTATAGACTTCCTTAGACACAAGAATTTAAGAATCTTTTTTCTGGTTATGGCTACAAGACTTGCATACCCAATTGTGATTTTACACATTTGTGACACAGACTATTTGAATAGATCACCTTTTGTACCTAGAAACTCCACCCTGAGTTTCTGATATTCATAGAGTAGGTGCTCAGAGGTGAAAACAAAGTCACATTCTCTATACTTAAATTTGTTCATAATGAACTAATAATATAAAATATAAAAGTAACTATTGTACAAGTTGTAAAATAGGTGACCTTCAAAGAGTGTAGTCCCTACTGTGTCAGAGATGTTCTAGTTTTTAAAGTGTTTGGGGTGGGGTGGGAGGAGGGAAGGAGACAGTATTACGGACATTGAAGACAAATATATATGCTGCGTTCATCAATTTTTGTCATCTTAGCACTTAAAAAAAATTCTTCCTTGTGATAATACACAAAACAAATCCATACATTGGCCTGTTCAAAATTCTATTTCATTCTGCATCTCTAGTTTATGACTAAGTAGGAAGTATCAATTGGTAGGTCCTTGCATTCCTCAGAGTTCTTTATCATTCAAAGTTATTTTCCTTTACAAAGCTGAAGTCATTGTATGAATTATTTTCCTGCTTTATTTTAACTCTTTAGCACTACATGCAAATTATATGAAACTACATTTTTTGCAATTTCTTACAGTGCAATAATACCCATTCATTCATATACTATTATTTTTTTCATCTATTCCATAATAGTGTGCATTATGATTCTCTAAAGTATCTTAATATCATATAAGGTTCTCACTCTAGTTTTTAAACTTTGAACTCCATGAAGGCAGCAGACTATTTTATCTAAATCTTCTCCCTCCCTCCACTCCACCCCCAACTTAGCCTCATGCTCCCTAGATTTCTACCTGAGACTCTTTTTTGGGAAATCAGACTATGGAGGAAAGGATGGCAACGACACGAAGAGTAGGAGATCATACTCCTGCTGCCCAAGATTTACCACTGTTCAGTTGTCTCCCCTGGCTAGCCTGCAAACTCTTTAGGGAAGAAACTGTTTCTCTTTTGTCTTTGAACACCCTTCATTTATCAAAGAAGGCTTTTGAAAATGCCTATTCATTCATAAATTTTAAAAAATGTTGTTTCAACATAGACAAAAATTGCTCTTAATATTGTACTCAAATCACTCAGACCAGGGATAGGCCTGTTAACAATATCTAAAACCTCACAGAGAGACTGTGGTCATAAATCATCCTCTTCGGAGAACTTTGAGATGTTGTCATAAGCATTAGTAGGAAATAATAAGGAATGATAATTATCAGGCAATTGATGTGGCTGGCAATTTATTTATTTTCCTCATTTATTCCTAATAATCTGGACTAAGTTGCTCGTTCTTCTTGATCTCTGTATCCCTCCTTCCAAGTCCTTCAAGATTTCACCTACAGATATTTGATTCTCATGTGTCCACAAGCCCTCCACGCCAGTCCAGTCTCTGCTTCTCACTTACCCTTAATGACTTCCCTGCCCAGTACTACTGGGTTGGCCATGTGGCTACCCTCTTCAGAAACTTAGAATGGTTCCTGATGGAATGGAATAAAAATGCAGACCTTAGCCTAACACTGAAACTCCCCCACTCTTTGACTCCAATCTACCTTTCCAAATCTCACATCACATTATTCCCTTTCATTTATTTTCTGTCCTGGCCAAACTGGACACTGGAGTGGGCCACTCAAAAAATGCTACTGGAATTGAAATGGAGAGCTTGGTGCATTATGGGTACTTGATGCAAGCTTGCTGTCAGCTGCTTCTTTTTAATGTGGTGGCTCACGGTTTCTTGGGCACTCTTAATTTAGAGTAAGGGAGTTTATCCATTCCAATCTGGCAACAATATAGCTATATCTATATATATCTATATAATCTGGCAACTATATATATAGTTGCCAGATTATATATATATATATATATATATATATATATATATTTTTTTTTTAATAAGGTCTCATTTGAAAATTTAGTAACAGCTAGAGCCGGGGTAGGAAATCTTTTTTTTCTGCCAAAGGACATTTGGATATTTATAACATCATATATATATATATATATATATATATATATATACACACATACATACACACATGCATATACATATACATACACACACACACATATATATATATATATATATATATATATACACACCTACATAAAACGTTCCTTCATCATTTATACAATGTTCCTTCATCATTTGCCACTCTTGAAATTTTCTAAGTCTGCTCTGTTGTGTCAGTGTGGTCTTAGGGGGTTCACTTACCCCTTTCCATCTGATGCTAAATATTCCTCTTTTCCAATGCTTTCTTTCTGTATTGGGAAAAACCAGACAACTAACCAATCATGTAATTTCACAATGCTGATCCTCTATCTCAGGAGTGGGGAACTTCAGTTGATGATGGTTAAAAACTAGGTTGAACAACTTCCCATTGCTTGAGTTGTATAGGTTAAAATTTTTTTTATGGCTCGTGAATGATGTTATAAATATCTAAATGTCCTTTGGCAGGAAAAAAGTTCCCTACCCCGGCTCTAGCTATTACTGAATTTTTAAACAAGGCCTTATTAAAAATCTCTTCTGCTGTTCTATAGATGAGATAGAGGGATGTAGGCTAGATAGTAGTGTCATTAGGTGGAAACACAACTGAATGAATTGTGGGACTGAAAGATCTGTCATTAATAGATTACTATAGGAATAGACAGAACTGTGCTATTAAACAGTGTTAATAATAATTTAGATAAATTGTTGGTTGACATGTTTAATCCAGTTTGTAAATGACACAAAACTGAGAGGTATTGTTGACTTTTTTGCATTTATATGATAAGGAAACAAAAATATCTTCATATACTGAAATGTGGTCAGATCTAACAATATTAAATTTAATCTAGATAAATATAAAATGTTACTCCTGATTTAAAAACAACAACAACAACCACCAAGTATAGTACAAGACAGGAGATTTGGGATAGCTAGAAGTTCTCTTGAAAAAAGACTCTCAGATCAGTGAGAAGCAAGCTGTATATGGGTCAACATCATGACATGAGGGCCAAAAGAATGAATGTTGAATTAACTTTAGGCTGCATTAAAAGAGACAGTGTCCAGAAATAGAGTAAGTGATAGTTCTTGTGTACTCTGGCCTGGTTTTTAATCTAGATTATTTTAATCTGGGTATATTTTAGGCAGGTCACTGATGAGCCAGGATGTTGAATAATGATAATTTATGTTCTTATGGTGTCATAATGGACTGGAAAGTGCTTCACAACAATGTGACATAATTAACATAGGTATTGTTGTACCTGTTTTATCAATGAAGAAATTGACGTGCTGATAGTTTAAATGACTTAGCCATGATCATGTACCATATAAGTATCAATACTGGGTTTCAAATTTGGGTATTGGGACCAACCTAGCATTCATTCCACTAACTCACATTTAAGAACCTGAGTCAGTTTTATGCTGAACTACATGATCCCTGTGATTCTATATATATTTATTTTTCCTTTCCTAGCCTTTATTCTATCGCTTTTAATATCCTCCAGCACCAGCCGTTTCCTTTTGCCATGTGTTTTCCACTCCTACTACTTTAATTAAATTTTTTTTCTCTTTAGTTACTTCTCAATGACTTCCCAATTGTCAAAGACAGAGGCTTTTTTTTTTTTTTACTTTAGTTTCCTTGACCTTTCAGCAGCTTCACCTTCTGTCCTCCCCACCCCTTCTTTGTGAAGCTCCTTCCTTGGTTTTCAGAATATTGTTCTATTTGTTACCTAAATTTTGTACTTTTGTGATTTGCTATTTCATCACATGTATAGATCAAAAAAATTCTAATTTCTACCCCTGATTAACAAACACCTTGTTATGTTTATGAGATCAAAGGATCATGGGTTTGGAGTTGGAAGACATTTCAGAGATTATCTAGTTCAACTGTCTCATTTTATAGATGAGGAAACTGAGGTCTATGAAGATGAAATCACCAGCTCAAGATTATGAAGGTGGGTGGTATTGTGGATAGAGTGCTGGACCTGGTGTCATTTTCCTAAAATCATATATGACATCAAATCTAAATTAGCTATGTGACAGTAGGTAAATTATTCAATTCTGTCTGACTCAATTCTCTCATCTGTAAAATGAGCTGGAGGAGGAAATGGCAAGTGTCTTTGTTGTGAAAACCCCAAATGGTGTAACAAAAAGTCATACATGACTGAAAACAGCTGAGTGACAAAAACCAGCCATTTTAGGATTTGAATTGAGCCATTTGGGCAGCAAATCTTCTCAGTGAGTTGCTGGGGATGGACTTCTTTGATTGTTCATGATAGTGATTATGTGATATCCTTACAATAGCTGGTTTTGTAGTTTTATCTAAGCTTTTTGTTTTCTTATTCCCATTTAAAATTTAGTGTTAAGCCCTCTTGATCAGATGGGCAAGTTTGTAGAATTCTTCCCTTTTAGTCTTTGAAGGGCACCATTCATTGCTAGGAATAGTTGCAACAATCACAGAAAACAAATCTATCTCATCAGCACCATCTTCCTACATAGATGTTCACTTCCTACAATCTCCTTTCTCTTCCATAATTTCGGCCATCAAAAGTCAGAAGAGATTAAAAAAGTAAAATAAACTAAATACCATTTGTGTCCTTAAGCTTTTCACTTTTCTGCTTCAACCTTTAGTCTCTAGAGACTGTCCTAAGTTGTTATAACTGCATAATTTGTTTCTATCTAAAACAGCAAAAGTAAATAGAGACAGTGATCTTTGTTGAATCTTGGGATATGTGTTAGACAGAATACTAAGGCTGGAAAGAGCCATAGAAAACATCAAAGTTAGGGATTTCTGTTCCCCTTTTTTTTATTTTTGGCATGATAAGCTCTTTTTACAGTTTGATGAAAGGTATGACTATGGATTTATTTTTATTATTATTTTTTATTTTTTTATTATTATAGCTTTTTATTTACAATATATATGCATGGGTAATTTTTCAACATTGACAATTGCAAAACCTTTTGTTCCAATTTTTCCCCTCCTTCCTCTCACCCCCTCCCCCAGATGGCAGGTTGACAAATACATATTAAATATGTTAAAGTATATGTTAAATACAATATATGTATACATTGGACTATGGATTTAAATGGGTTTAAATAGAATATATAATATTACAAAGGAAACTAATTGTATTGAAATACAGATAACAGAGTATTTTATGAAAACAAAAAAACAAGGTCATAGACCCTAGGTTAAGATTTAATACAACCCTCTCATTTTCCAGATGAAGAGACGGAAACTCAGGGAAATGAAGTGATTTATTCCAGGGTACAGAGTTAGTTTGTAGGGGAGCCAGGACCAAAACATAAATCTTCTGACTTCTATCTCATTATTCTCTACATGACAACAAATTACATCTTCAACAAATGATAACTTTTCTTGTAGTTTGATGTTCTTGGATGCGTCTTTATCTCCTAAATACCCATTCCTTGTGAATTTATGTATATGTTGGCAACATCAGACTTAGGATTCTTTACTTGCTATGCCTCCTAAATATTACTTTCATCAGGATAGCACATCTTCAGATTTATTATACCGAGTTTGTTCACAACTTCCTTTATATTTTTTATTAAAGAGGCATCAGTCACTGTGATATACCTTTCTCCCAGGAATAGATTCCTTCTATCCATTAATGATTATGAGCACTTGTTAGTGGATGGGGGTTGATAGATTGATGCTTTTTATTCAAAATGTCCAAAGTCACTCTCCTTGAGAAGAGTCTTCTATCTGGGGCATTTGTAAATGAATACCTTCCATTCTTACATTACTATTTATTGATTAATCTAATCCATTAATATAGTATTATACATATGATGAAGCATTCTAACTAGTATGACAAGTTCTGAAAAAGATGTCACTTATCTTTTCCCATTTTTCTTTGGCCTCTTTCCAATTCCCATTGGATGCCAGTGTGTTGATTCATGTGTCTATTCTAAAACGGACCAGTCCTTATATTCTTTTGGGTGGAATGGAATTTACTGTGCACATAAATTTACCTTCTTTTCCTCTTGGATTGTTGACTAACCAGGTACGGTGTTAGATTTTTTGAAGGTTAAAAAAAATAAAAGAAATTTACATGATAATTTTGTTATATATTTGAAAGGAATAGCAAGTTATACATATTTACTATGTAGATATGTGCCACCATATTTTTTATGGTATTATGCTATGGAAATTTTTGTTTTGTTCCATAAATTAAAAATAAAATAAATTTTAAAAATAGAAAAAAATGTTCAATATAAGTTTATTCCTTTGGCTTGTTGGTTTAGTTCCTGATCAAGAATGAAAGGGTAGAACAAATTTGTAGTACTACTTCATATCTATGTCTCTTTTTGATTGATTTCAGTTCTTCAAGTCTTATTTCATAGATTTCTGTTCCAACATCCCCTGGTTTAGTTCACTTTTAGGGGAGCCTAGTATCATGGGATTTTAGAAATGGAAATGATCTTAGCAATTATTAAGCCCAACCCTCTCATTTTACAGATGACTGTGGTCCAGTTGTATTTATAGTTCAGCTGTAGTTGTCCTCTTAGTATTACATTTCAAAGATCTAATGCTAGAAGGAACCTTAGATATCTTCTAGGAGAACCCTTTCCTCCTGCAGATGAAGAAACAGACATCAAAGAAGTTTCACAGACTTTTGCAAAGTCAGCTAGTAAGCTTTAGAGACAGGAATTAAAGCCAGGTTTTCTGAATCCAGAGATAGTATCTTTTCCACTGTCCTATATCCTGTAAATCACTTTAGTAATATTTCTAAACATGTTCATATACATATACACATGTATATATGTATACAGTATGTATATATCAGGGATTTGTATGCACAGATGTGCAGATGCATGTATACATATACATGCACAAGTATGTAGAAGAATGAAGGTATGCATATTTATGTTTTATTTACACACATATGTATGTATGTAAGTACACATACAGATGCTTCAACTAGTAATATGTATATTTCCAGGTCATCCCTGTATGTTTATTAGCTAATACTTGGAAATCTCAGTGAGTCACTAGGATTCTTAACCTGGAGTGTACAGACTCCATATGTTGTCTATGGATAGATTTCAGGTAGTCCATGAATTTGGATGGGAAAAATTATATCTTTATTTTTATTTCAGACTCCTTTTTTACTAAAGCCTTTTATTTTCAAAACATATGCATGGATAATTTTTCAACATTGACCCATGTAAAACCTTGTGCTCCAAAATTTCCTTCCTTCTCTCCACCCTCCCCTAGATGGCAAGCAATCAACTGTATGTTAAACATATTAAAATATATGTTAAATTCAATATATGTATACATATTTATACAATTATCATGCTTCACAAAAAAAATTAGATCAAAAAGAAGAAAAATGAGAAAAAATGCAAGCAAAGAACAACAAAAAGAGTGAAAATGCCATGTTGTGATCCACACTTAGTTTCTACAGTCCTTTCTCTGGGTGCTGATAGCTCTCTTCATCACAAGATCACTGGAACTGGTTGAATCATGTCATTGATGAAAAGAGCCACATACATCAGAATTGATCATTGTATAACCCTGTTGTTGCTGTGTACAGTGATCTCCAGGTCCTGCTTATTTCACTCAGCATCAGTTCATGTAAGTCTCTCCAGGCCTCTCTGAAATCATCCTGTTGGTCATTTCCATATTCTTCTAATAGTTAGCTATAGGGTCCTCCTAGTGTTCTGGTTTTCTTCTAGCATTTGAAAGATGCTAGTAGAGCACTCTGGCTGATCACATATTCTGACTATTCCTACTATTGTCCCCCTCCTGCCATTTAATTTATTTTTGGACACTAATAAATTATTGGTGGAGTTGTGAAGTAATCCAACCCATTCTGGAGAGCAATTTGGAACTATACTCAAAGAGCTATAAAACTGTGGATATTTTTTGATCCAGCATTGTTATTACTGGGCTTATCTCCCAAAGAGATCCTAAAGGAGGGAAAGTTTGTGCAAAAAATGTTTGTGACAGCCTTTTTTGTAGTGGCAAGAAACTGGAAACTGAGTGGATGCCCATCAATTGCAGAATGGTGGAATAAATTATGATATATGAATGTTATGAAATATTATTGTTCTGTAAGAAAGTGTCCCAGTTTTCCCACATTCCCTCTAACATTCATCATTACTTTTTGCTGTCATCTTAGTCAATCTGAGAAGTGTGTAGTGGTACCTCAGAGCTGTCTTAATTTTCATTTCTCTGATCAATAGTGATTTAGAGCACCTTTTCATATGACTAGAAATAGTTTTAATTTCTTCATCTGAAAATTCTCTGTTAATATGGACAAAGTCACAGATGGGTAAGGATGGCTGGGTTGCTATCTGTATCATTGTAGGGAATTTCCAAAGGGAGCCCATAGGGTTGATATCTCTTGATACTAATAACTTGTTTTTTGTTTTTTTTTAAAGTAGTCTGAGTACTTAAATTTTAGGTCATTAATACCCAAATGTTATGAGTTAAAGAATAAAGGACTGTGGTTAGGTATTATTATGTTACTCATTTATATATATGAGTACCTTATAAAGTGAATGTTTGTAAGTTGGGGACAATGCCTGTATTTAATTTAAAGCTTTTTTTTTTTTTAATCACTGATTAGTAGAAGAAACAGCAGTGCTTCTGTCCACTCTTCTTTTTGATTTGTTGAGGGTTGCTTTCTCCATTTTGAAAGACTGAAGATAAGAACTAAAACAACTTTTATTATATTTGGTAAGAAATGTAAAAATGATGTTTTGTTTTAGGAAGTTGTGCTCAAGAGCATTGTCTTTGCTTGCTCTGCTGGTCATCTTGAATCTGAGTTCTTTTCTACTGTGTATTTAGAAGGAACCACAATGTTTCAGAAAGCTGAAAGATTCATAGTTGCATAGCAACCAAAGCACCATTTCAGCAAAAACAGAGCCCAAGCCTTTTTAGAACTGACCAACTGAAAAAATCCAGACCATTTTTGTGGCACTGTTTAAAACTACTAGGGCCCAGTGGAACTCAAGAACCCTGTGATGAGCATCATTTTAGAGTCAAAAGACGTTCTACTGAAAATTGTTATTTTAATGGAAGGAACTTTTGGTGTTTCCTTTCAAGACCCTTTATAATTAGCAAAGTACTATTATTATTGCCGTAGAATTTTCTTTTTAAATTTGGCTTGAATTTAGGAAATCAGAGCTCTGGCTTGGTCCATTGATACTGGTTAATATTCCTGCTGTGTGCAGCCTAGTAACTTGAGCTGGATTTGGCAATATATCGGTCAGTCCTGGGGCTAGGTTGATGATAGACATTACATAAGTATTACAGTTTCTGGAATTTTTGTTAGCTATAGATATAAGAAACTCTGGAAAAATCAATTTCAAAATGGACATAAAAGATTTAATTACTTTTTATCAAGGAGATTTCCTGTTTAGTTGTTTTTTTAGGTATATCTGATTCTTTATCACCCCACTTGGAGTTTTCTTGGCAAAGATACTGGAGTGTTTTTCCATTTCCTTCTCTAGCTCATTTTACAGAGGAGGAAACTGAGTTAAACAGGGTTAAGTGACTTGCCTACATTCACATAGCTAGTAAGTGTTAAGTGCCTGAGGCCTGATTTGAATTCAGGTTCTCCTGACTCCAAAGTGGGTACTCTATCAATTTTATCATCTAGCTGCCCCACTTTTTTAATCAAGGAAACTCTGAGATAGTATTTATTAGGTTTAGAGTAAGAAAACCTCATTTTGATGCCTTACTCTACTATCTGTCTCCTTGGGCAAGCATCTTAGTCTCTTTGTGTGCTTCAGTTTCCTTTTCTATAAAATGGGAATAATAATAAATAGGTTTAAGGACTCTATCAAAAAGATAAGAGATAAGACAAGAATGTTTTGATAAGTTAAGGTAAAACACAAGAATGTTTTGTGACTGTACAGTCTTGTATAAATGGAAACTTTTATTGTTAATTCTGTTGTGAAATCAGTTAATTTTATTCATGAAATGTCAACTATAAATTGAACAAAATTAAGGATCAGCATATTGAGTTGAGTGATTTCTTTTTGTCTTAAAAGATGGAGATAATAGTACATACATCTCCCTCCCCCACCCTCCCCCAATCTTCTACATCTCCTCATCTCTTCACCTTTCCACAGCTACCTCCCAGCATACTCTCCCACATCCTTCATACCTCCCTTCACACCCCACCACAATCTCCACACCTCCTCCCCACCACTCCTTGATAAATAAATCCTTTGAGTATTGGTGACTTTTTAACAAAATCAGCCTTTGGAGCTAGATCTTACTCTCAGTGGCTGTGGTAGCTTAGTAGAAAAATGCAATGAAACTGTGTGAGACAGGAACTTGTCCAGGTAGAGTTGAAAGGCTATTTCAGACTATATAGCTTGCTCACCTGGAAGGATGCGGGTATGTGACATCCAAACCTCAGATATGAAACCTGCATGTTACTGGCTGTTTTGAACTCAGCCTAGAGAACAGGGAGAGGAAGACCATTCAGAAGACAAGAATTTGAAATGTGATTCTGATAGAGAATTCTGTCTTCAGAATCCACACTCCTCATTAAGAAATTTTACTGTGTATAGCAAAAGTAAAGGACATTGACTTAGAATTGTCGGTTTTTTTCTTTTAAATTTCTGAAGAACAGTATTAAAAATACTGTTACTAAAGCTAGTCTATATTTATCTCAATTCCTTTCATACAGATGAAGTCGAGGGGTTATTCATATATTTAATTGAAGGCACAAAGGATCACTTTATCTTACATGGAACCTGCAGCTCAAACTATAGTAGTCATTAAATAGTCCCTTGTAACTCTCCACCTCTCTGGATTAAAGCACAAAGAGAAGAGTATAAATTATCCAGAAGATGAGATATCATCCTTTCTCTTGTTATTTATTAAGTCTGCTTCTGTCCTGTCTGTTTAAGTGGATTGTCTATCACAAGGGTTGTAAAAAGAATCCCAGAGTGACCTTGTGTCCCCTTTCTGTAAAGAGCCTGTCTACTTCCACAGAGAAAATTAGGCTGCTTAATGATCCACCTTGACCCTTTTACAGAGAGTGACCATGCAATTATAAATCTGAAACAGTGATAAATATTTGTTGTTGAATGTAACTCAATAATGGAAATGTGAAAGAGCCTCTTTTCTCATTCTATCATTAATTTCTTCATCAGTCCTTACTATCTTCACCCCCTAAAATCCAGGCTGCAGATTTTATAGTGCTAAACTTCTTAAGTCATGCAACTTGATCTCAAATCCTCTTAGGCTGCTATTATCACTGTTCCTAAACCCTTCCCACCAACCCACTGTTAGTGCTGCAATTTGAGTCTCTGTTATAGTCCTACAACTTTGTCTGCTGTCCTAGACTGCCCTGAGAGTGTCATGGCTACTGAAGCCCAGAACAAAGAAAAGGAATTCTAGCCAATGCATTGCTATGGTATGGTCAGAATTTTGTCCACTGCAATATCAGTAGTAGAATTCTTGAAGTGCATGATGGAGAAAAAAATCTCTGGTACCCAAAGAATCATTTATGGAAAAGATTGATAGTAGAATCTATTATAGAGCATTGAGTTATAAGGCATGGTACTGGATGAAGGACTGTCTTCATAGAAAAGTCTACAGTTACTCCCATATCCACTTTCTGAGTTATAATTGAAATCTAGTGAGTAATAATGGATTCTGAACTTCTCCCAAGGTATAATTCAGAAGCTGCAACTCCACTCAGAATTATGGTGATATACTTGAGGGACTGTGGGTGTTTCTAATGTTATTGGATGAGATTCCTTTCCCCCTCAGTTAATATCTCCTCAATAGCATTGAAGCCAGGAATTAGAATCCCACTATCAATTTAATCTATTGATAGTTTTTCAATATCATTGCTAACCAATTAACATCCAATGTCAAGGGATACTACCTGAAAAGATATAGCAAGAACCAAAGTAAAAAAAACACTCTTCTCCAAATATACTACTAATTCTTAGCCTGATCAAGTTTGCTTTTAGAGGTGCCATAGCTTTTGGATGTGCTGGTTGATGCCTTGTCTATAGGACCCCGTGTCTTAATTGCTGGCTAAATTCACTCCTATACTTTGCTGGGTCAATTAGATCACTCCTCAAGATTGGTTCCTTCCTGAGCTTGCTACTGGATCTGTAGGGGCTCTTTCAAGCTTTTCAGATCTAATTAAGTCCTGTAAAAAAGGAAATAAGATACAAATGAGGGCAGCCGTGTCCCAAAAACAACACTACCTTTGTCACACACAGTTTTATAGCCTATTGGGCATAGTTCCAAATTGCTTTCTAGAATTTTTGGATCAGTTCTCAACTCTACCATTTTTCCACCTCCCCTCCAGTATTTGTCATTTTCCTTTTCTGCTATATTAACCAATCTAATGGTTGTGAGGAGGTATTAAAGAGTTATTTTTGTTTGCATTTCTCTAATCAATAGTGATTTAGAGTATTTTTTTCCATATTGACGACAGATGCTTTGATTTCTTCATCTAAAAACAGTTATTAAAATGACAAAGACTGATGTCAACATAGTCCACAGCACATTTTCTCTTTTCAAAGGACACATTTATTTTTACCATTTGCTTACATTCTCTAGGCCAGAAAGAAATCATCAGGAATATTTCCCATAATATCATGGTGATTTAAATTTAAAATATTTTTCATTTTTATATATTATTATGGCCAGAGAAGACATCAACAATTATGAACATTTTAACACACAAGGAAGAGAAAGAGAAATTTGTATTGAAAACTCTGAACTTCTGTTGCACAATTTTAAAAAGTATATTTGTTAAATTAAACACAATTGTCTATCTCCTTTTGAACTTCCTTCAGCTCTCTTCTATTTTAGATATTTCATTGATGCTCTTTTCCTTCTTTTTAAAAAATCACTATTCCTACCCACCACTTCTCTCCACTTTCCACAATTCCCTCTTCTACAAATAGAAACCCTTTCCTATAAGAAAATAAATATCATTAAGCAAAACAGATCCATACACATGGTTTATATATGTATGTATGTATGTATCATTCTGCATGGTGCATTTTTGCTAAGTGACAGGAAGTGTGTTTTATTATCAATCTTATGAAGTCATGATTAGTTACTGCACCGATCATAGTTTTTAAGTTTCAGAGTTTTTGATTTTACATTATTGTAGTTATTCTAAAAATTGTTCCACTGCCTCTTCGTCAGTTCATATAAATCTTCCCAGGTTTCTCTAAACCTATGCTTTCAAAAGTTTTTAATAATACAATTATATTCTGTTACATTCCTATACTGTAGCTTGTCTAACTGTTTCCCATTTGATGTACACTTGATTGTTTGTTTACAGGTTGTTATGATATTTAGCATTCTTTGACACCCTTTCCCATCCTTTGCCATTGCTACTAAAGAAGCTGATGGGGACCTCATAGGGATGTGAGGGGATTTTGCATGGCCACATTGCACACTGATGATAAACTTCTTTGTTCTTATACAGATCTGTCATTGGAAAGCAAATAGTTGCTAAGGCTGTACTATAGATATACAAAGTATATAAAAAGGAATACAAAGTAATTTCAAGAGTGAGCATTACCAGGGAGGAGAGGGGATTAGAAAAAACTTTGTGTAGAAGATGGTACCTCAGTTGTACTTCAAAGAAAGTTAGACATTAATTCTGTGACATCCAAGAGAGGAGAGAGGCAGAACAAGCTCTGCAAAGTCATGGAAGAATGACTAATCATTCCGGCTGGATTGGAATAGAAGAAAGCAAATAAATAAGACTTAAAACATCAGTAGTAGTCAGACTGTGGAAGGTCTTAAATGCCATATTAGACTCTTTCTATTTTATCCTAGGGACAATAGGGAGCCACTGAGGATTTTTGAGTAGAAAAGTGACATGGTCAGACCTTTCTTTTAGGACTATCAGTTTTGCATTTGCATGAAAGATGGATTGGAGTAGGGAGAGACTAGAAACAGAAACACCAATTAGAACATTATGTAAGTATGAGAAGCTAAGTTAAGGGCTATGTGAATAGAAAGAAGGGGACATAAGGAAAGATGTCATGGAGACAGAAGTGACAAAACTTGGCAACTGATTGGATGTGGGATTCGAAGAGAGTAATAAATCAAAGTTGACTTGAAGGCTGTGAGCTATTGGCCAACAATTTTTATGGAATGATTCCTTGCTCTAATATTTTTTACATCTTGGATTAAGTTTTGGATTTCTATCAAATATTTATTTAGTATGTATGAAGACCTGTTAATAGATTCTAGTATTATGTTACAGTGATCCCTTTCCTGTTATGTTTTATCTGATACCAGATAGACTTTTTTTTCCCTCTGAGGCAGTTAGGATTAAATGACTTGCCCAGAGTCACACAGTTAGTAAGTGTTAAGTATCTTGAGGTCAGATTATAACTCCAGTTCCATTAACTTCAGGGCCAGTGAGTGCTCTATCCACTGTGCCAACGAGTTGCCCTCAGATAGACTTTTATATTTTTTCTCTCACTTTTAAAATTTTTTATTAATAACTTTTTATTTTCAAAATACACGTAAAAATAGTTTTCAACATTCATCTTTGCAAAACCTTGTGTTCCATTTTTTCCCTCCCTTCACCCACACCCTCCTCTAGACACCAAGCAATTCAATATAGGTTAAACATGTGCAGTTCTTCTAAACATATTTCCACATTTATCATGCTGCATAAGAAAAATCAGATCAAAAAGGATTACATTCATATACCATAATTTATTCAGCTATTCCCCAATTTATGGACATCCACTCAGGTTCTAATTCCTTGCCACTACAAAAAGGCCTGCTACAAACATATGGATCCTTCTCCCTTTTTTATGATCTCTTTGGAATACAGACCTAATTGAGACACTTTTGGGTCAAAGAGTATGCACAGTTTGATAGCCTTTTAGGTGTAATTCAGAATGGTTGGATCAGTTCACAGTTCCACCAACAATGCAGTAGTATTCCAGTTTTCCCATATTTCCTCCAACATTTATCATCATTTTTTCCTGTCATTGTAGCCAATCTGAGAGATGTGTAGTGATATTTCAGAGTTGTGATTAATTTGCATTTCTGTAATCAATAGTGATTTAGAGCATTTTTTTTATGTGACTAGAAATGGTTTTAATTTCTTCATCTGAAAATTGTTCATCTCTTTGACCATTTACCAGATAGACTTTTAAAGCTTATTTTGTCATATATTTTGAAATTTGCAGGACAGTTGCCATTTCCTCAATCCCTTAGTCTATAGTTTCTCTTAATATTTCATTCATTTTCCTTTATGAATTTTATCATGTATTTCACTTTACAAAGAAAATTACTATTTTTTATAGCTTTTGTAATGAATTTATAACACAACTGGGAAAGTATTCACATTTTTTACTAAATTAGTTTCATCTAAGCATTTGTAAGAGATAGCCCTTAAGCTGTTCAATTATTCTTTATTTTCTATTAAATTCTGGATTTTCTTTCAATAGGTCTTGTGTGTGTTATTGTTAATGTAGAATGTTTGAAATTTTGTATTTTTGTAAATGTTATTTCTCATAAGTTTTTCTGATTTTTGTTGAGATAATTAAATGCATATTATTTCACACTTCATTATCTGATGAAGTAATTTATTACTTCAACTTTTTATATCTTTTTTATTTTCTAGATTTGTGATCTTGTCTTCTGCAGATGGAGATATTTTAAATATTCATTAGTGATATTGATCCATATTTTTTTTAGTCTTATTTTTTCCAGGATTGTGCTAGAAATATCACACTTGCCTGATCTTTTTTCTGTATGTAGAAAGTTTACACTGAAGATTTGGAAGAATTAATTTCTCAATCTGTCTTTTTTTTCTGGGATATCTATAATTATTTTAATGACCTCTCTGATACTTTTTGAGATTGATGTTTTTATGCTATTTTTTCTTATGATGCCAAGTATTTCCTCCCAAATTTATAGGATTATCGATATAGATTATCAATATAAAGCCGAATTTCAAAAATCATCTAACCTAACCCCTTCATTTTGCTGGTGAGAAAATTGAGACTGAAAGAGGTTGAATGTTTAATGTAACACAAGTATTAAGTAGGCATCATAGGAGGGCTTTGGACCAAGGACCCTTACAGAATTAAGAATGAACAATCAATTCAAAGATACTGGCTGTCTCATTGTTTGAGGTCACATAGGAGTTAAGTGGCAGACCCAAGATTAGAACTCAGAGCCTTTTAGATCTAAATCATGTGTTCTTTTTGATGCAGACTATCTCACAAACAGTTGCCTGAAATACTGAAATTGGATTACTTAATAGACAGTTCCTAAAATGGCAATTCTGGAAACAATTTAAAATGAGAGTGTGTAATAAATTGGGTTCATTGTTTTTTGGTGGTAGAGGATGCTAAGAATCTTAATGATTTGGAACCAAAGTGAGCTATGTCAGCTGGAATATGACTGAACAAATTATGGTATCTGTGTGTAATGGAATAGAATTGTATCATAAAAATTTTTGATGAAAGCTTAAATTTATAAAAAATCTGGGAAGATTTACACAAATTGATGCAGAGTGAAGCAAACAGTGCTGATAGGACAATTATGTATTAACTAAAATTATTTAAAATTAAAGAACTTTGAAAGATTTAAGAACTTTGATCAATACAATGATTTATCATGACTTCAGATATGATATAGATATATATATAATATAGATAATGCAAAGTATTTTCAAATAAGAGAGAGCATTAACAATTGGGTGGGGTGATTCAGGAAAGGGTTCATAAAGGAAACTCTACCTACCTCTCTTCCTTCAGAGGGTCTGATTGTTCTGTTCTTCCCTAACCAAATCCTCTTAATTTCCCTTGCCTTCAGAAATAGTTGTTTCCACAATTATGCTAAAACTGATGAGTATGGTATGAAGAGTACAAAGAAACTATTCAAGAACAGGTTCCTGAAATCAAGCTCAATTAATAATGGTAGTAGAAAATAGAATCATAGATTAACTAAAAATCATTTTCCATTTTCGTAAAACATTATTTGGATGATTTTTAAAAAGTGAATTCTTTTAAAAATATTATTTGTTTAATAATGTGAGTGTGGATATAGCAGTTTTCTACTGTATATATTGTGATTGTCTATACCAACATATTTGGTACTTACAATTTATTACCTTTTTTATGGAAACACTAACTTTCCCAATTAGATTATAAATTTCTTAAGGGCAAGAGCTGTTTTATGTCTCATTGTGTCTTTTATAGACCCTAGTACAAAATGGCAAAGTAGAAATTTTATTAGAAAGATAAGTCCATAGATTTGAATTCTGGATTGGCTATTTACTTGCTTAGCTTTAAACAAGCCACTTACTAATTACACTGAATAGTTATGTATGAAGTAAAAAGTACTTTTAGCTTATCCCTGTTGCTCTAGATCAACTGTTTTGGAGATTCAGGACAGCTTGGAATAAAAAACCCTTAGAAAATCCTTTTTTTCTATAAACATTAGCTTTACTTCAGATGGATACTAAAGGCTTGTTTACAATTTATCTGTGAAATAAACAAACAAACTCTTCATTTGTCCTTTTGTCTTCCATATGAAATAATATTTGTAGGATACTTTGCAAACTTTAATTATTATATAATATCCAGTATTATTATTCTGGAACTTTTAAAATTCAAAATGTTTTAGTAGAAGAGATTTCAGTTTTAATGCAAATTCACCAGAATATAACTTTTAAAATGTTTAACTAGAACATAATAAGATTTTTAAAAAGACAAAAGTTGTTGGGTTTTTTCCCCAATAGCAGATTGTATCAATCCATAAGTCTTACATATGTTTTTCTTTTATAGCTTGATGATTGCACACTACAGCTCTCTCATAATGGCACATATTTGGATTTGGAATCAACTTTAGCTGAGCAAAGAGATGAACTGGAAGGTTTCCAGGAAGATGCTGGGTAAGTATTGTTCTCAATATATTTGATAAAATATCATGTTATCATGGGGAATATGTATTACATTTATGAACATGAATTTTAAATTTAGTGCATTGAAATGGTGAAAAGAAATGTCTAAGGCCCTACCTTTATTTGTTTCATCACTCATAGTTACTGGAAAGAAGAATAAACACAAAAGATAAGTAGCCTCCATGGCTTAGTTGGGTTAGTTTGGGATCAGTTTTCTCTTGTTGTATGACAGAAAGTTATGATTTCTGAAGTAATTGACTGTAAGTTATTCTGGAAAAATTTATTATTTCAATAATGGTTTCAAAAAGTACATAGAACTTTCATATTTATTTTTTAAAAAGCTGATTTTTACTGATTTTACATGTAATTACATGTAATTTTTAATTTACATGGTGTTTTGCATTGAAATTATCATCTTGATTTATATTTTTTGATCTACTAATTATATATAGCAATAATGACAATACTAATTAGTGTTATAATGTAATAATAGCTAACATTTATATGATAATATATGCCAGTCATGTACTAAATGCCTTAATTATTATTTCATTTGATACTCTAGTTATCCTAATTTTGTAGATGAGAAAACTAAGGGATTAAGCGACTTGTAGAATGTAATACAATTAGGAAGTGTCTGAGGCTAGATTTGAAATCAGATCTTTCTTACTCCAGATCTGGCCTTCTAGCCACTGGATCTTTTAGTTCATTTTTAAAAAAATGAAACTTTATTATTTTTTTTTTTATGAAAAAACATTCCGATAGTCTTGTATTTCAGCATAAAGGCCATACCTGATTTCCTCTATCCTTGCTTTAAGTGAACCATTTTTCTTTTCTTGAAGTGGATATGCCATGAGTGACTGTGAAATACTGCTCCAAACTAAGGGTATTGTTAGTTGTTGAGTCTAGCTTCCCTATAACTTTATTGGAGTCCCTGGAGAGTTCTTGTTTGCATTTATTCTTTTGAGATATCTCCTGCCTGGCATTGGAAGTCTTTATGCTTCCTTTTGGTCCATGTCCTAGGTATTGATTTAATCCAGTCAACTCCAATAAGCATTTATTAAGCACCTACCAAGTGTCAGTTATTGTGTTAAGCTGAGTCATGACTCCTAATGATTCCTCAAGAACTTTACAGTCTAATAGAGAGAGACCACAGGGAAGAAGGGAAGGAAGAAAGACCATGAAATAACCAGCGAGGGGGCATCTTGTTCCATGGAGTTGAGACAAGGTTCAACAGATGCCAAGTGAGTGAATCCAAAAGTCCAATTGCTGCACTCCATAAAGAAAGGCAATGGGAAGACTTTGGTACTGTACCCTCCAATAGATAGGAGAGGCAGTAGAGGGAGACGGTGTCGGTAAAGGCTTGAGGTACCAGCATGGTGATTAGGGGAGATTTAATAGCACAATGAAAATCTTAAAGAACTATATAAATGTAGGATGTTATTATTTTTTTAAAATTAACTTTCCAACTGTCTAATAGTTTTCAAACAAATAATATAGTAAAAGTATGAATATGTAGACTATGCCGCAAATATTGTAGCATAAAACTTATTTCTGTGGCAGATAGGATAAAATATGTAGAAAATAGATGACACATATAATGAAAGAAGGTGTGAACAGAAACTCTCAATAAACTATGTCTGTTGCACTTTTTTTGGGGGGGAGGGATTGTTAATGATTCTCTAATAATCAAGCCTAGTGCTCTTTTCTCATTTCCTCATTCTCTCCATGGCTCAGAGGGCTCCCTCTTTTTTGTGTCTAGGGTCTCTATTGCTGTCATCCAAGGTATCCTCTATTGCCTGCTCCCATCAGGAGCCACCACATGGCTCTGATGCAGGTTGGTCCATGAGAGCAGAGAGGACAATACAAAAATGGGGGTAGGAAACTACCTTAGTGATGTCACTTCCAACTGAAATTTGAGTTCATATTTGCTTTTCCTACTTTAAAAAGGTGCTATTGGGGTAGCTAGTTGGTGTAGTATATAGAGCACCAGCCCTGAAGTCAGGGGGACCTGAGTTCAAATCTAGCCCCAGACACTTAAAATTTCTTAGCTGTGTGACTCTGGGAAAGTCATTTAACCCCAGTTGCCTCAGCAAAAAAAAAAATGCTATTGAAATCAAATGAGATGACTTTTAAAAATGTACTTTGAATTTTTAAAAGTCCTTCAGATATTAAAATAATTAATAATAATAATAAGCCATACTAATATGATTTCCTTTTGATAGAGTCATTAAATCAGGACAATGCTAAAAATGTATTTTGATTTCAAGTGGCCAGTTAATTGAAAAGAACATTGCATTTGGAGTTAAAAGACCTGGGTTAATGTCTTAAATTAGCCATTTCAATGAATTAGTTGACAAACATTTATTAAGTAACCTACTATAGTCAGGCATTGTATTGAGCATTGGAGATACAAAGAAAAGCAACAGATAGTTTTTGTCCTCTAAAACTTCACAATTTAATACTTAAATTTTGCTGATTTTGCTGAGGTTTTTTTCTATATATTAAATGGATATAATAATCCCATTTCTATCTTACTTTAATTCAGGGCTTTTTAAATTTTTTCCACTCATGACTCCTTTTCTCCTAAGAAATTTTTACACAATCCCAGGTATATGGGTATATAAAGTGGGTATACAAATCAAACATTTACTTATAATAAATCATAATTTTGTAATCCCTATATTTTGTTATGTGACCTCCATCCACAGTTTAACTTTGCTCTTGGAATTAATTAGAACTGGGTTCAAGTTCTTTCTCTTACACATCTTGGTTTTTGATCCCAGGCACAATCATACAGCTAAGACTATAAATCATGGTGCAACTGAATAATTGAGTGAGTTTTCTTCCTGAGAGTTCCCACAGAACCACAAGTTCAGTTCCAAACCTTTCTCTTAACAAAGCTTTATGCGGATTTAATTTAATAGTGAATGTAAGATGTTTCATTATGACAAGGTATTATTTCAATATCAGATAATATTTTTTTAAAAATAAAAGTGTATGGAAATGATCTGTAATTTCCCTCTGGTATGGGAACTTCCTCTACTGAAGAAGTCTTTTTCTGATTTAGTATTTGAGTTCATTTCTTGTAAAAAATTTTTATTTCTTTATTTTTTTCATTATTTTCAAAATATATGCAAAGATAGTTTTCAACATTCACCTTTGCAAAATTGTTCTAAGATTTCCCCTTCCCTTTCCCCTACACAACAAGCAATCTACTACATATTAAACATGTGCAATTCTTCTATACATATTTCCACATTTATCATGCTGCACAAAAAAAATCAGAACAAAAAGGAAAAAAATGAGAAAAAAGCAAACAAACAACAACAAAAAGTGAAAATAATATGTTGTGATCCACACTCAGTCCCCATAGTCCTCTCTTTCTGGATTCAGATGGCTTTCTCTATCACAAGCCATTGGAATTGACCTGGCCTGAATCACCTCATTATTGAAAAGATCCAAGTTCATCATCTAAAATAGAACTTACCCTTTCAATATTCAACTCAATATTTCTAAAACAGAACTTACTATAATTTCTCCAAAATTAATTTCTTTTCCAAAATTTTCTTTGATTACTGAAGGCACTACCATCCTACTTGTCACCCAAGTTCAAAATCTTGATATCATGTTCAGCTCTTTTTCTCACACTATATTCTAATAGTTGCCAACTATCATTGTTTCTATCTCAACATCTCTCTCATGTCCCCTTCCCCCTTTCCTGATAGCTACCACACCAATTTACCTCATTTATCCAACCACTCACCACATCTTGTCACTTCTATTTTCAGATCTCTCCTTTTTATCCCCTGTGCTCCATTCACACTAATTCAGGACCTCATTACATTTATAATAATAGCCTTTTATTGGTTTGCCTACCTCAAGCCTCTCCCTACTCCTTCTATCTTCCACACAATAAAAGGTCTGTTTGTTTTTTTCTCCAGGGTTTAATACCTGCCCTGTGACCATTTTATGTAATATCACAGAATGTTTTATCATCACCACTTTTATCAGCATTATTATAATCTATGTTCTCTTATCCAGAGGTGGATAGTTTGGGTTTCAAATGCCTCACTATTGGTGGCTGAGGGAGGAGACCCAGGACCTAGGTCAGGGTGATTAGCATAATAATCTAGAAAAGTAGAGAGAGTACAGTGAAAATAAACTCAGTATTTCTGTCATCTTATAGTCAAACAGATGGGGAATGGAGAGGGTTCATTTAAGCATCTTATCATTCCTTTTGATTCTCCCTTCCCTGAAAGAGTAGATCAGATTTATCTTCAGGGTAGATGCTTTGGGATTTTCTAGGCAAAGTGAAGTTTTCCCTGTTCCTTTCCTCCAAAGTTATCTATCTCCTGCACTGTAACTTGAAATTCTTTTAACATAGACAAAGACTTACAGGTTTTAGAGATAAAGGGTTTTAAAATACAAATCCTTAGGGAATCTGTGAACAGTCAGCAGTGTGAAATGTTTTATTTAAAGTGTATTTGATGGTTATCAGATCCTTTCCGGTTTTAATAAAGAGGAAGGGATTATAAAACACCCCTGCTTGGAGTTTGAAGATGGGAGAAAGGGAAAGGGAGAACTGGAGGTTGGAGATAAGTTTTATTGATTTATACAATTTTGACAAGGGCTAGCACTGTTTATCTTCATCTTTGTCTGCATTATTAGAAAGTGTGGTAAGATATATTTCATGTCTAGCCATGCATGCACCTTTGCAGAAGGTGTGTTTATAATTCATGATGAAAGTTTTTTTTTTGGGGAAGAGGCACATTGGGGTAGAGAGAGATTCTTAGCTGGAGGTGTGTGAACTTGACTTTTGATAAATGTATTTTGATGTAATTTCTTTTCAATCTTATATATTTTATTTTATGCATTACAAGAGGTATTTTTCTAAGAAGTAATCCATAGACTTCACCAGACTGGCAAAGAACCTCTGTATGGTGGATTTAGTTAGAGATCTGTACTTGAATTCCTGCTATGATTATTTCATAACTGTGAATTCCAGTCAGTCAGTGAACCTCTCTGAACCTCAATTTTCTTTTCTGTTAAATGCAGTTGGGTCAGATTGAAGTAGTTGAATTCTCAGTTAAAAAATCTGTGATCCTATGATCTCTTATCACCATTCAGTCCTAGAATAGTTTACTCACCAAGCTAGGTATACTGCTTCCTGGTAGTTTGGATTCTTGATTTGACCTGCTGGTCAGCAGTGTCTGAACCATTGCCCCATTGGAATATTAGTCCTGTGTACATAATTTGTAAGAGTCACTATGGTTGTCAGTTCTCCGCAGGTACAGAAGAATATTTGTGAAAGATGCTTAGACAGATTTCTTCCTTCAGAAACAACCTGAAGGTTGTAGAATGAGCAGTTTTAAATTTAAGAGTTTATTCTCAGGGGATTCATTTTACCTAATTAGGGTTAAATCATGGTGTATATAATTATCAGAGTATAGAGAAGTACCTCAGGATGGGCTTGCTGTGAGTTTATTGGGAATGAAATTCGCACCTATTCTTTGTGGGATGACCACTGCCCTCAGCCTGAAGATGATAGGCTTATGGATTTGGAGCTAGATGGGACCTGCTAGTTCAGTTCCATCACTTTACATAGGGAAGAAACTAAGCTTTTGGTTAAGGGAGTTGCTTGAGGTAAACAAATCTTGTATGAAGCCTTGGTAATCTTTCCCTTCTTCTGTTTTCCCCTTTATTCTTAAAAGTGTCACTGTCCTTTTAGTCATCTGAGCTCAAAACCTTAATGCCTATTTTTTGACACTAACCTCTTCCTCCTGCCACTAATCAGTCAATAAACATTAACTAAATGCCTGCTGTGTACCATACTGTATTAAGTGCTGAGGATATAAATAAAAGTCAACGATAGTCCCTATTCTCAAGGAGAGACTAGGTTTCACCTCGGGCAGGTAGGTGGGCACAGTGGATAGAGTACCATTCCTAGAGTTGGAAGACAGTATTCAAATTTGGCCTCAGATATTTTCAAGCCATATGATCATGGACCAGCCATTAAACTCTATTTGTCTCAATTTCCTCATCTGTAAAATAAGCTGGAGAATGAATGGCAAACCAGGCCAGCAATCTTTGCTAAGAAAACCCCCAAAAGTGATCACAGAGAGACTGGACTGAAAATGATTAATCACCAACTCTCAAATAACTTAGAGTTGATTGAGAGGGTGGGATATATGCCAACAACTTGTTTGTCCTTTCTCCAAGAAGACCATAACATCAGGGAAGGGATGCCATGACATGCAGGTGAATTGGATTTGAGTGAGGGAGGGTTGGGCAAGGTCACCTGTCCCACTTCCCCCCCAGAGCCATCTGTGTCCAGTGGCTAGATCTAGATCAGGATGACTAGAGATGGCCCTGGATGCAACTATGCATAAACAAGCTACCTACAGGATAAATTAGGAGTAATCAATTGAGAGAAAGCACTAGAATTAAAGAGGATTGGGAAAAACTTCTGTAGAAAGTATGATTTTAGTTGAACCTTTGAAGGAAGTCAGGAGGCAGATGTGAGGAGGAAGAGCATTCCACGTAGGCAAGGGACAGCCATGTGAAAATGCCCAGAGAATCAGGAGGTGTAGTGATTTATGCAGTGAGACTGGGGTCATTGAATCCGGGTATGTGAGGATGTGTATGGTGTAAGAAGACTAGAAAGATAGGGAGGGGCCAGATTATGAAAGACTTGGAATACTGAATGGAAATTCCATTCATTTACCAAATCTTGTTTTTATATACAGATCATCTCTCTCATATGTCCCTTCTCTCCAGGTACTACTCAGGTTCAGGCCCTTGCCATCTCTCTTCTGGATAATTGTAATAGCCTTTTAGTTGGCCCTCTCCCTAAAGCTCCTCTCTACTGCAATCCATTCTCCATAGAGCTGCCAAAGTGATTTTCCTAAAGTGCATATTGGACCATGTAACTCTCTTAGTAAACTCCAGTGTCTCCCTATTACCTCTTGCATCAAATATAGACTCTCTCGTCTGGCATTTAAATCTTTTCACAACTTAATCCCTTCTTTCCTTTTTCATTTTTGCAGTGTGTAGTCACTCTTCAGTTCTGCCATCTTAGCTTATTTGCTATTGTGAACATATAATGCTGGTTTATGCCTTCGCTCTCCTTGTCCTTCATGACAGAATGTCTTTTTTTTTTTTAATGTTCACTCTAGAAATATTTAGAACTTAGTTCAGGTGCCACTTTCTATATAAAGCTTTTCCAGATACTCCCACGTGTTTTAGCCCTCATTCCTCAAACTATCTACTATTTATTTTCTTTTCTCAATAGTATTTTCTTTTCCCAAATTCATTTAAAGATAGATTTCAACATTCATTTTTATATAACTTTGTGTTCTAATTTTTTCTTTCTTCCTCTCTTACCTCCTCCCTCCCTAAGATGGCGAAAAATCTGATAAAGTTAAATATATGCAACCCTTTTAAACATATTTTCATATTTGTCATGTTGTGCAAGGAAAATCAGATCAAAAAGTGGAAAATCATGACAAAGAAAAAAATTAACAAACAAAAGATGAAAATACTATGTTGTGATCCACATTTAGTCCCCACAGTCCTCTTTCTGAATTTACATGGCTCTCTCCATTCCAAGTCGATTGGAATTGCCTCGAATCACCACATTGAGAAGAGTCAAGTTCATCACAACTGATCATCATATAATATTATTATTGTATACAATGTTGTGATTCTGCTCACTTCACTCAGAATCAATTCATGTAGATCTTTCCAGGATTTTCTGAAATCAGCCTGCTTATAATTTCTTATAGAAAATTAATTCTATTTCCTTCACATACTGTAATTTATTCAGTCATTCCCTAGCTGATGGGCATCCACTCAATTTCTAGTTCCTTACCACTACAAAAAAAAACCTGCTACAAAACTATTTATTTTCTACATATTATTTATTTTTTACCCAGTAGAATGTAAACTCCTTGAGGGAGGGAACTGTTTCATCATATTTGTCTTTAAATCGTCAAGGTTGCTCACAGTGCCTGCCATTCAGAGTTAAATTAGTTCCCCAGAGTCACACAGCTAATGAGTGTCTAAAGCCAGATTTGAACTCAGGAAGATAAATCCTCCTGACTCCAGACCTGTGTGCCTCTTGGTTATACTAATCCCTAGCATATTTTAATTTATTGCTCCAGTGCCAAATGCTGTCCTTTCGGGATATACCCCTCTTCACCTTATTCATTTCTCCTAGAAATTATTTTTTATATACATGTTGTGTTAACAGTTCCCATGTGTTCCCTCTGTGCTCAGCAAAATACTTATGCTGCTAGAACACAGGGACTTTGTGTATATGTGCTTATAAATGGTTGTTGTCTACTTGTAACCCTAAGATTTAGTACAATGCCTTGTTCTTGTGAAGCTGAATTGTCAAATTCCCCAAGACAATGGTTCTAGGGGTCTCTCCTATCATAACTTTTAATTATTTTGTTGTTGCTAAGGTCAGTGCTACTCAAGAACTCATTGAGTTAAAGAATAATTTCTTCTTAATTAGAAATAGCCCTCATGAGGTAAATCATATTTATTGGTCTACAACTTCTAACCCATTAAATTTTTTGTAGAATGTTTTTTCATGCAGCAAAATGATGGCTAACATTTTTTAAAATTCAAAATAAATAAGTACAATAGGCCATATAAAAGTGGTAATATTTTCCATGCATATTTTATGTGGATTTTACATAGTGAGAGATTTTGTGTTTCCTTGTTTCTTGCCTTTAACCTAGTTATGACTATAATGCACTGGGTAAAAATTAACTTACTCATTGTTTTGAGTGATCATTCAAGCCACATCTCTTTGACTAATGAAGGGTAGAAGGAAAAGACCTTCAAACATGAAGGACAAAGTAATTATTTATATTAAAGTAGAGCAAAATATGTTAATTTATTCCTAGGGTTACACTTAAGTAAAGTGTGCAACAAATATAATATTAGGAAGGAAGAAGCCTGGATTTTACTACTAATGACCAATTTCACCTGATAGCAACTGGCTTTAGGGACCAATCTGCTCTTCTTCTTCTTCTGCCTCCTGCAAAGTAGATCTTCTGCAAGTCACTTAAAAACCTTTTCATGCCTCAGTTTTTTTATCTGTAAAAATGCTGAAGATGAACTAGAAGATTTCCAAGAACCTCTCCAGCTGTAAATTTGAAATCCCAGGATCTTCTGGGGCTGTTTCCTTATTGTAGAGTGATAATAGATAAATGTCAGATTATTTTTTAAGTTTTCTCTAGTTTTAAAATTATAGTATTTTAAATACTATGATTATATGACAGGACTTAATTTATTATGAAGCATACATATGCCATAGCAGGACATAAAATGTAATTTTATTATATATTATACATTTTACATTTCTAAACTCAAATGTTAGCTATAATGAATAATAATTATGTATCCAACTAATAAGCTTCTGAAAACTTAAAGGTAATTTTAAGGGGATGATTTACATGGGCTAATTAAAGTCTCTTTTAAAAAGTCATGCAAGTACATTTAAACTCATGTCTCATTTTTTCTACCTGATTTGATTGTAGGAGGCTCACATATTCAGAATATTTCCATTTGTGTCATAATTGGGAACATACTTAATATATGTGAATATTTGAAAGCTTCATTTAAGACTTTAATTATCAAAGTTTAGATAGGAGGAATCCTTTGGATTTGAATCTCTTATTTATTTTCAACCCTGAAACAACATGAAGATGGAAAAAAAAGTGAAAAAAATTAGTCTAAAGAAGAACAACCCCCATCCTGTTTTGTTGTGATGTGTGTGAGTTTGTGAATTAATTATATGATGTGATGTGACCACAGATAAAGTACAGAAACACTATCCATTACTATATAGTAGCCCTTCAGGGATTCCTTTCCCAGATCTCACTAGGATTATCAGGCTAGGTTTTGGAAGGGTGGCTGACTGTTTCTCTCATTATGGTTCCAACCCTGAGGGGTTGGAGTTTTTAGTGTTATAATTCATGAGCCCATCCAATATCCTTCCCATTAATTTTCAGTTATACAAACAATAAACTTTTTTAAAAAGAGCATTTTCTGAAATCATATAGTAAGAAGAATTGGAACAAAGAACATCTTTGTCCTGTAAAGTTTGGGGTTTACTCTTCCATATACTTAATTGTATGTGTGTATACACATGGGCAGCTAAGTAGTTGAGTGGATAGAGTGCCAGACTGAAAATCAGGAGAATCTGAGTTCAAATTTGTCTCAGACACTACTTGTGTGACCTTGGGAAGGTTATCATGTTGGCCTTAGCAAACCACTTCTGTATCTTTGCCAGCAAAATCCCAAATGACATCAGGAAGAGTTGGATATGACCGAAAGGACTGAACAACAGCATATATACATGTATAGGGACAACACAATTGTAAGTGATTAAGTGTATATACATATATCATGTACTATCATATAGTTATGTGCACACATTATGCATTTACATGTATATGTATAAATACACACATTTGTGTGTATGCATGTTAAGAAAATAGTTCTGATCTTTGCTCAGGTCTGCCATTAATTTCCTATGTTGCTTGGATTCTCAGAGTATCGGTTTCCTTACCTACAAGATGAGGAAGTTGGAGTAGATGATCTTCAAGGTGTTTTCCAGATCTATAACAGGTCTAAGGTTGATTTTTCTCAAACTATAATAAAAAGCAGTCTCATCATTTTATAGATTATACAAGGTTTGAGTTTCCTTTAAAAGAGGAAAAAAATGTAAGGTAAATGTTGTTGCTGATTTCTGACTTTGTAAGCCTAGGGTTAGGCTTTTCTTTTAGATATGGATAGTGGAAGGAATAATTTCTATGAAGCACTGTCTCTCCAATTGCTCCTTTTTTTTCCCTAGAAGGAAATAAAAATTTCAAAATGATGACATTAATGTATTGATTAATTTCTAATTTGCACATTAAATGTTATGAAATAACGATACTTTAATTAGAATTGAATAAAAGATCTAAATTACATTTACATGTAAATTTTCTTGTCAGTAAACTCAAGTGCTGCAGGAACATAGGCTAAAGGATTTGCCATTTTCCATCTAACCCAGTGTTTTGTTGCCTACAGAAATCTCTTTTTCCTTTCTCCAAATAGAGTGGTAGTTAAAAACCAGGCATTGGTTAACTTTGAGTTTCTTATATTCTTTGTGGAAAATCTTTTATTTGCTTTCACTTGGAGGATTGCCTTTAGTACTGATACACAGCTCTTTGCTCAGAGGCATTTCAAGGCCTACAGAGTTCTTTGCTCAAAGGCCAGAATACTCTCTGTCAAATCGTTTTCAGAAACTCACCTTCACTCACAAATTTCCCTTAGTCAATCTCTTTAGATACATTTGTGCAAAATGTCATCAACATTTTACAACCTGGCCTTTGAGACTTGTAGCTGGAGATTTCTGAAAGTTTCCAACTTTCTTCACCTGTGAATCTAGGAACACTATTAAATAAAATTTAGATTTGAAATAGTACTGTTCTTTTTTATGGAACAAAATTATCCCCCAAAACATTAAAATGAATCACTGCCTTAAAATGTTTAGCATGCATCTTTTATTAAGGAAATCTCCAAATATCCTTCACTCCACCAAAATATGTGAAATCCTCATGTCT
Organism: Sarcophilus harrisii; assembly: GCF_902635505.1. Taxonomy (NCBI): domain Eukaryota; kingdom Metazoa; phylum Chordata; class Mammalia; order Dasyuromorphia; family Dasyuridae; genus Sarcophilus; species Sarcophilus harrisii. The sequence goes on along the minus strand of NC_045426.1, from coordinate 380,540,487 downwards.
ATGATATGGCCAACAAATGTGTGTGAAACCATTCCAAAAACCAAAATAACTGGCTTTACTTTGATATTTCTTGGTTTCCACATTTGTTTTTGTTGTTCTGCCAATGTTCCATGAGTTTTTGTTTATTTTTTGGCATTATGTCCCAGTGTGACAGATATATCACTAAGTTTAATTGTAATGTAGTTTTATGACATAGCAGAATTTCTGATCTTTGCTATTGTTGACTGTCATTCTAATTCTATTGTAGCAATCATGTAGCTCATTTTCTAGAGTATTCCTAAGTTTATATTTAATAAATTACAATTAATAATAATAAATATATTTGAGACCTAGTAGCTTTATCTAATTTTTAGTGACATTATAATGTCTGCTGTTAAAATCCTTAGTCAAATAATTTATTTTCCCTTTTTTATAAATGTGTGAAAAAATTTTAGTCATTATGTCCCAAATCAGCATTAACAAAACCTTCAGTCTCCCCAAATATACTTTATCCCAATCTCGAATTTGATATAGTTTTACTATATCTATATATTCTTAGCTAAGTTGATTTTAGGTGGGTATTAGGCAGCTCTGTTTCCTCTTTTCACTTTAATAATAACAAAAACTCTTTTTTATATGTTGCATATTGGTTGCAGAGTACCTTTATACAAAATGTTTCATCTGGTCCTCACAAAGAATTTGTGAACTTGTGAATTTGACAGGTAGAATGAGGCTCAGAAAAGTTAATTGATCTGATTGTGACTCAGACCTATGTCTTCTAACTCTGTATTCAGGACCTTTCATATTTTATATGTTTCACTGCAGCTGATTTAATTTTATCACAAAGTTCTCTTGACTTTTGGAGTTATACATTTTCTTCCCAAATTTTACTGATTTAGAATGTAGCTAGTTTTACCGACACTTTTTTGGTTGTAATCCAGTTTATTGTGGAAATAGTCCTTATTTTGGGGAGTAATACTACTACTACTAATATTTACTCCTTTACAATTCATCAGTCCTCTGATAAGATAGAATATGAAGGTTTAAAGGTTCGCAGAGGCCATTCTAGGCTAGCCCATACTTGAACAATAATCCTCTTTACAATATCACTAATAAATGGTTAGTTTACTTTTGCACAAAGACCTTGTAAAAGATTTTGGATAGTTCTAATTGTTAGGGATTTTTTCCTTAATATTAAGACTCACTCTGTTTTTATTTTATTTTATTTTTTGTACATTTCCCCTCAGTATTTTAAGTTCTGCTCTTTGGAGCTAAATTGGACAATATAAGCCCTCTTCACACAATCTCTTTCAAATACTGAAGACAATTATTGAATTCCCTTGAGATCTTTTCTTCTCTAACAAATACCACTGTTTTCTTCAATTGATCCTTATTTGGAATGATATTGAAGCCTTCTACCATCTTCTGGCATTTAAAGATCTTCATAGTCATTATAAGACCTATTTCTATCTTTCTTGTATTCTATGTTGCAGCAATCTACAATGCTGGCTTAACTGTGGCTCTTGAAACAACACTCTCTCTCCCATCACTTTGCCTTTTCACTGACATCCATGTCTGGAATGTCCTACCCTATCATCCTACTTCCTTCAAGCCTCAGTTCAAATCCCACCTTTTGCGGGAGCCTTGTTCCTTTTCCTCTCAGCTCCTAATACCTTCCCTTCTCAGATTGCCTCCCATTTTGTCTGTATATCTTTTTTTCCCCTCACACTTAATTATTTACATGTTGTCTTCTCTCATAATTGAACTTTCTTAAAGCAGGTGCAATTTCCCCTTCCCCCCCCCCCCCCCTTTCTTCATATGCCTATTGCTTAGCACTTAAAAAATGCTTATCGACTGACTGACCATTCTGGTTGTTCTCCCTTAATCCAGCCTTTATCTGACCTATCATTATTCTTTCTAAAATGTGCTGCTCAGAATTGAACATAGAGCTCTAGATGTGCTCTTATAAGGAGAGAATATGACGGAGCTCTTCACTTTCTCATTCTGGATCTGTTAAGATCACATTAATATCTTTTAAACTACTGTGTCATGCTGTAGACTCATTTTAGCTTGTATTTCATTAAAAACTTTCCGATCTTTTATACAAAAAACTGTTGCCTATTCTGTGTGATCATTTCTAGTATATTTGGGACTGTTTTTTATTATGAAATGAGTATTAGGAGCCCACAGCTATGTGTTATTCTTAAAAGGGAGACTTATATTGTGTGCTCAATATAAAATGGCTTTTACAAAAACAAATTTTAATTGCTTAGATTAATTTTTTTTAACGTTTGGTATTTTTTATTGTTATGTAAGGTGTTCCAAAACTCTTAGTGCAAGGCTTTAATAACTTAAAGCTGCATCGAGATTTTTGCTACACTCTGTATTACAAGTCATTTGATATTATAGGATCATAGATTTAGAACTGGATATAATTATCTTCATTTTACACTTGAGGAAACTAAGGCACAGAGAGATTAGATCACTTGCTCAGGATCACATAGGTAGTAAGAGCCTGAAGTAGGATTTGAAACTAAATCTTCTGACTCCAAGTATGATGCTTCTTCCATGATTCCTATTTCCCTCTTCCCCATTTGGACCCTTTCTTCTAATAAAAACAAATAATTTAGCAAAATCAATTGACAATGTGATTCTTGCATCTGATAATGTATATAATCTGCCTCTTTGCTGAGAAATAGGATGAATATTTCACTACAGATTGAAATAATGTGAGGCAGTTGGGTATGGCAGATAAACATGGATTCCATCTCATGTTTGACCCATTGGCTCTGAACTTGGGCAACCTCTCAATGCCTTTAGCAACTCTCTATGGATACATTTTAGAAAAGATGTTAACCTGCTTTGGTAGAGTGATTTTTTTTCTACTGGAAGTTCCTACTGGGAGTACCAAAAAATTAGCCAGAGTAGTAACCACAGCTAGAAAGCCTTCTGGTAGAGGTTCTACTAAGCTGACTTTGGGGATAATCATTGTTTATTGGATACACATTAAAATAATTGATTGAGATCAGCAAAGGCAATTAGAAATAATATAGGCCAACTCTTTTACACCAGTGAGAACTGGTCCTTGAGGGTCCTCTGGAGTTTCACCTTTTTCTTTTATGGCACACTGATCATTTCCCCCCTTCATTGATTTTTATTCTGCATATTTATGCAGAAAACAATTATGTTCAGGAGTTTTAAAGGACTTTTATGTTCATGAAACATAAGATAATGCTTTATGCCTATTTTAAGTTACTTCATTTGCCTAAAATAATACTAAAGCATTAGAATATTAAATAGGGTGGGGTTAAACTTCTTTAAAATCATGCAGTGATGTGTATATGTCTTTGAAACATGACAGGAGATGGCAAAACCAGGGGGTATGAAGGAATTACATCATATGTCTGTTTTGTGTGAATGTCTGTCCTATGGTGTATGTTTTAGAAAAAAACTCATAATGCCTTTAAATTTTAGAAGCAGGTTTGGAAGAAGTTAAATTCCTATAATCATTATTGGTAAAAAAAAAAAAAAAAAAGACCATTTTTGTATAGATTTGGGTTACTAGTTTGTTAACATAGAGAAGCCAATATCTGTTAGGAGGCATCCTTTATAATTGGAAAAGCTCATCACTGGGAAATGATGTTAATGGCAAAGTAGGTTTGTAATTTTTTTTAAAGACATTAGTCAAGTTTCATGGAATACAAAAGAATTTCTCACTCGCTTAAAGTAGCAAAGAGAGACTAAATTGTTTCATGTAGAGAGCTTACTACCAGTGAGCAGAGAAGGCTTGTTGCAACTAAGTTACCAGTTAAAGCCTACAATTGAAGAAAGTCCAATTAATTATGTCCTAATTGAAGCGTTTATAGATAAGCAAACAGAGATTGCAAAAGGTAAGGTAACCTGTTCAGTTAGAAAGTATCAATAATAGGATATGAATTCAGGTTTTCTTGCTTTTAATCGTTTGTTACTTGGGCAGCTAGGTGAGTTTGGAATTGAGAAGACTCATCTTTGTGAGTTCATATGTTCAAATTCTCAAATCCTCAGATACTTACTAGTTGTATGACTCTGGGCAAGTCACTTAAACCTGTTTATCTTGGTTTCTTCATTCTGTAAAAATGAGCGGGAGAAGAAAATGACAAACCACTTCAGTATTTTAATAAAAAAAAATCCCAAATATGGTCAAGAAGAGTCAGACCTGACTGAACAATAAACTTCATATTTCAAGTTTGCTCTGTGCCATATTGAGTCAGAAAGGTCTTCAGAAATCAACCAGCCCAATACCCTCACTTTATATGTTGGGAAACTAAGATCTGAAGTAAATTAAATAACTTGCCTAAGGTGACACAACTAGTTAGTGGTGACAAGAAATGCAAAACTCAACCCTCTGTGGGTCTTTGGATGGATTTTGGGGGGTGTAAACTTGGACAGAAAAAAATAACATTTTATTTTCTTTAACCTCAAGAATTTCTTTCAATTATTTAAAATATTATCTGATAAAAGGATAAGAATTATCTGCATGACTTCTTTTTCCATGCTACTAACTACTAGTGTCCTCCCTCACTGTTTTATATTTTATTCTGTATACTATTTATGTACATGTCTCCTTTATGTAAGCTTCTTGAAGGCAAGGGTTATTTCATTTTTGTCTTTGTATCTCTAATATTTAACACAGTGGCTGGCACAGAGTAATTGCTTAATAATAATTGCTTGCTGATTGAGTTCTCAGGAGAGATTCAGAACGGATAGATTTTGTTTAAGAAATATACCTAATGTTCTCTTTTAAGTTAAGTAATTTAGTTGAATCATACTTTATTTTTTAGTCCCATTTTGCAATATGGAATAGTAGAATAAATTTTCTTTTTTTGTCTTTCTCATTTCTTGTTTCCTCTACGTTTTCCTCAGAGGAGCTCAGGTCTTTCATAATGCCCTTTGAAAGGGCAATACTTAGTTATATCTCCGAGTCCCATTGATTTTCCTGAGGGCTTTATATATCAAAGTGACCTTCTCTTTCTCCTTTTCATGTCATTGTCTCTTCATTTTCAATCTCCACATTCAAGCCTTCATTTATTTTTCTCAAAAAAGAGAAATGTATGTAAAATAATTTAAAACTAGTGATATATAAATGTCAATTTCGTATTTCTTATATCTCAGATTTTAGGCCTTGGGTTTATTTAGTCAAAATAATTTATTAATTAAAAGAAACTCTTTTGAAAGGTTTAACCACTATTTACATATATGTCAGCTATTGTTTTTATTATACTTCTTTTAAAAGGAGATTATAAATTCAAGAAATTAATAGAAAATATGGGAGAATTTTTATGGGAAAAAGGAAATAACTTCTATGTTTCTGCCCTTTGCTATTCAAGAAGCAAAGGAAGGCATGAAGGCTAGCTATAGGTTCAATTCTCTTTCCCTTCCAAAATACTATACTTACCTCCTGCTGCACCTCTTTCAACCCTTAGACACTCAGTAACAGTATTCCTTTCAAGTTAAATCTGTTCATGGTAGCCCATGACCAATTATGTCCATAGGCTTAATGCCTCCAGTCACACAGTTTCATATTACACAGTACTTTTTTTCAGGAATGCATTCTTCATATAAGTTGGGGTTCAATTGTACATTTTATTTGAAATGTGGGTGCGGAATCTTCTATTGAATACCACAAACCTTAGGAAAAAAGTAATAAAGGACCACATGTATGAATAAGAAACAAGTTAATTTAGTTATTTTTTTCCTTCCTAGAAAAACATAAAAAATTGTTTAACCCACCTGCTTTTAAAATTAAGGATAGGACACTGAAAACTTTATTCAATAAATGTCAGTTACTTTAAAATACTTTAGCTCCTCTTAATGGCCAGTAAATAATAATGATAGTTAAAATTTATGTATTATTTAATTTATGCCAATCATGGTTTGTAGTTATTATTTTATTTGATCCGAAACAATCCTGGGAAGTAGATGCTTTATTATCTCTTTTACAGTTGAAGAAATAGGGATAAAAAGGTTTAAGTGATTGGTCAGAATTCCATAACTGGTAAGTATCTAAGATTTAATTTGAATTTAAGTCTTCCTAATTCCAAGCCTTCTGCATTATATCCATTATGTCAGTAAAGGGAGAGAGATGTGGGATTGTTAAAAAGAGGAAAAAAACAAATGTAAGAGAAGTCAGAAAAGGGGAGGACAAAGATGTAGGAAGGAAAAACCAGAAAATAGGTACATGTAGATTTGAGAAAACATTCATATAAAGAACCCATTGGTACCTTTCAATTTGCATGTGTGTTGAGCTGGGGAAACTATCACAAGTTTAAAATTCTCTGTGGCTATATATTGATTTAAAAAACCATGGCTCACAAACTTCCACTGAAATATTTACTATTATCAGTCACCTAGAGGATATAGTTAATTCAAAGCAAAATCATTGAATAAAATTGTACAGTCAAGAATAGTAGCAATAGAACTTTTTGATCACAGATTATAAATCACCACTGGGAAGAATAGACATACAGAAGGAACACTTGAGTGAACATTTGTGGAGAGGCATCTCCTATCTCAGAGACAGCAGAACCATTTATGTCTTCAGGTATAGTTACATTGCTCCCCTTCGGCTTGCTCTTCGTTTTTCTTTTCTGGAATGCAGCCTTTACTAGCTAACATCCTCCCTTCTGAGCAAATGGCATGTAGTCCCTATCCAGGTATTTCTCATTCCTTGTCTCTTGTAAACATTGCTTTATGGTATTTTATTGGTCCTTTGGTTCCTATAGCTCCCTCTTAGGTAGTAGATTCATTGGACACTAATGACATTGGACATTGGACACTGAAACTACATCTTACTGGCTTTGGCTAAAGTTTTCAGCTTAGGTATTTCTTCTTACTCTTAAAGAGTGAAGGGAGGGGTGTGTGTGGTTCTTCTGTCTACCTTTTAGCACTTTTTTGAAAAGCAGAGATATCATACAACTAGTTATCAGAAAGGTAAAACAAAATTAAAACCCTAAAAATGCCTTTTATCCCCTTTTGGGTGAGTCTGTCTTCTCTTTCTAACTTGCCTATATTAGGCATTTCCTCTCCAAAATGAGATTCTTAGTTCTGGGTGTCAAGCTATAGAAAACAGATTAGGCCACCTGCCAAGTAATGCATGTAGATTTTGTCTCTATCATTAGCTTCTTGATCATTAAGGACAATGTCTCCATCTTATTTGACTTAGAGTTAGAAGATCCCTTCAACATCTGATTGTCAGACTTTACCCCTTCGGTATCAATAACCTTTAGAGATTGCCTTTCCAAAAGATTATCAAGAATTATTTGGACTTGAGATCTTTGATTTTTCTTATTTCTGGGATTCTTTTGTTTTTTATGCAAGTGAGTAGAAGGAATAAAGGAAGAGATCCAGGAAAAACTGCTTGGTGGTATATTCCTTCAGTACTTTAGTTTTCTGCCTTTAACATATGCATATATACTATGCCTCAAGTCTTTTCAGGCTTTGAATATAATCTACATACAAGGACAGAAAAAACAGAGGGTCTATAGAAGGATAGCCAAAGATATTTAGAGCAACAAGGAGAAATATTTGTATAAGTTTCTGAGTTAATTATAAAAACTTAAAAATTTTGAATTGTAGTTTTTGGAATGTTAACATTGTTCTTCAACATAATGATTAGCTACTGTTCAAAATTTTCAACTGCCCTTTTTCCCCTTTGATCTTTAAATGTTCTGCCTTGAAAATAATAACCACAGCAGGACATGACCCCAAGGGGGAAATTCTTCTCTTGGCTACAGCTATGGTGGCCAGAGCAATATCATCTGCCTGGGCTAGATGAAATCAGGCCAAGTATCAGATATAACCTTCATGGTGAAGCTTTCCTGCCTTGGGTAAAAAGATTGTTTTGCTTTTCTAGGAGGCAAAATTTATACCTTAAAAAAATTAAATTTGTAAAAGGTTTTGAGTGGTATCCATTTCATCTTTGGTTAATGGGCTTTTTAGAAATAGAAGTTATGTTGAACTTCATATATTGTTTAATGAAAAAATGTATATCATGTGCTCTGTGATTTATATTTTGTGATTCAGTCACAAAGGGACTTCCTGTGCCATTTCTTATAAAAAATGTTCCCTTAGGAGAGAGGCACTAGAACTGGTACTGGTACACATGATTATCCAGCAAATACTATTTGGCTAAACTCATTCCATCTAAGACCATAAAAATTATTATAGGATATGACTGTCTATGCTGAGAAATCTGAGTGTCTTGAAAGGTTCCTTTAACAATGCAATCACGTACTCGGCACATATGCTTTGCATTAAATTTTCCCTGAATTTAGTGTCTGTTTTAGATAGTCATCCCATAATGGCAGAGTTGTGTCATTCATTGGCATTATGTATGGGCAGTCCAGGCTGATGCTACTGATTCAGGAAGATAATTTGAGTCAGAAACCAACCAAGTTTTCTCTGGCAGTAGTGGTACAGTGTGATAGAAATAGAATCTGATTCTCTCAAGAGAGGTTCAGGTCAAGCTAAGCTGATTGCTAGATGATCCCATTTTGTTACCTGATACATTATATTCCTTCTACACTGCAAATGGGACTGCCAGAGAGAAGTAGATATTGAGCCTAAAAAAAAAAATCACAATAATATCAGTGAAAGGATACAATTCTCAAAATACTTTATGGTGAAGTTTTGTTGAATATTTGTTTTAAAAAGGAGCTAATTATTTTAATGTTGATTAAATCACCTGACTCTTAATTAGTTCCATGTTTTAAGGATGTTCTATACCAAGCAAAAGAAGTAAACAGTTAGGCAAATTCACATTTTTCCCCTTTATAGTACATCAGCATATTTCTCTCTCTCTCTCTCTCTCTCTCTCTCTCTCTCTCTGTCTCTCTCTGTCTCTCTCTCTCTCCCATTACCCCAATTATTTCTTTTTTCTCTCTTTCTGTTTCACTTAAAAAAAAACAGGTAGGTGGCAGCTAGATGATGCAAAGGATACAGTACTGGCCCTGGGTTCAGGAGGACCTGAGTTCAAATCTGGCCTCAGACACTTAATACTTCCTAGCTGTGTGACCCTGGGCAAGTCACTTAATCCCAATTGCCTCACAGAAGAAAAAAAAAGATTCAAAAATAGGCAATACTGATACATTTTTTTGATCACCAGTATCCCTGGGTTTCAGAAGTACAAAAATAACAACAACAACCCAAAAAATAAGGTATGCAGTTGAGGAGCTCCAGTCCAATCTTAACAAACTCTTAACACAAAAATATGGGGAAAGAATGGAGGAATTGATAGTGATGTATTATAACCATTTCCTAAGGAAATTTACCCAAAGTTACAATGGCCACAAAGAACTGGAAAAACCTAGAAACAGCAAAGGCCTACAGAAATTTGATTTTCTTGACAAGTGAAAAAATATGGTCGGCAGGTACAATGATGGTTTAGAGTATAAATTCATTTGTAAAAATTTACAGAAGATAGTAGATCATAAACAGTGTCACTTAATTAAATAGCGAGTAGAATAAAGAAAGCCAAATTACTAGTAAATTAGACAAGAGATCCAACTAAGCCAGTGAATATATCCCTAGAACACTTGGGAATGACTTAGAAAGGAGAATAAAGAATGGACAGAACTGAAATGACCAAACAGCATCCACACATAGACTCATTCATTCTTGCAAATTAATTCCTTCAGGTTCTCCATTTGACAACAAAGGAGCTATATTTAATTTGGCAAGGTTTTCTTTTGGTCCATTAGTGCAAAGAAGTGTCATACAAGTAATCTAGTAGTGTTTTGAAATGATACTGAATTATAGCCACATAGCAAGGAGGAAAGAACAAGTATAGGACTGTGGGTTAATTATTTAATCTCTGAACCTCAGTTTCCTTAACTCAATGATTGGGATAAAAATCCTTTTACTCTTTCCTCACCGGACTGTTGTAAAATTTAAATATGATAATGTTTTAAGGAACTTTGAAAGTTATTAAGTTCTGTCTAAATGTCACTTATTATCGCCATCGACATGATAGCAGCAAGTCTGATTCTCATCAATTTTTTCACTTCAGCATTACTTTTTTTCAAAATGAGTTTTATTGATGCCTTTTGCTTTTACAATTTGGTGATTTCCCTCCATTTCCCAACTACTCCTGGAGAATCAAATCCTTGATTTGAAGGAAAAATAGGCAAAAAAAGACCCATTGAGAGCAACCACATCTGCAGAATTACAGGCAGCACATAGGAATTTTGTCCTTATGTGGCCCAGAAATAGTCACATGATTTATATCAAATGTAAATTTTTTTTGGGGGGGGTAGAGGGAAGCAATTAGCTGGAAGCCCATCATCTCCAAATGGGATAATGTCTTCAAATTCCCCTATGTGGTTATAACTTTAGCAATACCATTTAAAAAATATTTATGAAGGCCATTAAACTTGCTTGTAATTGTTAATTTAGCTTTATTGTTGTGATGGTGATGATGATGGTTGTTTATGTCTATTTTGGAGAAGAGACAGGAGGGTATAAAAACATTATGTGGCTTTTGGAACCTAACCTTGTAAGTCAGTGTGACCCAGCCAAGGTTAGAATTCCCCAGATTCTAATCCTTTGCCTCTTGGTAACAAATCCCTGATGATGAGTAGATTAAGCTAGTGGAAGTTATGGTTCACTGTGTGCTCGTTAGCTCAAAAGTGCTGAAATGAACATTGCTATTGTGGGCCTGGTTTTCTTATTTAGCTTTTGCAAAAACCTTTGCCTGATTTAGAGCAGCTATGACCCCTTAATAATCAATGGTTAAATGTCAATCATACGTGGACCAAGAGTTTCTAGGGATAGTGGTCCAATATATTCATGGATATCATTTGGAGAGAAGCAGTTCATTCAAAGCTCCATTCCAGTATGAATTTCTGTCTATTGCCTGTAAACAGTAATTTCTTAAAGCTCTGCACTTAAATTAGTTTTGGGCTCTCGCTTTTCCGCTCTCTCCTTTTTCTTTTTTCTTTTTCTTTTGTTGTCTTCCTCCCTATTCCTCTCCCATCCCTCCACCTTATATTATATCTCTGTCTTTTTCTCCCTTTTCCCTTTCTTTTCTTCCTTCTCTCTTTCCCTCTTTTCCCTTTCTCTTGTGTCTGTCCCTCTGTATCTTTTTATTTGTTTATTTCTGTTTCTATTTATCATGCTCTCTTTCTGTCTGTCTGTCTATTTCTGTTTGTCTCTCTGTCTCTCTTCTCTGTCTATTTCTCTCTGTCTCTGTCTTTGTATCTGTCTCTATCTCTGTCTTTCTCTCTCTTTTAATTTTGGGGGAATAGTGACCTAACAAAATAAAGAATAAATATGAGACATTGTATCATGCTTTTATTTTTGAGTCATTTTATGGATCTTCCAAAATTTACCAGGGGGCATAAACTATTAGGGTATTTTGGTTAATAGGCAGAGTCAAAGTATAGTGTATTCTTTGGTTTACTGAATTTTCTGGTTCACTGAAGGGAAACTCATTTATGTAACAAAACTAGCAGATTCCCAGTGATGGAGAACAAGACTGGAACAAGAATCTGTTTTGCTTGCTTCTTTCATCTTAAGCACTAGTTGTATTCTCAGTTATTTATTTTTTTTTTCAGAAAAATAGGAACTTTATCAAGTGTAAATCTTCATTCAAGTAGCCAGTTTATTAGCTTTACTGTCAGCACACTTTGAATGGAGCCCTATTAAAATATAAAATGAGAGCTGTGTCTGATGACTTTAGCAAAGTGGAAAAAGAAAAAAAAACCTATTCTCTAAACTGCCCAGAGGTAAAAAGTAAACTGTTCATGAAGTCTATAAAATGGGTTATTAAGAAAAAGCTTGATTGGAAACATGAGAAAGCATTTATTAGAGTAATCAGTTTTAAAGAGGTAGTGATGATAACATAAAACTGAACTTTTTGGGAGTTATTCATCTATCAGAATAAAAGTTTTCAACTTAGGTTCTATGGACTTATTATTTTAGAATTTCTAAATAACTATTTCAGTACAGTTGATTTCCTTTGTAATCCCCTATATCTTTTATTTTTGTGCACATAAAAACATTATTCTGAGAAGAGAGTTAATGAGTTTTACCCAACTAATATGATAATATAATTTTTTCATAACTGATTAGAAATCTGAACCCATATTTTCCATTAAACCCCAAAATGCAATTTTTATTTTTTGAAACAAATCACAGAAATATTTATTAAAATATATTTTTATTTAAAAATATTGAACACTTAAAAACCCCTCAAATTAAGCATTTCCATATACAAAGAACAGGAGAAAAGAAAAAAAAAGATTATATATTGCCTATTACATTAAGGATCAAATATAAAATGCTCTATTTAGCAATTAAAGCTGTCACGGTCTTCCTCTTTTTTCTTTCCAGGCCTCTTACATTTTATTTTCCTGAAACACCTAGCCTTATACACTCCATTTCCTAACTGCTTTTTCAATAATATTGATTTCCTTGATTTCCTGAATGTTCTCCTTCTTTCCTTCGCTTCTCTAGTTCCTTTCAGTAAGAATGACCCTGGACAAATCTGTTTGTCTCAGTTTCTTTACTTGTAAAATATTGATAATAATAGCCCCTACCTATAAGAATTATTAGAAAGATTAAATGAGATGATAAATGGAAAGGGCTTAAAATAAGTGCTTGGCATATAGTGTGTTATATATATTATTGATGATGATAATGATGACTACAACTGTGGCTTTCTTGATACATGAACTCTCTGGCTGCTTGCAGTATTTTTCTTTTACCTGAAAGCTTTGGATTTTGGCAATAATATTCCTGAGAATTTTCTTTTTTTTCAGGAAGTAACCATGGATTCTTTGTTCTTTCATTTCCCACCTTGGTTCTAATAGGTTTGAGAAGTTTTCATTTATGATTTTTAAATATACCATATCCAGATATATTTTATGGTCATGGTTTTTAGTCTTAGATAAACTCTTCATGTTTTATTTTCCAGGCAGGTTTTTATAGGAGATGAATTACATTTTCCATTTTTTTTCTCTTTTGATTTTGTCGCAACATTTCTTATGATCTTATGGAGCCACTGATTTCTGCTTAATCATTCTAATTTTTAGAAAATTTGGTACTTAGGTAAGTTATTGTATATCCTGTACTATTCATTCTCCTTAGAATTTTTTCCCCTTTAGAGTTCTCATTTCACTTCCAATTATTTTAATTAGCATTCTCATTTCACTTACAGTATCATTTTAAAACTTTTATTCCTTATAGAAATGATATGTGAGAGCTTTGTTCTTGTTTGGAACTTTGCCTATTTCTTTTCTTCTCAGTATGTGGCTTAGGAATCCCTAGATCTTTTTTTTTTTTTTTAAATCATCATTTCAGCAAGTGCTCTATACTTGTTCATATGGCTCTCAAATTTTCCTGCCCTACCTTGCCCAGATTGACCGGAAACCACTCAACATGATGGAGTTCTTCTTCTGACATTGTGAGGATACCAATGAATCATTCAGGCTTTTAATCTAATCATTTGCCATTGATACATACATGCATATACACACAGATCCAGCTCTTCTCTTTACCTTATACGGTTTTTTGGGTTTTGTTTTTTGCCCAATAATGATTGTCTTCAAAATTTCATATTGCTTATATGTTGTAACCTATGATTAGATATAATATATCTCTCCTTTGGTGTTTGTGTGGAATTCAATTTCAATTCTATGATATCTGTTGTGCTCCATGCATTACAGCCATAAAGCAACATCAGCAGAATGCTGAAAAATATTTTAGAACTTGTGGTCATTAGAGAACATTTTCTGTGTCCTGAAGGCAACTCAGCCTTTTTAATTCTGGGCTCAGCTTATTATCCACTTATATTATCTATAATCAGTATGGTCATACTGATAGACAAGTTTTGTACATTCTTCATTCAAATACATTTTATAATCTAGTAATAGACACTTTTTATCCATTTGGTCTTTTCTGAATAGATTATCAAGCCAAACTCTTTTGAAGGGTCATATATTTCTTCTAGAAGGTTTTGAGGAAACCACCAGAATGTCATTCAAATGAATGTCATTTAAGAACAAGAAAATGTACACAATATCACCATCCCAATGGGTAGTTAAGGAGTAGAGCTGGAGAAGTGAAAGAAAAGGAATTGGATTGAGGTAACCAGGAGACTGCGGTAGGATATTGATAAATACAATAAATGTCTGATCTCTGGATAAATTCCAGACTTATTGCTTCATGAAAGTTTTTATCATGATACTGTTGTCAGCATCAGTGTTAGAAAGCATAATCTCTTTTTGGATAAAATGCTAATACTAAATGACATAAAAGGAGATGTGTCTTACTTCCCTTCCTGTTTTGTAACTTACATTTAAAAATAACTTGGTAGAATTATTAAATAAGCTGGATTCCTGATCTCCAGTCATAGCAAAGGGAATTTTCCTCTCTACTGAGAACTTTGCTTTGTTTTATGGAAGAATAAATTTTTAGCAAACCCCTTCACTAATTATTGTCAGAGAGAGAGAAGATTAGTTTCAATTATGCTAAAAATCTAAGAGCATTCTATATGTCAGGCACTTCCTAACATTTAAATACCAAACAACCCAGTCCAACTGGCAAATTCATTCAGTTATTTGGCAAAGATGCATTTTGCAGCTAACTTGTTATGACCAGACTATTAATATGCATTGGTCCTACTCAACATCTGTCAGAGATCCTAATAATAAGATTATTTTACAGCTGAGGTGGTCAATTGGTAACACCTGTCTGTAAAATTATCCAAACCCACACTGTTACTTCGGTGTTTTGTGATACATGGAACTCTGCAAATTTAACTAAGTGTTTTTCTAAAGACTCAAGCACGTTTATACTTTTAGATAAAAGTTTGGCCTTGTCTATAGCCACATTTTAATGCATCTCTGAAAGATAATGGGATGGCCCTCAATCCAAACAAAAATATAAGTCAGGCCTGAATGTTCAGAGTGAGTTATCAGCTAGCTTCTGCAGTCTAATATTCAAAGGAAATGAATCCTTCTTCAATTCACAACAAAATTTTTCACCATTGGGGCACTTATCAAAGATTTCAACTATTAATTGATTGGGATCTGGCACTTGCCAAAAGCTCACTTGAGACATATGCTGTTTGAAAGAATGCACATTTTAGATGGGTAAACAGTCCATTTCTCTAATTTTGTTAAACTGGAATCTTTATTAAGTTAGATCATTTGAAATAAATGTACCTGGATCATATTATGTTAGTTGCCATCATCTTTAAAGTCTTGGAATTCTAAATGCTTCTATTCAGCATTAGAAAGTTGATAGTAAAAAAAAGTATCCTTTTGATGAAATTTTTTATTTGTTTTGAAAAGTTGCTTTTGAAGGGGTTGTCTTTTGTTATCTAATATCCCTTAGAGGAAACTTCCTATAATAAATTTCTTTTTGAATTAAATACCAGGGGAAAGTTTATTTCTCTAGGTAACTCTGTATATACTATCACTTTAGGAGTAACAGATAATGTTAAATCACAAAGTTGTAGTTTAAAAAATCTGGCAGATCAGGCTTTAACAGTGTAACAATGTTAAATTTAATAGGCAAAACTGCTGTTACATATCAGGTATGATATGGTCATACATGAACTTTAGAAAGATCATTTTGGAAGTTTGTTTAAGATGGACTGGAGTGGGGAGAATTTTTGTGATAGGGAAAGTAATGACATTATTGGAAAAATCAAGGTGATATGATCATGTTCTAGATTCAAGTTGAGGGGCTATGAGAAGAGAGAATGGGACATATGTGAAAAATATAGTTAGAAATGACAAGCTTATGCAGCATATTAATTATGTGGGGTGAGTGAAAATGAAAATTTAAGAATGATCTGGAGGTTGTGAGTTTGGGTAACTAGAAGAAAGTTGGTGCCTTTGATAGTAATGGAAGGCAGCTATGCTCACCACTATACCATCAATGCCCTTTGAAAGTAATGGGAAAGTGTACATGGTACCAGTAATCTAGGTTACTGGGAAGACTGAGGCTTGTGTATTTCTTGAACTTGGGAGTGTGAGATGCAGTGGGATGTGCTTTTCACATTCCTAAACTAAATTTAGCATTGATATAGTAAACTCCCTTGAATTTGCTTCTAGCCTGTGAGCAATAAGGAGATCCAGTCTCCCCTGCAAAAATAAAAGTGGCTTTAAGGGGAAAGATAATGATTTCTCTTTTAAATGTGTTGAGTTTGGAAAACATATGAGGAATCACATTTGATATACCCAAGACTATGACATGGATCTAGCACTTACGTGATAGGTTAAAGCTGGATAAAGTCATCTGCATAGAGATTATAACAGTTCATTAGAGTGGATGAGAGTCATTCTGTGAGAGAGTATATAGAGAAAAGAAAACAGAACGGAGTCTTAGATTCCAACTCCATTTGAGGAAAAAACAGAAAAGGAGACTCATGATGTTTGATCTGGAGAACAGAATACCTTGGCTAATTATTTCAAGTATTTTAAGGACTATTACATAGACCATGACATAAACTTGTTTTCCTTGTCCCCAGCAGTGGGGTAAAAGTTTCTAAGTAGTATATTTTAAATCAATATATATTTTAAAAGACTTGGTATAGTAGATAGAGTATTGGATTTAGAGCTAGGGAAATCTGTGTTCAAATTCCACCTTAAACATTAGTCATGTCATCTTGGACAATCCACCTAATTATGTGCCTTTCATTTATTAAGTGGGTATGCAAAAGAGATTTAAAAAAAGGAAAATGACCTATATTTACAAAAAATATTCATAGCAACTCTCTTTTCAGAGTAACAAAATTGGAAATTGAGCATATGCCCATAAATTAGGACTTATTAAACTATGATGTATATTTATGATGAAATATTATTGTTCTATGGGGAATGATGAGTAGGATGCTCTCAGGAAAAAAAAACCTGGAAAGTCCTCTATGAATTCAAGCAATGTGAAATATACTGTATATAAAGTAATAGCAATGTTCTAGGATGACCAGCTGTAAATAACTTTGCTATTCTCAGTAGTACAATTATACATGACTACTTTGAAGGACTTATAATGAAAAATCCTAGCCATACCCAGAGAAGGAACTGATTGTGTCTGAATACAAATTGAAGCATTCTCTCTCTCTCTCTCTCTCTCTCTCTCTCTCTCTCTCTCTCTCTCTCTCTTTTTAAACAATTTTTCTTGAGGGTTTTTTATTTTCATTAAGATGGGAGAATCATGGTTTTTTTTTTCACAATTTGACTTTTATGGAAATGTTTTGTATTGCTTCCTAAGTAGTTTCTTAATTGTGAGTGGGGATAATGGGGAGAATCTAGAACTCAACAATTTTAAAAACAAATGTAAAACAAATTTTTTTGGTTTGAATATAATTGGGAGAAAATATTAAATAAATAAAATAAAACAGAAAAAAATTAAGTGAGTAGGATACTAGGGCATTCATAGTGTTGGGTTCTTGTGAGGATCAGATAAGATAAATAATGTAATTGTTGTTCTTCAGTCTTTTTAAGTTATGTCCAATCTTCATGACCTCCATTTGGGGTTTTCTTGGCAAGATACTAGAGTGATTTGCCGTTTCCTTCTCCAGCTCATTTTACAGATAAGGAACTAAGGTAAACTGGATTAGGTGACTTGCCCTGGATCACACAGCTAGTAAATGTCTGAGACCAAATTTGAACTCAGGAAGATTAGCTTTCCTCACTCCAGGCCCAGCACTGTATCACCTAGTTATCCTAATATAAGGTAAAGTGTTTTGCAAACTTCAAAGTGCTATCTATATAAATGTGAGTCATTATAATTAACTCTTAAAATACTGCCTTACAAGGTATTCGTAGTATTCTATATTGAAGTTCTTTAAGTACAGGTTACATGACCATTTGTCAGTGTTATTGTAAAGGGAATTTCTGTACAAACCTATGCTTTTAGGCTCTGTCATATTCTGAAATTCTATGAATCTCTTATAATTGTTCTTTCTACCTCTAGTCATCACACACACACACACACACACACACACACAACCTCTAATCTTAAAAAACTAATTTTTATTATATTATTCTCCTGCTTTAAATAAAACAAAATATGGCCTTTAAGAATTTCCTATTTTCTATAGGATCAAGTTCAGTCTCTTTTCCCCATTTAGTCCCAAACTATCTTTTCAGTTGTATCTTCTGTTACTCTGCTTTCTGAATCCTCTACCCTTGCTAAATTGTTCTGTGCACCACTCTCCTATCATATCTTGTGTTTTTTATTTCTGAAGTTTTGTTCCTATCATTTCCCCTCTTGAGAATGCCTTTTTGACATTTATCTTATCTCTTCTTCAAGGCAGAGCTTAGAATCTTGCTGTTCTTCCTTCAGCTTCCTCAGTCTTTAGTAAAAGAATCTTCTTTGAGTAATTGCATAATTTTAAAATTTTCATTCATTTGACTGTGAATCCTATTAAATCAGGGGAAATATCTCATTTAATGTAGATGTGTTGAATTATCACTTGTATTTAATTTAACTTTGCAAATATATATTTCATATATGTATATATATATATATATATATATATATATATAGTTCTATTATTCCTTTGCCACGATTATAATACCATTGAGGTAGTTTCATATGTGTATACATATATATATATATATTTATATATTTCTCTTATTACTTTACCAAGATTATAATAACCCTTGAAGGTAGTTTGTGTTTCTTATACTTCTTTGTATCTATAATAGTTTTTAGCATAGTGTCTACATGTTAGATACTTGTCTGATAATTATTGATGGTCTCAACTCTCCCTTTAAATAGGGAAAGTGTATAAATTAAATTAAATTTAAAGTTAATCTTTATCTGGGATTGAGTTGGAGAGGGAATGAAAATGATAATCTAGAGAGTTGAGAACCAGTTAAGACACTCCATCTCCAAATTGGGCATTTTCATCGGCTGTTCTTCATGCTTGGAATACTTTTTCTCCTCATTTACATCTTCTGATTTCCTTCAAGTCCTAGAAAAAAGCCCATTATCTATGAAAAATCCTTTCCTGAGCCTTCTAACCCTGTCAGTAGTGCCTTTTCCCTGTTGATTACTTACCATTTAGCCTGTATATATCTAGTTTATACATAGTTCACATAGTCTGCCTCTTTACACTAAGGCCTTTTGAGAGAAGGGACTAACTTTTGCCTTACTTCATAGTGCCAGGCATATTCTAGGCACTTAATATTTGCATACTTTGACTTGTAGAAGTAGTAGTTTAAGCTAGAGTACCTGAGGGAGAGCTTCAATTCTAGTTCAATCAGTCAGTAAGCATTTATCAAGCACTTACATATATTCCAGGAGCTCTGTAAAACACAAGGGCTATAAAGAAAGACAAAAATTTGGTTCCTTCCTGCAAGGAGGTCATATTCCAATGGGAAATGCAAATAGTTGTACATATTAGATATATACAGAGTAGATGAAAGATAATTTTAGAGAGAAGGCACAGAATTAAGCAATATCAACAGAAGTCATTCAATGGGAACTCAAGATGGGTTCAACATGAGAAACATTCTGCTGTCTTTCCAAGGGACAACCACTGATCCTTTTCTACATTTGAACAAATATCCCAGAAGTGGGAGGAAGATTATAACACCTGCCTAATTAAAACTAAGCTGCCTAAAGTACATAAAAATAACTGGAAACACTGGAGCGTGAAGAGAAAGAGATTTAAAGAGAAGCATTAGAACAATACTTCTCAAGCCAAATTATATTAAAGCTTTCTAAAATATCTAAATTCTTTATCAAAACCCCTCCAGAGACACTCAGTTGCAGGGATCAGGAGTCAAGGAAAGGAAGCTGGTGTGATGGGAAGAAGAGTTAGTATTTTAAATTTAAAAGGGAAGATGTTGGGTCATAAAGTTTGTGGGCCAATAGATATTTGCCACAGACTATTTGGAAAGTATTGGGTTAGAAGATCTAGAATATATTTGCACCTGGGTTCTAATTCCAACTATGTCATCAACCAATAGTGTAACCTCTGTTTCTATTTATTCATCGACTCTATGATGGGATTAGAAAAGTTTTAGCTTCCTTTGTGTGTGTTGAAGTTATTGCAATTTGCTGCTTTGAAGTGACCATCCTTTGTTAGATTTGAGCAAATGAATGCTATATCCATTTTTGTTTTTAATGTTTCCCAGGGCATCACATCACAAGGCAAGTCCTTAGGACCATAGTTCTAAACTCAGGTTTTCCTGCATTCAAGAGTATCTTAAACTATTTCAAGGCTTGGCATTTAATTATGCAATTATGCATGGTGGTGAATTTTTTGTTACCTTATTTAAAAAATACATACCATACTTGAAGGGCACTATTTTTTCAAGGGGGAGTGGCAAGGAATAATATTTGCACAGAATTGCTTTGCTTGAAAATAGTGTCTATATTCTCTTCTTCTGACTGGGATTCTCCAACCCACAAGTTGGGAGATTGGTTTTGGTGGGTTTCATGGCAGCTATACAGACCTTACTTTAAAATTGATGTTCATAATTAAGGTTTTGGGGCCTAAATTATACCCAACAACCCCCTAATTTTCAACAAAATATATTATGTGTATCTATGAATTTCTGGCAATGTAAAATGATGTGGTAGGTGGTTTTAGTTGTTAGCTATCATAGCATTTTATATCTGGAAGGGACCCTAGAGATCATTTAGCCTAATCCCCTCATTTTTGCAGATGATGAAATTGAGACCTGGAGAAGTTAAGAGACCTATTCAGGATCACATAGCTAGTTAGTAGTATAACAAAGACTAGGTCCCCTGACTCTTTCCACTGTGCTACTGTTGCTAATAAAATGATACATCATAATGAATAGAATTAAAAAGTAGAGAAAGGGAGAATAATTAACCTAGAATTCTCAAGTGTGCAGCCAAGACTAAGAACTGAATTTAATTTGGAAAGGGAGTTTGCATAATTAGTCTATGCTCTTCAGATGAAATTACATGGTATTTCCCAAAGTAAAAAAGAGAAAGTTTTTCTTGGGCTGATATAAAGTGCAGACTAACTCCCTGGAGGGCCTCAGGATCAGTCAGAGTCCAGATCAATCAAAATCCTTGATCTTTAAGGGGAGAAGTGAAGGAGGCAGGCAAACTGCCATGTGACTTGCCAAAGATGAATCCTGGACTCTGGAGTCGAGAGCCTCAAGCCTCTCTCCTCCTTGTCCTGTAGCCCAGTGATTCTGACCCGTGTCCCCCCAGCCCTCCAATCCTTGCCTAAGATTACCTCACCACCACACATTCAGCAAGCACCAATGGTGAGGAGAGCCATCACATCATCATCTATCTCACATCGAATAGGTAATTAGCCTTAAGTGCTTGGCTACCTCAGATTCAAGTATACCTTTCCAGAGTTTCAGACCTCTATAGGCTGATGGTCACTTGAATTCATCATAATAAATAGCCAATGTGTGCTTTTTGACCTTTTGAAGAAGATGCTTATTCTTGACACTTTAGAAACAGAAATGAAATGAGCATATTTAAAAAACCTGTCTGGACTTGTCACATGATGGTGATTCCAGCACAGATTGACCTTCACTTCTAGTTTACTTCTATATATCATTTATTTTTCATAGAATTACTGTTGACAATAATAATTTGTTGGAAGAGATATTCATAAAGCCAAGATTTGGAAAGGACCCTTGAAGCCACTTAATTCAAAATCACAATTAACCTTTGCCTGGACACCACCTGTGAAAGGGAATACAACAAGGCAGAAAAAGACTCTAATGGAAAATCATTAGAATACTCTCTTTAGATTCCATTCATTAATAAACATTCCCTGGTTCCTGTCATTCAACTATGAATCAAACTAACTGGACACTGTTGATGTTTCTCCCTTCTCTTTGCAAGTTTAAATATTTTTCTGATGTCTAGTTATAATGTATCCTAATCATTGCCTTAATTCACCAGGTTAGTAAATCTGTCAATGAAGGAAGTGAAGTTAGTTTGAAATTTATTCTTATAAATCATTTATTTAATAATCTACTTTAGAATTTTGCTGGAACTTTACATCACATTAATCGTTTTATAATTTCAAGAATACTCACTTTCACCACCTCTCCCTTTTAAAATCAGGACATTTACTCATAGGATCACAGATTTGGAGCTTGAAACAATCTTTTAAGCTATCATACAAGTCACTTATTGCATAGAAGAGCAAATTGAAACACAGAAAAGTTGAGAAGTTACTCAAATTCAAACACCTGGTATTTGAGGCAAGATTTGAAGCCAGGTCTTCTTAACTTCTAGATCTGCTATATCATCATTTATCCACATTACAACACATCCCCCCATTCTCATGACTTCTCTTGTGTTTTTCTTCATCTATTCTCCAGATCAGTTGTTTTTCTTTTAAGATGTTTCATAATCTCTTCTATTTTTTCATTCCTTGTATTTTGTTTTATTATTTTTTGGTCTCTTTTAACTCTGTTGCCTTCCCCTTGATCAATTTTAATTTTCTTTTTTTCCTTTTTTTAAATAATAACTTTTTATTTTCAAAATACATGCAAATATAGTTTTGAACATTCACCCTCGCAAAACCTTGTCTTCCAAATTTTTCTTCCTTGCCTTCCCCCCTCCCCAGGCATTTTCACTCTTTTTTTGTTGTTGGTTTGAATTTTATTTTCTTTCTCATTTTCCCCCTTTTGATATGATTTTTCTTGTGCAGCAAGATAATTGTATAAATATGTAAACATTGGATTTAGTGTATCTTTTTAACATGTTTAACATATATTGGATTACTTGCCATCTAGGTGGAGGGAAGGAAGGGGGGGATTTGGAACACAAGATTTTGTAAGGTTCAGTATTGAAAAATTATCCTGCATATATTTTGAAAATAAAAAGCTTTAATAAAAAAAATAGGAGAGAAGAGCAGAAACTGAGACTATAGGGGCCTTAGGTACAGCAGAATTTTGGTTTAATGTGGGTGGAAAAATCTTGAAAATTTTTGCAGGGATTGTAGTAGGAAATTGATAAGACATGAAGATAAATTTCTTCTAAGAGCAGTAAAGAACCAGTTGTTAATATTAAATGGCATAAATTTATGGTGGAATTTATCTTGTATCTAATGAAGAGCCATAAAACATTTTGAAACTGTGTAGTGACCCATTAACAGCGGAGTTTTAGGAAGTTTAATTTGTCAGTATTGCATAGAATGAATGTTGGTGGGTAGGCCAATAGATTAGGACAGGAAGTTAGGAGATGACAACAAGATTAATCAGAAGACCTATGATAATTTAAGCATAACATTTCTTGAAACTCCTTTTTGATCTCTCTGGTGCCATTCTACCCTCATTTTCTAATTCCTTGGTCCTCTTTTTCTTTTACTGCTTGGTAGAAGAGTAATGAAAACTTACAGTTTTGGTAGTGACATAAAATTTCTAAAGATCAGTGAAGTACCTAGGAATATTTGTCCCTGTTATACTTATGGGAAATCTTGACCTCTGAGAGACTACATTAAACTAATTTTGGCTGAAGATATTGCTTTCGCCTATCCTTTTAGTGTGAATTTTAGCTGATAGTTTGGCTTTGGTTGTAGCATCAAGGACCCTGGGTTCAATTTCTAGCTCTAATCATCTATCTATTAATTTTGTCTTCCTGGGTGAGTAATTTAATTTTCTTAAGCCTGATTCCACTTTTCCAAATCATGATAATGACTTACCTCAGAGGAATCTTGTGAGAAAAATGCTTTACAAAACTTAAATGCCTTAGTGAATCACTTTCAAAGAGTGCAGATTACAGCCCATGCATACCTTCCAATCTTGTGTGATGCTATGACCATGTCCTCCTATAATTTCTCCAGAGAGAATTTACTCAGCCTGCTGAAGGCCTTTCTCTAGATCTTTTAACATTCCATGGGTATAAAAGTACCATTCAGTATGTCCATTTATCATTCACTCTTGGTATACCTCCTTTATTGATTATACATTTTTTTGAATGACAGTGTTCACAGGTGTACATACGTTAATTAAAAAGAATATTCATATGGTTCTGATCAGAGACATTAAAAAAGTGATTATTTACTGATCTTTTCTTGTCCTTGCTTAATTTTGTACCTTTGAGTGTACCATCTTCTATTTTTCTCTTTCAAAACTCAGTTCATGTGCCATTTATTCTGTGATATTCTATGATTTTTACCAGCTATTGATGGTTTCTTCCTCTCTTAAATATCTCAAGCTACTCTATTTGATTTTCCCCATGCTTTTGATTTTTTTAGCTTTTGCTATAGTTACCTGTGTATGTAATCCATCTCTTCATTTTATGAGCTTTTTGATGACAAAGTTTATGTCATTTTTCATTTTTCATTTTTATTTTTTTTAGCATCTAGGACAGTGCTTTGTGTATCTTGAGGTACTTGAAAACTAACTATGGAATCTAATGGAATAAGAAAATTATTTTATTTTCTACAGAAAAGAGAAAGCAAATTATTTTCAGTTATTCACCCGAAGAGTCAAAGTTGGAGAGTCAACAATGTCCTAGGTTCACTTCTGAAATATACTGACTATGTATCTCAATACCCTAGACCATTCTCTAAAATTAAAAATTTCAGATCAACAACTGCTAATTTTTATTGGTATAGGGAATCTCTTTACTTGGAGCTCTCTAGAATAATGAAATCACAAGTCTACATTCTCCCAAAGGTCATTTGAAAACCTGAGAGCTCCATCTATATTTGCCTGATTTCAGAGAAATGCCAGGCACCTTGCCCAATAAATTAACGAACTCTGGAGAGAGGCAACTTATTCTGAGTTACTTTTAGGGTAAATCATATTAGGCTTTGTTTTTTGCAAATGGGAATGATGGGAAGATTTCTTGATATCTTGGGTTGTGCATTATATGTACAGAGTAGTCAGTGGAGTGAGTGTGAGGAGGGCATATATATTAAAATATTTACAGTGAAAGAGATCATCTTTTTTTTCTCAGTAGTATATTATTTTTCCAAATACATGTAAAGATAGTTTTCAGTATTCATTTTTGTAAGACTTTGTGTTCCAATTTTTTCTCCCTCCCTCTCTTACCTTTTCCCCCTTCCCAAGAAAGCAAGCAGTCTGATATAGGTTAAACAAATTTAGGTTGAAAGAGATTATCTTACACTTGAAAGATAAATTTATATATGCCATGTGTCACAGAGCAAAACTATTTTCTATCTGGTCTCACTATCCTTTTCTTTAATGTTGTATTTCCTTTTCTAGAAGTTCTTTTAGGGAAAGAGTGGTAAACTTTCTTTCACAAAATTATGTTATTTCTAAAAATTAACACTCAAAGCCAGGCCATTTTTTGGGGGGGAATGGTGGTATCTTCTGGTATCCAGTACTTTCTTTTGTTTTGTGACTTACTCTGATCTCCATGAAATCAATGGAAATTGCGTGCTTTTCAAAAACAAAATGACAAGTGACACCCTGGGTAGGAATGCCTGAAAGCTCAGCATGAGGAGAGACTCTTAGATTTTGTTTATTTTCAATAATAAGTGAAGTAAGAAGTAACCAATGACACTAAGTGGTTTGATACTCACAATCTTTCTTAGTGCAACCTGTATTTTCCTATATTGATTACTATTATTTTCTAATTGCACTGTCTTGCATTTCCTTAAAATTTTTTATTTCTAGAAATGTAAAAATAGTTGTAAATATTACTTGTTTTGAACAGTTCATGGGTTTTACATCTTGGAAGCAGAATTTAAAATTTTCCCCAAATGGTAAAGCTACAAGTGCATATAAGCCTTGAAAATTAAATATAATTTTCAATTTGGCAACCAGATAAAAATGCCAATCCTTATCAACTCTTTCTTTTCACATGCCATTTATGAAATGGTATTTTAATATAGTCTTTGGGGTTAAATTTAGTATCTGAATACATTTGATTTTTCAACTCTTGAATTCTTTTTTTAAAAAGAAGAAATTGGAAAGAACATTAGGTGTAAAGTTTTCTTGAATTCTCAGGATTTAATAATTTTAAAGGAAAAAAGTTCAAAAGTTCATTGAAACCACTTACTACTTGTAATTGTTGTATAGTTATCAGATATATTCTTCTTCTTATTTTTAAAGTATGCACTGAAGCTGAGCTCCTGTGAGATGCAGCATTTTTTCTGCAATGTTTAAAGTGTTGGACCTGGAGTCAGAAAGAACTGAGTTCAAACAGTTACTAGCTGTGTGACCCTGGGCATATCAACCTCTGCTTCAGTTTCCTCATCTGTTAAATGGAGATAATAATAGTACCTAACTCCCTGGATTTTTGTGAAGATGAAATGATGAAATGATACAATTATATATAATTGTAAAAAGCTTAGTACAGTGCCTGGCACATAAGTGATACATACATGATAATGCATATTGTTATTAATAAAAGAACTAGTGTTATGTTTGTCAGTTCCTGTGCATTGCCCAGAACAAACTTTCTCAGAACTTTTCTCTGGTGCTTATAGTGTGTTTTCACTTTCTTTAGGAGGGGTAAGAAGCATAGTATAATCCTAAGGACCCAACTCTCCGTGAGAGTCCATGCCTGCATTGGTAAGTAGCAAACTTCATATTCTTTTGCAAAGGAAGAGTAATTTTGTCTCCATAGTGACTATTGAAATGTACTTCTGATAACCAACATTTCTGAGAGTAAAATAAAAGAGTTTTTGTCACTTCTATGTGCCTGTTTTCCTTAAGTTAATTGTAACTTTTGTCTTTCGTTGTTATAGACTTAAAAGTAGAATGCTGAAAGTCCATTTTAGCTATGCCATCTTTATCTGCTTAGCTCATGTAGCTTAGATTAAAAGAAACAGCTAAGTTACTGAAACTGCTTTTGGGAGCAGAATAAAACAGATACTCCTTTATATTGATCCATGCTTCACTGATGGAGTTGACCCATGGAGCCAAAGACCTATGATCCCAGCTTTAAGGGAGGGAATGGACTTCTATTTCAAGACACAGAGTCACAGTGAGCAAAGAGTGCCATTGTGCATTTCTGTCTAGTACAAAATGTGTCTTTTATGGGACACTAAGTTCCATGATCTTTCTGAGTTTTTTCTAAGTGGCCTATTTGCTCTTTGCTTTCAAAGAAGATAGAGAGAAGTTCATCTTTCTATGTGAGATCAATCATAGCAAAGATGGTTGTAAATCCTTACTTGTGAATTGTAGTGAATAAGGATTATCAAATACAAAGTGAATACTATGATAGGAAAACAAATGAAAGTGGCTGTGAGAGAGTTCTCAATCAGGAGAATTAATTCATAACTTATAAAAAGCATGATATTTTACTTGCTCAGTGATTTAAGCAGAATGAATCACCCAGGCCATCATGTATGTGAGTTGGACTATTTATTCAATTGGTAGAACATTATTTTACCAATCAGGCAATTAGAATAAAACTTATTATACTTTTAGAAACAGTGATGCTGTGTAGATATAGTCTTGGATCACCTGTAAAACTATGAACTTATTTATCCCTGGTTTTAGAGATCATATTATGGTATTTTAAAAATAAGAGAAGAGAATGGTAATAATTACAATCCCCATAGTACCTACAGGGTTTTCATTCCTGAATGATGTATCTTTTTTGCATTGTAATTAGCTTTTGTTTGTGAATTAAGAATAGACTCACAAATTGCTTATATGAGAATTTGGAAAAGAATCCTTATATCTTGGAATTCTCCATGTTCTTCCATTTTGGTGTTTTGAGTTTAAATTTAGAATACAGGAGATGAATAATTGTGGTTCTCATCAGATTAATCTAACTATAGTGATTTTTGCTTGCTCTATTTTGAACATGAAAGAATTTCTCTCAATCTGTTAGTTGAGCTATTGGTTTAATTGGTAGAGCATTATTTACAAGTCAGAGCATTAGAGTAACTATAAAGTTTGTAGCACTGATGATATTCTAGGATCCTGGAGTAACTAAAACTTATTATCCTGTTTTAGAATAATATGTTTCTTAGATAGAGGCAGAGGTATAAGGGTAACTGTCCCTATCCTGATGTTGTTATTTCTGATATTTAACTTTCCTTTGGTTGATTTCTTGTTGTCCATTAGTATAGCCTCAGATTTTATAGTGAGATAGTTGAAGGAAAAAATCTTATCATGTAATTCTCTTTCTCTCCTTCTGTGTGTGTTGGTTTAAAGTTTGAAAAGAATAAAGATGGTGGCTTAATAGACCTATGTATTTTGCTATGTTTATGGATGAATTTACTTCTAATCTTTTCATTTTTCTATTGGTTTCTAGGTTATACATAGAATTGTTTAGAATGCTAAAGTTTCTATCAAAATAGTAGTCTTTGGTTTTGAGTCATACACATCAAGGAATAAGATTCTTTAGGAGGAGTAAAGTAACTGTTATCTGATTATTATTTCTGTTTAAGTTTACCTATTTGTTTAAAATCATGTCATGTTGCCCATTTTATATAGTCTGTTTTGAGGAATCATTTTTGTTTCTATTTTGTTTTTTTTGG
The DNA here is from genome assembly GCF_902635505.1 of Sarcophilus harrisii. Classification (NCBI taxonomy): domain Eukaryota; kingdom Metazoa; phylum Chordata; class Mammalia; order Dasyuromorphia; family Dasyuridae; genus Sarcophilus; species Sarcophilus harrisii. The sequence continues at coordinate 380,512,088 of NC_045426.1, read as the reverse complement.
GGATAAATTATAAATAAATTATTGATAAAAGACTTAGAAAATGGTTGGTTTCTATTGATAATGTTTTTTTTTAAATTTAATAGCCTTTTTTAAGGATATATACATAGAATCTGTTTAGCATTAAATTGCCAAACCTTTGTATCCAAATTTTTCACCTTCTATACTCCCAGAAATCTCCTAAATGGCAGGATACAGTAGATTGTTAAATATATTAAAATTATAACTTCAGATAATAATAAGTATATGCCAATTATATATATTTTTGCTGTGAAAAAGAATCAGACTCTGAATTTTGTATATTTGCTTTTTGGAGGAAATCAAAATGAAGATTATTGATAAATATAGGGAAATGTTGGGAATTCATTGTAATGGTTTTTAGTTCAATCTTCATAGCTTTTTTTCTGGATATAGCTATGGTACTTCAGTTCATTAACATTGCAACCTCATTAGCAATGATTTGCTTGATCTCTTCTAAGATGGATGGCCTGATCCAGTCAGAACTGTTCATCATCTAGTATTGAATTACTTAGATAATAATATCTCCTGGTCCTAGCTTATTTCTACAAAGATCAGATTCGTGAATGTCTCTCAGGCCTTTTAGGAAATCATCCGTTGGTGCATAATTCTAGGATAATAATATTGTTCTATATACTCAAATTTTTCTGAAGCTATTCTCCATACTGTCATGGACATCATTCAGTTTCTAGTTTCTAGGTGCCTATCACAGAAAGGCTGCCATCATAATATTCGTTGTACACATAGACTGGTCTCCTTTCCTCTTCTTTACTCAATCTGTCTCTGGATATAATTCTCAGTAGTAAATTTCTGGACTCAATAGTGGTATCCAACAGTTTGGATAACTTTTTAGATAGTTCCAAACTACAGCTCCAAAATGGTTGGATTCGTTCTTTAACTCCACCAACAAGTACGAGATCAATGTCCTAATTTTTCCACATTCCCTCTCAAATCAATCTCATTATTTTTTTTCCTGTCATCTTAGCCAATCTGACAGGTGTGTAGTGGTATCTTAGAGTTGTCTTAATTTGCATTTCTCTGATTAATAATGACTTGGAGCATCTTTTCATATGACTAGAAATAGTTTCAATTTCTTCTTCTGAGAATTGTCTGTTCATATCCTTTGACCATTTTTCAATTGGAGAATGGCTTGATTTTTTATAAATTAGAGTTAATTCTCTATATATTTTGGAAATGAGGCCTTTATCAGAACCTTTGACTGTAAAAATATTTTCCCAGTTTATTGCTTCCCTTCTAATCTTGTCTGCATTAGTTTTGTTTGTACAAAAACTTTTCAGTTTGGTATAATCGAAATTTTCTATTTTGTGATCAGTAATGATCTCTAGTTCTGCTTTGGTCATAAAGACCTTCCCCTTCCACAGGTCTGAGAGGTAAACTATCCTATGTTCCTCTAATTTATTAATAATTTCATTCTTTATGCCTAGGTCATGAACCCATTTTGACCTTATCTTGGTGTACGGCGTTAAGTATGGATCAATGCCTAGTTTCTGCCATATTAGTTTCCAATTTTCCCAGCAATTTTTATCAAACAGTAAGTTCTTATCCCAAAAGCTGGGATCTTTGGGTTTGTCAAAGACTAGGTTGCTATATTTGTTGACTGTTTTATCCCTTGAACCTAATCTATTCCACTGATCAACTAATCTATTCCTTAGCCAATACCAAATAGTTTTGGTAACTGCTGCTCTATAATATAATTTTAGATCTGGTACAGCTAAGCCACCATCATTTGATTTTTTTTTCATTAATTCCCTTGAAATTCTTGACCTTTTGTTTTTCCATATGAACTTTGTTGTTATTTTTTCTAGGTCATTAAAATAGTTTTTTGGGAGTCTGATTGGTATAGCGCTAAATAAATAGATTAGTTTAGGTAATATTGTCATCTTTATTATATTTGCTCGCCCTATCCAAGAGCATTTAATATTTTTCCAATTGGTTAGATCAGACTTAATTTGTGTGAAAAGTGGTCTGTAATTTTGCTCATAAAGTTTCTGATTTTCCCTTGGCAGATAGATTCCTAAATATTTTATATTATCAGTAGTTACTTTAAATGGAATTTCTCTTTGTAACTCTGACTGTTGGATTTTGTTAGTGATATATAAGAATGCTGATGACTTATGTGGGTTTATTTTATAACCAGCAACTTTGCTAAAGTTGTGGATTATTTCTAATAACTTTTTAGCAGAATCTCTGGGGTTCTCTAAGTATACCATCATGTCATCGGCAAAGAGTGATAATTTGGCTTCCTCATTGCCTATTCTTATTCCTTTAATCTCTTTCTCAGCTCTTATTGCTATAGCTAGCGTTTCTAATACAATATTAAATAGTAACGGTGATAGTGGGCAACCTTGTTTCACTCCAGATCTTATTGGGAATGGTTGCAGTTTGTCTCCATTACATATGATGCTTACTGATGGTTTTAAATAGATGCTGCTGATTATTTTAAGGAAAAGTCCATTTATTCCTATACTCTCAAGTGTTTTTAATAGGAATGGATGTTGGATTTTATCAAATGCTTTTTCTGCATCTATTGAGATGATCATATGGTTTTTGTTAATTTGGTTATTAACATGGCCAATTATATTGATAGTTTTCCTAATATTGAACCAGCCCTGCATTCCTGGTATAAATCCTACTTGATCATAGTGTATTATCTTGGAGATGATTTTCTGTAGTCTTTTTGCTAATATCTTATTTAAGATTTTAGCATCAATATTCATTAGGGAGATTGGTCTATAATTTTCTTTCTCTGTTTTCAGCCTACCTGGTTTAGGTATCAGTACCATGTCTGTGTCATAGAAGGAATTTGGTAGGACTCCTTCATTCCCTATTTTATCAAATAATTTATATAGCATTGGGGCCAATTGTCATTGGATAATGTTGATTTGTTATAAAATCTTTGGAGGTTGTTTAGTTGTGTCCAACTCTTCATGGCCTTGGGGTTTTCTTGGCAAAAATACTGGAGGAGCTTGGCATTTCCTTCCTCAGTTCATTTTACAGATGAGACAACTGAGGCAAACAGGATTAAGTGACTTGCTCAGGGGAATGATATGGTCAAACTTAAATATTAAGAATCTGTGCAAAGAATGAATTAGCCAGGGTTAGAAACTGGAGGCTCTGAAGCTAGTTAGAAAGTTATATCCTAGAGGAAGGGTAATAATTTAAATTTACATGGTTACAATGTAATTAGAACATGAGCAGAGAAGAGGGGTGAGAAATGGCTTATATCACAGAGACAGTCAATCTAACTTTTTAAATGATGATGTTGTTCTTGAAGAGGACCAATGGTATCACAAGGATGTATTTTCTGGAGGAAGTTTTTTCCTCATGTCTCCCACTTCCACCCTCTGTGATTATTCTGTATTTGCATGTTATATATCTTGCATGTTCAGCAATTTGTATGATGTTTCCCCCTTAGAATATGAACTTTTCAAGCACAGAGATCTTCTTGAGTCTTTCTTTGTATCTCTAAGACTTAGTATAGTGTTTGGCAGATGTGCTTAATAAAGATTTGTTGAAGAAAAGAATTGGAAGAAAAGGGACTAGAGAATATTTGTAAGAAAAGAAATGAATGGAAGATTTTAAGGATCAGTCGCCTCATAGTAGTATGTGCAGTTTATAGCAATGACTTTAATTGAAAAAGTCTGTTTTTCTGTTTGATATCTCTATTTATTAGATTGATTTTATTTCTGTTGAGAGCACCATTTACTTAAGCTTCCATCTGTTGGGTTGTCCTTAACTCTTTCCTCTTCTGTACTCCATTTCTATTCAGTCAAATTACTAGTTTTTAGCTGTTCCTCCTCAATAACATGTATCACACACCTTCTGTTTATATAGATTTTACTCTAAATTAAGACCTCATCATCTCTTGCTTATTTGTTGTTTAATCCTTTCAGCCATGTCCAGCTCATTGTGACCCCATTTGGGGTTTTCTTGGCAAAGATACTAGAATGGTTTGCTATTTCCTTCTCCAGCCATTTTACAGATTAGGAAATTGAGACAAACTCCTCAGATTAAGTGATTTATCCAGAGTCACTCAGCTTGTAAGTATTTGAAGCCAGATTTGAAGTCTAGATCTTGGTACTTTATTTAGTGTCACTTAGATACTCTTAGACTATTATAATAACCTCCTAAATAAACCATTTAGTTTGGTTCCCTCTGTAATCCATCCTTCCCACAGGGCCTAAAACAGTGATCTGAACTTGTTATTCCTTTTCTCAAAAAACTTCATTAATTCCCTATTGCTTTTAAAATATGAAAATCCTTAGCTTGACATTTAAAATTCTCTATAATTTAGCTCCTGCCCACTATTTTTACTTCATATTCCTCCCTTCCCACATTCTTCATTCCATTCAAACTGGCTTGCGAGTTGTTTATTTCCCACGACATTTCAACTCTCATCTCGGTGTCTTTGCCCAAGTGGGTCTCTTGTCATTTCTCATAGAATCTCTGACTTCTTGCCAAGTACAGTTCAGGACACCTCCTACATGAAGCCTTTCTTAATCAGAACCTCTCCCTCTACAACTGCTTAGCCTTTTTTACCTCTTTAAATTCTTTTTCCTTATTTATCTCTACATGTTCTTCTCCCAGGAGTCCTTCAGAGGAGAAATTGTTTTGATTTGGTCCTTGTATTCCCTGCACCAGCATACAATGTCTTTTAGATGCCTAGTAAAATTTGTTGAATTTAATCAAATCAAGCAAACCAATTCCTTCCATGAGTGAAATAAAAAGGTCCATCGTCTGGCATGCACACTGCCACTTCCAAGTGTCTGGAACTGTGGGGAACCAAGAAGCAAACAAATAGCAGAAGAAAGTGGTAGTGGAAAAAAACCATAATCTGGTCTAAATGGTTTTCATCAACATTATTCTAAAAGGTCACACTATCATATTACCTTGTGAAGCTAAAGCCAAGGAACAAAGGAGAAATTTGGAGCTGAGCAGGAGGATGAAACAGTCACTGACATTGCATTAAGAGAATATTTTAAATGCTGTTAAAGTTGCTCAGAACTCATAGAGATAGTGAAAAGAATGCTATCATTGACAGCTTGAAGATAACTTAGGAGTAGGTTGAATTTCAGATTTTTATTTGATAATTAATTTTGAACAAAGGCCATGTTACACTGCTCAGGTCATGCAGCTGTACATTCTGTACTCTGCTTTTGTGAGAAAGATGGAAATAACAAAGATTCAAGTAGATAATAGGCATTTGTTTAAGGAAAACAAGTTTTGGGATGTATGCTAATGTCAGTACTTAATCTATCCAGTGTTCAATCCACCAGCACCTAAAGCATATTGCAAAAACTAATCAATAATCATGAATGAGTCATTAAGAAAAGATTAAATTATGCTAAGTGTAGTGAAGATTATGTTAATAATTAAAATTAAGCACATTTCAAAGATCAAGAAAGATACATGTATGGTGGTAGGCTGGTAGGCATATTCCTAATGATGATATGCTTAAAGATGCTATTAAAAAAACACATAGACCTAAAAAGATGAAATAGAATAATGTAATCACCTCAGTTGTGGAGGGAAGATAATTCTTTTTGTATTCAACAAGAGAAGGAATTATTAAAGAGAAAATGGATGTTTTCAATGACATGAAGTAAAGTGTTTCTATACCAAAAATATGATTAAAAGAAAAAATTGGGGAAATATCTATGGCATATATTGGATTAAAAATGTCATCTAGAACATATGGGGCATCATTAAAATGTATAAAGGAAAAATTATCAAGCATTTATGGCCAAATGATATAAATAGTTTTCAAAAGAAGCAGCATATTGTTAAAAATCACTTAAAGTGCTTAACCTGTGATTGTGATATGTAAATTTAAACATCTGTGAAGTGCCATCTTATATTCTCCAACCTGACAAAAATAATTAAGATCAATGAAATTAATTATTGGCAGGAATATAGAGAATTAGGTACACTCAGTTACTGATGGAATAGTTTTCTTGGAGAATAGTCTTGCAGCATCTAGTAAAAGTTGTAAAGATATCATACCTTTTGATACAATAATTTCACTGTTAGGCAGTTCCCTAAAAGTGTTATAAAGCAAAGCAAGTTATCTGTTGAAAGATTTTCATAGTAACATACTTTGTAATTGCAAAACAACATCCTGGAAGTGACCTAAATGTCTAACAGTATTGCTAAATTAGTAAACAAAATGCTTAATTAAATTATAGCATGTTGACGTAATGGAATACTACAATGCAATTAAAAGCTGACATGTATGAAGAATATAAAGAAATATTGAAAGACCTTTATATAATATACTGAGGGAAAATCTGAAGCAGAGCAGAATGAATTCAAAAGACAAAGGAATAAGAACAGACAAATGATTCTAATGGATATGCTGACTGAAAAGTTATGATTTTTATAAAGATCTATGAAATGTGAGGAGTTAGAAAGCAAGCATTAAGTTTGTAAAAATATTATAAAAATAAAAGCTATCATCTAGGAGATTTATGACTTGAGAAGGAAGTGAGCTAGTTATATAGTAAGAATGAGGGATAACAGATAAACAACCCAACAGTAAGGGTTTTGCTGGTTGAAACTCATGGACTATATAAGACTCAAAAGGAAGCCTTCAATGTGTCAAGTAGGTAGATCTCCATTTCACTTTTTCAGCCAAACTGGCCCCCTTGTTACTTGTATAAGATTTCTATCATCTTCCTTTCTCTCTGCTTTTGTATTTCTTCCATGGATTGTTTTCCTGTGCCTGGAATACATTGCCCACTTTAGCCTCTTAGGATTCCTACTTTCTTTTCTGCCATCTAAGAGCCACATACAAGAAGTTCTTCCCTGGTCCCCTTAATTGTCAGTTCTTTCTTCCTTTTCCTCAAATTATCATGTAAATGTCTATCTTTTTTACATGCCAAATCTCAGTAGTGGTATGTAAGCTCCTTAAGCTCAGGTTCTGTTTTTTTTCTTTTGCCTTTTATATCCCCAGTGATTAGCACAGTGCCATGTACTTATTGGGTACTTAACAAATGGTTGTTGGATTGGATTGAGTGTCCCATCTAGTCAAGCTCTCTTTTTTATTGATGAGAAAATGAAGGGAAGAGTAATTAAATGATTTTGCCTAAGGAATGTTGGGATTTGAACTCAAGTCCTTTTATACCAGACCTAGTGTGCTCTCTGTCTGTTAAGAAACACTATTGATACCAAAGACATAGAGATCTTTTCTATAATGAGGTGATTCAAGGCAATTCCAGTAGACTTGTGATGGAAAGTGCCATTGCATTCAGAGAGAGAACTATTAAGACTAACTGTTGATCAAAGCACAGTTTTTTCACCTTTTTATTGTTGTTGTTTGCTTGTTTATTTTCCTTTTGATCTGATTTTTCTCGTGCAGCATAATGAATATGGAAATATGTTTAGAAGAATTGGACATGTTTAACCTATATCAGATTGCTTGCTAGCTTGGGAAGGGAGGAGGTGGGAAAGGGAGAAAAATTTGAAACATAAGATTTTGCAAAGATGAATGTTGAAAACTATTTTTGCATGTATTTGAAAAAAATAAAAAAAACTTATTAAAATTAAAAAAACCAAAGACATAGAAATCTAGGGGATACTTTTCAGGGATAGATGTAGCATCTTACATGGCAAAGAGAAGGGTAGTTTAATGGACACTATATTCCTACACAAACAAATGCCATCTACCATGAAAAAGTAAATATTGTCATATGGGAATTTGTTATTCTGATTAGTTTAGAGAAAAGTAGTTGGCCAGAGGTTGACTTATTTGTCAAGAAAATGGGCACATTTCTGTTCCTACTTAAGGGAGATGAATTTAGGGATGTTCTTTATCCTCTAGCTTTTGTCAGAACCTAGGTGAGGCCACTTCAGGGGTTGGACAGTCTAGGTTCAGGCCCAGGTGAAAAACAGGCTCCTCAGAGGCAACAGAATACCATGGTAAGATTGTAAGAGCATTGATCTTGCAGTCGTAACACCTGAGTTTAAAATTCAGTTTCAGTACTTAATATCACTTTTACCTCAAATTAAAAAAAAAAACCTTTGAGTTTTTTCCTTGTGCCTAAGTGACCTATTGATATCTCTCCCTGATCTTTCTCTATATAGTAATTTGTAATAACGAGCTTCATGTTTTCATAAAAATTATTACAGATCAGCTGTTCTCAGGTGCATAAAAATGTTTAGAAGATGTATATTAGATATTTCTATTTAGTTCACTTCTCTCTTCCATCCCCCTTCCACTGGACAAACCTTTACTCCCTGGAGATTTTTTTGTCATGGAAAGAGTTTTTAGGATTGGCAAGAAGGAAGAAGATGAGATTTTTGTCCCTTTTCTCCTTTGTAAAGTGAATCAAGCTGCTAAAACTATCCTCCTCTTCCTCCCCTTCCTCCTCCTCCTTCTGCTGCCCCAACTCATTTGTTCTGTAGGTTTTGAGGATACAGTCTGGTGATACATTAGAAATCTCCTTAGCCTATCTTTAATTACTTCAAAGTTTGAAGTCTTCCTTTAAAGAGCTGGGTCTCCACAGTTCACCATTATCCTGAGGCTATTGCATACAGCATTGGCAGAAGAACCAAGTTACAAGACTTCAAATGTGCTATTGCTGGAAGAGCATTGGAACCTGTCTGTCACAGAAGTAAAGAATTTCAGAGAGTGCTCAAAGGCCATCCCCAGGAATAAAATTCCTTATTTAATATACCTGACTACTGGTCATCTAGTGTGAAGGTTTCTAATGAGGAAGGGATGCCCACTTTGCAGTCCATTCTGTTTTAGACTAGACCCAACTGTTAGGAAGTTTTTCCTTCTGCAAGCCTGAATTTACATTTTTTTTAAACTTCTACCCATTGTTCTTAGTTCTCTCTTCTGAAGCTAAGTAGGACAGAGAAGAATGAAGATCATTAGGTGCTGGGACAAAATAGAGAGAAGAGAGAGGAGAGGATGGGAGGGAGGGAGGGAGAGGAGGGAGGAAGAGAAAGATGATGATATAAAATTAAGAATGGACCATACCACACTGACCTTTTATGAAAGGTTAATAAAAAGGTTTACTAAAGATTACTTATATTGGTGGGCAAATAGAAGGCCATAAGCAGTGTATATGAACTTTAGCTAAGCATTTGGCACAGTATTTCATGGTATCCCTGTGGACAGAATGGAGAGATGTGGGCCAAGTGATAGAAGCTTTAGATATGTTTAGAACTAAATGAATAACTGAATCTCAAGAGCAATGATTAGTGAATTAATATTAATTAAGGAGCAATTTCTAATTGAGTTTCTTCTTTCCATGGCCTTATCTCATTTAATACTTTTATTAGTGACTTAGATGAAAGTATCATTAGTATGTTTTTCAAATGTGTAAGTGTAAGTGAAGAGATAGACAACACATTGGACAGAAAATAGAATTTGGAACCCAAGGAAGAATGATGGGTTGGATCTAATAGAAAGCAATTTATTTAATTGATGCTTGAAACTGAATAGTGAAAAAATAGTGTTTGATTTAAAGTACTAGATTTACATCTAAAAAAATCAAGTGAAAAACCAGAGTTATGGACAGTTATGGCCAGACAACTAGATATGAGCCAACCATGTGACATGTCAGCTAAAAATTGCCTGATCATCTGTATTAGTAGAAAGTAAATAGAACTACTAGGCTTTGTAGAGCATACCTATCCTTTTATACTAAGGAGGGTGAGGATGGAGCATTTTGAGCTGCAATAGGGCTAAAAGTTATTTGGATATCTTCATTGAGTTTGGCACCAATGTAATGAGGTCCCTGGAGTAGAGAGCCATCAGGCTGACTCAGGAGGGGAGAACTGCTCCAGAACAAATCAAAGCTTGTATGATAATCATTCCTGAGATTAGGATTGGGAATGATTTCTGTATTTCCATCCTGAGTGAGAAAGAGAGACCTAATCTCAAAAACAACCAAACAAACAAAAATCCATGGCAAAAGAAAGAAAAAAAAAGAATGAGATGTTCCCTTGATCATAGCACATCTGCAAGATGAGTTTAGCTCTGGGTGCCACATTGTAGAAAGGACCTTGACAATCCAGAACACATCCAGAGGAAAGTAATAGGATGAGTGGACCATTCCAAACAAAAAATAGTTGAAAGAACTGGGAATATTTAATCTATAAAAGAAAGACTTAGGTAGTATATGTGAAGACATTGATTTGACTTGATTACCTCTGAAGTACTGACCAGCTCTAATATTCTATGATTTAAAAGACTTTAAAAATCACAGTGATAAGTGGATAGAGACCTAGGCTTAAGGTCAAAATGATGGGTTTAAGAACTCTCTCTGTTACATACTGGCTGTATGACCCTGGTCAAGTCACTTTTAAAAGTTCTCCAGGCACTCTCTAAGACTATAAATTACATAGGTAGAGGAAATTAATTTTTTAATTAAATCTTTTTATTTTCAAAACATATGCATGGATACTTTTCAACATTCACCCTTGCAAAATCTTGTGTTGCAAATTCTTTTCTCCCACCCTCTCCCCTAGATAGCAGGTAATCTAATATATGTTAAACATGTGCAAGTATAGAGAAAGAAGAGAGAGGACAGAGAGAGAGAGAGAGAGAGAGAGAGAGAGAGAGAGAGAGAGAGAGAGACATAATTGCAAGTCTTATAAGAAATGCACACACACATATATATACGTACACAGTACACATATATGTATCTGTCTACCAATAAGGAAGAATTTATTAATATGTCAGACACTGTGTCAAACACTGTGCTGGGGATACAAATACAGTGAATGAAACTTCATATTTTTAAAGTCTCTATCTCTATCTCTTTGTGTCTCTCTGTCTTTGTATTTCTGATTCTGTCCCTCTCTAACTCTCTGTCTCTCAGTAACTCTTTCTCTCTCCCTCTCTTTTTATTCCTCCATGACTCTGTTTCTCTTTCATCACTCTCTCGCTTCTTTTTCCTTTTTCTATCTCCTCTTTCTTCTTTCTCTCCTTCACTTTCCTTTTTCAGTCTGCCTATCCATCCATTAGTCTATCTTTCTGTCAGTCTTTCTTTCTCATAGTCTAGAATAGAATCTCAAAGTTAGAGCTAAACTTGAGGTGCGCTATAATAACTACAATATCCCTATATTATCCATATGCTGGGATAACTGCAGCCATTATTTCATGACTTTATTTCCCAATATCTATAAAGTAACAATAGTTATTGTTGAACAATGATATTTGGGTATTTCTTGATGATCTGTTTATTACATCTTTACTTTGCAGTGTCCTAAAGTATGTGCCATTATTACTTTATAGTACATCTGAAATATAGCAACACATTTGGTGATGATTCAGTCATGGTCATGGGGACTATGGGTTTGTTTCCCATAGCTGGGATTGTAGTATGTGTTTGAATCATACTCTGGCTAATAGAACCACAGGGTTGCTATCCATTGAAAAAGTTAATTCATTAAAATATTTACAAGGAAACTTTAGTTATGCCAAGAAAACTCTGTTAATATGAACCACATTTCTTAAAGAGGAGTTGGTATAGATTGGATAAAGTTTCTCCCAAATTACCTTTTCTTGGTGTGTCTGACTGGTCTACCAAGTAGAACAATGTATTACAGGTTCACAAGAATTCTGATAATTTCTAGGAATAATCTCCTATAGGTTTTCATTTTTATAAATTTTGTTTTTAGGACATAAACAAAATATATTAGAAAGCAAATATCCATAGTCTCTTCATTAGGAATGAAGGCAAAAAAAGGATACAGGAAATCTTATAATCTACTTCATTTCTTCTCTTCCTCTCCTTCATACAAGTTCTTTCAGGATTTGATTTTTGTAAATGTGATTTATGGCTCCAAATGAAGGACTTGGAGAAAAGTAGTTGTCTGAGTTCTTTGATGGGCATTTTACAGATTTCTATTGTGTTAGAAATATCTAATAGAAAACATTTTTAACTTGAAAGAAAAAAACACATGTGGACAATGTTAGCAGTACAACAAAACGTGCAACTAATTCAGATTTAATTTGAACGAAAAAAAGGTGCTTTGAGGATTTGTCAGAAGTTCTGTGGTTTCAGGCTTTTGTATAGCTTATTGATACCAACAAAGTAACATGAAGCAATTTAGTATCTTTTGTTAAGTAACTTTTCAGCATAATTGGGGAAAAGGAGAAAATAGCTTGATCATAATTAGCTAGAAAGGTGATATTGATTGAATTGTAATTTAGTAGATTTCTATAACCTGATTTTTAGGGTCCTGTGAGTAGGCAAAGGGAATGCTTATTTATATATTGCCAGGCATTGTGCTAAGAACTTTTTATAAATATCATTTCATTTGATCCTCATAATAACCTTGAGAAGTAGGTGCTATTATTATCTCCTTTTTACATTTTAGAAAACTGAGTACAAATGTCAATTGTTATTATATATTTTTATTTATGCTGGTACCCTGCTAGGTTTTTAGTATTTGCTGATTGTTCTTGTTCTAGTTTAGATTCACTTGTTTGTTATAGTTTGTTGATGTTTTGACCAGACTTTTAATTTCATTGGCATAAAGAACTCCAGGTGAAGAAACTTCCTCTAACAACGTAGGTCAGCAATTGTTCTGTAAATTAAATTGTTAGAGAGTCACTTGGGGCACTGAAAAATTAAATGATTTGTCCAGGATCACATGACTGATGTCACAGGTGAGATTTGAACTCATGTCCTCCTGATGTTCTGGCTGCTGCATCAGAATAATATGGCTCTCACTGTTGCCCTATGGGAGAAGGTGGGATTTATATTATTAGTACCACTCCCTAGATTGATTTGCCAAAAGTCACACAGCAAAGCCAGGATTAGAACTCTAAATACCTGCATTCTCTTTGAAGGTTGGACTTCTAACTCTATTCACTACTTCATGTTGCCTTGTGGGTTCAGCTGAAGTGAAGTTAATAACATAACTTTCAAATAAGATACTGTATTCTAAAGTGCTTTGAAACAATAACAGCCTATACAGATAAAAGATTGTGGATGATTAGTTTTTAAATATTTTAATATTTAATATTGAACTTTTTCATTAAGAAAATATTAGTGAAAGATCAGCATTAACACCTTATACTTGTGCAACATAGTTTAGCTTTCAAAACACTTTCACATGCATTGAATGATATGGCTCTCACAATTTCTATGGGAGAGAGTGGGACTTGCATTATTAGTACCACTTCATAGATGAAGAAACTAAGAACTTAGACCAGTGATTGTTTTGGCCAAGGTCACACAGAAAAGGTAGAATTAGAACTCTGGATGCCCATGTTCTCTTTGAAGCATCTTTAGCCTTTTCCTCTTTTCAAGATGTGATTGGGAAGATCTGATGCAACCCTTCTGGAATAAAGTACCAGAAGAGTGCTGCCAAAAACATTTAAATAAAATCGCACTTGAAAATTTTTACCCTTATTTAAGTAAACTTTAACTGGGCTTCAAAGCACAAATGTTTTGGCTAAGTTTTGGTATGGTTCACAAACTGCCTTAGGACAATAAGTCAGCGTAAAAATAAAACCAACTGATTCCATTTTAATAAAGAAACTGCCTGCTTTTACTAATGGTTTTACATTTCCTTTCCTTCAGTCCAGATTTCCTGCATATCTCATCTTGGCTTTCTTTTCTGCCTTCAGTCCTAACCTAAAGCCTACAATCTTATTCTAATTTCAGACATTAGTAAAGATGTACCTTCCTGGGAATTAGCCCTCTGTCCTTCTGCCTATTGAAATCATTACCTTCTTAAAAGGACTAAATCCAAGCTGCCCAAAAATAATGAGGAGGATCTGGAACTGAGAGGCCAAATTCTTTGTAAACAGAAATTTGTGATTGGATTCCCACCTTGGAAATATTTATAATATCAACACAGTACATTGTACATAGTACATATATTATACGTGCTTATGGAAAGAAGGAATATAAATTGAAATGAAAGAAAAAATAAAGAGACAAAGAAGTAATACTAGCTAAATGGTCTTTTTTTTTCTCTTGAGAAAATAGACTGTGTTGTATCTGAAAACCAGTGCAATGTTTTCTGTAGGCAGCTATACTCATTATTTTTCTTTATTCTCTTGTCTAAAGGGGATACTAAAAACTCCCTTTTACTAACTCCTTTCCCCTTTGTCTCTCAGGTAAGGTTGGGATAGAGAGAAATCTATCACAGAGACTGGCTTAGTAAAGTCAAATTACTTTTTGTAATTGAACTCAAGACCAGAAGATTAAGGAAACCTGACAATGGAAGTGTGGATATGTGTAATTAAAAAGACATATTGTGTGCTTGCTATTTTGAATCGGGCGTATAGGAGATTAGGAGAGGAGTTTAGACTACATAAATTCAAGGTTCTCCAATAATATTAGTGGGAAAATAATCTCCATTCTTGATTGTTTAGTAAACTGGGTACCTTGCTTGTATGTAAGTTTCTAGTTTGAAAGCCTACTAGTACATAGGACTGGTTAGGTTAATAAAGGTTTTTTGCTTTGTTTTGTTTCACCATAATCATATATCTTGAAAAAAATCATATGAGCATATAATGACAAATTCTGAGCCTCAGTTTCCTCATTTTACCAAGGAAGACAAAAATACCTAAGTTATGATGCTCCCCTCCCCAGAGTTTTATGAAATCAAATTATATTCATATTTGAAATATTATATAAAGTCAGCTATTATCTAGCATGGCTTAATGCATAGAGGACTTGCCTTAGGGTCATGAAGGCCTGGGCTTAAGTTTTATTTCTGACAACTCCTAGCTGTGTGATCATAACCAAGTCACTGAACTCAGCACTCAGGGAATTTTCTTTGTCTAAAAGTTTCAGGGTACTTGTCAGCATGCATCAGTGTAAAGAATTACCACACAAGGGAGCATGCTACAGTGATACAGTCACAGAACTAGACAAAAAAAAAAGACTATCTATCCTTTCCTTTCTTTTCCTTTGTAATTCCTTATTTGCGTTGCAGTCTGCTCCTGTTCACCAGATGTCTCTCTGTTACCCTTTGAGTGATACTCATGGCCTTTGAATGATCCCCATTTCTAGTTTTTTTAGAGAATATAGCATTCATGACTCACAGCCATATGACACCATTAGTAAAATAATGGTACCAAAACGCTGACCCCCCTTTTTAATGCAAAGCCTGGGATCATTAAAAAAGCTTTTCAGTTTCTCCTTTGTCCAGTTTTGAGCCTAATTGCTCATTTGTCATATCTGATTAATTGGTCTATTTATACTGATATATACACTTATATGTATAAACACACACACACGTAGGTTGGCCATTCAACATAACAAAGCCTAGATGACAGGCATGATTCATCCATTGTGAATTTCTAATTAATGGAATGTCCTGATCAAATGTATAGATCAAGAAGATTAAGGTGGCCACTTTATGTAGAAATGAGAAGGAAAAAAAGCTAGAAGGACAGAAAGTTGTGGTCAGAAAATAGTAGTTCAGTATTCAAGTACTTGAAGGTGCTAGATAGGGCATGCTATGAATAGAGCATTGGCTTTGGAGTCTGAAAGACCTGAGTTCAATTCTGACCATCCTTACTAGCTTTGTGAGCTTGGGCAAATTGTTTATTTTCTGCTTCAATTTTTCTCATTTATATAATGGGGTTAATAATAGCATCTACCTTCCAAGGAAGGATAAAATGAGATATTTGCCTTAAAGAATCATATAAGTACTAGCTGTGATGATAATGGTGGTATAGTTAGCTATGGTTGTTGATATTTAAGATGTGGCTTGCATATGACTTATAAAAGAGGAATGGAGGTGGAGGTTGAAGTTAAGGAGACCAAGGTTACATTATAGAAGGATACATTAAGGTTTCCATTCCCTTTCTTTACATTTTGAAACAACCTGGCTGCCAGATCTAGCTCCAAGGCACTGTATGTCTAAGGATTTGCTGTGGCTCTGAGCTGAGGGCTTAGTGTTGGAGCCAATGGCAATGCAGTACTTTTGTGACAATTGCAATCTCAGTGAAAGGCTAATGTGTGTGGAGACTTCTTTGCCTCAACTCTATCCCATCTCATAGTCCCAATTTTGCATCCTAATCCAAAGAGCAGCAGATGAACTGACAACACAAATGCCTCAATAAAATCTGTGAAGGGTGCTTAGTTAAATCTAGGATAGTAAAGAGCTCATCATTTTTCACAGGCATCACCTCTGCAATTATTTCTAGACTCTCCTCTCCATGATTTCCCCTTGATACATAAAATATGTACTCTGGAGAGACAGAGAGAGTAGCTGAAGGTGAGAGACATATGCATCACAAACCTTTGCCTGAAAGGAAAATAAGGCTAATTGTTAATAATAACACATATTTCACTGAGTGTCTTATTTTTCCTGTCGTTTCCATCACCTGCCTAGCACAGTGCTTTGTTTACAATAAGGACAATGTATTTTTTATTGGATTGAATTGCTGGAGTTATTCCATGATAGTAAGTTAGGACACTGTAACTAAGGTGTCCCCATTAACCCTTTATGGTCACAAAGGGACTATTTATTGAAGTTGAATAAATGGACTGAATATTCATTAAGTATACATAGTGAAATCCCATTTGCAGGAGAGTTAATTAGCTCTAGGATCATTCATTCAGTTTATAAAAATGGAGGATGTCTTTCTCTGAAGGCAAAAGTCAGTAATTTGCTAATTCATCCTAAGAAAACATTTTAGACTTGGGAAGAGATTAAGAGTATGTTTTGTTGCTACTGTACAAGAAATTCTGAGTTGAAAAGGAAAAAGTACCACTTGTTTTCATAGGATAGAGGAGAGGAATACATTAGATAAAGAAACATCATTAAGAGAGGGAAACCTAAACATGTTTGTTAGTGTTGATTTTATTGGGGAAATATAGAAAACTAAATTCTCAGGATTTTGTTTGGTGCTAAAATGGGGTGTTGGTGATTAAAGACAGGAATATCTATTAAAAAAACCTGAGAAGTACTTTCTGTCTTTTGGTCTGAGGAACTAAATTGGAACTCAATTAATGTGATAGAATGAATAATAATAATTGACATTTATATAATCTTTTAAAGTTTTTGGAACCAGACAACAAACATGTATTAAGTGCGTCCTATGTAGCAATACTGCCAGACTCTGGAAATATAGAGAAAAGCAAAAACCCTAGTTCCTGCTTTCAAGGTTCTCACATTCAATTGGAGGAGAAAACTTGCAAACAATTATATACAAGTAAGACAAATATAAAGTAGATAGATCTACTTTATCTTGGAATTTTAGAGGGAAGACAATAGTAGTGAAGTGAATCTAGAATGGCTCTTATAAAAGTTAGAATTTGAGCTGAAATTTGAAGGAACCAGAGAATTTTAAGCCATGGCAGCCAGTGAATAGATGCAGTGGAAAAATAGAATGTCATGTGAAGAGGAACAGCAATAAAATCAGTGCCTCTGTGTCCATAGAGGAATATAATTCAAAAAGATCAGAAATATACAAAGAGGGGGGAGTTGGGTTGAGAGTTGGGAATGGCTTTAAAATTCAGGATTTTATATTTGATCCTGGAGGTAAGAAGGAGCCACCTAAATTTGTTGAATGGGAGGGTGATGTGTCAGATCTGGCCTTTAAGAAGATCACTTTGGCAGTTGAGTGCAGGATGGATTTAAATGGGGAAAGACTTGAGGCAGGGACATGCTTCAGGGTGGTGGCTGTGGAATATAGAGAAAAGGATATTTGAGAGAGATTCTGCTGAAATTACAAAACTTGTCAACAGTTAGATGTATGGGGTGATCTTTCATAACGTAACTAATATGGAAATGTTTTAGGAAATGAACATATATAAACTATATAAAATTTCTTCCTGATCAATAGTATCAGAGAATTTAGAAATTTCAAGAAGCATACATATTAAGAAGAGAATTTTTAGATTTGGCAATCATTGTTAACAGTTTTAAATAAACGATAAAGTCAGAAGAAGCCAAAATGCAGAAAGTTTAGAAGTAAAAGGAGAGGAAGTGGAAACACTGTTTATAGATTGTTTATATTCATTATCTTTTTTATCTTTATAGCTCTGGGGGACAAGAGCTATAGGTATTATCTATTACTTGTCTCACAGATGAAAAAACTGCTTGAAGAGCTTGAGTCACTTATTTTTAGTTACTTAGTGGTAAACATTATTAGTGAGATTTCAGTTAAGTCCAATGTTTTATTCATTCAATCACATTGTCTCTAATTGCTATATCTAAATTCAAATTGGTTCTATGGTAGTTTCCAAAACAAAATTTTGTATATAACTTGAAAGCTGAGAGCCATTCCTGGAATACAGAATTGACCTGGTTTGAAAAAAAGCATCATTTAATGCCTCCCTTTAACTTGAAGAATATTTTTAAAAACCTCTTTTAAAATAAATGTTTTGTGTATTTGCTTTCTCAATCTTCTTTTTTAATGAGTTGTCACTGTACATTCAAACTTTTCTATTCTGCCAATTATTTTTGCTGTACAGTCCAAAAAATTCTTTTTTCATAATTTTTACTTCTCTTTTAAACTATTCAGAAATGGCCTGCTGTAGTCCTTAGCTATTACAAGAATCCACAGTGTCTCTTGCCTCAATATATTGGTTCATTTTCCTTTGTCTTGAAATATTTATTCATAGATGTGTGGACTCTTTTACTTGATCTAAATGCCATATTCTCTTCTATTTTTAGTATCATTCCTGTTGGTTTATCTGTGGATGTACAAGATCTTTAGCTGAATTTTTTTCTCCTAAGAAAGCAATTTCAGTCTATTCTCTTCACCCAAAGCAGGTGCTTAATTGCTCACTTTCTGATTGGTTCCTTTATTGATGGTTTTCTTGGGGAGTGGACCTCAAATGTCTTAGCTGCTGCCTAGACTAGGCAATTTATGGTTAACTAGCCTCAACCACTGACTTAAATCACTTCTGTGGGGACAAACTGGCCCCAGATGGATGCTGGGTTCTTTCCTTAAGGCTTAGAGAAGTACTACACAGTCACACATGTGCCTTGCCCCAATTTCTTATGTTCCCTTCATAATCTCACTGAGTTTTGTAAGCTTCTGCTTTTTGGATTTCTGGCACTGGGAAGAAGGAGTAGTAGTTTTACTTCAGGCTTGTGGGTTAACTTGTCCAGCCCTGCTGCTACCTGAGTATGATGGGTGGTGGGAGAAGGAGAGCTGAGTGAGTGCTAGCAATTCATTTTTTTATGCTTTTAATTCATTGAATTATCTCATTTGGATTCTTAATATCTTTGACTATGTAGATACCTTAAGCCAGTGGTTTTCAAACTTTTGTTCTCATTATCCCTTTATAATATAAAATATTATTTGAGGATCTGTCCAAAGAGTTTTGGTTTGTGGGGGTTATGTTTTTAGCTATTTACCATATTAAAAATAAAAATTAATTTTGAATTTGTAGATCTTCTAGAAGGGTTTTAGAGATCCCCAGGATTCTCTAGATCACACTTTGAGAACCACTGCCTTAAGCTTTTGCAAATAATTCCCATTTTGGAGAGATTTGAAAAGTTATGAGGATGGAACAAAATATCCAGATACCTTCTTGTCGTTCACATGACCCAGAGCTTGCAAATAGATTCTTAATAGAAAATTGAAAGTATTTTTGTTAGAATAAGGGTCTTGTGTTTATAAGGATCATAGTATAACAGTCCTAAAACTGGAAGGAACCTTAGAGATGATCTAAAATCCAGTGTGTTAATATTATGGATGAGGAAAATGAGGCCTCAGTGATTTGCCTTAAATGATTTGTTGAAGGTCATAGAAGGAATGAGGGACAGAGTAGATTTAAACCGAGGTTCCCCAGCTCCAAATCAATTGATAGTTTCTCTCTCATAAGAACTTAGTAATTTTGGAAAGTAGCAGATATGTGACAGAAGTTTGAGTGATGAAAATACCTTTTCAATGGAAGGAAGTTATTGATAGCTGCTGCTGCATTGATATCAACCATATTTGAAGCTATAGCTAGCAGTAGTCTCTTTCATTATATATAAAATAGAATTTCTATTAAATTATATTACATAAAATAGGACTGCCATACAGCTGTAGAGTTCCCAAATACCCTGCAAATAGTGATGGACCCACATGCCTTACTTTTATAATATTTCCACAATGATATCACTAAGAAAAATTTTCATGAAATATAAGAAGCTTTAATGGAATTGCATGGCAGAATCATCAAACCTTACTGTATCATGAATAGTTCAGCTAGTAGCCTGCTTACTACACTGTAATATTGTTCTTATGTGAATAATTACCCCCATAATTAGATTAGTAATCTCAATTAGCATTTTGCTTTTGAAGACCTAGGTTATTTTAGGTAGGTTTCTGCAGTCTCAGAGGAGTATATAGCTCTTAGCTGACATTTACTCTAGTGGTGGATTTTATAGCTTCTGTTAATTGGTTTTAATAGATTAGGGAATATAGCTGTTTATTATAATAGCTAGATATTATCTTTATGATTCTTTTGTAAATTTTCTGAAACCACACCTTTATTTTGATTGCCTCCCATGAAAGTGTTTTTTTTTTTTTAATAAAAAATCAATTTTATGTTGTTGACTTTATTTAAGGGGTAATAGTACTAGCACTATGCTTTTCCCGTCTCCTACCCATTGAGAAGTCTAGAAAAGCAAAAACATTACAAATATACATATAGATTTATACATACATAGAAATATGTATATATACACATATAGTCTTACAAAATAAATTTCTGCCTTAACCATGTTGAAAAAAGAAAGGAAAGAAAGAGAAGAAATGCTTCAGTCTATTTCTGAATCTATCAGTTTTCTGTGTAGAAGTGGAAAACATTTTTCATCCTAGTACTCTCTAATTGTGGCCATGACTTTTTTTTTATTATTATTATAGCTTTTTATTTACAAGATAAATTCATGGGTAATTTTTCATCATTGACAATTGTAAAACCTTTTATTCCAATTTCCCCTCTCCTTCCCCTCACCCCTTTCCCCAGATGGCAGGTTGACCAATATATGTTAAATATGTTAAAGTATAAATTAAATACAATATATGTATACATGTCCATACAGTTATTTTGCTGTACAAAAAGAATCGGACTTTGAAATAGTGTATAATTAGCCTGTGAAGGAAATAAAAAATTCAGGCAGACAAAAATAGAGGGATTGGGAATTCTATGTAGTGGTTCATAGTCATCTCCCAGAATTCTTTTGCTGGGTGTAGCTGGTTAAGTTCATTACTGCTCTATTGGAACTGATTTGGTTCACCTCATTGTTGAAGAGGGTCACGTCCATCAGAATTGATCATCATATAGTATTGTTGTTGAAGTATATAATGATCTCCTGGTCCTGCTCATTTCACTCAGCATCAGTTCATGTAAGTCTTTCCAAGCCTTTCTGAAATCATCCTGCTAGTCATTTCTTACCCAACAATAATATTCCATAATATTCATATACCATAATTTATTCAACCATTCTCCAATTGATGGGCATCCACCCAGTTTCCAGTTTCTGGCCACTTCAAAGAGGGCTGCCACAAATATTCTTGCACATACAGATCCCTTTCCCTTCTTTATGATCTCTTTGGGATATAAGCCCAGTAGTAACACTGCTGAATCAAAGGGTATGCACACTTTGATAACTTTTTGAGCATAGTTCCAAATCTCTCTCCAGAGTGGCTGGATGTATTCACAATACCACCAACAATGTATCAGTGTCCCAGTTTTCCAACATCCCCTCCAGCATTCTGCATTATCTTTCCCTGTCATTCTAGCCAATCTGACAGGTGTATAGTGGTATCTCAGAGTTGTCTTAATTTGCATTTCTCTGATTAATAATGACTTGGAGCATCTTTTCATATGGCTAGACATAGTTTCAATTTCTTTGTCTGAGAATTGTCTGTTCATATCCTTTGACCATTTATCAATTGGAGAATGGCTTGATTTTTTATAAATCAGAGTCAATTCTTTATATATTTTGGAAATGAGGCCTTTATCAGAACCTTTGACTGTAAAAATGTTTTCCCAGTTTAATGCTTCCCTTCTAATCTTATCTGCATTAGTTTTGTTTGTACAAAACCTTTTTAATTTGATATAATCAAAATTTTCTATTTTGTGATCAATAATGATCTCTAGTTCTTCTTTGGTCATAAATTCCTTCCTCTTTCACAGGTCTGAGAGGTAAATTATCCTATGTTCTTCTAATTTATTTATAATCTCATTCTTTATGCCTAGGTCATGAACTCATTTTGACCTTATCTTGTTGTATGGTATTAAGTGTGGGTCAATGCCTAGTTTCTGTGGCCATGACTTTTTAAGGAAAGGAATGGATGAGTTCTCAGTCATCTGATTAATTATTCATATATGATGTTACAGGAAGGGAGACAGCAGGGATTGGCTAGTAAGGAACCTCTATCCCTTCTCTCCATGCATTCATGGAGCATGGAAGTTTAGAAGTATAGAGATCTTAGATGTTTGCAGAAAAGGACAGGGATTTTTGGAATGCGTTCAGTGTTTAAGCACAAAGAGACACAAAGACACAAAAACTTTCTGAAGTTTAAAGAATTTCACTTGTGTTACTAACGATGATGGGACAGGCAGTGTTTTTCCCCTCTCCATCCTCCAACAAGAAATTAGAAGAGCAAACAAAAATGTAATTTTGCTTTGCTTCAGCTTCCCCTAGCTTCCCTATTCAAAACTTCTTTTCTTATCATCAGTGTTATAAATAAAGATGACCAGAAAGAGTAATGACTTTCTCATCATCAAAAGAGTATTTAAGGAGAGCCTGGATGCATATATTTTAAGAATGTTGTAGAGATGATGTCTTTGTTGGATAAAATATTGGAGTATCTGATAGTTAAGATCCTTTTCCAGTCTAAATTTCTAAGTGATAGTGATCATAGGACTTCACAAACACACATATTTAAATTATGTAAAGATAATCATTGGCTATTAGAGACTTTTAAAAAGAGAGCTTTAAAACATTCCTTTGTCTAATGGTTGTCATCTCTAGGAAGGAGATAGGGTAAGGAAGTAAAAAAGGGGGTGGGAAAGAAATTTCCATCATTATTTTGTTGTATATTTGGAGGAAATAGCAAATTATACAAGGTAGATTTGCAGTTTCATCTACAATCATCTTTTTAAAAATTATATTGTGTTATAGAAATGCTTGTTTTATTTCCTGAATTGAAAATAAAATAAAATTTTAAAAATTCCTTTCTAGAATTTCCCAGGCAAACATATGACAATATCCTCACATATGTTGTTATTTTACTTTATTTGGATTTAGGCAAAAATCAGGAAAAATGACAATACAGGAGAATGAAGTCAGTTTCATAAAGGATTTTTAAATCCTCCTATCTCATTTTTATAGATGAATCAACCGATGACCTGAAAAAGTAAATGATTTGTCCAAGGTCATAGAGTAGGAAACAGAGTTGGGGATGAAATCCACATCCTCTGACTACAAATGATAGCCTTTCCATTTAACCAAGTGAAATAATAATGAGCAAAACTAAATAAGATGGGTAAAAATATGTATCCTGTGGGTATAGGCAGTCCTAGCTTACTAATACAAAGTCAGCTATATTTATCAATCAAGAGTTTCAAAGGTGAAAATAACAAGATTTGGTAACTGGTTGGATATGTGGAGAGGCCTAGAATAAAGAGTTGAGGGTGATACCAAATTTGAGCATCTGGTTGACAGGGATGGGGTACCTTGAAACTAATATTAAAGTAGTTTGAAAGAGGTAGGGAATTAGAGTGATGATGGTGGTGAAGGGTGGGGGGAAGATAATCTAGTTTTGGACATGTTGATTTTTTTAAAGGTGATCTAGTTTTAATTTTTAAAAATCTATATTCATATGTATTTTCAAAATACATGCAAAGATAGTTTTCAACATTCACCCCTGCAAAACCTTGGGTTCCAAATCCTTCTTCCTCCCTTCTTTCCACCTCTTCCCTAGTTAGCAAGCAATCCAATATATGTTAAACATGTGCAATTCTTCTATACATATTTTCACATTTATCATATTGCAAAAGAAAAATCAGATCAAAAAGGAAAAAATGAGAAAAAAGCAAGCAAACAATAACAAAAAAGTGAAAATATTATGTTGTGATACACATTCAGTCTCCACGTTCTTTTTTGGATGCAAATGGTTCTCTCCATCACAACAAATCTATTGAAGTTGGCCTGAATCACCTCATTATTGAAATGAGTCAAATCCATCACAGTTGATCATCACATAATCTTGTTGTATACATTGTTCTCTTAGTTCTATTAATTTCACTTAGCATCAGTTCATGCAAGTCTCTCCAGGTCTTTCTGAAATCATCCTGCTGATGGTTTCTTATAGAATAATAATATTCTATAATACTCATATATCAAAACTTGTACTCAACCCTTCCACAGCTGATAGGTATCCCTTCAGTTTCCATTTCCTTGACACTACAAAAAGGGCTGCTACAAACATTTTTGCACATGTGTTTCCTTTTCTCTTTTTTATGATCTCTTTGGGATACAAACCCAGTTTGATAGCCCTTTGGGCATAATTCCAAATTGCTTTCCAGAATGATTGGACCAGTTCACAACTCCACCAAAAATGTATCAGTTAAACATGTTGATTGTAAGATATCTCTGAAATATCTAGTTTGAAATCTCTATTTGACCTCCGATAATACTATTGGGGCTTAGAAGGAAGACTGGGAATTTTCTTCATATGGTAGCTGAGGAGCTCACCAAATGAAATAGTATAGAAAAAAGACGAAAGTTCTTAGGAGAGAGCCCTTGGCGACACCCATAGTTAGAGAGGAAAGGATTTTAAGAGATTAAATGCATTTGAATGGCTGTTGAAACTCCATACTTGCTCAGCTCTATTTTAGAGAATAGAATGAAAATTGTGGAAGATACTTTATGGCATAAAATCCAAATTCCTTAGCATAGCTTTTAGGATCCTCCATAATTTGTCATTTTCTGACTTCTTTTTCACAGTTCTTTTGAGTAGTGTCCAAGAGAGAGAGATTGGATGAATATTTTAGAGAATTCACCAGAGTTCTCCTTAATACTTCCCCATGTGCTTTTCTATTTGTTTGATACCATTGTCATAGGGTATTGAAAAGTGGAATAACTTGAACCAGGGTCACACAGCCAAG
Source organism: Sarcophilus harrisii (assembly GCF_902635505.1). Classification (NCBI taxonomy): domain Eukaryota; kingdom Metazoa; phylum Chordata; class Mammalia; order Dasyuromorphia; family Dasyuridae; genus Sarcophilus; species Sarcophilus harrisii. The sequence continues at coordinate 380,487,000 of NC_045426.1, read as the reverse complement.
ATGAGCCAGAGGTCAATTTAAACAGCAGGTTTTTTGATTTCAAATCCAATTCTCTGAGCACTAATTTCATCCTTCTGTATGTTCTGTGCACAAACCAAACTAGAGTTATTCGTTATTCTACTTTCTACACTCTTTTTCCCCTTGAAATTCTATCCATCCTTTAAGATCCAGCTCAAATGCTGCTTTTTCCACAAATGTTTCCTTGACATACTTCTCCCCTAATCTGAGCTGGAAGAAATCTCTTTCCTTTGAATCGTGTTAGCAATTTGGACCTCTCACGTGTACTTTGTTGTGTTTTTATTGTGGTTATTTTGTGTACAAGTCTTTTCTTTCCCCTGAGATTGTCAGGTTTTTTAGGCAGAGATCATAGTGATTTATTTCTAGTAACTCCAAATTAACTTGTTATTCAATTTATTAAATAGGATTTTATGGACTAGTCTGGAAACTTAATCATTATTGATGATATTTTAGTGCCATGTGAATTATAAGCAATTGAATTATAAATTAACTCTTGGATAGCAGATTTTGTTGTTCAGTCCTTTTTAGTCCTGACTCTTTGCAATCCCATTCAGTGTTTTCTTGGCAAAGGTACTAGAGTGTTGTGCCATTTCCTTCTCCAGTTTATTTTACAGATGGGGAAGCTGAGCCAACATGGTTAATTGATTTGGCCATATAATGGCAACAAATGCATTATATGGAATAAATCTATTAAGCCCTCTGATACATTGACAATATAGTAACACTCTTTCTATCATCCTCAAAATTTTGGTAATGTTTTCACAGTTGTGAGTTTTCTAATTTTTTATTATTTAAAAGTTTGAGTTTTGTCTTTTTGTTGTTTTGCCCTCCCAAAGGGTTTTTGTTCATTTAACAATAATTATATTACTTATTTTCCTGCCTTGCACATTAATAGGGCCCTGGACTTCCTGGAAGGCCCATGGAAGAGAGACAATCTCCCGTTTCTCACTCCTTTCTTGGTTCCGCTAAACCTAGACTGAATAGAATGCAGAGGGCAGGTCCCGTCTCTCTCTCTCCCAGGGAGAGTGGAAGCAAGGAAAGGGGCAGGATGTGGTTTTAGAAGCTATTGCTCCGCTCTCAGGTAGTGTTCAGGGAACATTCCACAGCATGGATGCAGGTTAGGAACTGGCGTGGGCATGCCATAGCTTATACTCTTCCTGCCAGGGCCAACCATGGCTCTCCTCTCCCCACTGTTGTCTTGTGTGGGCTCATGGAACAGGTTTATTATGCACGCCTATGCTCTGACTTTTAGATTGTTAGAACTAGACCTCCACCATGAAATCACATAGAAACTGTTTATTGGTTTCTTGGGGGCAAATTAATATGAATTGGTGGTGCTTGAGGAGAAACTGGATGAGATCATTTTATTTTGTTGTGATTTTCCTGTGCCCATTCTCTAGTATGTATTTCTGTGGAGATTATTAACTGATAAAGACTCAAGAGTTTATAACCCTGGGCCTGTTCTCAGTTGTAAGAGAGCTTATTTTGTGAAGTGGGTTAGACAGATGAGCTTTCTAAGCAGATGAAGATAATGACTATCCCATCCCAATAAGATGACAGCCAGCTGCTCCTGCTTTTCTTGGGAGAGCTTGGCTGTCTGTGGTTAAATTAAATATAGTAGAAGCCCTGGAATTCTTTCTTATTTAGGGCCACTGTATAGTTCAAGTTAAAGATAGAGATTTTTTTTAATGCAAAGAGAGATTTCTTTTGAGGAGGGAGAAGATAGCACACACATATTTCTATATTGGTAGCTACAAGTGAGAAGAATGTGTATAATTCCTTAACTTCGTGCTCCTCTGAGAGCATGAGCACAGACGACATGCATGGCTTTAAGATGGACACAATTTCCTTCCTTTCCTGGGACACATTTACTGGATTGCTATTTGTGGCTACATAGTATATATGCCTTTTTGATTCATGTAAACAATCACTAATATAATTTTGATTAATGTAAATCCTGAATTTGGCATGCTATCCCTCAGATTGATGCTTTTACGTTGCTTTAAGTTTAGGATGCTTTAGATTTAGGTTTAGATTGTTTACCATGCCTGCAATGTGCTCTCTCTTCACCTCTGTCTCTTAGAATCCATCTTTTCTCTGAAGGGTCAGATCATGTGCCATCTTTTCTAGAGAAACCTTTCTTGCCTTAGTTATCAGGTTTTCTCTGTATTTCTTAGATTATCATGTATTTATTTACGTGTTTGTATGTTATATCCCTTGAAGATAGGAAATTTTTTTTTTCATTTTTTTTCTTTGTTTCCCCAGTTCTTAGCCCATAATAAGCAGGTAAGAAATCCTTGTTGAATTTTCTTGGATATAAAACAAGATAGAGGGTTGATGAGGGAATAGGTGGTGAGATCAATTAATCTACTAACTGTTATATGTGTGTGTGTGTGTGTGTGTGTGTGTGTGTGTAGGACATGGAGATGATTAAGACTTAGTCCCTCTCAAGGAGCTTACAATCAAGTTGGGGAAACAGATCACTTATTTAATAAATATTTGACGAATCTCCCTTATGTCAAAACATTGTATCATGGGGAATAAAGGTAAAAAGTTAAATACGGAATAACTCTTATTCTCCAACTGCTACCATCACTATAATAATAACTTGCATTTTCATTTTTCATAGACATTGTATTACTTTCATGACTGTCTCTGAATTTTCAATGTATCTTTATAGAACCTCAGAGTTTTAGAGCTGAAATGGACCTTATTACCCAAGTACAACAACTCCATTCTGATAAAAGAAAACCCTATTGTAAAATACTCAACAAATTGTCATCTAGCCTCTGCTTGAAGTCTTAGAAGGCGAGGAACCCACCACATCCAAAGGCAGAGGTAGTGCACCTCAATTATGGGCAGCTCTAATTTTTAGAGGTAATTGTTGGGCCTTTTCTGAATCCAAGCAGAAGTATTATCCCTGTTCCATATCTTGCCCTCCAAATATTTAATCATTATTTTTTTTTACCTGAGTATTCTTCTTCTATAGGTTTAATATTTTTAATTCTTTCATTTGCTTTTTATATGGCATGGACTCAAGACCTTTGACTGTTCTGGTTGACTATATTATCTTATCAATGTCTTTTCTAAACTGTGCTGCCAAGAACTAAACAAAAAAAGTCCTTTTAGCTTCCATGTCTATTAACTATTATTTTAAAATTATTTACTTCATTAGTTTTTTTTTTTTTACTGTTACAGTACTTGATAGTTACTAAAATCTCTAGATATTTTGCAGATAAGCTGTTGTCTAACTATGCTACCCTACATCTTGTGTTTGCAAAGTTGATTTTCTAAAACCAAATCTATGACTTCATATTTATCCCTTTTGAATCTTATTAGATTCATTAATTCATTCAATAAGTAGATTCATACTAGTGTACTGGCCCATCTGAATCTTGATTCTTTCATCTAGTGGGTTAGCAGTGTCATGTGCAATTTAATTGGCATATTGTCTGTGCCATCCAAGTCATTGAGCAAAATGTTAAATAGTGCAGAACCAAGCACTAATTCCTAGGGAACTCTCCTGGACACCTATATCCTACTTGTTAATATTGAACCATTGTGGTTTCCTCATTTCTGTAAAATAAATCTAGAAAAACTTTTGTTCATGATTTTATAACACAGTATTTTGAAGTGTGCTTAAATTTATTTTAGCTATTGACCTCATGAATAAAGGTACCTTATGATAAGTGCCACATAAGTAGTACTGGTAATAAATATTAATTAATGAGTTCACCCAGGGAAGAAGTTATTTGGGCTGGGATGAAGGTTTTATAGAGCAGTAGATAGAATAGACCAGATAGAAAAATGAAGAAAGCTGAAGATATAAGCCATAAGAAGGTTGGTATTGAAAAGGAGAGACTTTTTTTCCATGATAAGCAAAACATGTACATATTTGAAGTTAGAAAGTATGCAGTTAGTATGAAAAGAAAAAAATGGAAGATGATTTATAGGAAGGAATAAGTGTAAGCATGATCTTTGAGTCAAGAAGAGATGACATCTGTGGGAATTAGTCTTAAAGATGAAGAAAGAGAGGTGGTATGGAGATTGGGACCTTACAGAGAATTAAAAAAGAATTGGAATACAAACAGAGAAACAAGTGCTGCTGATGATCTAATATGGAGCTTAGTCCCAAGAAAGACAAAGTTGGCAGTGGCTGATCATGGTGCCATTTTATTCTTTATGGCCTCTACAATTTTCCCCCATCTTTTAATGCAGTATTCAAAGCTGGATAGTACACTAATAAGACCTATCAATAGATGAAGAGAATTGAGGAAAGATTATTTTCTGACTTTTCCATGTAAAAATCTATGTGTATTACATTACAGAATTATTTTGATTCTCCCTCCTCACTCATATCCCCCAATACATGGAGCAGCACTACATTTTGAATTTATATTTAAAGTTAGAGTTAACTCTTTGTTCTTTTAACTTTATATTTATATTGAATCAGTTTTCCCCCCATTCTGTGCATTCCTATATTTTTAATATTGTACTTATACCTTCAAATTTCATGTTTTATTTGGAAAGTTATATATATATATATATAATTTTGAATTGCATTCCTCTCTTTTGCAAGAATTGCTGTTCTTATCTAATTTAATATATGTAGTTTTAATGAGCATATCAGAATCGATGAAGACAAAAAATTTCCCTTACTAGTGGTAAAAACGACAGTGACAAGGATGCCACTTAAGAGTGTTGCTTTCTCCTATAGGCTAACCCCTTGCTTCACTTGGAGAAGATTTATTTACCTGAGGAAACTGATTGCAAAAAACTGATTGGGAGCTAGCAAATTTCTTTTCAGTCTGGACAATTTGGCTCAGTGTCTCAGCTTAAAGGTTGACAGAAGCTCACAATTTCTCTTGGAACAAGAACCATTCATCATGGGACTTCTCCTGGCTCTTGCTACCTTGAGCTTCATTATTAATTTTTTAACCTTAGGCCTTGTAAATGAAGAATACACTTTGCTAGAGTTTATTAAGAACTCATCCCCTGACTTCTGAATCCATTCATTGCCTCTATACTCCCTGGTTTCCTTATGACTAACTTTGCTCTACCACATGCCTGACTCAGCCCTTCAAACTTCACCCTAATGACCCAGACTATTGACCTGAAGCTGTGTAGTCCTCAGCCAGCACCTTAGGCTTCCTGGCCCTAATACAATAATAATATAACTTGCTTCATATGAATCATAAACAGTTTATGTAACAGTTTGCTCTGTTGTGGAATAATGCAATACTTCCACCCAAGTTTACTCCAAACTAATTATAATTACCTTTTGGATACAGCTTGGCTGTTCATTCATGTAGCATGCTTTCCTAGGTGTTGATGGGAATATTATATGGAATAGAGTCAAAAGTCTTATTAAAACACATTCATTCAATCAACATTCATTGAAGTTGTATAAGCCAATATGATGACTTATTGTGTACAAAGATGAATAAAACACATGTTGGCCCTTAAGGAGTTTGCTATCTAGTGGGAGGGGATTCATTTACAAAAGAAGTATGATAGGATTATAAATTTACAGCTGGAAAGCACCTTAAAGGTGATCTGTAGCCCAGAGAGGCTATGCAGTTTGCTCAAGATGACACAGATTTGCCTAAGTTCAGATTGGACTGGACATTTGCGCCCATGTTCCTGATATCAAGTTCAGCAGACGTGTTATTCCACCACACTGCTTCTGAAAGCAGTGTAGAATGCTCCAAGTGCCATATGAACGGTTCAACAAAGGCTATGGGGCTCTAGGATTAGAGGAATTCAGAAAATGGAGTGAACTTTTCTGGATGAGTGAAAGGAATTGGGGAAGTGAGGAGAGTAGGGACAAGGCAAAGTCTCATGGGTTGAGGTGGCATTTGAGCTGGGTTTTAAAATGTAGTGGAGTTTTGACAGAGAAATGGTATTCCAAGTAGAAGGAATAACATGAGCAAAAGGGAAAGGTGGGAAAGTGAAGAGAATGTGCTAGTAAGATTTTGAACAGTCTGATTTGTCGATAGCTAAGGGTGCATGGAGAGGAGTAGAGGGAAATAAAGCTAGGAAAGTAAACTATAGGAATGGTGATGAGGATTAGAGTGGCAGATGATACAGCCGGCATCAGCATCAGCATCATCAGGAGAGAGAAGGAGAAATCTGTCTAGTGCTTCATGGTGGAGTCACTGCAAGTCCAGGGTATGATTCTTGACTTTACACATTCATAAATTTACTATTTTCATTCACCTGGGATGGCTTCGCTCTAGAAAATTAATTCACATCAATCTAACCAATTACTGACTAGAGATTTCCTTGGTGAATGGAACTCTAGTTGAGGAAACTGTTTTACCAATACAGATTGATAACTTTACTGCAATTTATACTCTTGGAGAATGCCTGGTACAATTCATAAGAGTATTTCTATACCAGAATGCTAGCTGATTAATTAAGATCACACAAGTCTTCATAGGACACTCCTTTTCTCCTGGTATGTTAGTTCTCTTGTGAGACTTAATAATGGGATCAGAAGTTTGGTGTGTAAAATGAGGCTAGAGAGACCTGGATGTTCTTTTTTAATTTTTTTTATTTTTTAATAGCTTTTTATTTACAAGTTATATGCATGGGTAATTTTACAGCATTGACAATTGCCAACCTTTTGTTCCAATTTTTCCCCTCCTTGCCCCCATCCCCTCCCCTAGATTTCAGAATGACCAATACATGTTAAATATATTAAAGTATAAATTAAATACAAAATAAGTATACATGTCCAAACCATTATTTTGCTGTACAAAAAGAATCGGACTCTGAAATATTGTATAATTAGCCTGTGAAGGAAATCGAAAAATGCAGGCGGGCAAAAATATAGGGATCAGGAATTCAATGTAATGACTCTTAGTCATCTCCCAGAGTTCTTTCACTGGGTGTAGCTGGTTCAGTTCATTACTGCTCCATTGGAACTGATTTGGTTCATCTCATTGTTGAAGATGGCCATGTCCATCAGAATTGATCATCATATAATATTGTTGTTGAAGTATATAATGATCTCCTGGCCCTGCTCATTTCACTCAACATCAGTTCGTGTAAGTCTCTCCAGGCCTTTCTGAAATCATCCTGTTGGGCATTTCTTACCCAACAATAATATTCCATAATATTCATATACCACAATTTATTCAGCCATTCTCCAATTGATGGGCATCCACTCAGTTTCCAGTTTCTGGCCACTACAAAGAGGGCTGCCACAAACATTCATGCACATGTGGATCCCTTTCCCTTCTTTAGTATCTCTTTGGGATATAAGCCCAGTAGTAACACTGCTGGATCAAAGGGTATGCACAATTTGATAACTTTTTGAGCACAGTTCCAAATTGCTCTCCAGAATGGTTGGATGTATTCACAATTCCACCAACAATCTATTAGTGTCCCTGTTTTCCCACATCCCCTCCAACATTCTGCATTATCTTTCCCTGTCATTCTAGCGAGTCTGACAGGTGTGTAGTGGTATCTCAGCGTTGTCTTAATTTTTATTTCTCTGATTAATAATGACTTGGAGCATCTTTTCATATGGCTAGAAATAGTTTCAATTTTCGTCTGAGAATTGTCTGTTCATAGCCTTTGACCATTTATCAATTGGAGAATGACTTGATTTCTTATAAATTAGAGTCAATTCTCTATATATTTTGGGAATTAAGCCTTTATCAGAACCTTTGACTATAAAAACGTTTTCCCAGTTTATTGCTTCCCTTCTAATCTTGTCTGCATTGGTTTTGTTTGTACAAAAACTTTTCAATTTGATATAATCAAAATTTTCTATTTTGTGATCAGTGATGATCTCTAGTTCTTCTTTGGAGACCTGGATATTCTTAAAGGATATATATATATGTTATCAATCTTTGTTATTTGATTAAATCTATATTCTTTGTCCTCCTAGTAGTATTTCTGTTTAATAGGTTGGAATCAGTCATCTGAAGTCACAACACTCTCTCCTTTGAGCATTGTGGGGAGATACCAACACTTTCTTATTTTTTGGCTTACTGCTTTTTTTTTTTTCTGAGATTTATGTAGAATACCATCATATAAGATAATATTGCTTCATAATGGCTATGTTCATTATATGAACATTATGAATCATATGAAATTATATGATTAGAAGTAAGATATCTCTCATTTATCTGCCTTTTGACTCTATGCATATATGTGCATATACATACACATGTGTATGTATATGTTTATATATGTGTCTATGTATAAAAGGCTACAGATTAATAGCTGATTGATGGACTTGGTAGCCTATAATTACCAGTGGGACAGGCAGATGCTATTTGTTTTCAGTTCCTTTAGTGAATCTCTCAGTGATTTCATTCCTCTCATCCAATTATCTATCCACTTATCCATCCACCATGGCTAATGTCCACCACAATTTACCACTATACCTATTATATGCCAGGTGCTAATGAAAAGAAGACAAAAAATGGAAGCTCCTGTGTTTCACAAGATTGCATTTTTAGAGGAAGCAACACGTGCCTATATACAAATACATTTACATACAAATATATGTGCTTATTATCTACCTAACTTCAATTTATTGAAATATATTGAATATTCCTGTTTATATTGAAATATAAGGTAAGTTGACTTTGAGCAACTAGGTAGCACAGTGAATAGAGTACTGGACCTAGAGGCAGGAAGACCTGACCACATCTGGTCTGAGATACATATTAGCTGTGTGATTCTGGGCAAGTCACTTGACCTTGTTTGCCTCAGTTTCCTCATCTGTAAAATGAGTTGCAAAAGAAAATAATAATCTGCTACAGTATTATTGTGAAGAAAACCTCAAATGTGGTCATGAAAAGATTTTTTTTAAATTTTGGGGTTGCAAGATAGCATAATGGATAGAGTGTCTGGATCTCAAGTCAGGAAAACTTATCTTCATGAATTCAAATCTAATCTTAGACACTGTGACTCTGGACAAGTTACTTAATTCTATTTGCATAGTTTCCTAATCTATATAAAATGAGGTAGAGAAGAAAATGGCAAGCCACTCCATTATCTTTGCTAAAATCCAAAAAGGGGTCATGAAGAGTCAAACACAAAAATTATAAAATTATAGAACTACAAATTTTATGGAGGAAGTACAGGTACTTTGGAGGTGGGATTAAGAAAGGCTACATATTGAACATTACCCTTGAATTGAAAAACTAGGGATTCTAATACATAAAGATTAATAAGGGTAGATTTTGGTATGGACCACAGATTGTGAAAAGGCAAAAATAGGAAATAGGATGTTGTATATGAGAAATAATAATAAAATCAATTTGTATGGACCATAGTGGGTAGGAAGGAGAATGATGATTAGTCTAGAATTTTAGGCTGAACTAGGTGTTGAAAGGCTTCAAATTCATATCATAAGTTTCTCCTAGCTATTTGCTAGATGCTCTGCACAAGTCTGTCCTAGGAGATGAATTATCTATTTTTTTTTTATTTAATAACCTTTTATTTACAGGATATATGCATGGGTAACTTTACAGCATTAACAATTGCCAAACCTCTTGTTCCAATTTTTCACCTCTTACCCCCCACCCTCTCCCCCAGATGTCAGGATGACCAGTAGATGTTAAGTACATTAAAATATAAATTAGATACACAATAAGTTGAATTATCTATTTTCTTATCTAGTCTTTCTTTCAGAAGACATGGATCTACCAAACACCAGGGCAGTTCCCTGATTTTGTCATGTCTTATTATCAATCTAAGCTTCCTATACTTCAGAGACAGAAAAGTGAGACTTACTACTTTGAATGGAGCTTTAATTTCAGAGCCAATGGGAATGGATTGTGAAGTTTCTGATTTCCATCATCTTCCTCATCCTTCAGTAAATAGCTTGTCTTATTTTTTTTATTACATATATATGTATATGTGTGTGTATATATATGTAATATACATGTGTGTGTGCAACAAAAGCAACAACAATATAAACATATATTTAGCTGTAACTGTTCAGTACCTTGTAATTCAAACATGATTGCTAAATCAAATAATTATGTTTATCATCAGTTCATTACATTTGTGTTTTGTTTTGTTTTGTTTTTGGCTGAGGCAATTGGGGTCAAGTAACTTGCCCAGGGTCACCATTTTGGTGGTATTTTCTAAATTTCCAAATGGTGGTAAATTTCTAAATTCTAAAATTCTAAATTTCTAAATTCTAAATATAAATTCCATTTAGAAACACTTTAGAAAATTATGGGACAAAAATGTTCAGTGTTTATGTTGTCTTCTTACAGTTTACAGATTTTGGCTTACTAGTGATTACTGTAATTTGTTAGATAGGAAATAACACCTGTAGATCTTGACCATCCTATGCATGTGCTAATAGGCTTGAAAATATTCATGACCTTGGAAAAGGAGTTGGTGTGTGTGTGTGTGTGTGTGTGTGTGTGTGTGTGATTAAAATTAGAATGTAGAACAACTCCTGCCAAGCTAAAGTAGGCTGTGATGTGATCAGACATGAATGCAGGCAATGTCTGTGGCAGGCGAAGGCTGAGACAGGAAGAACGGACCAGGCTGCTTTATCCTGGAATTAAATGATTAAATGTGACTTGGAAAATGTGGATTATGGCTCTACAGGGGAATCACCACAAAAGCTTAGAGGGTGAATTACATGATTCTATGATAAGGGGGCTCCTAAATTGGTACTGGAGTTCTCTTCCCACAAGGTGCTAACCACATTGGGACACTTGGGAGCATTTGGGGATGTCTAGCATTAACTTGAAGCAGCTCTTTTTCCCCAGAGTCATTTATTTATGTGCCCATAAATATTTCTGAGTTCCCTTAAGTGTAAAGTCCTTGCATAAGACCACATTGACTCATCACGCCTAGCTAAGAGGCAAATGGTTTTCCTCACATTATAGAACTATTTTATTCTCTTCTGTTCTTTGCTATCTAATTATCTTCTTTATTATAAACCTGATATGTTATAATTTCACTGTAATTCCTTTAGGGCTAGAAGTTTTCTGTTTTTCTCTTAGTATTTTTAATTCTTAGTGCCTTTGATATACTGAATATAGATTGTTTGATTGAATTATTAATAGAAGAAAAATTAGAACATTTCAGGCATAGTGAATGTCATGATCAAGAGTTGGAAAAAAATATCTTGTGTGTAGGGGATGGAGAGTAGTCCAATTTGGCTATAGCATAGAATAAGTAGAGGGGCATATTATGCAATAAAGCTAGAAAGGTAGATTGTACAAAATAATAAGGATTAAGTGATTGGCAAAGAGACTTGAACTTTTCTTGGTAGACAATATGGAAACACAAAAAAGATTTGAGCCAAGAATTAATCTATTAATAGAGAATCTTGTAAGTGATGAAGTAGAGGCAGGAAAACCTTGTCACTAATGTAACCCAAATGGAAATGAGGACCACTACCAAATTACCAGTATTGAATTATAGAGGAAATTATGGTTATTTTTAAATTAAATTTTATTTTATTTTCAAATCTACATTCTCTTTCTCGCCCCTGACAAATGAGAAAGCAAGAAAAACAATGCCTCTGTTACAAACAAGTACAAACAAGAGTCAAGTGAAATAAATTTGTCCATTGGTTATGTCCAAAAAAAGCCTCAATTTGTACTCTGAGTCTTTCACCTTTCTATCAGGAGGTGGTCAGCTTAAATCATCTGGAAACGTAGTTGTTACTGTTTTGATCAGGGTTTCTGAGTCTTTCAAAGTTGTTTATAATGGTGTGGTTGTGGTATAAATTATTCTTTTGGTTCGCTCAGTTCATACATGTATTTCTATGTTACTATGAAACCACTCCCTTCATCATTTCTGTATTTGTTTAGCCATTCCTCAATTGATGGTTACCATCTTACTTTCTAATTATTTGTCATGATGAAAAAAGCCACAATAAATATTTTTGTTCATATGAGTCATTTTCATCTATCTTTGATCTTTTTGGAGGTATAGATTTAGTAGTAGTATTGCTGGGTCAAAGGGTATATATGCACCATTTAATAAGTTTGGGGGGAATATTTGCAAATTGCCTTCCATAATAGCCAGAGTAGTTTATATCTACTAACAATGCATTAATATATGTTTTTACATAAGCATATCAGTATTTATTTTCCTTTTGTATTGATTTTGCCAAATTTTGAATGTGAGATGCAACCTCAGAGTTATTTTAATTTTTATCTTTAAATTGTTAGTTATTTAGAGCATTTTTCCTATTCCAAGCTATTATTCAATAGCTTTGAGAAGTTAGGAGTGATAAAGATGTTGTGTAGATAGACTTGATAGAACATAATAATTAAATTGAATATGAGAGGTGAGAAAGGGAGAAGTCAAAGGTTTTGAAAATGGGAAACAGGATAAATGTTAGTGCCTTCATGTGTCTTTCTCTGGTGTCTTTTGCCAAGGGAAATAGAGTATGAAGAAATAGGTAAGTCAATTTGGGTGGAGTAAGAGGCAGGAGGGAAGGAAAAAAAGGAAAAGGGGAAAAAAAAGAAATTTACATGATATATTTAAAAGCAATAATGAGTTGTACATAACAGATTTGCAGTTTCATATGCAGATATTTTTTAAAAATTATACTGTTATGAAACTGCTTGTTTTATTATGTGAATGAAAAATAAAAAAATTTTGAAAATTAATTTGGAACTATGCTGGGAAAATGACTAAAATGTTCATATTCTGTGACCCAGAAATCCCATCACATACCAAGGAGATCAAAGATAGAAAGACTATACACACACACACACACACACACACACACACACACATCACAAACTATTTATAGCAGCATTTTGTAGTAACAAAGAACTAGAAATTTTAAAATACTCACCAACTAGTTATACAAATCATGGTATATGAATATAATGGAATATTACTATAATGTAAGAAATGATGAAGTTGAAGACTACAGAGAGATATGGGAAGATTTATATGCACTACTGCAAAGAGAAGAGAACAGAACAAGGGAAAGTAAAAACAATTACAACAATGTAATAGTTAATAGAAATCATTAGAAAATCGAAATGGAAGATTTTATAAAAATGAATGAATTTAAAAATCTATTAAGTAAGCACATAGTGCTTGGTATTGTGTAAAGCACTGTTCCAAGCATTAAAGATACACATAGGAAAGACAGTTTCTGATTTCAAGGAGGTCAAATTTTAATGGGAGAAACAATCTATATGGAAGGTTTGACTATAATTTAGATGGCATGGTCTCATGATCCTTTAGAGTGTTGGGGTAAAGTAGATGGTATATTTTCTTTTTAAATATTATCTCCACTGATAAAATCCCATCAGTTTCTGATATTGAACTATGTGACAGTATCAAGAACCTTGGTGGCAAGAACTTTCTTTTTTGAGTTTTTAGTAGCTATTACTTTTTCACCTGCAGAAGCAGTTGCCAGGCTGCATTTCTATAGGGGTTGCTTTCCTGAGGAATGCCTGCAAGCACTGTCTTAGAAGTATTGCTATTCCCCAGGTTCTTAGAATCACGATCTTGGATTATCTCCATAAGGGTCTAAAGGGATCAAGATGTATGGTCAAGATGGTGGCGGCAGTGTTATTTGCTTGGCATATGCTATCTCCTGTTTCTCCCTTAGAGTTTTCTCTTTCTTTCTTTCTTTCTTTCTTTCTTTCTTTCTTTCTTTCTTTCTTTCTTTCTTTCTTTCTTTCTTTCTTTTTCTTCCTTCCTTCCTTCCTTCCTTCCTTCCTTCCTTCCTTCCTTCCTTCCTTCCTTCCTTCCTTCCTTCCTTCCTTCCTTCCTTCCTCCTTTCTTTCCTTCTTTCTTTCTTTCTTTCTTTCTTTCTTTCTTTCTTTCTTTCTTTCTTTCTTTCTTTCTTTCTTTCTTTCTTTCTTTCTTTCTTTCTTTCCTTCCTTCCTTCCTTCCTTCCTTTATTTTTTTGCTGAGGCATTTGGGGTTAAGTAACTTGCCCAGAGTCCTTCTGACTTCAAGGCTGGTGCTCTAGCCATTATGCACCTAGCTGCACCTATCCCTTAGAGTTCTTTACTACTTCAGCTAGCTTTGCTTTTTGGCCTTGTATATGGTAATCATTTGGTGGTTGGGTAGGTTTTGTTGACCCCTTCTCCACAAAAGTTGTTTCCTTTAGGATGGTTGTGAGAACTGGACTGGAAGCAGTAGTAGAGATCTGGAGGGATGCTGCTACTCCTAGTGTTCTTGTGCTTATCAGCTTGTCAGTAGCCACTGGTTATTAGTTGTTAATGGTTATGGTGAGAGAGGTGGGCCACTACACCATGATTTTTTCTCTCAATGATTGTTGTGAGGATTGAACAGAACATTTGCTATTCTCATAGCTCTTGGGTTCAGGGAATTGGTCTTTCTCTAAAAGAATTTGAGGGGAAATGGTGGTACAGTTGAGTATAGTAACTTCACTGCTACAAACTATCTCCTCTCTCTCCTTTAAGGTGTCTTTTTACCTCAGTAAGTCTGGTTTCCTTGACGTTATAATGACCAGGCTTGACCTGAAGAAAAGGCCTTTGTGCAGAGATAGAGGGACATGGGTATGGAACATATATACATATATATATGTATATATATATATATATTATATATATTATTTTATTCTGGGTTTTTTTTGAACTACTTTATTTTTCTCTATTTTTATCCTTTATGAGAGAGATGACTTTCTGGGAAGTGTTGGTAAGAGAGACATATTGTAATATGAAGTTGATGTGAAAATAGGACATTTCAATGAACAGTTTAAAAACAAAAAGAAATAACTGAATGAATCCTTAGAAGCCAAACAACTAAAAAGGGAATCACACTGAATTGATTCCCTGAGCAGAAGTAACCAAGCTGAGAGATAGGTGTAAAAGAAATATAAAGGAAGGGTATAAATCAAAGGAGCTGATGGGTTCTCTGATTTCTCTCTAAAACCAAGGCTTCTTTTAAAATTACAATTCACATCATCTTTTAGCAAATCTCAACATTTCAGTCAATCAATCAGCCAATCAACATTGAGCTTGTACTAGATCTGAAACAGTGTGGAGGATGCAAAAAATTATTAAATATGTTTTCTGTCTTTGAAGAGTTAACAGTTCATGAGGGATAGACAAGAAAAATACAGAAGAAATAACTGGAAAACATTATGAAGCAGAATATAAGTACAAGATTGTATAGTACTATTTTTGGTACAGACTATCTTGATGCTATGGATAAGAGGAGGGAATCTTTATGGAGGAAGAAAGTGGGCTTAGCTAAACAGGGAGAACAGGGATAAGTGAGAGGGAAGGTAGTATATAGGAAACCCTACTGTTGAAAAACTTGAAGGGACATTGATCAATACATGGACATCAATACAAAACTCAAAAGAGCCACCAGAGAATATGTTAATATCTTTTCAATCTACTCTTTCCCTGATTGGTTTACCATCATGAGTCATTTAGCTCATTCGAAAAGTTAGAACTTGCTCCTAATTCCTTTTAGTTCTTGGTTCTGTTTTCTGTCCTTGCTTTTTTTTTTTTAATGACAGCTATTGTTAAGTTTCTACTGCACTCTTCATACACAGTCAGCTCCCTCCTCAGTACAACACTCGATTGCTTCTGCTCTAGAACACCTCTCTTTGCTGGCTTAGATTCTGAGGTTTGAAGAATAGGACAGGGAAGAGATGGATACAAATTAATGGATGCAGTAGTGGGGAGAGTGGTAAATAAGGCTGCATAGTTATGGTATTTTAAGATTAGAGAGGACTTTTACAGTTAGGAAAAGAAATTTAAGGTCTTCTTCATATTGTAGAAAAAGTATTAGATTTGGGAAGGGAAGATCTGGAAACTATGGTTCTGGCTATTAAATGCTGGTGATAACTGAGATGCTGGGATCACTTAATCTTGTCATTTTACTTTTACCTTCACTCTCTTTATCTGCAAATAACTAGCATTTATATAGAACTTTAAAGTTTGTGAAAAGTTTTATAAATATTCATGTCATTTAATCCTTACAACAATATTGGAAAGTAGCTGCCATTCTTATCCCCTTGTTGCAGATGAGGAAACTGAGGCAAACAGAAATTAAGTGACTTCTGAGGCTGGCTTTGAATGCAGATCTTTGAGTCCACTAGCTATCTAAGTAGGAGAAGGGGATTGGACTAGCTGGGAGTCTCAGGACCCTTCCATTTCTAACATTCTATGTATAAAAAGCTTTCAGAGGAAGTGAAAGGTAAAGTGGTTTGCCAAGGTAATCAGTATGTATCAGAGGCAGGACAAAACTTGAATCCAAGTCTTTTTGTAAGCAACTTTTGAGTAGTGACGGTTTCATTTTATAGTTGATTTCCTCTGAGCTTAACACAGAGACTGGTACAAATTAAGTGCTTAATAAATATTTGCTGATTGATTGGTTAACTCTGAGCCAGATTCTGTATGTACTGTGCCATGCTGCCTCTCATGGGAGATCTGTACTCAGTTGGAAATCTGATATTAATGTATAAATGAGAGGATATGGCTGAGGATTTATATTTTGTAGTTATCAGAATAATCTTTGATACCACTGAACATTCATTCATTCTTTGGTCAGTGGTGTCAAAAGATTGTGGAGGATGATCTTTGAGAGGGGCAGCTTCCTTGAGTAGTGGGTTATTTTCCTTTGTTTTCTTATAAGTGAAGACTCAGAAATCAAGTCAGCATGCAGGAAGTCAAAGGGATGTTGTGTGTATGATTTTAATCTGAACATATTTTTCTTGTTAAATTTCTGCTGCTCTGCAAATAAAAACACAGGAAAAACTGTGAATTGAACTTTATCTTAAGATATTGATGGCACCATAGCTCAGATGCTTAACTTCCTTTATCTTTGAAAAAAATTGCCATTTGATCCTTTTTAATAGTGTCTCCTGGGACATTTCTCTTAAATTTATAATAAAAATCCATGCCCCTAGGAGGATGTTATTAACATTTAAAGTATTGTGAGTTTTTGAGCAATTATCATTTTACATATAGCTTAAAGGTATCTATATGTGCATATAAACAAAGTATATAGTTTTACACATGCATATATGTTTGGTTTAAAAAAGCTATGTGACCCAGACACATGTTTTGAAGCATGAGGAAATATGGAATAACAGAGGACTTTTTTATTCTCAAATTTAGGCTATGCTCTGAAGATTTGTGTTTTTTAGACTTTTTACTTTCTGCTGGGCAGAACCAATCTTATGTAGGAGGAGATAGAATTATTGTTTGGTCTCTTTCTGTGCGAAGTCAGATGGATAGGGAAAAAAAAGCCTTGTGAATGTAAAATTTTATCCCATTTTTGCCATTGACTTTTTTGAAGTTTTTTATCTCCAAAATAGACAAAATAAAAATTATTTATTTTCTAATTAAATGAATTAGTGGGCTGTTTATTTAGGAATTTTCCTCATCCCTACCCCTGCCTTCATCTATCCAGAGTACATTCTCATTTATTCACATCTCTCTCCCTTAGATTGTAAAGGCATTTTTCAGTGTCATGAGTTGTGTGGGAGGGTACTTTTTTTCCCTTCAAGGAAAAAACATTAGGAATAATTCTTGGCAACAACTTTGTAGGGATGTGTAGAGCATTAACAAAGTAACCTTTGTATAAGGTCCTAAGTGGCTCAGTGATTTTTTTTAATGCAAAGAATTACTTGTCAGTGCAGGTTTCAACAACGCTGTATCTTTAATTCTTTGAATCATTTATCTTTAATAACGAGAAGTGCTAAAAACTCTGAAATGTTGAAGATGATCAGGGTCTTCTTTTTCCTATCATAAAACGTCCATGTAATTAAAACCATGTTGTCAGCATTTTAGTAGGTTAATATTAGTTTAAGTCTAATAGCAGCAGAATAGATAAATTGGATAGATACATTCAAAAAAGACAAGTGATTGTTCTGTTCAAGAGGAAAAGCTATTTGCTTCTCTTGAAATGAATGTCCTCAACTTTTGGAGCTTCTCAGAGGGTACTCATCTACATATCTCTCCTCTTATCCATATGTCCATACACACACACACACACACACACACACACACACACACACACACATATATGTTACCACTCTTCACCCCTCAATTCATTTCCTCACCTAAATCACAACTCGCCTAAGTCATTTTAATAGCTTCTGAAACTGTTCTTCCCGCTTCCAGGCTCCTCTTTTTCCAAGTGTTCTTTTAGACTGATTCAAACATGTTTTCTCCTTGCTCAAAAAACTTTAGTGGTTTCCAGTTGCTTCTCCATTGCTTCAAGAATATAAATTCTTCATTTTGGTTTTTAAAGACCTTTTTCTTTTAGTTACAAATTATCTTTCTAACATAATTCAGTATTGCTTGCCTTTGCAGGATCTATATTTTAGCTAAACTTGCAGTTCTCTCAATTCAGTATTCAGTGAGGCCTTCCTCCATGTCTGGAATAGGTTTCTGGGTGTTTTTTTTTTGGGGGGGGGCAGTCATCTTGGATGCTCAGGTGCTGTATTCTACATGGTTTTGTCCAATTATTCCCTCTGCAAGTTGTTAGTGTCCTAAAAAAAAAAAAGAAATCTAAAGGAACAGTGTTATAGAAAATATATTCTCCCTGTTGGGGAGAGACTTATTAAACAGTGGATAGGAAGGGCTGAAAGTATTGTCAAGTAGATCAATTGGATCAGGGTCATGGCACCAGGGATCAGTGAAGATTAGCATGAAGTTACCAGTAGGGAACATTAGATCACAAAAGACAAAATGGATAATTTTGATTATATACAATTAAAAGGTTTTTGCACAAACAAATCTAATAAACTAATATTAAAAAGGAAAACAACTGGGAAAATATTTTCAGGGAGTTTCTCAGATAAAGGTCTTATTTCTGAGATACATGCAAATATACACTCAGACAAAAACATACAAATACACACATATATGAAACAAATTCAAATTTCAAAATTTCAAAAAAAAGAACTATTCCTTAATTGATAAATTATTTAAGATATAAATGGCCACATTAAAAATTATAGCCATGTTAACAATGATTCAAATCATTACTACTTAGAGAAATGGAAATTAAAGCAATTCTAAGATGCAGCCTTTCACCCATAAGAATAGTAAAGATGACAAAAAAGGGAAGTGATAAATATTACAGGGATTTTGGGAAAACAGACACAGTGATGTGCTGTTATTGGATCTGTGGGTGGGTACAAGTATTCTGGAAAGCAACTTGAAATTATGTTCCAAAAGTTATTAAACAAAACTTAACTCTTTGTTCCAACTATATACATTGCTAGACTTATGTCCAAAATAGATCCAAGAAAAAAGTGAAATATTTATAGCAACTCTATTTTTCTGGTGGTAAAAAATGTAAATTAAGGAAATGTCAATCAATTAAACAAAAATCTGAATAAGTTGTGATAGATGAATGTGATGGAGTACTATTGTGCTATAAGAAATGAGGAAATGAATACATTTTAAAAAAACATGAAAAGACTAATATAAAATGAAATAGAATGAAGTAAGCAGATTCAGGACAACAGAATATAACATCAGTATTATAAAAATGAACAATTTTGAAGACTTTTATAAAGCAATGAAGAATTAAATGAGTAAATTCAGGAGAGCAATTATATAATAACCACACTGTGAAAACAAAACTTTAAAGCTTTATTCATGACACCAGAAGACTGGTACTCTCCTTGACAGATATACTCTCCTTGACAGATAGATAATGGATTTAGGATGTGATATATTTCTTTTTATATAGTCATTTTGTTTTGCTTGACTATATCTTTGCTAATAAGATTTTTTTCTTTTGTTCACAGCTCTCAGATTGGCTAAAATGACAGGAAAAGATAATGATAAATGTTGGAGGGATGTGGGAAAACTGGGACACTAAAGCATTGTTGGTGAAGTTGTGAAATGATCCAACCATTCTGGAGAATAATTTGCAACTATGTCCAGAGGACTATCAGACTATGTAAACCCATTGATACATCAGTGTCTTTACTGGGCCTATATCCCAAAGAGATCATAAAAGAGGGGAAAGGACTCACATGTGCAAAAATGTTTGAAACCACCCTTTTTGTAGTGGCAAGGAAATGGAAATTGAATGAATGCCCATTAATTGGGATATGGCTGAAAAATTATGGTATATGAATGTAATGGAATATTATTATTCTATAAGAAATGATGAGCATGGGGCAGTTAGGTGGCTTAGTGGATAGAGCATCAGCCCTGAAGTCAGGAGGACCTGAGTTCAAATCTGTCTCACTTAATACTTCCTAGCTGTGTGACCTTGGGCAAGTCACTTGATCCAGTTGCCTCAGAGTGGTGGGGGGAAGATGAGCAGGCTAATTTCAGAAAAGCCTGAAGAGATTTATATGAGATGATATTAAGTGAAGTGAGCAGAACCAAGAGAACATCATACACTGTAACAACAAAATTATGTGATGATCAACACTGTAACAAGTATTACATTTGGTCTTTTCAATAATGAGGTGATTCAAGATAGTACAATAGACTTGAGATGGAAAATGTCATCTTCGTCCAGAAAGAGAACTATGGAGATTGAATGTGGATTAAAGCACAGCGTTTTCACCTTTTTTGTTGTTGTTTGCTTTTTTCTCTTTTAATCTGATTTTTTCTTTCATAGCATGACTATGGAAATAGGTTTAGAAGAACTGCATGCTTAATCTATATTGGATTGCTTGCTATCTAAGGAAGGGAGTTCAGGGGAGAGGGAGAAAATTTTTGAACGAAAGGTTTTGCAAAGGTGAATGTTGAAAATATCTTTGCATGCATTTGGGAAAATAAAATACTATAAAAATATTTTTTTTCTTTTTCAGTAGGGTGGAGAGGGAGGGAGTGAAAAAAAAGTTTCTATAATTTTTTTAAATTAGAGAGATGGGGAGTTGTGTTACAGATGTGAAATGTTGCCTGCACATTCAAATGAAGTCATTGTACTATTAATTTTGCTCAAGTCTTTTATTTTGTTATGAAGTGGGAGCAATTGGTAAATATTTCCAGTGTAAATAAAACACATGTATTAAACTTAAAAACTAAATTAAAAGGCTTAAAAATTGGCAGTTTTGTAGTATTGAAAAAATGAGTTACATACATTACAAAAATGAAGTACATACCATTAATAATTCTTTTTTTCCTATTCACAAAGAATAAGGAAGATTAGGAAAATATTTCAAATATCAATCACATATATATAGCCTATGGGTGGTTTTGAGCATGATAACTGCTCTGTCTAGAACTCATTCCCTTAATCTTTTTATTAAGTATTGTGGGAAGGAAAATTATCATGAATCAAAAGACTTCTGTATCATAAAAATGCCGAGAGCATGAAGACACCCCATAATGATTCTGAACTGTATTTTTTCCCTTCCTTCCCTAAAAAAAGGGATTTTAAAGCTTTAATTTGTCCAGTTTAAGGATATCATCATTTACCTTTGGGTAGAAATATTACTCTCTCCATCTTCTGAACCTGAAATTTCTTAATAGCTTAGAAATTGTTCAGAGTGAGATCGGGATGTGATCTTAGAGTTCCTTTCCCTTCTCCATTAGAATTCTCTGAGGGAAAGGCATCCCTTCACCAGTACACTTTTACTCAGAAAAATAAGTAGAGCCGGAACAAAAATCTTCTTAAAAATTGAATTTTGAATGAATATGATATTCCTTTTAGTTTCTGGATGAACCCCAGTGACTGTTATCCCAAATCTAGGAATTATCATGCTATAGGGTGATTTTTGTCCCTATAAACCTAGACTATCTAGGATGTTAGATAGCACCTGCCAACCTGCTGCCCACATAGGGAAGTTTCTAGTCCTATTAACTATTGTTAATAGTCCTATAAGTAATAGTCCTATTACTTAACGAAAGTAAGTTTCGTTACTTGCAAAACTGCTAGTGGTGGAAGATACCACTCTTTTGTTCCCACATCACTGGGCTCAGTCTCCATGTGATTAGTCTTCTGTGTCTGGAAATGCAACCAAGCTGGCTTCAGAGCCTTCCCTAGCCTTCAGTTATCTCCCCTATTCAGTTCAGACCTTGAGGAATTTGTGTTTGGAAAGCAACTAAATGCCAAATACCAAATGGGGCTCTCCTGGAAATCGCTTAGGAAACTTCACTCCTGATTTTTGTCTCCAGACTGGGTAATTAAAAATATGGAAATAGTTTCAGGTACTGTATGCTGTATCTTTCTCTACTTAGTATGTTTCCACAGGTGACCAGAAATCAATAAGAGCAGTACCACTTTGACAAGAAATTCTGATTCTACAAGAAATTTCAAGTGCAACAAATATTTATAAAGTACCTGATATGTGCAGAACACATGTTCTAAGTCCTAGGAAATGTATAGGTTATAGTTAAGATACAATTCCTTCCCTCACATGGAGCTTATTGTTTCTTAGGAGGAAAGAGTCTACTTGGGAAGAGAATTGAGAGTAATGTATATTATAGAATGACATTAATATCAATAAGCTAGGAATCTGTTTTGGGCAGATCTTTTTCTAACAATTTTGAGGCAAGAGTGAAGTGAAGGCATACTTGCAAGATGTATGACTATTATCATACTGCATGTTAATTAGTCATAAATAGTATCAAGCTCTTGTCATTTACAGTCAGAAATCCTTACTTTCTGTCCCATCCCTTTCCCTCCCAACTTCCTCGCTACATACTGCTGCTTGCTCCTTTCACAAGGCTGAAATCTGTTTGCTTACAACCTGTAGTATTGTCTAGAGCTCTGTGTAAAAATCTAATCTTATTTTCCACATGAAAACCTTTGCATATTTAAACAATTCTATCAGGTCTTTTCTAAGACTCTGTTTCAGGCTAACCAATCCAAGTTTCCACAATCTGTCCTTATGTGACATTAAGGCCATTGAGCTTTGGTTTCTTCCTTTATAAAATAGTAACTCAGTTTGCCCACTTAATAACATTGTGAAGAGCAAATAATTTGTGAATGCGCTTGTAATATGAAAAGTGCTGCATGAAATGTAAAGGAAGGTTGGGATTTAACTCAGTCTGGAGCTTTAGCTATTATGAATTAAATTGTTAGTGTGGCAAATTCACAGGGAATCCTGCATAGGAAAGCAACAGCTTTCCTACAGGAATTGGATACAACAATAGGATATTGTTATGCAAGAAAGATAAAAAAGTAAATATTTGTACCACTGAGTGCCAAAAGTTTGATTAGCCATATGTTCATTTTTAAAATTCATTTATAAACTCTTAGTGAGGCTGAGATGATTTATAGAATTTTAAGTCTGGAAGGGTCCTGAGCCATCATCTAATTCAATCCTCCTTTTTTATATAGCACCTTTCCTTATAGAACCTCAGGGACCTATATGGAATCCTTTAGGCATGGTATAAATAGAATTTTTATTTTTAAAGCATATCAAAAGTCAAAGAGGTCAAGCAGATAACACATCAGAGGGACAAGGTTGGAAAAGGAATAGATACTTCTCTGTATTACCATTTCAGAATATAGGAGGTAAAAAGAAACCATCTTTTGCAGATAATGCAAAATCACAGGGTACTTTTGGAAGTCCTGTTTGAGGAATATTGAGGTTTTACTCATTTATCCTTTAATGGATGGTTCTCATCCAGTATTCCTTTGCTTCATTTTTCTTTTCTTTTTTTTTTTTTTTGTCAGTGCAATTTGAAGCATTCAGGAACAGGCATTGTCCAAGTGGGAGAAGCAACCCTTAATGAAACTAACTTATAATTCACATACATTTAGAGCAGGAAGAGAGAGGAAAAATTATCTCCTCTAACCCCTTCTTTTGAGATATGAACACATTGAAACCTAGAAAGAGAACAGGTAACAGACATACTAAGCAGAGAAAGAAAAAATATCTAGTACCTGAAATTATTTTCATACTTTTAATTACCCCGAAGCCATTTCCAGGAGAGCCTCATTTGGTATGATTAATGGATTTTGTTGTTGTCATATCTAACTCTTTGTGACCCCATTTGGGATTTTCTTGGTAAAAATACTGAGTGGTTTGCTATTTCCTTCACTTTCTCATCTGTAAGATGAGAAAATAGGCAAACAATATTAAATGACTTGTTCAGAGACTTACAGCTAGTGGGCAAGATTTAAACTCACTAACTCTGGGTTTACCATTCTATCCACTGTGCTAGTGATGGATATAGTGCTCTTAGCCTAAGACTCTGCCCTCTAATTACACTAGTTCTCCGGAACTCTTGGAATGGAATAAATCCAGAGACTCTACTATGATGGTCAAAAATTAAAAAGAACTTGAATCTCCCAAAACCTTTGGGCCATTTCCTTTCTTGTGAATAGATGGAGGAAGACATAGGAATAATGCCTCTGGGGGGAGCTGGGATATGATACCTTTTTGTAATATGAAGCCCTTCACAAATATGTTTGTTTCCAAAGTTTCTGAACTTGAACCACAGTGAGTTTCCAACAGCTGAAGAAAACCAAACATTTGCACACTGCAATAGCTTTGGTTTCACATCTGCTGGGAGACTTGTTTCCCTAGATTGAAGCAGTGGCCAACAATGACGTGAGTTAGAAATGAAAGCTGGCTGGGCCATAGGAAAGCTCTTTTTAGCTAGACTATGCTAAGTCATGACAGTGTGTCTAAAACTTTCAAGAGGAGTGGTATTAGGATAGAGCAGGGAGGGTGAAAAAATAATCAAATTTTAAAATATTTCAAGTGAAATATTAAGTGTTTTGTGAAAATATGATTTTGTAGCCTAAATTCTGATTGATCTTCCAAATGTGAGTTTACTGACATAAACTGATGGAGGGTGAAACCCTTTCTGAGGTGGATGTGGACTTGGAGAATTTTGTTCTTTTCCCCCTTCTTCCTCACCCAGGAAAGAGGGGGAGATAGCTCCCTACACTCCTGTTTCAGCTATTCAGAGCAAGCATATAATGAGGTCCTCTGAAGTAAAAAGAGATATATGACTCTATGAAGTAGGTCCAGAAGACATATACTTTTATTCATAGTATATCAGAAAATAATAATCCTATTGTCTGCCAATGTCTGGAATTTTCTCTCTCTTCAGTTCTTGGAAATCCATAGCTTTTTAAAGTGTCATCTTCCAAACTTTTTCTGATCCTCTTAATGCTGTCTTCTTCTATTCCTAAAATTGCCATCTATTTCCTTTGTGTTAATTTTGTATTTACTTATCTGTCCACATAATAATACATAACATTTTTATAGTTCTTTAAACATCGGTGAAGAGCTTTACATACTATTTCATTCAATCGATACAATATCCTGTGAATAGATACTATGCCTCCTACTCCAGATAGACCCTAGAGGTAACTTCTATTACCTGAAGAAGTTGGGGCAGGGGGTATCAATAGAACAGCATGGCAAAAGAGATTTAGATGCTGGCAAAGAAGCAACTTGTCAAGGGTGAGGAGCTGAT
Source organism: Sarcophilus harrisii (assembly GCF_902635505.1). Taxonomy (NCBI): domain Eukaryota; kingdom Metazoa; phylum Chordata; class Mammalia; order Dasyuromorphia; family Dasyuridae; genus Sarcophilus; species Sarcophilus harrisii. The sequence continues at coordinate 380,461,663 of NC_045426.1, read as the reverse complement.
GGTGAAGGAATAGTGTAGGCAGCAGAGAACCAATGTGTAAGAGTAAACATTAAGTACTTCTATCTTATTAAGCCCCATTATAATAGTACTGTAAATCTCCTTGACTATATAGATTGCTGGAGGGAAAAAGTTCTTGGTGGCTGGGAAGGTGACTGTCCATAGGTTACTATGTAAATCATTTCATTATGATATACCCAAAATAATACTGTAAGTCATGAAGGACATTTTGGTCCCTATGGAAAACTACCGTCCCTTTAATTTTTGCGGCTTTGAGGAATCTCAAATTTTTCTGGGAAATCAAAATCGTTCCATGTTTTTAAATCTTGTGAAACTGAGGGCTTGTAAAGGGAACTCGTGGCTGCCTTAAAGGCAATGCTAGATAAAAGATTGACAAGCCAGGAGTTAAGTTAGTGATCAGAAAGAGTACCTTGTGATAGGCTCTTAGGAGGGAGCTACTGATATAAGGGTTAAATAAATAAATCTCTTTCCAAAGAGTCAATTCCAAGGAACCAGAAATAGTTTAAGATTATTTCTACTTCTCAAGGTTCAAAGTGTAACTAAACAAAGAATGAATTAATTTTTAAGAGAGAAATTAACTAGTATGGCTATCATCTTAATATGATCAGATTTCAGAAAAAAATCTACATATACATACTTTGACTTAGGGAATGAGCTTGTTTAATCTCTTTGAGCATCATCTTTGAAAACGTTCTTTCATTTGTTGCATGATCAGAAAATTATCCTTCTACCTTAAAGTAAAATGTTTTAGATGCTTTATAATTTCTGATTAGAAAGACAGTGTTAAAAAATTTTTTTCTTTATTTCCCAAGGATGGTTTTGTTAAATCTTATCTATACTTTTTTGTTTCCTTTATTTAGACACCTACAGTGTAATAGAGGACGTAATGAGCAAAAACAATTTTAATTCGGTTGATATGATGTAATTAAGATTATATAAAGAAAAGACAATTTTCTTGATGAATTTCTCATTTTGCAGACAAATTGGATCTATTTAAATCTATTTTAGAGGAGGAAAGAAAACCTGTTTGTTATTAGTGGTACCTTTGAAATTCACAGAGAACCATTCATTTTTAAAGTCCAACTTTTACCTATTTCTAAAAACTGTGAAAATCAAGGTGACTTTTAAAAACTTCTTCCCTTTCAAAATTATTGATATTGGGAGGAAATGATAGTCTTCTATGATTTCAAGTTTAGTGCATGACTTTATATAATTAATGCCAAATAGACAACATAATTTAGTACCATACCAGAACATAGACAAATCAGCAACATAACAGTTTATAGTTCATTTTTTCAATTTCCTATGTTCTATTTCAGCCTTGTACAACCTGACCTCCTCCTAATTTATCCTCTTTATTGATCTACTTTTCTGAACATCACTAATGCTCTTTTTTTGGTCAAATCTAGAGATCCAGAGAGTTTGTGATGCCAGTGACAATATTTAGTACCTTCTCCTTGAAATGTGACTGTTAATTTCTATATTAGTATGGTGTCTAGCACCTTTCCCTACTTCTCTGGGCATTCCTGTTTTATCTGCTTTTCCTTCTTCCTTTAGAAATTCCCCTATCTATGTGATACAACTTCCCATGGGAGTGTTTTGGGGTTTTTTGGTTGACTTCTTTTTATAGTCAGAACAAACAGTACCATTGTACATCTTACTTCAATTATCTGAAGTAAAGAAGTTGTTTAATGGTACAAAGATGTCCTTGCTTCTCCATTCTTTCCCATGTGCCATTTTTTCTGTTCTTGTTTAAAATTTTCTTTCCCGTGTGCCATTTTTTCTGTTCTTGTTTAAAATTAGGGTAAAATGGATAGCTTTTAATGTAATGAAGGGGCTCTTAATTCAGTTTAAAAACATCTCTCTCTCTTTACAGTTTTAGCATGGTTCTGTAATGCAGCCAAACTCTGAGGAATTACACATGTGCTCTTCAAAGTTGTGAGGTGTGCTGTTCCCCAAGTCTTGGACATAAGCAGTAATTGGTTAGATTGAGTTCATTTTGAGTTAGTCACCAGATCCTGTTGATTCCATCTCTAAAAAATCTCTCAAAACTGTCTAGTCCTCATTGAATTAGAATCATGGAACCTCAGAGTTGGAAGAGACTATTGGGCTCATACCTGAACAATGGAGTCTGTGGTGTAATGGAAAGAGCTTGGGGTTTGGAATCAGAGTTTCTCACTTCTAATTTTAGCTCTGCCACTTGCTGCCCAAGTGGATAAATCTGGGATATTTTGATCCCTTTTACAACCTTCTGGACAAGTGGTCATTGAGGCAATGCTGTTGGATGCTACTGAAGTTTTTACTGATATCAAGCTTGAACTTACTTCTTAACAACAGCCATTTATTTCTGCCACTCAGGAAGAAGGAGCCAGTCTAATAACTCTTCTGACTAATAGCCCTTCAAATACTTGAAACCAGGCAGTTTATCATATCTATGTAAAGACTTCTTTTCTCTGGGATGAACACCTACAGTTTCTTTAATCTGTGCTCCTATGTCACAATTTCAAGGCTTTTAACCATCCCTACTGCCCCTCTTTGGATGCTCTTCTGATTGTGTGTGTTTCTTAAAATGTGATACCCAGACATGAATGTAATGCTCTAGATGTGATCTGGTCATAATAGAGTATTCTAGAGGGATGATTTCTTGCCTTGTTCTGAAGAGTATACCTCTCATGATTATAGCTATATTGGCTGCTTTATTATATATCCTTTGATATTAAGATTGTGGCTTCTCAAAAAATCAACATACTTTTCAAATGAAGTCCTATCTGTTTCCCTTATCTTATACAAGCAGTGAGGTAATGCAATGGATAGAGTGCCAGACCTAGAATCAGGAAGAACTGTGGGCAAATTTGGCATCAGACATTTACAGTTGTGTGTCCATGGGCAAGATTTAACCTCTGTTTGCCTCAGTTTCATCATCTGTAAAATGGGAATAATAATAATAGTACCTATCTCTTAAGGTTATTGTGAGGATCAAATCATTTAATAATTGTAGATAGCTTAGCATAGTATTTGGAACATAATACTAAGCACTATCCATACACCCATCCATCTATTTATCTGTCTGTCTATCTATCTATCTATGTTATTATTATTATTACTTATCAAATTGATTTAAGTTTAATTATAGGACTTGATTTTTATCCCTTCTAAATTTTATCAAATTAGATTCAACCCAGTGGCCCTACTTGTCATAATTTTGGGGGATCCTGACCTTCTTTCATCCAATGTGTTTGTTAGCTTTCCATTAATGCCAGTTCTACTTTTGGAGCAGCTTTGTTCGATAGGAAGTTGTCCCTTTACAACTTAATTTTGCATCTTTGCAACTTTTGACCATTACTTCCAGTTTCTTCCCTTCAGGTCAGTCCATAATAATTCTTTTCTTTAGATGGATTTTCTTCCTGGGCCTTAAAGTCCTCATATGTGATATAGAGGAATTATTCTAACTTAGAACAGTTATTTCTTATCGTTTTTTATGTGTGTCTTTTTGTGTGACCCCTTTGGTGATAGCCTTGGGATTCCTTTTCAAAATCATGTTTTTAAATGCATAAAATAAAATTCATGGAACTAGAAAAGAAGCCAATTATACTCCAACACTATTATCAAAGTACTTTTTTTAAAAAGTTCATGAATCCCAGGTTAAGAACCTCTGTTCAGATAAATACTAGGGTCTCTTCCCACTGTAAATCACATTTATTTCCCATTTTGGAACTTTTTCCCCATATTGCTCTCTGACAGATTCTGATAACCAATTGATTGATTTATTATAATTTAATTCAAACTCATTTTAATGTGGTGCATCAACAAGGAATTTTACATGTATTTTTTATCTCTAATTGTGGAGTGAAAAGCTTGGTTCTAGAAATTTCTAAGCACTAGAGGAGATTTTTATTGATTTTGTGGAAGATGAAGAGGGAAGTGGGATCCTAGAAATTATATTGAGCTTCTTCTAGACAGTCTTGAAAATAATTTGATTTGGTACTTTAATATGGATTGAGTTGGGGGAAAACAGTCCTTGATCACTTTCCTGGGGAGACTGGTTGTTGTTGTTGGAGAATACAGATGTACCTTCCTCTCACTGGCTTATTTCAGAACTTAGAGCACTCCTTTGTCTAGGCACAGGTTTGCCCACCAATATCTAGCCTTTCTCCAGATTTCCCATTCCTTTTCTCTTCTGTCACTGTCTAGATACATCTTGGGATCTATTCTTTCCATATTCTAACCTTAACTCAATCCTCATCTCTTGCTTATGCCTCAAGGCTCCCAGATACATGTATTATGTGTTTTGGCCAAAGCCTAGACAAGGCATTGCTGTGCCTAAGGCACAGATTAAAATTAGCAATGGGAGCCTTAGGACGTGACTGTTTCAACAAAAGCTTTGAGCCTTCAACGTTACAAATGTGACAACTTGTCACAAAACAAAGAAATGTGTGCCAGAGGGAATAAAATTTTCTGCCATTAAACGAATAGGCTGCTTACTTTGTTATATGCATATTTCTGGAATATAGTTGTATTTTGGTTAATAGTTAGGGATTTTTCATCAAGTACCTTTCCCTACCTACTTCACAGTCTTGTCTGAGAGTTGGAAGGGACCTTTGCTCTCACCTAATTCAACCTTTCCTGAAAAGGAAATTGCAGCCTACCTCGAAAGTGGTCAGCCTCTGCTTGAAGACCTTTAAGAAGACAGACACCTCACCAGATAGTCCATTTTGCTTTTTGATGGCTCTAATTGTTAGAAAGTTTTTCTTGACATCAACCCTCAATTTACCTTATTGTTACTTTCATACACTGTTCCTAATTCCAGCTTGGTAGAGACAAGTCGAATAAGTTAAATACGTCTTCCATGCGACAATTCTTCAGTTTTCTCTTCTTTTTTAGTCTTCAGCTCATATTCCTTCAATTCCTTCAACCAGTTTTCAGATGACATAGATTCAATGTTCTTTTCATCAGTATATTTCTTAAAATGTGATGGCCAGAACTGAATACAGTATGTCAAGTGAGGGCAGACCACTGACCTGTATCTGGAAGTCATGCCTTTCTTTAATGCAGCCCCAGATTACTTTATCTTTGCTTTCTACTACACCATACTGCTGATTCATAATGAGTTTGCAACCTACTTTTTTTAACTGCTGCTTATTCTAAGTCCCTCATTTTATACTTGTGAAATTGATTTTTTTGTACCCAAGTGTAAGACTTTATATTTATTCCTAATGGATTTTATCTTACAATATTAATGTCCAGGCTTCCAATTTCACGTGTCATCATAATCACACCAAAGTATGAAACTATGATTTACACAGTCCTTTCATACTGTCTATCTCATTAAAGACTTCATCTTAAGAAAGATGTGGTAAAGATGGAAAAGCTCCAGAGAAAGGCACTTAAAATGATTTTGAAAGCATAAAAAAGATGCCACAGGACTAGGAAAGATACCACGAGATTGGGGATATGAAGAATTATAATTGGATATGATCACGATCTACTTAGTCATGAAAGGAATAAGTTGTGTGAATCCAGACTAGTTCATCCCTAAATATTGTAACTAAATATTGCAACTACAGTGGCATTCTTGAAAGAGTTTGAGTTCAAATAAAATAGGATCACTCTATAGAACAAGTATTAATTTTGGAGAATTCTTTTAAAAAGTAATGTTTACACATAATCATTTCTCTATGTAACCCCATAATACATAGTAGCAGGGTCTGATTATGCAGTATTCCATACTCAGAGTCCCCAACTTATTCAAAGAAAAGAGGAAATTGTTTTTTGAAGAAGTCATTATTCTAAGAACTAGTGCTAGTTGAAAATATAAATAAGTAAAAAAAAATCTCCTTGAATGATAGACCTGAAAAGCATTAAGGGGTGGGGGCGGAGTTGAGAATGTTTAAAAGGTTAGAAAAGTAGCCCCATAGGAAAGATCATGCATGGCAACTACCACATAATCCCACAAAACATCACTTGGGGCCCAGACAAAATATTGGGATGGATGGAACACTTGTCTCATCCAGTTTGGCAATTCTAATACACTTTTATGATCTCACTAACATGTGCTATTTTGTGATCACAAAGGGAAACCAAGTAATAATGTGTGGGTGGCTGGCAAAAGCATATTATGACCACTGTAAAAACAATCTAAAATAGACTTCTGGTGGCAACCAATCAGTACCACTGTTTTGGTTTACAGAAGGGATTTTAGGATTTGGGATTGGGGTTTTTCGTATTAGGAAGAACAACAAATTTTGTGGGCTGAAGAGAATTTTTGAAGGCTAATGATTCTTTTAAAATGACTTGTAAGTCAGAGTGATGCTGTTAATAGCCTAGGCACTCTCCCTGCTATTAAAAAAATATGTACACAAATGCACACAGAGATGTGAAAATAAATATGGATTTTGCTAACAAATTTTTGAAATGGTGACATGGAGGAAGATAAATCAAATTTTAATTGCCATGGAATGATACAAAGTTGCATGAAACACATATACATACACACACACATACATACATACATAACACATCTCCTATTTAGGCTACTTTGATATTTTTTAAATCAGTTTTCCTAAGTGGAGTTGATAAGTAGCCATAAAACAAACAAGCCTTGTATCTGTTTAATAGATTAGTTATTTGAGTAATGCAACTAGAAGAGAAATAAAGTTCAGTGAATATATTTGAATTAAAAATAAACAAGCATTATTACTATGGGAAATATACAATGTTTAGATTAGACATTGCTCTTATTCTGATGGGATTTAGAGTAGGAAAAACAATAAAAAGTCAATATATATTATTATATAGAAAGTATATCACAAATTTAACACAAAAAAAGGGTCAAATAGTTAGTTACCAGGAGAATTGGAGAAGGCTTCCTGGAGGATGTGTTATTTGAATTGGGTTTTAGTTGTTCAGTAGGTGAAAATAGACCAGGAAAGGTGTATATATATATATATATATAATATGCATAATATATATAATATATAATATAATATGTAATATAATAATAATATAATACTATATAATATATATTATATATATGTATATATGAATATATATATGACTACTCCTATGTAGTAAATGTCAGTCTCTCCTAATCACCTCCAAGATCAAATCAAATATAAATTGTTTTGTTTGGCATTAATATTCCTTCATAATCTCTCCTCCTCCGGCCTCTCCAGTCTTCTTACTCCTTACTCCCCAATATATACTCTTTGATCTAATGACATTGGTCTTCTGGCAGTTCCACAAACAAGACAGTTCATCTTTCAACTCTAGGCATTTTCTCTGGCTGTCCCCCAAGTCTGAAATGTTCTTCCTTCACATTTCCACCTATTTACCTCCCTGGTTTCCTTTCTGAACTAAATAACTTCACTTTCTATAGGATGCTTTTCTCAACCTCTTTTAATTCTAGTGCTTTTCCTCTATTATTTCCTATTTTTCTTGTGTATAACTTATTTGTTCACTTTTTTTGTTACCTTCCCTATTATATTGTGAATTCCTTGAAGGCAAGAACTGTCTTTTACTACTTTTTGTATTCCCAAAGCTTATCTTAGTATCTAGTACATGGAGGGCACATAATAACTTTATTGCTTGATTAAGTATGTCCATAATATATGTTGGTATGTAGGTGAATTTCAGCTCCCCCACTTTTAAAGATCGATTCTTTGTTGATTCAGATCACTGAGTACCTACTGTGTGGTACAATGTTGGATTTTGAGCCAATTATACATGTTTTCAAATCTTCCCTCAGACATTTACTAGTTGTATTGCTATAGGGAAATCATGAACCTTAGTTCCTATTATTGTTAAATAACAAAAATAATTGCATCTACTCCCCAAGGTTACTGGGAATTGGGAGATAGAGAAGGGAACTTCCATCAAGCTGCCTCTAGGTACAAGATAAAAGCAATAGATTTGGGGTCAAGACTTAGGTTAAAATCCTAGTTTTAAGCCATTAACTGTCTCTATGACATTGAGCAAGAAACTTCATTTTTTTCAGGACATGGTTTGTTCATCTAAAAACAAATTCTTAGACTAGATGACTTGTATGGGGAGGTGGTAGGAGTGGTGTTGATAGTGATGATTTTTACAGGATACTCAGAAAACTTAAAGCTTCTTCTCAGAAGAGTAGAAAGAAATTATGGGGCCAAAGTGTAGAAGGCCTTGAAAAGCTTCATCTTGATCCAGTCAGCCTATAGCAACCACTGAAAATTTTTGAGTAAGAGACTAATATAATGAAATCAATATTTTAGGAATGCTTCATATAGTATAGTGGAAGACTGAAAATCAAGAAAAACTGGTTAACGGCATCATAATCTTCAAAGAAACGAAGAAGGATATTTGAAAAAAAAGAGGGGAGTGGCAAAGGGATTTGTAATTAGCTTACTGCTCACCATAATAGCAGAATGTTGAAGAGGTAAGGCAGATTATAAAAGTTTAAGAACTGAAATGAAAGCAGTAGAGTAGTCCACTTATTTTGAGAGTTTAATAGTCAAAGGAAGAAAAATGTTGTTTGTAACTTGCAGAGACAGGAGAATGAACTGCAGTTTTTCTCAGGATAGGGAAGAACTATGTTGGTTTTAAGCAATAAAAGGGAAAGTGTTCAGTGGAGTAGAAGAAACTGAGAATCATGGGGATGGAAGTGTAATTGATGGTGGGATATTAAGTGGAAAGTCAGTTTTGCAATGGAAGAAGGTCCTCTTCCTATGAGACAGGTGGGAAGGGAGAAAGGATTAGTGGAAAGACAGATATTTTGTGGTGGAGAAAAGAGTAATGAGAGAACTCAAGCTTGATGGTCTGGGAGAACTATGGAAAGAGTTACTCAGTGGTTTTCACTTGATGTGGCCGGTGACCTCATCAGAGTTGCTGCAGAGATTGAAAACCATTGAAATCAGACATGTAGAGCTCTGTGGGGCCCTTGGCAGGCAGCTGTGCTCATTCCTGGAAGAAAGGAGAATGAGCAATGATTCTGTTCAAATTGTATGTACTATAACCTTTGGCAAAGAATTCTCCTGGGTATGGATTTGGTCTGCCTATCATGAAATCTCAGGACATTTTTCCCTCTCAAGTCTCTATTTTTCTGGCTTATGAGGTGAAGATTCTGATAAAAAGGAATATCAGAATACATGGTGGACCCATTGGTCAGGTGACTTTGAGGAGGTCACCTTTCCTTCCCAAGCCTTAGTTCTCTCAAGTATAGAAAAAGGTAATTAGATTAATCAGAGATCCTTAACTTGGTGTTTAATGACCCCCAAGGATAAATTTCAGTGTCTATGAACATTCTTTTTAATGGTTTGATGCCTGTATTTCAATGTAATTGGTCTTTGTAATTCTAAGCGTTTATCTTATACAATTAGTAATATTCTGAGGTATCCGTAAGCTTCACTAGATCATTCCTTTTGCAGCAAAACCTTTAATAACATCACCACTAGAAAATCTCTAAGGTTTCTTCTAGCACTAATATTCTATAATGATATCAGAAATGAGATAATATCTCAACACCTCATAGTTGCCCAGAGTAATACCCAAACAATGAACTAGAATAGAAAGGACGAGGAATCTAGTCAGAAAACTTGGGTGTAAATTCTTATTTACAGACTTTGAGCAAAAATCCCTTTCTCTCTCTGGGTCTCAGTTTCTTCATCTGCAAAATGTAGACAATGGATCAAATTACTTCTGAGGCTCAGTCTAACCCTAAAAGTACACTTTGATGATCTATCTCTATAGGCACTGAAAATAAAAGGGGGAAAAAGTCTTGATTAAAAGATTAGTAACTTATCTGCATACAACTAGCAATCTGATTTTTATTTCCATAGCATTTATAGTCTTTATTTGAATTTTATTTATTTTATTTATCAGTCTGTGTCTGCATACATGCACATAGACACACATACAGAGACACACACATGGACACACACTGACACATGTTGATATTTTCTTAGATTCTCTTACGCATAAAGCCAAAAGTCCCACCAAAGAATATTTCATACCCATAAATTTCATTCCATTAAAATAGTAAAACAGTTTGATATGTAGGAAAAAGTGATGAACTTGGTATTGTCACTCACTAGTGGTTTGAACTCCAGCAAATTACTTAATTTTTCTCGGCCTTAGTTTCCTCATTTATAAAATAAAGTGGTTTAACCAGATGATCTTAGATGTCTCCTTCAGTTCTAAAGTTAATGAGTCATTCATTGGATGGTTTGATGTTGAAAAAAGGCCAAACCTTTCTGGATCTGCTTTCTCCTCTCTAAAAAGGAAGAGATTGGATTTGATAATCTTGCTTGTCCCTTCTAGCTTCCCCAAACAAAGATTCCTAAGTTTTTCACTCAGTGGTACATTAAGCTTCAAACTTTTGATTTGCTGGAGACACTAAACTGTACATTTTCTTCCATTGATGGGGGTGGGATAGGCTAAGGGACATTTGGCACTTTTTGCAAAATTTCTAATAAAAAATCCCTTTTTGGAGCATAAATCTGTGAGATGAAATCTCTATAAATATTATTCTTAATATAAAAATTTTTAAATGACAATAAGGATTGGATAGAAATTTTCACATCCAAAGATATGAATTAAATTCCTACCTCACTTATTGGCAGCTGTGTCATCATGAACAAATCATTTAATCTTTTGAATTTCAGTTCTTGTATCAGAAAAATGAGAAAAATAACATTTCCTGTGTTGACATGGCACAGTTATTATGAAAAAAAAACATGCCATTACTTTGTAAACATTTGTAATGTTTATCATGTATTAGATATTCTTTTATTTATAATATATAAAATAATATAATTATTATCATAAGTAGAAGGAAGATGAAGATTGTGAATGAGATTCCAGAAGAAAACTTTTCAGTGTTAAGTAAATAAATTTTTAACACCTTAGTGCAGTGGTTCTCAAACTTTTGTTTTCAGTATCTTTATCCTATTAAAAATTATTGAGGATCTCTCCAAAGTGTTTTTGTTTATCTGGATTATATTTATAGACATTTATCATATTGGAAATAAAAACTATTTTTGAATTTGTAGACCCTCTAAAAGGGTTTCAGAGATCCCCAGAATTCTCTAGACCATACTTTGAGAACCACTGCCTTAGTGCTACTAATTTATAAGCAGTATGCTTATTTTAAAAAGCTTCTTATTAGGGACAGCTAGATCATGCTGTGGATAGAGTACTAGCTCTGAAGTCAGGAGCACCTGAGTTCAATTTCAGCCTCAGACACTTACTAGCTGTAAGACTCTGGGCAAGACATTTAACCCCAATTGCCTTGCAAAAAAAAGTCAAAAAAGCTTCTTATTTAAAATACTCCAGGTTCCAAACTACTTCTGTTTGTGTTATTCTTAGGATCATTATGCACACTTGAAAGTATTAGTATTGCTAGTAGTAACCATAATAGATAGTAAACATAGCATTGTGAACAGAAAGTAAATCTCAAAATTAGGAAAATTTGAATTTAGTCTTAGTTCTCACACATATTATCTCTGTAACAAATCATCTAATTTCTTCATTTCTGGGAAATTCAGATTAGAAATTGAAAAATAGTTGTAAATCTGAATTAATAGTGAGAGTTTCTTCATAAGGATTTTCCTTCACCATAAAATCACAAATCTAGGCCAAAAAAGTAATTAAAACAATAATTAGACAACAGACTAGAACACCATTTAAGGTATATCAAGCCACCCTTTATCAAGTCTTATACTCTATCAAAGTTTGGTCAATTCCTGGCTTCATAAAATCACTCCTGCTAGGTAGAGCAATGGATAGAACACACCACCTAGAATCAGAAACACCTGATTTCAAGTTCAGTCTTAGACCCCAGAGTAACCTCTGACTGTCACAATCCTCATCTGTAAAATGGGGATAATAATAGTAGCTAACTCTCAGGATCATGTTTTGTTGTGAACATCATAGGTGTAGCTAGCTTTGCAAATCTTAAAGTACTATGTAAATGCTGGCTATTGCTCTGTCAACAGGTATTCTTGGAGAATCCTACCATGGTTTGTTTTGACTGGGGACACTTGTTCTAGGAGTTTTTCAACTGATGGAAAGGAGAGATAAGCAAATATGAAATACTAAGTCTTTGAGTGGAAGCAGAGCATTAATTTTCCTCTTCTGGTCAACAATGACTGAGGAAAAAAGGAAAATCAGTATTATATAATTCCCCCAGTATACATGAACCTTTTTGTTCCAAACTGGGTTTATTCTTCTATTTATAAAAGAAACAAACACATCTGTTCCATATTTTAATGTTTATGGTCATATATAAAAATCTCTTCACATTTGGCTTAGGAAGAGCGCAATGAGGCATGTATGCTTTGTTCGTCTTGTATTCCATAACTGTTGGCTTTTGCACACTTTTTATGCCTGTTTTGATTTTAGACGGTCTGCTTTTCCATTGCACTTTCTGCATATTGAAGAAATTCTACATGAAGATGTCATTGGTTTGTCTCAGTTTAGTCAAACAGCTCTGCACATTAAAATGAGAGTATATCTTGTATCAAATTCTCTCCTAGTAATGGGATTGTGTATTGGGCATATAATCTCTGATACAACTTTATCATGGTACAAACAACAACTCTTTTGGATCAAAAATGATTGCCTGATCTTTAAATGCTTTAGCTATAGTCAAAATCATATTCTATTCAGTTAAGTCCAATGATTTTTTTAAGTGCTTGCTGTGTAGATACAAAGCATTGATCGGGGTGGTGGGAATACCAAGACATATAAAACTTTCCCTTAAGAAGCTTACCTATAGATTTAAACTCCTGTCTGACATATGAACATGAAATTCTAGTATCACAATGGAATTTGATGATATTTATAGTTTCCAAATTAACTTTAGACAATAATGTTTTTACCAAACCCGTTGATGAAAGAGAAATAATATTAGTTCAAGAAGTAATTATTAGATATCTACAAGGTGTAAGACACTGGGGAAAGTGCTAAGGGATGAAGTGATAAGCAGAATGAATAGGCTAAGTCATTCAAATTGTGACCAGAGATAATGATGGAAAGTCAAGTTGTGGGCAGATTATGGAAGAACTTTGAATGTAGGAGAATTTAGACTTGTTGGGCTTGGAAGGGTCACTTAAAGCTTTTGAGCAGTTGAATGATGACATTTGAATCATCTTTTAGGAAAATTAATTTGGCTATAGGATGTTGGCTACATTGATTATAGAAGTAGTGACTCAAGATCGGGGAAAATCAGGAAGCTACTGCAGTAGTCTGAGTGAGAAGTGATCAGAGTTTGCACTATGATGTTGGCATTAGTAATGAGAAGGAAGGGATTGCCAGACCTATTATATGTTGGATAAGCCACAGATGACTGAAGTTTTAAGCCTAGGAATTGAGAGGATGGTTGGTATCATTTACTGGATCAGGAAAAGAAATGATTTAGGAGTGTGATGAGAGGATATAGTGGATAATAATTTCAGACAGAAAGAAAAGGCCTTGAGAGAAAGGCAGAGGAATTTGAGTTTAAAGTGGCCAATGTAGATTTTTAAGTAAGAGAACTGCCATGGTTAAGATTATGGCAGTATATGAAAGATGGATAAAGGAAGCAGAAATCTTTGAGTGATAGAGTAAAAAGAACAGGGGACTAGAAGGTTTATAGTCCCAGTGATTTTGGGTTAATGATGGTACCACTGGCAGAAGTGGGAAAGAGAGGAATAGAATTTTATTTGGAGAAATACACTTAGATTGAGGGAAGACTGTGATTGTAAATTGGAATATGAAAGATATAACTTATTGAAGGGGTGAATTTTATGAAAAGAAAACACATATTTAAAAATGTCTATTCTTGAAAAAATATTTTTGGGGAGTGAGATGGGTGGAGACACGAATATGTCTTTCCTGTAAGGCTTTTTCTCTTTTTCAGCTATTTGAAGGGGTATATTATTGAAAAGGAATTAGATTTGTCCTGTTTGCCTGACAACTAGGAGAATGGATTGAAATTACAGAGAGGAAAAACTACCTACAATCAAAGATGTACAAAAGTGTAATGGCCAAAGTCTTGAAAGATAGTGGGTCTTTGACTAAAAAAAAGGTTGAGTGGCTTTTCACTTCATATTGTAGAAATGATTCCTATTCAAAGATATAGTTTTGAAACAGTCTCAACATTTTACTGACTTAGATTTTCAAGTTTTCAAGTTTTGAAACAATCTCACATTTTACTGACTTAGCTTTATGGTGCTGTACTATATAGTACAGTAGCATATTTTCAAACTATTTTGCTTGTTACTTTTTTATTGGAAAGTCTTTTTTTGGGGGGAATTAAAGATCAATCTGTCAATATAATTTAACATCTCCTATGTGCCATCCATTGTGCTGAGCACTGGGGACACAAAAAGAGGCAAAAGACAATACCTGTCCTCAGGGAGCTTACATTCTAATGAAAGAGACAATATGCAAACAAATATGTACAAAACAAGTTATATACAGGACAAATAGAAAATGATTAACAGAAGAAAGTTAGTAAAATTAAGAGAGATGATTTAAAGAGTTTTGCTTCATTTTCAAGTGTGGTCTTTGCACCAAATTCATCTGAGTCAGTGAGAACTCAGAAATTGTATAGCACAAGGAAAGTAAATCACACAAGTAGTAAGTAGCAGAGTTGGGATTTGAACCAGGTTTTCTGACTCTTTATTCAATGGCATTTCTCTTGAACCAATGAAAATATTTGATTATTTGAAAATTATTTGATCAATTATATACTTCAACAACAATACTATATGATGATCAATTCTGATGGACATGGCCATCTTCAACAATGAATCAGTTCTATTTGTTCAATAATGAATAGAACCAGCTATAATCAGCGAAAGAACGCTGGGAAATGAGTGTGAACCATAGCATTTCCAATCCTTCTATTTTTGTCCGCCTGCATTTTTGATTTCCTTCACAGGTTAAATGTACATTATTTCAAAGTCCAGTTCTTCTTGTGCAACAAAACTATATATATAGACTTAACTTCATAAATGTTTTTTAAGTGTTATACTTGTAGTGCTGCAAAAGGAATAGAGGTAATATTTTGGTTCTTGGGTTGATTATTTAACTTTTTTGACAGTATTATTGATATTTAAGTGTAATGTATGTTTTTTAGTCATAAAATTAATTTTATTTTCCTAGAGAAAAGAAATAAAAGTGACCATTCCAAATATGTTCCTTTATGATGCTCAAAAGCATAGTACAGGAAAAAGAATATGATTTCAAATTAGAGACCCTGGGTTCACATCCATTCCTTATTATCTTGGTGATCTTTGGAAAGTATTTAAGATCTGGAGGCCTTAGCTTACTCATCTGTAAAGTAAGAGGGTTAGAATAGAAAAGTTCTTTGATCTTTTAAACAAATCTTTTCTGAGTAACCCCTGTGTCTACTTACTTATTTGCAAGGGACCAGGCAATAGTGGTCTTCTAGAGAATAACCTCAGAAATTCGCAGTTGGACTTGGCTAATGTGGAAATTTCTTTTGGTGGACTATCAACTATGTATTAAAGATATCATTTTTCAGAGAGGTTTTTTAAAATGATAAACAAGGAATGGTGTGAAAGTAGAAGGGACAAATTAATACAAATATGATTGTCAACTTAAAAAATAAAAATAAGTATTTTTAAAGTGAATGATAAAAAGTACCTAGTCTGGTTTAAGAGATCTAAGCATTTTAAAAGGATCAGTTATGCTTTTTTTGTGAGTATAATTCCTAGGCAGTCTATTTAGTAAGGGCTTTCTTCTCCTCTTTAAGGTGTGGCTAAAGCATATTTGATCTCATTTTTCATTTTAAATGGATTCTGAAGCCTCTATGGTAAAGAAAAATCTTTACTACCTGCAAAAAAGGAATTTGGAGAAAATTAGCAATCTGTGGAGAACTATTTTGGACCAGATATTTTTGTTAAAGTGAGGTCTGTTAATTTTAACCTCCTGCTAGAAAATGCTCACAAAAATAGAAATGTTTGACCATAAGATTCAGTCAAACTACTTCTGACTGTGGTATCAAGGATAGGAGTCTCACTTCCTTAATATGTTCTGCATCTATGAATGAAAGATTCTATAAATATATCTGGACCCTTTTAGAACCACTTGTTTTTCATACTTCCATATAGTGAATTTTGTTCCCAAACTATTTTGCAAGGAAAGAGACATGATATACTTGAACTAGTTCAACAAATATTTCTTATAACTGCTAGGTACATAACCCTGTGCCATGTGCTAAGGAAGATATAAAATTTAATTAAGACCTAGCCCTAGTCCACAAGGAAAATAAAGTCAAATATAAGTATAGTTCTTGTCCCAAGGTCTATTTGTATGGGACTCTTTCTTTATTACTAGAAATGTAATCCCTGCATTATCGAAGGGCAGGAGAAATCAATGAGACGCAAGAGAGCTCCAGCCATCATCAGTATCTTTTTAGGCTCTGCAAATGAAAATTACCTGTTGATTTGGTGTTGGGATTCTTCAGGGCCAATTGTCTTTGAGATTGGTCAAACTTCAAGTCTTCATTGAGTGTAGAGTCAGCTTTCAGCTTCAAGAGAGAGAATGGAAGAAACTAACTCTACTTCAAGTTAATGAAGGAAAAGACTAGGAAGACATAAGAGGAGCTTACAGTTTCTGTTATGTCATGTTCCCAGTTTACTACTATATAGATATGGAGTTTCCTTTTGGGTGAGACATAGGACACTTTTGGTTTAGCTGAGTTACCTTGCTCCATATGGGATAGTGCTTTCACTCTGTGTTGTCTGGTATACATTCTCCTATGGGGTCTTCTTGGCCAAGATACTGGAATAGTTTGACATTCCTTCTATAGTTCATTTTACAGATAAGGAGACTTAGGTAAACAGGGTTGAGTGATTTACCTAGTGTCACATAATTAGTAAGTGTCTGAGACCAGATTTGAATTTAGGAAAATTAGTTTTGATTCTACACCTGACACTCTATCCACTGTATCTCTTAACTGTACCAAATAAAGTGTGATGTGAAGTCTACAGAGAAATATTTTTACCTCTGGTTGGCATATATAGGCAAGGCTGTATGAAAGAGGGACTATTTGAGTTAAAGTTTAAAAGATGAGTGTGAATGAAGTCAGCTGGTCAAGATAAGGAGAGAAGACATTTTAGGAATAAGGAACAATATCAGCAAGGGAACATAGAAAATCACCCAATAAAGAGTAATCCCTTTTGCTTGGAGTGGGGATTGTATGGAAGGAAGTGGGTGATATTGAATAATGGAAGGTCATGAATGCCAGGATAAAAAGTGTGAAATTAACTGGCAAGAAAAAACCCCAAGTATTTTGAACAAAGGAAAGAGATGATCGGATAAATACATAACAAAAACTAGTTTGCAGTGACATGAAGGATAGAGTAGAATGGGGAGGAAGAAGATTTGGGAAAATTTGTCAGAAGGTATACACTCTATGGCCAGGCAGCTGTAATGAAGTCTTGAATATGAGTGAGGGCAGTGAGAAGAATAAGAGGAGAAGAGACAGAGTGAGAGGGAAGAATCAAAGATAATGTTATTGTTTGAAACTTGGAAAACTGGCAAATGATAGTGTTAGGAGGAATTAAATCAAAAAGGGGAGACGGTTTAGGGGCAAATATAATGATCTTGATTATGGAAATGTTTCATTCCTGTTGCTAGATCTCATCAGTTCCAGCTTTTCATGTTGCTTTACAGAAAAAAATGCCAGTCTGAATAAACCATGTGTCTCACATACTTGGTCCTCTCTAGAATAATTAGGTTATAAGTGACATGCTTCACTTTACAAAATATAAGCCATCAAAATGCCATGCTTGTACTCTGTAAGATTGTATTATAATTTTTTTTTCTTGGGGGAAAAACTCATTAGGGCAAGAGAACAACCTAAACTTAGTAAAGCATCTAAGTGAGAGAAAGCCTCTTTGTTTCTGTGTACTTATTACTTTATCAGTGTTTATCCAACACTTTGTCAAATCTTACTGCTTTCTTAGTCCTTCTTGAAATATGGCACTGAGGGAAATTCAGCTTATCTTGGTAGCTAAGGAGATTTCAATATAATCAACTTCTAGAGTCACTAACTTTGGATATGGGTTGAATCATTAGTTGTTTGATTTTCTGATTACAGGCTATTTCCTTGAACTTTCTTTCCAAATGCTTTATTAAGTCAGCTTTTAAATGCCAGGAACAGTGAAGTGCATTAGTTACCTGTGTTCATTTTTTCATAGTATTTCATTTCTGAGAAGTTTTCTACTTAATTATTCACACCTTTTAACTGCTCCCCCTACACAATTCTTCCTTTATTCTCTAACTAGACAAATGGCTTTGACAGTTTTGCATAATGTTATCTATCAAATAGTGCTTGTTTTGTGTTTCTCTTTTAAATATCTTTACATATTATTGTTCAAAACCCTTCAGTGGCTCCCTATTACTTACCTTACATGTACTTTGTCATTAATTGCAGTCAATCACTTTACTCCTACTTTGTATTCTAATTAAGACAAAATGTATTCTCCCTTGATTCTTCTCCAAAAGTCTGTCTACCTTCCTGAAGTTAAGTGATAAAAGAAGGGATGAGTTCAAATCTCAACTCAAACACAAACTGTCACTTAATCTCTATTTGCCCTAGTTTTCTTAACTATGAAATAGGGATACTAATAGCACCTACTATGTGGGGTTGTTGTGAGGTTCAAATGAGATGATATTTGTAAATCACTTAGCCTAGTTACTGGCTACATAGTAGCATCTCTATAAATGCTTATTATCTTTTCCCCTCACAGGAACATCAGCCACTATGGTTAGAATACAGATTATGTAAAAAGTATGAATATAAATAAAATGCTATAAATCTGGGAAAGTAGACTGGAGCCAGGTAGTGAAGGTCTTTTGTTTGCCAAATAGAAGAGTGTCAATTTTATTCTTAAATCCGGCAAAAAGAAACCACTTTTTGATCAAGGGAGACTGCTGGGAGAATATTTATATAAATGTTCTACAATCTAAGACAGATATAAAAAGAGTCTCTATCTCCTAGTAGTTTTCTGAATTTAGGAGAGGAGACATCTTCATGAGGTGCACAAATAACAATTTGAGAAAGTATCTGATTAAATGACAAGATGAATGATGAAGAATAGTCAGAGCTAAAGGAGTTTATTGTGTTCTGGAATGGGGGTGGTGGTGGTGGTGGTAGTAGTAGTAGAAACATGTAGGATGGGTGAGACTTGTGCTAGGTATTTATGGATGAATAGATTGGATATGGGGAGAGAAAGGAATCAGAGAATATTTTACACGGGAAATAGCATGAAGTTGGGAAGTGTTCATTCCCAAAGATAAGGATGGTATTCATTTTAGAGATTCCTCTTAATACTTCTGTTTTCTCCTCCCTCTCTGTTGGAAAGATGAGCTTGACTAGGTCTAGTTGGAATAGTTTATTGAGGATCTCCCATACCATCCTGAGTCATTTATACTTGACTCTCTAGTCCAAAGGTGTCAAATTCAAATAGAAATTATCCTTGTGGTCTCATATTGATTGATAAAACCTCAAATTAAATCAATGTTAGGGGCAGCAAGATGGTGCAGTGGTTAGGGCACTGGGCCTGGTGTCAAAAAGATTTAAATTCAGAGCTCAGACACTAGCTGTATGACCCTGGGCAAGATGCTTAATCTTTATTTGCCTCAGTTCCTTATCTTTAAAAGAGATACTGGAGAAAGAAATGGCAAACCACTCTAGCATCTTTGCCAAGAAAACCTCATGTACAATTCCATCACGCAAGTGAACAACAACAATTGTATTATATTTTTATCTATTTTTAAAATCCATTTCCAAATTACATTTTAAGCATCACTCAAGAGAGCTTAGCCTGGGACCTATGAATTTAAAAGATGATTAACTATTTCCATAAAATTGATTTCTTTTGCAATGTTATGTATTTTATTTTATGATTTAAAAATTATTCTGAGGAGTATGTAAATTTCACCAGACTGGTCACCAGATCAGATTTAACTCAAATTAAAAAAAAGATCTAAGATCCCCTCCCCCCAGGCAATGGGAAGCTACTAAGAGTTTCTGAGCAAGGAAATGACATTATTAAACTGGTATTTTAGGAAAATTATCCTGACAATGTTAAGTGTAACAGATTGGAGTTGGGAGGAAACTAGAGGCAAGTAGCCCAATTATGAGACTGTTATCCAGGAGTGAGGCATTGAGAACCTAGACCAAGTTGGGTTAGGAATGGAAATGGTGAATCAGGTTTAGTTGGAAGAGTGAAACATTTAAAAATATCTGTTGCCACTTCAAGTTTATGTAAGTTTAGATAACATTTTGGCAATCTATGCCAGTGATGGCATACCAGTTACCATTGCCAAATTCCCATTTGAGACCTCCTGGCATTAACCACCCAAGGGGAATTGGCATCCAGCACACCTCTGCCTCTTCCTTGCAGGAGTCAGCAGCTCAAACATTTCTGAAATTTGGAAGGAAAAAAGTGCCTGAACTTTGGCAAACTCCTTCTTTAAATGTCACTAACCTCTGGTTCAAGTGGGGCCTCTGTCTAGAATACAGTGTCTAAATTCATCCATTACTTAATCCAAGAGGAAGGACCAGCTCAGGAATTGTAGAATCCTTGGTCCCAGAACCAGGTCTTGGATGGGAGAGATACAGAGTGGGAATAAAATCTTTTTTATATCCTGCTCTTTCAGGATAAGGGATAGCTATCTTTTTACCCCAAATCCACACAGGTGATATTTCCTGGATAGCCATAAAGCATCTGTGGGTGGCTGTAGATATCATGATTCATACTTACTGAACTGGAAACCTTAGCTGTGGGTGTGCTAGGCAGTCTGCCAGCATTGTCCTTTCTGCTGTTACACTTATGAGAAATTATGAGAGCAAATGTAAATATAATATTTTAAAGCACGTCCTAGCAAAGGAAAAGAAACCTGAACATAGTCAGACACGTACTCTAGAAAAGCAGATTTCTAAGAGTTCAAAGAAAACATAGGAAAACTTGGTTGGCCAGAAACTTGATGAGAAAATTTAGCTCTCTAGGGATAAAAAAATCCAAATAATGAAAAAAAAGAGAAAAAAAATTTTGACAGTGTTATCATTAAGTATTCCAGTGAAGAAGGAATGAAAGGTCTATAAGGAAAAACAAACATGTCTAATTGTCACCTGGTCACATGATGTGCACAATTGTGTGTGTTAGATGAAGATCTGCTGTAGAAATGATAACTGGCCTCTCCATCTCCTCTGGCAGCAGCTTGCAATAACCATCATCTCATAGGTGCAGAGATGTAAGTAAAAAGTCAGAGCCTGTTTCACATGGCCAGCCCAACCTCAGAGCAAAGGCAGCAGAAACAGAGTTTTTGCATTTGGCAGTGACAGAAGCTTTCCCCCTATTGTATCATGTTTCCATGCTCCAAATGAGGACATGTCACACAGTTTTGCTTTGTTTTGTTTTGACTAAGAAAGTAACCTCAGAGGGATTTGGTTCGTGTTTCTTGCAGGTGGGCCCTGTCTGTGCCTGCTTTTTAGCTTGCCCCTCCAAATCCTTCTGGTGTTGACATGCTCAGCTTATGAATAATAAAGCTCTCATTTCTTGGTGTCATGCTGTGACATCATATTGCCAACCTCTCACCCCATCAAGATTTCTCTGTGTCCCTTTTCTCAAACAGACATTGATAATGACTTAGTTTTATGGTCTTAGTGTTATGACTTAGCTTGGAAAATGAGATTGAAAAAGTCAATGATTTTAAACTCTATTCTCTTTGGCTGGCAGATCTCTGACATGTATCTTGGAAATCATGATGTCTGAAGTGATGTTAGAAAATAGCATATTCTCTGTTCTCTGTGCGGGAATTGCATCACCCAATCCAAGTTTCTGGGGATGGCAAATGGGGAAGGTGAAATCCTTTGCAACTGGTACTATCTATGGTTTTTCATATTTTAAAGAATCTGTGATCTCACTGAGATGGGTTCTTACTTCAGTGATGAAAATTATAATCCATTTAAACCCTCAGACTTCATAATTCTTGACCTTGCTCTTCTGTAATTTCTCTACAGGAAGATTATGAAGCATGAAGAAGAGCCTTCTGCTGGCTATCAACATTAGGTGGATAACATTTCCACTGTTAATGCTGTCCCTCTGTATCATTTGCAGTTTTGATATGTAGACTCATAACATATCAGAGCTGGGAAACAGCTTAGAAATCATCAAGTCTAGACATAACAATGTCTTTATTTTATAGATCAGGAACTGAGTAAAGTTCAGTCACTTAAAGCCACCAGCCAAATTGGGGAAGCAGTGAAGTGGATTGGAGACCAAATCTACAATCCAGCTCTCCATGTATAGAATTTGCAAGCTGCGGTCTAGAGGACTATGTGGCAGAAAATCAAAATCAGAGGAATCAGATGTAACAAGTACTACTTAAGCCTGGTTAATTAAACCATTTTTCTACATTTTGGCATTTTCTCTCCAACTCTTTCATCCTCTTTAATTATGCTACAACTTAAGCAGTTTCTTTCTCACCTTGATGACATCCCAATGGTGAGGTCTCTTGCATTTTCCTATATTAAAAGAGGGGACAAATTTCCTCTTAGTACAACTACTGTATCAGAAAATCTGTAGTGAACTCAGCAAAAGCTTTTGACTTTTAAAAAATGCTTTAAGGGCAAATTCTTCTCTTTCCTTGTAAGTCTTGGTTTAGGGGGAAAAAAAGTAGACCTGGCACCATTCTTCCTCAGAAATAGCACTTGCTTATTATATATGAGGAAAGATTCAGAACTACCTTCCAAGATATACAGATTTTTTTCCCTAAAAAGTTTCGGACAATGCTGTTTCTAATGATTGTCACTTGGTCTGATCTTTATGCATATAGCAAAAAAAAAAAAAAAAAAAAAAGCAGTATTTTAGTTTCCTTGTTTTGAGGATAGCAGAGTTTCCCATTAGAATTTTATTAATTTTTCCATGAAAATTTTATTTATTTCTTTCCATTGGTCATTTTTACTTCATTTTAAATGTTCAGAATTAAGGCTTTTTTATTTTTTGCTATTGAGGAGGATGTGGGGACCAGTCAGAATATGATTTTTTTCAACTCTGTCAGGGTTACTTTTCACACACACACACACACACACACACGCACATAAGCACCTGAACATACATGCTCTTGAAGGTGGAAGATAATGGGAAAGAAATCGAGGTCTTAATGATTATTCATCCTTAGAAAGAACCCTGATAACCTACCACCAACTGTACTAGATTTAAGAGCAAACTAATTGGAGGAATAAAAGTGGGGTCGAAGAAATTTACAGATAGCATTATTGTAAAATTGAGACAAATTGAAAGCTTGATCTAAATCTCACAAATGGTCTCCAATGATTTCTTGTTCTTTCTTCCTTCTCCCATATGGATCTCCCTTCCTTCATATTCCTCTTGCTCCATTCTATTCCTGTTTATAATTAGACAAGCATGAAAAACATGATATGAGGGAACTTGAATTCCTATATATCAGTGATTACATTTGTTGGCTCTGCAGATGACCCACTAGGGACTTTGTTAATTTTAGGAACTTGTTTCTAAAGAGACATACTAGTGAGTACTCCAAGAACAATCAGCCTGTCCACTGCTTTTTACTACCTGCCAAATCAGATGGAGAGATAGATTAGGAGAATCTCAGAATGCTTTTAGCTCTGGGAATCAGGGAAAAGTGTCCTTATGAAAAAAATTAAAGTTGTCTTGGTTCATATCTCCTTACTGAAGGTTAGGCAGAATAAGTTAGTAGCTTCCCCTTAGTGGATTTCTTCAGCTTATGCTTATGCCAGATGACAAAAATAAATCTTATTAAAACTACATTTTAAATGTGGATACTGTATATTATGTCAAAGATGAAAAGTAAGATGAAAAATGCAGAAAAGCAGGAAACCAAAAAGTGGACAGATGCCCAAACATTGTTATATTTTAAAATAAGATTAAAATGATTAAACAACTCTGTGAATGGAAGACTATTTCATTATATAATAAGAACTTTCAAGGAAGGCAGATAGATATAATTTATAGTCTCAGAATATTTTTTTTTAATTTAATAGCCTTTTATTTACAGGATATATACATGGGTAACTTTACAGCATTAACAATTGCCAAACCTCTTGTTCCAATTTTTCACCTCTTACCCCCCCCCACCCCCTCCCCTAAATGGCAGGATGACCAGTAGATGTTAAATATATTAAAATATAACTTAGATACACAATAAGTATACATGACCAAAACATTATTTTGCTGTACAAAAAGAATCAGATTCTGAATTATTGTACAATTAGCTTGTGAAGGAAATCAAAAATGCAGGTGTGCATAAATATAGGGATTGGGAATTCAATGTAATGGTTTTTAGGTCATCTCCCAGAGTTCTTTTTCTGGGTATAGCTAGTTCAGTTCATTACTGCTCCATTAGAAATGATTTGGTTGATCTCGTTGCTGAGGATGGCCTGATCCATCAGAACTGGTCATCATCTAGTATTGTTGTTGAAGTATATAATGATCTCCTGGTCCTGCTCATTTCACTCAGCATCAGTTCGTGTAAGTCTCTCCAGGCCTTTCTGAAATCATCCTGTTGGTCATTTCTTACAGAACAGTAATATTCCATAATTTTCATATACCACAATTTATTCAGCCATTCTCCAACTGATGGACATCCATTCAGTTTCCAGTTTCTAGCCACTACAAAAAGGGCTGCCACAAACATTCGTGCACATACAGGTCCCTTTCCCTTCTTTATAATCTCTTTGGGATATAATCCCAGTAGTAACACTGCTGGATCAAAGGGTATGCACAGTTTGATAACTTTTTGAGCATAGTTCCAAACTACTCTCCAAAATGGTTGGATTCGTTCACAACTCCACCAACAATGCATCAATGTCCCAGTTTTCCCGCATCCCCTCCAACAATCATCATTATTTTTTCCTGTCATCTTAGCCAATCTGACAGCTGTGTAGTGGTATCTTAGAGTTGTCTTAATTTGCATTTCTCTGATTAAATGACTTGGAGCATCTTTTCATATGACTAGAAATAGTTTCAATTTCTTCATCTGAGAATTGTCTGTTCATATCCTTTGACCATTTTTCAATTGGAGAATGGCTTGATTTTTTATAAATTAGAGTTAATTCTCTATATATTTTGGAAATGAGGCCTTTATCAGAACCTTTGACTGTAAAAATATTTTCCCAGTTTATTGCTTCCCTTCTAATCTTGTCTGCATTAGTTTTGTTTGTACAAAAACTTTTCAGTTTGGTATAATCGAAATTTTCTATTTTGTGATCAGTAATGATCTCTAGTTCTGCTTTGGTCATAAAAACCTTCCCCTTCCACAGGTCTGAGAGGTAAACTATCCTATGTTCCTCTAATTTATTAATAATTTCATTCTTTATGCCTAGGTCATGAACCCATTTTGACCTTATCTTGGTGTACGGCGTTAAGTATGGATCAATGCCTAGTTTCTGCCATATTAGTTTCCAATTTTCCCAGCAATTTTTATCAAACAGTAAGTTCTTATCCCGTCTCAGAATATTTTAGCAATTTCTTTTGTTTCTAGAAGAATGACAGTATTTTTTAGCAGTTTCTAATTTCAGTTAAACATGTATGATTTGTTTTTTCATAAAATCATACAACACAGACTTATTTGTGTTCGATGTCACAACTGTTATGAGTCCTATATAACAGCATTCTTTTATATTAGCCAGCAGTCAAAAAATGTATATATGGATTAAATGAAAGAAATTGAAATCTTGTTTCTTTTGATTAATTTTGACTGTCATTTAGTTGAATTTCTTTAGTCTACATTCTCACTCATATGCACAATCTCAAAATAATTAATATTTCAGGTCAGAATGGGACTCATATATCATTTACCCTAATAGATATCAAAATTTTGTAGTGTACTCTGTCCTTAGATCAGTCTTTGCTCAGAACATATCATTCCCTGTCACCACCTTCCTCATTACCCACATGTTTTTCTACTTTTTGCAACTTCACTTCTATCTTCTACTATTCCATCCAAAAAACTTTCTACAGTGTCATTGTTGACCTTTCCATTGCTAATTCGTAGAACCATTTTTCTGTCTTTATTATTCTGAAGAAAAACATATTTTCAAAATATGTGTGTGATTTTACAATATGTACAAAACCAAACATAAAGTTAGAAATAAGTGGTAAAAGAAATATATATATATATATGTGTGTGTGTGTGTGTATGTATAATGTATGTAGGCAAAACCAAACTGTTGACCTCTTCATTGCTAATTTCTAAGACCATTTTTCTATCTTCATCATTCTTAAGAAAAACATATTTTAAAAATATGTGTGTACACAAAACCAAACAAAAAATTAAGAATATATTCATTATTCTTAAGAAAAACATTTAAAATATATATGTGTGTATACAAAATCAAACAAAAAATTAAGAATGTATTCATCATTCTTATCTTTCTAGAGCCTACAACCCTGTTGACTAGTCCTCCTTGTTATCTTTCCCACCTGTGGTTTATTTCTTCACAAGTACTGTCAAAGCTCCTACTTCCCCACTCTCATCACTTTTACTTTATCTCTTTTACTTGACTCCTTATTCCTCTCACTCCTTAAACATGTAGCTGCCCCACTGTTTTGCCCTAGTCTCTCTTTTCTCTCATTTGTTATGATGGTTTCAGTTCTCACCTAAAATAATAATTCTTATTATTGTAGGATTACACTTGTTTTATATACATACATACATAGATTTCCACATAGCCTTATATTCATATTTCTCATTTTTATAGGATCATTCCTTTCACTTACATTAATAGGTCATAATTTAATCATCCATTCCAGAAATTTCATTTTAATAAATAAAGTTAGGTGACTGTGAAGAAGCTCCCAAATGCAGAAAGCAGTTTTATCCTATGTTTTCTGCTATATTTTCTTTATAATCAGCTAGCCAGTCAATGTGTACTTATTAGGAACTTGCTATGCTAAGCAGAAAAGCACAAGATTTAAATTTAAGCTCTTACTTCTTGGATTTGGCATCATAGAACTTGGTTTCAAATACCAGCTATGGTACTTATGGTGTGATCTTCAGCAATTGATGTCACCTTACCAGTTTTCAATTTCCTCACTTTCAAAAAGCAGATTGAATTATTTTAATTGGAAGGTCTGTTCCAGTTCTATATTTATATTTTGTATTTATTTTTATATTTATATTTTAGAACTAGCTAGGTGGCACAATGGATAGAGCCTTGGCCTTGAAGTCAAGAAGGTCTAAATTCAAATCTTGCCTCAGACACTTATTAGCTGGGGATTTTGGACAAATCACATAATTCTTCTTGTCTCAATTTCCCCAACTGTAAAAAAAACTCAAGATTATTGCAAGGCTAATATGAAATATTTGTAAAATACTTTGCAAATCTTATGGTCCTACATAAATTCTATTATTTTATTTAGATTTTATTTACATATTATACATGAGGATGTACTTTTAATATGGGACATTAAAAATCCATCCACCAAATACAAGGAAGATTATTTTGGGTTTGTATTTTATTCTTATCCAGACACAAATGCACAGTCTGGAAATTCTGAGCAACAATGCAGAAAGAGAACAATCCATGCTATTTATTGCCCAGGAGGGACAGTAATGATGTGGGTGATGTGAGAGAGACTGACCAGAGAGTCTCAAAGCCTTAGTCTCTCTCCTGTCTGTCATGCTCTTTCCAGCTCCTGAAGTGTTGAGACCCTCAGCACATTTCATACATGTGATACAGATTCATTGGTTTGGAAAGGAGCAGAAGCCAAAACACAGGCCACTGGTTAAACCACTGTCTAGGGAAAAGTTGAAGAAATATGTTTCTTGAATCCATGTTTTGTTCAAATCCGTCCTGACTTTGGCCAAATCAGTGAAGTCACTCTCCTTAGTCCAGCACAGAAATGAGATCTCTGTCATCTGTAATTGTCATCCACCTCCCACTGGAGCAGCATTCTTAGATTTTATTTTTCATTTCTTTGACATGGACCATTTTGGTTGACTTGTGAAAGCTCATGGGCTTGGAATTAAGAAGAATTGAATTCACATCTATCCTACAGACCCAGAGCAAAATCACCGTCTACCTCAGTTTCTTCATCTGTCACAGGATGATAATAACATCATATATCATTTAGGGTTGTTGTGAAAATTAAATAATATTTGTAAAATATTTAGTATAATGGTTCACACATATGAGGTAATATATAAATGTTTATTCCCTCTTCTTTTTCAGAAAAAGTTTTAAGTTAAGTATTTTTCTTTACTAGTTAGTATTTTATTTCCCCCCAGTGACATGTAAAAACAATCTTTAACATTCATTTTTAAAACTTTTAGTTCCAAATTCTCTTCCTTCCTTCTTCCATACATTCCTTCATTGAGAAAGCAAGCAGTTTGGTTATAAGTTATACCTATATAGCCATGCAAAACATTTCCATAATAGTCATGTTGTAAAAGAAAACATACACCCCCCAAAAAAAACCCTGAAGAAAAATAAAGTGAAAAAAGTGCTTCATTCTGTATTGAGACATTATCAGTTCTTTTCCTCGATGTCTAACATTTTTCAAAATAAGTTCTACAGAGTTGTCTTGGATCATTGTATTGCTGAGAATAGCGAAGTTGTTCATAGTTGATCATCTTACAATATTGCTGTTACTTTGTTACTTTTGTTTCATCAGAATAAAGTTTTTAAAACAAGTAAAATAAAATGCCTAAAAATAGAAGGGAAACAATTATGTGGAAATTCTTATAAAATATAAAAACAAATAAGATAAGTTTCCAGATTCCAGATTAAAAGTCCTTGTTCCTGTAGTTTAGAACCGAAACCACAGCCTACATCTTCCAAGCCAAGCTAAGATGGATATGCCCATAATGTGTCAATCTTAGGTGCCAGATGAGATTCTTCATCTTTCCTTTGGTTCAGAGAAGGTCATCATTCTGTTCCCAACACCTTGCACCATACATGCCCTTTTTTCAAGACCTTTTATTTCATTTTATTAATCTACTGGGAATGCTCAATATGTGTTTAAGCAGGCTTCTAAAGGGATCAAATGAGATTACATGGATAAAGTGTTTCATAACCCTAAAGCACTCTACAAAGGCCTGTTATTGTTATTGTTAGGCTATTATTGAGAGAAGAGAGGAATTTAGTAATTTAAAAGTAAGGTTAATAATGTAATCGTTTTGACGCTTCCATATATTGGTAATTCTATCTAAGTCGAATTCATTATGATTTGATTCATTATAGCTTTGAAGATAATGAAAGAAAATTTCAAGAAACTATAATAAAATACTAGAGGCAGCTGGTGGCACAGTGGATCCAATGCTTGGCCTGGAATCAAGAAGTCTTAAATTCGGTACTGGCTTTATACACTTAATAACTGTGTGATCCTGCACAAATCAGTTAACTTCTCTTTGCCTCAGTTTCCTCAACTATTAAATGGAAGTAATAATAGCACCTACCTTTCAGAATTTTTGTGATAATAAAATTAATATTAGGGCTTTTTTAAAGTACTTAATACAAGGCCTGGTACACAATAAGTGCCATATAAATGCTTATTCCCTTACTAGAACCTTCAAAAACAATATACCTAGCATTGATTTTCTCACCATTCAAAGATCAGCCAGTTCTTGGCTTTTTCTATTCACTTGGCTATTGTACAGAGCTTTGGCTCTCTTTGATTGTTTTGTCATGCTATGATTGGGGCACTTGAACTTGAACTCTGTCCTGCTGTTAAACATCACACACAGTGAATCCAAGTTGAGGCCTCTGCACAATTAGTGACCAGGGCAATTGTGGTGACCTAAGGAAATAGTTACATACAGAACTAAGTGCTTTCACATGGACAGGGCGCCCAATTTAGCCTATTGGTTTTGTACATAAAATGCCACAACATAGCAATCCTAGCTATTGCTTTTTTGTTTAAATAAAAGGCAGATGTTTCACACATGTTTTTGTGAATTGACATAAAACCATGGAAGGAGAGAATGTTGATGTTCAGTAGGAAGCCTATAACAGCCTGCTACTTGCAGTTTTTAGTCTTTCTCTGAGATGAGATGTAAAAAGAAAACCCATATCTCTGTTGTTATTGGATTAGAACCCTCACACTTGCAGGGTCCCTGACTAAAGGGCCTCTTTTAAATGGTAAGTTACTTTTTTCTGGTAGACACCAAGGCCAGGAGGAATATGCATTCAGCGAGCTCTTTCTACTGTGTTTCTAGAAGAGTAGAACAAAATAGAAGGAGGTAGGCACTGAGAAACATATCAGTACTGGAAGGAATGAGCTTACAAAAAAGCAGGTGTGACCTTGAGCCCAATCTCCTGGAGAGTTCTAAAACAGAGAAAGAATTATACCCATGAGCACTATGTTGCATCCTCAAATGGAATAATGGTCCCTCCCACCTTTCAACTGATCCTGGTAACTCCAAATAAAAAGAGGGTGACTTGTATGTGTTATTTTGTGATGTGAATAAATGGATCAGTAAATCCATGACATTGTTTTTTTTCCAAGGCTTTTCTTTTTCTTATGTCTCCTTCTAGGTCCCACCACTTTACCAAACAGTAGATGCTAACTTCAATATCCTAGAAATTAAACATGTTCTTTCTTTTGTGTCAGCCTTGGAAAAGAGCACTCGGAAAAGCACTGTCTTTTTTGTATTAATGATAATGAGTAAGAGATATCTAATAGAATAATATATAGTATAGTGGGATGCTGTAGGTCAGTAAAACCTGAGTTCCAATACCACCTTTAAAACTTAAGTCCTGTGTGATCTCAGACGAATAATTCAAAGTTCATGGACCTCGGGCAACTCCCTAGGATTTATTGCTAAAGGTTCTCTATGTTACTCACTTAGAACATCCATATTCAGATTTTCTTGAGATCATAAGTTCATATATCTAGAGCTAAAAGCCATTTTGGAGGCTTTTAATCAGAGAGATAGTCAATAAGGCATAGGATTTAAAATCAGGAAGCCCCGAATTCAAATTCTATTTCTGCTTCAGATATACACTTAGGAGAGAGAGGAAAAATAAAAAGGGAAAGGGAATGGGAGAAAGTGAAGAGAGGAATAGGAGCAGAGAGAGAGAGAGAGATGGAAGAGGAAAGAGGCATGGAGAAGGAAGAATGGAGCAGAGACTGAGAATGAAAGAAAGAGATTTAGAGAGGCTGGAGAGAGGAGGAGAATATTTTATTTTCATGTCAGAGGAATCAAGGAAGAATTACAGAAACCCAAAGGACAGATGATACCTGGAGTAACAATGTTGCTGCATCATTCTGAGCATGGTTGTCGTAATTGCCATTAACAAACTTATCACATTAAAGAAAAGAATATATCTTCATATCAGTAAAACTGTGATATGTTCACTGAATATTTCCAAACATTCACTTGTTAGGAAAGAAAGATATACAAAGGTTAACCATTCTTTTAACTGGTTCTGTGATTTACTGGATAGTAGAATAAGTACTGAATTTGTGATCTCACTGATATAGGGAACTCCCTCTGTTAATGCAAATCAGCACTTTCTCTGCAATTTAGAGAGTTCATTATATCATTAGAAGAGAGAAGTATTTTACCCAAGAGTTATATAGACAGTCATGTGTTAGGAATGGGGTTTATACTTCTGGCTTAAATGAGAGTTCCTTTTTTTTTTTTTTAGTTTCTTTTTTTTAATTAAAGCTTTTTATTTTTCAAAATATATACATGTATAATTCTTTGACATTAACCCTTGCAAAACCTTGTGTTCCAATTTTCCCCTACTTCCTCCATCTCCTCCCCTAGATGGCAAGTAGTCCAATATATGTTAAACATTCAGTCCCCATAGTCTTTTTTTCTGAACTCAAATGGCTCTCTTCATTACAAGTACATTGAAATTGGCCTGAATTACCTCATTTTGAAAAAAGCCAAGTCCATTACAATTGATTATTATATAAACTTCTTGTTGCTGTGTACAATGTTTTCTTGGTTCTCCTCACTTCACTTAGCATCAAATAAATCTCTCCAAACTTTTCTAAAATCATTCTGCTGTTCGTTTCTTAGAGAACAATAATATTCTGTTATATTCATGTACCATAGATTGTTCAGCCATTCCTCCACTGATGGTTATCCACTCAAGTTTCTAGTTCCTTGCAAGAACCTGTAAGATATTAATATCTTTATCAGAAGGTAAAACATCTAGGAAAAAAATTGAGGGGGATTTTTACTTCAATTGGCCATAGATATCTTGACACCACTAAAGGAATGATGAACTCTGATAAATATATTGATGTTCTGAAAAGTAAAATTATGCCAGACATATAGGAGTTCCCAAAAGGATATATAATCCTGCAACGTGATCTTAGACCATGTCTCTTGTGATAAAACCATAAGAAATTTATTCAAGAGATGGAGATAAATGTGCTTCATTGATCTGGGAACTCAGCTGATTTAAATCTCATTGAAACCTATGAGCTACCATATAGCTTAGACTTGGAAAAATGGACTGTTTGCAAAGAACGGCTTATATTTAATATGATAAAAATGCAGTTTCATGACAAAGAATTAAAAAAATTTTGTGTCAAAATCTGAGCAACTTATACTAAGCTATGTAAAACAAGTGAATAGGAAAACTAAGACATATTAAACATGGAAATTTTTTTTTAAATATACAAAAAATTCTGAGGTTTACTATATAAATCAATACATTTAATTATTTTCCCTTGTCCCAAGAAATTCATATAATACTCTATGTGCTTGTTGGGATAGAAGAATACTTCTTCTGAGCTTTGTCCTCAAAGAGCTAATAGTTTGCTCCCATAACATTAAATAATTAAAGTTGTGGTATATTATTTTGCAACCTTGTTAGAGACTAAATAGTGATTGGAATATAGGAACACATATGGAAAGGATTGTTGGAAATTGCTAAACTGGATTTAAGCAAAGCTTTTCAAACATGTTGAATACTTACAGCTACTTCAATGTATTCAGCTGCTAGGAAACTATAAAAGATGAAGTAATATAGACTAAATTTGCTCAAGATGAATCGGATAAGAATTCCTGAAAATTCAGTGAGAATGGGAATGATAGTGAATTCCAAGAAAAGGGTTTAGCAGTCATTAGTCACAGATGTGTCCTGAATTTGGAAAATGCTACAACTTCAATAGATAGAATGTTAATAGCAAAAAGAACACAAGATCCAAAAAAAAGGGAATAACATGTTCAGTGGATGTGAATGATAGGAAACTCCACTAAAGCTAACCCTTTCACAACTCTGAGTGGGAGCTATATACAACAAAATATAATATTTGATTGTTCCTAGCTTATGCCCCTATTTTAAAGTCTAAGCAGTGACTTATTTATCATTGTTTTCCCCAGGACCTCATAAACTTGTAATATTGAGGGAAATAGATGGCTTAGTGGATAGGCCTGAAGTCAGGAAGACATGAGTTCAAATTTCATATCACACAATTAATAGCTGTGTGACCCTGGGCAAGTCACTTAATGTGTGTGTGTGTGTGTGTGTGTGTGTGTGTGCGCACGCGCGCATGCCTTAATTTACTGAATAAGGACAAATCACTCCAGTATCTTTGCCATGAAAGCTCAATAAATACTATAGACATTCTGTGGTCCATGGTGTTTTGAAGAGTTAATCATGGAATTAAATTGTAAAGTTCATAATAGGTTTAGAGCTGAAAGGGAGCTTTAAAATCTGGGCTGATTCCCCACTAATCCACTTTACAGATGAGAAAACTGAGGTTAGTTGAGAATAGCTTAAGTTTACAAAGATTGTAAAAAAGCAGGAACAGAAGCTGGATCAAATTCTTCAGCTTCTAATCAATCACTTTTTCCATCATAGCATTTTCAGAGACATGAAATAATTGGGAATGGGACTGGTCTTGACACCATTAAATTGAATTGTTTTCAACATTGGTGCACAGTGAACTTATTTTAGAGATTAAACTCAAGCATGAATAGCAAAATCATATACTGGGGGTAGCTATATAAACATGTATATTTATAAATTAATGATTTTATATGCA
The DNA here is from genome assembly GCF_902635505.1 of Sarcophilus harrisii. Taxonomy (NCBI): domain Eukaryota; kingdom Metazoa; phylum Chordata; class Mammalia; order Dasyuromorphia; family Dasyuridae; genus Sarcophilus; species Sarcophilus harrisii. The sequence continues at coordinate 380,427,638 of NC_045426.1, read as the reverse complement.
GACATACATGATACATATGAATATTTATATAAAAATAGGAGGAATAAGGTAATTAAGGAGAATAGTGTAACAATTATAGAATCACCAGTGTTATCTTATATGAACACCAGTGTGTTATTTTGGTTAATTTTTTGGTTTTGGTTTAAAATTTGGTTTTGGCTAAATTCAAAATGTATAGTATGTATCATAGGACAACCGAAGTAAACATATGTAAAATAGAACTAAAGAGACATTTTAAGACAAAGAGATCAAGTCATATAAATCATAAGATTCAGTAGAACAAACTCATATATTGACTGTGAACATTTATCAGGTTGACCCTAGAAAGGGTCAATGTATTGGGTAAGAGGTTCAATTAGTTGATCCCTAAGATCCTTTCCTATTCTTAAGTTACTGCAAAAAATATAGGACCCTTCAATTTTATGTTAATTTCAGAATCTCCACCATGTACTTCGGTGATGGTTTGTAATCATTATAATTTAGGTTACAGAATAATTATTACAAAGGGAAGCTTTGGTAAGAGTATACCTTTAAATGGGAAGAGTCAAGCAGGCTTCCAAAGAAGCAAGACAAGCTTCAGTTGCTACAGAGACTGTGCTTTGTTGTATAGAGTTGTGGTCGTAAAATAAACTTGTTACTTTAAAAATGTATGGTGACTGGAGTGAGTACAAGGGAAACAACATAGCATGTGGTAATAACATCCCCGCAGAATATGTTTTGCATTTAGTCAGCAAAGATACACTCCATTTGATAAAAACAAAGAATTTTTTTTAAAAAAAAATCTGCCTTCTTTGGTGATCCTTTTTGAACATTTCCTCTTTCCAGTAATCATAGCTTTGATGGAACAAAAAAGAGATGCATCTTTCAATGAACCATATGTTGTAGGGCAGTTGTTACAGCTGATGTGGACAGCCCTTAGAACCAGTGGTACCACTGGCCATTCTGGATGCTTTCTTCAGAAAAAGACCCTGATTGCTCTTTATTTTTGCCCATGTTGTTTTACTCTGCTCTGTAATTTTAAATCCACCATACAGAGTGCCAGCTGGATACTAGTTTAAATACTTTCCTTTCTCTTTGTTGGAAATAGAATTGTTCAGCCTATTAGTTCTTTTGTTGTTAAAGGTATGTAAGGTTTTTTTTGTCAGTTTCCTTATCCTTTTTGCAGCACTTGGGGGCTAAAAAGAATATAATCAATTTAAGATGAGGATAAAATGTTTCTATTTTTCTGAGGATGACTTGGACAATATCGATAAGGAAGTGAAAGTACCTTTTACTCTGCTCTGATCAGGTCATTTCTGAAGTATTGCATTCCGTGGGGGCCTCTATTTAGGAAGTATTGGATTCAGTGGTTGCCCCCTTTTAGGAAGGACACTAAGAAATTGGAGAGCTTCCAGAGTAGGGTTAACAGAATAGCAAAGGGTTTTGCTTATGGAACTGTTTGAGGGAATAGGACCTGTTTAACCATCAGGAGAGGAGACTACATGAGAATCTGGTAAGCTGTGTTCACATATTTAAAGGGATATTGTTTGGAAGAGGAGCTAGATTTATTCTGATTGGCCTCACTGGTAGAACCAGGAGCAATGTGTTCAAGTTAAAAAAAGTGTTCATTTAGACTTAATGTCAAGAAAGTCAAATCAAACCAAACCAAACCTTTGAAACAGAGCCCTCGGACTACCTTATCAAGTATAGTGGAGGTCTTCGTTAATGGAGGTTTTCAAGCAAGGGCCATATGTACATTTGTCTTGGATTTTTATGGGGAAATTTCTTTTGGGTATGGTTCGGAAAAGATGGCTACTCAGGTCCTTTTCAGTTCTCAAATCCTGCATGTGATGAATTTGCACAGATAGGGAAAAAAAACCTGTAGTTTTCTGGAATCACCATTCCTGTTAGATAGTGTTAGAAATAGCTTTTTTTTTCGGTCAGTATCTGCAATCATACTATATATGTGGCATTTTAATAGGAGATTGAATATAGAGGAGCACCAGTCCTCTCTTTCAGGGGATCATAAATAGGGTGACATGAATTAAAGAGTGACATGACTATACCTTTGTATAAAAGAAGATTATCCTCAGAGTCTTATGAAAGATTAAAAAGAGAAGGAATGAAGATGGGGAAGACATATTGGAAGCCTATAGTGTCTTTTTATCTTAGATTCCTGCTCTCCATTTCCTTTGTTGGTTGAAAGGGGCCAGTTTTTTTGGACACATCTATGGAATTAACTCTCAAGCTCATATGCACAATTGAATAATATTGTCATACTATGCATCTCACCTACACATTGAGAATTTCTTTTTTATTTTTAATATTTTTTCTGTTTTTTAAAAGAGATATTCTCTTACAGAATAAGTCATGAAACTAGTGGGATTATCTATCTAGTTCACACCCACATGTATACTGACTCTTCTTCAAAGTCTGATTCTTCAAAGTCTAATAAATGAAAATGTATAAAAGCATTATTGAAGGAAAGGAAATCATTATTTATTAAGCACCTCCCATGTTCTTTGACATTGTGCTAAGCACTTTACAAACATTATCACATTTGGTCACCACACCAGTCATGGGAAGAAGGAGCTATTATTATTATTATTTTTATTTTTTATTATTATTATCATTTTAAAGTTAAGGAAACTGATTTAAATAGTAGTCAAGTGACTTGCCCACTAAGTCTAGTAAGTGTCTGTAGTACTACCTACTTGCTTCAATTGATTTCTCATAAGCCACTGGACAAGTCAATAGCAATACCAGATATTGAACTCAAGTTTCTTGACTCCCAAATCTTCTGTCATCTTCTCCCATGAGCAGCATCAGAGTGGGATTGCAGATAGAGAGCTGGACTTGGAGTCAGATTTATATTTATATCTTATATGATCCTGGACAAGTCAGTTATCCATTTTGATCCTCAGTTTTCCCATTTCTAAGATGGATGATGTTAGCTGAAAAAATTTAGAACTTGGACTGGGGGTACTCTTTTTGTTCCTTGTTACTTGGTTCAAAAAATAATCATTTTCCTATTCTTCCCGGTCTTCATTAATATGTTTGAAAATTGAGTGTTTAAAGTTTTATACATGCATGATAAATGTGGAAATATGTTTAGAAGAATGGCACGTTTAACCTGTATTGGATTACTTGCTGTCTAGGGGAGGGGAAATATGGGAAGGGAAGGAGAAAAATTTGGAACACAAGATTTCACAAGGATAAATGTTGAAAACTATTTTTGCATATATTTTGGAAAATAAAAAGTTATTATTATAAAAATAAAGTTTTATGCATTAAACTCTGTGATCTTAAGATCTCTGGAGATTAAAAAATGTGAGAAAAATGCTCCTGGCTAAAAACTGAATTCCTTTCCCAAAAGACAGTACCCCCTCATGTCCTGCATAGGATTAGCAGAATGGAGGTGGGGATAAGAGGGTGAAGAATTTTTTTCTGTATTTTTAGTAAAGACTGGCAAGGGACTGGCTTTGAGATCCCCAAGGCTGGTCCTGATGTATGGCATCAGAGATTTGTGCTCTAAATAGTAACCATAGCTGCAAACACAAGACAATTCTATGCCCCAGTCATGGCTAGAATGCCCTGGAGATGTGTCAAAAGTGTTATAAGAAGGGGGACATCTGGGGTTAAAGTTGTTGGCAATGACAACTCCCACTTCTCTATCCTAACATAGCTTTGGGAGGGTGTGGGCTTAGTTCCTACCCTTGATGCTCAGTACTTCTTAAGAAGCTTCACATTGTTTCATATATATATATATATATAATAAGAGGCTGAGCCTTGTGCTAGACATTATAATAAGCATAGCACTGGCTTGCAAAGAAAAAAATTCTAATTCTAGTATTTGCCAATAAGCTCTTTTAATTTTATTTTCAGAATCATTGTCCAGATAAGTAGTTGGTTCTTAGGGTATACCACATGTTCCATGGAAAGCTTTCCACAAACAACTGTACCATATAATTGCCTTTATGGCCCCTTAATTATATACATCATGGTCAAGAGTAGTTTGATTCCCTATCACATTTTGGACATAGGGCCTTCACAATGGAAAAAAAATCATGGACCTAGTCATAAAATCATAGAATTATTTTAGAGCTAGAAAGGACCTTAGTCAAATTACAGTGACACGTTGTACACTGGGAAAGACCAGAGATAGAAAGGGGGAAAAAAGCAAAGTATTCTAGTCCAAGATTTCTGGATCCTTTCTATGAGATAAATAAAGCAAGAGGAGAAAACTTTAAATCATTGGTTTCAGGACAATTTTCTCTCTGTCAACCATGAAGAAGAATGTCCTGATGCTTTTCATAAATCAGAAGTTTTGTGTTCATGAACTTGTACCTCCTAGGAATCTATGCCCCTTAGGCCATACCAAGTATCTTCTTAGCCTAACCTTGCATCATTCCATTTGTTGTAGCTGTGAGATTTTGGTTTCAAATATTGGCACATAGTAGGAATTTAATAAATGTTTATTGATTGATTAATCTGAGGAAATAAGTTGGAAAAGAGGAAGACAGAAAGGAGGCAAAGGAGTATTTGTATCCTAAAGAAATTCTTCCCAAGTAGCAATGATTCTTTGTATTGGAACTTTTCATTTCTTTTTGTGAAATAAAGCTAATACTAGCAGATGAATAGTATCTACTCTAAGAACCATCTGACCAGGAAAAACATTATAAAACAAATCATCTAAATTATTGCTAATATTACAAAAATTTTATTCTTTCTACAGAAGGAATTTTTCTAGACTTAAAGAAGGACTTAAAGTTTAAGTAGTTCCTATAAATAATGATTTCCCCAAGTACATTTAAAATATGATTCACTTTATAGAAATTTCTTGCATAGCTTTTCTGCCAAGAGTATTTTTATAGGAATACAACTAATGTCTAATGTGAGGCACCCTCATATTAAGTGTGCTGAGTTCCAAGATAAAACTTATTGTGGACTTAAAAGATATATTGCTTCCTTGAATGTAATGACACAGAATAAATTCAACATTAAAGATAACCAGAATTGGGTGATTATATTACATGTATATTTATATACATATATACATACATACATGTATATTTTATATATCTATATCTCTCTCTATAGAGATATAGACACCCCTTATAGGGAAATGTGGACTTCTATTACATCCAAATATTCTCTGAAATTCTACTGGCATTTTTCCTTCAAGGTATATTTATCACAATACATTTATAATTTAAAAATCAGTAAAAACTGTAGGAAACTTTTTATCTAGAGTTTTCTAGTTTACATTTTATTTCTTATCTCTTTAGGGGTGGTCTACATTGTTTTAGTTTTAAATATTATTTTTCTTAGGGTGCCAGTACTTGATATCTTTACACTGATTAAATAAAAGTTCATTGTTATTTTTCATTTTTGTTTCATCTCTTTTTTTAACTTACTTACTCTTGTTTCCTTTCGGTAGACACAGCTAGCTTTCTTAGTTGTAACAGATTTGCATAGAATTAGGATAAGAACCCTATAACCAGTATGTACAATTTTACTTAATGATCAGAAAGAGATCTACGTGAATGCATTTGGGAGAACCCAACCTTTCTCTTTTCCTCCTCACAGTATACATTCTTATTCTCCCTAGGATGCTAGAAATCTAATGTTTGAAGATAACCTTGCCTTTGCTGACCAGGTGTGAAGTGTGCGGGTTCCTAACCACTTTAAAGAAAGTAATTTCTACTCTTTAAATAGAGAATGGAACTTCTCTCTGTTCCACATCCCTACCTCATTCCATGAGGACTGAATACTGAAAATTTGTTCTTTTGCTAATTCCTACACTAGAATTTTTTCTTTAAGATCCTGCTAATCCCACTTATCTCCTCAACTTCTTCCTATTATCTGTTGAGGGTCCCACCATCCTTTAAGTCTCACTTATTCCTCATTTTCCCTCATCTCAATATATCTAATGTGTCTGGCCAGTTCTACGTCCATATTTCTTCTGTTTGACTCTTTCTCCCTAGTCACACAGCTAGCACCTTAATTTAGGTCACTTCTTGCCTAGATGATTTAATAACTTCCTAACAGGTCTCCCCCCCTCAAATCTTTCTGTACTCAGATCTTTCTTCCATAAAGCTGCCAAATCAATTCCCCATAAATGAATATCTTGCCATGTTACTTCATTACTCATTAACACCAATGGTTCAATAATGTTTCTAGTTTAAAATATGAACTTCTTTATTTTGTCTTTTAAAAGATAACAATGTAACTAGATCTCCAAACTATCTTTCAAGTTTCATTGTACTATCCTGTGCTTCCTGTAACTCTGTGAAACAACCAATCTGACCTTTTTTCTGTTCCTCACCATATGACATTTATTTCTTATTGTTGTACTTTTAAATTGGCCACCACAGGCCTAGAATGTAGTCCTACTTCAGTTTCTCTTACTTTTCTCAAGATATAGTTCAAGTACCATGAGGCTTTTCCTAAACCTTCCAACTATTAGTTTCCTAGCCTGAATTTATTTTTTATTTATTTTGAATACAATCCTATATATGCATCTTGTTTCTCCTGATAGAATACAAACTTATGGAGAAAAGAAGCAATTTCATTTTTGCCTTTTTGTCCCTAGTACCTGTCACATAATATATGTTTAATCAGTACTTGTTGATTGATTTTCTAGTAAACCTTTATGAGCTTGAGAAAGCCTCTGAACACTGTAGCAGGCTATACAAATAAAAAGTGAAAGAAAGGTGGGGAAGCACTATCCATGTTTCTTTTTCTTTTTCTCACCTTTCTCTTCCATTTTAGCAGAATATGGAAACTAGATGGCTGGCTAAAAATTGGATTAAGTTGGAAAGCCTGGACAAAGCTAGTCTAGAATAAGGCTACTAGACTGAATTAGGAGACTCTCAGCTTTTCAGCCTCCAAATTAGTTCTGATACAACAATCCAGATATTGATCACCTAGGACAGTGTCAAGATGGTAGTCATTCAAAACCTTAAGAAAAGTTACAATATATATGAAGTTTGGAATCCCAGACACAGAGACCAACAAAATAATTTTCAAATTTTTTATGAGACCAGAACACAGAAGACTTTTATTCAAAAAGAGAAAGGATTGCTTTCTCCAGTCATTTCTAACCTTATCTTGTTAGTCAGGAACAGATATTAATTAAAGCTCAACAAATATCTGAAAATCTCCAAAAGAACTGTTGTGCCAACTGAGATTAGAAGACTTGTGTTCACAAACATTGGGGAGATAAATATGATCAGAAAGTTCTTTTCTGTTGTTAAAATATCAATAGGCAGATAACTGCTATAACTGGAACACAGGAATCTTTGACTACATAACATGGAAGTCACTTGATTCAGCATGAGGTGAACCGGGTCCCAGGCAATCCAAGTCGATGGATGTAAAACTTCTCAGTTTCTGATAGGAAGCCATGTGCTTCCACTTTACATTCCATACCTTCTGGGATATAGTTTCCTCATCATGAATGTCTTCTGCTCTCAGCCACAGAGGGGAAACGTGATGTTTCTTTTCTTTGACTTTTGAGAACATCCAAGAAACTATGGAAAGATGAGAACAAATATCTGAGGACATTTTGGGCCCCTTACAACTATGACTTCTCATGGTAATTATGTTATATGGAAATGGTTTCATTGTTTAGTTGATACTCTTTCAACTGTATCCTAAACTTCAATTTTGTCAGTTAAATTCAATTATTTATTAAATGTTTTCTGTATGTGTGGTAATATGTTGGACACTAAGGGAAAATAAATTAAATGGGACGTGATTCCTATTCTCATGAAACTTTGTTCTTATCCTCATGGTCTCTCCTTAAGTCCAAACTAGCTCCCTGGAGACCTTAGGATCAGCCAAAGTCAGGATAAATTAAAGTCCTTGATCTTTAGGGGAAGAAGTGAAGGAGACAGACAAACGGACATGAGGCTCGCCATCAACTTCTCTCCTCCTTGTCCTGCTGCAAAGTGAAATCTGGCCTGTATCACCCCACCCTCTCATCCTTGCCTATGATTACCTTAACATCAAACATTGAGCCAGCATCAATGGTGAGAAGAGTCATTTTTCCAAACATATGCTAATAGAGTCATTGTCTCATATTGAATAAGTAATTAGCCTTAAGTGCTCAGCTGTCTGATTCAAGAACACCTTTTCATAATTTCAGCCCTTTACAATCTCTCATGGGCATTAGAAGGTTTTTTTTTTGGGGGGGCAAAATATAAATAGAATATATTTCTGGAGTTCAAGGGTCCTAAAAGATAAAAATTATTCTAGAAGTAACAATCAAAATAAACAAAATCATTCAGGAATAATTATTTTAAGCATCATTAATAATTATTCTTTAGCAGGAGATTCACTCCTCCATTAAAGAAGACCCCAAATACAGAATCTTTCCCCTGGTCTGTCCCCAACAAACACTATACTTGCCACATTTATTGAAAAGGTTAAAGATTGAATTTTGAAGCCTAGTTCATGGCTATCCTAGGAAGGTTAGTATCTATTTTGCTTCTCCTTTAGAGATAGGTATTGAAAAATAATCAGACCTATGTAGCAGCAACCCTCCTGAAACTAGAGACTCTGGTAGAACTACCTCTATTATCTTAATCAGCATCCTGGTGTATCTCAAATTAAGCAACCACTAAGTTAGACTGTCCATCCAGTATTCATGTTCACCACATCAGACACTAGATACTATGGGACAAGCAGCCTCTGCAATGTCCTAGTGTTATTACCTGGATCTTATGACTATAGTTATCCCTTTCACATCAGGAAGATCTGGAAAATCTGCATAAAAGTTTTATCTTTCCCTTTGTACCAGAGAAAAAGTCTGAAATATTATAATATTAAAAGATAAAATATCTTGATATTATACAATACTCTATATTTTATACATTTTTGAGTTTCTAAACATTTTCTGTCATGTGATAGCCTTCATGTGTTTTCTGCAGCTTCCACAACTCTTGATATATCAAAACCACAATGGGGAAACTTATGTGGAAGGGATAACTAAATTTGCATAGGTAGCGTGGCTGAGAGAGTTAAGGGATGCTTGTTGTTTAACACATACACAACACAAACATTACAATTTATTGTAATCATCTCATAGTCCTTTTTTATACTCCAAACTTCAGGCAGTTGTTAGGAACACACAGGGACAGCCATCCCAAGAGGTGCCCTGCTCTGGCACAAAAAGGCATTACTCAGTTCTCTTTCTAATGCAGAGCCCTTGCCCTGCAGCATCTCGAGCCAGACAAGATAACAAGCCTGTGCATGCAGACTCTCCCTGTTTTTTTATATGCTGCCTTCAGGCAGCCACAGGGTAGGAGAGAGGCTGGTCAAATCATTAGCGATGTTGGCAGGAATTGCTGCCTTCCTGCCCTACACATCAACTACCCTGCCATTCTAATTGTGGTAATAGAAAGAATTTTTCTTTTTTAAATCTGAAACATTTTTAAACTTTCTTTTTTCTTCCAAATTTCCTCCCAGATTTTACTAGTTAGTTCCTGATCTTAAGTTTTTTTGCCACTCACACTTTCAGTAACTATCTCAAGACTGAGCCATTGAACCACTTTTTTTTTTTTTTTTTTTTTTGCAGGGTCTTCAAGACCTTGAAAAACCAGCTACAAATTAAGAGCTCCATCATACCTTATACAGTATCCCTATTGTTCTTGATTGTATCCAGAAAAGTAAAGTCTTTTCAAAAACTTTATTGACTAAGGTTTTCCTTCCCTAGTTAGTTGCACTGATGGACCTGAGCAAAGGTTTACCTCAGGTAAGGTCTAAAATGATTAAATGACTCTCTCAATTCCTTGTTTAGATTACTAGTCTAATATTGGGTAACAAAAGTGTCCTTGATATTAGGAAAGAAGAAAACGGTATTCAGGATGGCCTGAGACCTTTTTCAAAACCAATAATTCCTTAAATGCCACTCATCATCCCTATAGTGTTTCTCTACAGAGAAAAATGATATCAAAATCATTCCCAGAAAAGGGATGCAGTAACTCAAGCTTAAGGATAGGGTTTCCCAATCATAAGACATTTGCCTGCCCCATAGCCCTTTAAGTTCCTTAGTGTTTTCAGAATGATAGGATTGTTTCTATTTCATTTTGAAATACCTTGCAGCATTAGATATTAATAACCCAGCAAGTTTGACCTTGGCAGCTTTAAATCTAAGAATTGATTTTTTTCTCCTTCACAATCTCATCACTGCCTCCCCACACCAACTTTATGTCTGTGTTTCATGGATATAAAATTGTCTCTGGCTCAACTCCACTTCTCTTTAATAATCTCAGATTATTAATTAAGGGAAATCTCCTGCTGTACTCACAGATTTGTCCTGAATCTTCATGTATCATTAACACCATTAAGCCAGCCTATGTCTGTTTGCCTGAAGATTTCTTTCTGGAATTTATTTTTCCCTGTTTTCAAGCCTGTCTCCACATTGCCAGAGCTGACTTGTTAGGGCTGAAAGTCAAATGTTAAATTTTTCATAGGAACATTTACACCTTAGAAATCAAGCTACAAACCGGAGCCTGATGTATTATTTGGTTGATTTCTAGACTTATAAAAGTGATGTAGAAAACCTTGATAATGAAGATTAAACATAAGTATTTGTCCTAGTGGTTAAACAATTAATGGCACACACACCCCTAGAACTTACAAGACTTATGTATGAGTCCACAGTGCTGAGTATGATGATTGATCAAAACAATTGAGAAATTTTCCATATTGACAAAAATTTATTATGAAGCCTTGTCTGTAGATAGGGAGGCTGTGTGATTTAAGGAGGAAAAGCATATCCCTGAGAGGCAGGAGACTCAGTTTCCAATTCTGATTCTGCTATTAGCATTATGAGTACTGATAGGCCACTTTACTTCTCCATGACTAAGGTTCTGAGACTAAGACAGTGAGAGGGGCTTAAAATCATCTTATACAAAAACTCAGTTGAAGAAAAGCTGTTTAGCTTGTAAAAGAGAAGGCTTCAATGGGATATGAGCTCTGTATTTAAGTATTTGAAGGATTATCATATTTGAAGAAGGATTAGATTTATTCTCCATCTCAAAAGCTATAACTAGGAGCAATAGATGGAAAATTCATAGGAGTAGATTGTAACTCAACTTAAGGGAAAAAAAAACTTCTTGATAAATAAAGTTCAAAAAGATAATGAGATAATTCAATAGATATTAAATTCTCTGTTGCTAGAAGTATTTAGGTAAAGACCGAATGGATAATTTGGGAGGATGTTATAGACAGTATTCATTCTTGGAATGAGAATTCAGGTAGGTGACCTCTGAGATCTCTAAAAAGTCTGTGTTTCTGAAATTCTGATAGCTGCCTTAATTATTATTCACAAAAGGAGACATTAAGGGAACTGTTCTACCTCTCTGCTTTTGGAACACAAAGGAAAGAAGAGGAGGCAATAATATTCTTGGAAAATGTGTAACTTTTAGCCCTATTCCAAGTCACTGTCCCATTTGATTTCTGATTCATATCTAGAATATTATATAATAGAAGGTAAAAAATTTTGGCTTCTTAACACTGCAACCCTCTTTCTTCCCTAAGTTTAAATCAGTTAGCTAGGGATTTGTGTTTTTCTACTGCTTCCTTTTCCTGGTGATTTGCATTTTACCTTCTCCAATCTATGATTAATAGATATAAAGTGAATGAATCAAAAAATGAAAGAATAAAAAAATAAAACAATGTTCAGATTCATTTAATAGTCATCTCTGTAGACAAAGACGTCCTAGTAAATGTTTAGCAATCAGTCCTTATTTTTCTGCGTCACTTTCTTAGATCTAGACAGTTAACCTGATCTGGTGTTTGCCAATTTCTAGGGGTGTAAATGCTCCACTTGAAAAATTTAGCAATGATTCCAGCTAGCTTCAATCCACTGCTCTTTAGTGCTTTGAGACTTATAGTGAACATGCTTTTATCACAGTGACTGTTGTACTTGATAGTGCGTGAATTGTTATTTGTATCTGAGATAAGAAGCTGAGATTTGTAGTGATCCTACAATTTATTTGTCAGTTAAGATTCTAATTTGGTCCTCTTGACTTCCAAGTCCAGGGCCCTTATCACTTTGCAGAGATGTCAAACTCACTTCCAGGTAATATGACCAGAAGCAGATTAAAATGACTTTGGGAAATGTTTAACAAAATAAATGAAAATAAAACACAACATAGTTGTTGTTAATTTGTGGTTTTCTAAGTCATCATGCAGCTAAAAAGGATCCTTTGCATTTGAATTTGACCCCATGGGGCTACACAGTAAACTGGATATGCCCTAGCAGGCAGTGTCTGGCCCATTGTTCTAGTATTGAGGATGTCTTTTAGCCATATCAGAGAAACAATGAGAAACTAGGGTAATACATGCTTAAACAAACTACTTAATTATAATTAAGTTTTATACTTGTAATAGAATGTGATATACTTGTATTGTTATTTTATTTTTATTCTTATGTCATTTCATGTTTTATACAATCTGGCTAATATTAATTTATAGTGGTTTTCCAAAAAAGAAAGCCATAGTTTTTAAAAACTATTTTTGTCAACCTTTTTTCCCCTTTAGAAAATATTCTATAAAATTCAGTCAGTGGTTTTCTATAGGTGAATCTTTCAGCCCTTAAAAGTTCCTTTATAATAAAAATGTCTACATTAAATAACAAAACAAAATAAAAACAGATCTTTAATCTTGCCAAGAAGTGTTGATGGTGGCATTTGAGTAAATGGACACATTCCTACTAAGCTGTTTGGGATACAAAAAGATGCTTGCAAGCATGGCTTCTAGTTGTATGAATATAGCTGAGCATAAAGAGCCACAGTATAAAGTTTGTCTGAGATTAGACAGAGATTAGAGTTGGGAGTGACAGGAAGGGCAATCTGGGGCAACTCTTTCATTTTATAGCTGAGGAAACAGGGTCGTTCCATGATTTATCCTAAGTCACATAAGTAATAAGCATAAAAAGTAGGATTTGAAACTGGAAATTCTGATTCTGGGGCAGCTAAGTGGCTTGTGTCTGGAGTCAAGAAGACATGAATTCAAATTTTTCCTTAGAATTTGTCAGAATTAGACAACTATATGACCCTGGACAAATCCCTTAACCCTGTTTGCCTCAGTTTTCTCCCCTCTAAAATGAGCTAGAGAAGGAATGGCAAAGCACCCCAGTGTTTCTGCCAAGAAAAGCCCAAATGGAGACATAAAGACTCAGACATGATTGAAAACTCATGATAATGCCACCTCTGATTCTAAACCCCAGTTTTTCCATTGTACTGCCTCATTGCTTGCTCCCAGCCCTCCCTTCCCTTTCCAGTATAGTACAGTGGATATAGATTTATTTCTGTATCATTTTCATTGTAAGGCTTCCTTCTCTTTCCCCACTTTAATTGCCCAGATACCTTCTGCTACTCATCCTTCTCTCCCTACATGAAAAAAAGGAATCTAATGTCATTTATACTTGTTGACTGTTTAATTGATTATGCTTCAGTGTACATGTGTTTCCACCAACATGCTACCTCAACAGGCTTTTAAAGTCTTTTATCTCTAATTCAAAGCTTTGTGCACTATTTAAAGGAATTTCAAACTTTGAAAAGTCGGGGAAGCTAAGTGGCGCAGTGGATGGAGCACTGGCCTTGGAGTCAGGAGGACCTGAGTTCAAATTTGATCTCAGACACTTAACACTTCCTAACTGTGGGACCCTGGACAAGTCAGTTAAACTCAGTTGCCTCAGCCAAAAAAAAAAAAAAGAAGAAGAAGAAGAAAAAAGAAAAGGAAAGAAAGAAAGGAAGGAAGGTTCTTTGAAGCACACTTCACTTAAAACTAACTCTAAAGATAAGCTGTTAGTCCACTTTGAGGTGATTAAGGGTATGAGGCATCCAAAGGGATGTTCCCATACTACTCCCTGAGGAAGAAAAGGTCTTCATTTTGACTGAAGGATCCCTAGGACTCTGCTGTGGTAAATAAAGAGATTAAAATCCCAAATGTTTTTTTCTTTTGAATTTAAGATAGTTTGACATAAATAATTTGAAGGTTTTACAATTGTTGCCAGGGTTGAGAGAGAGGGCAGGTAGATCAGGGAACTAACTTGTCTCTTAAAAATCCTTATTCACAGAATCTTAGAAGGGAACTCAATAATAGTCTTTATCAACAAAGATGCTCTCCTTCATATACTTGACTAGTCTGTTGAAACCTTGGATGAAGGGACCCACTGTATCTTGAGGCAGTTGATTACCTTATTTGAATGACATTAATTGTTAGGAAGTTTTTCTTCAAGTTGACCTCTTTGCATTTTCCAAGTATTGATCCCAGTTCTAAGAAACAGGTTAGGGCCAGATAGAAGAAATCTAATTGTGTCTTCCATGTGAACATCTTTAAACACTTTGAAGATATCATATCTTCCTGTTTTCTTTATGATTCCCTGTTTTGTAACATAACAAATCAGTTTAATCAAATCGGTTTAAGCAAATTATTTTAACACTGTGACATAATAAATCAGTTTAATAAACATTGATTTGAAGTGTCTGATAATCACAGAGTTTGATCATTCTTATATATATATATTATATACATATGAATATATGTTTAAACTAACTATATGTATGCATGTATGTATTTGCTTAATGATTATCTTTTCTGGTCAGGTATGAGGTGGTGGTAAATAAAGTGATGGGTGTGTGGAAATAGGAAGATCTAAATTCAGATTTAGTCCCAAACACTTACTAGCTGCATGATCTTGGGCAATCTTTGCCTCAGTTTTCTCAACTGTAAAATGGAAATCCTAATAATACCTACCTCCCAGGGTGGTTGTGAGGATCAAATGAGATAATATTTGTAAAGTGATCAACACAGTGCCTGGCATATGTTGAGTTATAAAGCTCATATAAATATTGTTGCTGTTATTATTATTATTATTAGTAGTAGTAGTGCACTACAGATGGTTTTAGAATGTAAGGTAAAATGAAGTTCTCAGTCTCCACCTTAAAATTCCAAAAGGGAGGGGAAAAGGACTGACGTATTTTCTTAAGCATATGTGTTAACATTATATACAAAAATAGCCAACCTTCAAGATTCTATGCAAATGGGGGTGAAGAGAGAAAAGATGGAGGGAAGCAGTAGTACAGCTGATCCAAAGAAAGGTATCATTAAAAATACTTTATATTGGATTTTGGAGTGAATTTTTCTTCTTCAGTGTGCCTGACATTCTAGGAATTTACCACACAGATAAAATAATAATGCTGAAGACCAAGCTCAGGGAAGCCGGAATCCTGCCCAGATTTCCTTATATGTAGTCCATTTCGACTCCTGTCTGTCCCTCATTCCATGCTGAGGCTAGGGATGGGCAGCACACCTCCCAGCCTGTTCCTCTTCCCCCTGAGTTGTAGTGCAGCTTCCTGCCCCCTTTCATTCTAAGCTTGCTATCTATCCAGCTCACACAGCCTCTCTAAGCACTAGCAAGGGCATTTTTTCTTTAAAAGTCGTTTTTCTTGGCTCCGAGTCCAAGCTGAGAGTTGGGACTTCAAACCACTAGCCTTTCTCTTCCAGCTCTTGCTGGGTTATAGACTACATGCAGAGTCATCTAGGGAAAGAGACTACTAAAGAAGGGAAAAATTCAGCAAAGAAGTTGAAAGCAACTTGATGTCCTGGTATTCTAAGTCAAACCCTATTGGTAGAATCCACCCTTGGCAGCATTTCTGAGGTTTCTATCCCGTCTGGGTACCCCATGCTGCCAGGTGACTAACTGAAGTAGGTCTACTTCATTTTGGCATTGTCCCAGGCTCCAATATTACTGTCCCTTTATCTTCTTTCTTTCCCTCTGCTTGAAAGTTCCATTCCTTTTATATTTCCTTTGATAAAATCACTAACACTTTGAAGAATTTTGCTCTCTTTTCATCTGTATTTAAATGGATTATCATGGAGGTATCATCTTAAGTCAAAGCAGATCTCTCTTGGTTGAAGTTTAGGTGCTATGTTTGGGGACAGGAAGGGTAGATTTTTTTATGGCATCTTTTCTATTGTCCCTTCTCCCATTGTAGTACAAAGACAGTTATCTCTTCTACCTTGCAGTGTCCTAGCAGTCAGTCAGTTATGCAAGTAAGTATTAAGTGCTTGCTATATGCTAGGTACTGCACTAAGTGCTGGAATGCAAAGAAAGCATTGTACATTCTAACAGAGAAAATAATATGTAGCTATTACATTATAATTATTTAATAATTACTTATAATAGACAGACAGACAGATAGATAGATGGAAGGTAATCTGAGAGAGGAAGGCATTAGTCCTCTGAGAATGACCTCCTGCAGACAATGGGATTTGGGTCAGATTCTGAAGGATGACAGAGAAACTCAAAAGTGGAGGAAAGCAGAGCATTCAAGACTTAGGGGAAAACAATGGTCATGGATGAAGGGAGATGGTACTACTATAAGGGGGAGCAGGGTTGACACTTAACCAGGAGATAATAAAGAGTTGATTTTACATAATTATTGTTCCCTAGGAAGAGGAGGGGAAAATTTTTAGTCACATAAATAGTCAGTGATCTTTCCTCTTCTAACATGATTAACATCACATCTTACTTTATACTACTCCCCATTTCCTTATAAATCAACCTAATAAGATATAAAACTCAAGAAAGTTCTCTGACTTTATGTTTGACAAATGCATATTTGTTTATGACATTCCTTGTTGGACATATCCAATGTGTACATCTTAAAAATGTAAACTCCTTAAGGGGAGGAAATAAGTGTTTTTTTTTTTTTGAACAAGTTTCTTATACAGTTACTGAGTCTGTTTACATGGTGAACACTTCAGCAAATGTTCTAGATCATGGCAAGAATCATGATTGCATAGTTGAGGGGAATTTTAAACATAGGTTGTGAATAGGAGGGACATTTTAACTTGGAAGAGTGATCTAAGCCAAAAGGTCAAAGTCAATAGAACATGGACACAACATTTGGCCCATGAAATTTCCAAATTATATGTAGGGAGAGATAGGGAAATTGACTTACATGTGAAATCATCTGGAAATCAGAGTCAAGACTGGCTTTATTGAAAGGGAATTCAGGGCTAAGTATTCTTGTCATCCTTGCAACTGGGGACTTTAGCAAAGACTAGTTGGAATTAGAGAAAACTTAGTCAGGAGATACTCTTCAGGTACTCTAAGTGCAGACGTAACACAACCCAAAGAGCAGCACCACAGGGAAAGAGAAATCTTGGCTAAATATCTCAGGGAGATTTAGACTGAAAAGCTGTGGGACCTAGTCCTGCTTCCATTACAGTTCTGTGGCATTGAGCAAATCACTGACTTTCTTTATGCCCAGTTTGCTTATTTATAAAATTAGGGAACTGGAGTTAAGGATCTCTTCTTGTTCTTGTTCTATGATTCTTTGATAATTGAGGTCTTGGAAATTAATTCATTAATTAAGAAGAAATAAGAATGGCAAACTGTCCCTAGTTTATACAAATGAGTGTTTGCATAGCAAACTCTACCTCTTTTCCCTGACTGGAAAAAATGAAAAGATATTTCCACTGTAGGAAGTTTCCCAATAATCTGACAAAGGATATTATCCTACTTATGATAAATTTTTATTTTCCAGATATATGAAAAAGAGAAGAGAAAACATTCAATGACTTTTATTATTTGAAATAATTTTTAATTTATATTTTAAAAATATAAGATCACTTTAACTAAAATGTCATTTTTACTAATTGAAATTAAATGACTTTTAAATATTTACATTTGGCTCCTAAATTTTAAAATTACCTGACATGTGGCAATTCTCACAGGACCCTTTTTTTTTTTTTTAGCAGTAAAGGATATCTTTCTAACTCACCTATCATTCCATGGATTGTATCTATCAAAGTAAATTATACTCCATATATCAGCAAGTCCCAATTTACTGGACATTTTCTGCTAGCCATCCAGATAGGAATGTTAGCTCTCTTTATATTTGCATCATTGCTTGATATAGCCAATCACCAATCATATTCTCTCCTACTTTCCCTTTCCAGCCCTCCTTGCACCACCCCCAACTCCAAACTCTTTGTTGGCAAGTTTCTAGGATTCATTTTATAAGCAAACTTATAGTGTTGTGGAATTGGCATCCATCCATTCTGTAAAAGGAGGATGTCTTTGGAGTTTTTTAAATAATCTTCCATGGAGAGATTGAATATGGAGATGATTACCTAATTGAAGTTACATTTCATTATAAGAATCATCTTGGTGTAGTAGATAAAGAATTGGCCCAATCAAGTCTTACCTCTAACCCATACTGGATCTATAACCTTGAGCAAGTCATTAGCTTTGGACAGTTCTCTAAGCTTCAGAGAAGGTACAGACCTGAAATTGTACGAGGAATTTAATTTCCTAAACTGAGAGTTTCGGAACCAATAAAATGACAGATCTTGTCTGTATCTCACAGTGAATCACGTATTGCAGACATTTTGAATTTGGAAAATTACTTAACACAAACATTAGTAGGGTCATTGACATAAAGAGAAGGCTGTTGTAACATTTTAAAATAATTGATGAAATCTTTTTTATATTTGAAGAAATAAAAAGATATTTTTAAAAACTTTCTTGTTTCCTTTTAAAATTTGTCACAAGGAATATCTGTTTGTCGAGGTGTTTACAGAAGGTTATAAAACATGGTCATAAAAAGTTTTACAACAAAAAAATTTAAATAAAAACTATATCAATTTCAAATGTTAATGATCTTTGCTCTATTTATGGTCTTTCAAAAATAAGTTTGATTTTTCAGCATCTGTGTACTTTTAGTACTCTTGTTTCTTATGACTTTTAGATTATATGACTTTCAAGAAGAATTCTAAAAATTGCAGTCGAAGCTTACGGAGAGTGGTCATTCTCCTATAAAGCTATGTGCCAGGCTGGGCCACATTCTCCACAAGAAATTTTTCTAGCTAAAGTGGTGTCTTTTGAGAAAGCACATCTGTCTTCTGAAATGTCAGCCACTTAAGAATTCACAGGCTGAAGAAAAGTGACCCCTCTTTTTCAGCATTTTGGTATTTCTACAAGTTAGTAAATGGCATTTATTTGACTGCTCCCTGCTGTATAACTCTTTCTTAAACACAGGCCTCCTCCTCCAACTCTCATCAAATGAGCTACTTAACTTTTACTAATTTTTTGTGATGACTTGGAAAACAAATGGTATATGGTGCCTACATTTTAGAACTTCTTTCCCATCAACTAGAACAAAGAAAAACTATTCATGGCTGTTGACAGATACATGATATTGCTCCTTTGCTTTTCTAATGAATGAATTTATTGGTTTTAATCTTGTGTGTCACTGCTATTGGCAAATAACTTTAAACCACTAAAACAGCTATTTTCTTAAGAAAGAGAAATCCTTTTGCAGGATGAAATGAAATGTAAGAACATTCCCCTTAAAATTAATGAAAAGCTAATATAAAAAGGGAATGTAAACTTATGTCAGACTAGTTTAGTTACAATTTAGGTTGGAGTCTCAGTGTGAATAAACTTTGCCAATGGTTTGAGAAGTCATGAGATAGGTAGCTGGTTGGTGCAGTGGACAGAATGCTAGGCCTTTCTATAGTCAGACAAACATGAATTCAAACTAAGTCCTCTGATCTTGGGCAACTTACTTAGCCAAGTCACTTAACCTCTGTTTGCCTCAGTTTCCTCAACTATAAAATGGGGATAATAATAAATTACATCCCACCGTTGTTGTAAGGATCAACTGAGATAATATTTGTAATCCACTCAGCACAGTGCCTGGAATATGGTAGGTACTAGCTATTTATTATTATTATTTTATAAAGAATAATAAAAGAGCAAAAATTCCAGCAACTGTGAACTGAAAGAACAATGTTTTACTAGTTATTTTTCAATCAAGCTCAAATATCTTTGGTTCATCACCCTGAACCTCTAAGTAAAAATGAGCATTCCATTTAAAATTGTCTCTGGGCCAGATTAGAAGATGTGAAAGATAGGGTAATAAAGGATCCAGATTCCATTGCATCCTTATTTATCTAGTGCTTTGTGAATGCTCTGTGCTATCTTTGGAGATTCAGGAAGGATTCAGAAACATCCTGCCCTCCAGGAGTTAACTGTATCCTCAGAAAGGACATAACAAAGTTGAAAAAAAAACCAACAAAAAATCATATACATGAGCAAATAACAAAGTGAGCAGTATAGACAAAGAGGAGGAATTAGATGGTATGGTAGTGAGATTGCCTGGCCTAGAGTCAGGAAGACCTGAATTCAGATGTGGTCTCAGATACTTACTAGCTGTTGATCATTAGCAAGTCACTTAATCCTGTTGTCTTCAGTTTCTTTGTCTTTAAAATGAGGTGGAGAAAGAAATAGCAAATCATTCCAGTATCTTGTCCAAGGAAATCCCAAGTAGGATGGCAAAGAGACAGACAAAACTGAAATGACTGAACAACAACAACTAAGGACTATTAGAAAAGGTGAGAGTAGGGAGAGGTTAATGTCAGCTCAAGTAGTCAGCAAAAGTTGAGATCACAGAGAAAAGAAATTCCAGAAGGAAAATTTTTAGGATCTATGGGAGGACAGAGATAATGTACTGATAGATTGCTATAAAGTCGATGAGACTCCTCCCCCTCCCACCCCATAGTACTTTATTTTTCCAAATACATGCAAAGATAGTTTTTAACATTCTTTTTGTAAGACTTTGTGTTCCAAATTTTTCTTCCTCTCTCCCTTACTTCATCCCTCCCCAAGAGAGCAAGCAATCTGATATCAGTTAAATATGTGCAATTGTTTTAAACACATTTATATATTTGTCATATTGTAAAAGAAAAATCAAATCAAAAAGGAAAAATCATGAAAAAGCAAGCAAGCAAATAAACAAAAAAGTAATACTTCAAAAGCATACTTCAATCCATTTTCAAACTCCATAGTTCACTCTTAGGTTGCAGATGACATTTTCCATCTCTAATTTATTGGAATTGTCTTGAATCATTGCAGTGCTGAGAAGAGTCAAGTCTATCATAGTTGATCATCACATAATCTTGTTGTTACTGGGTACAGTTTTCCTGGTTTTGCTCACTTCACTCAGCAGCAGTTCTTGTAAGTTTTTCCAGATTTCTCTGAAATCAGCCTGCTCATCATTTCCTATAGAGCAGTAATATTCCATTATTCAGCCATTTCCCAATTGATAGACATGCACTCAATTTCTAGTTCCTTGCCACTACAAAAAGGGCTGCCACAACATTTTTGCTCACGTAGGTCTTTTTCCCTTTTTTAGGATCTCTTTGGGATACAAACCCAGTAGAGACACTGCTAGATCAAAGGGTATGCACAGTTTTATAGCCCTTTTAGCATAGTTCCAATTTGTTTTCCAGAATGATTGAATCAGTGTACAACTCTACCAGCAGTATATTAGTATTCCAGTTTTCATGGATCCCTTTCAACATTTATCATTTTTTCTGTCATTTTAGCTAATCTGAGAGGTGTGAGGTGGTATCTCAGAGTTATCTTAATTTGCATTTCTCTAATCAATAGTGATTTAGAGCATTTTTACTTTTTTTTCCTGAGGCAATTGGGGTTCAATGACTTGCCCAGGGTCACACAGCTAGGAAGTATTATGTGTCTGAGGTCAGATTTGAACTCATGTCCTCGATTTCAGGGCACTGTGCTACCTAGCTGCCCCTAGAGCATTTTTTCATATGACTCAAAATAGCTTTAATTTCTTCTGAAAATTGTTTCTTCATATCCTTTGACCATTTATCAACAGGGGAATGGCTTGTATTATTATACCCTTGAGTCAGTTCTCTATATATTTTAGAAATAAGGCCTTCATCAGAAACACTGGCTGTAAACATTTTCCTAGCTTTCTGCTTCCCTTCTAATCTTGGCTGTATTGGTTTTGTCTGTGCAAAAAGAAAACCTCTCTTTCCACTCTCTCACTTTTTAGACAGTTTAACCCAGAAAAGCCAAATTATTTGTCTAAGGTCACACAAGGAATAAGAAGGAGAACTAGGATTCAGACTCTGTTCTATTTATTTTAAATCTAGCAATCTTAAAATTGGACTCAATGAAGAGATCCTTGAATGCCAATTCAAAGAATTTGGATATTATCCTGTAGACTGTAGAGATGGTTAACTCTTGCTACTGCTTAATGGAGCTCATTCTGCTGACCCAATTTATTGAAAAGTCATGAAGATTTTGCAATTGATGACCCAACCAAAGAATCTTGGAGTTGGGAGGGATTTTAGAAACTACTACTCCTGTTAAAGAAGTAAATGGAATGAATGAATGAATGAGAAAACATCTTTTGCTTAAAGAATTCTGGTGAAGGGAGGAACTCCTTTATTCCTAAGGTATCCTATTCAACTTTGAGGTAACTAACCATTAGAAAGTTTTTCTTAAGTGGAATAGAAATCTATCTCTTTCATCTTAGTACTGATTCTAATCCTGCTAAGGGGGAAGGGAGATGTTAGTAGAACAAATTTAGAATCCATTTTCCTCATAATAACCCTTTAGATATTTGAAAGTAGGTATCATTTGGTATCATCTGGAACTCACACTTTATCTTCACTATTTCTTTCCTCATATAGTGACATAATCTTTGAGACCATTTGTTATCTTGGTCACCCTCATCTAGACATAATTACTTAAGTGTTTCTTAAAATGTGGTATCCAGGACTAACTTGATATTTTAACTATGACTAAACCAAAGTATATTGCAGTGAGACTGTTACCTGTGTTCTGGTTATGTCCTTTGTTATGTAGCCTGAATATACATTAATTTTTTTGGGATGCCATATCACATTGTTGACTCACATTGAACTTGCAATGTACTAAGACCCACTGATCTTTTTTAAAACAAAAATACTGTCTAAACATGGACACCCCTAAATTTTACTAATTTTACTAATGAAGATAAATTTCTGAAACTAGGTAGGGTTTCACATTCATTTCTATTAGTTGTCTCCTTGTTAGTTTTATCTGACTTTTATAATCTGGCAGACTTTTTCAGATCCTGATGTTTAGGTAGCCTTCCTGTTTTTAGTGATTTATAGACTTAATAAGCATGACATATATGTTTATCCATATATCCAAATCATTGATAAAAATGTCAGACAGCATAGGATCAAACACCAATCTCTGGCGTACCTGATTAGAGACCTTCCTCCAACTTGATATTGGCTCATTAATGACTATAGTTTGGGTTTAGTCTTTCATTCAGTTTCAAATCTACCTAATTATAGGATCTTCTGGATCATGTTGCCCATAAGGATAGCATGTAAAACTTGGTAAAATAGTTTGCTGAAATATGAGCAACTTATGCTGATAGCATTCACTTAATCTAGTAAAAACAAAAAGACATAGCATTAACCTAGCATGATCTGTTTCTGATGAAACAATGTTGACTTTTAATGGTTAATTTTCTTTTCCTTTTGTTATTCACAAATTATCCCTTAATACTATTAAGTACCAGATGTGTCAATTGTATTAATTGATGCAAGAATTATTTTTAGAAGTAACAAATGATCAAGATTTTAAAAAATGATTTTACTGTATTATAATTTATCCCACCTGCAAAAAATGTGCTTTACACATACATGTATGAATACATATTATGATTTTAAGTTTTGATCATACTACCTTTGGTATGTACAAGGGCAGTTAGGTGGTCCAGTGCATAAATCACTGGGCTTAGAATTATGAAGACCAATCTGGCATCGACCCTTACTAGGTGTATATCTCTAGGCAAGTTACTTAACCCTATTTGCTTCAGTTTCTTTCTCTGTAAAATAATATGGAGAAGGAAATGGCAAACCATGTCAGTGCCTTTACCCAGAAAACTTCTGATAGGATCATAAAGGATTAGCCATGATTGAAAACAACACCAAAAAATATGTGCAAATTTGCTGCATCAGTTGATGAAATGATCCTTTGGAGCATTCTTAAATTCCTGTCTTTCCAGAATTTTCCCATACTTATGAATAACTGATATCTTTGCTTTATTTTTTCTCACAATATCTTAAAGTCCTTATTGGCCTTCTAGAAATAGTATGTAGAGTGTTGGTCTCAGAATCAGAAAGATTTAGGTCTTTCCTGATTCTGACATTGATTTGGCTTGTGAACCTAGACAAGTCCTTCCATCACTTTGTAGTTCAGGTGATTCCCAAAAACATGTATACTTTCATAGATGGGTTATTATCTGAGTTAGTGGAAGGAACTCCCACATTGAGTTCTCACTGATGAAATTAAAGCATTCACATGTTCACTGCTTATATAAAGAATTAGTAAAACAAAGCACTATGTTTGCATATGTCTATGGTATGTCCATCCATCCATCCATCCCACAAATCATTGTGGATTGGAAACCTAGTGCCAGAATAATTAAAGCATATTTGCTTGTAGACATGTTTATGCTGTCCTAGAGTAAACATGAAACCTGCAGAATGAAATGAGACTTCAGAAGCATCACAGGTGTAAGAGTGTGATTCTTGGAAGAGGGGATTTGAAAAATGACACTTTTGAAGAGGCAAAAGACTCCAGAATGATCAGATTCAGAGTGGATGGTCTAGGTTAATCAGCCTCTATGAGAAGCATACAAAACAGAAACAGATGATAGTGATTGTAGTTCAGCTCCATGTATAGTACTACAGAGTGAAGGAAGGTTATACTAGGATAAGTAAAAGTGAAATCTGGGAGTTGAAGCAGCAATCTTTGATCCCACTGCATGAGTAGTTTGGCACTGGAATCTCATATAACACATTTTTCTTGGGCAAATTTAACTTAATTTCAGCCAAGAGATGAACATTTCTGAGCGCTCTTCATGGATAAAGAGGTTTTAAAAAAACAACTAAAGGAGTCAAAAATAGAATGGAAAAATAAAGAAGGCAAAGCAGGGTAGATATAGTCTCAGACTTGGACAAACACACATGTAAGAAAGGCTATTTTATTTTTTCTGTTTGTAACCCCAGCATGTAACAGAGTACTTTGCAATATAGTAAGCATTTAATAAATGCTTCATTTCTTCATTCATTCATTCAAAGTGTGAGTGCCTTACATTGGAATAACATTCCCAGCTAAGTGATTCCAGGAACTCATTTATCCTCTCTCCTTTTTTTTTTTTTTTTGAAATGGAGCTAACCCTCCTTTCTCCTTTTTGCAAATCTCATCTTAGAGGCCAGGAGTCATTGTCTCCCCTCCAAGCCCAGTGCCTATCCAAGGCCAGCTTTAGCTGAAGTCTCTGGGCGCATGGCAGGCAATGGGGAGGCAAAAAAAAAAATTAGGCAGGAATGAAGGAATAGTTAATTGCTGTGATGGCCAGACTCCATCCTTATTATCTACATAGCTATCTACTAGATATACTATCTACATATGCAGATATACTATCTGTATAGAAAGGCACCTCAGGAAGTAGATAAATGATATTTTCTGTTCTTCTTCCCTTCTAAATGGTAATTCTTATCCCAAAAGGATTTAACACTCTTGTTTTCCCCTTCTTCAACTTACCTCTGCAACCAATTTGAAAAAAATAATCTGGAATCTATGATTTACATCTTAGTATAAATTTATCAACAAATTCCTCTCAGGAGCATTTGCAATTTTAATCTTCTCTCTCATTGTAAAATGAGAACTCTGCATTGAAAAAAGTTTCTGGCAAATACTAAAAGGTAGCTGAGGTGAAGAAACTTCTCAATGATCTTCCTAAAATCTCTTTACTTGACTTGGAGCAAAGTTGATCTCTTTGATCACTAAATTTCTCTAATCTAGAAAGATAAGAAAAAGAGTAGGTAGTAAAAAAACAAACAAACAAACAAAAAAACCTAGTAAGGAAATTACAAGTGTCTTCTCAAAAATGAGCCAGTTAGCTCTGGGACAGATGGTCATGTACCCATGTTATTGTTCCCAAGTCATCTATTTCATCCCAACTGGTGAGTAGAATTGTTGAGCAACATTGCATGTGTACGTACCGCAGATGAAGAATTAATAATTATTTTTAAGAACAATGAAAATTATTCTGTTAACAAATTGAAGCTACCTTTCTTTGAATGTACTCATGTTAATTTTATGAGGAATAGTTTCAGTGTATCTTTGGTTATACATTTTAGAACAGAAACAATTAACAGTTGGAGATTTAGGTGGCTTGTTTTTGGTTATCATAAAGAGGAAATCTTCTTTATCACTGTTGACTTAACATTCTAAATTGCAAATATATTGGCCTAGTCACCAGACTGCTCAAGCATATTCATGTGATTCTAAGTCATTCATCTTAATTAACCCAATGTGCTACCTACTCAGTTACACTGACAAGCAGTCTCTTCCATCAAATTACATGTGGTGAGTATCAGCTCATAAGAAGTATAAGCCTTTGTCAGGTGCTGGGAAAGCTCCTTCTTAGAGAGGGTATATGCAGGTCCATTGAGAGATTGTGGACAAATACTGATTGCTTTTCAGTGACTGGGCTTGCTCCCTAGATTGCTTTTCCTGTTCAGAAGATAGACCAGAGTCCAGCCAGGGAGTACTGTATTCTACCGTGGAATAAGCTTATGCATTTTCAGACTACTGTCCCTCATCACCTCAGCCAGTCATCCTGCCTTAGGGAAGAGATTCATTGGAGCTCCATATGCTGGCATGACTTTATAGCATATCAGGCCAGAAAGAAGAAAGAGTTCCTGAGAGTTTAATTTTCTTGTCCAAGAGATGACAGAAGCTGAGGCAAAAATAGAGTCTGAGAAAGGAACTTTCTTGGGTAGCATTAACCTTGGGGCTGCCTTGGATGTTGACAAGATAAACTGTCATACTTTGCTTACCTAATTTTGTTCTCTGATCATTCCTCCCTTTGTTTGTATCAGGCATGGGAAAATATACAATTTGATGAGAGAAATATTTATTAAGCATAAATTATGTATGAGGCACTGTTATTTTCTGACACTATAAAGACAAAAAAGGAAACAGTTTTTAACCTTTATGTTTATACAGGGATTTTGCTATCTAGTAAAAGCTGTTGTTTGCTTTTTATTCTTAATATCAGGGAATGATGCCATGACATGCAAGTAAATTGGATTTAGGTGAGGTAGGGCTACACAAAGTCATCAGCCTCACTTTTTCCTCTGGAGCCAGCCATCTGGGTGTAATGGATCAGGATGACTAGAGATAACCTTGGATGCAGTGAGAAATCTTGGCCTTTTTAAGCTAAGGTTTTTAATAGGTATCAATTTGACTGAGGCAATGCCCAATTGGTGATTAAGGCTAGGTAAGAAATGAGACAAAAATGGCTTCTTTTACTAGTTAAAAAAATAAGTCTTGGAGGGGAAGACCCTCAGGATTTCTGGTCAAACAGAAGTGATATGATGAATCTTATTACTCTAGAAAATTGTAAAAATATTCAATATGATAGAAAGTGGGCTATTCCTTATAAAACAGGAAAGATCAGGTGGGGGTGGGGATTAGAGGAAACCTATAATTGGTACTTACATTGGCCATCTCTGCTATTAATAATTATTTTATCATCTCTTTAATGTCTAAATGCACTATACTTTGCTCTCTGTTTCTTAAGACATCTGAGTAGTTCTCTTTTGTGATATCTTGAAATGTGCCATCTAGCTTCTTTTTTGTTCTTTTTTGTTTGAACAGACAGTTCATTGCTTCTTAAATTATATTTTCTCAATCTGTTTTCCAGATCAGTTGTTTTGCCTATGAGATTTTTCACATTTTCTTCTATTTTTTCAGACTTTGGTCTTTGATTTTTTATTTCTTGATGTCTCATGGAGTTAACTTTCATTTGACCAATTCTAATTTTCAAGGAGTTATTTTCTTCAGTAATTATCATTCAATCTTAAAAGATGATTTTTTTTTCTTCTACTTTACTAAGAAGGTGGATGCTATCTGACATCATCTCCACTCATATCTTCCTCAGTATCAGGGGTTCCTAAACTTTTTGTATTATCTGTGGGCGCTTTGATGAAGCCAAAGGCAACTTTTCTCAAAATAATGCTTTCAGATGTATAAAATAATATGCATAGGCTAACAAAGAAAACCAATCACAATGAAATTACTGTCAAAATTTTAAAAAGTTCACAGTTCCTTTATTTATACGTCAAAGGAAGAGGTATCTTCATTCCTTTTCAAATCGAACTCCTTTACTGTAGAGTCGAACCTGTCCTTTCTCTTCATATTTAAGAATGTTCTTCTTTGACTAATGCTCTCTTTTGCCTTTCTAATTTTTTCCCTCATTATTGGGATCTTTTAATTTACTCAAAAAGCACATACAAGAGAGTGAACATTCAGGATAGTTAGTGAACTGGAGACCATACCATATAAAATTTGTTGAATGAATCATGGATGTTTAGAGCAGATAAGATAACTTAAGTGGCCACTTTTAAGTATTTAAAGAAATGTCATGGGGAAGGAGGATCAGTCATCTTCTGTTTGCATAAGAGTATAGAACTAACAGTGGGGGAAACTTGTACAAAGGAACATTTAGCTTGGATGTAAGGAAAGGAAAACCTCCAAACAATATTGCTATCCCAAAGTAGAAGGGACTACCACTGGAAGTGGCAGGTTTACCTCCCTAGAGTCTTTAAGTAAAGGCTACCTGACAGAGCACTTGTCAAGTAGATTATAGAGGAATTTCTTGGATGGATTCTAGATGGATGGCCTCTGGGGTCCCTTTAACTTCAGAGACTTTAAGATTCTGTGATTCATTTTCTGGTTCTAGTATCTCCTCCAATTGGCCTTTTATCTCCACCACCCCTACCCCATAGTAATCTTTCTAATGTCTGGAGTAGTTCTCTGCCACCCACAAGAACTTAATTACTGAGTATTTGATACTTTTCAATCATATGATTTAATCTGTTTTTTCCATCACTCTCCTCCTCTTCCTCCTTCTCCTTCACCTCTCCCTCCTCCTTCACTTTCTCCTCCCTCTTCTCCTTTTCCTTCTCCTCCTCTTTCTTTCTTCTTCTTCTGATTAAGTGACTTGCCCAGAGTCACACTGCTAGCAACAGTTAAGTGTCATATTTGAACTCAGGATTTGACTTGCTCAACCAACCTGCAAGTTGTTCTTTCAACTAATCAATCAACAAACATTTATTAAACACTTATGATGTGCCTCAAGCTGTTGTATAGGATACAAAAGAAAAGGAAAGTAATTTCTAGCTCTCAAGGAATTTAGAAAGGTAGGAAGTGGCCAGATTGTTGAAAAATTTTAAATACCAAAACTATAGTAACTGTTTGAGTGTCACACTTTTAAGATTAATTATCTATTTTATCTATCTAATAATTAGTTATTAATTTAGATTAATTATCTAAAAGTCATTCTTGAATAGTAGGGGAGCTCCCCTCTGCTAGAGATGGTACAACCCATCTCTAACTTAATCTGAGGTATTAGAGAATTATCTGATGCTCAGTGCCAGGGGTGACAGTATGTAAGATGTATATGAGTGTATACATATGTATATGCACACATATGTACATGTATTTATTATATATACATATATACATACAAATCTATATATTACATATATATATATATATATATA
Source organism: Sarcophilus harrisii (assembly GCF_902635505.1). Lineage (NCBI taxonomy): Eukaryota > Metazoa > Chordata > Mammalia > Dasyuromorphia > Dasyuridae > Sarcophilus > Sarcophilus harrisii. Next base: position 380,398,175 of record NC_045426.1, on the reverse strand, counting down.
TATATATATATATATGTATATATATACAGCCAGACTACATGTAAAATGAATACAGGGGAATTGGGGGGAGAGGGTGCTAGCCACTGGGGGTGGAACAGGAAAGATTGCCTGTTAGAAGGAATATGGTACTTCTAGGCCAGGCCAGCTTCCCCCTAAGAGCTCTGTAATAACTTTGAGGAGATTATTACAACAAAGCTTTCAAACAAAGGATGAACAAACCATTGAGGCTGGATGTAATTAAGTACTGAGAGGTGCTAAGTATTAGTGACAAAAATTGTAAAATGAAAGAAGAGGAGGATCATCCACAGGATTTAAAAGAAGCAAGAAGGCCCCACTTGAGAAAGCTTCATGAAGGATGGGGATGGTTTAAATAATCACAGATGAGAAGTGTTCTCATTTGGGGAAAACTGTGAACAAAAGCAAAGTGGAAATCAACATAATTAATTTTATTTACTTTCTAGTCAAGGGAGGAAAGAGCTTTGGATTTGCAATCAGATGATCTGGTTTCAGGTATTGTCTTTGCTTATTAGTACTTGAATGACCTTGACATATTATTTAACAGTTTTAGGCCTCAGTATCATAATTTGTGATAATAATAATAATAGTTGTAGTAGTAGCTAACATTTCTATATCACTTAAAATGGGTTAGATACTATGCTGAGTGCTTTACAATTATATTTTATTTGATTCTCACATCAACGTGGGACAAAGAGAAAAGATAGCAAAAGCAATCAATTTATTGAAAAAAATCTGAAATATATGCAATATTCTACACTCTTCCTCTTTTTCTTTATTCTCTTAAAATATTATTTATTATATGAGATGACTGGAAGAGGAAAGGAAGTGGGAAGGGGGTATTTAAGAAATATAATAACAAAATGCTCAATGAAAATTTATTTTTTAAAAAGGTTTTGAGTAGTTTTACTTCCAGTTAGAAAGGATCCTGTTGTTATTAGTGAAATGTGATTCTTTTTATACCTCTATTGTTATAGAATGTGCCTTTGAGATGTTTTCCTCCATCCCATTGATACTTTCAAGCTGTACCTGGAGAGTTTGCCTAGCTCAGAGTCCAAAGGGATTAGAGACATTGTTTTTGTAATGTTATAAACTCACAACATCTTTCTCCCTCTCCCCATACTTTCTGCCATGATTATCAGATGACATAAACTGGTCAATCAGACATTATTTGCTTTTTTTTTTTTTTTTTTTTTTTTTTTTACTAAGGTAGTATAGGAACAACAGCTGATGCAAAGCATCTTTTCAGAAGTCTGACACATGAATTTAGAAATCCAGGGAAAATGGGCTCATGCTTTGAGAGCACATATGGTAAAAAAGTAACTCACATTTTCTAGAAGTCTTTTTTTTCTGGAGTCCTCAGGTTAATTATGGTATAGCTTTTCTGCTAAGCTGTCTATTGAGCTTTCAGATCTACTTCCTTCATCTCATCCAGTCTGTCCTTGGATCTGGCTACGTATTGCTTTTAATTGCTTCTGTCTGGAGAACAGTTAGGATGCTGATGACAACATCCAAATTCAGTTAGGAGTGGGGGTGGGGTAAAGATTGAAGGTGAGCCTCAGGTCTTCTCCCTTACTCTTCTCAGGAAGTTTGGATGGAAAGACTTTTTTTTATATAGCAAATGTTCAGGTGCCCAATTCCATCTAGCATTACTGGTTTTATATAGGCCCTAAGGGGTTATGAATAAATCCCTCTGCCATGGGAATATATTTCATTTAGATTCTGGTTTTATTCATACATAGTGAACAATCTGTATGTATTCTCACTAGATAAATATAGCATCTTGACATTTGCTTTAAATAGTTGGAGTGATTTGATTGACTTAATCAATCAACCTTCACTTTTACATAGGGATGACAAGAAAATGAGTTGCCAGTGGAGAGGAGCCAAAGAATAAAAAAAAGGAACTAATAGGATAATGAGTTTGCCTCTTACAGCTTTTCCTTTGAGTCAGCAATGATTCCAAATGCATTTGAAATTCTTTAAAGCATAGTTTGTATCATTTCTCTGTCTAGGTATTTGGGTTGAAGCTGTGGTTATGGTGAAACTGAACTTCAGTGGTAATACTTGTTAGCTGCCAAGAAAAAGCAAAGCCTAACCCTTGGTCTTTTCCTCTTTCTCTCTCTGGAAGTAGATAGAGCTTTTTCATCATGAGAACTTTGGAACTGTTTTGGATCAATTTATTGATCAAAGCAATCAAGTTTTTCATAGTTGATCAGATCATCATCATAAAATTGTTATTACTGTGTCCAATAGATCCCAATTATTCTTCATTTTCCATCAGTTCATATAGGTCTTGCCATGTTTTTTTCTAAAACAGTTCACAATTCTATGGACAATTTAATGTATCTATTTTCCCTCTTGTCATTTCTTATAACACGTTTATATGGAGGACTTACAATTAATGGCACAATTTGTTTAGTTATTCTCCAGTTGATAAGCACCCTCTCAATTTCCGATTCTTTGCTATCAAAAAAACCCTATTATAAATATTTTTGTACATATTAGTCCTTTCCCTTTTTCTTTGATCTCTTTGGGATACAGACCTAACAATGGTATTGCTGGGTCATAAAGTTTGCATAGTTTTATAGTCCTTAGTGCAGAGTTCCAAATTGCTCTCCAGAATGGTTGGACCAACTTTTTGCCAATAAATTTGATAACCTAAGTGAAATGGATGACTACCTACAAAAATATAGGCTTCCCAGATTAACAGAGGAGGAGGTAAATTGCTTGAATAGTCCCATTTCAGAAAAAGAAATAGAACAAGCTATAATCAAGTCCCTAAAAAAAAAATCCCCAGGACCAGATGGATTTATTGTGAATTCTACCAAACATTTAAAGAACAATTAGCCCCAATGCTATATAAACTATTTGATAAAATAGGCAATGAAGGAGTCCTACCAAATTCTTTTTATGACACAGACATGGCACTAATACCTAAACCAAGTAGGTTGAAAACAGAGAAAGAAAATTATAGACCAGAATGGTTGGACCAGTTCACAATTCTATCAACAAATTTAATGTATCTATTTTCCCTCATTGTCTCTAGTATTTGTCATTTCTGATAGGTGTGAGGTGCTATCTCAGAGTGATTGTAATGTGCATTTCTCTAATCAGTAGTAATTTAGATCATTTTCCCATAACTATAGATGGCTTTGATTTCTTCTTCTGAAAACTGCCTTTGCAGTTTGACCATTTGTCAATTGGGGAATGATTCATTTTTATATATTTGACTCAATTCTCTATATATTTAAAAAATAAGGCCTTTATGAGATAATCTTGTTGTGTTTTTTTTCATATTAGTTCATTTTTTAATGTTACTTTTAAATGGACAGTGACAGCAATATATGGGGAGGAAAGCATCTCTGAAATGAAGTGAGCAGACCCAGGGAACATTGAACATAATAAGAGCCACACTGTTGGATGATCAAGTATGATTGACTTAGCACTTCTCAGCAATACAGTGATCGAAGAAAGTTCCACAAGACTTACTATGGAAAATGCTCTCTGTACCAGAGAAAGAACTGATTGAGTTAAAATAAAGATCAAAGCATACTATTTTAATTTTTCTTGAATTTTTTCTATACAACATGACTAATACATACATTTGTTTTACATAATCTATATCAAACTGCTTATTGTCTTAGGGAGGGTATAAGAAAGGGAAGGGAGGAAAAAAATTGGAACTCAAAATTTTATAAAAAATTAATGTAATTGGAAAAAATAAAATACTATTTACAAAGCAAATCTATAGTATTTAAGAAAACAAATGCAACTAAACATAAAAAGAAATTAAAAATAAAAAATAATATAAATGAAATCCAAGCAAGGTGGGAAAAGAAAATAATATTGCTGATAACACAATAGTTTTAATTCTTTATTTAATTTAATGTATGTTTATTAATCACCTGTTCCATGTAATTAATTATACTTGGTACTTGTGTTATTAAAACATCAAATATTCCCTATAGTCAAGAAGCTTACAGGCTCTTTAAAACAGTTATTGGGAAAGTATTGAATTTGGAGCCAGCAATTTGTGTACAAATCCTGGAACTCAGTTTTGTCTTCTATAAAAAATAGGACTGATAACACTTTGCATTGCTTACATCACCTGCATTCTTTGGAGGATGAAAATAAGTGAAGGCTTTTATAATAACAAGATGCCACACATATATGAGTAGGTATTATTTTATTTACATATATACAGTATCCCTGAGTTACTGCCCTGAGTCTCAGGCAAAGAATGTATGTCACTCTGTAGGACATTCTGTGGAATTTTGCTCAGGAATGTTGATCAGCCATCTCTTGAGAAGCTTATGAGAGTTAATATTTGTTTGGCCAATCTGGACTTTTCCAGTGTTTGTCAGACCCCCTGCTGAGTTAATGGTGTTTCTATGAGTTTTACATGACAGGCTAGTGGTCAGTGCTGAAGTGCAGAACACTCTTGGGCCGATCACTGAACAGTGACAGGTAGAGCTCAGTTCTATGACTCCATTGCATTTCTAATTAGTCTCTGGGCCTTGAGCATAATCCTTTCACCATGCATAATTTTTCAAGGTTGAACTTTCTGATGGTATGTGACTAATCAACTTTGGATACTGATTGGAAAGAGTCCGAGAGACTTTTAACAAGCTTGTTGATTCTAATAAGTGTAGAATTTTTAGGCAGGCTGTATGTTCTTGCTCCCACTTTTAGGGTACTTCTCTCACTATTTCACTGAATTCTCCTTTTTAACCTGCAGGATTGGTGAAGGTGACAAGAAAGGCTATTGTAATGAAGAATTTGTTTTGAAAGAAAGGTTTTTTTCCCCATAAAAATCGAATTTTTGGTTTCACTTGTGTTAGGGTAATGTATATATGCATGATTTTTTATATATATATAAGGATAGATTTTTTTATTTTAGATGGTTCCTCTTAATTTTGTCAGTATCTGATAGATGTGATCAGTAGACCTCAGACGAATGTGTATATGTGTGTTTTAGGGATAGTAGAGGAGGAGAAAAATCTAGGGGTTTCAGCTATCTGTATCCTATTGGGGCAATCTTGGTCTCCTATTGTAAAAGGGGATAGGAGGCTCCCTATATGTACCAGGTTTGTCTTGCATTGAATCCTGATCCCTTTATATATTTTCTGACCTTAATAACTGCCTAGTGTGCAAATCTTGCCTTTCTGCCTATTCTTCCTATCTGCTATCCATGACTTGATTTGAACTCTAAGCTTGGAGTTCTTTACATTGACCTCTCATTCCTGTTGTATGTTCCTACTTTGTTAGAGATAGCTAGGTATCAATGCTGGACCTTTAGCAGGAAAGCCTGACTAAACATAGCCTCATACACTTATTTACATGATCTTGGGCCAAGTCATTTAACCTCTATCTACCTTCACATCTGTAAAATAGGGAATAATAGAGTCCCTATATCCCAGAGTTTTAGTGAGAATCAAATGAAATAATCTGTAAAGCACTTTGCCAACTTTAAAGTGATATATAAATCCTAGTTATTATTATTATTATTAGTCGTCATCATCATTATCATCATCATCATTCAAGCCTTACAGTCATATGAGATCTAGAATAACAGAGTTGAAGAGGACCCTAGATGTCACTTAGTCCAACCTTCCACCCAATTCAGGAACTTCTGCTGCATTTCTAATGTATGGCCATTCAGTCTCAACTCCAATTTCTTAAGCAGAAGGAGTCACAATCTTTCAGACTTTCCTTTTCCACTATTGAGGAACTCTATTCATTATCCTCTCCATAATTCCTACCCAAGCTTTCTAGTCTGGACATTTGAAGCAATTTAATGACTCTGTTCTCTCTTTTATGTGACTTTCCTTTGTATGTTAGAAGGTAGTGATCAAGTCTTTAGAATGGCTTTTGGCCAGAAGTAATTTAGTGGTCATCTCATGTATATACCCTTTGACTTCTGTTCTCTACGCTCATTGTTTGATTAGACTCATAGGATCATTAAATGTTAACACTAGAAAACCTCTTAGGTCTCAAAGATCTAAATAATTAATGACCAAAATAATGTCCTGTCATGGAAAGGCCATTGGACTTATAGTTAGAAGGCTGGGTTTTCAACTCTAGCTCTAAACTTACCAGTTGTATGACTGGATAAATGTCTTCCTCTTCTCTATAATGGGATGGATGATACTTAGATGATTCAATGAATGACTAAGCATTCATTAGTTAATACTACTTGCCAAGAACTATACTAAGCACAAGGAATACAAATATAGAAGTGTCTTCAAGGAACTTATGTTTAAAGGAGTGGTGATCAGGGAGTGACTTTTTTTTTTTAAATTTGAGAAGTCACAGGGATAATAAGTGGCTCCATAAAGAAGTAGATTGAATAGCAAAAGGCAGTATGGATTTGATTAATGTTCCTAGAGAAAGAATTAGAAAAGGTTTAGTGATACAAGCCTAGCAAGAAAGGAGTCAGGGTGGAATGTGAGACATGCATAGAGCTGACTAGATAGAGAAGGTCATGTAAGGTTGCACTCCCACATCAATCAAGATAGAGAGCTCTAAAGCTGAGAAGGTTGTCTCCCCAGAAGGAGGTTTGGTGGTCTGGAAAGGGTTGTGGGAAGGTGGATGGCAGGATGACAGGGTGAGCCAATTATCTCATAGCGTTATTATGGGGAAAGTGCTTTATAACTGGCAAGGCACTCTAAAAACATGAACTACAATTATTATTTACAGATGAGAAAATCTAGTTCTTTCAACTTTTTCTTATAACACGATTGCTGTATTCTTTGACATCCTAACTGAACTTTTCTTCACATATTCTTCTTTATGAGATCAAGAATATGACAGACATTCTTCTAAAAGTGATCTGGGTAGTTGAAAATACAAAAGAAATAGTATTTTCCATTATTCAGACATTCTATAGTTTTAAGTTTTCATTAACTCTTCATAGTTGCATTATACCATTGAATTACACTAAGCTTTTTTCACTAGAACTTCTGCCCTTACTTGCTAATTTTTTTATTCCTAGTGTAGGAATTTACAATTAACCCTGTTAAATTTCATCTTATTGGTATTAACCCAGCATTTTGGCTTGTTGAGATGATTTTTGGATCTGTAGGATGATTCATAGCTTGCTAAGTAATAATCTAAGATAAGCTTCCTTCTTAGAAAGGATGCCTCAAACATGAGAAGAATCTATAGGGGGAAAAGGATGAATCCCAGAGGAAAAGAATGTTACCAAATGGAAGATACCCAACATTAACACTTTGAAAAGGTGACAGAAATAGACTCATAACTGAGTTTATATGCTTTATAACTACTAAAATCCCCGAGCCTGTTTATGACACACAATTATGTAATTTATGGTCTTGGTTAGGGAATAGAGATTTCTGGTTAGCTCAGTGTTATTTGACCCATTCATGCACAGCAGAATACCCTTGCATCAGATGGGAAGGCTGTGCCTGTTTTTGCTGTGTTTTAAACCTTGGCAAGTTTCCTCTAGTCTAGGCCTTGGACAGTCTAGAAGATGACTAGATGAATGGCAGACCTAAATATGGCAGTACTACATCTTCAGATCCTGCTCATGCTGAATCAGCTTTAAAAGTGCATGGCTGCAAATTTATGTGCTGACCTGTGAAAGGAGTAACCCCATGAGGTTAGTAAGCTATGTATTTCTAAGAGGAGAAAAAAAGAGGATACTTTCAACTATTTCATTTTCAATGTGATTTGATTAGTATCTGAAAATGATTTCACCTTTTCCCCTGTCATCATGAAAACAAAAACCTACATTTAATTGAAATGTTTCCAACAGGATACTATAGGAAGGCAACAATAATGGCTGACATTTCTATACATTTTGAAGATTACAAAGCATTTTACATATATTATTATCTTACTGATGCTGGCAACAATTTTGGAAGATAATTAGTATTAAGTATTATCTATATTTTGCCTATGAAGGGAGTGAGGCTTAGCAAAGTTAAAGTGACTATTATTAAAGGTCCTGTAACTAGTAATTGGTAATACTAGGTTTCAAACCCAAGATTTCCAGGTACAAATCCTTTACTTGTTGAATTATGCACAAATACCTATAATAACAATAACAAAGATGCACGCTCTGATCTTTATCACTAATTAGTTCTCTGAAAATATGATATTTCGGTGAAATCATGTTACAAAGAGGAAATTCATGGTCCCCTCTGAGAACAAAGGACAAAAAAACAATAATTGTATAACAGCAATGTTACAAATATAAGTGATCAATCAGCCAAGTTTTATTAAGGTCAGGTTTTTTGCTTTCTAGTTAATTTTTATTACAGTGAATGAATTTTAAAGATGATTTGTTAAGTGCTTATTATATGCCAAGTGAAAAACAAATATTAAGAAAGTCTGGGAGAAACAACACATACAAGGGAGTGAGGTGGCCAGGGAAGGTATTTTGGTATAAAAAAATTATAAGTTTTGTATTGAATGCATCCAAAGGGTAATCACTGATTATTTTCTTGAAAATATATTTAGTTAAATGATTTTGCAAGGAGGAAATTAGTTCTATAATAATAAAGTTACATATATGAGTGATTAATCAGCCAAGTTATTTCATAATCATTTAAAATTTTCTAAGCCTCAATTTTTCTTATGTACAGTGGAGATCATAAAGTTTTGTTACTTATCTCATTGAATTATTGCCCACATCAATAAGATAATGGACCAGGAGTTAGGTAGACCTGGCTTCAAATCTTGAGTCAGATAGTTACTAGTATATGACGCTAAGCAAATCACTTAAAATTTTTGAATACTGGATTTTGAATCCTGTAAAATAAAGATCAACCAATAAATCAACAACCATTTTTAAAATACTTACAATGTGTCAGACACTATGAGGCACTAGAGATACTAATACAAAATCTCTAGTCTTGGGGAGTTTACTTAATAGGGATATTATGAGGATCAAATGCTTGTAAAAATTTTTGCAAATCTCAAAGTACAATAGAAATATTAGCTATCACACACATTTGTCTATATGTATACATATACATGCATGCATATATACCTACATAAATATGTACTTTACTTTTAAGGAAATCAAAATCTATTTTGGAAGTATGGCAATCTGAACAACCAGCAGGAAGAGAGATTTTATAAGCATGAAACAATGAATAAACAATACAAAACAGAAAAAGATCTAATTTTAAGTTTTAATGGTATAGATAATATTTCTTACTCAGAAAAGGAAAAAGATATATTGAAATAAAGTGAGAGCTTTATAAGGAAGTTGAGATTTGAGATGGGTATATGGAAAAATCCCCCAATTATTCCTATCTAGTATAGATGTGCTCGCTACCCTTTTTTATGAAATCATAGACATGTAGAATGGAAAAGATTGTTAGGGTATCTAGTCCAATTTATATCTGTGTAGGAATTCTCTCCAGTAAAAACCTTACAAAGAAGCTTGTTCCATTTCTGGACAAATCTAATCATTGGGAAGTTTCCTTTACAAGATCTTGACTGCCTTCTACCAGTTGTGTGAGAGATGCATGGTTAATTTGAAGAGGACTGGATTCCATTTTAAATATTAGATTAAAATTTGAACTTGGGGAACCAAATAGTATGCAAAAGACAAGCAAAGAGAATTAAGTTCTTGTGAATTTTCTATATGAATCTGTATGAAGAGAGACCTGGTTTAGGGATGATGAGGGGAGACTTAAAGGAACAGTACAGTTTAGATAAGAGAGAAACAGGAATGAATAAGACTAGAGAAATAATCCTCTTGAATGATCAAAAGAAAAAGGTCCTACCTAGAAAAAAAGTCTTAATTCAGATAGCTGGATGTAAATAGCCATCATGGATCTTCATCCAGGAAGATTTTGAACTCTGAGGACGTTATGTGTCTCACTTCTGTCTTCCTTTAACATTGGACAGTTTTCTCCCTCTATACGATGAAATGTGAGTGCTAGAAAGAACCTTAGGAACCAAGTAGGACAATCTGCTTTATTTTACAGATGAGGAAGTTGAAGTCTAGATATAAAATGATTTGCCAAAGGTTACATAATTTATTAATGGCAGTTCTTGGACTAGATCTCAGTTTCATTTTAGACCAATGGACATTCCAATAGGTACTTAATAAATGTCCAGTGAATGATTGAATGAATCTCTTAAAGTAGACTAAGTTGAGCTCTGTACTCATTCTATATATGTGCAATTGTTCATTTGCATCAAGTTTTTCTCAAATAAAATTTTAAGTGTGTAATAAAAATGTTTTCTTTGCACTTAAGAAAATCTTGTTGACTTATTTTGAGGAGTTGGACTACAAACAAAATAAAACAGCAACAACAACAAAAAAATACATTCTTGAAATCATAATCACAAGAAATGCCAAATCTTAGATGATGGCAGTAAAGTCACAAAAATTGCTATTTTGCCACAATTAGACTTTATAGTGTGGCTACGATTTGGAATAATAGGAGTAATAGTAATATTTTAGGCTAGGGGATGAGATAAATAAAGAGATGTACTTGGAGATGGGCAGCAGAGTAATATATGGGAAAAAAGATTTGTGGATAGGATGAGGTCCTGAATTCTGGTGGTAGCCATATAAATTAAAATGAATGGATGATTTTTGGAGACACTAGAGAAGAAATGAGTAAACTTGATGAATGATTGACTATGAGACAGAGTTAAAAAGAAAGATGAATCAAACATAGCCAACTTCATGATTTTGAATCTGGGTAAATTATAGGTGAGATCAGAAATGCCTGTAGTTTAAGCTGTTAGTAAGAAGGTAGTAACTGGTTTTAAATGAATTGAATTTGAGGTAAAGAGAAGATATCCAAGTGGAAATATGAAAACATCTATGGGGATAAGACTGAAACGTGGGATAAACTGACCTTGTAATGAAAAAAATTATTTTAGGGAGGAGTCAGTGTCTTTAGATGCAATAGGTGGAGATATGGATATGAATAGGTTTGCAATGTGAAAAGAAGAGCTAAAGCTAAAAAAAAAATAGCTCACAACAATGTAGTGTTTTTAAAAAGCTTTGCATATGTTATTTAATTTTATTCCCAAAATAGTTTTTTTTTTTTTTTTGTTTTACTATAAAGAAGCTGAGGCTGAGTGATCTTAACTAATTTGCCTATGGTCACTCAGCTCCTACAAGTGTAGGAAGTATTGGATTATGCCCAATATTCTGTCACTTTGTGAATTTTGAGGTTGCCTTTAATTGGGGGAAAGCATCAAGTAAGCACCTACTAAATGTCAGCCAACATGATAAATGCTTTACAAATATCATCTCATCATTTGATCCTTACAATAACCAAATAATAAGGTAAATTCTATTATTACTCCCTTTTTAGAATTGAGGGAACTAATGAAAGATTAAAGTGGCTAGTCCAAGGTCTCCTAGCTAATCCAGATTTGAATTCTAAATCCAGTGCTCTATTCACTACCACCAGCTGCCTGTTTTTGTATGTTAGGAAAAAGAAAAGTTATTAAAGGAGCCAAACCAAAAAAAACTTTGAAAAATTGAAACTAGGAAAATATATTGTCACTGAAATATTTGGACAGCCTTTCCTTTCCAGACTTTGAAAAAAATTTAAAAGATAAAACTGAAGGCTTCAAAGGATATTTTGAAGGTTTCAAATCTTTAAATTGTTTCATAGTGAAGAGCTGAAGACTTAAAATGTTTCATTGCAGCTATGCAGGAATTTTAATTGGTTGAAAAGTGATAGAGATAATGAATAAATAGGAGAACAAGCAGCTACTAAATGACTTTGCTTTATGTTTTAGATACATTTCTGAAAAAGATTGTTTAAAGTGAACATGCTCATATTGACTAACTTATTGAAAAGTTTAGGACTCAAATATGGAAAAATTAAAGCTGAAGAGGGAGATACAATCAGAGTTATTAAGATGGCAAAAAGTGAACAGACTCATTCACTAAATCCTGAGATACTAAAACTATGAACTCCTTCTAAAATTTGAAGGGGAAAAGGTAGTTTTCTATTAATTTGTTTTATTCAGCAAATATTTACTGAACACAAATCAGTGTACTTGACATGTTCCTTACATGTTCCTTCCTTAGTTTTAAGATAAATAAAAGAAAAGGTACTTTATTTGGTCACAGTAGCATACATGTGAAACAAATTCTGAGCAATAGTAATGGCAAGAAATGAAAACGAATTTATAAGGGAATTATATAAATGGATAAATAAGTAATTCAAAAGGATAATTGATGAAAATTAGATAAAGATGCTCTGGTTATCTCTGATCTTTTGAATGTGTCCCTTTATGTCAGTGTCAAGAACACCATGCTACACTGGACCAGAATAAACATAAACATTCTTAGTTTTTTATGTTTATTTTAGCAGTTTGTTTTAATCAAATGAATTCCTCTGTGATAAAAAATAAGTTACTTCAGATATCATTTTGATTTTTTTCCATGATGTTCTTTCTGCACTTAACTTTATCATCCAAGCTCAAATTCCTATCAGTTTTTTTTTTAGTTATCTCTGTGAATTCTATTTCAACTATCATTACCATGGTTTAGACACACATCATTTGTCCTTGGACTAGAAACATAAAGCATTAGTCAGAAGCAACCTTATGTATTATCTTAATTTAACCTTTCTCCCTCCCTCCCCCCTCTCCTTCTCTTCTTTCCTCCCTCCCTCCCTCCTTCTTTCCTCTCCTTCTTCCCTAATTTCCTTCTCCTCTTCCTCCCTCCCTCTTTCCCTTCATCCCTCCCTCTCTCCCAAGACCCACATGAGACTAGTTTGTCCCAGAAAGCTATTTATAGTGAGAATTACATCTTCTAATTAGGAAAGACCTGAAAAAAATTCAATCAAACCAGTGCAGATATGGAATCACAGCTGAAAACAGCCTTTAGGGAAGGGTAAGAATGCCAGGTTTCCCAGTTCCCATAACTGTATCCTTTCTTCCTTGCTTCACTTCCCTCACCTCAGCCTCTAGTTTCTATGCCCTAGTAGTTGCAAATTGGTTTAGTCTTTTTCTTTTATTATTGGATCAGTCCATCTCTTTCAGTGATCATGATTCCATTAATAATTAATTAGGGGGGCAGCTAGTTGATGTGGTGGATAGAGCACCAGCCCTGAAGTCAGGAGGACCTGAGTTCAAGTCTGGCCCCAGACTCTTAATACTTAATGACTTTGTGACCCTGGGCAAGTCACTTAAGCCCAAATGCCTCAGCAAAAAAATAACTAGAGAATTGGTAGCAATGTATGGCTTGGGAAAGTTGAACCATAAGGAAAACTGAGTGCTGCAGAATCCATGGTTTTGAATTGTGGTGTTGGAGAAGACTTTTGAGAGTCCCTTGGACAGCAAGGAGATTAAAATCAATCAATACTTAAAGAAATTAATTCAGATTAATCACTGAAGTTGAAGCTTAAATACCTAGACCACATAATAAGAAGACGAGACACAATGGAAAGTATCATATATTGGGAAGGGTTGAAGGTAAAAGGAGAAGACGATGGCAGAGGATGAGATGGATAGAGTCATGGAAACAATGAACATGTACTTAAATGACTTTGAGAGAGAGAGTGGAGAAGGACCTGGCTTGCTATGGTTCATGGAATCACACTGAGTCAGAAATGACTAAACTACTGAACAGCAAAAAAAGAGAAGTCAATCTTTGGATCCCACATGATAAACTCATGACAAAATGAAACAGAATTTTGAGATGGAAGAAAAGGATCTTGGAAATCATCTGTTTCAGTTTTTCTCATTTGCTTGTTGAAAGAAAGAATTGATGGAATTAGGGAGAAAGGATTTTAATAGATGATCATTTTAACTTTGGTATTTGGGTTCTGTATAGGAAGGGAGTCTGCTTCCACCTACCATACTCTCTATTGCTAGTAGCTATGTTGAGCTTCTTAGGTCTTTGCTTGAGTTGCCCAGCCATCAGTTATTAATTTTTGCTATTTGACTGATCACTTTCTACCTAGGAAATTCTGATAGCTCTCTAATCTGACAAGATGATTTAGAAAGTTGCCTGAACTAGCTGGCAGAATTTCCGAACTGGTTCTAATGGTTCAAGTTTTCTTAACTGTTTAAATTCGGTTCACACTGGTTATGCAGTTTTATATATATATATATATATATATATATATATATATATATATATATATATATATAACAGAGTGTTTGAACAAAGCTAATTATATATATATATAACAGAGTTGCTTTTCATATACATATGTCTATTTAAATATCTACTCTCTCTCTCTCTCTCTTTCTCTCTGTTTCTGTCTTTGTCTCTGTCTGTCTCTCTGTCTCTGTCTGTCCCTCTGTCTCTCTCTCTCTCTCTGTCTCTCTTGCATACACACACACACACACACATATCTAATTGTTTCCCTTCTCCAATTCCCCAGTAACCTATAAGCTTCCTATTGTCAGAAACTGCATTATTATTTATCTTTGTATATGTTGCTCCCAGCACAGTACTTTAATCATGCTGGATATTAATCAATTATTTTCTTAGATTTTTTTTCCCCATCATTAATTTATTAAGTCACAGAGAAAATAAAATTACCATTTACAGTGTGGGCTAGATGTAGTCTTGAAAAATTATCTGTAAAGCAAAATTCTCTTTATGACTTAGATTGTAAACATACAGAAAGTGTCTTCTCATCATTCAAGCTTCCTGTTCTGCTTCTCTTGCTCATTATTTCACAGCTTTTAACATTACTTACCACTCTGGTCCCACAAATGGTAATGCTAGAGGTGGACAGAATTTGTAGGTTTAAGTTAAACTAATAAAATGTGTACTTTACTTATAATTTTTGTAACTTCAAAATTACATATAATACCTCTTTTAGTATCATATTTTTGTTCCATTGGAGTCTTACTGCCTAAGGAACTGAGAACTTTTGTTTCAGAATACTGATTGATTTGTTGTAAGTCATCACTGTAAACTCCTGAGTGATATTTCTGATCATGAGAGCTGATAGTTTGTCCATTAAGAAGACCTCCTTCAGATGTGGTAGAAGATCATGCAGTAAACACAGGCTTCTGAAAGAGAACATCTGGTTTTTACAAGAAATTTGGCTTAATTTCAACAAAAATGGGCATTTGAATCCAGGAGCAGAAAGTAGTGTGTTTGAGGAAGAAAGGAACAGCTTTTGTAAATCTACTTTATTGGTAGAATTGAATCTGGTTCCAAAGACTTTGACAGTTTTGTTTGATAGCAGAGAAATGATGAAAACCACAGAAATTGCTGGAGTAGGTGAAGAAGGATGTGTCTGTTTTTTGGAATTTCATTTCCTCTGAGTCAGTAAGTACTCTTTCTTGATTTCTCTGAAAGAGTTCTCCAGTGCTTAGTGCAGTTAATTGACCACAGGAAATCATGGCCTGGAAATGGTATAAGAAAAATTTTGTTTTGGGTTAATCATATATTTATGTTGTACCTAAAGTTATAGTTGGTAGTTAGATGGATTACAGCCTTATAATTTGTATACTGGCCTTTTTTCATTACTTAAAGATTTGGTATTATTCTGTCTTGATGAGACAGAATGCTCTAGAGATTTGTAGGGGATAGCTTCTGGGGTCTCCATACTCCTAAGAAGTATAGAAAATACTCATAATAACACGGAGAAGAAGGAGTTGGAGGAAGAGATAGTGGTGGGGTACAACATTTGAGAGAAGAGAAAACTTAGTCTAGCCACTTTTCTCCAGTCTTTCCCCCCCTTTATTTTTAACCAAGCCAAAAGGTCCAGTTTCTAACATTGATTTCATTTAGATATAGAACTGATCAAAGTAGTTTATAACTAATTGCAGGGAGTATTTGGAGCCTTGTAGAAGACTTAAAAAACCCACCATTACACAAGTGGATATCGCAGTTGATGAAATGAGGAAAATGTCTTGGTTTGAGGGCTTTCTGGTCCTTCTGGCCTACTTGAGGGATCTGTGCAGTCTTCTCTCTGACCCCAAAAAATCTATCAGAGGAGGAAAATACATGCAAGCAACTTTTAGTACCATATATCCACAGGGAAATATACTTAATGTGCTGGAAACTTATGTTTACCAAAAAAACTTTGCTTTCCAGAGGTGCTCAGTAAGCACTATTTTCATTGCCAATTGAAAATATGAATTGATATATGAAGGAGTCAATCTAGAATTTATCATGGGAATAGGGGAGCTCTTCTTTGTTAAAAATAAAAGTACAAATTTGAGGTGTGCACCCCTTTCTGCCACTGCAAGAACAGGAATCAGGTTGGTTAGCCCAATGTGGAAATAGTTCCATTTTGGAAATAGGAAAAAGATTATGATTGCATTGAAGATAGATTTCAGAAGAAGGTTTTATTCATTGGAGGAGTCAATGTATGTTTGGAAGAGGATTCTCTAGACTACCTGGCCTTGAGTCCATTGAGAATGGATTTCTTTCTGTGTTGGGTCCAAGAATTCTATTAATGTTATTTTAATAGCTCTGGGACATTGAAATCATTTCCTAGTCCACTCGGCTCAAGATTATATTCCCCGTACTAGGTCTACCAAATTCTCAAATCTCTAATATTAAAAGCACATTAGTTCTCTCCCTGCTTCCCCCAATTCAGACAAGTATTATTGATTATCTCTAGCTGCTTGCTTTGCTCTGTTTTATTCAGATTACTTTTTTGGGGTTTTGGATAGCTCTGGTTATTTCCTTTATACTTTTGTGGTTCAGATTGCAAACCATTTCTGTCTCATTCTGTACAACTCTTGTCTATGTCTTCCTGAAAACCTGCAACAGACAGCATATGAGACATGCTTAGGCCCTTCTTCTGGGTCCCTAGATATTTTATAGATGCTAATGGAGGACTGAGGTTGTTCTTCTGTTATCCATGATTTGTAACATGATCAGTCCACTTTTTTTCCCAGTCATATATCTAGCATGAAAATAGCAGCTTATTTTCTTAGTAGCTTTCAAATACATATTATTATTTCTCCATCTTCAAAAAAGTTTCTCTTTAAATATATCCCTTTTTCAGCATGACCATTCTATCTCTATATATACTTTTCAAATTTTCAGAATTATATGAAATGTTCCTCTATTACTATTGTTTCTCTCAGTTGTTCTCCATGTGTCTTGACCCTCTCTGTTCATCGGAAAGAGCTTTTACTAATGGCATGAATGAGCCTAGTACAGTACTAGGAACACAGCCAACAGCTCACTGCATGCTTCCTGGCTTACTTTAACCTTCCTTTGTCAGAATGTTCATCCCATACTTCTTGTATATACCACCTTAATTTCCTTTCCTTTCTTTCATATTCAATCACTCTGTCAACGAGTATTTGTTGAACAAATACTGTACAGTTCAATTCAATTAAACAAATATTAATTGCATTCCTGCTCTGTACCAGTCACTGAGGTAGGTCCTGTAGAAGATACAAAGTCAGTGGTACTAGTAGCTGACTTTTAAAAGGCACTTAAAGTACTTTCCATTAATTATTTCATTTGATCCTTACAACTCATTGAGGTTGATAATCTAAATGTTTTTATTTTTATTTTACAGATGAGTGTCTAGTTTAAGAGAGGTTAAGCCCATGTTCTTCAATTTAACATCTAGAACTCTCCCTGTTACACCACAACTGCCTCCAAAGACAAGTAAGAGTACAGTGGGGGCAAGAATCTCAAGCCTCCCTATTCAAAATGAGCTTACAGACTCATGAATGTAACAGCATAGACTTCAGTGAACAGTGAACAAGTCAGATTGAAATAAAGTTCTCAAAGGCACAGTACAGAGAAGGAAATAGCATATAAAGTACCAATAGGAAATGCAGAGGGAATTAGAGAAGAGGGACTTTAATTAAATCAAATTACCAGATATTAATTATTCCCTGCTTATATGTGAACAATGCTAGGTTAGGTGTTGTAGAATATATAAAGAAATAGAAGATATAGTCTTGCCTTTAGAGACTTCTTGTTATTCAATCATTTCGGTTATACTCTTCATGACTCTATAGCTGTGCTCGGCAAAGATACTAGAATGGTTTGCCTTTTCCTTCTCCAGTTCATTTTACAGGTGAGAAAACTAAGGCAAACACTGTTAAGTGATTTTCCCAGGGTTGCACAGTTAGTATTTGAGGCTGAATTTGAACTTAGAAGTTGAGTCTTCCTAATTCCAGATTTAGTACTCTGTCAAATATTAATTAATAAGTAAATAAACATAAATAATGAGTAGTCACAACAATGGACACAATTAATTTCAAAATGTCTTTTACAGATATTAAGTATTATGAATTCAGAGGATAGAAAGATCACAGTGGCTTGGAAGGGCTGAGGAAGAATTGACCTAGGTCTATAAGGGCAAGATTTTTTTTTTTTTTTGGTAGAAGGGGAAGAGCTAGGGAGAGAGAAACCTTTTAGGCAAGGAGAACAACATTTGCACTTGGGTATAGAAATAATAACATAATAGACATTATCTCATTTGATTCTTATAACTCTCCTAAGAGGCTGACGGGGAAGGTATATTCATTCATATTTTATAAATAAGAACCTAAGGCTTAAAGAAAAAAAATTATCCTAGTTCTGATAGCCCTATTTAGGAACTACTCATTCTTGCCTTTCTCCCATCTTGTAGACTATAAGCGCTTGGAGGATGAGACTATTGTTTTTGTTTTTGGATGCATACTATACTCTGGATATATACTTGATAAAATTTGAATCTCCATCTTTCTTCTAGCTGTTTTTGTGAACTAGATCCTTCAATAATTGGATCTGTTTCAATTGGTTCTTTCTTAAGATAGTTTCATTCATTCTTTTGTTTCTGGTTTGAAATTGGAATATTCAGGAGAATCTCCCTCTAACTCATTTGTTGCTCAAAATTAAAAAAAAATCCAATAAAGACTGATAATTTTTTTTAATCTTCCTTAACTTTTCTACCTTACGGGCATAAATAACTAGCCTATCCAGGTCTCTCTTTTCTGGTAACAAATCCATCAGGCAACAGGTTTTCTACTGGAATTTTTAAGAGAAATTCATGGGAATACCATAACATCAACTAGTATTTTTCTCACCCATCCAATAATCAAAGAAAGTCCTTGAACCCATACTATCTGGAGAATGGAGGTACTTCAGTATTTCACTTTGGGGATACTGTTAAGGGAAGAATAAGGACACTGAATGCACATGGGACCAAGGAGAAGAGAAGAATGTTGTGGTGAGATTGAGGTTTAGAAGGAGAGGTAAGAGAATGCCCAAAACAAATTTGTAAGTTTGCTCAAGACCATGGTCATACCCCCTAAAAAGCCATTTTTTATGCTATATGCTACATCCTGTTTTTGTTGATACCAGAGATAATACAGATCAATTCAGCCCTGTATTTTACTATACAATCTTTCCCATTTAGAGTCATTAGTAGAAGAGAGAAAAAAGAAGGTAAAAAACAGAGCTAGAGAAGATAAAGATTACAGCTCACCAGGGGAGAAGCATATTAGACAACTCCTATCATAATATTTTCTTCTTATAGGTATTCTCTTTCCTATTTCTTCCTTTTCCTTTTTTGTTTTGCATAGTATTGTAGACACGAATTTCCTAGTTCAAGGGTATCATGAAGTATAACTTCACAAAAGTGAAGGACATTCAAGGACAAGCAAGACATTCTGGGAGGTTAAAGAAAACAAAAAGTTATAACATTTTGCCTAATAGTGTATAGAATTGGGGTTGTTATTTGAATTTATGGCATAGTGAATATAGTGTACTAACTATTGACCTTGGATTCCAGGCTATTTTAAGATTGTAAGTTAACAGAACTTCTGATATAAATTGGGGGAGGGAGTTTTGATACAGAAACTTTCCAATATCAGTGCAATCACAAGTGTGGACCTCCCCAATTTATATATTAAATTTATATTTCATATGGGAAATAATGTGGGTCTATGAGCTAAATTGCATATTGCCTTTAATTTTATGGGTGATTCTAAAAAAAATCCATTTACCTCCTTGTGCCTGGGTAACTAATTGTCATGGTACAGGGATAAATTATAACTCTGTGGGCAGACATTACAATTTATGCTTATAGTAGGGAAAACACAGTGCTCCCCCACATGTCTTTATTACAGGCCTTTAGTAGGCATTTAATAAGTAGTTGTCAAGGGAATGAATGAATTAATCAATGACTGAATAAAAAATATAATGGTGATAACTGTTCCATCTTTGCTTACCTCCCAGAGTTGTGAGAATAAAATGAGACAAAAAAAGAAAGTATTTTGTAAATTGTAAAGCACAACACACATGTAATCTAATTTGATGAGAGAACTCTCTGAGTTCGAATTCTGACTTCTACTTACTGACAGGGTGTTATATCACCTCTCTGTGCCTCAGTTTCCTTTCCTTAAAATAAGGTAAACTAGACTAAATGCCTCCTTTAACATCCCTCCTTCCCCTCAATTTCTCATCTCTTGTTGCCATGGGATTATGGCATCTGAATAAGAGTTACTGGTAAGGAGGGGCACCAAAAATTGAAAAGCAAAAGTTCTTAAAGTGGAGTATGTGGACCCTGGGGGTTCTTGAGACCCTTTCAGTGTCTGTGAATTAAAACTATTTCCATAATAATACTAAGACATTATTTGCCTATTAAAATACTTTTCCTTCTTTCAACTATATATCTCTATAAAGTTGGATTTTCTTCATGTACTTCAACCTAGGTAATATAATATAACAGATTAAATGGAGAAACAGATAAAAGAAACTAGCTATCTTTTATCAACTCTGACTAAAGAAATTTGCAAAAATATGCAAAACAATGACACTCACTATTTTTTGTTTTGTTTTGGAAAAGACAGTTTTTTATAAACATGTTATTTATTGACTTATTATTATTTTAAATGAACTAATGAAAGTTTTTTAATTACCTGTTTGAACTTTTGTTATAGTAAATATTGATGGATATAACCTACATAGATAAATGGATATTTGTTAGAGTGTGCATTAATTTTTAAGAAAGAGTCCTGACTCTAAAATATTTCAGCCCAGAAGCTCTGGCCTCGAAGAATTGTAAGGAGATAAATGAGTGCAGATGAAGAAAAGAGTAAGGTCTAGTGATGTAGAGCAAAAGGAAAGAGATAATAAGTAGGGAAAAATAATCAGATATGAAAATGAAGAGACAAAATAATAACACGAGGATTAGGAGTGTAGATATCTTTGATCTACTGTTGGTTTTATGGGGTGAAAATAAGTGAAATGAATCATTTCCATAGGCACAATGTTATAATGGGCAATCAAGCAAATTATTTTAGAACAAAGTATTTCATAGATTATAGACTTAGTATAGGAGGATCTTGAGAGGCCTTCTGGCTATCTATAGCATATAGCATAAAAAAGGGTTTTTAAGTGGCTATGATCATGGCCTTGGGCAAAATGGCAAATTTGTTTTGGGCACTCTCTTACATCCCCTTCTGAACCTCGATCTCTCCACAACCTTCTCTTCTCCTTGGTCCCAGATACATTCAGTATCCTTATCCTTCCCTTTATGGAATTCCCAAAGTGAAACACCTCCACCCTCTACGTTGGCTGGGGTTCAAGAACTTTCTTTGATCATTGGATGGGTGAGAAATCATCTCATTTTGCATGTGAGAATAGAATCTCAGAGAAGTGAATCTTAGATCACATAAGTAGTAAGAGTCAGGATGATTTGAAACTTGATCCTCAGATACAAATCTAGGACTCTACACTACCTTCCCTTTTTCTTTTCAACATATTGATATGAAAACCATCTCTCTCTCTCTCTCTCTCTCTCTCTCTCTCTCTCTCTCTCTCTCTCTCTCTCTCTCTCTCTCTCTCCTCTATCTCCCCCTCCCTCCCTTCCTCCTCTCTCTCCCTCCCTTTTCTCTCCCCCTCTTCTTCCTCTCTCTGTCTCTTTCTCCTAAAATTCCCCTTATATTTTTTCCTGTTCAGCACAAATCTAATTTCATATATTCTTTCTTCATGTCTATAAATGTATCTCCTGAGTCATCCCATGCCACATTTCAGACACTTTAAGGGATATTTGACTTCCCCTCCATGAGGCTTAATCAGAAGAATAACAGGGTACTCTAATATTCCTGTGTCATTAACCAAGTATTGTATAATCATCCACATATATTTGTAGGTCCTAGCTGGTAAAATCAGTATTTAGTTATATGAGTCAGAATAAATCAGCAAGAGAAGTAATTTTACCCAGCGGCACACAGCTATTTACTAGGTAAGCCAATATCAAAACATAGAGCAGATAACAACACATTACTCTATGCAGGGATAAATTGTTAAAGGAAAGAAACAAACATAAAATGCAACTAAGTTTGTAACTTTACTGTTCTTTAAAATGCAGAGGTTAAAACCTTAAAGAATAATGAAGATTCTACTTATTTGCTTTGCATTATTTGTATCGATTTTAATGCTAATTTTCTAATGTCTCATTTCACTCAAGATAAATATTCTTTAATAAATAATGAAGGATGTAGATCTCTGTTCTTTCTTCCCTAAGGGAATTTGGGAAAAAATTATAAAAATTATACAACTAAATATATAACAAGTTTTCAGTTAATATCTTTTGGTGATCCTGTTTGTAAAGTAGCATCTTCTCAAAATATATTTTTAAAGAATGAATGAATAGTCCTTTTCATTCTGATGAATTTTGGTATATTTAGGCTGGCATTCAACCTATCTTTATATTTTAGGATTTTATGGATTTGAACATTTTAAGTTTATCAGACAGAGTCATAGACTCAAATGTAAGATGCTCCCCAAGATCAAGGAAGGAAGGTCAAGAAAAGTACAGGACCAGGGAAAAGCTCTTCTCTTTGATTGAAGCAAACTATCCATTAGAGAAGGTGAAATTAAGGTGTTGCCCTAGATGTCAGGAGACATGATGTAAATTCAGCTGTAAAGTTAGAAATTGCAACATGTCAACTGAAAGGTTATCATCATGGCATCTAAAAAAATGGAGACCTGGAGGGTAAGATCATGTCTATCATTGCTTCTGTTGAATTGTTCAGGGGAAAGGGTGCCCTGACTAGCCAACATGAACATTCCTGTCTGCTTGGCAGTCTGACTGTAAATTTGTAAATTGGCATTCAGGCTTATAAGATAATCCTAACTGTATTTGGAAGTGGCAAAGCACTTTTCCTGGGGCTTGATGATGATCCCAAAGATAAACTGATGATTTTAATTCTAGATTTCACAGCAGTGGAACAAGACACTGGACTTGTGGTGACCTTGGTGAGGTGAAGCATATGTGTGGTGCCACCTAAAATGATTAGACTTCTTGATCATTGCTTCCTATATGTCATCACTCTGCAACCTTTAGAGTTTCAAAATGATAAGCTTTATTTTTCTTTCTATTTTAGTCTGTTCTTTAGGCTTCCTAAAAATTCCAAAATTGTCAGAAGTCACCTTGAATTTTTGACAGTTATCTTTCTTTTGTGGTTGTCATCATGTGGCCATGTGAATAATCAATTCACTATCTCAGTGATTCCTGGGAATTGTAGACTATTGATCTTGAGAAAAATTGAACACATGCCATCTCAAAGGTGCTTCTTTTTTCCTCTCTGAAATGTAGCAACCAAATGCTACAGACCTCATAAGTAGTTTAAGAAGTCCTGTTTCAGGGGCAGCTAGATGGCACAGTGGATAGAGGACTAGCCCTGGAGTCAGGAGGACCTAAATTCAAATCCTAGCTATGTGATCCTGGGCAAGTCACTTAACCCCAATTGCCTCAGCAAAAAAAAAAAAGTGCTATTCCACATCAAAGTTTATCAGAATAGGAATATTCTACTTAGTAAGACAACTTTCATAGGGAAGTTACATGAGACTTCTTTACTTTTCATGAACTTACATATTTTTAAATGAATTTTATTTTTTTCAATTATCAGGCATTTTTCTTTTCTTTCAATACCCCCAGTAGAAAATAATCTTATTCAAGTTAAGCAAAAGAAATTCCCAAATTGACCATTTCCAAAAATATGTTTCATCATGGATATTTAGCTTATCATTTCTCTTTCAGGAGACTGACAGCATTTTTTATCATTGGTTGTCTGGAGTCAATCACTGTATTGATGAGAGTTCTTTAAGTCTTTTAAAAATTGTTTATATTTTCAATGTTATTATAGTACAAATTTGCTTCTTGGTTCTACTCACTTCACATTTATTCAGTTCATGCAAGTCTTCCTAGGTTTACATTAAACTTTCTTCCATGATATTTATAGCACAATTATATCTATATTCTGTTACTTTCATATACCATAATTAGTTCAGCATTCCCTTATTAATGGATACTTCGTTGGTTTCCAGTTCTTTTCTATTACTAAAAGAGCTGCTATAATTTTTTTTTTGCACATATTAGACCTTTTGCTCTTTAGATCTAATCATTGGGTCATATCATTGGGTCAAAGGAGGAACTAATTTTACTTTTGAGAAACTAGTATTTAGAAAGAGACAGACAGACACACACACACAGAGACAGAGACAGAGGCAGACAGAGAGACAGAGACAGAGACACATAGAGATAATATGCTTGTTGATCCTTTAACCAGAGGAAAAATCATATTCATTGGAGATCAAATAGTACTGTTTTCTAAAATGTTTATATTACTATTCCTTATACAGCTAAGGAGCTTTTCTAAAATGATCATTTAATATCAAAATGGGAGGATATCTTGGGCAAGGTACTCCAAGGATTTGTGATTGGCCCTTTATATCAATGGCTTGTGTAAAAACATAGATGATATATTCATTATATTCATAGATGATATATGTCTAGGAGATATACCTAACAAACTGGATAATAATAAGGTTCCAAAATGATCATGAAAAGCTATATAACTTTGGGTTGAATCTGAGAAGATGATATTCAGTAAGGATAAAAAGTCTTGCATTTGGGAATAAACAATTTACAAATATAGAATGTGGAAGGCATGGCTAGACAGCAGTTTTTCTGGAAAAGGTCTGGAGGTTACTTTATGGGTTGCAAACTCAATGTAATTCAGCAGTGTGATGTGTCAAGCACCAAAGCTAATATAATCTCAGACTATATTTGAGAAGAACATAGTAATAGGAGGGTAAAAATTTTTTGCCCAGTTTGGTCTCTGTTGGAAGCTTTATTTCAATTCTGGGTACCACAGTTTAAGAATAGTATTGATAAATCAAAGCGTGATCGGAGATGAACAAATGGGATAGTGAAGGACTTTCAGTCTTTTATCATATGAAGATTTATCAAAGGAACTGAGCATGTTTAGCCTGGAGAAGAAAAGACATGGTGGAGATTGGGGAAGGATAGATTATAGCTGTGTTAAAATATGTAACAGCTGTCAAGGGGAGGAGAAATTAGATGTGTTCTATTTGGCTTCAGAAGGCAGAACTAGAAACAATATGTAGAAGCCACAAAGATGCCAATTTAAGCTTGATGTCAGGGGAAAGAACAACCAAGCCAAACAAACACTTCTTAACAATTTGAGCTGTCCCAAAGTGGAATGGATTGCTTTCAGAGGTGGTGGCTTTCCTTTCCTGGTAGATTTTATGTGTAGACAGGAAGACTGCTTGATAGCTAGATTATAATTGAGAATTCCTTTCACAGATGGCTACAGAGAGCTCTTCTGGCTTTCAAATTTTATGATTCTGTGCCTGCTGATGGTCAATACAGATATGATTAGTATAATGGAAAAAGGCTGGGAGTCCTCTGTTCTTACCCTGGCTTTACTAATAACTACGAAAATTTTGGAAAAATCTTTTCACCCTCCTGAGTCTCATTTTCCTCATCTGTAAAATGAGGGTGTTGGATTAGGTAGTTTGTTAAGCACAGAAATTCTACTCTTGGTTGCAGGGATTGAAAATTGGGGGTCTTTTTCCTGCTTAGGAAGTCCAGTTTTGCAGTTGCATTAAGGAAACCAGATGAATGGGGTGATGGAGTAGACAGGATAATTGGGGAAAGAATGTAATACTAAAAATAGCAAGGAAGACTGAGGAGAAAGACACCCAAAATGTTGTCATGGCCCTTAAGTTGGGGGTGGAGCCAGAGAATCGCATAAGAGAAGAACGGATGATGAGGTAGAGAATGTAATATGAGCTAGCAGCTGGGGTACTAGGGAAAGAATTGACTGGGAACAGCTGCAAGAATGGGGGGAGGGCAGCACTTTGGTGAGGGTTGATCAGGTTAGAAAATTCACTATTCTGGTGCTGTAGTCTCATATCACATCTAATTCAGTCAACTTCCATATTACAAAATTAGATGTATTATTTGACTAAGATGCTTCCTTTCCTCTTCCTCATGTTAACAGTGCTTTCTCTTCTTAAATTATCTTTCACTTGCCTATTTAGAGGTTATATTATCCTGCAGAATATAAGCTTTTTGAGGGCAGGGACTGATTCACCCTTTTCTTTTTATATTTCAATGCGTAATATAGTGCATTTCATATAGTAAATACTCAACTTGATGAATTAAATTGATTGGAATTGAATTGAAATGAAATCAGGCTTCTTTTTTGCCTAGCATAGAATATACAGGGAGGATTGCATTTGTATATGTCCTAATGTTGGAGGGAGAAGAGAGAATGTTTTAATTCATCCTTACTCCCTTACTACAACTTTATCCCCATTACCTTTCCAGTCTTCTTGTTTTTTAAAAACTTACTTATGTTTTTTCCTAATTACAAGTAAATTTTGATTTTTTTTCAAATGTTGATTTCCAAGTTCTCTCCCTTTGTCCCCTGCCCCCCAATTGAGAAGGCAAACACTTTTACATATGCTATATATTTGTAGTTATGCAAAACACATTTGCATGTAAGTTATTTTGTAAAAGAAAACACAAACAAAAACCCCAAGAAATATAAAGAAAAAACGTATCTTTGATATGCATTCAGGCTCTACTAACTCTTTCTCTGAAGATGGAGAGCACCTTTCATCTTAAGTCTCACAAAATTGTCTTAGATCATTATATTACTGATAATAGATGTTATTCATAGTATATCATCATATGTTGTAAGCAGAAGTGAAGAGAGGTACTTCTTTATATCTCTTCTTTGTGGTCAAGTTCATGTGTGCTTTTACAGTTCTTTGAAAGGGCATACTTCTAAATTGCTCTCCAGGATAGTTGAATTAGTATACAACTTCACCAATAATTTAATTTAATTTTCTGATATATCCTCTAACATTTGTCATTTTTCTTTTCTGATATATCAGCCAGTCTGTCACTCTTTTTTTGTAAATCTATGTGATGACTTCCTAGTTCATAACACAAATTCTAAACTCCTGTGTTTAGCATGTAAAACCTTCATTATCTGGTCTAAAACTACCAATTCGATATTACTTTCTCTTACATTTCCAATTGTTAGACGATCAAAGTTGTGCTTTTGCCCACTAATTATTAATATAAAATTTAATAAATTAGCAACTACCTTACAAGAGAAATATAGAAACCAACTTAACCAAGTTGTTATTCTTACCATCCTATTGATAGAATGATTTTGCATCATTCAATTTCAGCTGTTCTGTTGATGTTCTTTCCATGTAATTATTGTAGTCATATATATGTATACATTTTCTTTGGGGGGTTCTACTTATTCTGCTTTTCATTAGTTCATCTAAATCTTTCTTTATTTTTCGTTCATTCAGACTGATCTTTTTAATAGTGCAGTAATATTTAAAAACATTAATATACCAAAATTTGCTTAGTCATTTCTCAATCTATGAACTTGTCAGTTCTTTGCTCCCGGAAAAAAGTTTTGAAATAGTTGCGATCCATTCTTGATAAGTAGCATAGTATGGTGGGATGAGGGCTTAGGTTCAGAGCAAATTATATAATCTTGAACTCTTTTGGCATCATTTTCCCTGTTTACAGAATGGTTTAGACCAAAGCTTTGTAAACTGTATATTGTAACTCCAAATGGGACTGTATAACTGAATTTGGGGGTCATGAAATTATGATTTATTTTTAATAATTGACTTGTATATCTGTTTTATATATTTCTATATGCAAAGTTGAATCAAAATTTCTCAGGTAAAAAAGTGTTGTGAAGGGGAAAAAATTCAAGAAGCCCTGGTTTAGACAGTCTATATAGTTCATTTCAATGTTCAGTTTTTGACTTCAAACATCCCAAAATTTCCCAAATGTTTTGGTGGTTAGAGGAAGTGGGTTTGCTATTAATAAAAGTGATTCCTGTCGAAAAGATTATAAAATGTCCTCTAGGAAATGAACCTTTGGTTGTGAAAGTTTGAGTTTTTGTAGCCCCCCCCCCCCCCCTTTCTGGTGGTATTAACAGCAGTATTGAGGGCAATGATCAAGATTTTTCAGATATCTCCTAGCCAAGTATATACCCATGTATAGCACTAGTACCATGGACAGATACCCCACAGGCATTATCTTTGTCACTTAACATGTTCCAATGGAAACTCACCTCAAAATAACTGAGAAAATATAAATTGTAAAATTTTGCTTCTGTTTGTTGATTCCAAAGTCAATAAAATTTATAGAATTATTTTGGAAATAATTTTTAAATAAACAAACTAAAAGATAAGATGATTTTGGGAGTCAGATATCTGGAATTCTTTATAAGTTATAACTTCTATTAAGTTAACAAATTGCCGTGACCTAACTTTGAAATCCTGAAACTTCTTTAGTTTGTATATATGAAAGATAGCTTAAATTAATTCATAATTTCTTACAACTCTAAGTAACCAAAATTCACACAGGAATAACTCCTGTTACTATTTTGATTTTCAGAGAAACAGACAAGGTGGTGGTGGGTTATATATTGCAGCTTTATTAAACAATTTCATAAATCAACCCTAGTTCTCTAAAGTCATTAAGAAAATAAAACTGAAACATTGCATGAAATAGAAAAGAATAATTCCTTAGTGTATATGATCTGCTTCTTTTCTTTACTCAAGTAATCACTAGGGAAAGTGATATTTATGTATGTTGCTTAAATGATTGACAGTATTACAAGGTCATCATTTATTTTAAAAATGTAACAGAATGTTACAGAAAGTACAAATGTGATAAAATTGAGTGACTTGCCCATACAAAGAACAACTAGTCCAGGAAATTAACACTATTTCCTTTTTTAGAAAACACTGAATAAATAAATGAAGAAAGTATAAAATTTTTGTTATTGTGCAGCTGTTTCAGTTATGCCTACCTCTTCATGATACTGTTTGGGGTTCTCGTGGTAAATTTATTAGCATGATTTGCTATTTCCCTCTCCACCTCATTTTACAGATGAGGAAACTGAGACCAGCAAGGTTAAGTTACTTGCCCAAGATCACATAGCTTATAAGTGTCTGAAATTGGATTTAAATATAAATCAATGAGCACAGTAATCCTTCTCTAGGCAGAAAGCCATTATTCTACTAAACAAGCAAAAATCTCAAATCCTCTCTCTACCATGTACCTGGCCCAGAAGAGAATATGATATATCAGAGATACCATTAAAATTGGAAGATAGGTATTTTTCATTCAAATTTGCACATCACTTATGTGCCAATAGATAAATAATTTAATCTCCTGAATCTCAGGTTTCTTATGTTAACAATTGAGGATGTGGATGGAGAGTACTGGTAGAGTTAACAAATCTCTAAAATCTTTCCCTGTATGCACAGGGAGGCAACACCATGAAGAAGGATTTTTGGATTTGGAGTCAGAAGAACCACACTCTGCTGTTTACTATCTTTAGGAATTTGAATAAGTCACTTAAAGTTTATAAGCCTCAATTTTCTCATCTATAAAAATAAAAGGATTATATTAGATGATCTCTAAGAGGCCATTCAGGGTTAGTCCTCGGTTTAATGCCTAGTGAATAGGGAAGGAGGAGGAATCTGGGCTGCATCAAAGTGGATGCACTGTTCCAGAGACTGTAGTTTTCAACTACTACTGAAAAGACCTGGAACTTTTAGCTGACCAAAAGTTCACTATGGATCAACAGTGTGAAATGGCCACTAAAAGAAACTAATGGAATCTTATACCACATTAGTAAAACTACCAAAGTGAATGGTACCATTGTGTTCTGAATCTGGGTTGGTAGGGCCACATCTAGAGTGATATGTTCATTTCTGATATATTATAAGAAGGATCTTGATATAAAAGAACTTTCAGAGGAGAGTGGCAAAGGATGTTTACAAGTCTTGGAAATATGTCAGATGAAAAATGATTGTTAGGGTTGGAGATGAGAAAGAGAGAGGACTTTGTCTATTTTAATCTGTCATATGGAAGAGAGATTAGATCTGCTAGATCTCAAACCATGACCCTTTTCATCCAAGAGATTTTTACATTGCCTGGATCCATAGGTATATAAAATAGTCATGCAAATTAAATATTTATTTATAATAAATCATAATTTTATAAACTCTTGCATTCAATTAGATGATCCCATGTGGGCTCATGAGACAAAGTTAAGAAGCTTTGATTTGGTACTCTACATTCTATAAAATCCTAAAAAAATAAGCACCTCACTTTTACTATCGTAGAGACACATTATCTTGCAAGATATCTCTAATCATTAGGAAAGTTTTCCTTATAATAAACCTAGATCTCCTCTTTTATATCTTCCACCTATTTCTTATTATTTCACTGTCTGTGGCCAAACAAAACAAGACTCTTCTGTGTTACATATTTTCAGGTACATGAAGGCCACAGTCATTTCCCCAATAAATCTTATCTTCTATAGGATAAATATTCCCAGTGAACTAGATTTTCATAGGGCATGATCTGCAGCCTCTTCATCATCCTATTTATCCTTCCTTAAACATGATCTACTTTGTCCTTTCTGAAACGTTCTACCTAGAACTGAAGAAAAATCATAATTTTTTTTTATCAGCTCCAGTGCTTCAATTCTGGATATTTCTCCATTTTGACTTACTGTCATCTCAAACTGAAAATATCCAAAACAGTTACATCGACTTTCCCCAAACCAGTCTTATCTGCCTGATTCCTAGTCAACTTTCTGCATACATTATTCCTTCCACTAAATATCTTTTAAACTTTATATTGCTTTCGTGGGTAAACCTCTAGTAACTCATCTTTCACCTTGCAACTATTCTAACATTTGAAACCCTCCATTGTCAATCAACCTTGTTTTTCACTATTTCCAAATAGTCTTTCTTCATTCAAATGAGGCATAGTATAGTGGAAAGATTATTTGTCTCCCCCGCATTTTTTACTTATTCTTTTTTATGGCTTTACTTTTATTGTTCACTCCCCTACCAATTGTTCCCTTCTCCTGCCTTGTCATCTAACTCCTACCCAAAGACCAAGCTTTTCATATTTCAATATCAAACTTTAATCTTTTAATTAAATTACGAATTTAATTCTTCAAGAAACTGTCCTGGATTATTTCAGATTTTATCAGTCTCTTGCCTGAATTTCATGGTACCACTTTGTGCGTTACTACATCAATTGCATTGTTTCTCATTGTTTTATATGAGTTTGTACCTTGTAAACTTTTCCTGGGCAGGAACTACATTTGTAATACTTTTTATTTCCATCATGCTGAACAATGCTGGCATATAGTCCTCAATTTTTATGTCAGTTGAAGATGATCAAACATTTTAATGAGGATGAATTATTCATTCATTGATTTAAGTAAATTAGTAGCATAGAGAGAGTTCTAGAAATCTACCACCACAGATGATCCTATCTTTAAGTTTCAAGTCAATTCATCATTATTTGTCCCATTACCTGCCATGTGCCAATCACTATGTTAGCATATACTCTACCATTTCAGGATATCAAGGCACCAAGACAAGGCACCATATACAATTGCTCTATCATTGAAGTAGTTTTATACAAATTAATCGTATAGAGAAATACTATTTAGGATAGACATATAGATGTCATACTGGGTAGAATATTCTGCTTGAAGTCAAGATGACCTACATCCAAATTTTTTTCTAGACACATTAGGTATGTAACCCTGGAGAAGTAATTTATCCTCTCAGTCTTAGTTATATCATTTATAAAATAAAGGAGGGGGGAATAAACTTACTATATGCCAGGCACTGTACTAAGTACTTTACAAATATTGTCTCATTTAATCTTCACAACTGTGAAGTAAGTACAATTATTATTCCCATTTTATATTGAGTAAAGTGAGATAAATGTTAAGTGACTTGCCCAGGATACACAGCTACAGCTAGTAAGTGTCTGAGGCTAGATTCCTAGCTTGATTCCAGGCTCAAAGCTCTATCCATTGTATTATAATGTGGGACATATGGGGCAAGGAAGAAAGAAGCAAAGAGGAAATTGCTTTGATATTATATATATATATATATATATATATATATGTCTGTATATAGTACACATATACATGTATACATATACATTTATGTATATACACACATACATGTGTCTGTATTTGTGTGCATTCACACATAATTTATATGTATGACATGTATTCCTACAATTCTAACCTCCCTGGAAATAACCTCTAAATTAAAGGACAGAATTTTAAATGTTATAACTATCAAAGCAGAACTTATATACACACACATATAGGAAACATAGCCATGACTATATACACATATATGTATATATCCTATGCTATACATGTATGACTATGTATGCACATATATCTAGTCAACTTTCTGCACACATTATTCCTTTCACTAAATATCTTTTAAACTTTAGGTTACTTTCCTAGGTAAACCTCTAGTAACTCACCTTTCACCTTGCAACTATTCTAAAAATATAAATTCTACAAATACATGTGCATATTCATGTGATTCATATGGATTTCATGTATACATACATATTTATATAACATCAAATGTATATATGTGGTACTATACATTATATATATATGTGTATATATATATATATATATATATATATATATGTAGCTAAGTGGAAAGTGGATAGAGTGCCAGCCTTAGAGTTGGAAAGCCTCACTCATCTCCCCAAGTTCAAATTTGGCCTCAGATTTACTAGCTCTAGGACCCTGGACAGGTCCCTTAATCCTGTTTGCCTCAATTTTCTCATCAATAAAATGAACCCCAGGTATTACAGTATCTGTGGAGAAAATCCTAATGGAGTCACAAAGAGTCAGATATGACTGAAAAATTACTGACAACAACAAATATATGATATGTACATTATATGGATTGATTCACGATGACTGATATACCTTTTGTCTTGGATTTGCTAACATTTATGGATTAGTGCTGCTTAGTTACTTATCCAGGCAACTATTTCTTTATGGATGAGGCAATAACTAGGATCTGACCAGCACTGCCTGCCTTGTGTCAGAACTGGAATGAGCAGCACCCTGATATTTCCAAGTTTACTTTATACCAACTACAGACTGTAGTTCTGGTTTTAATACTTCAGGCTAAGAATGGTTTTTACATTTTTTTAAATATTTAAAAAATGTAAAAACCATTTTTAGTTCCCAGAGCCCTAGGCCAGATTAGTTTGCTGACCTCTGCTTGATAGTCTCTATAAAGGTGGTCTGTTGTAATGGATAGATTACTGGATTTGGAGTTAAGAGCACCAGACTTCTAATGCTACTTTTATTTAATAGCTCTGGATACACGAGTTATTCTCATTTATATTCTCTGAGTCTCAAGATTTTCTCATTTGTGCAATAAAGACAATATTTATAGTATCTACCTAAAGAATTGTTGTGAAGATGAGATGATTTATGTAAAGGGCTTTCATTTAGTCAGTCAACAATCATTTATTAAATACCCACTCTATTCCAGGCACTGTTCCAGGAGCTGGGAATACAAAGAAGGAATAAATACATTAACACATATGCCTATTTCAGTAATAGACATTCTGACAGAAGTGTTCCTGCCATCTTCTGACCTTCAATTATTTTGCTAGATCTCTAATTTTGAAAACTTTTTCTATTCCATGTATCTTGGAAATTATGAGTGTTTGGCATAGAAACAGTTTTTAAAACTATTAATTTTTATGGATCAGTGTTATGTCCTGACAATTGTCAACAACTGTTTTATTTATGATAATGGAATAATGATGATAGCAAATGATGATGATGATGATGACTATGAGAATCCTTTAATGGATTATTTTAATTTGGTGGACCTTGAGCCATAGTGTAGTTATCAGTTGCCCAAGATTATACAATCATTCTTTGGTTTGAATCTGCTTAATATCAAACACAACAAGGATTCAGTTATTTCCTTAATGTTGATTTGTTTTTTTGTTTTTGTTTTTGTTTTTTGGCTAAGATTGTGAGTAGTAGGACTAAGTTAGAAAAGTTAGAAAAGTTCCGCTGATACATTTAAATCCCTGAGTGTGTATGTGTGTGTATAATTATTTATTTATCTATCTATAGATATATATATCTGTTTATCTATTTATCTATGTACTTATCAAAGCAGATCCATGATTTCATTTCCATGGAGTAACTTCATCTTCCAAAGTAGATTGGAAGCACACAGCCCATATACGTCAGAGGAGTGACTTAAAATATTATTCATATACCCTCTTTATTCAGAGAGGCTAAGTAAACATTGGAATCAGGTTCTAAACTGGTAAAATAGGTTTGTAGACAAACTTTGTTGTATTATTTGCTCCCTGAGTGACCTTATATAAGTCAGTGCTTGTTGGGTCAGAAGAGTTGGCATATAATAGGTATTTAATAAATTCATGCTGATTGATTGAGCCTCAGTTGCCTCACCTTAAAAATGAGATAGTTAGCTGAGATTATCTCTCAGCTCCCAAACTATGATCTTGTGATTCTTAAATCTAGTGCTTGTTCTAGTATACCACATGGCCTCTGATTAAATTTAATAAAGACATTGTTTCCCCTAAATATGAATGTCAGTTTACAGCTATTTGCTACTAGATCTTGAATAGATCTTATCTGAATAGGGGAAAATGAAAGAAACTCTTGAAATGCCTTTCACACCTGAGACTAGGATTCTCTGCAATACTGTGATTTTTTTATAAACAATTGTATCTGTATCTTGAAACCTTCATAGAGAACTGAGGCGGCTATAAAGTAAATTCAGGTTTTCCAACCAAATTAAGTATAGACCAAATTATGAACTAGACAAAATTTGTCATTGATAACTTCTCTCATTCTTCCTTGAAATAACAACATAATACTTGTCTTCATTATCTTATGAAGTGGGTGTGAGGAAATTTATAAATTATAAATCCTATGTAAATGTAAATGAGCTAATATTCTCATCTTCTTATCAAAGCCTGTTCCTTCTCTGCTCTTTTCTTTAACAGGTTGATATGTGATTTCACTGGTGGAAAAAGCTCTCAGTGAGGGAGGGACTTCCTCTACTTTCTTGAAAAGTTATAGTTTTAGATAGTTTCCTAGAGCAAAAAAATATATAAAATGAACCTTTCTAGGATTCAGTTATTTCCTTAATGTTAATTTGTTTTGATTGGCAATGAATCATAAGCCAAGACAGGGCTATGTTAGAAATGTTTTATTCTGTCGGATACATTGTAATCCCTAATATACACACATATATGCATCCATATTTGTGTGTGTATATCTGTCTGTGTGCTTCCCTCTTTATCTATTTATCATGTATCGATCTATTTATAAAATCAAATCCATGATTTCATTTCCATGGAGTAACTTCCTCTTTTCTATTTAGGTGACCACAAGATTTGGAAAATGTATATTCTTAACAGGTGCTTATGTGTTCCTGGGAGATTACCACTTCCCTTTTATTCTGTAAGGAAAATAGTAGGTAGTTGCTAGTTCTTCCTTTGATCAGGCAAATTTCCCATTCTCATCATAATCCTGTAGTTTTAGGTAAAAACATTTTAAAGATCTGGAATACTGAGGCGAGTGCTTAATTCTCCCTTTCATTCTACAAGGGTAATATAGACTGGATGTTGCATTTAGCCAAGAAGGGCTCTTCGATTTCAGGTCTGCCATCTAGTGGCTACCACAAAATTTTTGTCTGTGTTTCACATTTACATTTGCATGTGTCACACCGGTTTAAAATCCACCAATGTGGACTAGCCGTCCATCCTAATCTTGAGATGGCACCCCCATACAGTGTTTGAATACAAACACAAATACAAATTTAATTAAATAAAAATTCTTTGTGAATAAAGTCTATATGCATGCTAGAGTGGGATCTCTCTAACCAGCACCAGGTAGAGGAATTAAGCATCCTTTTTGGAGAGGCTATCATTGACTAATTTAGCAGGATTCTTAAGGATGATTCAAGACATTGAGCAGATCTCAAAGCCATAAGGGCCAAGATTCAAGGACCCACCTACTGGCTGTGTGACACAGAGAAAGTCACCTAACCTAGAGAGAGATAGGTGGCAAGGTGGAGAAAGTACTAGGTCTGGGGTCAAGAAAGCCTGAGTTTTCTATCTGACCCTGATTCATTTTATCTTTTTGTGCTTTAGGAAATCATACAAAACTAAACTTTTCAAGAAGATAGAGGAAGTTTCACGCTGAGAGCTCTCTCCACCAATGAAATCACAGGTGTCAACCCTAGTCTGGCATGGCCCAACCATTCCAATAATTGTCAGCAGTCCCTCTCCACCTCTCCAATTATTTAAGTCTTCTTTTATTTATGTAAAGAGCATTTTGTATCTATAGTTATATAATTCCTATGTAAGTCAATATATGGAATCTTACATGTTTTACACATGATGCGATAATTTTAATTTGTATTTCTTTTTCACTTTTCCTCTGAGTTTATTTGGTGATGTACAGAAAAACTAATGATATTTGTTGGTTTATTTTGAATTCTATTAAATTGCTGAAGTTATAGTTTATATAGATTTCTATTTGAATTTCTAGGTTTCTCTAAGTAAATTGTAATATAATCTCAAAAAAGCAGTAATCTTGTTTATTCTTTGCCTTTGCTTATTTGGGGAGCTATTGTTGACTCTCATTGCTCTGGCTAGCTTTTCTATCACTATCATATAATAGTGGTGATGACAGATATCTTTGCTTTAACTCTGAACTTACTATAAAGACCTCTAGTGTTTCACTCTTACAGATGATACTAATTCTTGTTTTCAAATAGATATTATTTACCATATTAAAGAAAATCCCACTTATTTCTATGCATTCTAATATTTTTTTTAGCATAAAAGGATGCTATATATATATACCTATAATACCACTTAAGCAGCCTTTCCATGTGAAAATTGGACCGACCTTATTGGTTGGAGCTCACTCTCTCAGTATGGAGAACTGATGGAGGAAACCTAATCCTAATTTAGAGTAGAGTATACTTCTGGGTAATTTTAGAGGGAAATGTTTATGTCTTTAGAATAAATATCTCTATGTAAAATCCAACTGATATTAAATGGTTAAATGGAATAGGGATCTAGTCACTGTTGGCTAAAGTGACGAGAACATTCCTGGAATAGGGGCTTGAGTTTATAGCTGAACAAAAGAAACACCTTCACTTTACAATGCTGAGGGGAGGTATAGCCAGTTTGGTTCTGCTATAGTAAGTCCAAAGATGTATTCGCTATGTTACCATGTCATATTCTCTCATTCTTCTTTGCTGATATGTATTTGCAAATACACCTCTTATTTTCCCCATATAAAAGAGTCCTGAAGATACAAAAGTCATTACAAGAAATAAATTTTTTCTTTCTCTCTACCTAAAGGAATCTCATTTCCATTGAATGATTCTATTATGATATTTTAGCTGGTTGTCTTCTTAGCCATCTGCTCCTATTGCTGGGAGGCACACCTGATAATAAGATGTTTATTGGAAAGAATTTTTGTCCTTGGACTCTCTCTTATAGCTTACAGAAACTCTGGATCTCTAAATGGAAATTGGCAATAAAATAGCATTATAAAAGAGTCAGTGTAACCCTAGGGTACAACCCAAAGTCATGGGGTTTTTCCATTATAGTTTTAAAATTATGATTCATTAAAAATTTAATAACAGTTTCAATTAATATGAACAACAAAATAATAAAATCATAGAAGGATGCAGTGTGAAATAGTTGAAAGAGGTAGACTCAGAGCCAGGAAAATATCGTTTCAAATTCTTCCTCTAACACAATTCTTCCTCTCTTAGTAGTGCTTCAAACACCTTTCTAGGACTTATCTACTAACTCAGTAGATTTTAGTCTCTTTTACTGGAGGAAGTTTCCTTACTCAAAACTAGTGCTTCATATCCTAAGAAAATTACTGATCCTTCAGTAAAATATCAAATAGAAACTTTAATAAAATATTGCTTGCTTTTTTAGTTCAGTATTTTACTTTTTTTTCTTTCTGTGAATTCATAATATTTTATTTTTGTCAGTATTGTTATATAATCATAGTCATGGGTAATACTTTTGTAAATTTATACCAATGGCTTATTAACTATAGATGTATTTCTGTCAGGTATTTTAACCTTCTAGCCTCTTTTTTAATTTTAGGAACATTATTTTTTGTTGTAAGAAAATTGTTTATTTTTGTGGAATCAAATCCATTCATTTTTCTCCACAATACCATCTTTTACAAATATAATAGACAAAACATTTCTCTTCTCTATAGTTAATATATATATATATGTATTATTCCTTTTCTTTTAAAAAAAAAGTAAGAACATCAAATTTAGATGATAAAATTTGGATTTTTCTTCCATATATACAATATGTATTATATAACATATGGTATATAATATGTGGTCAATTAATTTTCTGCCGTACTTCTAACTAATTTTCCTAATATTTTTATTAGCTTATGATTCCATTCCCTAATATTTTAGAATATTGGCTTTATAAAATGTTAAGTTTTTATACACATTTATTTCCCCCCCCCCCTTAGATTTTGTATTTTTCCATTGCATTATTTTTTCTTTGTAAAAGTTTTAGTACCAGATATCTTTTGATAATTACTACTTGGTAGTATATTTTAAAAGCCTGGCAGGACAATGTCCTTTCATTGTTTTATTTCATAGTTCCCTTTGGCTTTGGTCTTATTTGTTTTTATATACATTTTGTTATTTTATTTAATGTTGTAAAGTAGCTAATTGGTATTTGGATTTATATTTTATTGAATCTGTACTTCAATTTGGAACTAATGACTAGTGTATTTGTCATATTGGTTATCTATTCATTTTTAATATTAGATCTTTGATTGTTAATTGTTTCATTTATTTCTTTAAACCTTATTTTGAAATTTTCTAACTTGGTAATGTATATCTTGATAACCTAATTAGTTTTTTTTTACTAATATGATTTACTATATCAGTTGTTTTTCTAATATTAAAACATCCTCACATTTGTTATATATTATCTTCTTGCCTGCGATGGCTGATTTAGGAGATATTCTCATAGTATTACATACATATTGTGGGTCTCAGAAGGAAAAAGGTATAAAGCCTTTTCCTTTAAATAATTTTCTTTCATTGCACATTATCAGGAAAGGAATCAAATTAAGAGACGGCAGTTTACAACAAAATGATTGAGGCTCCATTATGTCTCCATAATCAATCAGAGAATTTCCTATTTATCCCTACTGGATATTTGAATAGAATCATTAAAGATTGTCTATAAATTCTTTAGTTTCTCTAAGCCATATATGTTATATGACATTGTGATTCTCTCAGAAGCAGGATTCCCAACTTCCTTCAGAGCCACTTTGAACTTATCCTACTTTCCATTATATATTGAATAAAGGAGTTTTGAACTCTTCATTATTAGTAGTTTTTCTTTATTTCTTTTGTAAAGGCTGCAAAATTTTCTTTTTTTAAATAGTTGTTTTAATGTTAAAAATTGTTATGGTCTCATTTTCAGTGATATCTGTAAATTCATTTTCTTGTTCATCATGATTTTTCTTTTCTTCTTACATGTCATTAATGTTATTGAGATTTTTTTGATCTACAGAGTAATGTGCTAAAATGCATAGTTTTTTGGTATTACTTATGCTTGTAATATAGTGTTATTCTTTTAAGACTGATTTTTTTTGGTGAGTTGAATCCATTTACATTTAGCATTGTTAATAGTTTAATTCAGTTTACACTTTATAATTAAGTTGCTACATTTTGCTTAAATTTTGATACAAAAATATAAACTTTTAAAAAATCATTCTATTGCCAAACAAAGCTGAATGAAAGAATATTAAGCAGAATGTCTATATTATATATACTATCAACTGTGTTTCTAAAAGAAACTGTCCATTTCTTCTGCACCCATTTTTCATATAGGAACTTCATCATAAATATCATTGCTTTCTTTGCTTTCCCTCTCCTACTTATTACCCTGATTTTTCTCTTTGCTTACGTATAATTTCCTTTGCATTATTTATTCTTATTTATTTATCTCTACCATTTTTATATCAACTGTCATTAAGCAATTTAACCATTATAAACTATTACAAACATTAAAAAGTAATGGGAGATTTTGCATGAGAATAGCTACTATATCACACTCAAAAAATGTCTTTATACTATCTCATTTTACTTTTCAATTCCATGTGCCTTCACATATGCTTATTTTGTTTTTCTCCAAGAATACTTTGGGATATATTTTGCTACGTAATTGTCCATTTTGGGGGTTTTAAAACAGACTTCTTCAGTGTCTGTGGAATCTTATTCTTTAATAATAAGCTTTATTTTTATTTTTTTAATAAGAGCTTACATCTTTAATGTAAGAGCTTACATCTCAATATTTTATTTACTACTTGGGCAATTCATTTCCCTTCAAAAACCCTTCAATTCCTTTATGTGTAAAGATGCAAGATAGGAGTAGATGATTTACAAGGTCCCTTCTAACTCTAAATGCAATGATTTTATGATGTAATTTTAGGTATTTTTTATTTTTGTAAAAAAAAAAAAACCTTTACAACTCTGGGTGCTGTTTATACATGGAGTCTTTTCTCTCTGCTTGCTTGAATAATTTTTATGTCAGTGTAGTTTTAAAATTTTATAATGTTGTTACGTGGTAAGTTGAATTTTGAGTTCCTTCTTGAAATTCTGTATATCAGTCATTAAATCAGAAAACTTTTAATAAGAGCCTTTTGTGTACCAAGTAATGTGCTAAGTATTGGGTATATAAAGATAAGACCAAAATGATCTCTGCATTTAATAAAGGGACCCACATTTCATCTAGGTAAACAAACTGTACCCATAAAAGTAAGGAAAGAGAAAGATGAAACAAAAGGGAAGAAGAAACATAGAGGTAAGGGGATTAGAAAGAAAGAGGTAATGAAGGTAAAAGGGAAGAGAAGAAGGGAGATTTATTAAGGGTCAGCTGTGCTTTGCCCTTTATAAATATCTTTTCATTTTTATCCTTACCTACAAGGTAGGTGCTGTTATGATCTCCTGTTTACAGTTGTGGAAATTGGAACAGAGGGTGATTTGTCTAGGGAGACATAGATAGTAAATGTGTGAGGGCTAACAGGAACTCATGTTTTCCTCACTCCAGAGCTAGTACTCTATCCACCGTATCAAGTATATTCAGAATACATACAAAATGACTACAAAATACTTTGGTGGAGATGGAATGTTCACTAGGGAGATCAGCGAAATCATCATATAGGAATTGGCACCTGAATTAAGCTTTGAAGGAGGCTAAGAACATGAAGAACCAGTGGTGAGAAGGAAATCCAGGAAGTCATGGGTGATAGTTTGTGCATAGATAAAGGGATCAAAGATAGAATACTGTATGGTAGGAAATCAGCTAGATTCACCATCTTGTAGAGTGCATTTATGGGAGTAATGTATTAATACATCTAGGAAATTGACTCAAGATTTGAACCAGATTGTGAAAGACTTAAATCCAGAGAAATCCATATTTGAACCTAGAAGTAATGGGGAAACAACCTCTTGTGTGTAGTAATAGTACCATAGATTCATAGATTTAGAACTAGAAAGGATGGTAGAAGTAATTAAGTTCATTTTTCAAATAAAGTCCTTAAGACTCAGAAACTCTGTTTGTTCACAGAGTTGGTAAGTAATCACAGATGATATATGAAATCAGGTCTTCCTGAATTTCTCTAGCTTCATCTTCTGTAATATGTTTCTTTCCTCTGACATAGTCAGATGCTATGTTTTTTGGTAGCTAGCTGAATGAGAAATGGATTGGAGAGAAGAGAGACTAGAAGCAGGGTTGTATTTGCAGAATGTCACTTATTTTTGAGCATTTTGGCAATTTGAAATAGAATGACCATATTATTATTACTTTTTATACTTTCCAACCACCAGTAATTTTCTTATTTCTTTTTCTTAATGTCTTCCAAATCCAGTGTTTCACTTTCATCTGTATTAATTCCAACTTCCTGGCTCCTATGATCCTAATAGTGTAGAACTAATGTAGTTACAATTATGGAATTATAACTCTTAAATGGTAATTTGCTCCTTTTAGTCATTTGGCCCATTTCTCTCTCCATTTCTTAGTACTATTGACAAGGATTTTAATATTTTGATTTGTTTTCATAATCAGTAATATTTTATAGAGATATATCCTGGACCTCTGATTTCACTACCATGGGGAACTCTTTAGTGAGAAAAGATTCTTTATCAATGCAAGTAAACTCCTTCTTTTCAATGTATATAATTTTAGTGAGCTGCATAAAACATTGAAAGAGTCAGTCCTGGATCTCAAAAGCCAATATGAATCTGAGGTGGGACATTAACCTAGATCAGCTTTCCATGCTGCTAAGTATTTCCATGACGTGTTTTATTTATGGACTGTTGTAGAGTGATTCATTTGTTATTCTTTAAAACTTTCTGATTATCTGTAGATAACCAATGTTGTCATCTTCATTTCTAAATACTTGGAAAACGATTGTATAAAAGGGGTCATTAATATTACTGAAGGTAACTAAAATCAATCTCTAGTAAAACGTAGTTTTAATCATAAATTCAAGAAATTCTGTAGCAAAAACAAGTCCAAGACATTTGTCCAGCATCCTTATTATTCGGTTATGGAAACTAAAGCCCAGAAAGATCACATAGATTTCTTATTGTCAAGTATCTGAGAGTGATAGCTGAGACTGGAGTTCAGACATTCTAACCTAGTTTCTTCCACCATATTTAAACTGCCAGCTCTGGACTTTTCCTTCTCATCTTGGGCAGTGCCTCACCACTAGTGCCTCTTTTTGCCATACTTTCCTAGAAATCCATAGATGGGAGAGAAGAAAAGAAGCAAACACTTAACCTCCTTGCTCCAGGTTGGGCAGGTGAAATGAATAATCTTTACCATGCCATTTCCAACTCTGGATTTCACCTTTTTTCTTCTTGAAAATTTACTAGAATTCAGGAACACACTATAATTCCCCTCTGACCCATCTCTGCTTTCAAATATTTCTGAACTCACCTAACTCTTACCACATAGCAATTGAAAAATTGAGCTTAAAATTGTTTTTCATTCTTATTGCAACAACTTGCTGCAACCGCACATCATCCTTGGCTTAGAGAATGTACCTTGTAAATGGAATTGGCAGAACTTTGGCATCCAACCCAGAAGATAATTTGCAGAGGGAAAGCAGACTGAGATTACCAGGAGTTTATGAACTTCTCTGTTTTCTAGTTTCCTGTTTTATATACATAAACCTGTAGTTCAGACTTGCTTATACTTAAGATTTTCCATATATCAATATTTGCAAATACATGTTATATATTTACCCATAAGCAATGCACATGCTATGTCATAACTGCATGCATGTATACTGCATGTCCACGTGTGTATACCTACACATATATGTATATGTACTGTGTTATAGATCAATATGTTACAGTTATGGCCACAGAATGGTTAGCATAAATCCTAACCAAAAACAACTCCCATTTGGTTTTGTTTTTTAAAGGCATTTTTTTTTCTGGCTCCACTTTTTCAGATTATGTAATGCTTGTTTCAGGATAATGACTGCTTTCCTCTTGAAATAGAATTTAGGGAAAAAGCAACAACTCAGCATTGGCTGCTGTGGTGCGGACAAGATGAGCTAGTGAGTCTTTACCATGTTCAGTCCTTATGAAATGATTAATAACACAGTGTTTGCTTTTGACCCCAGCTAAATATGGTCCTTACCTTCTCCCCAATGATTAGAAATTCACTAACATTTTCCTCCATAACTTTTTAAAGGAGAGACAGAGAACATTTTTCTTAGTGAAAACCCTTAAGAGTAAGGGAGAAGTTGTCTTGAATTTTGGGACAGGCATTCCAGACCTTAACCGCATTTGTCTATCTTCATATATAAAAATAGGATCTTGGACATTTTTATAAGGGAGTAAAAACCTAGAGGAATGCTTTTGAAATGCAAATGTTTATTGTGAAACAAAAGTTATCTCTCCTGAAGGAAGTATATGCAAAAATCCAGGTGCACTGTATCAAAGGGTGGACAAGGTGGTAATTGTAGTAATAGGATTCTTAAGCTAGAAGGGACTCCAAAGTTTATTGTACTAACAGATAAAGCCCAGGTGGAAAGTGATTTACTTGGAGGCAATGAAAGAAGATGAAACTCAAATCCAGGTCTTCCGATCCCAAATTCAGGGCTTCTTAGTTGTACTATGCCTTGTTGGTATAGGAATGAATCAGAAATCCTGTATTTAGAAGCTGAAGAGATGAGAACTTTTTCATGCCTGGCCCTCCATTCTCATTCATCTCTTCTAGCTTCATTGGCTTTTTTAAGGTCCCACATAAAATCCCATCTTCTGCACGAAACTTTCCTAGTCTCCCTTAATGTTATTTTTTAAAAAACCTAACTGAAGCTGACTGCAATCATGAAATACAGTTTAATTGGGACATGCCTCAAATATAGAGAGTTTGTGTCCTTCTCAATATTCTGCCATTTTGAAGGAGTAATTGTGCATCACAGCTGTCTGGAGACAAGGTGTCAGGTAACGAAGTATGTGTGGGGAGGGCACTGGTAGAAAATTAGGGAGGGCATAGAAGATGGATTTTTACAGAGAAAAAGTTCCTTTATGCCCTTCCAGTGGTGGCAGTGAATAGAATAATATTTAGCCAGCATCATTTTAGTTAATTTCACTAAGCATGA
The DNA here is from genome assembly GCF_902635505.1 of Sarcophilus harrisii. NCBI lineage: Eukaryota > Metazoa > Chordata > Mammalia > Dasyuromorphia > Dasyuridae > Sarcophilus > Sarcophilus harrisii. The sequence goes on along the minus strand of NC_045426.1, from coordinate 380,353,328 downwards.
ATCAAGCATGTATTATGTTCCTGAAGAATCACCTGTTTGGTATAGTACATTTTCACTTTGTTAAAGACTAACAGGAAAAAAAAATAGTCGAGGCCTTTGCCAAGTCAAAAGTAACTTAAATTTGTTTGGAGGTTTGTTCATTCTTAAGAGAAAAAAGAGCACATAATTTTAAAAATTAAGAAAAGATAACATAAAACTATAGTAAACAAAACAATTTTTAAAAAGTAAATTTAGTTCTAAATTAAGGACAGCCAGGTAGGTATAGTTGGGCCCTGAAGAGTTAAGAAGATTCATTTTCCTCAGTTCAAATCTGGCCTCAGACAAATATTTACTAGCTATGTGACTCTGGACAAGTCACTTAACTCGGTTTGCCTCAGTTTCCTCATCTGTAAAATGAGCTGGAGAAGGAAACAATAAACCACTGTAGCATCTTTGCCAAGAAAACTCCATTGGGGTCATAAAGAGTCAGGCGCAAATGAAAATGACTGAACAAAAGTTCTAAATTATAATCTTTGAAGATTTGGGGGAAGAGTTGGGGGAAAAGGTGAAGTGCTGAAGGTAGGACACAGATGACCATCTGTTGCATATGTTCTGCTGGGAGTCCCCTGTGTTGATGGCTTGAATCAGATGGCTGCTGAGATTTCTTCTAACTGTCCAGTTTTGTGACCTGCTGATTTTATGAACAAGGGATGATGCAAGAGAAAGGAACCAAGTAGTATAAGGGTACAGAGCATGGTGGATCTGGAATCAGATGAGATCTAGAGCTGATTCTGTCTTCTGACTTCACTAATCTCAATTTCCCTATCTGTAAAGCAAGGCTAATACTAGTGCTTACCTCATCACAGTAAATATGAGGACCAAATGAGATAATGTAGCTAAAGAAATGCATAAACTTTTAATAAATGCCAGCTATTTTTAAAAGGAAGAGAAATACAAGAATCTGAGAGATATCCTCAAAGATGGGGTAAAAGTTCTAAACTTAAACTTTACACTTTTCTATTCGAAGGGATTTTGCTCTTCTTGGCCACCAGACTGTCTCCTTTATTTCTAGTCTCTGAAACAAAGTAGCATTCAAAGATCTATCATCTAAACCTTAATTACCCTTTCTCTTCTGCCCCTGGCACTGTAACCCGATGACCAATTCCAGAATCTACCCTATCTTTCCTTTATTATCCCCAAATGTTATATATTCAAGACCAAAAGAGAATATTGCTCAGGGTTTATTGCTACTGAAAAAGAATATACACAAATTAAGAAATAATGATACATTAGGGATGTTTGGGACCTAATCTGACTAACTCCATATCTAAATAAACTTCTTCAAGCTAGTTCAGCCTTTCAGTTTTTTGTACTTGGGAATCCATCTGCTATTCTGATCATTATCCTTATAATGCCATTTTCTGTAGCACAGCAACCCCTCATTATTTTGCATTTTGCCCAGTAGGGCAAATTAGATAAGCCCATTCACCATTTCAAGAGGCTTCTGCTTAGTTTCAGTCAGTGGAGATGCCTCAGTTGTTGATGGATTTGGAAATTCTTCCTACATTTCTTTCTGATCATTGGTTAACTGAACTCTTTGTCTTTTAACTCTGAGTTCTCTCCAGAGGACTTCACTTTTAGCCTTGGGAACCATTGGAGTTTATAAAGTATGGAAATGATATGGTCAGAATAGTTATATTTTAGCAAGATCAGTTTGGCTGCTGTGTGAGTAATGAACTGGAATGGAGAAAGACTTGATGCAGGGAAACCAACATGAAGAACCCTGAAATAGTTGCAGCAAGAGATGAACTGGGAAAGTGTGTGGGTAGGGGAGAAAAAGAGACTTTAGGAGACACATTATAGAGAAAAATAACTGAAGACAATCCTCTTTTCAAATGAAGAAAAAAGAGTACAGTAAGCTTACCTGTCTTTCCCAGTTATCATTTCACAGAGTATATGCCTTCTATTCCCATCTCCAACCAGCCAAAAGGAAAGAGTTAAGAGGTTAGACCTTGTCAAACCTCCATGAATGGTGGCTGATTTGTGAGTTAATCAGGTAATTAGCATGTCAAAGGTAATGCCTTAGAAACCCAAAGAGCCAGAGACAACTAAGTTGTGATAGGAACAGCTTATTTTAACTTTCTCTTCAAAATCTACTCGATAAAGATATCTCCCCTACTTCTTTGTAAAGATGGATGTCTAAAACTATGGAACATCACAATGTCTAGTACATGATAGAGAGCTTAATTAATGCTTGTTGATTTACTCTATGTTCTTAAGGTCATTTCGTTGATCAAATAACTTTTAAGTGCTACTTGTTTACTAAAAGTAATGTTGTCTTCCACCTACTCAACAAATGCCATCTCATTCCATAATACTTCCCTTAATATTCCATCATATTTCTATTACTTACCATCCTATTATTTCATTTTGTCTTCTATTTTTTTATGCCTTTTCTCACACCATCATTCATCTCAGAAGTGATCTCCTTAACATTACTCAATGATCAACTCATATCTCCCTTACAACTCTTATCTCCCTTCTCCATAGCCCCTGTGTATCTCCTCTTTTCCCAACCAAAGTGGGTTCTTCTTTCTTGCATTCTCCATTGTCCTTTGCTTGGGCTTCTTTTTATACATATCTCCCTATCCTTGTTATAAAATTTTTGTTTATATACTTTTCCCCAATTAAAAATCCTGATCCTTTTACCCCTAGAGCTTAGCACAGTGCTTAATCAGTGTTCACTGAACTTACACAAATGTTTGTGGCTACAAAAAAACTCTGAAAATGAAATGTGTTTCAGTTTCAATAAGTTTTTGACATTCAATTTTGTGATATGTCTGTCAGTCTGACTAGATTTAATTACATTGGTCAACCTAATACACAAAACATAAGTCTTGGGAGAATGTATGATTCTTGCTAGTGATCATATTCCTTAGTTTTGGCACTATTTAATCTAGATTCACTTCTTCACCATCCCAGGATTTTGAATACAAAAAATACTTCTTATTCTATTCCTCATATTATTTTTTCTACTTTCTTACTTCTTATACAATGATTTCCATTTCTACTACATTGTTATCTTGAACATCATTATTGAGCATCAAATGTAGTGGTAATATCCTAGCACTCATTTTTATTGATCTTTATGAAGCTTTTCACACTAAGGTTTATTCTCAGCTTTTAAATCTCTTTCTCTTTTCTCTCCTATAACACTGAATTTTTCCTGTATTTCTGATTGTTTTTTTTTTTCATATATTTCTCTACTTGGCTTCTTTTCTCCCTATTGCCTCTTAAATGTTAAGTAATCATCTTAGGGTCTGTTCTGGGAATCTCTTCATTCTTTTTTCTTTGTTGATCTCATTTCATAGTTTCTATTCTTATTTTTAATATATATAACTCTTGAATCTTTATATGAACCTTCTCCACTAAGTGTTTATCTCTAAACTCTCCCTTATTACCTAAGCTTAGAGGGAGGCACTTCTTTTCTAGTGCTATCCCTACTAGTTATTACAAATTTTTAGAGTTAAGATTGTTTTACCTCTAATCACTTCTGATTTTAGAGGCAGCTAATGGCTCAATGGACAGAGTACCAGACCTGGAGTCAGGAAGATCTGAATTTCAATCCATCCTCATATACTTCCTACCTGTGTGATGTTGAGCAAATCACTTGCCCTCTGATTGCCACTAGCAAACCACTAGAGTGACTTTGCCTAGAAAAACCCGTGGACAGTATTGGCATGCTATGGTCCATGGGGTCACAAAGAGTCAGACATAACTGAACAATAATAACAACAACAATAACAATTTTCTCTGTGTCTTATGTGACAATCAAGAATTTGTATTGGGAAACTGAAGGGACAGTTTCTGGGTTTTTTTTTTTTTTAACCCATTAAAGAATAGTAATATGTACCTCTCTGATTCCCTTTAAAATAATATGAAATGATTACTAATGAAGTCACAGTTGTGAGTCTAGATGGAGAGTTAAAATGAAACATATTCCTTCATTATTAGTGTGTCATGTGTCACATTTTGACTCTCTGGCAAGAAATCTCAGGGCAAATTTCTTAGAAACACTAAATGCTGACCGTAACTTGAGTTGCCTTAAGTTGACTTACCTAGCCAGGGAGAGAACTGTAATCTAAAATCTGCTAATTAGTTTTTTTCAAGTCAAATTTTGTCCTATTTCACAATTTTTTTCCCTCTCTATTCCTCCTCCACAGTTAATTTACTTACTGATCAATGAGAGATTCAAGCTTCCTCAGGAGAATAAGATGTTAGCACCACTAAATAGTTGAAAAACCTGACTATCTTCATATTTTCTATTGTATAGCAACAAACAACACTTTTAAAAAACAGCTGGTGGGAAAAGTATTTAAAAAATTCATAATAGAGAGTAATTTGCCTATCAGCAAATCCCCTTTCAAATTCTATACACAGGGCTGTTTTAGAAGTACAAGGATTTAGGTTGACTAACCAGGTGAAAGAAAAGACTTCTTTTGGTGTCAGTCCAGGTTTTCCCTTACAGTTCTCAGTTAATGTTTGATACTAAATAAAAGAAGTAAAGTGAAGTAAATAAAAGAAGAGTAAAACAGTTCATTTTATATCCAGTAGTTTTATGGATGTAAGTTATTTCTTTTTTAGTTATTTCTTTTTAAAATTTTTCTAAAGTTACATAGTTAAAAATGAATTCTTTCTCCCATTTCCATCTCTATTGATCTCCCTCTCCCTTCATTGTCTAATTTTTTCTGACTCTGTAACTGACGCTCTTGTCATTTTGATTTTTCTTTTCCCCTAAAAGCAAGAGCTTTTATTGTCTTTTTTCATTTTTGTCAGCCAGTGTGGTGCTTTTTTAAACCTCAGACTTCGGATACTTACTGTGTGTCATGTCAAACTCTTGAAGTTAAATTTCCCTTATAAATGTGTCCATGGCCCACATCATCTTTGCTGAATCCCTTTTGGGTTAGCCCACCACTACATTCTGTCCCTTGGTATCTTTCTTCCTATCCTCCTGACACCCACACCTATGTCTCTTGGAGTCTTTTTCTTTACCCTATCCTTGCCCCCATGCCTTATGGTGTTTTTCTTCCTTTTTATAGCTAATTAAGTTCTTCTAGGGAGCTAAACGCCTCAGTGGATTTAGCCTGTCAGTCAATAGCATATTCCCATCTTAAGGAGTATTTCCTTTTTTCTGGTTAATTGTGAATTCTATTAGGAAATTTGTCTTTTTCATTATTAATTGTTATAGACTCTCCCAAATCTGTTTCATATTTAACACTCTTGGTGGCTCTTGTATCTTTTCATTTTGCCTGTAATCTTTTCTCATAAATAAACTTATCTTTTGCTAGAGAGAAAGACCAATGTGAATTCTTCACATGAACAAATCCCAACATTTGGTGCCAGTTGCTCTTCTAAGTCTCATCATTTAATACTGTACCTCAAACACATCATTGAGATGATAAAAGAATTTGCCCATTTTTGTTATATATCAAAAGACAGACTTAATACCAGATGTTTCTGGCTCCAAGGATAGCTCTCTAATCCAAAGTATCAAGTTACTTCTCCTTTTTCCGGATAATTTTCTACATAATATTCAAAATTTACTAAGTTCCCTCCTTCTAGCTATGCTATCAACTATAAAATGTACATATTATTATCCCCATATTTAAATGAAGAAACTGAGATTCAGAGAGACTGTAACTTGTCTGTAGTCTGAAGCCAGTAAGTATAGGATTTAGGACTCAGACCACTAGATTAGACTTTTAGTCTAGTTTCCTTTCCAATGTACCTTATTAATTCTTTGTAGCATATTTGTTGCAGTTCTTGAAGGAAGATATTTATTTTTTGAAATTAGAATTTGGAGGAGAGTAGCATGGTCTATGATTTTTTTCATTTCTTTTCTCTTGTACAAGGTAAAAACATTTCAAAACTCTTTTAAAAATTTTTTTCAACCTTTTCCCCTTAATTTAAAGATTGATTTACCAAGCAATAAAGACAGTGTGTGGCAGCTGATTTAATAAAAACAAAATCAAACTTATTTCTTCATTCTAAATGTTAAGATTTTTTTTTTAAATCAGGCTTTATTTCTCATAAAGATTTTAGGACTAAATATTCACTCTTTTATTTCACAAAAATTGCTTTTGTATACTATCCCCAATTAATAATATAGGATAAACAATTTCAACCTACCAAAGCTATATTGGCATAAAAGTTCTGGATAAGTATATATTGATAGAGAACATTACAGCAACTTAGAATGACAAAAGTCATTAAGAATGTTGATGTCATCTCCAACCTGCATCCAAGAATCTATGCACAATATATAAACTTAATGGTCAAACACTAGATTGCTATAGTTATTGACTATTTTGTCTTGTGAACCTAACCTATTCCACTGATCAATTAGTCTATTTCTTAGCAAGTACCAAATGCTTTGATGACTGCTGCTTTATAATATAGTTTTAGATCTGATACAACTAGGCCACCTTCATATGACTTTTTTTTTCATTAGTTCCCTTGAAATTCTTGATCTTTTGTTCTTCCAGATGAATTTTGTTGTTATTTTTTCTAGGTCAGTAAAATTGGTTTTTTTTTTTTGGGGGGGGGAATTTGATTAGTATGGAACTAAATAAATAGATTAGTTTAAGTAGTTTTGCCATCTTTATTATATTTGCTCGACCTATTCAAGAGCACTTAATATTTTTCCAGCTGTTTAGATCTGACTTTTTTAATGTGGAACATGTTTTGTAGTTTTGCTCATATAGTTCTGACTTTCCCTTGGCAGATAGATTCACAAATATTTTATACTATTGACAGTTATTTTAAATGTAATTTCTCTTTGTATCTCTTGCTGTTGCATTTTGTTAGTGATGTATAAAAATGCTGATGATTTGTGTGGATTTATTTTGTATCTTGCAACTTTGCTAAAGTTGTGGATTATTTCTAATAGCTTTTTAGTAGATTCTCTGCAGTTCTTTAAGTATACCATCATATCATCTGCAAAGAGTGATAGTTTGGTTTCCTCATTACCTACTCTAATTCCTTTAATCTCTTTCTCATCTCTTATTGCCAAAGCTAGCATTTCTAATACAATATTGAGCAGTAATGGTGCTAGTGGGCAACCTTGTTTCACTCTTGATTTTATTGGGAATAGTTCCAGTTTATCCCCATTATATATGATGCTTACTAATGGTTTTAGATAGATACTACTGACTATTTTAAGGAAGAGTCCATTTATTCCTTTACTCTTTAGTGTTTTTAATAGGAATGGGTGTTGGATTTTTATCAAATGGGGGCAACCTCTTCTAAGAGTGGAAATAGTAATCCCTTTATGGCAAATGTGGCCTATTTCCACTCACCAGTTTTCCCCAGAAGATTTAACCAGTGTGGCAAAAGTCTTCTAACAACTGTCCTTTTTTCATCCCTTGTCTTCTTCCTCTAGAACTACTTTGTCTTTTTTTCCTTTGATATGTTACTACTTCTCAGAGGAAGGTAACTCTTGATAATGCATTGGATACTGCTTATATTTACTTGTGTCTCTACCCTAAGCTTTTCTTTTCATGATAATGATTATAATTATAATAATACATTTGTTTCAAAGTATTTTCTCACAAATTTCCCCAAGAGCACCTATTTTTTAAAAAAGTCAACCTTTTATTTCCTTTCATTAAAAAAATTAACAAGCTTCTAGGTCTCCCTTTTTCCCCTTTCCCCTATTACATTCAAAGAGGATGGTTTTTTTTATAGTTATTCTCCAATTGATGGACATTCCTTTAGTTTCCAAGTTTGTTTCTTTTTTGTGACTACAAGGAAGACAGGTATAAATATTTTTATACATATGGGTTCTTTGCTTTTTAAAAAATCTTTCTGGACTATAATAAACTTAGTCACCACCTGTTTTCCACAGGGTAAATGATGGTGTCTTAAAAATATATGTTAAAATTGCTGGAATAGGAAATTAAGTATGAAACTTCTAAAGGTTTTTGTTTTGTGGGGGTTTTTTTGGACAGCATGATTTTTTTCTAAGTTAGGTTTGTTGAGTTTGAATTGGCTTTTCCAGTCACATTTCATTATCTGGTATTCAATCTTTAAAAAAAAAGGAGTTGTCTTCTTTTTAGAATAGCACAGGTCTGCTCTATCTGGTTTGTTCTTTTCTATGAACTTTTTAATTGTTATTTCATCCATGGTGGAATGTCAATATTGTTCTCTTGTGAGAACTGAGACCAACACATGAAATCTGTTAAGAAATTGATTAAAAAAGGCAAATCAAAAATTTCTAGCATGCTAAGAGATGGTGTCTCTTATGATTAAAATGAAACTTCATTGCCAGTGATTTGTACAAAGGGGAAAAATGCCATAATATAACTAATGCCAGATGGAATAATTTCTGGTATAGGAATAGTTTAATGATTTATAATACATAAAACCAAAAAAGGTTTTAAAATAGCCTTTTAAAAATCATTTCTGACATGCTTTTTCGTTGAGCCAAAATATTCTTTTGCATGTTAGCGAATCCTTGAACACTGGAATTATAAAGAGCAAATCTAACTTTAGAGTTTAAGTAAAATTACTTTCATGAGTAGTTACTGAGGAAGACTCCCTCAGAAAAGGAGTATATAATTCAGTAGTAAGAGCCAACATTGTTTAAAACAGGCACATTTAAAAGGATAAAATAAATGAGTGGAAAAAAATTTACTTTGAAAAAATCAAGGCAACTGGGAATGTTATCTGTTCAAAAACAAACACCACCTTGTAATTAAAAAAGGGACTGATGATGCTTTTTAGAAAAATGAAAAACATTTGCAGAAGGTTGGGTAGGGATTTTTTTTTACATGTTCATCAGCAATAGGTTAACTTTCAAAGTTTTGTAAGAAATTTTTTTTTATATTACATAGTCAATTGTAATTCTTCTCAGAATTTAATGGTACTATTAAGTAATCTGAATAAGTTTGTCTTATCAAACAGCCATAGATATGGATATTGATGCAAGATGTTTTTAGTTTCATAAAATATTCTGGTGAGAGGGAGTTTAGTAGATTAGAGGACTAGATTTAGAATCCAATCAATTAATCGGCATTGTTTATTAAATGCCCACTTTATGTCAGGAACTGTGCCAGGCACTGTGATACTCCCCCTCCCCCCAAAAAAAAACATTCCTGCCCCTAGCAGCTAACATTCTATGTAAGGAGGAAGAGAGGGTAAGATGATATATTCATATAAGAAGACACAAAATATGTGAAAAAGTAAATATAGAGTGTTTTGAAGTTGAGAAGAATTAGCACCTGAAAGAATCAAGTAAGAGGTAATCCTTATGCGAAACTTTGAAGAAAACTCAGGCTTCTCAGTGAAAAGGAAGGAAGACACTTTATTTAGTCCCCATTATGTGCTAGGAACTGTGCTAAGTACTTTTCAAATATTGTTTTATTTGTCCCTCATGATGATCCTAGGATGTGGATGGTATCACCATTATTTTACAAGTAAGGAAATTGAGGTAGCCAAAAGTTAAAGTGCCTTGTCCAGTTGAACTGAAGTTTGCCTTCAAAAACACATTTTTAGAAGAAATTTCAAAATCAGAAATAGCATATTAAAGTTAGTAGAGAATTAAGGAATGTCAATGGAAAAGGGAATAGGCCTTGGACATAAAATAAAGGGATTTTAGAGTATTTAAAAAATCATTAAATTTTTTTTATTGAAATGAAATTGGATATTTTCTTAAACATGACAAACATTTGATAAATCTTTGTTAAGTTTAACTGTGTGAGTAAATGAAAATCATGGTTTAGAAAGATTTTCACATCAATAAAAACTTATTACTTTGCTTGAACCTCCATTAACCAAAGCATTTAGTCATACTACCCTACATCTTTTTTTGAGATAGATTCAGCATTCAGATTAAAATAGTTATTCTTGTATTCTTTTTACTTTCAGTTCATAGGAAAAAAAATCACTCTTTCTTATATTTTTTCAGGGACTTGCATTTTGTTTGTGAGTTCTTTGTCCAGGCTGTCATAAAAATGAATAGCTATCCTAATTAATACCTATTTTAACGAGACACTGGCACTGAGCATATGAAGAATCAGGGACAGATTTGTTTAAGTGTGTCCACCTTTTCATTTCTTCAGGAGAAATAAATGAATGTTATATTTAGGGCAATTAACCCATTTATTAAAATAGTGAATTTGCTTTTTTGAAAAACAGTTCCCTAAATTGTCCAGTTAGGAGAAGGCATTCATACCTTCATGTGCTGCTGATATTTCCATAAAGCTCTGACTTGTTCTTGGCAGAGAAATAAGAAGAATAAGGATACTGAGGAAAATGGAGACATTAATTAATAAAGGATTGTGAACCACCCTTTAATATGGAAGTTTAGTGACACAATTAAAAAGTACAAGTCTTAGAGGTAGGAATACTTGAGTTCAAATTTTGTTACAGATACTTTCTAACTTAATGACAGTCTCAGTTTTACATTTTGTAAAATGGGGATGATAATAATAATATCAGCCTTTCCAGGGTTGTTGTAAGGATTAAATGAGAAACACATGTAAAGCACTTTGCAAGCCTTAAAGCACTATTAGTATTAGTATTTAAATACTAATTACTGCTATTATTATCTTTAATAGTAGTAGTAATAGCAGTAGTAGTAGTAATAGTACCTGCTTACCAAATAAAGCCAATCCAGAGAGAAATTTTGACTGATCCCCAAAGTATATTATAAGCAGTCACCCCAAATTGAACATATTTCCTGAAAATACTTGTAGCATAACTTAGAAAGAAATGGAGGAAAGTTTGGCTTCTCTTTGAATGTCATCTGTTGGACACAGTGCCCCATATTTTCATGTGAATGATTTGTGGCTTGTGGACTTCATTGGTAAAGCATTCTCATTTAGTGGTGATGGTGCTGGCAAAGACTTCTTGTCCTGAATTTGAGTGGTCAAGTTAGGGGAGAAATCATAAGCTCAGGGAACTAGAGCAATCTATTGTAGGTCAATCTAGCAGAGAGATAACTGTCTAGTTTTTCTCTCTGTCTAGCTTCAGAAATTTAATAGCAGTTAAGGTATTTTCTAGATTGCTTTCAAAGGGTCATTTTTGTCTTTGATTCATTGATATTTGATGGTAAATGAGCTTTATTCACATGGAAAGGTCATGATGTCTTGTGAGCCTCTTTTATGCTTTGTTTTTAGGCATTAGTCATTCTCACCATTGTTGAATCACTTACTCTTAACCAAGATCATAACTATTCAAGAAGCATGCACTGAATGTTCAAAACTTTGTTTTGGGCTTATACTGAAGTTCTGATACATGGTTTCTACCTTCAAGAAGTTTTATAATTTAGTTGAACTCAGGTTTTCCATTAACTCTCCATGCTATATTACAAAGAAGTTCTAGCTACAAGGGAAAATTATTTTTTCTGTATTATTCTGAATCATTCGACTTTTTAAATACTGAAGGAATTACCAATTAGAAGGAGTGAGATGGGACTACAATTAGGGAACACTTGTAGGAGGAAATTTTTGAGCTTAGTTATCAACAGTAATGGATATAGATCTTGAATTTATTTGGGCCTTTGATCTTTGACTTTCATTTTTTTTTCTTAATTTGAAAAATTAAGGAGATGAATAAGGGAATAAAGATTGCTTCTGATAGAGGAATAAGTTTTGAGTGAGGGATTTGGGTAAGAATTCTACTACCTGGCTCACAGGGAAGCTAGGTGGAAAGATGGATAAGGAACCATTCCTGGAATTAGGGAGGCTCATTCTGAGTTCAGATCTTGCCTCATCATTCTGAGTTCAGATCTGGCCTCAAACACTAACTAGCAAATCACTTAATTTCAGTTTCCTCAGTTGTAAAATGAGGATATTAATAGCACCTAACTCTCAGGGTTATCGTGAACATCAAATGAAGTAATATCTGTTTTGGAATTAATCGTTGTTTAAATGTTTGGTAGAATTCACTTGTAAATCCATCTGGCCCTGGAGATTTCTTCTTAGGGAGTTGACTAATAGCTTGTTCAATTACTTTTTTTCCTAAAATGGGACTATTTCAGTAATTTATTTTCTCCTTTGTTAATTTAGGCAATCCATATTTTTGTAAATATTCATCCATTTCAATTAGATTATCAGATTTATTGGCATACAATTAGTTAAAATAGCTTCTAATTATTGTTCTAATTTCCTCTTCATTGGTGGAAAGTTCACCCCTTTCATTTTTGATACTAACAAATTGATTTTCTTCTTTCCTTTTTCTAATCAAATTAACTAAAGGTTTTTCTAACTCTTAGTTTTGTTGATTAGTTCAATTGTTTTCTTACTTTCAATTTTATTAGCCTCCCCTTTTATTTTTAGAATTTCAAATTTAATTTTTAATTGGTGGTTTTAATTTGTTTTTTCCTAGCTTTTTTAGTTGCATGCCCAATTCATTGATCTTCTCTTTCTCGGTTTTATTCAAATAAGCATCTAGAGATATAAGATTTCCCCTAAGAACTGCTTTGACTACATCCCATAAATGTTGGTATGTTATCTCCTTATTGTCTTTCTCCTGGATGAAATTACCAATTATTTCTATGATTTGTTGTTTTATCCACTCATTTTTTAGGATTAGATAATTTAGTTTCCAATCAACTTTTGGTCTCTTTTTCCCTGATCCTTCATTACATAATTTTTGTTGCATCATGATCTGAAAAAAATGAATTTATTTCTTCTTCCTTTCTGTATTTGATTTTGAGAGGTTATGCCCTAATATGTGGTCAGTTTTTGTGTAGGTTCTATGTATCACCAAGAAAAAAAATATATATTCCTTTCTCTCCCCATTCAATTTTCTCTAACTTATCTAACTTCTAAAATTCTATTTACTTCCTTCACTTCTTTCTTTTTTATTTTATGGTTCCATTTATCTACTTCTGATAGAGTGAGGTTGAGATCCCCACTAGTATAGTTTTGCTGTCTATTTTTTCTTATAGCCCTCTTAACTCTTTCTCTAGGAATTTGGATGCTACACCACTTGTTGCATACATGTTTAATATTGATATTACTCCATTTTCTATAGTATCCTTTAGTAAAATGTAGTTTCCTTCTTTATCTCTTTTAATTACGTCTATTTTACTTTTGCTTGATCTTAGATCAGGCTCGCTATCCCTGACATTTTTACTTTACCTGAAGCATAATAGATTCTGCTCCAGCTTTTTATGAAGTAATATTTGTAAAGCATTTATCACAGTGGCTGGCACATAGTAGGCACTTGATAAATATTAATTAATTGATTAATTGAACAATTAATCTGAATAATGTTGAGGGCAGGTTCCTTCTAACATCCTTATACCCCAAGATCAGGATTGGTTCCAGGGAACAGATCATAGTGAAACTGATAGGTGGGGGCTCAGTTAATTCCCAAATCAGAATTAGTGGATACAGGCAGAAAACTTGACAGATCACTACAGCACACTGGTACCCCCATTGGGCTAATCCTTCCCTTTAAACCTTTTGCTCATGTTATTTTCCAATTCTCCCCACTATTTCTTTCCAAGCCCATATTCTTTCTTGATGCATTCCTTCACTATAGCAAGTCACACTGATCTCTCCCTTGTCTAGACCCCTATTTCCCTCCTTCTTCCACCATGTCTGACATCCAGATTCTGACTTCATTGGTGTTTCCCTTAATTTTTCCATTTTAGAGACTGCTTCTGTTTTAGAACTTGCCTGTCTGATAGTTACATCTGTACTCTCTTCTTGACTTTCCAAATTCTATTACTGCCTAATGAGATGGCACCAAAATCTTGGGGCTCAAAGCTAGAGTGGGAGACTTCAGCCTCTCACAGCTATCACAGTTTCTCAAATTGAAATGAAAGCTCTCTTCTCCAGGGTCTTCCAAATGTCTATTTTCCACTGGCCATTCAAAATGATCCGCAGTCTATTCTTTCTTGATTTCTCTTTCATTCATCCACTCAAACTCAAGTATCCAATCACTCCAGGTCACGCACATTTCCACACTGAATCCTGCTACATTATTTCTCTGTCATTCCTGATTCTACTGATAACCCTCTGTACTTTTTCATCCAAGAGCAAGATAATACCTAAAATGATCAAGAACATGTCTTAATGTTTATATTGGGAATATATATATATTCCCATTAGAATGGGAGCAGTAATTAGCAAATGAGGACAGCTGAACAAACACAATGTCTTCAATCCACACAGCTGTCTGCTTCTCCCCCTGGGGTTGTCAAATCTAACACGAGTGTACATATGGTTAATACCACATAACCTAACACTTAATTATATTCACAACCACATCTGTTATCACATCCCATTTCAAGCACACTTAACTGAACTTGAACATCCTTCATCTTGTACAGGGTATTTCCATTTTTATCCAGATAGCTTGTTTTGACTCTTCTGTTTGGCTTCTGGTGGTCCCATGAGATCCAGATTGTTAATTGGGGATTTCATCTATTGTTTGATATGTTTGTTATGTACTTTTCTATTATCTTTTCACATGATTTGTTTTTGTTTAGTTGTTTTAAAGTTGTGTCCGACTATCCATGACCCCACTTAGGGTTTTCTTGGCAAAGATACTGGAGTGGTTTGCATTTTACAGATAAGTAAACTGAGGCAAACTGGGTTGAGTGAATTGCCCATGATCATACAGCTAGCAAATATCTGGGGCCAGATTTGCATTCCTGACACCAGTCCTGTTATTTTATCCACTACACATCTAGCTGTTCTTTTTTATGTGATAGACTGACCCTAATCAATTTACTGTTTCTGTTTTGCAAAGTTCCTCTTTTGTCATTCCTCAGAGAGGTTTTGTGCATATATTTTTTTATTAGAGAATGAACTTAATTCTTCACATTTTATTGAGATTCCTCTCTAAACTGATTAATTTAATTTTCTGTAGTTTTTAATTATGTATTTTTATATTGTTCTGCAATTGTGTTTATCTTTACTTTTTACATAAGACCTTAGAAGGCAGGTACCAAGTTCGTCTTATACATCTCTTGTGGACCTGATAATGGCTACTTAGCAAAGTAATAGGAAATACCCTTGTAAATTAAATGATTAATGTAGAGCATGAAGGAAAAAAATCATCAAAATAGAGACTGAGAAAATAATGGTTTAAAGAACATAATGGATAAATTGAGAAGAGATTCTTATTTGAGGGGGAAAATGAACATTTTTTATTTTAAGTATTTGGAAATATATATGTGTGTGAGAGAGAGAGACAGACAGAGAGAGAAAGAGAGAGAGGGAGAGACAGAGAGACAAAGACAGAGAGAGACAGAGAGAGAGAGAGAGAGAGAGAGAGAGAGAGAGAGAGAGAGAGAGAGAGAGAGAGAGAGAGAGAGGTCAGAGTGATGCTTATCTGGGAGTTATTAATGGTAGTTGAAAGCTTGAAAGTGAGTGATATGATTAAATGTTTTATCTCTTTATCCCATCCTTAATTATGAATAATTTGAATTTCTATATGTTATTAGAAGGCTAAAATATATGTCCTTTCACAGTTCTAATTACTTTTACACTATAAATTCTTATGATGAACCCAAAACATCAGTGTGCCTTAATTATCCATTTAGGCAGTGAAATTGATGTTATTTTTTATATTGTTTATTTCAGAAAAGCTGTATAACTCTAGTGGACGAGAGTTAAGACGGGCTCTGTTCTCCTTGAAGCAGATATTTCAGGTAAAAAAGATTTGACTTAATTAATTTTCTATTGGAGAATGCTAAATTGTGTTAATTGTATTGCCTGAAAAAAAATGTAGAAATATTTTTACTTCATTCTAGGAAAAAATAGGAAAACCTGCCTATAATTTAGTATAGAAATGCTATGCGAAACTCAATGTCAGTAATGAATTTTTACCATCTGTTGTTATAGAGACAAGGTTAAATCTTCCCTGTTCTCCTGTGCTTAGAGCAAATATTTTTGGCAGAAGGTCAAGTTCACCTAGAAAGACATAGTCTTATACCAGTATGTGTCCTCACTCTTTATTTGGGGATCTAGTTTTTCTGAAGACATCGAATAGATGATTTGGAAAAATAATGAAAAATTCTGATAGAACATTGTGCCCCTCCACTATTTAATCAGGCCCCTTTACTCTGACCACCATATTCTATTGTTCCAAAACTTTCAGTGGCTCCATCTTGCCTAAAAAGTCCAGAATCCTTAATTTGTCAATCAAGCCTATGTATTGTGTTGGCACAACCCACATTTCAGCCTTATTTCATATTATTTTTCTACATATATTCTCTTCTTCAGCCAAAAAATCCCTTCTTTCTCGTCTCTTCTCATGCTTTTTACCTATGCTAGTAAAAATCCTGTAACAGACTTGAAAAAGAAGTATTCTGGTCAGGTAGCAAGTATAAGATATAACTACTGATTAACTTCAGTGCTTCATTGGTATTCATATAGCATCATGAGTTAAAGGAGACCTCTGGAATAGTGATTATTTAAGAGCAAAGGGCAAAAAGTCATATAGGCTGAAAAAGTGTGAATAAGGTACAATATGCACTGTCAGAGGAAGTGCCCAGAGTGCTAAGATCACAGATCCCTTAATGTTATTTGTAGAGCAACACAAATAACATGTCCTTCATGAATCCTTTCCACACACAACTAATTGGATATATATATATATATATATATATATATATATATATATATATATATTTCCTCATTTGAAATCCCATAGCTTTTTATTATTTCACCATTAGAATGTGAACTCCTTGAGAACAGGGACTATTTTGCATTCTATTTGTATCCTTAATATCTAACAGAGTGCTTTGCACATAATAAGCATGTAGTAAATGCTTTTTCATTCATGCATTCACTCATACTAATGGCTCTTCTTTTGTTATGTTTTGTGGTATAATTTTTTTTTGTGATTTGTTTTATCCTAACAGTTATTTTAAAAAGCTAACTATGATCAGGGGGTGATGTCTTACTCATCTTTTTTACCCCAGCAATTTCCATTAGCATAGTACCCTTCTCATACATACTTTAGTACCCAGGAAATTTTCTAAGGTTACGTTTCAAAATAATTCTAAATCTGCATTGGTGGAATTTCCTTACCCAAAATTCCCTTCACCAATGAAATCACAAGTAACAAAAAATGTGTATACAATCAAGCCCCAGATCATTGCAAAGAATACCCAAGAAGTTTCACAATAATGCAAACTTTTAATTCTAACTATTCAGATGGAAAATACCAACTGGATGAAGAATATCTATTATATAGACAAAAATAACAATTGAATAGAACCATAAAAATCAGTCCAGCAGAACACTTGGTACAGGCAATATGAATGGACAATAAAGTGGGCCTGGAATTAACTAAGGGAAAGAGAGAAGGTTGAATTATTTTGAAAAAATTATAGTGATTTTATTGACACTGGACTTCTTGCTGAAACAAAGGACTTCAATATTCTTCAATAATCTCATAAAGATTTGAGCCATGGAATAGCACATACCAAAAAATTAAAATTATAGATCACCAGAAGGAGGATGAGAAGATCAATTATAGGCATGAGTATACTGCAACATATTAATAATGAAGACTTGAGCAGGAAAAGGACCACAAAAGTTACTTGAAAAGAAGTAATCTGGTTAAATAACAAGTATAAGAGATAACTACTGATTACCTTCAGTGCTCCACTGGTATCTACACAACATCCTTCATTAGAAGAATCAAATTATAATCTTAGAAAGCTTACCAGGCACTAAGGAGTTAAATAATTTATTCAGAGACATTATTCGAGCACAGGTCTTCCTAACTCTGAGGACAATATGGCATGCTATTTCTATACTTATTAATTTGGTTTAAATATTTTATAGTTCATTTGAAAACTTAAACAACTTTAATAAAAATATTTTTATCTTTCCAGTATTCTTAAAAAATTCGGGATGGGCTAATATTGTCATCCATACATAAAAGTCAGATTAACCACTGATATTCATTGAGTTAAAGAGATCTACTAATGTCAAGTTTTCTCATTTCTAAGCCAGAACCACCTCAGATTATAACCAAAATAATTTATTGACATCAGTGAGGTACTATAAAACATGAATTTACCTATGTAGTATAGGTTTGTTTTTTTCACAAATATTCCTCTTAACAATTGGTAAAAAATGTGTATAATGCCAATTTTGATGATTAGATGGATATATTACATGAGAGCACCAGTCATTTGCTTTTGTACAATGAAGCCATGTGTGATTTGACATTTTAGTTAAGGCAATAAACATTTGTTATATGCTTGGAAAAACTTTCTGACTAGACATGAGCTCATCTAAAATGTTCATTTTTAACATATGGTAGTGGAAAGGGATATGAATGGAGAGAAAATTATTTTTTATTTCCTTTTTACTTATGGGTGTAAAGTAATTTTCCAAAAATTCATGATATCTTCCCATTTTCTCTTTCTCCCAAAGCCATGATTATCTCAAATGACTGAATTAAGCACATATGTCTTTCGTTACTTGTAGGGCACTGCACATAACTTTTTCCCCCCACCTGAATAACATATTAGAGCTTTCCCTATGGTTTCTTGGTTCAAGAGGTGACGTCGTTAGTGTCTACCCAAATTTAGCCCTACTCCTTCATCCATGTAATTTCAAAAATATTATAGACTTCAAATAAAAGCTTAGGTCCATATAGGGCCAGAAGAATTAGGCTAGTCATTTCAAATTATTTTTTCCCTTTTGGAGATAAACCATAGTTACTGACTATTCCTTTAACACCAACCTTCCATTATCCCATTAGGAGTTCTAGTATTTACATCACTGAGGTTTTTATTTTTGCTTTGTTCTTATAATTTTGGCCAAATACCTCAATCTTATCCTGTACATATTTAAATCTGAGTTGTGGCTTTATACAGGAAATGTACAGAAACATAAAGGAAGAATCTTAAAAGTGTAAATTTAGAGTGGAAGGGAACATTGAAATTTAGTTCAATAGCCTCATTTTATTTGTCATTAATATCATGATCATCATCACTAAAATACTGATTCTCCTTATCCAGGCAAGAAGTTCAAGGGTACTCACAGAATGCTTCTGATAAATAAAGGAGCTTTGACCTACTTCATTTAAAACTTGGGCTGTTTTGCCCCTTCTTAGGCAATTAGGAGTGAGAGATTCACCATATTGATGATAGACAGTATAGTGACTCTTTTGCAAAGACTACTGCAGTTTGATTTCCCCTATGGAAGAAATTTTTCCATCCTCAATCTCTTTGGTAGTTGGGATTATAGATGGGCATCACTTGTAATGCAGATATCCTAGAAAAAACTGACATCCTGCCCTCCTGCCCCAGAAGTAGTGTAATTTTCATGATGGCACAGATGGTAAATGGCAAAACACATATTTGAAACTAGATCCTCTGTTATAAATGTATAACTTTTATCAAATTGCTTGCTTTCTGATTTGAGGGTAGAAGAGAGAGAGGGCAGGAGAGAATTTGGAACTCAGATTTGTAAAAAAGAAAAATAAAGAAGGTTAAATTGTTTTTATATGTAATTGGGAAAAATAAAGTTTTAAAGTTCAGTAAAAAAGAAACTAGGTCATCTGACTCCAAACTGAGCTCTCTTTATTATCTGACACTGAAATTCTTTTTCTTATAGTTGGCTATAAGTCACATAATCAAACAGACAAGCCTATCTTTATGTGCGCTCAGAATAAATAGCTATCCAGAAACATCTGCCACAATAGCCAAAGCAACATTTTCATACATATTCTTTGTTAAAGCAAAGTTTCTAGAAGCCCATTGTTAAACTGTGCATACATTTCTAGAGAAGGGGTGGTGGACCCCCTCCATTTAACATGGCTTACCATCAGATTAGCTAACATTTGCTCTAAAAATGAGAAAGGCCTTGGATAAACAGAACAAAAGATCTGATTTGTTGAAAAGGGAGAAGAGGATTCCCAAAATCTGAGGCTCCAATGGAGGACAGAACACGGTGAGGTGATCCATTAGACACTTTGTGTGTAGGAGAACAGGAGAACCTCTTTGTCTCCAAGTCAGTTTAATGCCCTCATCTAAACTTTCCTCAAGTATGAAATGAAGGGAATGGGCTTTTTCTTGTGGTGGCTAAGAATTGGCGGTAGTATATGATTGTAATGAATATTATTGTGCTATAAGAAATAACGAGCAAGATGATTTCAGAAAAAAACTGGAAAGACATACATGAACATAACCAGTAGAACACTGTATATAGTAATAGAAATTTTGTTGAAGAAGTATGAAGAATTTTGTTATTCTCAACAATCCAATAATTCAAGACAATTCCAAAGGATTAATGATGAAGTGTACTCTCTACCTCCGAATATTGATTGAATACAGACTAAAGCATGCTATTTCCCACTTTATATCTTTCATTTTTTTTCTTTTTTTTGAGTCATCATATATAAAATGACCAATATGAAAATTTTTCACATAATTGCACATGTATAACCTGTTCTCTGATTGCTTACTGTCTCAGGGAAGCAAGAGAGAAAGGAGGAAGGGATAGAAACAAAACTTTAAATAAAAATGTTTTTTGAAATTGTGATTCTCAGAATTGATAATGATACTTCAGATATAGTCAAACTAGGCAGCAGAATAGGGTGTCAACTCTCTTGTTTCTGACATTATTCTCTCTCTTCCCTCTTCCTCATATCCATATATGCATGTTGAGATTACAAACTACTTGTGAAAACTGGGGCAAAATTTGCTTCTTTTTACTTTTACAGAAAACATTTTCCACAATTCCCCAGTTCATCTATATCATCTCATAAGTTCTTACCCTAGATCAGTATAAAATTTTTCTGGGCCAGCACATGACCTCGTTCAGAGCTGCTAGATGATCTTTTATTATCTCTTTACCTATTTGAGGCTCCAATTCCCTCTTAGTCATGCATGAATTATTCTTCTTAGGCTAAAGATAATTTTATTTGATAGAAACTATGGAAGCAAAATTATAATTACATTGTTTTTTTTTCTTTTATCAGTTGTCTCTTAAGACTATCAAATCTACCCTAAATATTGGGTAAAGTCTAGTCCTTATTGTTATTCTTGTGTCCTTATAATATTATTTAGAAGCTTAAGATAATTTTTGCATTTAGCTTTCCTGATAATATTTTTAGAGATTTATGCCACTCTTTAAAAAATATATAGACCTGGATTATGTGTCTCTCCATCCAATTTCTGTATATGACCTAAGAAAATCTGCATCAAGCAACTCCTTTCACCACCACGTTGTTCTTAACAAATTTCTCTCCCTTTTATTCTTCTTCGGGATTATTAATTTATTATTCCATGTCAGAACTTTGAATATTAAAATTCCTATTGAGCTGTCTTTTTTATTCATTTTAGGGCTATCATATCACAGAATCTCAGGATTAGAACAAATCTGCAATATAATAATAACCTTCATACTCACATCCAAGGCATGAATGTATGAATGCACTTTAAAGCATCTTCAATAAATTTATCTCTTGTTTAAATGGAATGGATGCAATCAGTAAATATAACTAAGTAGCAGAATTATTGGGTGTGGAGAACATAATAGAAAATAAATATCTGAGTCTGGAAAGTGGGAAAAATTCCAACTTTGCTGTCTTTGTCTTTCTCCTTCAGCTTTTTAAAGTGACCAAGCTTATCATTTCTCCTTGTATTTTGGAGAGTAAATATTGAAATAGATTGTGGAAAGAGATCTTTTTTGGAGAGCTATAAAAATGGAATAAATGATCAACTATTGCTATGTTCAGTTTCATATACATATATATATATATTCTATATATTTCTATAGTTTCTGATCAGTGATAGAGAGATATGCAATTACATAAGAGTATTTCCATACATATCTTCCATTTTCTAACCTGGGACTGTTCCCAAAAGTATTTCCCAAATTATATGTATGTAGTATCATAGAGGCAACTAGTTCTTTGTAGTAGGCAAAGGATGAAGAGTCAAGGAAGAGAACTTTTGATCCACAAAGCAGATGGAAATTATTTACCTGGTTTAGGGGAAGAGTAGACAAAAGGTGGGGCAGCTGGCTGATGGATTGCTTGTTTGTCCTTCTTCTGGAAGAGGTTCAATGATACCACAAGGATCAAAGTGGCACAATGGATAGAGTGCCAGGACTGGAATGAGGGGAACCTTAGTTCAAATATTATTTCAGATGCTTAGTAGCTGTATGATCCTGGACAAGTCACTTAATCTTGTTTGCATGAGTTTCCTCATTTGTAAAATGAATTGGAGAAAGAAATGGCAAACCATTCTACTACCTTTGCCAAGAAAATTCCAAATGAGGTCACAAAGCGTGGGTTACAATTGAAATGACTGAAAAACAAAGATGAGGTGAGGGACTGAGTTGAAAAGCTAATATTTAAGATTATAGAAGCTAACTCAACTTCACTACTTGGAAAGTCCTGTAGCCCTCATTGTTTTATTTATTGAGCAATTAATTATGGAGTCCTTTGTGACATCGCTTCTGTTGAAAAGTTGAAATGTTATATTGCTCTTAGTTTTTACCCTTTCATGGTTGTCTTCCTTTCTCCCCCAGTTAAATATTAAACTACTTAAAGGCCAAGATTATGTCTTATTCTTCTTCAGATATGCTCTGGCACCTGGGTCAGCGTTCAACAAATATTTATGGATATTATAATCAGAAAAGTCCTTAAATTAAAAAAAAGTATTTCTAGATAGTTGTCATTCCACCAAGGAGATTTCTACTGTGAGAATAGATTTATTATAAAATTAATACCTGAATGTTCAGATCAAATTGGTTTGAAAAATAAAAATACAAAGGTGCAGTCATATATATTGTCAATGAATTAGAGTTATACAACTGAAGACAATTCCAATGAACATAATAAGGCCTCTAAATTAAGTTTTAGGACAAAATTCATTATAGTGAATACATTACTAACCATTTATGATCACTGTTATGTGCAGTGTGCAGAATCTGCAGAGACCAGCCTCATACCAAGTTTTCTGTAGTGAATTGGCAAATTAGAGGAAATACTTTGAAGCCAGTAAAAAAGGAAGTTTTCTACCTTTCCTTAAGCAAGTTTTTGTATTGATAGTAGTGCTCGTGTGTGTGTATGTGTGTGTGTATATGCATGTGCATGTGCACGTGTGTTTTATAGGTTACTGAGGACTTTAGGCAGTTTTTGGTTTAGGATTGGATTGGTTTATTTATTTATAGAATGAAATGACAGTGAAGAGAACTTAGAATATTGGAACTGCAAGGAAATGCAAGGATTAGAGATTACCTTTGTGAATGAGGCACAAATCATCTCTGCAGTACCTCTTAACAAGCATTATGTAATAATCAAAGAATTTTTAGATCTAAAAGAGATCTTGGGTGTGATTTATACTGATCTCATTTTACAAATGAAAAACTTAAGGACTAGAATCCAAATTCTTTTTTTTAAATAATAGTTTTTTTTTTATTTTCAAAATACATACAAAGATGGCTTGCAGCATTCACCCTTGCAGAACTCTGTGTTCCAAATTTTTCTCCCTCCCTTTCCTTAACTCCTCTCCCCTAGACAGCAATCAATCCAATATAGCCCAAATATATGCAATTATAAATATATTTCCACATTTATCATCTTTCACAAGAAAAATAGATAAAAAATGAGAAAAAAAAGCATATAAACAACAAAAAAGGTGAAAATACTATGTTGTGATCCACATTCAATCCCCATAGTCCTCTTTCTGGATGCAGATGGCTTTCTCCATCACAAGGCTATTGGAATTGACCTGAATCACCTCATTGTTGTAAAGAGCCACATTCATCAGAATTGATCATCCCATAATCTTGTCATTGTTGTTTACAATTTTCTCCTGGTTTTACTCACTTTACTTAGCATCAATTCATGTAAGTCTGTCTAGGCCTTTGTGAAACCATCCTGTTGATCGTTTCTTATAGAACAATGATATTCCATAACACTAACATACCATAATTTATTCAGCCATTCCCCAACTGATGGGCATCCATTCAGTTTCTAGTTCCTTGATACTATAAAAAGGGCTGTTAACAAACATTCTTATGCACATAGGTCCTTTCCCCTTTTTTTATGATTTCTTTGGGATATAGACCCAGTAGAGACACTGCTGGATCAAAGAATATGAGATAATATGATAGCCCTTTGGGCATAGTAAAACCCAGCTTCTTAAAACTGTGATTCATGACTTTATATGGGGTCTTATAGCTGGATGTGGTGGGGCATGAAATTATAACTTATTATCAGTAAATGTTGATTTGTTTATCTGTTTTCTATAACTACACACTCAGGGGCATGTAAAAATTTCTTTGATGAAAAGGGGTCACCAGTGGAAAAACTTTAAGAAGCTTTGATCTAGAGAAGTTGATCATTGCTAGCATCACTTACCTAATTAGTGCCAGCTGAGATTAAAATCCATTTCTCCTGTGATACTGGAGATGAGAATTGAACTGCAATTTTACTAAAAAGGAAAACAGAGAACATGGTGCTATCTTTCTCTCTTCAAGACAAATGTCATAATTAAAAAATAGATTTTTCAATTCTTCTGGGAAAATTAAATTAATTCATTTAAATAGAACAAGAAATAATGGTGAAAATTTCAGTTCAATGGTTTAAGTTTGATTTAATATGTAATCTAAAGAGGAACCATGTATGACATCAGTTCTTCCCCCTTCTCTATCAGGATGACAAGGATTTGGTGCATGAATTTGTTGTGGCTGAAGGTCTGACGTGCTTGATAAAAGTGGGAGCTGAGGCAGACCAAAATTATCAAAACTACATCCTTAGAGGTAAGTAACTGGGATTACTTCCATGACTCTTGAAGAATGTTTCAATTTTTCAGGATTTATTTAAGGATTAATTATCTGACTTTTTTTTCTGATCTGGACTTGTCTAAGGTCTATTTTTTACTGGCATCATGGGCTTCTGATTAGAAAATTCCTCATATCCATGCAGATAGGAAACTGCCTTCCAACATTTAGTTGTGAAAAATTGCTTTGGAAGTTATAATTTGCCTAGGGTCACACACTCAGGATGCATCAAATGCAGAACTTTAATCTAGGACTTCTTGACTGAGGCAAACTCTCTATTCATTCTATCATGCTGTCATACTATTTGGAGAATTCACATATTAAGGTTCTCATGGCACAAAAGAAAAATCTTTGTGGTGAACCATTATTCCTACTTAGTAATATCAAAGATAATTCTATAAGTTCCCTAATTAAGGAATGAAACTTGAGAAAGAAGCATTGAGTATTCAAGAGAATAATAGCAATAGTTCCTATTAGATGAACATCTACAATGTTAAAGAGTATGTTTCAGTGAAGTTCAGTCTTCATTACTTGGGGTGTCCAGGATAAAGGAAATCTAAATCAGTTCTTGGTATATTGTGCCCAGTGGAGGATAATTTTGACTTTTTGACAACATCAAGAACCCCAAACTTGAGGCAATTTTCTCCAGTGATTTGTATGGTACCTCTGCCTCCATGGCAAAGCCTTGGCAATGCAGGGTCTGACATGTTCCTATAAGGAAAATGTCAACTCTTCACATTGCTGTATCTTGGGTAAAGAATAAGTCTGGGTAATGTGTGATTAAAGATCAAATTGACTAGAATTATAAGGCAGTCAGAACTGAATTGTCCTCCCATAACTCCTGGCACGTCCTCTTGCCACAGCTGTTATTATCTTCTCTGCATTGTCATTATCCTCTTTACCCAACTCCCTGAACTACTTCTTCCTTCTCTCCCTGCTTTACACTGCCTTGCACAGAAACCTCTGTTAAAGAAAAGAAAAACACAAAGGAAAAATAGAAAAGTTTTAAAAAAGTAAACGTTAGTGTTTTCTTTGCTTTAGATAAACACATTAAATGTCATGCATATGTTTTGTAACCTATCCCTGATTACTGTTCTGCTTTGTCCTATCTTAGAATAGAAATTCCAAAAGGCCTAGCAATCTGTCTCTCCCACACTCCTCCTCTTTCTCTTTCTTCTTCTTTTCTTCTTCCTTCTTCTTCCTTCTTTTTCTTCTCCTTCTTTCTTCTTCTTCCTTCTTCCTGTCTTCTATCATGCTGACGGTGAAATATTAAAAAGTTGTTAAAGGTGATGCTTTGTTGATAAGCCCTATTATTTATTAATCAAGAAAAGATCTGAGATGAGGTAAAGTGTGTATGTGTGGGTACTGGCCACCTTCAGTTTTTAAAGACTTGTCACATAAAACAGGCATTTGGCTCATTTTGTTTGACCCTAAAAGGCAGAACAAAGACCAGTGGGTTGAAGGTATAAAAAAGCAAATTTAGGCTTGATTTAATGAAAACCTTTATAAAGTTTTTATCTTCCAAAACGAAATGGACTGTCATTGGAGGTAGCAGGCTGCCTTTAATTGGATGTCTTTTAGTTACATAGTATACATATACACATATATCTGTATATGTGTGTTGAAAGAAATTAATACAATAATAATATATTAATAATTAATTGTTCATTGTAATTCACCTGTTTTTCTTTCTTTTTTCTGTAAAGACACAACTGTTAAAATCAGTCGGTCTCTGAAGGCCATGGCTGATTGATGAGATTACTCCTGGCCCTTAAGGAGGTCAGAAATACTTCATGTCCTAAATGAGCTTATTGCATTGTAATGGGGGAGACATTGCTATACTCATACACACATGTATATATAGACATGTATATTTATATGTCTATATACATGTACACTGAGACAAATAAAAAAACCCCAAGAGACAGAGTTTATGGGTTATAAATTTATTAACTAGGCTCACTAGAAATCAATAAATTGATGGTGAGTTCTTTTTCTTGGTAACCAAAGAAGGCAAAGGAGATCCTGCTTTTTTTTCCTTTTTGTCCCCAATGATTATCACAATGGCTGAAACATAGTAAGCATTTAAATAACACGTATTAATGGTTTGATAAAATAATTATCTCTTGTAACCATTGACTTAGTTTTTCTTCTCTTAGATGAGTTTCAAGTAAGTTGAACTAGGGAGAAGAATGTGGACTTGGGGTATTTTTGTCACTAGATAAAATTGTGCTAGTCAACATTTTGTCAAATTGGATGAAAATAGATGGTGTAAAGATGGGTAGGATTACTAAACACTATGACACAATCAAAATTCTAAATGATCTTAGCAGTCCAATGCTTAGTCCAAATAAATAAGTTAACAGTGGAATAGTGATTTTACTGGTTTAACAGAATTTCCATGGTGGGAAAACTTCCGATTCAAGAATGGCATCTTCTTTATCATTTATTCTTGGAGAGTTGCCAATAGCACCAAAACTGTTAATTGAAAGCGAAGTTATTTGCCCAGCGTCACACTGCCACAATATGTTAAAGGTAGGATTGACCCTAAGTCATGTTGGCTTTGAGGTCATCTCTTTATCCACTATGCCATATTGCCTCTTCTAAGATAAATAGCATTGAACAGGACAAATATAATAATCCCCCAAAGTTCAAGCAACAGTTGCAAGTTATTAAGTAGGAGCTGTCATTACTGAGGATGCATTTGATTTATATTTATATACAATCACTAGTGTAAACTCCTCTTTCTAAAGATATTGGTAATTAAATATTTCTGTATTAGGTCTAATCATTACATTATTGTGCCTGGAAATAGGAGACCTCCCAATATATCATCTTGACAGTTAAATATGAACATACCCTATCAAGGTATAGTTAGATTATCGAATAGACTGGTATAGGTACTGAAACTAATTCACTTGTGTCTAAATAATTGTTCAAAATTAGGGACAATTTATTTCTTGATAATAATATTTTTACTTTGCCCTTTTTACGAATGTTTAAGGGAAGTAAATTCTGAGGAATTTAAAAGATCATTTTGTATTTTGGGGTTTTTTAAATAGGGAAATTAAGATATTTCTTTGTATTCCTATTTTGTAATGCCTGAATTATCTTTGTTACTCCTAACTAGAGGTTCTGTTTCTCTATGTTAAAACTGGCAGCTCAGGATATAGACAGAAAATCATATTTGTAATTGTGGAAAACATATGGCTACCTTGAATTGTTCCACCAATTATCCAGCCACCAGGCAACTTCTGGTGGGACTGATTTTTTAAAAGTTTAATATTAAGCTAATTCTTAAAACTACAATCAGAACTTATGTCCAGTTGTGGGTTTATGAAGGAATATATATGAACACACAGTTCTATAAGGAAATAACATTTGTAGAATCTTTATTATTTTCCCACATCTGTTTTTAAAATACTTTGAATTTATCTTTTCTCTTCTCCCCTTCCCCTATCCTGAATATTTTAACGCTATAACTTCAATTCTATGTCAGCACTTTTCTTGTTCCAGGAATCTCTGTGGGCTTTCAGTTTAAGGTTGTATCTGCAGAGAGATAAAGATAGGTTTTGAATTATAGTGTAACCAAATTTCTCCAAACGTGAGTAGGCTTTTAAGAAGAACATCGAATGCACACAAGTAAAAATAACATTTATCTATCTTATTATTTTTGGATGATTGTAGTAGATACTCTATAAAGCTTTCATGATAGCCATGTACTTAATATAAATCTAATTTGGTCTTTTATTAGCTCATGGCTTTAATAACTGAAGTAAAACATTTGAAATTGCTTAGAAAAGAAGAGCATATATTTAATGGAATTCACATATTGCTATATTGAAGTTTACATATAGTCCCTGTTCAAGAAAATGCAAATTTTCCTTTGCATTCCTATATCTAGCCAGTCTCATACCAGGCTTCATATGCTATCCAGAATTAACTAAGAAATTCTGGCCTATATGCTACCAGAGACCATCTTATTTTTGATAAAATTTTCTTTCAGGACAATAAATTAATACTATTTACCACTGGAAAGGGCTCAATAAATCAAGTGATCTATGACTCTGCTTACAATCTCCAGGACATTCCAAACCCAAGTGATCCTCTCCATCCATTGCTTTCCCACATGTGGAGTTGTCCCTTACTAGAATATAAGTACACATTATGTCAGGTTTGTCTTTACATCCCTAACTCCTTACACAGTGCTCAGCACGTAGTAAGTTTGTGGTTGTGGCTGAGTCGTTTTTCAGTTATGTCTGACTCTTCTTCACCTCATTTGGAGTTTCTTGACATAGATATTGGAGTGATTTGCTCTTTCTTTCCCTAACTCATTTTACAAATGAGGAAACAGAGGCAAAAAGGGTTAAATGACTTGTCTAGGATCACATAGCTTCTCGGTGTTGGAAGTCAGATTTGAACTCAGGAGGATGACTTTTACTGATTCCAAACCCAGTATTCTGTGCAATATAGCACTACCTTGCTGCCCTTACATAGTAAGTACTTAATTCCCTTTTATATATTACACATTTGTTTTTTGTATACACACAGCTATCTCCCAGTAGGTCTAGAATCTCATTAAAATAGGTATCTTCCTAGTTACAAATAGCTCAATCCATTCATAGTTACTCTGAAATCTTTGTGTATCTCTTCCCATCAGCCCTCTACAAAAAAGACAATCTAACATATTGAATGCTTCTCTCTAAATCTTATAACATTCTGTGTGTAACAGTGTTACTTTTTGGCTCTCACTATATGATGAAGCTCCCTTCCTTAGTGGTTACAGACATAATACAAAATAGCCTTATTTATTCTCAGAGCACTTAGATCTTTTTTTAAAAAAAATGAATATTCTAATTTGTAGGGAAGTTTGATGGCTCAGCTAAGCCTGAAGTCCAAATCTGGCCCCAGATACTTATTAGCTGTGTGACTCTGGGCAAGTCATTTAATGTCTCTTTGAAGGAAATGACAAACCATTACAATATACTTTCCAAGAAAACCCCATGGGTTCATGGTCACCTTCATGAAAAGACAGACATGACTAAACATCAATAATTCTAATTTCATTATATGTTTATATTTTATCATACCTACTAGTTTCTAAAAATATAATATACATTAAATAATTTATACTGAATTGAAATCAATTGAATTTTTTAAAAAGATGTGTTTTATTTACTTTTCTGTTTTCTCCCTGTTCCCAGCTTAGTGTAGTAGAAGGAATATTAGACTGGGAATTGGAAAAGGTGGGATTTACAGATATTACCACTAAACATCTTTCAACCTTAGAAAAAGTTTTAGAATGATGAGATCCTAGATTTGGAGCTAGAAAGAACCCCTAAGAAGTTATCCAAGTCCTTCATTTTGCTGATGAGGAAACTGAGACCCAGTCAAGTTAAACAACTTTCCTAAAGTCATCCAATTAATCATTAGCTAAGTATTGATTCCTACCCAAGCCTTTTGACAAATCATTCTAATTTAAGTCTTATTTTCCTCATGCTAAAATAAGGGAGTTAGATGAGGTTATTTCTAATATTCCTTTCTATTTGGAAACTCTACCATTTTTATATAGCAAATGACTCATGTATGTGTTCATATAAACAGATATATTGCATCTTATTTCTTCTTTTTGGTGAGAGGTGATTCTTGAGTGGAGTCTGGAAGGGAGTCAGCAGTTCTACATTTCAAGGAGGAAAGGTATATTCTAGTTTTCATGCTCTGTGCTAATTAGCTTAGCAAGTTCCTATTATTTATGCAATACAGAAGGCTGGGAAATACCTGAAGGCATTTATCCAAATTATAAATGACTTTACATTTGGAAATTCAATTTGAAGAAAAAGCATAGCTGATGTCATAGTAGGATATGGCTATTGAAATTTGAGTTGGGGGTGTGCTTTATCCAGCCCTTACAAGCTAGTACTTGTTTGGGAGCTGATTGTTAAATTTTTAGTGAGCTTATATCTCTGAAATGGCTAAATACTACAAATCTGGACTTGATTTGTTGTTTTCTGGTTGCGATTAAATGTAAAAGTGTCAAATAGTTTTAGGAGGAAACTCAGCAAGCATCGAAATTAAGCCAATGCCAAAAGGAATATTATAGCATATTGATAAGTGGTCATTCATGACACTTTGCATCCCCTTTGCTTGGTGTAGATTGGCTTGAATTTTAGGAAAAGGAAGAAGTTTTTTCTGCAGCCCTTGTCACTTAAATTAGTCCTGCTTCTAATTATATTTTATTTTATTTTTCATTATTTTTATATTTAATTTGACTGATTATTTGATGTCTCATTGAGTCATTCACTTCCATTTGTCCAATTCTAATTTTTAGTGAATTGTTTTCTTCATTTACCTTTTTAACCTCCTTTACTATTTGGCCAATTGTACTTTTAAAGGAGTTGTTTTCTTTAGTCAAGACTTTTTCCATTTCACCAATTTTATTTTTTAAGGAGTTGTTTTCTTTTTTCTATTTCACTAATTCTGTTTTTTTAAGGAGTTGTTTTCTTCAATCAATTTCTGTGCTTCCTTTTACAAGCTATAAAATTTCATAATTAACTCTCATTTCTTTTCCCCATTTTTCTTCTCTTTCTTTCTTTTAATATTCTTTTTGAGTTCTTCCAAGACAGCCTTTTATGCTCGAGATCAATTCATACCTTTCTTTGAGGCTTCACATGTAGGCACTTTGCCATTGCTGTCCTCTTCTGGCTTAATGTTCTGATCTTCCCTGTTGCCATAATATCTTTGAATGGTCAGGACTCTTTTTGCTTTTTTGCTTTTTTAAACAAGTTGAATTCTGCTACTTGGGCAGAGGCAAAATTGTCTCAAGCTTTTTTGTTTTCTTTTAGGGGATCAGAGACTTCTCACCGACTTTCACTGCACTGTGGCCAGCTCTGCTGCCGGCTTTCCCACTGCACTAGATTGGCCTGGCCTAGGCCTACCTGTTATGATTGGTTTTGAGGGCTCACAATTTGCCTTCTTTGGTTGTATTGAAGGCTCACAGATGGCTGATGATCTATTGGCCCTCTAAACTAAAACAGAGTAGCCAATGTTGGCTACATTTGGCTATTATATTTTGGATTCCTAGCACTGCTTACCCTGAGCCATGTTTCCTCTTACTCCATTTAGACAGACCTTTCCTGAAGTTCTTCCAAAATTTCTCAAGCTAGAAAATTACTACACTCCGAATGTTTGTGGATTCTGTTGCTCCAAAATCCTTTCAGAGGCTTGATCACTGAATAGCCAACATTGCCCTCCTGGCAGATTATAAAGGGATTGGTGCCTTCTATATTACTCTTCTCCTAACCCCCAAGATAAAATTAGGGGTTGATAGCAATCCCATCACTGTCCTATAGGCACAGCATTCTGGAGTGGGGGATCAGGAGAGCAGGCAACCAGAAACCAGCTCATGCCTTTCTGTCATATTTCTTCCTGTGTGGTACATATAATATAGATGTTTTCTTTCTCAGAAGTCTCCAGAAGTCAGGCTCAGAAATTTGCTACCAAACTGGTGAATTCTCTAAGAGAGTGTCTCTTTGCTATTTTTAGAGACTGACTTTTCTATGGCAATGTTCTTTTGGAGTCAAAGGTTATAAATATAATTTGTTGTGACATAATTTATTGTGTGTATATATAATATAGTTTGATATAATTGTTAACATGATGAGATTTTGTTCAGCCACTACATTATGGCTATTTTTAACTAGTACAATATCCTCTCCTGCATCTTTTAAGCAGCTAAGTATTATGACACTGTAATGATATTAAGCAGAGAGGAGGTATTAGTCACTATATTCAAATGTTATTATTTCAAGGTTTGTTCTAATCTTTCAAATTAGACTTTCTTGACTCCTCTCTTTCATTCTCTTTTATTGTATTATAAAATTTGACCTTATGGTGATGAGATGACTATGGAGATATTTAGAATTGAGATGGCATTGAAAACAAAAGATAAAAATAATTTTTAAAAGTTAACAAAATATTCTATTGATTTAAGTATAGATTTACATTTCATATGAGATCTCTTTGAAAGAAAATATTATTATACATACATACACAGAATTAGATTGAAAACAACAATAATTATAGGCTGTACATAATAAAGCTAGATTTTTGGGGAAAGACAACATATATTTGGAACCAACAAGAAAATATCAAGCATTTTTTATTCTAGAGACTCACTGGATACTTCTATTGAATAGCCATGATTCTGAAGACTCTTAAGAATGCTTTGGCAAAAGGAAATTGTGGTCAGTTCCTGATGTTAAGCTAATCAAAACATTTAATTTATGACATATAATCTTTTTATATTTCTTTTTTTAAATAGCTTTTTATTTACAAATATATGCATAGGCAATTTTTCAGCATTGACAGTTGCAAATCCTTTTGTTCCAACTTTTTCCCTCCTTCCCCCCACCCCTTCCCCCAGATGGCAAGTTGACCAATACATGTTAAATATGTTAAAGTATAAGTTAAATACAATATATGTATACATGTCCAAACAGTTATTTTGCTATATATAAAGAGTTGGACTTTGAAATTGTGTACAATTAGCCTGTGAAGGAAATAAAAAATGCAGGCGGACAAAAATAGAGGGATTGGGAATTCTATGTAGTGGTTCATAGTCATTTCCCAGAGTTCTTTCGCCAGGTGTAGCTGGTTCAGTTCATTACTGCTCTATTGGAACTGATTTGGTTGATCTCATTGTTGAAGTGGGCCACGTCCATCAGAACTGGTCATCATATAGTATTGTTGTTGAAGTAAATAATGATCTCCTGGTCCTGTTCATTTCAAATCAGCATCAGTTCATGTAAGTCTCTCCAGGCCTTTCTGAAATCATCCTGTCGGTCATTCTTACAGAACAATAATATTCCATAATATTCATATACCACAATTGATGGGCATTCACCCAGTTTCCAGTTTCTGCCCACTACAAAGAGGGCTGCCACAAACATTCTTGCACATACAGGTCCCTTTCCCTTCTTTAAAATCTCTTTGGGGTATAAGCCCAGTAGTAACACTGCTGGGTCAAAAGGTATGCACAGTTTGATAGCTTTTTGAGCATAGTTCCAAATTGCTCTCCAGAATGGCTGAATGTATTCACAATTCCACCAAAAATGTATCAGTGTCCCAATTTTCCCACATCCCCTCCAATATTCCGCATTATCTTTCCCCGTCTTTCTTTCCAATCTGAGAGGTGTGTAGTGGTATCTCAGAGTTGTCTTAATTTGCATTTCTCTGATTAATAATGACTTAGAGCATCTTTTCATATGGCTAGAAATAGTTTCAATTTCTTCATCTAAGAATTGTCTGTTCATATCCTTTGACCATTTATCAATTGGAGAATGGCTTGATGTCTTATAAATTCGAGTCACTTCTCTATGTATTTTGGAAATGAGGCCTTTATCAGAACCTTTGACTATAAAAATGTTTTTCCAGTTTGTTGCTTTCCTTCTAATCTTGTTTGCATTAGTTTTGTTTGTACAAAACCTTTTCAATTTGATATAATCAAATTTTTCTATTTTGTGATCAATAATAATCTCTAGTTCTTCTTTGGTCATAAATTCCTTCCTCTTCCACAGGTCTGAGAGGTAAACTATCCTATGCCCTTCCAATTTATTTATAATCTCATTCTTTATGCCTAGGTCATGAACCCATTTTGACCTTATCTTGGTGTATGCTGTTAAGTGTGGGTCAGTGCCTAGTTTCTGCCATACTAATTTCCTATTTTCCCAGCAATTTTTGTCAAACAGTGAGTTCTTATCCCAAAAGCTGGGATCTTGGGTTTGTCAAACACTTGATTATTTATTGGCTGTTTTGTCCTTTGAACTTAACCTATTCCACTAATCACTAGTCTATTTCTTAGCCAATATCAAATGGTATTGGTAACCTCTGTTTTATAATATAATTTTAGATCTGGTACAGCTAGGCCACCTTCATTTGAATTTTTTTTCATTAATTCCCTTGAAATTCTTGACCTTTTGTTTTTCCATATGAACTTTGTACAACATATAATCTTAAAGATACTGTGCCTTTTTTTTTTTTTTTTTTTTTTTTTTTTGCCTGAACCAGTATAACATGGACTATAGGACTTGCAAATGCATTACTGGGTGACTTTCTAAAGAAACAGTCAGAATGTTCTTTAGGGTGGAAAAAAATCTCCACGTGTCCCTCCTACAAGACCTAGAAAACAGAATTCCAGCCTTGTCATTCACCCACAGGGTATCATAGCCTTATATTGCAGACTAAATGGAATGCTTGTTTATCTAGACAGGAACAGAAACTGACATGACTTCTAATCTAGGATTACGCATTTAATGTCCACATTGCAATTTACAGAGCCATTGAGTCTCAGTTATAAAATACCTTTTCACATCAGTACTACTGATAATTATATATAGGGCTGTTGCAGGATTCAGAAATAAAGCAGGAGAATTACATATTTTCCCTGTTATCAGTCCTGATGATAATCAAAGTTTTGTGTAATATTTGGAAGGCTAGAATGGGATTAGAACTTCTGTGTTTTAATACTAGACATTTCCACTTCCTCTCTATGTGATTTTGGTTAAGACACTTCACCTATTTCCTCAACGAAAAGTAAGGATAAAAGTATCATCTAAATCTGTTTTATACCAGTGGTAAGGAAATGATAGGATCATACCTTCATAGGTAAGGGAACTGAGGCTTGGAGAAGTTATGACTTGGGCAGCTAAGTAGTATCACAGTTAGACAGAATGTCAGCTTCCAGTACCTCAGTATTGTCATCAAGAAGACCTCAGTTCAAATCCAGCCTCAGACATTTATTAGTTGGATGACTCTAGGCAAATAATTTAATCTCTTAATCTGGGTTTTCTCATGTGTAAAAGGAGAGTTATCATAGCACCTACCTGCCAGGATTATTGTGAGGAGAAAATGAGATTAGGCAACTAAGTGGTGCAGTAGATACAATGCTGTGTGTGTATGTGCAAAATAATATTTATAATGTTTTTATAACTATATAATATTTTATATTATAACTATAAAATATTATAGAAATATAAGCTTCTGTGATCATTTTGCTTGCATAAAAATGAAAATTTCATTTCAGTATGGATTTTTCTGCCTAATTATATTTCCATGAAAGGTATACTTTGAGCCAACCTGATCCTGTGAAAAATGAATAACTGAAGCATGACAAATACATATCTTTTAATCACTGAGCAATGAACAGCTGGTCCTAGGTAGTGGCCTTCTGTCCTTTTAGAAACTTTTTAGAGGTTGCATTATTACTTTTTCAAAATTTATAAATCCCACATAGAAATATTATGTAAATGCAATCTCAAGTAAAGATAAAGAAGATTCCAGTATTTCCATATTAAAAAGGGAGGTAGCAAAGTGTGTGGTAGGAAGAATGTTGGATTTGAATTCAGAGGAATCAGCTCAAATCTCAGGTTTATCTCTTACTGTCACTGTTACCTTGGAAAGACATTGAACATCACTGGGTCTCAGCTCTTCAACTGTAAAATGAGAGGGTTATTTTATTTTATTTTTTATTGAAGCTTTTTATTTTCAAAATATGTGCAAGAATAATTTTTCACCATTAACACTTGCAAAACCTTGTATTTCAATTTCCTCCCACTCCCTCTCCTAGATGGCAAGTAATGCCAAAATATGTTAAAAATGTATGCAAATCCAATATAGGCATACATATTTATACAATTATCTTGCACAAGAAGAATCAGATCAAGAAGGGAAAAAATGAGAAAGAAAATAAAATTCAAGCAAGCAACAATAAAAGAAGTGGAAATGCTATGTTGTGAGAGAGGGTTATTTTAGATACTCTAAGTTTCCTCCAGCTGAAATTTATGATTCTATATCTCCATAGACCATGCATTTAACCTGCTTACTCATAGATCATTGCTATGAACACATAGTTAAGTGTTTTGTTTTGTTTTTTGACCTTGGCTTTTGGAGACACCTCGAAGAGAAAAGCCAGAAGAGTTTGTCCATCTTATGTCTGCCCCAAAAGAGAAAGTTCAATGAGAAGGACTGAGTTGCACATTAGATTTTTTTGGGTACCTCGTCCTCTGTTTCTTTCCTCCAAGATATTGCAAACCTATGGCTTCAGGAAAATACTGTCTACAACTGATGAAATATTAACTATTGGCTGCTTGGTTAAGGGAGAAAGATGCTGAAAGAGAACATAAATTTCTCCTGTAAAGGCTACTGAGTAATCATTTCTTGTTCATTGGTCCCCTGCTCACTGAGTGGAAGGTAATGTTGCATGGGGACCAGCCAGAAGTCTCTGATTATATAAGACCCCAAAATATAGAACTCCTTTGAAGTTGCCAAGACAAAGACTCAATTCTATATATGTTCCAAGTTGTGGTCCCGAAGACCCATCTTTAATCATAATTCATTGTGGGGAATTAGGAAAAGGGTTGTTTGTCTATGTATGACTCCAATACAATTCCTTCCCTTTTATTACATATTGTTATATTGGCACACTCTAGATCTTACATTATTTCAATGTCAACTTTTGTTTGCTTAAGTTAAATGTATGACAATGAAAATTTTTATTAAAGCAAATTCAGCCCAACCTGGATTCTTGGTGTGTGTGTGTGTGTGTGTGTGTGTGTGTGTGTGTGTGTGGCTAACTTGGTGTTCACCAGGATCAAGCTTTACAAAATTATACGATATGTTCTTTATTGTATTTTGTGATTTGGGAATGAGGCACTTAACTGCACATTTTCATATTTTAGGAGAAATGGATAAATAATGAAATTAAAGTTTTCATAGCATAGCTTTGGACCTCAAAGCGAACTTAGAAGTTATCTAGTACAGCTTTTTGACTTCACTGATGAAGAAACTGAGACCCAGACTTTATTGAATGAAATATATTTTTTTAAATACAGGCAATCGATTCATTCTCAGGCTAGTTATAAAAATATTTTCAATAAATTAAATTATCTAAGCCAATAGAATGTTTGAATTCATATTAGAAAGTAGACATAAAATTGAGGAAAAATAGCATAGCTAACAAATTATGAAGACCAACATGGTTCTAGGACATAATAGCTTATGATGTCTTGTAAAGAGCAGATAACTTGATAAACTTTGGTAAAATTGATGACTTCATTGTGTTTCAGGGGTAGTATTTTCACAAATGTGATTGTGTCCTTATGAATGCAATGCAATTAGATGGAGCTTGATCTGCACAATATCATTCTGACTCATTTAAGCAGCAGCAATACAGAATAAGGATCTAAAAATAGAGATTCTTCCTGCTACCCTGTTTGTAACATCTCCCTTTGCAACACAACTCATATGCTTCCCTCTCTTCCTACACATAGCTATTGTGCAAATTCAGGTATACATCACCTCTCATCTGCACTATTGTCATAGCCTCCTAAATATTACTTCTCTTCAGTCCCACAAAGCTGCCAAAATAATTTTCATAAGGCACAAGTCTTACTAAACTGCTCCCCTGCTCAAAAATCTTCACTGGCTTTCTATTGATCCTTCGATAAAATGTGTATATACATACATACAGACAGACACATGTACATACATTTTATTCCACAATATAATGTGTGTATACACATGTATTCCATGATGTAGAATGTACATGCATGTATGTATATATTCCTCCATTTAGAATATAAAACTTCCCCACAGTATGGATCCAACTTACATTTTCAGACATTCCCATCACTTCCCTTCATAAACTCTACATTCTAGCCAAAATCACCTATTTGCTAACTAACTGAACATTCCATCTGCCATTTCCATGCCTTTGTAGAGCCTGATTTCTAGCCCTGAAATGTTCCTTCTCCATCTCTCCCTCTCTTTCCCTTTCTTTCTCTCTCTCTCTCCCTCCCTTCCTTCCTTTCTCTCTCTCTCTCTCTCTCTCTCTCTCTCTCTCATATCTTTATCCTCCATAGACCTTCTATTTGGTTTTTTTCTCTGAACATCCCTTTTTATCTCTGAACTGTACAGTCCCTATTATGTCATTCAGTGAAATTGATCTCTTAGTCCCCTATAACATAAGTGATATCTTTCTGTCAGTGTTTTTTGAGGTGAATGGTTAAGGTGCTGTAATTCACATTTCTATTGCATTTCACAGTTTACAAAATGTGTTCCTCCCCAAGACTTTGAGGAAGGTTAAACATCATCATCCCCAATTTATAGAGCAAAGCACTGATTTTCTGTATAAATTTCTGTGTAAATTCCTCCTAAAGCATTAAAAAAAACAAGCAGCTAGCTTTCACTTTACTCTCTAATGGCTCTGCCATGCAAAGGAAACTGTTGGATAGAAAAATTCGAATTCTGGGATAAGTAAGACTAATGTACCTTGTTACCTGATTCTCTTGAGAAATCCAACCTCACTATTCTATGCTGACAAACATTCATCTCACCTTCTCTTGGATTCTAACTGTTCTGATGATTGATAGGTATGAGCCAGATGGCATTCTTCATGACACAGCCACAAACTGAGCCTGACACCATGCAAACACGGACATTTGCTCTAAAGAGGGTGTCTGGAGAACAGGCATTGGCTTGCTAACTTGATGTTTTATAAATAGATGTAACTGTTGGTGACATTCACACAGGCTTTGGAAACTGCTTCCCCAGATATCTCTAGACCTTTGGAGACAACTTAGCATCCTAACTGGTATAAAGTTTCCAAGTTCATTTTGGAAATTTCACAAACTATAAAGAACATGCTGGTTTTAAATACCAAATTTTCATGGGAATGATAAGCATCTCTGTATATGGTTTTAGGATGCTGGTTGCACAACAGAAGACTGGTATTTCATAACAAGCCTATATCACATATTTCTGGGCATAATTAAGAGTCTGGAGTAGTTCTTACACAGTGTCTAATATAGAGAATATCTTTAATGAATGCTTGTTTGATTAAGAAAACTAGATGGTGCAGTAGATAGAATTCTGAGCCTGGGATCAGGAAGATCTGAGTTCAAATCCAGTTCCAGTCACTGTTTATCTGTATAACCCTAGATAGGTCATTTAACCTTTTTTGCCTCAGTTTTCCCAACTGTAACATGGAGAGAATAATATCATCTATCTTCCAGGTTATGAAGAAACTCAGATGAGATAAAATTTGTACAGTGTTTAGTATAGTGCCTAATCTGTTTAAGTGTTAGTGATTATTATTGTTGTTATTATTGAATCCTTTTATCTTTATAGATAAATACCTTCATTGAATAATAAATGACCTTGATTTTCAAAGTGGAAGCCAAAAGGAAGATTTTCTTAAATGCTATTAGCTTACATTAAATATTCAAAATTACCACTATATTTATTGACAAAATTTCCTGTTTTCAAAGATATTTTATTGCTAAGATGAATAGCAGAAGATTAGAAGAGAAGAAAAAAGCTGGGAAACAATTTTTACAGTCAATGTTTCTGACAAAGGCCCCATTTCTAAAATATTTATGAATGTAATGAGATGTTGCTGTTGTATAAGAAATGATAAGCAGAGTGATTTCAGAAAAGTCTGGAAACACTTATATGAAATGATACTAAGTGAAGTGTTGTTAAGGTTTTACTGCAGCAATGGCTCCTTTTTGTAGTGGCAAGGAACTGGAAATTGAGTGGATGCCCATCAGTTAGGAAATGGCTGAATAAGTTATGGTATATGAATGTAATGGAATAATATTGTTCTATGAGAAATGATGAGCAGACTGATTTCAGAAAAGCCTTGTAAGATGTACATGAACTGATGATGAGTGAAGTGAGCAGAACCAGGATAACATTGTACACAGTAACAGCAAGATTGTGTGATGATCAACTTTGATAGACATAGCTCTTCTCAGCAATACAGTAATTCAAGACAGTTCCAATAGACTTGGAATGTAAAATGCATCCTGAGAATAAACTATAGAGATAATGTGAATGAAAGCATATTATTTTACCTTTTTTTATTCACTTTTTCTTTCTCCTGCTTTTTCTCTTTTGTTCTATTTTTTTTCACAATATGATTAATATGGAAATATGTTTAAAATGAAAAAAAAATAAATTAGAAGGCAGGAACTATGGGAAAATACTAAGTCATGTGACCAAGAACAAGTAATTAACTTCTCTGGACCTCATTTTGGTTAATTACAAAATAAGGGTATAAACCTTTAAGGTGTTAGATAAATATTAGTTATCATTATTATTAATAAGATACATAGGATATATATATTTAAAACATTTATTTGAAGGATTTGAGAGCAAATATTCAACCCAAGTAAAATACATTAGATTAGGCCAGTAGGATTTAGAATGAAAGGAAATTTAGAGATCATCTATTTTAATCCAACCATTTTTCAGCTGAGAAAATTGAGGCACAAAGATTAACTGACTTTCCCGATCAACAAGATAGCAAGTAACAGAGTTAGGATTTCAAGCTATGTCTCCTGTGCATATTCTACTTCACTATAATTACTATGTAAGATAACATAAAGGGCTCCTTTGAAAATATTTATTCTAGTAGTTATAGAGTAGATCTTGTTTTCATGTGGCTAATACTGGTTATGTTTCAGTACCTACTAGCCAAGGATATTATCTTGCTATTTTAACAGTATTCACACCTTATTAGATCCTCTTATCAAGATCTTATCTGCTGCTCCAAAAGTTACTATTGCTTTAGAGAACTCCAACTTTGGGCTCTCTTCAGATCAGAATATCTCCTCTCACTTTCTTATATCTCCTGCCCTCTGTTTTAGCAGTAACTAAAAATAGAAAATTGTCTAAGTGCACAGGAACTCTGAAATTTTAGCATAATTGAAGCAGTTAGTCAACTAGCATTTATTAAACCACAATTGTGTACAGGCATTGTATGGAGCACTGATAATACAAAAAAAAGAAAGACCAAAAAACAGTCCTTACTCTCAAGAAACACAAGGGCTAATGGGGGAGACAACATTTCATCAGCTATGTACAAGTCAGATGTTTGCAGATTATTTTCTTAATAATGGTAACAAAATATCAAAGCATGCAATATTTAAGTATTCAAAGGAGCCCTTTATGTTATCTTACATAGTAATTATAGTGAAGTAGAATATGCACAGGAGACATAGCTTGAAATCCTAACTCTTTTACTTGCTATCTTGTTAATCGGGAAAGTCAGTTAATCTTTGTGCCTCAATTTTCTCAGCTGAAAAATGGTTGGATTAAAATAGATGATCTCTATTTAAGTAACAGCCTAGAGAAAGATTTAAGGAATGCTATGAATCATATTGGCATATAGGTTATAGTGGGATTGGGTCTTTTGGTTAGAGAACCAGTTCAATGCAAATGAAAGAAATGATATTCTATTTGATTCTACAAGGATTAAATAAGGGCTTGGTATTTTCTAGGCATTCTTATAGGTACTGGAAACACAGAGATTAAAAAAATAATTTCTGCTTTCAAATAGCTTCCATTATATTAGAAGAAAATACAAATTGTATTTGAAATGAATATGGAATATATGAGGGGGTCAATGTGGAGAGCTACTGACACTTGTGAAATTCAGAAAAATCTCCTGGTAGATATGGCTTTTGAATTGAGCCTTGAAGGAAATGAGGATTTCCAAAAAGAAAGAGCTAAGAATAATCAAATTGATGCAGAGCCTGGGGAAATCAGGAATTTACTATGGCCAAAGGCAGTCTAAAAATCTAGAATTACCTTGGAAGTGAGGAAGTTAAGGAGGAATAATTGAGTCTTGAAGGTCAAAGCAAGCAAGAGTTGTGAATTCATCAGGTTAGGGCATTTGAAAGCATGGCACTAGTTTTGGGCATTGGCTGTAGCAATGGAAGAAAAACGGGGGCGGGGGAGAATGATGCAAATGGGAAGGAAAGGGAGCAGGCAGAGGGAAGAGGGGAATCTCTAAGAAGCAAAACTAATATGGAAGAAATAGGTTTTGGTGGGGTGGGTGGGACTGAGGGAAGAAAGAGAAATTCTTGTTTTTGAAGTAAATTGAAGATGGACCCAAGCTATCTATGTTGGGCACTTGTTAGGAACTTTTATCAGATAGGCGTATCTGTTACTTGTTTGGAGTGACTATTGTTTGTCTTTTATTTACAAGACTATTGGATACTGTATAGGAATTTTCCTGTCTTATCTCTAGTCTGACTTATATTTAGCCCTGTTCTGAAAAGCTCACTACTATACCGGCTTGTACATGTTGCCTATCTAGCACTAATTAGTGAGTAACATGTACTGCTTTCTCTTAACTGTCAGTTTGCTTTTCTTAGCAATGAGGCTAGTGAAAGACATTTGTGGAAATTAACCAGAAGTATAGGGGTAGAGGATCAAAGAAATCTTTTTTGTGACCCTCTAAAGTCTTAATAATTATCTGTTGTCTCCTCCTTCCCCTGCCATGGTGATAGATTTTTCAAAAAAAAATTGTCTTGTTTGCTGATTTAAAAATATCTGTCTCCTCCTATGTCTGCCTTGGGGAAATTTCTTCACATGAAAATGTGGATGTTGGCAGAGATTTGTAACTTCATAATGGATTTTTATTTGTATGCCATTATATCCTGGTGCATATCTTAAAGGCTTGTGGGAAATAGTCATATTTTTTATTAAAATCTATATTGCCGTCATCTGCTGAAATTAAGCCAAAAGTCAACAGTCATTTGAAGTGCCTACAATATACCAACTTCTTGCTAAGTGATAAAAAGAACGAGGAATTAAAATCCTTAGTAATCATTATAATTATTTACTTTTATCAAGGTTGATCAGTACCTATTCTTCAATTTATAACTTAAAGAATTTAGCTGGAATGCTGGGTGGTTACAAAGGAATTTGAACCCTTTTGTGTCCTGGACTCCATTGGCAATGTAATAAAATCTATGGGCCCTTTTTCATAGTAATGTTTTTTAAATACATTAAATGTATTAGGATTATAAAATAAATCAATTTTATCAAAATGCAGTTATCCAAATTTTAAAAGTTTACAAACCTTAGGTTAAAAATCCTTATTCTCTTTCATTCTATTGGTATGGTGGTAAGCTGACAATAGAAGGAAGAGAAGGAGGTAGCATGCTCTACTTGAAAGGTAGGGCTTGATCCTAGAAGTTTTGGCTTTGAATTCTGTTTTTCTTTTCATTAGGTGTTTCACTTAATGATACATCACTTAATCTCATTAAATTTTCGTTTTCTTATGAGTGAAATAAGAATACTAATCCCTGCTCTGCCTAGCTCACAGGTTAAAATAAAATGAGATATTTTATAGGAAAATATTTTGAAAATTATAAAGGGATATACAAATAAAAAGGCAATTAGGTGGCACAATGGATAGATTTCTGAGCCTTTGAGTCAAGAAGACTCATCTTTTTGAGTTCAAATATGGTCTCAGACACTTA
This sequence comes from Sarcophilus harrisii, assembly GCF_902635505.1. Lineage (NCBI taxonomy): Eukaryota > Metazoa > Chordata > Mammalia > Dasyuromorphia > Dasyuridae > Sarcophilus > Sarcophilus harrisii. The sequence continues at coordinate 380,309,233 of NC_045426.1, read as the reverse complement.
GTAGTTATGCAACCCTACTTAACCCTATTTGCCTCAGTTTTTCATCTGTAAAATGACCTAGAGAAGGAAATGGTAAATTTCTAGTATCTTTTGCCAAAAACTTCAAATGGGGTCACAAAGAGTCAGACATTACTGAAAACGATTAAAAACAAAAATACAAATATAAGACATTATAATTATTTTATCATTGTTATTATGACAAAAGTGTATTTTAAAATGTTTCCTTCTTTGTTGGTATGTCAGCACATTAGCTTAAAAATCTGTTAAACTGTGAAAGACTAGATTTTAAAATATTTTGTGAGGAAAGTTGATGTAGGTAGATAATCTCAGAGCTAGTATATGTTCAAGGTAAAACTTGAATTCATATCTTTCTGGTGTACAAGTCAGTTTCCTATCCCTTAGGCCATGTTGTCTCTTTAACTGGCAAAAAAAGAAGGATGCAGTGATTGGTAAACAACTGAGTCATCTTCTGCCAAAAGATGTTCAGAAGAAAATGAATAGGATGGGAAAGGGTCTAGAAGTCATAATATAAGGGATGGTTGAGAATCAAGATCCATTTGATAGTTAGAATTTCAGATATGGTTTCCAACTTCCGGACAACAGTTTGTTCCATATTCTTGTCCTCTATCCATACAGAATACTTTTCAATTGCTTCCTTTTCAGACTTCCAAAGTCTAACTGCAGGAGGAGTCTATCTGTAACCTGAAAGAGATCAGTCCTATCCCTTTCCAGAAGGAACACACCCAGAATCTGAGGGAGAAAAGTATAGGGCAGGAAGCAAAGTTATGTGCTAAAGACATGAACAATGTTAGATGTTTATACTCATCAACTTTATTGGAGTGATAAAAATTTTAAGCCCAGACAGACATGGGAAAATGAAAACTAAAATTCTCTTTGGAGAATTTGTAGAGATTCAGTTTAATAAATGTGTCAGAAATTTCTGTTAATAGTTTGATCCTAAAAATGTAGATTTCAAATTAAAAAGTATTAGTGATAATTTTTTTTTTAAAAAAGAGTTTGATTCTATGTTTGAATCATTCATTTTTTCATTAAGTAATCAAGTGCTTATTGGATGAAGAGTACTGTGATAGATGCTGAGAGGGATACAAAATATAGATAATCCTTAGTCCTTAATCTCGGGTAGTTTATGGGCTTCAGTACTGTAATTTTATCTATGTGTATGTTCACTCCCAGCTTACAGTTCAGAACTAATTCTTGCCTCCTTTCCTGAGGTGACTCTTGTCCATGTGCTGCAGCAAATCCTCCACAAGGGGGCCACCCAACATATTGAGGACTTTCCTCTAGATTTCATATCAGTAAATGGAAACCACTAGAAACTGAGTCTAGAAAAGAAATAAGGCATAAATGCAATTATTTTATAACATTTCATTACATCACAGAGGGGCAAAATGAAGTCCCATATGAGTTCTGAACAGGTAAGATTTTACTAGCAAAAAAGAATTTAGAGTTTCAGGGTAAATGGGAGTTTCTAGATCAATACATCAATATTTATTAAGCATTTACTATGTATCAGGTACTGTGCTAAGTGCTGATATCAGTTTGTTCCTCTACTTTGCAAAATTAATTGGCAGAACTGGGTATGGCAAAAATTTCAGACCTTTTGTAACAACAACAACAACAACAACAATAGCTAACATTTGTGTAATGTTTATTATACACCATGCATGGTGTTAAGTGCTTACACAATTATTATCTCTTTTGATCCCCACAATCAAGGGCAGTAGGTTCCATTGTTATTCCCACTTTATAGATGGTAAAACTGAGGTAAAATAGGTTACGTGATTTGTCCAGGGACACACAGCTGATAAAAATCAGAAGTCAAATTTGAATTCAGGTATTCCTAATTCCAGGTCTGGTGCTCTTTTCACTGCACTGAAACAAGTGAACCAGGATGAAAGGATGCTGAGTCTATGAGGCTGCTTTGGCCATAATGATACAGGCAGATCAGACAGATTTGAGACAAGAAGCAACACTTCAGGATGAAGTACTTTTCATGCTGTCTTTGGCTTTGTATGTTGCATTTAAATAATAGTCCTTTTCATTATTTTGCCCTAACAAGTATGGATCTAACAGATCAAAGTGAATTCCTTGATGACATAGAGTACTGCAGGTGTGGGGTGGAGTCAGTATGAAATATTAGGCAGACAAACAGGGTACTTAAAAACAGAGAAAATTCACTATGACAAACCTCTCTGATATAGCCAGATTCAAACTATGATATATGTGGAAAATGCTAAGAGAATTGCTGATCCTTTTTGTTCTGTTGACACAATGTATTGTAGCCCATTGTAATTTCCTTTAATTCTCCTTTTTTATGCATATGGAAATGAAACTGAAATTTGGTCGCACAAAATGGATGCAGCTTGTATAGATACATCTTTGTTTAAAAAAAAAAAAACTTTTTCTGGAAATAAAAGAATACCACCAGTGGTTAAACAAGCTGTGGTATATGATTGTAATGGAATACTATTATGTTATAAGAAATGACAAGCAGAATTATTTCAGAAAAATCTTGGAAAGACTTACATGAACTGATGCAAAGAGAAGTGAACAAGATCAGGAGAACATTGTTCATAATAACAATAATACTGTTCGATGAAGAACTGTGAATCACTTAGCTATTCTCAGCAATACAGTGTTTGTTCCAAGATATTGAAAACAGTCTGAGCATGCTTTTTCACTTTTATCTTCCATTTTTTTCCTTTATTAGAGTCTTCTTATACAAAGTAACTAAAATGAAAATATTTTACATAATTGCACATGTATAACCCATATCTGATTGGTTACTGCCTTGGAGAGGGGAGAAAAGATAGAGAGAAGGAGGGATAGAATTTGGAACTCAAAACTAAATAAAAATGTTTAAAAGATTTTTTTAAAAGTTATATTCCATCAACACACAGAAATCTCAATATTGGCAGTAAGAGTAGAATAAAATATAAAAATAAATTATTTATATATATATGTTTTAAAAATATTCCAACATGTTATAAAGAGGGGATTATGGTTTAAAAATGTTATTTTGAGACATTAATTTGCTAAATTGTAGCTGAATCAATAAATTTGAAGTCGCTGCTTTCCATGGCCAGGTCCACTTAGTTCCACATCCTGCTTGCCAATAAATTATGAATTCATCTTTGTTTTGATTTTTTTTAACATTTAGGTCAATGTCATGATAAGCTCTTTTCTTGACTCTTTCATTAACTTTTATCATAGCAGTTTAATTTTGTATTTTAAAGTCGCTTATGTATCAGAAGGATGGAATAAGGCAAATTTTTTTTCCTAATTTTTTTTTTAATGGGGACGAACTAATTTGGCAGTGAATAAAATTCTAGTTCAGGAAGATAGCAGTGCAATAGGTTAACTGAAACTTGTCCTTGGTTTAAATTTTCTATAGAAATTTGTTTCCTTTAATCTGTTTTGTTTTCACTTCCTATTAAAAACAAAACAAAAACTTACACATGTCACCATATTACCATCTTATAAGAACTTCAACAAAACCACTTTTTTATGATATGACAAGTAATTTTTTTTTACTTTTATAGTTTGCCATTTGTTAAAAGAAAGGCAAAATCTATGTTTTAACATATCTAGATCAAACATTGCTATTGTATTTAACCTGAATTCTATTGTCTTTTTGAATTATCTTTCTTTATTCCGCAGACATGTATATTGTTTTTAGGTCCTGCATGTTTCTGTATATGTTCATATAAATTGTCTCTTCCCTTTCATTTCATATGTGGTCCTCTGGACAAGATTACTCACAAGTCAAAATACTATGTGGTACTATATTCACTCAAAATCGAAGCTCATAAGCTCCCATGAATATGTTTACTTTTGATAGAAAATGTTCAAAGAAAAGACATTTAACAAAACATCATAGTAAGAAGAGTAGCAATTTCTCCATAAAACTTGGCTGTACTTTCCCACCAATACATACTCTGAGTGGAGAGAATGGACACATATAAGGAACATGCACTGATGATGGAGAGGAAGAATTCACAATACAAGTACTGTGGGGTCATTGACGTCTTCTGGGGACTTCTTAGTGCTTCTACTTTTTGGACTTGCCATTTTCTGATCTTGCATTTTCTGCTGCACATCGTTGAAATATAATCTCAGCTGAGGATATGTGCATGAAATATAGTCTCAGCCAGTTATTACTTGCTGCTGGACCCATGTCCACAAGCTGGGGAATTTATTTCTGTTTCCAGCTTGTTACTTTACAGAAAGCCCTCAGCTGAAATGCCTTTTCCAAATAAGAGAAGGAATAAACTTTGCCACTGCTCATTTAACATAGAATAGAGCTCTTTTATTTTAAAAACTTTTTCTAATAACAGTTTTTTATTTTTCAAAATATATGAAAAGATAGTTTTCAACTTTCATCCTTGCAAAATCTTGTGTTACCAATTTTTCTTCTTTCTCCCTCTGCTAGACAACTAGTAAACTAGTATAGGTTAAACATGTGCAATTCTCTTAAACATATTTCCATATTTAGCATACTGCACAAAAAAATCAAATTGAAAGGAAAAAAATGAGAAAGAAAAAACAAGCAAGCAACAGCAACAAAAAAGGTGAAAATACTATGCTGTGATCCACATTCATAGTTCTCTTTCTGGATGCGGATGGCTTTCTCCATCACAAGACTATTGGAATTGCCCTGAATCACCTCATTGATCATCATATACTTATCAGAATAGAATAGAAGCAAAATCCTTAAAAGTTTTTTTCTTATAAGAGGACTCATTTTATTTCTTAAAGCTGACTTTTCTTTGCAGAAAACAATTCCTCTCCCCAAGAGTTAGGTACACCGATCTTGCTTATCTTAGCTAACCAGTATCTTCAGGGTTACTTTTTTAACCTCAGATTTCTGGTCACCAAGGTTAGTGTCTTCAGTCAGTGGGAAGCCTTATTCTGACTCAGGTGTAGACATTCCCTGAAACTCCTTGTTTAATTTCAGTTTGCTAAACTGTATCCAATTAGTATCAGTTTAGTGGATCTCTTCACAAATTATTAAGGGCTTTCTGATTTCAAAAACCTTATTTTCTTAAACCCAGTACTCTTTTGTCTCCCTCGCAAATGAACAAGAATAACAATAACAGCAAAAAAAATCTAACTGACATTTACTGACCTGAGTTATCTTCACATACCTCTCTCACCTCCTTGCCATTGCTGCAAATAGTGCTATTTTGAATATTTTGGTACATATAGCATCTTACTTTCTGTCACCGAATTCCTTGGATTCAGTCTCAGTTAATGGGATTGCTGAATCAAAAGGTACGAACAGCTTAGCAGTTTTAACTGTGTAATTCCAAATTGTCTTCCAGAATGAAAACCATCTGTACTGAATTAGTGTACCTGTTCTTCCACAGCTTCTCTAACAACTGACTTTTCCACTCTTTTTTTTTTACACAATTTTTGCCAATTTTATGAGTTGTGAGATAGATGAAATCTTAGTGTATCATTTTTTCTGATTATTAATGACTTGGAATATTTTTTATAGTTGTTGATTACTTTTTGAATTGAAGCATTAATCCTAAAGTCAGGTAGAAGAGGGCTAGGGCACAAATGAAACTTGAAGCTTTAAAAAACTGCTGAGAAAGCTATTCTTGCATAATGTCTATTGGTGAAAACAATTTCCCAGCCCCTCACTAATATAGTAATTGAGTTCGGCCAAATGATTAGAAGTCACACAATGAGGAAGCATAGAATGTGGAGTCAGAATTGAATCCCTGTATCCTCTCCATTTCCCGATATTCCTCTTCTTTCTCTTTGCCTCTTTTCTCTCTCTACCATAATAAACTATATCCTGACCTTATTATTGTCATTCAGTAGCATTTATAGATCACTTGCTATGTGCCAAGTACTGTGCTAAGTGCTTTATAGATATTATCTCATTTGCTTCTCATAACATCCCTAGAAGGTAAACGCTGTTATTATCCCCATTTTACAGTTGAGGAAACTGAAACACTTTCCCTGGGTCCCACAACTAATCAGTGTCTAAGACCATATTTAAATTCAGGTCTTCTTAACCCCAGGCTCAGCTCTCAATTCATTCCTCCACCTACCTGCCCCTATGTCTTTCTTCCTTTGCAACTCTTCTATTTCAGTACATATTTTAAGAATCATCTAATAAAATAAAATTTTGTCTTCAATTACTAACATATGGAGAGTCAGGAACCTCAGGCTTAGAATCAGCTAAGTTAGTAACTGCTATGTTATCATGAATATGTTAAATTCCCTCCATGGATTATTATCTCCTTATTTGTAAAATGAAAGAATGGTCCCAATTCAGATTCTACGGTTTGCCTGTACTTGCCAGTTCATTTCAGTCATACTGAGCTGGTCATTTCACTGTGCAAATTGTATTCAGCCTAACCTGCCTCTTTGGGGACTATATAATGGTCTGGTTCTCCAGATTGTCTCAAGTGGTGAAAACTGAGAAGTTAATATTTGCTTCTGCGTAGAGATCTTCAGATAACAATGTTTTATGCTTATAAAGTGCCTTTTATTAGTGTATTATTCCCTGGGGGAAGCAGAGAAGGTGTATGTTTACCTCTGCCAGAATCCCAAGATTGACAAGAAACATTCACAGTCATCATTCCATTTCTGAGCTGTTTGCCCACATCAAAGACAGTTTTACGAATGGGAATTTGGACATTGGTTTATATACCAGAATTAAAAGACTGACACACTATGGGATATAGCTATTTATAATGAGGATGGCTTTAATGGGATTCCCTACACCTCTTTGAACGTTTAGTGGTACCTTTATACTTTTATGAAGACAGTGGTATGGTGCAAATTAGATGGCTCATAGGCTGGAACTTAAACAGGAAGTTAAATATAGGGTTCCTCAATTTCTACAATTGGTGCCTGGCTTGAGGGGCATGTAAGGGAGCTTTGTCATTGAATCATATTTTCAAATTGGCTTACATCATAATTTAAATAAGCCTTTTTCATCATTTTTGATTCATCTTCAATTGGCAGTCACTCCTCCCTTAGCTTTGAGTTTCTCTATCCCAAGCTTTTGAGATCAAGCAGTGAAGAATTGGTAAGTAACTACATAAAGTCCACTCAGAGGAGTTCTCTATTTAAAGAAACCTAAAGGTGAATACTTTTGTAATGTAGGTAATATATTTTTAAACCAAATAACCACTCCTAAATTTATCTATTTCATTTGTTGAGATCATTATGCTCATCCTCATTGCTCACACACAAAGATTTGCAAAGCACTGTGAACACATTACATCATTTGATCATAGATCACAATAACTTTGTTCAACTCTACCTAGAATATTGTCATCAAAGGAAATGTTACATAGGGAGATAAGTTCTTCATTGTAGCTTAGAGCTAGACATCTTAAACTTTTTCCATTTGTGACTCCTATTTGCCCGAGAAATTTTTATATGATCCCAGATATATATGTATACAGATCACACACTTACTGATAATAAATCTTAATTTTGCAATGCTTATATTCAGTTATAAGACCACATTTGGGATCATGAACCACAGTCTAAGAAGCTAGAGTATAGAGAATTTCTGACTTCAACTCTCAAACTTCTACCTATTGAATATTTTAAACTGAATGCCTTTTAGATATCTTATGAATGAACTTATTATCTTTCTCCCAAAACCTTTCCCTTGTCTTAACTTATACCCCCATTATCCAAATCATACACAGGCTCACAACTTTGGTGTCAATCTGAGCCCCTCCCTCTCTCACTTCCAAATCCAACCATTACCAAATCTTGTTTTTTTCTTTAATATCTTTCATATAATCCCTTTTCTCTCTTCTCACACTACCATTCTGGTGAATGAAGGCCATCATTACCTAGATTGCCCAGATTATTGCATTGATCTTCTGGTTGCTCTTCATACCTCAGATCTCTTGCCACTCCAGTACATCTTCCACTTAGCTGTCAAATAAATCTTCCTAAAGCACAAGTTTGACTAAGTCATCTTCTCCACATATGCCCTATTCTCACAGTCAAAAGTCAACTCAGATGGCTCCCTGTTGCCTCCAGAATCAAATATAAAATCCTCTCGCTTTTAAAACTCTCTGAAATCTAGCACCTTCCTATCTTTCTAGCCTTTTTATTTCTCCCCTTTACTCCTTCCACATATTCTGCTATCCAATGGCACTTACCTTCTTATAGTTCCTTGAACTGAATACTTCATCTCTAGACTACAAAAATTTTCTGTTGCTGTTCTTATGCCTGGAACTCTCTCTACTTTCCAGTTTTCCTGGTTTCCTCCAAGTTTCAGCTAAAATCCTACTTTTTAATGTTTAGTGCCTTTTCTCTGTTGATTATATCTAATTTATCCTATCTATATCATGTTTGTATGTCATCTCCTCCACCAGTTTATGAGTGCCTTGAAAGAAGGAACTGTCTTTTGCCTTTCTTTATATTGTTCACATTTTGTAGAATTCCTTACTCACAATACTTAATAAATTCTTAATAACCTAATGGCACTTTATCTCCTATGCCATACTTCCTCTTTATATTTATATGAAGGCCAGAAATAAAGGGCAAAATGGGAGTCTTTTTCTGGTTGAAATCTGAATTAAAGGAGAGAATATTTACACTTACAAACCTTGTAAAAAGCCAAAAAAAAAACCCAAAACCAAAAAAACAAAGGACATAAAAATGGGGCATCCGATATTCCTCTTGCAAATAGAAGATCCATAGGAAACAATGAGTTCTTATATCATCATTGCCCTCACTATATGATCTTTATATATCACCGACTATGTATCAGATAGTGTGATAAGCACTTCACAATTATTGTCTCATTTGATCCCCATAACAAACCTAGGACAGGTGCTGTTATTCCTATTTTACAGATGAAGTACCTAAAGCAAACATAGGTTAGATGGCTTGCCCAGAGTCACACAGATGACATGTTTCTGAGCCTGGATTTGAATTCAGGCTTTCCTGACTCTAACTTAGCTTTCTGTGCATTATGGCACATCCTAGCAGCTTATTACTTTGTACTAAGGTATTGAACAGAAAATATACTTTTTTATTCAATATTAACATGAATGCATAGGATCATAGGTTTAAATCTAGAAGAGACTTTAAAGGACATTGAATATAATCTGCTTACTTTACAAATAAACTAAGGAACAGGCTAACTGTCTTGCCCAGGTTCATGTAACTAATAATAACCATCATATATATATATATATATATATATATATATATATATATATATATAGTGATTTAAGGTTTACAAAGCACTTTGTATAAAATATCTCTTTTGATTCCCACTATTATTATTATTATTATTAACTAAACTGAAATTTAGCAGATTATGACTTGCCCATGCTCACAACTAAGTGTGTGAAGCAAAAGTTGACTTCAGGTTTCTCCTGATTTCCAATTGAGTGGTTTGTCCACAATATCACAAGAGCTGAATAAAGAACTCTTCCAAATTTACAAAGTGTTAACCCTTTAAATGTGAATACATGGTGATAAAGGACAATGTAGATCTTTTAATTGTCTGTTTTTAGTTTCTTAGCTCCAGTATTTCATCTTCTACTTTGGTCCTTTTATCACTGAACTATGATAGCTTTCCCAGAAGCTCAAAATAGTAATGCTTTTTTTTGTGGGAGAGTTAAAAACCTCATTAGATTTTTTAAACAGAAAATTTTAAACAGGAAAAAAAAAACTTCAAAAGAGTAGAAGTTTCTCTCTGCCTGTAAGATAAAATAGTAATTCCTTTGTCATTTAAGCTCCTCCGTAATTTGGCTTCTATCTTTATTCCATAAGCTCCTCTATCACAAATTTTATATTATAAATGGATTTGATACGCCATTTTATGAAGTATATATCTTTTGCTTGAATCTTGCTTTTTTTTTTCTCTTATCTAGGGAACAGTAATCAAATCAGTATTACCATAGCTTCTGGATTTGTTGTTCAGTTAATTTTTAGTTGTTTTTGACTCTTAGTAACCAAATTTGGGATTTTCTTGGCAAAAATACTGGCATGGTTTGCTATTTCCTTCCCCATCTCATTTTACAGATGGGCAAATGAGGCAGAAAGAGTTAAGTGACTTGACCAAGATCACACAGCTAGTGTTTTAGTCCAGATTTGAGCTCAGGAAGATATTTTCCTGACTCCAGGTTATGGCTACTGGATATGGTGTAACAAACTTCTACCCTTTAGCTCCACTCATAGTCCCTCTGAACGGGTGAACTGTGATTCATTTTTTGGCCACTACTACTTCTTTGGTATGTGTTGTATCCCTATGGAATGTAAGGGCAGAATTGATTTCACTTTTATTTTTATATTCCTGGTGACTGGCAAACAGTAGGCACTCCATAAATGCATGTGGATTGCCTATCTCCATTAGTGCTCTTTCATGGTATAGTTATCTTTTTATTATACTTATTCACATACATATTGAATTCTCCCGGTAGGATGAAGTTTTCTCAAGGACAGGGATTATTTTGTTTGCCATTATATTTCCAATACTGACTTCAATGAACATAGTAGGGGTTTAATAAGTGTTTGTTTAAGTGACTTAAGTTTTGACAGAAACATCTCTCAGAAGAGAAATCCCTAGTAAATCTCTAGTAAAAATAAAGATTTTTCTGAGAAAAAGTTCTGTAAAAGATAGTTTCTGAAAGTTTCAGATTGACAAAGGTAACTTCTTGAATTTAGGTGTTGGAAGAAACCTTAAAGATTAGATAATCCACCCCCTTTGTGTTACTGGAGCCTAAATGGCAGTGCTGTGATTAGAACTCAGGATTCTTTAATTGCCCATTAAAACACTTTCATCTATCATATCACCTCAGTTCCTTATATATGTTATTGTATTAAATTTCATGTAACATTTATTATGCAGCTAATGAATTTAAAAAATTAAAAAAATAAGATACTTTATTCTTCTTCCAAAAAGATTATTTAGAAATGAAAACTATGGTCAGAAAAAGACTATGCAACTTTGAAATGGAAAACAAGACTATAGCTTAAAAAGGCCAATGTCTCCTATTGTATCCAGCATCACCTCCAGTCATCTTGATCTACATCTTGCTTTAGGACCCCAGATGGCTTTAGAGAAGAAAGTGAGGATCATGCCTTTGCATAGCCCTCTCTCATTTTAATCCAATTCACTTGAATGTCCTGGCTGATACCATGGTTCTCTTTTAAAAGGAAGGACAAACAACAACAGTATAAGATTTACAAGTGAACTCTTTTTATATTAATATATATTAAATTTCTAGACTTGCCTGCCCATCAGCTTGGTTCAGAAGCAAGCACTTTTGTCTTAATTCTCCACATAAATCTTACTGTGTGAAAATTTGAAATGTTAGTAAAGTAGGTATTGTTCTTTAGATTTAGAGTGGGAAAAGAAGCTTAGAGATCATAATCTGAATGCCTTATTTTCCTGATAAGATAACTGAGACTGGAGATATCAAGTCTCTGGTCCATGGTGACACCATGGATATAGGATATAGATAAACTGGGAGTCAAATCTAGCATCACAGAATCTAAAATGTGGGAAGAAGTTCAAAGGCCATCCTGTCTAATCCATTTTTGAGTGAGAATGTCCACAGCTCAAGAAGGAGACATCCAGTCTCTCTTGGACAACCGCCAATGAGGGGTACCCACAGTCTCCCACGATATGGAGGTTGTGCATGCCTGTAGAAAGCATTTCCCCTTCCCAGTCCATTCACTTCTAGTTATCCTTAATTGTCAGAAAATTTTACTTTCATCAAGTCTAAATTTTCCTCCCAGAAACTTCTATCTGTTGCTACTGAGTTCTTCCCTCTAAGATCAAGAAGAATAAGTCTCAATCTTCTTTGACATGGTAGCCTTTCAAATGTTTAAAGACATTTTCTCTCAGTTTTCTTTTCTCTAGATTAAACCATTTCAGTTCCTTCATCAAATTTTCCTTTGAAATGATATTTATAACTTTCATCTTCCTGGGCAATCTTCTTTGGTCACATTTCAGCTTGGCTATGTCTTTCCCAAAATGTGGTGCCTGGAACGTAGAAATTTAATAAATGCTTGCTAATTGATTGATCTTACTCTGTTTTCATAGTATGAGAATGATGACGATTCATTTGGCAAGACTAGCTTCATGCACTTCTCTGTATGGTGTTCTTAGCTCCTTCACATTTATAGCCAAAACTCTGTGTGTAAAATGCTTCCGGACTGGAGTCATTCAGTAATTACAGCTATTGACGCCAGTTGTCTTGTAGTAACCAATCCTCCACAATGCACCTGGATTGGTAAGAGACAACTAATAAAAAAAAATTGACTAGTCAGCTGTAGAGGGGCAAGGAGAACCAATCTGGGTGGATCGTCTGGAGGGAAACAAGACAAGGGCTTTGGAGGAACTTGAAATAAGGTGAGTATCGATGAGCAAATCTGGGCATAGGTAGATGAGTTCCACCCACATATTTTTAAGCTAAATGTCTACAGAGACATTTATAAATGTTTCTGGGGCAATTCCATTTCTCTATCTTTGACTTTTCCTCTGGATTTTCTTTCAATAAATTTGTTTCTTTAAGACATGTAAAAATATTTAAATACATCAGAGAAATTCTACTTAATCTGAATCATTTTAATTTTTTTTAAATCTCTCTTCTCAATTGCTTAGACTGCCTACTAGATAAACAGAAACCCCACTGTCCCCAGTGTTGAAGTGTTGAAAGACATTTCCTGTGCTGGTTGGAGTAATCACACCAGAGTTCTTCTGTCTTTTTTCAGTGGTTATAGCTTGGTCTCTCTGATGTTTCCTTATGAGAAAAATGTTGAAAACAACTTTGTACAACTCTCCTTCCACAACTTTCAATGTTTACTTTATTTATTTTTTCCTCAGGGGGTGAAGGGAGGAGGAAAAAAAACAGTCAGAATTAGGTTTTACATGTGTTTCTCTATTCATTAATTCCTGAAAGCTTTTACATTTATGTTGAGATCTATTCAGATGTTTCCTAGTCTATTCATCCTTTCCCCCAATGTTTGTCATAAGTCCATCGTTCCTGTCACTTTGTAGCTAGTGTCATTATTTTTTTGTTGTTAGCACCCTGTATAGTAATTCCCTAAAAATTCACAATCCTGACCTTCTAGTCATTTCTCATGATGCTCCCAAAGAGGAGGAAGTTGAAGATTATCATTCCTTCTTTGCAAAGAATCTTAATCACAGAAGCATAGAATGTACACCTAGAGGCTTAGGACAGGTTATTTGTCTGAAGGAGTGAATTTTGTCATAGTCAAAATCTGAGTTTAGCTTAACTGACATGTGATATAATCTCCCTCATCTGCTGATAAGAATGGACAGTAAGTAATGATTCTTGAGGGATACTGTTTTTCCTTGCTTTTTCTATTGTCATCTTGGTGTTGGTGGGTTGCAACTGTGTGGTCTAAGTCGACTGTGTTTTCACCAGTTTGTTTTCTTTTGTTGACAGAGTAACATAGTTATAATCTAATTAGCCCCTGCCCTTCTTGATTGTCCAGAAGAGAGAAAGGGCCATCCTTGGTTTGTGACAAGAATGTTTCTGGGATTAGTGGGCTAAAAAAAAATCTCCTGCATTGCCAGAATTTAAATTGTCAATACCAATCAGTTAATCCAAATGGCTGGTATGAGTTTTTATTTATTTCTAAATTTTAGATTACTAAGATAGTTTAAAAAATGATTGTTTGTTATTTGGTGGCTTCATATAGATGGAAACTAAAAGTAAAGTGTTTCATGGAGCTTCTGACATCCACAGAAACAATGCTGATCTTAGAAAGGTTCAGGGACTGTTGTAATTGAAGAATTATTATATTTATAAAAATTCAGAAGATTCTTTAGATAAAGTAGTAGATGGCATGGTTGTATGAATATTTCTATATATTGCAGAGGCATTGTGGTATGATGAAAGAACCTTAGTGACTAGTAGGGAATGTCAAACATCATTTGCTGTTTGACCTTGAACAAATCCTTATCTTCTTTTGGATTTTAGTTTCCTAGTCTATAAAATACAGGGATTAGATAAGGTGGTCTCTAACATCCCTTTTCCTTCATGCAGTCATTCTATGATTGAAAGGTTATCAATTTTATTTTGAAGTAAGTTTTACTAATACTTTTGGTTTTGTATCATAGTCATTTCTTTAATCAAGTTTTTTTTTTAATTAATAAGCATTGTTTTCTTTATTTTTTTCTACTTTCCCATTCTGGCTAAAAAGAAGAAAGGAAAACAAATATGTTTAGTTAAGTGAAACTAATTCCCACATTGGCCATATCCAAAAAGTATGTCTCACTCTGCAATATAAGTCATGACTTCTGCCAGGAGATAGATAGCTGGTTTCACACTGGTTCTCTGAAATAGTGTTTTGTCACAGCACTGAAGAGAGTTCTTAAGTTTGTGGAAATTCATTGTTTTTAAAGTGACGTTGCTGTTTATAGATCAGGACTTCTTTAAATTTTTCCCACTCAAGACCCCTTTATGCCCAAGAAATTTTTACATGACCATAGGTATAGTGGTATATAAAATAGGTGTACAAACAAAACATTTACTGATGATAGATCATATGGGGTCACAAACTTCAGTTTAAGAAACCTTGGTATAAATATTTATCCTTCTGATTCTGCTGCCTTCACTCTGCATCCATTCATACAAATCTTCTGGGGTTTTTCTGAAACTGTGCCTTTTGTCATTTCTTATAGCATAATTATGCAATAATTTATTTCACCCCAAGTAACTGACCCACACCAAACATTGAAGCTTCCTGTGTAATGAAAACAATTACACACAATCAATATAGTGATTTGTGTTTGACAACATAACATGCTGCTCTCAAAGTCTCTTACCAATTTTTGGAATATTGTCTCATTTATAGCAGTGTGTAGTTTTTGTTGATTTGAATTTTTTTTCTAAAACAAGTTGGGATATAGTATGGGTTTAGTTGGATACTGTTGCTAATTTGATGTAGAAATTTTTCATTTAAAATATTATAAGCCTGAAAACTTCAGTAACAAACCAGATCAATGTTTCACAAAAAACAGAATGAGATGTGGAGGGTTGCTGTGGACATCTGTCTCATGAAGAGAATTTTCCAAATTGAGTTTTATACCTTTCTGTTCTTTGGAAGGTGACCAATGCAAGTTGTTGTGGAATCTGTGGATAGGTGAAGGCATATTCTTCATATAAAGAGATGACTCACATACTTTATGTCAGGAAAACTTAGAGGTGCTATGGAGAATAAATCACATTCATTTTGAGTCTCCTTAGGCTATTAAGTCAATTCTTTTGACCTCAAGTTTACCTGGTGACAGAAACAGATTTTTTTTGGACTCATACATTTGCTTACTCCTTATATACCATGTATGCCTGAAGGGTAGTTGGTCTTATTCTAATCATGAATTTGTTTATTTAGTCACTCTCTTTTCCCAGATAAGTGTGTTTTTGTTCAATCCTCAGCAGCAATTTTCATTTGAACATAAGAGTGTGAATGTTTCATTTTAAAATAAAATTGGCAAACCCACAGCAAGCCCAAAACAAGCTTGTAGTTACTTCCTATTCAAAGCATCAGTATAATTAGTTTGTTGATTTTGAGGAGGTGAGGTTGTGGAGAGGGGGAAAGTGTCCCAGAGAACCATTCATTTTTCTGATGCTGGTTTATTATTTTGCTTAAGTGCTTAAACAGCAAAAGTGCCATTCATGAATGATACTGTGAAGTTCAAAGTGTTTAAATAACAGTTTCAACCTGATGTACTGAGTGAACATGGAAAAGAAACTAGAAGTAGTTTGTTCATGGAATCTCAGTTAGAAACTACCTCAGAAGTCATTTTGGGCTAACAAGGAAAAAGAGGCTTTTCTTCAGCACAGTATTCAATAAATGGCAATGTGTCTCCATTTGAAACATCTTCAGTGACAAGGAACTTAATTACTTTTAAGATAATGAATTCCTCTTCTGGGCACTTCTTTCTGATACATTAAGACAAATCTGCCTCTCTACACCTTCTAACCATTGTTTCTGGCCTAGCCTTCTGAGGCTAAAAACAAGTCTACTCCCACCTAAATGACAGCCTGTTAAATTATTTAATAAAAAAGCTATTTAGTAAAAAATTGTTCCTACTAATTCTCTCTTTTAGATGAAATAGCTTCAGATTCTTTAACTGATCCACCAATAATAAGATAAAACAGACTGTGGGGCTGTGAGATAGTGTAGTGCCTAGAGCACTGGCCCTGGAATCAGGAGGACCTGACATATTACCTCAAACACTTAACACTTACTAATTGTGTATGACTCTAGGCAAATCACTTAATCCCAATTGCCTTGTAAAAAATAAAAAATAAAACAGACTGGCTCATAGGACAAAATATGAAGTGAGCTATTATCATTGGCTTATAGCTTTGAGATCTAAACATAATCTATATACTAAAGTTTATGGATCTATTTGTTTTTGAGCATTTCTCCTTAAAATGTAATTTATTATGTGTATAAATGAAATAGTGTGAAAATGATCCTTCTGCCATATAGGCTGACTTCCTAATCTATGCAAATTCATGTCCTGGGGAAGCAGTAAAAGGAAAATTCAATAAATTTAAAAAAAAATATGAGGTTGAAAGAGCTCCAAAGGTTTAGAAGCTACTGTAGGTAAACATAGTATTTCAATCGAATAAAAAATAATAATTTGTGTCTATCTAATACTTCTTTTAGAATACCCAATGTTTATTCATTTAATCCTGACAATCAATCCCTAACAAATTAAAAGGAAATCACTACAGGAGATGAAATTATAATTTATGACTAGTGACTGACTCTGTAAAATGAATGTGATTCATTGTAACCTTAATATAGAAAAATAATAACATTTCATATTTGAATAGTGCTTGAAGATTTCCAAATATCTTTCTTCATAGCAGTCCTGCAAAGCTACATAGTTTAAATACAAAAAAGAAAGCTGAAATCCACAGTTTGTAGATCTCTGGCTAAAAGCAACTCCAGAAGAATCTCCAAAGAGATCCAAGGAACAACCTGGGGTTAGTCACATGAAGCTGTAAATGTCAGAGATAGGATTTGCACCCACATCCTCTGATTCCAAGACCAAGGTTCTTTCCATTGTCCATAGCTGATAAATGGTACAAGCTCAGACTGATGCCAGCTTTTTGACCCCAGTTCCAGTGCTCTTCTTTCTATAAGCATCCACTCTCCAAAAATATAAACCTACATTTATAGATAGCACAAATATAGATCTAGGAATTATAGGGGATTGAACGTGGACTGCCATTTTTTTTGTTTTGTTTTAGTTTTTGGCAAGACAACCGGTGTTAAGTGACTTGCCCAGGGTCACATAGCTAGTAAGTAAGGTGAACTAGTGTTGAAGGTTGCTGAAAAATAGCCCCCCATCTAAGCCCACTTTACTGGGATATTTGCTTATGAGAATTTCCAGGACTTTGTCATGACAAAGGGAGCAACAAGTGACCAATTAAAATTGTTGACTTTCATTGTAACTTTCATGTGACTGAGAAGTCAGCCAGTGAAAACACAGGTAGTAAGGCTTCTTAACTTGGTTCTTAACCATAAGCTTAATTTTTTATAACTTACTTCATAATTGGTTTCCTTTGTAATTTGATATATTTTATGTTATGCATTTAAAAAACTATTCAGAGAAAAGGGACACATAGACTTTATCATTCTGTCAGAATTGTTCAAGACACACACACAAAATTAAGAAACCTAGGTATAAAAGAAAGGAGAGAAGTTATCTAATACATAATGAAATAGAGCCTGTTCTATCCTCTCTGAAGAGTATGGATAAAAGAATGTTGTTTTTGGGTTTTTTCCAAAGGGTCTTGTACTCTCATTAAATCAGAAAAATCAAATATACATACTAGTAAAAAAATTTTTTTAGCTCTTTTATTTTACCTTTCCTGGATAAAAGAGAAAAGTGAAGAAGAGAAATAATAAGTTAAGCTTACCTGGTTTTAACAGGGAACATATTCAGGGAACTATTCAATACATAATAGGAATCAAAAATTTAAATAATACGAATATTGAAAATCTTTTAAAATCTAGTATCATGGATTACTAAAAAAAAAAAAAGGAGGGAGAGGGAATGAAGGGAAAGATGAAAAGAGAAAAGTATTAAAGAGAGAGAACTAAATGTGGAAATAAAAAGTTAGCTACAGAGAAGGGGAAGGGAATAAGCATTTATATAACTTCCTACCATGTGTCAGGCACTGACTGTGCTAAGTATTTTTCAAATACTATATCATATGATCCTCAGAACAACTCTGGGAAACAGGAAATATTACTATCCTCATTTTGCTATTGAAAAAACTGAAGTTAAGTGACTTTTCCAGTGTCAGAGTTAGTAAACTATCAGATATCCCCAAGACTTCAAGCCCAGGGGTTTATGCACATGGCCACCTAGCTGCCTCAGAGAGAAACAGACATTAGAGGAAAGGAGGAAGGGGGAAGGTTTGGGAGGTTTAAAATATTAGTAAACTACCTTGCAAATACTTTCCTTAGGGGAGAGGATGTTGAATATTTTTTCCATCTTTTGCAATCTTAATGATCCATGTTAATCACTGTCCCAGTCTCTTGCATTGTTTAGCCTTTTGGCTCTGAATAGTATTGTTGTTGTTGTTTGTCCTTCATTCTAAAAGAGGCTCATGACATCAGGAGATTCCATAAATAATGCTATGACATGCAAGTGAATTGGATTTAAGTAAGGGAGGGCTGTTCAAGGTCATCTGCTTCACTTTTTGCCCAGAATCATCTGAGTCCAGTGGTTAGATATAAATTGAGATGACTGGAGAAGACCCTGGATACAGTGGGAGACCTTGGTGTTTGTAAGCTAAGGTGTCTGAATGGAATAGGATAGACTTAGCAATCCTCCAGTGGCTGCTTGAGGCACCAGAACTCATTGTACAGAAATATTCTTTTTAGATAAGAGAAATCTATCTACTTTCTGGTTCCAGCACTATCTGACTGTTATTATTCTCATTCTTAAGAACCTGGAAATAGTACGACAATAAAGAATTTTGTAGCATTATTAAATGAGTAAGAAAAATTACTAAGGAAACTACCAGGTTTTTTTCTAAGGAAATAAGTAGTGTTAAAAAAGGACAATATTAGCCTACTTAATGAAGGTCATAGTGTCGATTTCAGTTCAGACAATCTTGAGATAATGTGAAATGACTTATCTATTAGTCAAATTGCTTTAAAGATTTCTTTAACACTTAGGGGAAAGGAAAAGCAAAAATGTCAGCAATTCTTCTGAGTAGTATTTGAAAGTAATTTTTAAAAAACCTTGGATTCTTTTTAAATGTTCAGGTGCATAGGTTTCATTATACATACTATTTTATCCTAAGTAAAGTTTTATTTTTCTCTAAATTTTGAACCCAGAAATACCCTAGTCAAGAGAGTCCAACCTTCTTTTCAGATGGTATCATCATCTTTCCAATCCCCCCAGGTTGTAAATCTTGGAGCCATTTTAAATGCATTTTTTTCCTCTCCCCTCCTCATCCAATCAGTTTACAAGTTAAAAACATATTTTATCTTTGTGCCTTTCTCTACATTTATACAAACATTTTCCTAATTCAATTACTTGTCATTTGTACTGTTGTAATAATCATATAACTAATCTCTCTGCCGCTTTTCTTTGAAAAAGTTTCCAAAATAATTTCCTAATATAAGGGTCTCTTTTATTTACTTGCTCAAAAAACCTTCAGTGCTAATTTTTGCTAATAGCATAAGATATGAGTTTCTTGGCTTGACCTGCTCTATATAATCTGTTTGTTCATTCTTCCATGTTTCTTGCTTTATTTCTAGTTAGTGAACAACTATTTAACAAACAGCTATATAATTGTGGCAGGAATAACATTTATATAGCATTCTAAGTTTTGCTAACATCTCCTGCCTCACCTTTCTTTCCCCCTCCAAACAATGAATGCAGAACTGGAATTGAAGTTGATCTTACTGCATCACATTTACATTTAGTACCATTATTTATGACTCATAATGAATAAGTGAACCTTGGTTGTTTTAAATAAATAAGTTAGGACCTCCTGATATGTTCAACATTTACCTTAATCTCTTATAATTGTATAGGCTTTCAAAGTAATTTCACAGTCATTAAATCATTATTAGCTCAGAATCAAGATTTAACCTCTCTGTAGCTGTTTTCTCATTATCCCTGAAAGATAGGTGCTACTGTTAGTCCCACTAATCCCAATCCCATTTCTTATGTGATGGAGTATAGCAATATATCCATATCAGCTACATTTGCTGAATATTGGGTGTTCCTCAAGGTTCCATCCTGAATCCTTTTCCCTTTTTCCTCTTTTTTTTTTAATCCATTATATTATCTCACTCAATGATCTCTACCATTCTAATAGGTTTAATTAATAATAGCTATTAAATAAGATATTTGTAAAATATATTGCAAGCATGTAAGTGGCATTAAATGCTGGTTATTATTATTATTACTATCATATATCAACAAAGCATATGGAAGATAATCTCAAAGGGGTTCCTTTTGAAAAGTGAGATTTGAACTGAATCTTGAAGAAAGCCAAAGAAGCTAAATGGCAGAGATATTGGGACAGTCAGTGAGTGCAAAGGCACATAGATAGGACATGGAGTGTCCTGATTGAGGAACTATCAGCAACAGACCAGTGTGGCTGCATTATAGAGATTGTAGACTAGAAACATAGGAAGGAACCTAGCTTGAAGAGTTTGATGGTAACAGAAGAGCTTATATTTGATCCTTGAGGAAACAGGAAGTTCATGGAATTTACTGATTAGGGGGTTAACATGATCAAATATGTATTTTCTGAAAGGCACTTTGATAGCTGAGTGGAGGTTAGAGTGGGATGGGGAGAGGCGTTAGGCAAGGGGACCAGGTAGAGGGCTACAATTATAGTCCAGATGCAGTGTGATGAAGAACTAAACCAGGGATGTAGCTTTGTGAGTGATAACAAGGAGAAGTACATATAATTGTTGAGGTAGCAATGATTGTTTGACAATAGAATGGATATGTGGGATAAGTAAGAATAAAGAGTCCAGGATAATATTGAGGTTGTGAGACTGGAACTGGTAAGGGAGTGATGAGTTTGACCTTAATAGGAAATTTGGAAAGAGGAAAGTTTTATAGGGAATGATGATGGGTTTTGCCTTGCATGTGTTTAATTTGAATTGTTCCAAGAGGCAATTGGTGATAGAGGATTGTAGCTCTGGAGAGAGAAGAGCTGAATATATAGATTATAGGAATCACTTACATAGAAATGATAATTAAACTTACATGAATAGAAGTTGTCACTAAGCAAGATAAGATACAGTGAAGTATAGAGGAGAATATAAAGGGAAAAGAGAAGAGGATTCAGGACAGAGTGATGGCAGACACCCATGAATAGAAGGCATATCTTAGATATTCAGCTAAGGTGGTTGATATGGATATTCTGCTAAACGATATCAGATTTTTGTTATCATCATCATTATTTTACAATAATCATATCAATTATAATCATATCAATAATAAATATCAGGGATATTTCCTGACTTGGGAAGTCATTTAATCTCTTAACTGATGTGTGCCTCAGTTTCTTCAACTGTAAAATGGAGATAATACTTTTCCAGGGTTGTGATGAGAATCAAATGAGAAATCTGATAAAGTATTTCTCATAGTGTCTAGAACACAGGAGGCTCTTAAAACATGTTTATTTTTTTCCAAATCATTATCAGTCCTTAGCACTATTATCCCATTTCCTGACATAAATCTAAATGTCAGGGAAATGCACTCAGGGAATCAATAATAAAAATAACCAATATTTGTTTAGAAACTTAAAATTTTCAAAGCTCTTTTTGTCCCCTGAATGATAAATTCTAGAAATGGAATTGAAGTTCACCTAAACGCTTTATGTTTACATTCAGTGTCTTTATTTATGACTCATAATGGACAAGTGAACCTTAGCTATTTTAAGTAAATATGTTAAGACAGGACCTCCTGGCAAGTTCAACATTTACCTTAATCTCTTACAATTGTATAGGCTTTCAAAGTAATTTCACAGTCATTAAATCATTATTAGCTCACCATCAAGATTAGATGCCAGAGCATGACGAATATGGAAATATGTTTAAAATAATTGCACATGTTTAACCTATATCATATTGCTTGCTGTCTTGGGGAGGGGTGAGAGAGGAAAAGAAGGAGAAAAATTTGGAACACAAGGTTTTGCAAGGGTAAATGTTGAAAACTATCTTTGCGTGTATTTGGAAAAATAAAATACTATTAAAATGATTAGAAGCCAGTAGAAACAAAACCAACCCAAACTTCAGGCATTTAACCCTGAAAACATATATTGGTTAAATCTCTAGGTAAAGTTTTCTTGTATTTAGTTAGTGTTATTATATCTAGATTAAACTTCAAAGAAGTAAGTAAACTGCTATATAGAATTATAAATTCTGTATTGTTGAGGTAGGAAGCTTAATCTTTATGATATGAAGCTTCTATTTTGTGGAACTACCATGTTACAAAATAGAACCTGTTTCCATTAATAAGAATACTTTACTTTTGCATAATACTTTATAATTGATCCTCACAATTTCAAAACCAACATGCACAAGAAGTCAGAAAATGAACCAGAGAGCCTTGTCAAAGACGTTGTTGTCACTAATTTGTGGAACAAAATCTTCAAAAACCTCCAGTGTCTCCAATGCCTAAGACCTCCAGCTTAGAGCATGGCCTATACACAAGTGACTAATACAAAGGAACACAAACATAGCTCAAGGTGGGCTACCTCCAGGGTTTACCATTTTGTCATCAAGATTTCACCACAACTCTCTTTCAAGGACATACTCCTTAAAGAGCTTTATAGTGATCTATTCTAGAACTGGTTCTCCTTTCTTTTACCTACTGCCTCCATGGGATAATATTTATAAAAAGAACTTAGAATGGTATGTGGAACATTTTATTATTGTTCAGTTGTTTCAGTCATGTCCAAGTCACTTAACCCCATTTGCCTCAGAGTTCTTACCTGTAAAATGATCTGGAGAAGGAAATGGCAAATATCTCTGCCAAGTTGGACATGACTGGAAAACTAGTGAATTAACAAGTGGAGACTAATAAATGTAGTGAAGACAATGATTAAAATTAGCATAATATAATAGAAATTTTTAAAGGATCTTAATTGATCTGTTTACTAAGTATTCTTTTTTTGCTTTAGATTAGTGGTATTAAGATAGAAATGGAGCCCTATGGGTCACAGATTGACTTAACATTATCTATGTTGTATTTTTCTTTATTTTGTTAAACATTTCCAATTATATTTTAATCTGATTGTCCTCAGGAATTTTGCAAGCTGTGAATATGAAACTTTTGCTTTAGATATTAAGCCACAAGTGTTTAACCATAATATCTTTATGCTTTTAAAATTTATTTTCTATTGTCTATTTTCTGTTAATTCTGTTTTCTTATCAAAATGAAAATAAAAAATAATTTGGATTTGCCCTGTTTGGCAGGAAGATTTTTTTCTTTTAAACTTGAGGAATTTTATTTTTTAAAAAAATTTATGTATATATTATACATAATATATATAAAATATACATATTTAAAAGTATATAAAATATATTTTCATTTTTTATTATTTTTTGTTTTCTTTTTAACTTTGCCTTTCTATTACTTTCAAAAGTCATGCTGTAAGATAGATGTAATTCAATTTTTTATTCATATGATTTTTATAAATCTGTAGATACACTGTTCTCTTTTAGGTCATAGGCTGACTATTACTAAAATGTACAATTATTACCTCATTTAACAATAGTAAGAATAGCTAATGTTTATATAACATTTACTGTGTGTCAGGAATTGTGCTGAATGATTTACAAATATTATTTTGTTGATCTTTATAACAATTCTTGGAGGGAGGCACTATTGTCATCCCCCATTTACAGATAAGGAAACTAAGGTAATGATTTGCTATGAAGTATCTGCAGCAACATTTGAACTCAGCTCTTCCTGACTCTGCAATTATATTAACAACTCCACTGTTAGTAAAGATTTTACCATGGTATGATAGGGAAGACTTTATAGGTCAGTCAATAAATCAGCTAGTATCTTTTAAGTTCTTTTTATATTCCAGGCAATATGCTAAGCACTAGCCAGTTATAAAACCCTCATGATTAGATTTTGTGTAGAAACTAGGGTTCCATATATGTCTAAAATCTCTCTTCTTATCTTATGTAATAAAGAAATATCGTGTTGCCTTTAAACAATTATGATGTTTAAAGAGGGAGAAGAATTCATTGGAACAATTTCTGTAAGCAGAAAATGCACCAAATAAGCTAATAAAATAGCAAAGAGAAAAGAGTTTTATGAGCAGATTTGCCTTTGGGTGGAAGTCTGGTTTCCCTGGGCCTTTAATTTGCCAGATATTGATGATTCATTTTCTTTATCTATAAAGTTCAAACCGGATAATATCTGTCACTTTCATCTCCAGCTTTCCATGACTGAGTGTAAAGAATTCTTTTTAATAACCCTAAGCTGGAAAGGGTGACAAACAGATGGAGAAACACAGACATTACTTGAGAATTTGGAAACTTTTTATACCTCAGGAAAGTGAGGGGAATCCATATATCCTGGGTGCTCTATACATGTGATGAGTTCAGCTTAGACAGTTAGAAAAACAAGTATGGGCATTTACAAAGCCCTGTCTTTGCTGATATCTGTCTCAGAGCAGACTCATTAGTAAGTAGCATGTTTAAAGTTAATTGATAGGTTACAACAACTAGCCCGCTTCATGTTCATCTCTGATGCTGCAATCCTCAAAGAAGCAGGAAACCCCAAACTGACTAGTTATAGCTATCAAGGTGTGCCCAAGGGAAAACCACTCCTGGGGCTGTAAATGGAGAAGTGCAGAGGGAAGACTGCAAATCTAGGCTTTAGGAAAAAACAAATGATAAAGAGAAATTCTGGGATGACTTATTGGTAAGTTGCAATTTTGATAATACTTTATTGGGAACAAAATAATTATCCAAAGAGTACTTCAAAATACCTAAGCTTTTTTGTTATGTAGCATATTGTTATGAGATATATTTTTTCTACTGTCATATGATGATGATGATGATGATGATGATAATGATGATGATGATGAAAACTAGCCAATATTTATATAGCATTTATTATGTGCCATGCACTGTGCTAAATACTTTATAATTATGATGTCATTTAATAATAATAATAACAATAATAGCTAATATTTGTATAGTGCTTAACTGTGCTAAGCATTTTACAATCATTTCATTTGTTCCCCATGATAGCCCTGGGAGGTGATGCTATTATTAGTCCAATTTTACAAATGAGGAAACTGAGGCACATGAGTTAAATGATTTCCCCATGATCATACAGCTGTTAAGTGTCTCAGTCCATATTTGAATTCAGATCTTCCTGACTCCATCACTCTATCCACTAAGCCATTTAGGTAGCCCTGGTTGATTTGCAGGTGCACAAGTTATCCAGTTAACAGCTGTAGTGTCATGAGAGATTAGCATGGTGTAGTGGATGTTGGACTAGGAGACAGGATGATCTATATTCATATCCCCTTTGATCTTTGCTGGTTTTGTGCCCCTGAGAAAGTAAGTTAACTTCTCTGTTCTTTGGACAGTTCTCTAAGATTGAGTTCTTAACCTAGAATCTGCATTTTTAAAAAGGATAATTATATTTCAATAAAAATTGTCTCTTTTGTGATCATTATGTATTTTGCTTTGTGCATTTAAAAACATTATTTGAGAATGAGTCCAGGGGATTCATCAGCCTTCCAGAGGTGTTCCAAAGACACAAATAAGAGTAAGAACTTGAAGAATATGAGTTGCAGAACAGTTGTCAAATTGCATTGGTAGAGGAAGTCTGGAAGCTGGTGAAATTGGAGGTCTGCCCTTTCTCCTCCCAAATTTTTTTAAGTAAATGACAAATTTCTTTCATTTCTTACTCCATTCCTCCCCTCCAAACTTGAAATGTAGGCACCTAAGTAGTTTAGAAGGTTGACTCTAAGTCAAAAAAACTTGTGTTCAAATTTTGTTTCATACACTTACTAGTAATGTGAGACTGAGCAAAAGAAGTATACATTCTAGCTTTAATATATTGATTTCTATAATTCCTTATAGCTAATTTACCTCTAAGGGTTATCTTCCTTTGAAGTATTTCTCGGATTTCCTTTTCTATTTTTATTCTCTATTTATCTCATTCTTTTTGATTGCCTTCATTAGTCCAATCAATCCATAAACATGCACTGTGCCAGGGATATAAAAAAATGAATCAATCCTTGCTCTAAAGTACCTTGTATTCTGTTGGGGAAAAATATACCCATACGCAGACACAGGCACACACACAGACACATACACACACACACACAGACACACATAATGTATAACTGCATTTCAATATAAATTGTTTCTTTTGTAATCCCTATATAACTTATTTTGAAATCTCTCTATCATCTTTATATAACTTATAAATATAAATGTTATATTTAAAAACATTATTTTGAGAATGGATCCAGGGGTTTTCTTTTTCTTTTTTTTCATCAATTATCCGACCAATCAGTTAGCAAGCATTTATTAAGCAATTATGATGTACCAGACCACCTTGCTAAGTGCCAGATATACAAATACAAGTTAAAACAATCTCTACCATCAAGTAATTTAAATTCTCTTGGGGGAAACTGATGGATTCTCTAGGATTAATGTAAGGATTAAATTCTTTCTAGGCATGTGGAACAGACATGCAAATGCATGGAGAAGAGAAATGAGTATTATGGTGTGTGAGGAACATTAAAAGTCTGAAAATCCTCTTCATATCTCTGAACAAAAACACACTATCTCATAACTCCAGACATTTTATCTGTCTCTCATGCCTGGAATGCTCTACCTTCTCATCTTCATTTTCTAATTTCCCTGGCTTCCTTCAAGTTCATCTTAAAAATCACAATTTCTTCAAGAATCCTTTCCTAATCATCTTTAATTCTAGTTTCTTCTCTGTTCAGTCTTTCCCACTTATTGCTTGCTTATACAGTTCTTTGCATATTGTCTTCCTCAATGAGACTGTGTGTCTTCCTTGAAAGTAGAAATTCTGTTTCCTTTCCTTGTATTTCTAGCAATTAACATAGTGCTTGGCATGTGGTAGGTGCTTAATGAATGCTTGTTGACTGACTAATAGAAGAGAGAAATTTATAATAAATAAATTTATATTTGGAAAAATAGGTTGGGGCCAAGTTGTGCAGGGCTTTAAATGCTCAAACAGAGGAGTTTATGTTTTATTCCAAAAACAATCCAGGTCCTCATAACCTCTAGTCTAAATTAAGGTAAAAGCTGATTTCTTTGCTTATAGTTTTACTTCCCTTCTTTCCCTACCACAAACTCCTACTGGGCAACATTCCCAAAATACCATTTTCTTATTATGACCCTGCTCAAGTAAATATAGTATGCTCCTCCCTGTTGCCTAACAAAACAATAGCTCCCTTTCTATTGTTTAACAAATTAAGTCCAAATTTTCTTCTGCCTTGTTTTTTTTTTTTTTTTTCATTTTTCCCAATCAATTCTTCTTTAGGTGTCTAAACTCAGAATTCTATCCTACCTACCCTCAGTTTCAGATAGCCTGATCTCTCATTGTTCATCTATGGATCTTTCCTCATGTTTTTTTTTCCCCAGGTAAAATGTAGTACCTCCACCTTGCTTTTGTTACCTAAATCCTAAAGTCTAATTCAGACTCCTCTTTTGTAAGCAACCTACTCTATGCCTGCTGAACTTGATCTGAACTCTTATGTCTCTTTGAGTCAGAACCACAATTTAGTTCTGATTGCTCTGAATTTTCTCATTTATATTCCATATTGTTCTTTCAGTTCTAAGATTCCATGAAAATGTTAGCTCTATAAGGGAAGGGGAAAAGTGGTCTACTTGATCTATATTCTCGTACAGTTTGAAGCACAAAACATAATTGATACTTTTTTGTTGGACTGATCATTCAAAATATTCATTCTTAAGGTTATAGTTATGTATCATTTCATTTCTTAATATTATGGATTATTTTGTGATAATACACATTTTCCAGAGGTATTTAGTTGAACTTTTCTATGATATTTCATCAATCATTCAATCATTATCATCAGGGTAGGTACCTTCTCCATTATCTCAAGTACAAACTGTCTGTTTTATACTTCAGAGCTTACTTCTAGACCTTTGCTCAGGGTCCATAGATATTTAAGATAAAATTTTTCTTTTCATCGACTTAGAATCTCTGCTACTTTTATGTTTTTCATCATCCCCTAAACTTCTCTTAATTTGTCAAATCAGCCAGAATAATAAAAAAGTTAATGTCTTGGGATCTAAAGCCACTGATGAACTTTGTAGTCCCATGCATATTACCAAAGTGTTTCTGACAATGATTTAGAGAATGAGCTTCTCTGAAAAAAATTTTTATGTGGATCTAGGACCAAAATTTTGGCTATTGGTAAGAAAATGAAAAGACTAAAAGAGAGACAAAGTTATCATCTGTAGGGCAATTAGATGTCTGGAAGAGACAGGGATTGATTACAATAATGCCTTTGTGGAAAAGTTACTCAGAAATAAGTAGAATAATTTTTCTATTGCAGAAGAGTTGGTGGCTAGGGCACACCCTGTTATCCTTCTTCCCACCCCCATTCCCCAACAGCAAGTTATTAATTAAGCATATAAGTGTTGAGTGGCTTTTATATCTAACTTATTATTAAATTTATCTTAGGGAGCTTCCTTGGGAATGGATTTTTTGGAATAGATAGAAGTGTTTTTCATTTTCCAGGGAATACTTGTAAAAATTTGCATTGCAGATATCTCCCAATGTCAGTAAGGCTCTCAAAAGTTTGACACCTTGTTTTCTCTCTGCATGCAGATTAAATTCCGGTCTCCAGCCTAGAATTGGCAGCTTATTCGCCTTAATTTTCATGCAGTAATCAGTGTTGAAAGAGTATTTCTTTGACAGTTGCCCTTGGGGAAAAATAGGACTAAGGTTATTATTTAAGACAGACAATTAAGTGGAACAGAATAATAATAACATATACCCCACAGTTTCCATTTTGTTCCAGGAATGTCAAAATTATAAACCTCTTTTCAATATTTCCTGTAATTTTTGATAAATAAAGAGAATTAAGGCCAGTCTGAGCTATTTCAGAGAGCAATGCTTAGAATACTAAGTTTTAGCGGATTGATTAAAATAAATCAGCACATATTCTCTTTAAACAAAAGAATGAGAAAAATGTTTTAAAAATAATTCTTCAGACTTCCCAAATGATAAAATTCTTGTGACACTGCTGATATTATTGCTTTGTTTCCCATTATGATATGTTTTCCTTTTAAAGAATATGTCTGTGTAGTGGCAAGCTAAATTAAAGTAATATAAATTTTGGTGCTCAAATGTGTGCCTCTCCCCCTTCCCAGCCCAAATCTCAAGCAAGACCGTGTTTTGTTAAGGAATTAACTCTTTAAATTTATATTTTAAAAACCATTTTTATCCTCTTAAAGATCATGTAAACATTTTTTGTTTATTCTATTTATTCTGAAACTTTAGTGCATTTGTTTGTAGTTGGCAGCCATGGATCTCATTATCTCAAGTCTTTCTTTTTCTCCCTGCAATATCTGATCTTGATTTTATCACATTTTATGCCTCTCCTATGGCACTTTCAATAGAGCCCATTTTCTAGACCATTTCTTTCAGAAACATCCTTGAAGCATCCCCGAGGATTATGAAATTTAAATACACAACCATGAAGCCTATCCCTTCATCCTAACACAGATAGGTGGCATGTTGGATGGAGTGATGGGCTTAAAGTTAGGAAATTAAGTTTGAATCTTATCTAGGGAACGTACTATCTGTGTGACCCTGGACAACTTGTTTAACCCCCTCATCTATAAAATAGAAATCTTAATAGCACCTACCTCCTGGGGTGGGTGGTTGTAAGGATCAAATGTAATAGGGTATACAAAGTGTTTTGTAAAACTTAAAGTTCTATATGAATGTTAGCTACTATTATTGCTATTGTTATCCTGTATCAATAAAGAGTTATATGTATGCCTGACTCATCACTTCCATTGGATTGTAAGCCCCGTGAGGCTAGAGAATGCTTCATATTTCCATTGTAACCTACTCAGTCTAGCACAGTTCCCCACACATATTAGATCTGTATTGTTGAATTGAATGTGTTGAAATTGAAAAGAAAATTAAATATTCTATCTTTGCTTACTCCAGCTTTAATAGAAGAAAAAGTTATTTGTTACTAGATATTTCTACTAATATCTCTATCTGAGGACAGCTTTTTAGATGATTTTTTTCCCGAAAAGACATGCTGCCAGAAATGTAGGAAGGAACTGTAGGAAGAAATTTAATTTAGGTTTGTACTAAAGTTCTGATACTTCAGTGGGAGAAATCTTTGCACAGCCTTTGTCTTCTGGGCTAAACTATGGACCCCAAGTATTGAATGAATGCTTAGTTTAAAAACAAAAGTCCCAGCTGATACAGAAATTGCCCTTTTGTTTGAACATTATGATATATTTCCACACTGTCTATAGAGTCCCACAATTGACAATAATGCCTGCCTTTATGAGTTCTGGAATGAAAATACCATTGTCCCTTTCTGAAGAATTCACTAAAAAGGGAATTCTAGCTGATGAATCTTTTTGTGCCCATTTAAGGAATATATTATCAGCAGGAAAAAGGAATAGCAGGCCAGAAGTTTTATAAAAAGGATTAAACAGGATAGCAATATTTAAGAACTCTTTGTTAAAACAAAGTTCAATTATGGTGCCAGTAAGGAATTGCTTTTCAAGTCTTTCCCCAGTTTTGCTGACATCCTTGGCAGTGGAAACCATCATGAACAAGCAGGCAGATAACTGATTTGGGACTACAGACTAAACTTGATTATATTTCCACAACATACTAAGAAATATGTTTCCAGAAAATAAGAGGATAATTATATATTAGGGAGACCAAAAACCAGTTCTATTTGTATTCTTTTAAATTTTTAAAAAAAAGTATGACTATTTGATTTAATATTTGAAGTCTTAGTTCTCTTAAGTGATATCTGGTTGGGTTAGTATTTAATGATATAAATTTCAATAGATGATCTGAACATATAAGCAGATGCTTTGTCAATTTTAATGAACTATTTTATTTCTTTTTATTATATTTGTTTGAGAAAAATGCAGAATCATTTGGAAAGCTTCATTGCTTTGCTAACACCTTTAGGAAAAATACAGTCTCATGTGTTTGACTTGTAAAGCCTTTCACAATCTTTCTCTAGTCTACATATCCACCTTCAAACTATGTTTTAGCCAGAATGGTCCAATCCCAGCACACCATTTGTCCTACTGCAATTCTTTGCATGCAACATTCCCTCTTTTACATTGGTGACTTTTTGCCATTATCCTATCTCACTCACACCTCTTAGAATCCCTTCCTCTTTACAAAACTCACTTCAGATGCCACCTTCTATGAATCTTTCCTAATCTCCCCCCAAAATTATTTAGCATTTAAATTTTATATATTTTATTTAGTTTTATGTGTTTGTGTTGTTGATAGAAGTTAATGTTTTTTAATTCAGAGACTGTTTTCATTTTTTCTTTCTATCTTTACTGTCTAACATAGTAGAGTACATATAGTAGATACTTAATAAATGCTTGTTAATTGAATTGGCAAGAATTGAATAAAATCAGAAAGCATGAATGGAGATCTGCATAGAACAAACTCAGATTCCCAATTCTATAAAGTATTGACATATTGATGTCAATTTATTGAAACAGCACATATGCATATGCATGTATGTTATGTACATATATGTATACACACATGTATAAATACATGTATACATATTTGTCTGCTGATAGGTGGAACATATGTTAAATGATCTGTATTGGTAATTCAAGAAAAGGTGATGTTTGCTTTTAAAAAAAAACATATTACTACTGCCTTCTACTTTTATAATTTCCTTGAGGTACAAAAATTTTAACAAACTAGGTCCAAAATCATTCTCTTGACATTATCAATAATAGATAGGAAGGGTCTTAGAACAAGAAAGGATGTGAGAATTTATTTAGAGGAACCTAAGCCATTCCAAGAATTAATTGTCTGCTTTGTGAATGAAGTGAATTTTTACTTCACAATTCAAGCAAAGCCTGAATATCATCTAAAACAAGGATGTTGCAAAGTAATTATTGTTCTGATAAAAGAATTGAAGGTGCATCTTTGAAGGAGAATTAAGAATTGGGGAAAAAACTTATAGTTCATCCAGTATAGCCTCCTTTATGTTATTAAAAAACTACTCCTAAATTATTTTGGATTAGAAAAGCTCCTATCCATGGAGGTAAGCCATTTCATCCTTGCTCAATTGTAATTGTTATAAAGTTTTTAAAACTGAACCAGAATTAGACTTTGATGACTTCTAACCATTGTCTCTTGTTAGGCCTTGTGAAGGTAAACAGAAGGATATAGCAACCCTTCAAATATTTGAAGATAGATTTCACATATGTATGTTAAACATATGAAGAAATATTTTCCATTTTATAAATTCTCTCTTTTCGAGGCTAAACATTCCCTGTTCTTTCTCCCATCTTCTTATAGCATACCTTTACTATTCTGATTTCTAACCTTGAAAACACATTAGTTAGTTAGTGTCTGTTTTAAAATATGGCATCCAGAATTTAACATGGAATTTCAAATGAAATCTGGCTTGTACGAGATTACAATACAATTAATCGTTCGGCAAGCATTTAATAACTATCCCCTATATGTGCTAGGTGCACATATAAAGATTTTGTATTCTAAAGGAAGAGGCAATAAGTACATATTTAAATCATACAAATTAAATATTATTGTTGTTGATGTTGAGTCATTTTAGTCATGTGTGCCTCTTCATGACCCCATTTGAAATTTTCTTCTTAAAGATACTGGAGTGGTTTGCTTTTTCTTTGGATTAAGTGACTTGCCCAGAGTCATGCAGATAGTAAATATCTTGAGGCCAGATTTAAATTTAGGAAGATGAATCTTCCTGACTCTAGTCCTGGTATTGTATCTACTATGTCACTTAACAGAACAATATAGAGACTAAATATGAAATAATTAAATCAAAGATACTTTGGAGTAAGAGGCACTAGAAGTTGTGGGGGGAATCAGAAAAAAACTTCATAAGTAGAAGACATATATACTGATGGAAAAGGAATTTAATGAAGGAGAAATAAAGGGGCTAGAGGTGAATGAATTCTAAGTATAAGAAGGGATGAGTGGTAGAGGACCATATATATGTAAAGGCACAGAGAGAAGACCAGTTTAGCTGGATTTCAGAGTGAAGGAATTGAAAAATAATGTCTAGTTTGGAGTCAGCCTATGAAATGCTTTAAAAGGTATGTAGAAGATTTTATATTTTAACCTGGAGGCAAGAGGGATCTATGGAGGTGATTGGTTAGGGATATCATGTTAGCATTTGACTTAAAGAAAATTTTTGAGCTTAAAGAGAATCATGTGGGTAGCATTGTGTAGGATGGTCTGGAATGGGGAGAAATGAGGCAGGGAGATAAATTAGGAAACTGCTCTAGGTAGGCTAGAAGTTATGGGAGCTTGACCTGAGGATTTTATAGCTATTCCTCTTATTGTAAAGCTCAAATGAGATAATATATATAAAATACTTTGCAAACTCTAAAGCACTGTGAAAATGTCATATATTATAATCTTGAACTTATTTTCAGCCATCATGGATGTTAGCTATATTTTCAACTTTAAATCATTTGCAAATTTAAAAAATCTGCAATCCACCTATGCTTTCATCTTAACTACTTATCAAAATTTCAAGTAGGCTCATCAAAAGGACTCTTCAGAATGGGCTCTCTTGATTATAATCAACAGTCTACAAGTTTAGTTGTTTAGATTCAGATATTCCCAACTATGTTATTTAGTCCACATTTAAATTTAAATAAAGAATAAATATTTGTTAAATTTCTACAGTGTATAGAGCTCTGTGCTAGGCACTTGAACAGATAGAAAATATAGATTAGATTTGTATAATCCCTGCATTCAATGTTTCATGGTGTTTATAGCCACCCAATAGTAGAGGGAGATAGTAAGCCATGTCACATACACAAATAACTATGGGACAAAAATGCCTAATCTCTGTATCAGAGACATGGAGTATACTACATGAAATCTGAACAAGGAAAGGTTTAGAGATAAAGGAAGGCTTTGTGGAGACAGTGGTGTCAGAGTCAGGCTTCAAAGGATGGGGTGAGGATTCATTAATTAGCATTGGCTACAGTGGACTCACCTTGATCACTTGCCTTTCATGGCAGAGGCATTGCCTTGCTCGATAAAATTTTAAGCCTTGCCATTTCAGGTTACTCAAGATGAATAGATCGTAGTGGAGAGTTCTCATTAAAGGTGATCCACTGGGGAAGGAAATGGCAAATCATTCCAATATCTTTGCCAAGAAAACACTATAAATGGTAGTGTTCCAAGGGGTCACAAAGAGTCAGATATAATGGGGCAATCTAAAGCAACTGAGAACTACAAAGAAATTAAACCAGGTGAAGAAATATGGCTACCTTTTCTGTCATAGGTTGAGTTTCTGGCCTGTTGGAGGGGATTTAGATAGTTGTGGTCTGCTTGGACTATCACAAAGTGGTGAGTTCTTCTAAGTGATGAAACCAAGCTTCAATTATTTCCTCCATTGTTGCTTTTTTTTCTCCAAATACATAGGTGTTTCTTCATTCTGAATTGTGGTCACCCCTGTTTTCCTGGGGCAAAAGATAGTGGTAGTGATGGCAGTCCTGGGTGGTCATGGTTGATTCCTTCTGTGCTGCCTTATGCTTTAGTGGATTTATGAAAGTACAATGTATCTATCACTGAATTTGGATTCACATGACTTGAGTACAAAAAGCACTTACTATTGTATATTCTTGGGCAAATCAAACTCTCTGGCCCTTATTCTTCATCTGTAATAATTAAGCTTTTAGGTCTTTTCTAACTTTAAAGCTGTGACCTGGGATCTCAGTCATTTCAAGTCAAGGGGCAGGAACAAAAAAGCTGGTTTTCTAGCTAGGTGAGGGATATATAAAAGATTTTTTTTCATTGACAAAACTCCCATTACCATAGAAATTTGTGGTTTCCTTGCCTTCCTAGGCCATTGGCTGGACAGATGTCTCTGTGGCATCTGGGTGAGCTCCTATGTAAATATGCCTCAACTAAAATGCACTGAACCTGTTCTCCTGATGTCACTCTGGGTGGAGCTTCCCCCACCCCTGCTGTAATCACAGGGATTAATTGAGGGTAAAGAACAAAGTGAGAACTGGTAGAGAAAAATATAAACATCATCATCAAAGGTGATTGGGAGTTGAGGTGCATCTTCTTTATGGTATACTATTTAATGAGTCCTAGGAAAATAATTTGATGGCTTCATTCTCAATAGCTCATTCTGGACCAGATCAATGCAAACCTTCACCAAATTGTTCTATCAGAGTTGGCTGCTACTCCCAAAGGCTAGCCTCTGGATGCTGCTGGCATATTCTAATGCAGAGCTTTTTCTGTGTTCAATGGGGCAGATCCATCACTTAGCCATTTAAAACTTGGGTAAGTCACTGAAAACTTCCCATAGTTCCTTCATGGATAACAGAAGGTGGAACCTTATCAAATAAGATATGACTCCATCAACACAACATCAGTGGGTATGCTCAGACCTAATGCTAGAGGTTTAGATTAACTTTATTTGGGGAGTGGATCCAAGAAGTCCCTGATCTAGTGCCTTCTTGGGGTGCTATTCATTTCCCATCCCTGCTTCCTCTCCCATCCCACTCTCTAGGGAGATTTTCTTTTATATAGTGCCCGTATCTTACTATTCTGATTGCAGGTATAGAATAGTGTTCATCATAGTTATTGTCTGAGGAGGAGGACTGTAGCTGAGTAGAGTTAGAAGGACCAAATAAATATTCTTTTATTGGAAAAATAGGAAGAAAAATAGAAGTAGCAACACACAGAGAGAAAGAGACTAGGAGGAACTAAGAGAAAGGGACTAGAAGGCAACATAAAAAACTGGCTGGACAAAAGCAAAAACAAGATCAACATCAGAAATTCACAAGTTTTAAGGGAAGAGGGGTAGCAATATTCCAGGTCACAGTATGAAAACATAGTAGAAAGGCAAAAAGACAAATTGCATCAAGAAAATGGATTCAATTTGTCAGGAGTGAGTTTTAAGCTCCAGAGTTCAATAGTAACCCTCACTCTCCGGACTCAGCTGGAGAGCTCCTTTTGCCATAAGGTAAAGGAATGATATTTATACTAAACCTAGTATGTAAGTATTTTACCAATATTATCTCATTTAATCCTCACAACAACCCTGGGAAATAACTGAGAATAACTGACTGAGGAAAGCAAAACAAACAGATTAAGTGACTAGATCACACAGCTAATGTTAGGTTAAATTTGAACTCATTTGAGCCTAGATAAAGTTGCCCTATCTTAAAGCTGACAATAGATCCCTGGGTATACTACTGAATATATTTTAAGGGAAAGAAGATAATGTGGAAATTCATAGAAATGAAAATATCCATTGTGCCATCTAGCTGCTGTGACCACCTGGACTGACCTCCGAGGAATGTGTGTAGTAGCAGACACTCAGCAGTTGAGTGACTTATGAAGAATTACACAGTTAGCATTAAACTACCTAAACTGTCAGGCCATTTCAATTTCCACTACTCCACCTGCAATTCATTAACATGTACTTACTAACATAGTCAAGTTGAATTCTTTCTCATGAAGGTCCTATTAAAGCTTCTGATATAGCTTATATATTTATCTCTAATCTCACATTCTTTTAAAATCTTAATGACATTTGCTGTGTGTATGTTCTTTTATTAGATAAATAACAGAGAAGTAATTTCTCATGCCTCCTCTTAACATCCCTGTTATTCTTTCCCTTTCCTTCCCTTCCCTTTCCCTTTCTTTTCCTTCTCCTTCCCTTTCCCTTCCCTACTCTTCCCTTGCCTTCCCTTCCCTCTTTCCTCTTCTTCCCTCTTCTCTTATTACTTTTTCCTTTACTTTCTTTTTTCATTTTGTTTTGTTTTCTCTTCTCTTCTTTTCCTTTTTTTTTGGGGGGGGAAGTGGTCTGTATTTTTTTAAGGGAGCTTATTCAGGAAACTCCCAGGTCGGTAGTATTGGACATGACTCTTCTTGGTTTCATCAGGTGTCTAGAGAAAGTTTTATAGAAAGAAGTTCTTTAGTTTTGAAGGCTTCAGGACAGAACTATCAGTCAGGGTGGCCTTAAAAAAACAAAACAAGAACCAAACTTCAGTGAATCAGCAGCAGCCCACTTGATTAAAAAAAAAAAAAACAGTTAGTTTCATTTCATTAGTGAGAGTTAGATATGTAGGTGGAATACTTCTCACAAGGGATTCTTTTCATTGACCCTTGTTCCTTGAAGATTACATTGCAAAAATGGAGCTATATAGTCCTAGGATATTCTCTACATTACCCATTATTCATCTTTAACCAGTGTCTTTTCAGTCTCATGTTAATTCATTAAATGGGTTCACCTGACTGCCCAGCCCCAACAAGCCTAGCTCTTTTGTCAATTCAAGTCTCTGTAAAAACAGATCTTAAAACTATTATGGTCTGAATTTTTGCTTTCCCCAATATATTGCTTTTATAAACTTATTGCTATGGAACTAGCTGCTCCTTCCAAGTTATTCTTCCTAAAGTCATCTTTTTCCATAAATCATTAATGTCATTTGGTTTGAGTATATCTGTATACCCCTATATGGGAATGTATATATAAATGCAGTAACAACTATAGAGGGAACAGAAACTACAAAAAACATAAATGTTTTCTAGAGATTTTGACTCTCTTTAGGAAGTACTGGGAATATATATAATGAACTTGCATTGTATATGTGAAATACACATATGTATACCAAGAGAAAGATTTTATTGATTTTCTCTCTCTCTCAATCTCGCTCTTTTCTTCCTTTTCTCCCTCATATATGTGTATATAAAGATAGATAAATAAAAATATATTTCAATAATAACAAATATCTCACGTATCATTATTCATTGACTTTGCAAAAGTGATTTTAGAAGATACCTGCTGATATATTACTAGTAATCTTGTCAAAGTAGTTTACAATATGTTTAGATTCTGAGTCTAAATCAAGAGAGAAGTGAGCTAGAAAGAGTACATGACTTCACAAATTCAGGTACACATCCTCTCTGTCCTTAACCTTGTTTGAAACAGTCAGGTGGTAGAATGGATGGAAAGGAGACTTGTAGGTTTTAAAGTAGATAAGAAATTTAGATTAAACTTCTTGCTTTCATAGTTCTTAAATCTAATTGGGAATAATGCATACACAGATATATATATATATATATATATATATGTCAATAAACATTTATTAAGAAACTACAATGTGCCAGATACTGTGCTAAGAATTAATGTAATAAGAGATGATAAGCATATCAGAGAGGTACAAGACAAAATACTTGTGTTAAGTTTGAGAGGGAAAATCATGGACACTAGGAAAGGAAATGGAGAAGTAACAATTGAATTTAAGAAAAAATATTTCCTCATTTCCATAACTGCTAATTTCTCTTTTGATCTTTATTTTACACTAGGATACCAGATATCATATTTGTAATAGTATATGTATATATGTATAAATACATATACATACACAATAGAATATAGTCATGTGTATACATATCATGACATATACATACATAACACTTTCATACTCATACATTAACACAATGCCTATGGACACATATATACATGCATGTGTGCATACATTCAAATAATATAAATCAAACATATGCATGTATGCATGTTTACAAGAAAAGGGGGGCAGTGGAGACAAGACCTGAGTTTAAGTCCCTACTCAGACACATTACTAGCTGTGAGACTTTGGACAAGTTGCTTATTTCTCAGTGCCCACAACATCTCTCCAAGATTGTGCATTGGAATTGCTAAACTGGCAGAGGAAATTTCTGCACTGAAAGTTTCATATCTAAATCAAATAGGGAAGAAAAGAAGTCAGTGGGAAGAGTTCTTTGGAAAAATTTCACCTCCTCTTAAGTGGGTATGTAGAATTAAAAGCATCCAAGGAAATGTGATCTTTCTTCATTGCCCCTTGCCCTGTTTCAAAGGAAAGTTCTTGTTGTCATTGATTTTAAAATATATATATATATATATATATTATTTCAAAATGTGACAGATACACGTGCTGTTTATTTCACTTTGGTTCCAGATTCATTGTTAATCTTTATCTTCTCATCCAAAGAATTTTATAAAGCAAAACTATTTGCTGATTATATCTTAGTTTGATCTTGCCCTATTGAAGAGCCAAGTCTCTTGCACAAAAAAAAAGAAGTTAAAAAATGTTTTTTAAAGTGTCCTTTAGTGGAATGAATTTTTCTAAGGCAGTGTCTCCACGTGATCAAACATCCCAGTTAAAAATGAAAATTTGGCCAGATTGTTTGAACTGAGGTTTTCCACATGAAACCAAGAAGAGCTGACTGTCTAATTGAAGTATTGACTAGTTTGACTTCCCTCCCCACCTACTCCTCAGATCAGAAATTTCCTGGCACATTGAAGTAGACACACCAATTAAACATTTTTTGGTGTTCCAAACTCCTGTCAAGGAGACTTCTCTGTTCTTTTAAACAGCACATGAACAGCCAGAACAATGTGCACCTCTGGACCCCCACTCCCAGTTTAAAGCCAGAAGGTTCTCAGAAAGGGGAATTCAAACTGTTAGCACACATCTGCCAGCTTATTTAACTTTCTGATTGCTTGTGCCCTTGTGCCATCATTGCTTTATCAGCTGAAGGACCTTCCATCCTCTTTCAAACCCCACATCCACACACTATTGATCACTATTCCCTGACTTTGAAAGCACCAGTCTCTGATTATCCCTGAAGAGATCACTTCAACTTCCTGGAAGTATAGTTGAGGCACTTTAAGCAGTGCTTTGATGCCTACTCTGTTTCCCATTCTAAGAAGAGTTGTAATGTGTTTCCTGCCAGTGATACTATACTACACTAAGAGAGTCTGCCAGATGGGATACTCTGTAGCCATAATTTATAGTCCCTGCCAACTCTCCTATTCCAACTAAACTGTGTCTCATCTCTTCCTTCTAGTTTCCCTGGCTTCCTTAAGGTTTCCTTCCAAGTCCACTTAGTATCTTCCCTCTGTGAATTATCTCCAAATTACCCTGTATAGATCTTGTATTATGTAGTTGTTTGCATGTTATCTCGCTCATTACTCTGTGAGTTCCTTAAAAACACAGGCTTTTCTTTTCTTTTTTGCCATTCTTTGTATTTCCAGTGTTGACATACAATAAGCATTTAATAAAAGCTAATTGACTATTTCCTGAATATACTTTACACCTTCCTAACTCCGTCCTACATCCTGTGCTGTAATGTCCTTCTTTCTCTTTGTCAGCTAAATTATTATCCATCATTTATAATCCAAATTCATTTGATGCTTTTGCATCCTCCACAAAGCAAGCCTCTTATAATGTCTCTGTTGGGCAGTATAATGGAAGAAGCCCTGAATTAATGTAAATTCAGTTCCCAGCTGTGCCAGTTACTGGCTTGGAGATTCTCTGAGCCTTAGTTCCCTTATCTACAAATGAATGAATAGCACTAAATGACCTTCTGAAGGCCCTTCTAGCTTTGATCTCACATAGCACTGTTTTACACCTATCTATCTCACAGGCCTATCCTACATAATTATATATTTACAGTTAACTATGTATACAAGTTTACCTCTCTACTAATCTGTAAATTTAATGAGAATGGAAATTATGTTACTTAAATCTTGTGTCTCCCTGGTCTCAGGGCAACATACAAGATACTGAAGACAGTAAATATTTATTAAATTAGATACTTTTTAATTGAGTAAATAAAATTTGCTATTCTCTGATCCTTTTCTTTATTCTTTCTTTTTATTTTGAGACTGGTAATTTTATGTCTAGTGGTTAGAAAATAACTATTTTGCTGTGGGATGAGATCGTTTATGGTGAGAAATTCATACAACTAAGAGAATGATGAAATAAGTATTCAAATAGATTCTGACTTTTCTCTCCCATCCCTAAATGTTTCATTAATTCTGGTCCCATCTAAAGAGGCCATTTGGGGTTCAGATTAATATTGGAGATTTATTTCTGATGTGAATTGGCCCATAGGTCATTCTTATATTATCCATTTACCTATCCATCTGGGATTTATAGTTTTGTTTTGTTTTATTTGTTTTTGCTAAAGTAAAGTATCCCTAGGGGGAGAAATCTTTTCAGCCAAATGCTACAGATGAAACAGGCTATAGTGAGCCAATTTAGAATGAACATCAAAGAATGCTATCATATATTCTTTCAGTCAAAACAATCTGGCTCTTTTCAGTCATTTTGATTTTTAAGACTATATGATGGAATTGGTTAAAGTGTATAGTTTTATATGTACATGTAAATAAATATAGGTATGTGTATCATACATATATAATATATATGCACACATATGAAGCAGGAGACAAAATGGATAAAAGAGATGGGCTTGGATCTAAAACCAGTCTTGCCTCATATACTGTGTGACCATAAGCAAGTCATTTAACCTCTCATTTTCCTAGTCAGCCAAGACTTTTAAGTTACAATTGAGTTATTGTCCTAATTTAGGAGAAAGAGTTGCTTACATTGATAGAATCATAGAAAATAAAGAAAAAAAGTTATCAATGTATGTGCAATTGTGTGAGGGTGTGTGTGTGTATATATATTTCTCTTTGTCAGCTATATATACATACACACATATACATTACATATATAGATACATGTATATATATATATATATATACCCCAATATATGCTTATTATATATGTGTATGCATAGTATATGTGTATATGTGTAGAATGTGTATAGACATATGTATGTGTATATGGAGTTTCTGTTATTTTTCTTCCAAATTTAATCCATAGAGCTATCAAAAACCAGAATTCTTATTATCAAGGCTCTTGGAATAAAAGATCCTGCTAATTTTAATTAAAGAGCTTAGTCACTGTCTGGTATTAGTTTCAGAAGGAGAAAACTGTTGATTCCACCAGACTTTGGTTCTGCTCTGTTGATCTTGAAACTTCTTTTGCTTTTCTTGGATGTTTGCTTTAACTCCTGGTCCTAACTTTATACAATCATAAAAATGGAGAAGTCAGAAGAATTTTATAAGACATCTACTCCATCTTTTGCCCTCTTCAATATCTTCCTCAGACCAATCTGCAGCCTCTACTTGACTACCTCTACTCTCAAGAATTTTAACTCCTTCCTAAGACAACCCATTCAGTTGGAGAGACTCAGTATTATTTAGTAATTATTCAGGACCTGAGCTATAGGAAAGTTTTATTCTCTGTAGCTTCTCCCCATTTGGTCCCATTTTGCCCCTCAGGACCAAACAGAATAAATCTAATCTCTTTTTCACATGATACTATTACAAGCATTTTTTACATGGGTCCTGTCATTTCATGACTTCTGGCATTCACCCTGCACTTTGCCCTAGACTGATTCCAAATGATTCCACCTAACTGATGCCAGGGAATGAATCTCTCTCTCTCTCTCTGCTGCAATCTGCTGCCTTTATTTCTGGTGATGAGGTACATCCAATGCCAAAAGTTCTTTAATCAGTTTTCTTTAAATCCTTCCTGGAATGTGTTGAATCTAAGTGCTCAAGGAATGAAAATTTCTTGATTAATATCATAATATTTAATGAATGCTTATTTGTAATATCCATAGATTAGAAATATTTTTTACAAGAAACCATAATGCCTCCTTGTCTCTTTTCCTTTCCATAGCTTTGGGCCAGATTATGTTGTATGTAGACGGGATGAATGGAGTCATAAATCATAATGAAACCATTCAATGGCTGTATACTCTCATTGGTTCAAAGGTAAGAGAATGACAAGGTTATGTATTTCATGTAATGTATAGGCCAAAAACCTTTTTTATACCCAGAAAAAAATCTTGTGTTATTTTGCTTCAGACTTGCCAACAGTACAAATATAGGAGATTACTTTTTAGATTTTTTTAAATGAGTGCTGAATAAATGAAATGTGACATTTTAAGAATCACTGACTCAGGATTAGTCAGGACCTTCGAAGCCATCCTATTGAGTCTAATGTTTCTCTGAACTTTAACTCCCTCTGAAATAAACTCAGCAAGTTACGATGGAATCTTGGGAGCATTTCTATTGATTTTTTATTTCAAGAATTTGTGTGTTTATAATGGGACTGACTTAATATTTTGATAATAAAATTTTTAAACAGTCATTAGTGACTATATTACTAAATTCTGGATTTCATTGCGATAAGTATCCTTCGTTTTGGCCCAGAATCCATACGAATAATTGCCAGCTTACCTTCTGATCTTTTTTTCTGTAACCAGAGCCCCACTCTGCTGCCTCTTTCTGGCATAGAAATTATCTTGGGTTCTTAAAGTTTATGCCAGCACAAAACATAAACTCAAGC
This sequence comes from Sarcophilus harrisii, assembly GCF_902635505.1. Taxonomy (NCBI): domain Eukaryota; kingdom Metazoa; phylum Chordata; class Mammalia; order Dasyuromorphia; family Dasyuridae; genus Sarcophilus; species Sarcophilus harrisii. The sequence continues at coordinate 380,265,712 of NC_045426.1, read as the reverse complement.
AGGTCCCACAAAGCTTGAAAGGTTTTGAGGATGTATTTGGCAATAGTCTGTCCCCTAAGACTCATCTTAGCTCAGTATCCGAGGGGCCATTTAATCCAATTCATAAGCATAAAGCAACTCTTTTATGACACAGTAGCAAAGAAGCCCTGCAGCCAATAACTGAAGACCTGTGGTGAAGAGGAGCATACTCTCCCTATGCATCCCACTCTGTAATTGGATCTCTTTGCCTACAAATCCTCTCTTATATCAACTGCACATTTGGCTCTCTGCATCTTCACATATGATTGTTAATTCGGTCCTTAAAGTCTAAGGAAAACAAGTTGACTTCCTTTTCCCTATGTAAAAACCCTTGAAGTATCAAAGAGATATAATTTTTCCCAGAGGTCTTCAGGCAAAATAACTTTAGGTCCTTCAACCATGGAAAGATCTTGAGACTTCTCCCCCTAATTACCTTTTGTATGTCTCCCAATTCACCAGTGTTCTTGCTCTGAAGTCCTGTTCTTTTGGAACAGTTAAGTTGTATACTTCACTCTATGTGTTATAACTAAGAATTCTAGAATTGTTAATTCTTTTCTGTCTAAAAATAGTATGTGCCATCATTTAAATGTTGGATACAGATTTAGGTCTGACAGATTTCAAGGTCTATTATTGGGAATAACTCTAGTCTCTTTGATATGAGATTACAAGTCTTATTGTATAATACTATGTTCTTTGCCAAATGGGACATGCATTGATGACTCAATATAATATTCCAAATGTGGTATTCTGTCATCATTTTCAATTGAAGGAAGTTCATTTTCAAAAAGCATTCCACAACATTTAGTAAAGAAATATAGCCCTTTGCACTTTTGTTTCCTCATCTGTTAAATTATGGGAGTTGGATAAGAACCTTTCTAGATCTAAATAGTCTTGTTTTTATGATTTCAAGTAAGTGATTGACTTTAAAAAGTTCTTTACTGGAAATAGTAGCTGGTTGAAGGAAATTCTTCTTCAATTTAAGTTTCTCTGATTCTTTAGAATCTCAACTTTAAAAAGTCATCCATGAAGCATTAACTAGGTAGGAGAGAAAGAAGAATGATTTATGTAGCTGATATTAAAGAGAGGTTGCTGTCACTTTATTTGGAGGAGAAGCCATGAGAAGAATAGTAGATAATGAGAATGAATAATAGAATTAGATGAAATAAACAGAAGTTAGATAGGAATCAGTTGAATTAGCTGGCAGGTAAGCCAGCAAGGGTCATGTGAGTTAATTGAGGCTTACAGCAATGATGAAGAGATAACTGGATAAATGATCATATTCTTCAACATGATAAATGTGTGAGCCAAATATTTTTATTTCAGATTTACATCTAGTATTTTACACTGTAGGGGCAGCTAGATTTTGCATTGGAGAGAGCTCTGGGCTTGGAATCAGAAAGACTTCTTTTCATGGGTTCAAATCTTACCTTAGACATTAACTGTATAACCCTGGCAAAGCACTTAACTGTATGCCTCAGTTTCCTCATCTGTAAAATAAGCTGGAAAAGGAAATGGCAAACCATTCCAGTATCTTTGCCAAGAAAACCTCAAATGAGGTCATGAAGAGTAGAACATGTTTGAGAAATGACTCAACAACAATCTTACATTATTCAGTGAGATTTTATTTAATTACAGTTCTACATAGGAAGATAATGAAGTTATTCTCACAGGAGCCTCTGAGATATCAGACCTCAAATCTATCTATCTAACACTAAAATAATAGATAATATAAATTAGTAATCAGTGAAAAATCCAAAGTGAATGGCCTTAGTTCTATGGTTAAAAACGTGAAGTGAGGTATACTGGTTATACATTCCTAAAAAAATTTGTTCATATCAAATTACATATTAATTATGGTTGGCTTAGTGCACAAAGACATGGATAAAAGGCTTTAAAGGTCAGGGTGAGGAGGATGTAGTTTATCCTAAGGGCACCAAGGAGTCAATGATGATTATTGAACAGAGGAATGACATGTGTTTTAGAAAGACTGTTTTGTTGTCCATGTGTAAAATAGATTCGAGAAGAAAGGCTGTAAGAAAGAAAACCATAAAGGAAGTTATTACAATAGGTCAGGTGATCTAAACTAGGACGGGGTCTTGAGTAGAGAGAAGAGGACAGATTATTTATCAAAAAAAGGAAGAAAATATGTTAATGTACCACTAAAAATAAAAAACCCATAAGACTTCAAAATGAAATTCAGAAGGTGATGTAGATCAACATATTGAAATTACCATATTAAATTTGAAATATGCAAAAGAAAATTAAGCTATATATTGTAGAAATTTTTGGTTTTATATACACACTCCTCTTTTTCTGTTGTTCTTAATCTAGGGAAATTTTCATGCTTGCTAGTATTCCTCAAGTTTATGATAATTCAAGGAAATATATTTATTTGGTAAGATCTGTTAAATGATTGGCCATGGAGGGTGGAGTTGAGGGTACACGAAAAGCTTAAGCATGTCTGAGGTTGTAAACATAGGAAATTGGAATGACGCTGGTGTGATCTACAGAACAGGAAAGAGAGATGAGTTTAGAGCAGAAGATAATTCTCATTTGAACATTTTGGATTTGAGATGTTTATGGGACACAGGTAGAGATTTGCATTTGTTACTTGGTCAGTGAAGAACTGAGTTTCAGAAAAGAGCTTCTGACTATATATAGATATAGATATAGATATAGAGATATAGATATATATAGGAATGCTCCACATATAAATGACCATTTAAACCTCAGTTGCCAACGAGTTAATCGAGAGAGAGTGTAGAAGTCCAGAAGTATGTATTAGAAAGTACATTATGCCCATTAATGGAATAAGACATGGATGACATATAGCAAAGGAGACCAGAGTGGTCAGATGGGTTGGAAAACCAAGAGAACTCCATGAATGCTGACAAAGAAAAGACATTCCAAATAGAGGGGTGGTTAATAATATCAAAAGCTAAATGGAGAACAAAAAGGATGAGGCCTGAAAAAGGCCATTGCATTTACCACAAAGAGCTTTTTGGTGACTATAGATAAAACAAATTCAGTGTGATTAAAAAAAATAAAAGTTGGAAGCCAGGTTGCAAGAGATTTAAAAATGAATGAGTCAAAGTTGGAGAAGTAGAGAGGTAAATTTAGACTTAATATTGGGAGACTGAGGGAAGGGGAAGGGGGGTTCCTAACATTCAGAATTATCCAAAAATAGAATGAATGAATTTCCTGAAAAGGGAGTGATTTGCACATCATTGAAGGTTTTTAAGCAAAGATTGAAAGACCATTCATAGGCAATATAAAAAAGAAGATCCTTGTTCAGGTACAGACAAGTTGGACTAGATGATGTTTGGGGGGATGCTTTGATTTTATAATCTTTAAGGTCATCTTTAGTCTCTTATAGTTTAAAAACCTATAAATATATATGTTTTAGCATCACAGGATTGAATTAGAAGGGACCATAGAGATTACTTAATCTAACTCTTCATAGAACTAAATTCCTTTATTGTCTCTGAGAATATGGATATAGTACTGATTTTTTTGTTCATTAATATAGTGCATTTATTTTTTAAAATATTGAACTGTATACATAACTGTATATATACTGTATTTATACATAAGCTGTGGCTAATATTTGTTATTACCCATTATGGTCAGGCTAGAGAATTCTTTGAATTTCAATGTGAATAAAATACAATGAAGACAATTTGTACAATTTTGTACTTTTGTCTGTATTCCAACCTTTCCTGTAAGTACATGTTTAGTTAAACTGTTCTCATCTCAGGTTGGTATTTCTGGATTTTTTTGTTCATTTCCTCAGGCTGTGTTGATGGTATGGGGCATCCCTGTGAGCAAAAGTAGAGAATATGTAATGTTAGGAAGACATGGGGAGAACAGAAAGAATGTGGTCTTTTATATGTTTGTCTTCTTTCATTTCTGTCTAAACTAGCCTCTGTTCTACTCTGGGATCTCAAGCTTGAGTCTAATTAAGCTGTATATACATATATATATATATATATATATATATATATATATATATATATATGTGTGTGTGTGTGTGTGTGTGTGTGTGTGTGTGGTACTAGAGGGAAGAAGGAGGAAGGAGAAATGTTAGAAGCTGAAAGGAAAGACAAATTCTATGTGTGTGTGATAAGATACTTTTTCAAGTCCCTCTTTTACTTATTTAATTTAGTTTAATAAAAACATAAAGGTCAAATAAAACACTTTTCCTGGCATTATAGTACTTAATCTTAATATTATTCAGTATCATTATTTTGTTAGAAGTTATGAATTAGCAGTCATAGTGAATTATAGGTTTTTAAAGGTAACAGGTTATTTGTATTTTGGTTGCTTTTAAAACAATGTTTAACTTTATGTAATTAAAAATCAGCTCTGAGAAAAAGAAACAAAAATGATACTTGTATTAGAAAGTTAAAAGATGTTTATTAAAATAATTTTATTTTTTAAAACATGTTCTTATGGTTTTCTTTAAAAGGCCTTTTTTCTTGTCATTAATAGTTTTTTAGAAGTCTTAATTCATTCTGAGCTTTAGCTGTTCATAAAGTCTTACAGTTCATGCCGGATTTTCCATTATTTTTATTACAAGGTCCTCCAATAATTTTTCATATGTCTTTTGAGCATTTGGGCTAATTAGAGAGTTTCCTATGCAGCCACATAGGTTTCTTTAGCAACCTTTCCCTTTCTCTTTCTCTTACAATACACTCAAATAAAAGCATAATGGTTGTCAAGTTAAATGTCATTTTATGGTTTTTGTCTGAAAAATAGCTCACTTCATGACAACAGTAAATATGTACAAAGCAATTTGGAATGAAATATTCATTTTACTTCATTTAGGATGCAAACTATTAAGTAAAATCAATATGAACTGTTTTATAATATTTTCAAGACTTCTATATTAGTAGAAGAGGAGGAGAAAGCAGGATACTTAACACATTCTAAATACTCCTACAAAGGATTCATAGCATTCTAATTTATGACAAGACATGTCATAACTTCAATATAACTATTGACTTTTTGGTATTTCTTGCCAATATATCTAGAAAATATTTTTCTTAAAGAAAACACCTTCCTCCATCTGAATATTTTCAGACATATTATCATGAAACCACTTAAAAACTCTGTTCCAAACTCATAGGTTTTTTTTCACTTTTTCAATGAGTATTTTTGAATGCTTGGGTGTACAGTACTTATATTTGTAGGAAAAGAGTGTGAGACCAAAAACCCCATTGTGGGACAAAAAAAAAAAAAAAAAAAAAAAAAGGTTAAATCTTAGTTGAGTTAAGATAGACACTGATTAAACATCTGAGTAGCCAAATAAGGAAGCAAGCCATTTCTAAGATACAAACAGTAAAGTTTATGCATCTCTTACACACAAACAGTTACTTGTCCATTATCCCCATCTCCCTTTCTTGTCCCCATTGCTAGGAAACTTTACTCCCCAACTTTAAAATGTGTACTTTAAGGGAGCCATTCTAACCACCATGCTGTCTTAATTGATGCTGCCATCTAGTGTCCATCTCAGGGTAAAGTAGTAAGTTGAAATGAGAAAAACAGGACAAGAATGGAAAACATGCCCAAGAAACAGGAACTAAAAAGTTTTCAGGGTGGTACTGGAGATTTTTTCTTTTCTTTTTCTTTCTATTTTTTTTTGGCAAAGCAATAAGGGTTAAATGACTGAAACTGCATTTGAACTCAGGACCACCTGACTCCAACACCGGTGCTCTACTCTCTGCACCACCTAGCTGTCCCAGTGCTTTACTAATTAGTAATACGGTGAATATCGATATCCATATAATTGATATAAACAAAAGCTCTGGGGATTAGAGAGGTCTTCTGTAATTTTTAAGAAATAAAAGGGTCCTGAAACTAAAAAGTGTGAGAACTGCTGAGCTACAAGTTAAAGAAAGATATGAATAGATAGATAGACAGACATAGATATAGAGATAGATAAATATATATATATATATATATATATATAGATATATATATATCTTGAAGATCTCAAAGCGAGGATTGGCAATTGGAAACCAGAAAGAAAAAAGCAATGTGTTAGACAGAGCAAGACAGTGGAGTCTGCATCCAGGCAAGTAGTTGAGAAGCAGGTATAAGGTAAAAGAAGCAAGAAGACTGTTATCAAGGTGACTTCTTAACCAGACAAATTGTTACTTGGTTGGTATAACCAACTCTAGGGGTAGCAAGTGACCATTGTAGTCTATGTTAGGAAGCTGATCAGGAAACTAACTGGGCCAGAATAAAAAGTTGGAGGGATAAGATTAAAACTGACACTGACATGGGGAAACAACACACATGAAATAGGAGAGAAGGAAAAATAAAAATGACTATAACGGGGTAGGGAAAAGACAGAAATGACTATATTAAATGAGTATTTGTTGAAGCATAATGAAATTTAAGATTTGTGGTTGTTGAGTTGATTAGTTCTGTCTAACTCTATGTGACTGACATCTTGGTAAAGATACTGTAGAGATGTGCCATTTCCTTCTCTACTATATTTTATAGATGAGGAAACTGAGGCAAATGGAGTGAAGTGACTTGTCCAGGCTCATATAGCTATTAAGTTTCTGAGGTTAGATTTGAATTCAGGTCCTCCTGACTTCAGGTCTGGAACTCTATCTAGTGTGCCATCTAAATGCCCCTTGATGTGCATAGGATAATTTTAAATACCAGACTAAAGACTTTGGATTTGAAACGATAAGCTATAGTATTGACCTGGTCTCTGGACAGAACTCTGACCAGAAGGGGATAAGATCAGAAAAGGCATCTGTCCTCCAATGTAGAAGCAACACAGCTTAGCACTTAATTAGTAGAGATAATTAACTAAAATAGGAAGCTTCCATGTGCCTATATTAGCATAAGCTTCTCCTACCCAGAGAAACATCGCCCTGTCAACATGTTTGAGATAGTTTCACTGTGTTACTGTATGCCTTCCACAGCCCTTGTTTTCTTTCACCCTGCCTCCAATAAGGGCATGTTTATGCCAATTGCTCCAGGGACAGTTTGTGGTGCTTGTCCCAGGTGGAAAGATTCCTAGTTATGATTCTGTTTTTGGAAGTTCTTTCAGACCATCAGGCCAACCTAGAATTACCTGTGATCTCCATGCCTCCCCAGCAGGCGCGCGCGCACACACACACACACACACACACACACATGAAGAGATAGAGATAGACACACACACATACACACACAAAGAGAGACACACACAGAGAGACAGAGACACAGAGAGATCAAGACAGAGATACACACACAGAGACACAGAGACAAACAGAGAGAGACAGACAGAGAGAGATACACACACACACACACACACACACACACACACACACACAAAGAGAGACACACACACAGACAGACACAGAGAGAGAGACAGAGACAGATTGACACTCACACACACACAAAGAGAGACACACAGAGACAGAGACACAAAGACAAACAGAGAGAGAGACAGACAGGCAAAGACACAGAGAGAGACAGAGACAGAGAGAAACAGAGAGAGACAGAGACAGACAGAGAGACAGGCAGAGACAGAGAGATAGAGAGAGACAGGGAGAGACAGAAGGAGAGAGGGAGGAAACAAAGGAGGGAGAGAAGGAGTAGGAGGAGAAGGAGAGAAAAGGAGGAAGAGAAGGAGAGAGAAAAAGAGGGAGAGAAGAAGGGACATAGAAAGAGAGACAAATTCAGAGACAGAGACTCAGAGACAGAGAGATACAGAGATAGAGACAGACAGAGGAGGAAAAAGAGACAAGAGTCAGAGAGGGACAAAGAGAGAGAGAGAGAGAGAGAGAAAGAGATACAGAGACAGAGATACACAGAGAGAGACAGAGAGAGAGAGAGAGAGAGAGAGAGAGAGATTGAGAGAGAGAGAGAGAAAGAGACAGAGGCGGGGAGGAGGGAGAGAGGGGAAGGGAGAGACAAGTTGAATCTAGAAGGGCAGGACAAAACTTTAAAGCTTCACATGACACAGAGACATTATAATGCCTCAAGATAGAGCACATCCTCTTGTCTTACATTTGAATTCATATTTTCTATATTAAAATTACCAACATATTGATATATCAGCTGAGCCCAAGGAAAGCAGAAACCTAGTCTGAGCTTTCCAGATACTTTAGAGAGAGGGAGTTCCTAACTAGATTTACTTAGGTCTATATGTCTTCATGTTCTCATGGTTCCCAGAACATGGAATTACAGTATGTAAATGTTTCTTTTCTCTTTAAACTCAAAAATATATCTCCCTGTTCTTACAACTTAGAATTTATGCTTAAAGTAGCATTATGTATTCCCAAATCCATAACAACTTCACACTCCTTAACAATTCTCCCCCTGCCCCATTTCACTGTGTAATTGATGATGGTAATTTTTCCCCTGTTTCATAATGGAAGCTGCTGCAGTTTCCCTCAAGAGATTTGAAACTCCTTTTTGGCTTTATTTTCAATGGAAAATGGAAATTAATCCATTTTCAAAGTGATGCTGGGTGACCTCAGAAGACTGAGTGGAATGTTCAGTCTAGGTTGATTAAAGATTTATATCTCACATGCTGTTTTAATTTTTCCTAGTTTTGTCTTTGACTAGTCTGGATATTGCCTCTGCTTTTGTGAGACTTAGGTTTTATATTCATTTGACAGTCACCTTTGATGACTCCATATGACATCAGGAAAACTGGCAGATTTTTTTTACAACTGCTAAAGATTATAAAATTGACATTGACAGAGTCAAAGCCATGCTGGTTAAGCAGGTATATCATCATAATTGGTTTCACTGTAGTTAATATAGTTGTATATGAAACAAATATTTCTATTTCTAAAATGCAATGAAAACAGTTCACCTGAAATGAAAAACCACGTCTGACCTTAGTTACATAATTTAACCTTTATTCCCTCAAAAGAAAAAAAGAATAATCATATTCCAATCATGGCAATATTGGACTGCAAAAGGAAATAGCAGAATTACAAGAAAAAAGGGGAGAGATGGGCAGAAGCAATGGAAATATGGGGAAAAGAAAAATAAGAGAAAAGGGGGAGAAAGAGAGAGACAGGGAGAGACAGACAGAAAGAAGGAATATAGAGAAGGGCATAAAAATAAAGAAATTAGGAGAAAGGAAAGAAAAAAGGAAGAGTGAAAAGGCAAAAGAGAAAAAGGAAAAAATAAAGATAGATGTCATAATATATACACTATAAATTACATGTGTAATTATTGTGATTTTGTATTATACATCTGTACATATATAATTATATGTTTTAGGTATGTTTCTACATAAGTTGACTATATATGTTAAGGTTGTTCAGCCAGTCTTGTTTGCTGTTTTGCTTACTGCTGACACACATATGCTGACATAATTATATATGTACACAATGTATTATATAAGTTCTTCATATGTACATGTTTAATGTGTAGCATATATGTGTATGAATAAGTGTGCATATTTACATATTCATACACACATTCTGGGAGGATTTCTTTTCTTATTTTCTCTTGCATTCCTTTCCTTCCTCCCTTTTTCAATTTCTCCCATCCTTTCTCCCTGCTTAGCTCTTTGATATAGTGATGAAGGTTGTTTAGTCATTTAATTTTGTTCCCCAGCTTACTAAGGAATCACTAACCAAATGGATTTTCCATTACAATGTTCCTTTTCCCCTACTCTAAAAAGTAGTATCAAAAGATTTGAAAATATCTGTTTTAAAAAAAATCCTCAGACTCCCATCTGATATAGCTCTTTAGGAAAAATAAGTGTTAGATCAATATTTCTTCTCTGGGAATGTTTCTTCCCCCACTCCAGATGCTTATTCACAATGCTCTTTTTAAAAGTTTTTTATTTGTCTTTTGTTTCTTAAATTATTCCATTTATCCCCAATATCTTTCCCTCTCCTCTTCCTAGAAAGCCATCCCATATAATAAAAAGTATTATTATATTTATTATTTATTATATATTATTATATTAAAGAGAGAGGAAATCAGCACAACTGATTCATTTGGGGAAAAAAATCCAAAAGTATCTACAATGTCCAACCTCCTATACTGTGAACCTCCCACCTCCACAAAGGAATGAGTTGAGGCTTTCTTTTTATATTTCTTCATTTAAGACATGTTTGATTTTTATATATTTGTTACAATAACTTTTGATTTTTAGGGGAATATAGTTCTTTCCATTTATATTGTTGTAATTATTGTATATATTGTTTTCAACTTCATTCCACATCAGGTTTAGGTAGATCTTTCTGGCCTTCTCTGTATCTCACTTAGATCATTTCTTACAACATAATAATATTGCATTACATTCAGGTACCACCTGATTTGTATATTGATTTCCCAACTGATGGACGTCTATTTTGTTTGCAATTCTTTACTATCACAAAAAGTGCAACTATACAAATTTTGGTGTATAAAGAGATTGTCTTCTTGTTGATAGCCTCTTTGAGGAATAAACCCAGTAATAGAGTCTCTGGATCAAAGGTTATGGATATTTTAGTCTTTATTTGCAATTTCAAGTTTCTTTACAAAAATAGTTGTGCCATTCCATAGCTTCACCAACAAAGTATAGTTCTCCTGTCCTTCCACAATCCCTTTAACATTGAATATTGCCATTTTGGGGAGATGGTCTTTGCCAATTTGCAGGGTATTAAGTGAAAGCTCGGGATCATTTGGATTTGCATTTCCCCTTTATTAGTGATTTGGAGCACTCTTTCATGTGATTGTGAATAATCTGCAATTCTTTTGCGAATTGTTCCCATTTTTTCCCTGAGGCAATTGAGATTAAGTGACTTGCCGAGGGTCACACAGCTAGAAAGTGTTAGGTGTCTGAGGCCGGATTTGAATTTAGGTCCTCCTGACTTCAGGGCTAGTGCTCTAGCCATTGTGCCATCTAGCTGCCCCTAACTGCACATTTTCTAGCAGCTCTTAATTTTATTTAAAAAGACAATATAGAATTGGAATTGAGGAGCTGAATTCAAATTTGGCCTTGGACACTTAACATGTCCTTGCTATGTGAACCTGGGCAAGTCACTTGCCTCACTTACCTCACCACCATCCCCCCAAAAAGGGGAGGGAGGGAAAAAAAACAAAGTATCTGAAACAGACTTTGTATTACTTATTTGTAACAGTCTTTTTCATTCTTTCTCTAAATGTACACATGTACACACACACACACACACACACACATGCATGTATATGTGCCAGATTTCAGAGTGGCAGGTGGATACAAACAAACCTTAAATAAATGAATTAATTAACCAAATGGAGTGTATTTACAATGTGGTCTCAAAGAAATCATTTCTGATTTATAAAATCTGAAAAATATAAATTCCTCTGAGCCACCTAACACTGACTGGCAAAAATTAATCTTATGGAAAGAGCAAAAGGCATTTTTACATGTTTGTCTTTTGAAGATATGTTATTTGAGAACAAGGACTATGTTTTTCACAGATTATATATCTACCCAGCCACATATAATAGGTACTTTAAGATTATGGAAATGATAATAAAACACAATATGTTTCCATGGTTCAAATTAAATTAAGAAATTAGGATAGCCAGAGCTCCCAGAATTTTCTCCTTGAAGAGTCAAATTTCCCTTAAAAAGAAGGGTTTACTGCAAGATCCTGGGTTTTGTTCTTGTTTTGTTTTGTTTTGTTTTTTTGCTTTGGTGTGTGTTTGTTTTTTTGTCTTGAACAGGATCAGAGTTGATCATTGAATTTCAGTGTTGAAGAAATAATGTAATTCCATTTTTATCATAATCTGTTTTCTTTCCATGAACAAAAAAGGGCAACAAAATGTGACTTTATATATGGGCATTTACCAAATGCCAAAGGGCATTTACACAATGCATATTTGCAGATATGTGAAACCAAGAAGCAGGGAGAAAAGTGATGACTTTTGCAAGCAAATCATTACTATTTCAAAAGAAAAATAAAGACTGAGCATAGTGTCCACTCACAATATTCCATGTGGAAGCCATGATTGAAGAACAGATTCCATGATGAGAAAAACTGCCTTCTTTGTTAATGAATTTGCTATGTTTATTGATGTTATTTTCTTTCTTCTGTGAAACTGAGGCCCCAACACAATTGGTTAAATATTATTTATCTTTTCCTTAAGCTTTTATTTATTCCTCTCTCTTCATTACATATAAATATATATGTGTGTGTACGTACCTACACACATACACATATACATCTTCACATAAGAATGAATATATATCTTAAGAGCAACCTCCTAGACTTAAATAAATATATTAGAAAAAACTAGATTCAAATCCCACTCCAGGCACTTAAGATTATAAACAAAATATTTGACCTTTGTCAACTTCAATGTACTCCTTTTTAAAATGGGATAACAACATCTAAAGTTTGTTAAGAATCAAACAAGGTAATATATGTAAAGTACTTTGCTAAATTTGAAACACTATATAAATGTCAATCGTTATTATTAATAACAATGAAACTAAGATTATTTATCATCTATAGTAGTGTTTTTCAAACTTTTGTTCTTAGTATCTTTATACTATTAAAAAATTATTGAGAATCTATCAAAAGAGCTTTTGTTTATGTGGGTTATATTGATAGATATTCACTATATTAGAAATAAAAAGCTAATTTTGAGTTTGTAGACCTTCCTAAAAGGTTTTAGAAACTTCCAGGATTCTCTGGACCTTACTTTGAGAACCAGCTATGAAAAAGAACACAGCCAGAGTTACCTTTAATGATCACTAAAATTATGTTCTTTTCAGTTCTGGAAACATATCACCAATTATTGAGCTTTGAAATGTTTCCATCTAAGATAAGATTTAAAGTAGTTCTCTCAGGAAAAAAAAAACTTCTTCATTTTCTTTCTTAGTGTACATATGAAAAATAAGCTATCTCCAGAATGATGCAAGCTGATAGCGTCTCAAAATTAACACAATGCTGGACGCACTAAACTATTGCCTTGTTTTTGTTACTGTTTTTGACAATCAGAGTTAAGTGATTTGCCCAGAGTCACATAGGTAGTATCTGAGACCACTGACTCCAAGGACTGTTGCAATATCCGCTGTGCCATGCAACTGTCCTCTCTGACTATTGCTTCTTAAAGCTAAAGTAATACATATAGTCTCTATGGAAAAGCTAATGAAGTTGTTGTTACAAAATATCAGCCAGTTGGTTCATGTAGGACCATAGCAGGAACTAAGAAATAATAAAATGGACTTGAAGGTTTGTGTTTTAGGGACTAGGAAACCACTGAAGTTTTTCTTCAGGGGTGTGTCTTTTATAGCTAATCATTCATTCCATTTTAGAAGGAAGGGAAATTATAGATCATGCTTATAGATAAAATAGGTAAATGATAGACTTTGAAGCTATATCTCACTAGATTGATATTAATCCATTAATCCAGATACATTGGCTGTGATTTTCAGCAAATTGTTTCTCCATATTGTTCAGAAGGATATCATGAGAGACATTTTGTCTAAAATGCCTTGTTGCATTAAACATGCAATAAAACCAAAGCATATATATTGTATTTAATTTATACTTTAACATATTTAACATGTATTGGTCAACCTGCCATCTGGGGGAGGGGGTGGAGGGAAGGAGGGAAAAATTGGAACAAAAGGTTTGGCAATTGTCAATGCTGTAAAATTATACATACATATAATTAGTAAATAAAAAACTATAATAAAAAATAAATCCATGCATCTCTCTCATCTGTCAGTCAATAAGAAAAGAAAATGAGGTGAATCTGCATTAATTCAATAAGAAAATAAAATAAAATGAATCAGACTATCAATGATCACTCTTCTCTTAAGTGTTCACAAGCCATATATTTAAAATTATTCATCCCAGAAATGAACACTAATTCCAAGCTTACTCAGAAGTCAATTTCTGTAATCATTTATCTTTTCCCCATTTTTAAAGGAAAGTTAGAACATATGCCAGTTTTTAGTATTTTAGAACCTCTCCCATTCTCTGTGATCTTTCAATAATCACTAAAAGCAGTGATAAATGTTGTTTGAACAATATGTTAAATTATAATGTTATACTTTAAATATGTGGCAAAAGTAAATTTAAAAGATTTTATTTGCTGCTATGAATTGATTATATTACAATTTTATATATAGTTTTTTTGAGATTTCAAGATTTATTTTCATGAATTTTTACTCCTTAAAATTATTCTATAATTTAATAACTTTAACTTAGGGAATAATATTCAATAAGTCAGTCATCATTAGACTTCCTAAATATGGACTGAGGAAAAAAATTATGAGGAAAGTGCAAGTTTAGTTGTAATTATAAGAACAAGAGGGCAGCCAGAAAATCAAATGAAATCTTAGGCAGCATTAAAAGATATATAGTAGCCTGAATAAGAAAAGCTTTAATTTTATTGTCTTACATTTCCACTTACATCATCTCTCTAGTTGTTCAGTTCTGGGAGTTTCACTTTAGAAAAGGCAGACAAACTGTTGTATTGACTGGATGAAGTTGGCCAGAATATTGAGAGGGAGTAGAAAACCTGTTATAACAGAACAGGTGGAAGAAATAGGGAATTTGAGGAAGAACATATGCGGAGTAGACATTGTAACTTTTTTCAAATATTTGAATAGCTCTTAAGTAGAAGAGGGAGTTGCTTTTTTCTGCTTGGCACAAGAAGATAGAAAACGGAAGAGTGGGTGAGAGTTGTTATTCATCCTTTGTTCCTGAAGAGAATCTATAATACCGGAATTATATTATTATTGATGCAAAGGAAAACTTAAGTACACTTAGAGTTGATCACAAGCAGGAGGAACACTCTGATTTAAGAGGTAGTAAGTTCCCCTACACTGGACATCTTCAAGCGTAGGATTTGCCATCATTTAGAAAGGCTATTGAAGAGATTGTTTTTTGTTTGAGGTGACTTCCGAAGGATTGTCTATCTCTTAAGATATATGCATAGTCATATATATAAAAGAGCCCTACCAAGACAGTAATTAATTTTGTGATCATGTAGTCACTTAAGGTTGTCTTGATTATAAATCCAATAGAATCTGTTTTTTAAAAAATTAAATTTATTTGAATAGTAATAATATTGACCCAAAACAGATCTTTAGAATTTGTCCCAGTCTGCTACAGCAAACTTAGAACTTTTCATAGAAGGAACTAGCCATTGAAGCAAAAACCAATACGTCTTTATTTAGTATATTATGACTCACACAAGGGAAGATTTGGTGATAACTTGAGATACCCAGAGGGAGACAGGATGAAAGGAAAGAAGAGGAAGGGTACATTATGATCACAGAGGAAGGGTAAGGAGAATATGTGCTTCATTCAGCCAGTAGGGAAGTCAAGGGGTTTGGAAAGATCATTTTGAAGATGTGGCTGGAGAAGGAAGAAAATGGATGGTTATGTAAGATACTCTCTCCAGAACCAGCATCCAGGTTATGCCAGGGTCTCTCCCTTTCTCCTAGATGGCAGCAGGCACATTTGGGATGTCCCATTCAACAGGACTGTTCAGTGATACAGAAGAGCATCGAGAGTTTTAAAGGAAAAGGGAACAGAGAATGTATAATTGTTTCTTGACTCTGATATTACTAGTAGGTGTAAGTCAATTAGCTAGTAAGCTGTAAGTTTGCAGGAAAAAAAGACTAGATTTTAGGGGGCAGGTGGCCCAAGTGAGGGACAGGGTAAGGATGCTAAAAAGGAAGTGAGCTTTACTGTTGTAAAAAGCCCTATACTCAAGAAACAAGAGGATTTTTTGGACCACCACAGTTTTTGTTTTTCTCAATTCACTTCCAAGTGACCTGAATTAACACTGCACCAAGAATATTCCCAGACTTCTTCAGCAGAATTAGCTTTGTTAATCCACGGATCTTTTTACCCTGGCAAGGGCACATCTTGGCAGATTTAACCCAATAAATCACATACTTATAAATTAATTTTTTTCAAAAAGGAAGGGAGTATATTTTATATTTATTGTATAGGATTAAAATGTACTTTGTACATGTTTGTTTTAGAATAAAACAAATATGTTAATCTACCTGATAATGCTTTTAACTTGAGAGTTTCTATTACAAAAATACTAATATGGAAACAAACTGCATCTCCCTTCTCTGGTAGAAAGTAAACTCCATGTAGTTAGGGATAGTTTCATTTTGATTTTTATATACCTAGCACCAGTCACAAGATATATTTGTTGATTCATTTATTAATTAACTTAAAGACAATAAAGAGAAAGTATACCCATCTGAAGCCCTGTTCAGACAGATAGTATAGAGATTGCCAGTACAAGTTCTCCTTAATCATGACTCTTCCCAGCCATTTTCAAATCTCATTTCTGACTACCCCATCCTCCTCCTATTGTAAGTCAGACTGTCCTTGAGATTCTGGGTTCTTTTAGATAAGTTTTTGTTTTCTATTACTCTTTCTTGACTCTAGGATACCATCTTAGCCATTTTTAAACCATGCCTTTTCATTTATCCTCTCTCCCTCCAATTTCTAACTCCCTTTTGTGTATTGTCTTCCTCTATTAAAATATAAGTTCTTTGGGGACAAGTACTAACTTGATTATATTTCTATCCTCAGCTCTCAGCATACTACCTGGCACTATAGTAAACATTTATGAAATGCCTTTTCATCCATTCACTAATTCATAAATTCCTAAGATTGCAGTATTTACAACTGAAAAACTAGAAATCATTTAGTTTCAAGGCTAGAATCTCCATAAACTATGCTGAAGAAAGTATAAATAAATGTCAACTATTACTCTCTGTATGATCTCAGACAAGTCACTTCTCTTTGAGCCTTATTTTTATTATCTGAAAAATGAGTGGATTAGATTAGATAAACTCTAAAGTTGGTTTCCGGTCTAAATTTATGGTTCTGTGGTTGCATGAATAATACGGCATCCTTAAATAAAGCCTAACAAATTTACTGAGGATTCTTGTTGCTTTGGCTTGTAGCATCAGGATATTCAGCTTGTTGCCATTTTGGTTAGGAATGTGACTGCCTGCTCATAGCCTTACCACTCATAGTCTGGGGACTGGAGTCATGATGGAACTTAGTGCACTCATTGCATTTGAATGTTGGGTGCAGGAGTCACCAGTGGCACATGGGTTGGCTGACATACCCATAAATGATCATAACCTCTTACCATTCTACCTTTCCTTATTTTTTTCTCATCCAAATCCTGTCCTTGGTCCTCATTTTGCCCTTTAATCCTGTAGTATTTTCTTTCCAGTCCTGTAGTATTTTCTCAGGATATCATCCATGCTCTAATGTCATTTTTTTTCCTTCTTTTTTTTAATCTCAGTCTTGTAGTTAAACACTTCAATTCAATATGCCTTCTGTTCTGGAATGCCTTGATCTTCTTTTACTGGTGTCTTTTCAAACTATAGTCCTGAATTACTACTACTATCTTTCTCTTCTACTGTTCTCATACTTCTGAACAATACAGGAAATCATGCAGTTGAGATGATCGAATATACCTAACCTCCACTGGGTTCTTACTGAAGCAAAGCAATCCTTTCACCCTGTCTCTAGTATGGTCTTTATCCCAATTCCCACAGAAGCTATTCTAAACCTTTTTTTTCCTCAAATCTCTCACCCCTCTCCCCCACTTTCTACTCACTCAAGTGAAAACCTTACTGTATATAAGGGAAGAGTTGAATTACCATTTTCACAGCTCTAGGGCTGATACTTGGTCCATAGGCCATGCTAGTTCCCATAATTTAGTTACCTTAACATAGTACTGGACAGGTAGTGCTTAAAGTCAGGAAGACCTGAGTTAAAATATGACCTCAGACACTTACTAACTATATTAACCCCAGGTTAGTCAGTCACTTAAACCTATTTCCCTCAGTTTCCTCCATTGGCAAAAACAAAACAACAAAAAAAGCAAAACAACAACAACAAAACTCCAACAGGGGGTATTGAAGAGTCAGAAACTTCTGAAAATAACTAAATGACAAAGCAACAACATACAAATTTAGAGATGGAAGGGATCTTAAAGGCCACTGAATTCAACCCTCTTAATAAAAAAGGAAATTAGGCTAAATAAATTCAAGATATCATATATGTAATGAATGGAAGACAGATTTGAAGCCAGGTTCTCTTGACTTCTACTATGCCATTGATTCTTCTCTTTTTAGTGAGTTGATTACTCAATCTGCTTTAGAAATAAAATCATTACTCGCTATCTTGATTAAAAACATTTTCACAAGGCTGCTTTTGTTCTCTATATCTTAATGGAAAATTTTGCTTATCACTGCGAATGTTTATGGAAAAATTCTTAGAGTTTTAATGATATGCTTATGTAGCCTTACTAGAATAAAAGACACTATAAGTTAATCTTGTAATTACCAAACTTCATTTAATTTAATATTTTTATTCAGGTGCTAATGACTATTAGAAATTACTGTTCCTTGATTTCAACTAGATTATAGTTGATTTAAATCTCATATCCCAAAGTGCATTTGTGTGTGTTTATGTTTAGTTGCTTTTTCTCTGAAGCATTCCATCAAGATCTAATCTTAGCTATGACCAGGACACTGGATTTGGAGCCAGGTTTCTCAAGTTTTGGTCCCATTTTGGTCACAGGGATGTTATTTGGCTTTGAGCAGTTCTGTAAATCCCATGTGAAAGGGATAATAAAATTGCTTCGTATTCATCTGACTGTGAGGTTGTGAAGACTAATTAGACAGCTTTATAAAACACTTATGAACTACTTAGGGAAAGAATTAAATATTAAAATCTGAAGAATGGAAAAAGACAGGTCATGATTTTAAAAGATGATTATACTGACAAATGACATAACATTGCTTTTGAACAGGGAAATAGCCATTTATATATTTTAACATAATTTAATTTTTACTTCTTCTCTCATTCTTAATCCTTTTCTTGCCACTTCATACCTTTTTTCTGTGTAAGACTATAATGAGACCTACCCAGCTTTGCATTAAGTAGCCATGCTTCCTCTATAATTTATTTACTTATACTTGTGAACTACAACTTTGTAGCAGATAAACTGTGAAGACTTAGCATGTGTGAACTGAGTTTGATATTATAATTAAATAAAATTCCCACCAAAATTCATCTGATCCATACTTAATGACAGGCATTATTATTGTTATACTTCATGTTAATTTGGCATCATTGGTAAGCAGTTAGTTTTGCACAAACTAGGTTTCTGTTGTTTTATTTTTTCTGGGTATTGCTCTAGTAATTTTAAATATTGTCAGTGCAACAATTATGGCCAGTACCAAATATAATTCATTTCTCTCTCTCTCTCTCTCTCTCTCTCTCTCTCTCTCTCTCTCTCTCTCTCTCTCTCTCTCTCTTTCTCTCTCTCTTTCTCTCCTTCTCTCTCTGTCTGTCTTTTCCTCTCCTTCTTTCCCATCTCTCTTATTCTCTCTGTCTCTGTCTGTTCTTCTCCCTCTTTTCCCTCTTCCTCCTCTTCTTCCTTCTCTGTATTTCTTCCCCTCTCATTGTCCAATAATGTCTGTCTCCCACCCAATTCTTTTTGTTTGCTTTTCTGTCTCTTTCATGCGTATATATTTTTTAAAAAGTATTGAATTCAATTATTCAAGAAAGGAAAAGTAAGATTTGTGTGCTCTGGACCAGAAGGGAGATTAAAAATAAGGAAAGTGAAAGCAGGGGATTGGACACCGGCTGAGAGCAGTGGAACATAGGACCATTGGATCCTGGAACGCCTTGACCATAGGCATCCCATGAAAGTGAAGGAAGTCTAATCACTTGGGTTCCCCTTGAAATATCAATCCCAGGATATGCATATAAGCCTCGGAGCTTTCTTCATTCATTTCACCTGACCCCCTGAAATTCATTACTTATTCCTGGTCCTACATTCCCTCTTTCTTCTTAACCTTTCCCTTTCCCCACTAAACCGTAATGCTTTTCTCTCATAATAGTAAGATGAAGCTCATTAGGTAACTTTGGCCTTTAGGTTTCTGCTTTTCTAGAGTAATGATCATTTTAAGGTTCAGTCCAGTCTTGTTAACCTAGTAATACCATTCCCGCTAGGGTAAGACCTTAATTTACCAGACACTTCTGTATCTTGGGAATGTAGGAGGAGATGGACTGCCAATGTACTTTTTTCTTTCTATGTCATAATAGACATATTTTGTAAACCATTTTGAATTTAGGCTCAATATTTGTAGCTTATTGCTTATGGAATAGTTCGATAATTTAATCATGTAACATTAAGGACAGGGATAACTGCAAAGGACTATGGATTCCAAAAGCAAAGAATCTTTTTGTAGGCAAGTCTGTCATGGGAGATGGTTCATTTTTTGATTAAATATAGTCTATTTTATTCTAGTATGAGTCAGACATCTAACCTTTATTAAGTGCTTATTCTCTGCCAGTTACTATGTTAAGCATTGTGAATATAAAGAAAAGAAAAAAAAGTTCCAGCCTTCAAAAAGCTCACAGTCCAATAAAAGAGATAACACATAAACAACTATGTACAAACAAGATACAGGATAAATTGGGAGTAGTCTCAGAGGGAAGGCATTAAGATTAAAATGAATATGAAAGGCTTCATGCAGAATGTGGAACTTAAGACTTGAGGAAAGTCAGGCATGGGGACAGCATAAGAAAAAACTCAGTGTTGGAAAAATGGAATCTTGTAAAAGTAATAAGAACAGTGTGATTATATTAAAGAATATGTAAGGTATAAAAAGTCTGCAAAAAAGGAGGAAACCAGTTATGAAGAGTTTTGAAAGCTGAAAATAACATTTATATTTGATCTTAGAGGTAATAGGAAGTCAGTGTAGTTTATCAATAAGGAAGATGTTAAAATATTGCCTTGGTATAATGAGATCCCAGTTGAGTTTATGTAAGAAGTTGTGGTAGAAGCCATCCACATGGCTTTTGTGATTATCTGCATCTTTGTTCAACCACAAGTGAGAAGGAGCAAAGGCAGTTATGATAAGGTCAGATATGTGCTTTAGGAAAATCAATTTTGACAACTGAGTAAGGATGGATTTGAGAGGAGAGAGATTTGAGTCAGGGAGATCAATCTATAGACTATTGCAATAGTCTAAGCATGAGGTGATAAGGGACTGCCTTAAAGTCATCTCAGTGTTAAAAAAGAAAGGGGGTATATGTGAGAAGGGTCACCAAAGTAGAATGCTCATGACTTGACCACTCATTGGATATGGGGGTGGGGGTGGGGAGTGAGGAGTGGAGAGTCAAAGATGCATCTACATTGTAAGTCTGGGTGACTGGGAAAATGGTGGGATCTTTGATGATAATAGAAAATTTAGGGGAAAGAGAGAGTTTAGAGACAGAGATAATAGATTCAGTTTTGGAGATGTTGAGTTTAAAATGTCTATGGCATCTCAAGAACAAAATATCTGAGAGTTATATACAAAGTAATATTTGAAACCATGGAAGATGATGAAATCATGAAGTGGAATAATATGGAGGGAGAAAAGAAGTGGGGAGAGGAGGACTTCTAAGGGCTGCCTTTTTGTAATGTTGATGTTTGAGGACAAAACATAGCTTATGATCCATAGAGGCAGATAGGAGGAGAACCAGGAGAAAACAGCAGCATAGGAAACCTAGAGAGAAGAGGGTGTCAAAGGGAAAAGGATGATTAATAATGCCAAAGGATACAGAGAGGTAAAGATGAATGAATGTTGAATAAAAGCCAATAGATTTGTCAATTAAGAGATCATTGGTAACTTTGGAGAGAGCAGTTCCAATTGAATGATGAACTTGGCAGCCAAATTACAGAGAGTTAAGAAAATGAGAGGAAAGGAAGTGGAAGCATATTAGAGATGACTTCTTCAAGGAGTTTAACTACAAAGAGGAGAAGGTTATGGGAAGATAGCTAGTAGAGGTGGATGTATTTTTTGAAGATGGAGAAGATAGACATGGGTATGTTTTTAATGGTAGAGAAGCAGCAATTAATACTAGGTGAGTAGAATGATAAAAGGACAATCTAATACAGAATGGAATGGAATCACTTGTATACATAGAGGGTTTTGTGTAGGCAAGAAAAAATATACTTGTTTGTATAAATCAAAGATTAAGAAAGCTATAGCAGCAGAAGGCTTCTGAGTGATGTGAAATGAGAAACAGGAGAAGAGGAGATTTCTGAACCCATGGCATGAATTTTTTCTGTGAAATATGAGACAAGGTTCTCAGCTGAGGGGTAGGAGGAGGAAGAGCTAGATGGGTGGGCTTGAGGAAGGATGAAAAAGTTTGGAAATATCACTATGTTGAGTGGGATAGTGAGTGAATAAGGTAGATATTAAAGTGTTGCCTTGCTGTAATAAGGTCCCAGTTGAGAATCTGGGGTGTAAAATTTCAGTGGAACCTACCAGCATGGTTTTATGATTTTCCATATCTTTATTCAACAGCACGTGAGTAGATGTCAGGGCATTGGCAGGTGAGAGTAATCCAAAGGCAGGAATATTGGAAGGAAAAGATATACTGTAGGGGAAAAGGAAAAAGGATGAGAGAAAAGAGGACATGTTGGATTTAACTGGTTTTTCAGGGGGTCAGTAGGAAGAGAGTCTAGCCAATATAGAGCTGATGGTTTAAGAGAGAACTGAGGACTTGCAGATCATGTAAGGATGAAAAACAAATTTTATAGCTGTAAGGGAAAATGGAGAGAGAGAGAGAGAGAGAGAGAGAGAGAGAGAGAGAGAGAGAGAAGAGACGATGATACAATAAAGGAATTTTAGAGTTCATGAATATAATGTGAAAAATTTGTGAGTGATGTCAAAATTAAGAATATGACTATCTCTGTGTGTAATTATGACATGGTAGAGGAATAGGACATGGAGAATGAATAAGTTGAAAAATTGAGAAGTATTTGAGGAATTATCTTTATGTATGTTGAAGTTCCCTTGTTATGAGGGGAGGAGAAAAAGATTGAGCTAGGCACTGAACTCATTAAAGAAAAAAGGAATATCCTGGAGATCTGTGGACAATAGTAGAATCTTAACTGGCTGATAAATATGTGTCTAGTAAACCTCAGAGATCAATATATTACTGAGTGATGGTGGTAGAGGGACAGCCTAGAAGTAATAATGACGAGCAAGAAGTAGTTCAGTTCTCCCACCACAACCAGGGAGTCTGAATGAATAAATGAAAATACAATTAGAATTGTAAAGTGTGGCCAGGGAAGCTGTATTATAAGGAGGGAGCCATATCTCTGTGAGTGCAAGATGGAAGGAATGAGAAAGGAAAAGGTTTAAAATGAAGTCTAGTTTATTACCTATGGAGTAGATATATGGTAAAAGGAATGAGTAGCTTTAGAATAGTAGATTGGGGGTAGGGATGGGCGATTGGATTAAAGAGCATGGGAATAAGGAAGAGGTCAGTAGGTTTGGATAATGGCAACCAGTCATTCAGAACCACTGTAAAGGAGTGGGAATGCAAGTTTGGAAATGAATCCACATTATCAGAGTCCACAGGAGCTCATCATCCTCAAATAGAGTTGTCTCAGGGTTGAAAAGGGTAGGGGAAATGAATGGAAAGTGTCTGAATCAGGACAAGGCAGGTCCAGAGGAAGCATAGGTAATCATAATATTCCCTGAACATGATGGAAAGACATTGCAGGAAGAGCAAGATGGAAAAGTCTAGGCAAGTCTTGAGATTCAAGGTCAAGCTTTTACACTTTTGTGTATGTTTGGAATTCTACCTTGTGGTTCAGTTCTAAACTTGATTACTCTCCTTGTCAAGAGTTCAAACTGTCTCTCAGAAAGGACATATCTCATTCATCTTAATTAGTATGCTGCTGGAGTCTGGGCTGCTAGCTTAGCATCCACAGTGCAGAGCACAGCTTCCTGCTTCTCAGACTGTGGTTTGTAGCTGTTTATGGAAGTCAAAACAAAAATCAACCCCTGGAGAGAAGCAATAGGTATGAGGGAAGCCTAATTTAAAACAAGTTTAAACACTCCAGGGCACATGGCAAATATATGGATTTGTTTTTGTAGACTATTCTTGTTTCTTACAAGATTTGTGTTTTTCTTCATTTGTTTGAGGGGAAAGATGTTTAAAGAGTTTTTTAAATAATAAGGGTTTTTTGAAGACTAAAGGTTTAACCAAAATCAATTAATACTTTGGGATCTGGAGCTATTATTGAAAAATTATTAATTATACTTCATAAAATTATAAGTTCAAATGTCATTTGAAAAGAAATTTAAAATATTAAAAGCTATAACAAATTTGGAGAAATAAGGGAAGATCTGTATGAACTCATGAAGAGTAAAGCAGAACCAAGGAATTCAGTGCAATGACTATGACAGTATTAATGGGAAAATCACTAACAGGAAACATCTATGCAAATTCATGTGAAACTAATAATGGTCCTGAGAAACAGATAAGAAATATATTTCACTCCTATTGTCAGTGAGGTGGGGGATTACAGGGAAAAATATTTGCATGTATTTTCTGGACCTAGGCATTGAATCAATCATTTTCACCTAAGTTATTTTCATTATTACAAATAAAGGGATATATCTAGAAATTACTATGATGTGAATATAAAATCCATTAGTCATTTAAGTCAGTTAATTAAAACAAATATCAATATAAATTTGAAACTGAAAGAAACTGATGCTTCAAAAATGCAAATAAATGCAAATAGTTTGACCTTCTAAGAATCAAACACACTTTAAAGGAGCCTCATAATGGAAAGGGGAAAATATTTCTGGTATGCATTTTGATATGTATACTTTTATATTTTAACTTTAAAGGATGAGAACTCCAATTTACTCCCATCTGCAAAATCCCTGAAGGACTATGTGTCTTAATAGTCCTGGAAAAAAGTCTCACTTCTCAGATCACTAGCCTTGCTATCATACTACTGCCTCCAAGCTGTTTGTCCAGGACAGCAACTCTTTTGGAGAAAGGTCACCACCAGCACTAGCCACTGTCCAAAAATCATCAATGGACAGATATTCCTAAAGTACTAGATATAGCAGTTCCCCAACAGACCAGCAGCACTGCTTCTCGTCTACTACAAACTAGAGCCACTGACTAGGATAGCAACATTGTAGAGAGTCAATCTGATAGCTGCCTTTAAAGATAGTGTAGACCCTGCCTTCTCAACATCCACAACTACTTAAAAACCGAGAAAAAAAGTTCCTTTCACAATAGTCCTTGTCACCATCAAACAGTTCAATATCAATGGATGTGGTTTTATAAATGAAACTGAAGAATTTCATTTTTAAGAATCTTTGGCTGACTTCCCTTGAAACATGTTAGTGCAGGAGCTCTTACCTGCCCTTCTTCTGAAGGTTTTGTTCTATTGTACATTTCAGACTTTGTCCATATTACCTCTCTTCTTTATCACAAACTAGAATGGAATAATTATTTTCCTCTAAGGACTCCATCATTTTTACCCTAGAAGTCAGTTTTTACCTGTTGTAAGAATCAGATCCAGAATGAAATTTCCCCTTGTTGATTCTTCCACTTTTTCAAGGATGAAATAATCATTGCTTTCAGCAGATGTCTGGATAATTGAAGTCATATGTCACTAATATATCATAGCTTTCTGTTAGACTTGTGATCTGTGTCCCACACTCTTTATCTATTTCCTCGTTGTCCAGGTAGCCTATAGTATACTCCATTGAAAGAAAACATTACTTGTGTTTTCTCCTCCTTTGACTTTTACCCTTAATAAAGGTTCTTTTTCCCTCTGATTCTAAATGTCCTCACATGATTAAATATTCTTAAAATGCTACTCTATTATACTTTTCTCCCACCCACCCCTATCCTATAACTTTTGATGAAGTATATTCATCCAGAGCCATAGTCCAGTCATAAGTTTTCTCCCACTAAATTTACATGTTATCAATGATATCCCCTTGCATCAAGACTCCTAGTTCAACTTGTTTGTTGCTTTATCTTTGGACATTTGAATCTAGATTTTTGAGTTTTATTGATGCCTCCTTTCTTGAATTTTATGAACTGTGAATTTCAGGGTATATCAAATGTTATTCATTTTCTTTCTTCATTACTACTCTCTATTATATCTAAATTAGGGCATATGTATTAGGAGTTTGGGTTTTCCCATCTTTTTTAAAGCTTTAAACCCTTTTGATTAAATTTGCAAGATACCTTCCAACTACATTCTTACCAGCTTTTGTTATGTGTACTCCATCTCTGGCCAGGAATCTGTCAATTCTGTGTTGTAAGCCATGATTCAGAAATCCAGATCTTGTTTTCAGACACAACTTTCTTAGCCAGCTGTTCACTTACCATCTTTATCTCTTACCTTAAATGGGCAACAAAGAGGAAAACACCAACTGTCTCCCAATAGTCTCTCAAGACTTCACAATTTTGGCAATATATTTTAGATTCCTTTTGGAAGTGTGATTTGTGCCCATGTGAATCATTTTAAGTAGGTAATTACCATGCATTTTGATGAGTTTTTTGTTGTTCTCTATTATGTCTTGTATATATGCTCCATGAAGACAACAAAACTCTTTATTCTTATTGAGAGCACAAATGGATGCCCGAGTAACCTTAAGCCAGGAATTTACCATTGATTACTAGCCTTTTCTTCTTTCTCTGCTATGATATAATATGGTTCTATCATATTATTAATGGGAGCACAAACAATTTCTTCAGAGCAGCCAGCTCTCTTATCAGGAAGAACTTCAATTCCGTTTTTAAGCTCTAAATTAAACAGCTTTTCTTTTTCCTTTCTTGTCCTTAAAAGGAAGACATCTTTCCTCAATCTTAGAACTCTTTCTTTCTCATTGAAAATTTACTTTTATTTTAAGAACTCTTCTTTTTCCCTAATAGCCTCCATTACAGAGAGGTGTTGTTCACTGAATGCTTTAACTTTCTCTTCTAGGTGAGAGATCAGCAAACTCTTGGAACATAAATAGCAAATTTATGCAAACACTATACTGTTGATTCAAGTCACTGCATAATTACCTTTGTTCTCCATAACATTTGAGATGTTCAGCCATGGTTTTTGAAACAACTTGTAGATATCTTTCTATATTTCATCCTTAAATATCTAGTTAAAACTTTATAAAGACAGTGTCATTTGATTTGCTTTCTTCATAGGCATAGGAATACTCATATTCCTTCTGTATCTATTTCACCAATTTGTCCCCCCTCCCATCACTGTCTATTTACTGAATCTCTAATATTTCCACGTTTCTTAATTAGCTTTCTTATCTTTCCAGCTACCTTATCTTTATCCCTGAGTCTTCATCTTTGGGTTCTATTCTCTAATTTTCTTGGCTATGAAAACTTTACTCTAAATGGGAAGATCATATAGACCTTCCCATATCTTTTAGTATTCATCACATTCATCATTTATTACTAACAAAAACAACCCATTTACACGTATATATCACATTTTGTTTAGCCATTCCCCAAACAATGAGCATGTATTTTGTTTATAATTCTTCACTCTTAGAAAAACTTTTGCTATAAATATTTTGGTGTATAAGGGAACTTTCTTCTTATAAATAAATGTCCTCTTTAGAGTATAAGTTTAATAATAAAATCTATGGGTCAAAGGGTATAAGCATTTTAGTTTCTTTAGTTGCATAATTCCAAATTGTTTTCTAGTATGATTCATAGCTCTACCAACAATGCACTAGTATTCCTATCTTCCCCATATTCTTCCAAAATTAACTCTTCTCATCTTTGTCAATATTCAGGGTGCAAGGTGAAACCTTAGAATCGTTTGGATCTGCATTTCCCTTATTATTAAGAATTTGGAGAATTCTTTCAAGTGATTATTAACATTTTTTGTTTTTGTTAATTCTTTATTTTCAAATTCTGTCATTTTTTGAAATGAGAACTAGTGTTGGTGTAAGACAGTACCCTCCTAGAGACCTCATTTTTTCTTTTACTATATATGTTTTGCTATCCAGCATGAAATTAGAGAGCTGTTCGTTTTCCATCTAATTAAGTCTGTGGAGCAGAAATATTTTTGCTTCATTCAGAAATATTTATTAGGCACTTGTGTGCACACCACTACTAGGAGATACTCTATACCTCAGTCAATCAAGGTGATTGACAGAGATCTCATTCATGGGGGTAATTAGATCATACAATGAATATATTACTAAGTATGGAGTAAGGTGTGACCCTGGGAAGGTCATTTAATTTATTTGTCTCAGTTTCTTCATTTGTAAAATAGTCATAATTATAGCATATACCTTGCAAGGTTTTTGTAAGGATCAAGGGAAATTCTATTTGTAAAGTGCCAAGCATGATACCTGGCATGCAGTTGGTACTCTTAAATGTTAGCTATTATCAGAACTTGATGGGACAGATTGTCAACTATCACTGTCTTCCGACCTTGTGTTGCTTTTTTCTGTGTTCTTCCCAAATATTCCATGAACCAATAAAATTTGAGGTTTTCTATCCATCCATCCATAATTCATCTCTTTCATAATATGACAATCCATTTTCACTCCCCTGCTATCTATCTCTTTGCTGGTCATTTCTTTTTCTTTTCTTTTCTTTCTTTCTTTCTTTCTTTCTTTCTTTCTTTCTTTCTTTCTTTCTTTCTTTCTTTCTTTCTTTTATTTCTCTCACACATTTCTTTTTGATTGTATATCAAAGCTTTCTCTAGGGCCTTTATTAGTCTGTTTAAAACAAAGAAATTTATGGTAACTCTCAAGTTAGACCAAGAAAAACTTTAAAACTCATTCATATATCTTGATTTATCAATTAACTATCTTACCAAGAGTAATAGAGCTCATGAAATAAAATATAAGTGTCTTGAAAGCAGAAACAATTCCATTTTTGTCTTTGTATAACCAGTTCCTGTGCAGTATCTAGCACACAAGAGGTAATTAATAGATGCTTGATGACTCATTTTTTAATGACATTCTTTTGAGTTCTATCTAAAGAGTTGTTTTTCTGTACTGCTACAGAAATTGAAGCATCAAGCAATTAGTAGATTTTATTTAAGCATAATTAATTTGTGAATGTTTGTTTTTATCTTTCAGTTGTTTTCATCATTATTGCTGTTTTGGGTGTTATTGTTTAAGATGATCAGTGATAAGTAGAAGATTCATCAATTTAGCAAACAGCACTTTAGTCAGCTTTATGAAACTTATTTGTTACGTTTTCCTTAGAAAAGAAACTGGCAGAAAAATGTCTTCTCTTTTTTCTGGGCTCTCATATCCCTCCCTCCTAACTTTGGCAACTATATTCTGTGTTTACCCAAAAGATTGTAGCATAGTATCTTCTCTGTGGATTGCCTGACGGATTATCCTCCTTCATCTTCATATTCAATAGCAAAACCTTTCATGATTTATACATATTTATAGCTCAGTCTATAGCTAAGGTTGTGAATAAAAGATTTATTTTGTGCTTGCAAAACCTAGGAAGAAATTAAAATACTACTGGCAATTTTACTGATATAAAATATATATGGTTGTATTTTTGTTCTTTTCCCACCAGTTCCACCATTACACCAAGTAAACAAGGCTGTGGTATAGTGAAGAGTCCTGACTTGAGGTCATGGGAGTTGAGTGCAAATTCTCACTCTGTCACTTCCTACCTGTGTGATCTTGAGCATCCATGTCAGTTGCTCCTCTGGAAAATGAGGGAGATGGACAAAATAGCCCCTAAGGGCACTTCCTGCTCTGGATCTATAGTCCCAAATTAGATCATTATCTTTGTAGGGGTCAGCAAATGTTTAGGGTTCATTTCCATAGCTCTTGAATGGTGTGAAAACTTTGATGTTTGAAAGTGATCATTTTCCCATTTCATGATAGGTAACCTTTGTGTCAGAGGCACCTGTAACATGAAAAGCCTGGATTAACTTCTTAGAGTTTATTCACTTGACACCACCCAGAAACCTAAAAAATTTACTGGACAGCCTAGTGCTTTCCCTCTTGCAAAGCTCAAATAACATGAAATGGATAGTGCTGAGAATAGAGGGTAGAATGTTGGGTTAATGACATACATTCTTCACAAAGGGAAAACGTGAAATGACATGCCCAGAACAATTGAAAATTAAATGCCCTGTAACTGGAGAACATTTTAGGAGAGGGTGTCCTAGAGATGGGAAGTACTGGCCTTTGTAGCAAACGTGCTTTTACCTTAGAGTAGAGGGACTTTGTACGAACCCTTTACTACATAAGCATAATGTAGGTACCTGTTAGGACAAGGCAGTAGTGAAGATCTGGGAAGCAGCCAGGTTATTTCCCATTAAAGTATTTAAAGGCTTAAAGTTCATAATAATAGTACACCCTCTAGAGAAAAAGGATGGAATCCAGGCCTGGGCTTGCTACTTTTATTTTCCCCAATCTTGCTTGCTGCTTTTATTTTTCCTAATTTATCAGATAGTAATTCCCTGCAGCAAAAAAATTAAATAAAAATTTTAACTCTCATTTTCCTACATGGTCCTAATTCTCTCTATCTTCTAATTATTAGATAAAGAGTTCTGGAGTTTTACTTTCTTCCCAGCCAAGTTGCAAAAGAATGTTAAGAAATTACTATTACAGACACAATATCTTCCTACCCATAAAATATCTTCTACTGTAATATTGGGCATATATATTATGCAGAATCACCACTTTCTATAAAACTACATCTTGGTATCTTTTTTTGCAATTCTCTTCTTTGCTTTCTCAGTTTAATGAACTGATATTAATTAGGTTTACAAGACCATAGATCTAGAACTGGAAGAGAATATCCAGTTGAACAAACTGATAGACTTTCAAGTGACTTGTCCAAATTCCCATAGGTAGTAAATAACAGAGAAAAGATCTGAAGTCAAGCTTCCTAACTCCAACCTCTTGCTCCTGAACCACATTGCCTCTTGGTTGGGCAAGCATGCAGTCTTGAAGATAGTATTGATGATATCACAGATCCAAGGAAGTATGAGAGCTTGCTCATTACGTTTCCTGAGGGAAGAAAGCAAAAGACCATTTTCCCTTTCCTATTCCTCCTTTTCCTATTGAGCTATTCCTAGCTGGGGTTGACTGAGTGTGGGTTTTTCTATATAGTCTTTTTCAATGCTGTAAAAAAAAATCTAAATAATCTTAGTAAGAAAATATTGTTTCAGATACCCCTCCCATTTTTCATTTAGTTTTGTCCTTCCTGTTCCCTTTTTAGACTTTTGCCATCTTCTACTTTGGGTGAAGTAGACTCCAGACTGATGAAATCACAGCTCCAGCAATTAATTAATGCTCTTGAATTTATTAAGCATTTATGACAAAATAGAAAACACAAATCAACAATAATTTCTGCCTATAAGGAGATTCAAAGCAAAGCACTCATCTCTTTCCTTCATTCTGTCAACTTCAATTTCTTTGCCTCTCTTAAGTACCTAGAGCCCAAATTCTGAATTCTATCTATATCAGGGGTTCTTAACTTTTTTTGTGCTATAGATCCCTTTGGTAGCCTAGTGACACCTATGGACCTTTTTAATTCATAAGATGAAATACACAGAACTACATATGCCAGGTATCCCCCAAATTTTCTTTAGATCTTCTTCACCTCTCCCCCACCACGTTCCACATATTAAAATTATTCTCTCAGTAAATTTCCTCATACCTCAAGTAAGTGCTAAGTTGACAAACTAATTTTCACTAAAGTGTGACTTACCAACAATCTTCTTCCAATTTACACTCTTAAAGTTAACAGATAACTGCTAATGTATGTGAATTTCTATTTAGTAGGAATTCAGAAAATATGAAGGAGAAATTTTGAGCCAGTAAGGTAGATTTGTTTCATTTAAATCATAGAACATGGAGAAGTATTAGAAAATAGCAAGTTGACATTGGAAAAAATGAAGCATAGGATAAAGATAAAAGTGTAAAGGTATGATGCAGAAAACCAGTGAAACAATTAGATATTATAATCACAACCAAGGAAGGTATCCTTGGATTCAGGGTATGTCAATTATCTCTGCTTCACAAATAAGCTAGGAACTGAAAGTATCCACTGGTCAGGAAACCCAGTGGATTTAAAAAAAAAAAAAAAGGGAAAGATTTTAAAGTAGGAATAAGTAGAACTTTAATTCTAGCTGTCACACTAAACTGAAATAATGCAAATCAGCTTCAGAATTCTTCTCTCTTCTCCTCTCCTCCTTTAAACAGCATAATGAATTTAATTTTTCTTTCCAGTTCCGCCTTGTGGTGAAGACTGCCCTGAAATTACTGCTGGTGTTTGTGGAGTACACAGAGTCAAATGCACCTCTTTTAATTCAGGCTGTCTCCTCAGTTGATACAGAAAGAGGTAAAGTGTTTTCTTCTTCTAAGCATTTGATTGAGAAACAACAATATTTTAATCAAAGAGACTTGGCACATAAAAGCTGCACATTTTTTTTGATGGAGGGGTAAGATACATACATTGCAATCAACCATTAGATCATCTCCTTTATGTGACTCATTAAAGAGAAGCATTTTCCTCTTTTAGAATAAGGACACTAGGTAGCTTTGAGGAAAGTTATTCAGAATTGTGGTTCTTAGCTTCTGTGTTCCCAGGTCTTCTGCGGTGTGGAAAGAGAAAAAATTATTGAAAAGAATGTTCTTATCTATGTGCCTACCAAATATTACCATTTCAGTTTTTATTTAACTCCAACAATAAGATGACAGTTTCAGTTGTGTAGGGATTGGCCAATTTTTAAAACTATTTTTATTGATAACTTGTTTTTATATCATTTTCTTTTCTAAATATATTCCTGTCTCCCCTCTTCAGCCTAACAAGCCATCATTTCTAACAAATTAAACAAAAATGTGAGAGGGGAAAGCACTTAAGTAATAGCAAGTGATATGACAATTGTTCCTGACAATACAGTGCCTGTAATATTTTTTCTATACATATCTCCATATTTATTGGGCATAAGAAAAATCAGGTCAAAAAATAAGAAACAAAACAAAAAGCAAGCAAATAATGAAAAGGTGAAAATACTATGTCATGATCCACATTCAGTCCATAATGCTCTCTGGATGCAGATGGCTCTGAATTGGCCTGAATCACCTCATCACCTCAGTGTTGAAAAGAGCCACAAAAATTGTAATATTTTTAAAAGCTTTCATTCTTGAAAAGTTTGAGAATTACTGTCTCATGGTTCTAAAAATCATAGACAGTAGAGTAGATAGACTGAGAAAGGCAACGATCATGAGTGTAGACAGACAGTGCATTTTGGAGGAAGGAAGAAGGCAAGCAAGAATTCTTTTTCTGCAGAGTTACAAGGTTTGCTTTTTAGACATAATTATAGCTTCAATTATGGAGTTTCAAAAATTAGATATTTTAAACACATATGCACATGTGAAAACACTTGGTCATATCTAAGTGGTTCTACCATCTCTAGATTTATTCCCTTGCTCCCAAATCATGAGTGTAGACAGAATCAGTCAAAGACCAGGGCTCTGAACATAATTACAGAACAAAAAAGCCAGTAGATTGTCACGTCTTCACTAGGGTTCTAACTAGAGACAACTAAGAAGTGCTTGAGAAATACTGGCTATTAAAGTTAAAGAACATTGACAGTATAATAGTCTAGAGTGTCTAAAGGCTTTATAGGTTTTGGCAAGTGCTACAAAGTACTTAGAGATTATGGCAGTCTCTTGGATATTTGCTGATCTTTTACTCAGCTTTCAATCTTTGGGCTGAGTTCCTTTTAGGCAGAAAATTCAGAGTTCAATTAAAACTTAAAATTAGCTTTTCTTCCTGTAAGCTAATTCATTGCACACTGTCCATGGTCAGAGGATTATTAATTTAATAAATCTGAAATTGGGTGAAGTGATCTTTTCACTAGGAGTACCACCATGTGGTCTCTAAAAATGAGTCCTAAGAGATCAAATACTGGAAGACCAGCAGGCTAAGAGGAGAAACGCTTCTTTGGTACTTACATAGGGTAAAAGAATCAATTCTGCTTCTAGAACAGATAATTTTTTGTAAATAGTTTTCTTTTAATTTTTTCCAGTTATAGTTTTCAACATTCAATTTTTATAAGATTTTGAGTTCCAAATATTTTCTCCCTCCCTTCCCTATTCCTAAAGACAGCAAGCAATCTGATATAGATTATATATGTGTAATCTTATTAAACATATCTCCACATTAATCATGTTGTGAAAGGAGAAACAGAACAAAAAAGGAAAAACCACAAAAAACAAAAAAAAAATCAATAAAAATAGTATGCTTCAGTCTGCATTCAGACTCCATTGTTCTTTCTTTGGATGTGGATAATGATTTTCCATCATGAGTCTTTTGGAATTGTCTTGGATCATTGTATTGATGAGAATAACTAAGTCATTATAGTTAATCATTGCACAGTGTTGCTGTTATATACTGTTACTGCTGGTTCTGCTCACTTTAATTAGCATCAGTTCATGTAAGTCTTTACAGACTTTTCTGAAATCGTTTCTTATAATGTATAGTATTCCATCACCTTAATTTATCACAGCTTATTCAGCCATTCCTCAAATAATAAGCATTTTTCCAGTTTTTTGCCAACCCAGAAAGAACTACTATAAATATTTTCATACAACTAGGTCCTTTTTCCTTTTTCATGATCTCTTTGGGATACAAACCTAGTAGTGGTATTGTTGGATCAAAGGGAATGCAAAGTTTGATTGCTCTTTGAGGACAATAAAATAGAGAATTTAAAAGTGCTAGCAGGCCATGTTATTTTTGATAAATACTATTAAACTTTAGAATTCAATGTAAGTGGAGCAGGTAGGTGGTACAGTGGATAGAACATTAGCCCTGTAGTCAAATTTGAATTTAGTCATTTCTTAGCTGTGTGACTTTGGGCAAGTCACTTTACTCCAGTTGCCTCAAAAAAAAAGATGTTAATAGCAGCCTCTTGTGTGATAGTGCTTCTGGTCTTTTTAGAGGCCATATAATTTTAACAGATAGAATGAGAAGTGTTAACATTTTTGTTAAAAGTCTGTAGACTTTTGACAGTTTGATGAAGGCTCTGGACCCAGTCTTAGAAAAATGTTTTTAAATACACAAAATAAAATACAGAATTGCAAAGAAAGTAAATTGTATTGAAATAACATTACCAAAATGTAAATGCAAATTCATATACTCCACATGAAGAAGACTTGCATTATGGCTGCCTTAAGTCAGATCAGTAAGTATTTGTTAAGCTCCTATTCTCCAGTGGTCACAATGCTAAGCACTGGGAATACAAAGAAAGGGGGAAAAAAGAGCCCTTGGTTTTAAGGAGCTCACAATC
The DNA here is from genome assembly GCF_902635505.1 of Sarcophilus harrisii. Lineage (NCBI taxonomy): Eukaryota > Metazoa > Chordata > Mammalia > Dasyuromorphia > Dasyuridae > Sarcophilus > Sarcophilus harrisii. The sequence goes on along the minus strand of NC_045426.1, from coordinate 380,230,588 downwards.
GAATGAGAGAGATAACAAGCAAATAACTATGTAAAAATAAGATGTACCACTTAAATTGGAGGTGAACAAAAGAGCAATGGCACTAGCCTTAATAAGGATTGGAATTTTTTTGGAGAAGAGGCATTTTCTTTCACAATATTACTAATATGGAAATGTTTTGCTTGACTAGATATGTGTTACTAATTGTTTGCCTTCTTAATAAGGTGGGAGAGGAAGAGGCGACAATTTGAAATTCAAAATTTTTAAAAATGTTTTTAAAATTTTTATATATAATTGAAGAAAAATTAAAGTACAAAAAAAAAAAAAAGAATGAGTGATTGGGAGGGATTTAACTGAATAGGCAAGTCAGGAGATGGAGGAATTTCAGGCATGGGGCAACCAGTGAAAATCCACAGACTCAGGAAATGAAATACTGTTCCAGGGAAAGTAAGGAGGACAATATTAATGGAGTAAAATGATATGCGGAGGGAATGAGATAGGATAGTAATAACAGGTCACTAGGGTATATCTGCATCTTGTTTGGTGGAATTGACATCAGGTGGAGCTGTCCATGGAGAGTGGAGTGAACTGAAAGTCCAATTCCTGCCTTCTATAAAGAGAGCTTTGGGAGGAATTTATTCATTGGTTTATTGTCCTTGGACCTAGTGAAAATATATTATCAAAAATAGTAGTCTAGAATGGTATAGCCCCAGGAGTATTGCTCCCTAGAATCTACTTGCCAGCTTCATGGACCCCAGTCTAGGAAAGGCTTTCTATTGACACCATTATAGCCACAAAACAACTTATTTTGGATAGAACTTTTAAGCAGTAATTTCGATATATAGATACACACATATATAATTTTCATCACTGTTGAGAAAAGCTCTTTTCTCCAACTATTTGATTACAGCAAGAATTGTCACCTCTATTTTATAGACAAGGGATCTGTGCTTTAAGTGACTTAATCATCATCGTACAAGAGATAGAGCTGAGGCTTGAAAAACTTTTTTGACCTTATTTTTAAAATTTTACTTTTATGGAATCAAAAAAGCATTTTCTTAACATAAAATAATAAAATGACTGTACACAAAACAGCAAATTTATTATGTACTTTATGTTCTTTTAAAAAATATAATAAAATTATCATGAAAATTTCTTTTTTTCCCTTTTTTCTTCCTATCCACTTCAGAGATGGCTACTGTTAGACAAAACAGGTATATGTGTGTGTGTGTGTGTATATATACACACATGTACATATATACATATAAATATACACACATATATACATACATGTGTGTGTATATATATGTAAAATTATTCTATACATACCTGTATTTATCAGTTCTTTCTCTGAATACAGGTGGCATCTTTCTTCATATTCCTTTATAGTTAATTTGTGTATTTATAATAGTCAAAATGACATTCTCTCAAAGTTATTCTTAAAACAATATTGCTGTTACTGTATGCAACGTTTTCTTAATTCTATTCAATCCCCTCTTCATTAGAATCATAGTATTCTTAATAGAAGTTGGAGGCTTCAGACACTATACTACACTGTATCTTTATGATTAAATTTGATCTTCTTCCTGTCTTCCAAAAGCTTCCTAAGAGGGGAAATATTGTTAAGGTCCTTCAAGGCAAGATTTCTGCCCCCTGTCCTGAGGATTATTAAGTTTTAATATCCTTGTAAATAATCTGCATATTTAATCTATTTAAACTCTGGTTTATCAAATATCAATAAAAATGATCCTTAAAATTTTCCTTACAAGTGAATATCACATTACATTACATACACACTTATGTGTGTGTTTAAATAAAATATTTCTTACCTGAAATTATCAGTATGTAATGTTCTTGTTTTTCTAAACTGCTTAGAAACCAATGGGAGGGTTACAGAAAAAAAGAGAAAATGAAGAAATTTACATAACTTTATGCTTTGAATATATCCCATTGTCTGTGGCACATTGCCTATAATAGATTTGTAGTTTCATGTATAGTCATTTTTTCTACTATGTTATAGAAATGCTTGTTTTATTTCATAAATTAAAAATTAAAAAACAATTTTTAAAGTAGGAAAAGGAATACACAAGACAGCATGTTGTGATGAACAAAGACTGGGGATCTGGATTCCAGTACTAACATTCTCCTTTATTGGATGGCTTGGAATAAGATGAGGCAACATGGTACAGTGGAAAAATCACTGTCTTTGGAGGTAGAGATCATGATTTTACAAGCTCACCACTAATACTACTTTGGGAAAATCACCTTTTCCCCATTTGTAAGATGAGGGACCTGCTTATTTCTTGAGTTTTATTATCCTTGTAAATTATCTGTATATTCAATCTGTTTGAACTCTGGTTTATCAAATATTAATAAAAATGATCCTTAAAATTTTCCTTTTCTTCTCTTATTTCTCAGATGCAGGAATGGACTATTTAGCTCCTATGTTCCCTTCCTGCTCTAGCTCTAGGTTCTTGTGAGTTTGAAGTGATTGCAGGATGACCCGATGGGTCTGTCTTATAGGTAGTTGAAAGTGTTGAATTAGAAATTGGGTTAGTCCTAGTATCCTGTCCATAGAAATGATAACTAAAGTTATAAAAATGGTTAAGCCCTCTGGAGAAATCATGGGGAGAGTACTTCAGAATTATCATCATTCCAAGCCTGATTATAAAAGCCAGCATACAAAATGCATCTATAAAATGTAACTGCCAAAAGGAAAGAAGACAGCATTAGTGTTTTGGTTTAAAAAAAAAAACTCACTAATCTGTGGTTATTTTGGACCACATGATTTCACATTAAAAGAAAAATGCTTAAAGAGGAATTGTAGGAATACAGAAATTGCCACACTGGATCTGACCCATGATGGATTAAGCCAGGATTCTGTTGCCAAGGGAGGTCTGGAAGGCCTGGTTGACTTGAAAGGTTAGTTGTTTTCCAATTTTTTTTTTTTTTAGTGGTGGTTTAGTAAACCTAATTGGAACCCACTTGTAATTTTCCCTCTATACCACTTAGGGTAATGAGCATCATAAGTTCATTCCTTTCTTTGTGAAATAGAATTTCTTTTATTTGTCCTAAATTTACTACACTCAAGTTTCAGCCTAGTATTTTGTGATTTGGTGAACAAATCTCTGTTCTTTCTACCCATGTATTTCCAATTTTATGGATTTCTACCATTTCCCTTCTCTTGGTTTTTGCTTTTACATATTGAAGACCCTAATCTTTTGGATTGTTCTCATTTTGTAGAGCCTTATCTGTTCTAAATGTTCTTTTCTGGAATTTGCTTTTTTTTTTTTTAATTTACAGATAATCCTTGATGTGAAGAATTCCCCTAGTAGAAACTTCTACCACAGATACAGGTCACCATCTGGTCTGCAATTTCTAGATATAGAAAATGACTTGGGATACCATAGGATCAAAGCAACTTGGCCAGAGTCCCATCAGTGCTGCCACTATGGGTCAGAGGCAGAATTTAAACCCAGGTCTTTCTTATTCTCATGCTTCTCATTACCCTAAAATGTAATATAAGCAAGAATTAGGAATGAATCACAAATGAGTTTGAGCAAAAGCCCTAAATGGTTGGAAAGTGACTCATCTCTACCCACTATACCACATTTTCTCTCATAGTTCCATTATACCTTTTTTAAAAAAGTATTTTATTCTGAACTTAAGAATAAAACAAGCATTTCTATAAGATAATAGAATAGAAAACATATGATTGTACATGAAATTGGAAATCTGTTGCATAAAAATTGCTATTCCTTTTTAAAATTCCTTTAACATATATATAAATTTAACCTATCTATATATGAGTTATGTAACTTTTCTTTCTTCCCTCCTCTTTCCCCACCCTAGAGATGTGTGTGTATATATGTGTCTACATATCTATGTACACATATATGTATTTTATAAAATCATTCTATATGAACATATAAAATATGTATATATATATGTTTGTATTAAAATCATTCTATATATACTTCTATTTATCTTCCTTCTTTTAATGCAAATAACATCTTCCTTCATATGTCTTTTTGTAGTTAATTGGGAATTTATAATAGTCAAGATGAATTATTCACTCAATGTTCTTAAAACAATGTTGTTGTTAATGTGTTTGATATTCTCTTGATTATGCTCACTCAGCTCTTCATCATTTTGTATAAGTTTATCCATGTTTTTGTAAGATCACTGAACACATCATTTCTTATTGCACAGTAGTATTCCATCACAATAAAGTATAACAATTTGTTCATCCAAAGAATGTATACAGCATTTGGAATGGTGTCCAATGGGTTATAAAACTCTGCATATCAAAGAACAGGAAATTGAGAGGATACTCATCAATTGGAGACTGGTTGAATAAGTTGTGATATATAATTGTGATGAATTATTATTGCTACAAAAATAATAAGGATGGTTTAAAAAAACTGGACTTATATGAAGTGAATAGAATTAGAAGATATTTTATTTATTTTTCTTGCTTCGATTTTAAAATATGACTAATATGTTTAGTATGATTTCACATGTATAATCGTTATTGTTTGTTGATCTATAATATATTATATATTATTATATATAATATTATAATATGTTGATCTATTATAATATTTAGTGATTGATTGTTGCTTGTCTTCTCAATAGATAAGGCCAGAGCTATGGGGAGTGAGAGAATTCATAACTCAAAATTTAAAGAGAAAGGTTAAAAATTAATAAACATGATTAAAAAACAATTTAAAAGAATGTAAGCCTCAAACTTTTTCAGATAAGGAAATAAATATTCACAAATATAGATTTTTTATGAGTGAAATGATATTTTCTATCTTGTTTTTAATACTCAGTATTTTGTTGGCTTTTTCCACCACACATTGAACCAATGTACTCAGGAAATAATATACAATAACAATTAGGTTGTACCCAAGAGTCTCAGAGCTATTTTATCTAATGTACCATCTGGATAGTTACTGGAATGCTTGACTTGCATTCAAAGGGGCCTAGAATCAAACTGCTGCTTCTAGCATTTATTAGCTACTTATGATCATAGACATGGACATGTAACAGGCTTATTCTTCTAAGCTGTTATATAACTTGTAAAAATGGAAATAACAATACCTGTAGTACCTGTTGCTGGCTCAAATGAGATAATATGAATAGAATACTTTATAATTGCTGATGTACTCTAGAAATATCAGTAGTTTTTCTTATAATTAATTTTGCTTATCAGCTAGGTCCTGATTAATGAAAATAGAGTCCGTGACGTGGTCACATGCGGTTAAATATGTACCATTCAATGTTATGTAAAAAATGATAAATAGTTCCAGCCTAGTAGAAATATATAGTGTGAATTCAGTTAATACGTTCTCTTCAGAGGATTTGTTTTTTGCACCAATAAGGACCTGACTCTATGGATTAGATGTGTAGATTCGTATTTATTCCATGGTCTTCTTAATTTATTTGCTCTTTTTCTGCCCACGTACAGATTCACCAAATCTATCAGTTGTTTTGCCCTCCTTCATTACCCCTTAAAGTTTATTATCATCCAGAAATTTGAAAATTTCACTGAACATAATGACTGTCATTTCATTTATACATGTTAAATAAGACAATTCATATTATGTTTTCCTTAGTAACATTCAGAATTGGATTCATTAATTTCTGGCTTTGTTTCTGGGATCTTTTTATGTGATTCAATTTTTTTTCCAAAAAAAAAAAAAGGTATTTAGTATGGAATTCTGTCAAAAGTTTTTGAGAGTTCAAGTAGATTACATCCATTGTTTCTCTTTTAAATGTATGTCCATCTGCCCTTTCTTTATGCCCTTCAAGCTTTAGGTCCAGGGAAAATTGTTTAATTAAAAATTTGCATGCAACAAAAATAGAGCAAATGTTCACAAAATAATGCCAAGTTTGAGGATAATCATTTTAAATAAAATCATTTAAATATTCCTCAGAACATCCTGAAAAATTACTCATTGTGGTTGTCTGATAAATAGGAAGGTTAAGAATCTTCATTTTTGTTGAAGGAACAATTATTATGGCTGACATTTTTCAAATAGTTTTTTATAATTTCAATAAACCAGACAACTTGTCAAATTTGTGGTTTGTAATTGCTTTTGCCCACTGTCCACAAACTTTTTTGACTATTGTGATCTGCCTTTGTCCACTCCATTCTACTAAAATTATTCAATAAGAAGTCATCAGTGACCAAAATCAGTGGCTGTTTCTAAGTTCATGTTATTCTTGGCTTCTCTGATGTATTTGGCACTATTGTTCACTCACTTCTTTTTCAAAGTTTCTCTGTTTTTATCTATTATTTTTCCTTTTCCTATTTTTCTCTTATTTTTCTTACCAGTAATTCTTTGTTTTCTTCAGAGTGGTTCTTCTTCCTTCACTCTTCTACAACACCAACTAAATTCAACCATTCCCCAAGAATCTGTCCTTATTTCTTCTCTTTGGTATTTTCATCTACTCCTATGGCTTTGACTGTATCCATTATTCCAATGACTCTCAAATCTCTTTGTCTGTTTGCCTGCTACATGGGATGCTTTGTCAGTATTTCAAAATTATGATCTCTAAAACCCAAACTCTTAATCTTGCACTCAAAACCAGCTTTTGCTTCTGACTTCCTTGTTTCATTTCATTTTTAACATAAATTTATCAGATAGATGTCTACAGTTATTCCAATCACCTATACTTAGCATTTCTCATTTGCTTCCCGTATTTAAGTACCACATTCTATGTTATTTCACATCTAATGAATTTATCCCTTCCTTTCTATTTCTGTTGCTATAACCCTAGTTCTCATTCTTATAAGATCACATTCAGATTATTGCAATAGTTTCTTAATTAGTCTCCCTGTCTTCATTCTTTCAATCTTTTAATTCCTTTTGAGTAGTTACCTCTAGAATAACATTTCAGAACTCCACTTTGGTCATTTTACTTTCTGTTTGAAAACCTTCATGGTTCCCTTGTTATCTATTGGACGAAATTCAAACGTCTGAGTTTAGCATTCAGGAGCCTCCTTAATTTGGCAACAATAGTAAAGTCCCTCCCTTTTCTTCACCTCTGACATCGACTTCTATTTTCTTCATCTACAAAATGTGAATTAGACTAAATAACTCCATCTATGATTTTTTTGCTCTTTTTCCTATTGAGTCTTTATAAGAATTCTGAATTCTACCTAACCTAGATGATTTACCATTCATTAAGCATGCTTTGCATTTTTTAACCTACAAACTTTTATTCATTTTATTTTCTTTGACACTAATAATATTTTGAACATGGGGAACTCTACTATTCTTTACTTTACAATGTGTATGGGAATAGGTATAGGGGGAAGGGAGCTTAGAGGGATTATGTAAAATACTAAAATTCCTGTTTCCTATGCAAAAGTAAGGAGAATTTTCTTCTGGACAGTCGTGTCTGAATGCAATTTACCATGAAAAACACTGGCAGCTAGTTTCTATAATACTATTACTATAACACTATATTTAAGGCAAATTAGCTAAAATAGAATTTTGTGGGAAGAGCAAATATAGTTTGGTTTCTAGGGTTAAAATTCATTCTGAGTTCCAAACACCTGACTTCCAAATGAACTTTTGAGAGATAACCCATCTTAATGTTAAGGATTGCTTATATTCTAATGGGATAGATTCTTGACATTCTCAAGGGTTTTGTGTTCTCACTAGCTATGTAAACCAGCAAAAGTCTCTAAACCTATAATGATTATAATAATTACCTCATAGGCTTGCTGTGAGGATCAAATGAGATAATGTATGTATTTCAATATGCTTCTAATGTTTCTTGCTTAAATAAGTCATAAACCCCAATTCCCTATTCCTTTCTTAACAAGTCAACTAGAGTTTTTTTTCAAATGTTCCCAGAATTCTAGCCACAGGCCACCCACTCTCTACCTCTTCCTCACCTTTCTAAGTGTAGTCTATAAAGGTTCACTGAGACAAAAAAGTCATCATAACATGGCACACTAAACTGTGAATATTTGAAACCACTAATGACCAACCTCCTGAGGACCAAATCCTGTTTTTAAATGCTACCATGTGCAGTGCATCCCAATTTAAGCCAATTTAGATACTTTCCAAACCTCCATTTCAGGGGACAAGAGCCTAACAATATATAATGTCTGAAAGTGGTGACTTTAGTAGTGATATGTTAGTTCAAGCGAAGTGGAGAACCATAGGAACTTTGTAACCCCCAGTGCTGGTGTGCTCATTAATATGTTATTATCTATTAATTTTCAAAACATCTGAGGTAGGAAAAGTATTCAAATTATTTCAGAACCTACCGCAGGCAAAATTGAAATGGAAAAAAAAGAAAGAATAAAAGCCCAAAGAAAGACAGAAACTTGGAACAGGGTGGGGGGAGTGATCATGTTTTCCTCTGCAAAGTTTCTGAAGTCAATGAAGAATTTTGGTCCTTATTATTGTTTTATGCCAACCTCCCAGAGGGGAAAATGAATAGATTGGTCAGAGGCAACAGAAAGCTCTGTTGGAGGACTCATTTTAAATTGTGTAAATATCAGGTCACTAAGGAATCAGTAGCTACATCTCTTTTTGGAAATTTTAGGCTTTGTAAACAAACAGAACCAGTAAATAAATAAGAATTCTTTAAAAAGAAAAAAAGAACAGTCCAAGAGGAAATTAAACCCCCTGAGTCTCCATACTTGCCTCTTAAAAAGAGAGAGAGAAAAGGAAAATGTAGTCAACTTTAAAGAAGTAGTTAATTTTATAACTCCAGCTAAGAGGGAGCAGTATGTGTGAGAAAGGGCAATAACATAGTGTTCAGAGTACATGGGAGATACTCATGAAATATCTGCTGAATATATGAAGAATAAGCAAGAAAAAAAACCTACTCAATTTAATTAACTTGACCTTTTTTTTTTTTCAACTAAGAAGCAGATGTGAAAAAATAATTTGATTTAGTCCTTAGTACTTCCTGATGACTAATACATTTAATTGGAGAATGTCCTTTTTGTTTGTTTTGCATGTTTATTTTTTTCTGTCTGTGGGTCACTGTGCCCCCTTAGAAGTTGGTGGTTCGCTGCCTATTAATGACTCTCACTGTACTTAATTAGTTTAGACACATTCTGATACCAGATTTGTACTAGATGCCATTCTATTATGGTAGATTTTGTCAGAACTTTCATTCCACTGGCATCATTTTTTAAAAACCCAGGGTTATCTCCATGCTACTATGATGTAGTAGGGTAGGAATTTTGTGTTGGAATAAGAAGAAAAAATATTGAGAGCTGAATGCTACATTGATACCTTCGAGATATTAAAAGAATTATAGAATGGTCTCTGACTTTGTAAAGCTTAGATTTCACTAGTATTTAAGTTCCCTGAGAACAGGTGCTATATTGTTTTGTCTTTGTATCATTAGCATCAGGAAATATATCTTTTGTATAGTATGCTCCTATAAAAGTTTGGGTTGAATTGTACTGGACTTTCAGTACTTATGAAAAGAAGAATCCTACTGAATGAGAAGATATGAAGAGGTTTTAATCTATACCATTGAATGATGTACCGAAACAATGAAATTAGAGAGCCAAAGCATACATTTTATTTCTTTCGTCTGGGTATGACATGAGACAAAGGAAAATAATGTATCTCTAAGGGAGCACATGCAGCTAAGTGGTTTAGTGCCTGTCAATAGTGGGTACTTAATAAATGGTGATTGATTGATAGTGGGTAAAAGCACCAAACTTGGAGGCAGGAAACCATAAGTTGAAATCCTGACTCAGACCCTTACTGGCTATTTGATAGTGGAGGGGTGGGGTCTGAGAGAAATGTACTTAACCTTACTGTATCTAAATTTATTCATTTATAAATTAAGGGAGCTAGACTTGATAGTGTCTGAAGTTCCATCCAAAGTCCTGTTCAATTCTCTTCTAAGTCAACCAAGAGTGTTTTCCTTCCATGGGTTATTTCAGTGAATCCAAGTTTCATTTGCAATCCCCTTCATTTCAGAGTAGACAAACCCTTTTCATTAACCTATAAGATCTTGGTTATCAGATGTAGGCCATGGGGACATACCAGATGCAATGGCTTCTTCTGGAATTTAAACATAAATTGTGGAGCTCGCTAATTAGGTTCAGCACTGCTTTTGAAAAAATGCCATTTTTCATTCAAATGTAAGGCGATGAGATATGACATAATTCTTAAACATGTGTACCACACATGATTAACAGAAAAAAAATCATAATTCAGCTCTTCATCCAAGTGATTCCATCTGTGGTTCCAGCTCTAGAACAGCTCCACATGCACAGCAAAGTACAAAGCAGCATGGAAGCCAGTGAATGCAAGAAATCAGACTACAATGTCATTATTATTTATAGTAGAAATATATATATAGATATAGATATAGATAGATAGATAGATATATACACACACACATATATATTAAAGGACTGCAGGGTATTTATCAATCATGCTGAAAGGCATGGAATGTGCCCCCGACTAGCTTCTATACTAACGTAGACAAACACATGTAAAAGATGTTTTGCCAAATGTCTTATTTTCTTTGGGGTCAGTGATGATGAGAAGAAAATTTTGTTTCTGAATTTGGGGGAAAGAAACCTGAGGAATTTTTTGAAGGGAAAACAGAAAGATGAAAGAACACTAAACAGGAAAGCAAAAAATTTAGATTCTAGTGTAAATCTTGCCACTGACTTTCTTGTGATTTTGATGACAGTATGTAATTTCTCCCTGTCTTAGTTTCTTTACATATAGTTTATATAATATTTTCATATAGCTTCTTTCTGCATAAGGACAGCTTGGAACAGATTGCTTCTAAAATACTGAAGAGGTATAGGAAATTTTCATTGATATCAACCCTGATAAAAGGCAACTCTTAGGTTGAAACTTTGGATGTTTCATATTAGTCCTAAGACATCAGCATTATATACTAACCATCAAAAGGACATAACAGGCCATCTGGTCCAAACCTCTCATTTTTTAATGAAAGAAACTTGGGTCCAGAGAGATTAAAAGATTTCCCAAATATCACATTAGTCAAAAGTATCAGTGAGATTTGATCATTAGTAATGGGATGTGAACCTACATCTTTTGATTTTAGAGATATTGTTCTTCCCATTGTACAATAGTTAGATAAAGATGCTGTGTGTATTTATGTGTGTGTGTGTGCATGTGTGTGTGTGTGTGTAAATGATGAGACAAAATTTACCTGATTTTCATTTTTCTTCCTTTCCTTATTCCAAGTCACTGAATTTTTAGTAGAAAAGTAATTGTCCAGACCAGTAATCTAAAGATTCACTCACTTACTCACTCACTCACCATCATTCAGTATCTATTTATTAAAAACCTGCATAGCACTGTACAAATTAGATAATTAATGTCCTGTCTCAACACTCATAATTTCTGTTAGTTAATTTTGAATATAGTTTGAGATAAGGGAAGGCTATAAATTATAATTATGTGATGGATATATCAGCTGTGATTCTAGTTTAAAGAAAAAAATTGAGTTAAATTGGCCTATTTAGTTAAGTTTGAATTAGGCCTGTTTTGAATATGTTCAAATTAGAGGACTTATGCATGTAATGTACATATGTGTATTTGCTTCTTAGTTTTCTGTATGCTAGCCTGGGCGCATAAAGACTTAAGCTGAAATCTGGCTTCAGATATTTACTGGTTGTGTGACTGAGCAAGTCACTTCATCTCTACCATGATTTCTTCATCTGTAAAATAGTACCTACCTTCCAAGTTTATTGTGAAGATCAAATGAAATAATAATTTTATAGTGCATGGCATGTAGCAAGCACTCTGTAGATATTAGTTGTTATTACTATTTCCGTTATTATTGAAGTGCTTCTGGAAGTACCTGAAAAGAGGAAGCAAAATCTTTTAAATGATTGGATAATCGTTCCTATTTTTCAGTTCAACAAATATTTATTAAATCGTCATATGCCTTGCTCCTGTGACTTATTATAGTATGTAGGCAACCTTGAGTTCTTAGAGACTTTGTCAGCAGAGAGCAAGCCCTGATAAATGCTACCAAGCTAAAGGAACTTTGAGTATGATATGGTGTGTGTATCTCTTTCCTCTTGGGATTCAAACCTACTAAATTCAGAGAGTCATCAAGAAAAAATTGACCACTGGGTGAAGAATTTTCCAACTGAAACAACTCACAAAGATTATTACTGATTGGACTTTGTATCTCAATGAAATCATCAGCATTCAAAGTCTATGTGTATAATATAAATGCTTAATAAATACTTATTAGTTGATTGATTGATTCATCTCTGTTTTGCACATGCTGAAATGGAGACCTGTTGAAGCTCAATGATTTGTTCAAGTTACAGAGCTAGAATGTAGTAGAGCTATACCCCTAACCAGGTTTTCAAAGTTAAAAACCAATGTCTTCTCTATTGTATTCCAAGGCCATTCCAAATAGGAGTATCCATGCAGGAGAATCTTGTGCCAGCACTGAGAAGAAATACTTTCAGGGCAGAAATCAAAGCTTTGCAGACTTCTCTTAAAGACAGATTTATTAATGACAAGAATTTTCTAAAGAGTTGTTTGCAAGAACAGATGTGAAAAGTGAGCTTATAGATTCCCAAAGGAACGTAGCCCTTGACATAATCAATATATATTTATTAAGTTCTTACTTTTGGTAGGTTCTGGAGATGATGAACAAGCTAAAATGAAATTGCCATTGCCCTCATGGAGGTTATATTGCATAAGGTGCAGTATAATTGGAAAATAAAATATATGTGCAATTCTTAGATGGAAACAGCATGTGTATGCATTTAGGAGACACTTGGGTGGCCACAGTGATAGAGCATTAGGCTTAGACTCAGGAAGATCTGAGTACAAATTTGGCCTACGATGTTTACTAGCTTTGTGATTCTGAGCAAATCACTTAACCTCTATTTGCCTTTGTTCCTTATCAATAAAATGGGTACACAATGGAGAAGAAAATGGCAAACTACTCCAGTATCTTTGCCAAGAAAACCACATAGATAAAAGTAAATGGGGCCATGTAAAGTCAGACAAGACTGAATAATTGAACAACAAAATATAGATACACATGTATGCACATACATATATATGTATTCAATAAATGTAGATGCACATAGATATATGTATGTATTTATTATGAGTACATGAATGCATAGATACATATATGTATCTATACATACCAACTATATTCAAAATACGTAAAAGATCATTAAGAGGAAAAGTACTGGCAGATTAGTAGGAGGTGGGGATAGGAAAGGTCTCACATAGAAAGTAATACTTGACCTGAACTTTTAAAGGAAAGAAGAAATTCTGAGAAGCAGAGATGAAGGGAGAATATAGGTGAAATAAAGGATTAGTTTGTGCAAAAATGATGACAGAACATAGCGTCACTGTGAGGGACAGTAAGAACACTATTTTAGGCATCCTGAAAATTGTATAAAGGGGAATAATATATAAAACCTACTTTTGTAGGTTAGAACCAGGTTGTAAAGGGCTTTAAAATATTTAAAAATCTAAATATTTGATCTTAGAGACAAAAGAAGCCATTGTAGTTTATTGTGCTGGGAAGAATATGGTCAGAACTAGGTTTATCACTTTGGCACATTTGTGGAGGGTGAATTAGGGAGGAGAGAGACAAATTCCACAGTGGTTGCTGTAGTTCAGGCATGGGAGGGAGAAGACCTAAACCAGGGTGGCTGCAGTATGTGGAGTGAAGGAGACAGATGTGAGAGACTTTGTTGTTCATTCACTTTTATCTGACTTGTCCCATTTGGGGTTTTCTTGGCAAAGATATTAGAGTGCTTGCCAATTTCTTCTCCAGCTCATTTTACAGATGAGTAAACTGGGGCAAATAGAGACTTATACAGGGTTTCCCATCCAGATTTGAATTCAGGTCCTCCTGACTTTAGGGTTCATATTCTTTTTTGCCATCTACCTGCCCTGAAAAATCGATGGTTTTTGGCAACTGACTCCCTGTGTAAGATGAGTAGGTGAGAAAGATTGAGGATGACATTTGACACTGTTTTCAGACAAGAGAATTGCTGTGTATGTGTTTGTATGTATTTCTGGAATATGTAGACATGATGGTTGCTCTTTGTGCTTAAAGAGGACTAAAATGAGATCATGATTTGTTTGGGTCAAGCTTTCCTTCCATTTTAGTCTTATAGCCTTTTCGAGATAATTTACTGTCAATGTGGTAACTGACCTTCAAGCTATTTTCATCCTTATTGAAGGTGTCAGAAAACAGTACTGAAAACATCATGCTAAAAACCACAGAAGCAAGCACACAGTTCTGCTTCACTCCTCTGGTGACTAGAAAGTCAGTTTCTAGAACCTGTGCTAACATGCTGTCATGGAACTGGAATATAATCCCAATGAATTCTGGCCACCAAATTTTGACCTGTCTTCCATGTGCTCTCATGGCTGACAGTATCAAAGATCTTGGTCAAATTGATGAATATTGTGTACTTTCTCTGGCTCTTTCTGAAGCCACACAGTTCTCAGGTAGATGGCCATTTTCCAAGTGAGGAATCAGTCTGTTAAGGAGGAAGGACTCTGGCAAAAATCTTGCCAACAGGGACTAAGAGACAGATTGTGATTGTCACAGAACAATCTATTTTTCCCTTTATAGAGATGGAGGTGTCCTTGAACTCTGGGGGGATAGACTCCTTTTGTAATGTAATCTGGAAGATTTCAGCCAGCTTTTGTATGAGCAGTGAACTCCCCGCAATGTAAGTCTCAGCTAGAATAGAATCAGCACCAGATGCTTTGCCAAATAAGAGTAGCCTAATGGCATTCAAAACTTTTTCTTCAGCTGAGGAGCTGACGGAATATAGAAGGGTATACACAGTCAATGGCAGCATCAGTTAATGAAGACAGGTTGAGAACTCTGTGGAAATGTTCAGCCCATCCCTTTAGGATCATGTCCTTATTGCTAATCAATTCAACTCTATCTCCACTAAGTAGTTGAGATTTACCATACACCTTTGGCCCATAAATAGCCTTCAGGGCTTCATAAAAGTGCTTTGGATTGTTACTATCAGCATAAAACTGAATTTCATTTACCTTCTTACTGAGCCAAGAATACTATATCTCTAAGCTTCATTTTATTTTTGAGAGTTAAGAGCTGCTTTGTTAGGGATGGATGAACTATTCCACTGGTGAATCCTGTGGAATTTTTTTCACTTAGCAGCTGTTGAATTTTCCCAACTTTTTTTTATCAAACCAATATTGATATTTGTGAGTGTTCTGAGCCAGATGAGTAGATGCAGTCCTGTACACCAAATCTGAAAAACTGAAAAAAAGCTGAAAAGCTGAAAATTCTGAAAACTGCCCACTTCTTTTCTTCTCATAATTGCCAACTATGTGTTTGCTTAGCTTTTCCTCCAAGTTAGCAACAAACTGTTCACACATGGTGAAGTGCTCTAATATCCTGACTGCTGAAAAATTGGTAGTATTGCTGCCTTGCTGAAAAATCAATAGTGTTTGGGATCTGAATCATTTGATTCTGTTGTCAGTCAAGGGAGGAGCTGTGAATGTATATATTGATATATTATGTATGGAACATCTGTATATATATGAAAATATGAAATCAACACATGTATGTACAAATGGAACATGTAGACATGCATGTATATGCCCTTCCAAATAATGCAGAGGAATGTTCTTGAGTTTTTGGAATCTCCATTCTGATCTACTTCACTCCTCCCTTTCTTTTCTTACCCTTCATTTAGAAACCACAAGGAGACAATATTGTAGTAAGGATTTTTTAACTGATTATGTATCTTCTTTGAACTTCATAAATCTGTTCCACATGTTTTTTTGGAACATGTGAAAAGTGCACTGAAAATGTCAGTTCTTCCTCAGAAGAATGGCTCCTCTTATGGTTACAAATATCACTAACTAAAACATATCATATGTAAGTCTACATAACCAGCCCTGATTTCATTCCTACTCTCATTCTCTCTGCCTGCTTAATATTTCCACTTGGCTATTCCATTGTTATGTCTAAAACCAAACTATTATCTTTTCCCCATGCTCCCTCCCTATACATTCCTGTTTCCATTGATAGTAAGTAGCATTATCCTTCCATTTATCCAGCTTCAAAAATTTGATTCCTTCTTATTTCTCTCCCACAAGTCATTATTCATCAGTTTCTGCCTATTCTGACTTCTCAGTAGTTCTTTCTTCCATTTTCTTCTTCATCATCTACACTGACATTACCCTACTGACTTTTAAAAAACCTTTCTTGGGATCCCTAGTGCTTAGCATGGTGCACACAATTGGTATTTAACAAATATTTGTTGAATGATTCACTAATCCTGCTTGATACTCTCAACAAATTCATAGAAATCTTCCACTTGTTGATCCTAGTTTTGCCTGAGAACAATCCAGAGCACCAAATTCAAATTCCTAGCTGAACTTTGTGCACTTAATTTCTCCATGTCCTGATACTTCTTTCTTGCTCCTGACATTCATCTTCCTGAATCATAGCTTTGCATGATCATAGCACTTTATAAATCTTCAGTGACTCCATATTAACTAGGAAATAAAATCTCAAATGATAAATCTAGCATTTAGTATCCTGCATTGTCCATTCCTACTTCCTCTTTTTATTTTTGTCTCTTATAGATTTCCACTAATTCTTTCTGTAGGCAAATTAGTTTACTCATTGATAAAACATGATATGCACAATTCATTTCCATCCTATTCCCCCATCTTTTATCCAGTAATGATTTCCCTATCCTTTTATATTATTTATTTAAATTTATATAAATATCATACTTCTTCAAAACCTTCTAAACTAATTCCAAGAGTCTTTCCTGATTATACCCATCCCACAAGGAGTCATCCCAGCACTTGATTCCAATAACAATCAATATTTGTTCCATCCAGTCATCTCTTAATACATGCTGACTGATATAGTAACTTGCTTGTCTCCTGCCTGCTCCACCTAGACTGTGAACCCTTTAAAGGAAGGTGCCATGTCTAACATTTCTTTATATCTCTCAAAGTGTCCAAGACTCTGGGTTATTAATTATACTTGTTTTATTACTTGCTGATTATGATTGAAAGAAGCATATGAATGCAATTAGGAAATAGGACTAAAAGACATCTGTATGGCCTTTCAGCTCTTCATATATGATTCTGTGAATTGGAAAAGTGCATTATAGAATGTCACTTTTTTTGTTAAAATTATAATGCATGGGAATAATATTTTTCTATCTAGAAAAAAAGTTGGAGAAAAGTCCCTCTTTCAGAGTTAGATTATTTGTTTTTCGAAAACAAAATCTTACATAGTGAAAGAGCTTATGTATTATCTAATTTAACTTCTCTCCCAGTATAGAAGTCCCCCCTACCCCAATACATTCAAAGTATTTCTGTGCATGGTATGCTTGAACATTACCAGTGATAATGAATCCAATTACTTTTTTAAAAATTATGCAACAGTATGCTGGTAAATGTTTACCAACTGGCTCGGAAGAAAAGGTATGAACAGCACAATTTTATGTTAAATCTTTATTACTCACATTTTCTACATTACTTTCTTAACTCTAAGATGATCAGTAAAACAATAAATCAAACCTTGATTTATAGCCTTGCCACTTTGTGAAGCATCAGTGCTCACGTGAAACATTCAACAATGGTCCTGACAAGTTAGCTTGAGCCAGCTTCAGCCCATCTTTAGTTTTGTCCCATTGTTGAACTGCTCCAGCAATTATAAAGTTCTTTCTTTTGTTATACTGAATTTTTCTCCAGATATCTTCCACTTCTTGATCCTATTAGTGCCCTGAGGAACAATCCAGAGCACCATTGACTCTCTCTTCTATGCAACAGTCCTTCAAATGTTTGAAGATAACTATCAAGTCTCTTCTTAACCAAACACACTCCAGAATAAATAGCTCCGATTTCTTCAGTTATTCTTCATGTGGAAATTTGTTGACAGGAGTGGTATCATATTCTGGAAGCAAACCCCCTTTCTGGATGGTTGAATTTCAAGCTATGGTTCTTTGATAATTCCTACACACAGTGACAATAAATCACCCAATTGCAGTTTCCCCAATATCTAAGATATGATTAGACAATACTTGTGAGCAGTGGGGAATTCTTTAAACATTGTATGCCTCAGGTTCAGTCAGACTAAATCTTTCGTGACATCCTGATGTACAGATAGAGAGATGTGTGCTGAATAATAGCTCAATTAGGTGGATTTGGACATTTTGAACATTCAGTCTCTGAGTGCTTATTAATAAAATAATGTGAACTTGGAAGGACATTTATCATTGAGTGGGAGGGGGTGAGCTTCAGGATTATAACACAAACTTTGAAGTACCATATAGATTATTATGTGCTACAGTAAGATATGTATTCCTCTGTAATTTTTTCTTACAATTGAGGGAAGAGGTTTATCATAGTTAGCTTTGTATTGTACAGTGCCTAACATGATAATATATTTACAATAGATGTTCCAGGAAAATATCTTCCTGCAAGAAGGCAGAGAATAGGTAGGGAGGAAGATGGTTAAGTAACAAGAATTAGCTATGTGGTGAATTAGAAGATTCTAGCAGTACATATTATCCTGCAAACTTGAGGGTTGGGACATTGTTTTTAAATATGCAGATTTACTGATATCATATGAATGAATTAGATATGCGCCTTAAAAGTGGCCAGTGAATTCATTCTTGGAACTTATTAAATTATATTTTAAATTGAACAGGAACATTCATAATAGTATAATGGGGGTAGGGGGAGAGTTAGAATTAGATGACCTGTGTAGTCTGAAGTATTAAATCCTTATGTTAAAGGAAGGATTATTGGTTAGTATGATAATCATCTGCTAATTTTTCTGTTCCAGAAATTTGGATTTGGAAAATATCCCTCCCATTTATTAGCTTATAGTTTTAATATAAAATGTAATAGTCTATCATTAAACTTGTATGTATTCTTTTCTTAAATTAAGGCACACCTGTAAAACAGACACTTAATGTCTATATGTATATTTTCAGAATTATGAGATGCAGTACTATATAGGAAAAATTACATTGTACTCTCCATCAGAAGGTGTGGCTTTTAATCCTAACTCTCTGTCTCCCTTCTATACCCCAATGTCCTTGCACTTACCCCCAATTATACCTATCATTATTAATCAGTTTTATGATATTGGTAATATTAGACTAGATAACTTGTAAACTCTTATTATTTAATGAACCAAACTACATGATGGTTGTGTGAAGTTAGCCAGCATTACTGTGTCTATTTAAAGGTGAGAATATGTACCAGTGGATAAGGACCTTGTCTGAGTTCAAAAGTAAGAATGAGAATAAGAGGCACTAACTTCAGAAGTTCCCCTCTTTCTTCAGTTGTAGGTAGACTGTAATGATTAAGATTCACAGGGACAACTAGAGGGGAATGGATGGGAAGTGATGGATTAGATGTCCTGGATGTATGTCCTGGCTCTACTACATGTTCTCCTCTTCCTGTGGGCTGTGACAAATGAAAAAGTTCCTGGGTAATTAATAACTGTTATTAACTAGGCTAGTTAATAATAAAAAAAATTGATGATAATTAGATTCTCTTGGAAAATCAAAGATCCCCAAGGAGACAATGAATGCTTTAAATACCTTTCTAAAAGGAAGTGCCCTAGCAAGAGAAAATCATTCCAGATTGATGGACATTTAATGAGGAAGTGGGCTTGAAGTCTGCAGCAAATCCTGCTGATAATGTGATTTGATCATGAGATTTAATCCCTATCCCAGCAATCTGGGCAGGGGAATCCATCTCCTTTCAGACCACTCTGGTTAGTTTTCTCCTCTGTGAGCTAGGTCACCCTAAATTCTAATCGAAAGGTGCAAGGATAGAGCTGTTCTCCTTGGAGTAAGAACTTGCCCAGACTAGATTCTGTTTATATCTCTCCCCCAACCCCATCCTGGTTAAGTAGGGTCCAGCCTAAGATTGAGAAGCATGTTCTCTGAGAGTTAGAGATCTCATCAATCAGCCATGTCCTTCAGAGACTTACTGATCTTCCACAGGGGTTACCATGAATGAGAAAATAAAAAACCTGAATTCTAATTAATAAGTGGTTATTAATATAATATAAAATAACACCTTCTCTTAGGGCAAAAAGTCTTCATGTCTCTGGACTTCCTGCAAAGTAAATCAATTGAATTTAATGACCTCTAAGTCTATTCAAGCACTGAAATTCTGTGATTCCAGGAATGACGGTATACAAAAAGAATGTATAATTTCTAGTCAGGTGCCTTTGGAATTTTTGAGGAACCCTTAACCTGGGGCTTCTTCTACTTTCATCATAATATATTTTAACTAAAATTGCACCTCTGAAAATTTCCATTTGAACACTGTCTTTGGGTGCTGTCGCTTTAGGGGTTATGTGATTTAAATTGTGCAATGATATACATTGAACACAGTAAATCAGAATATGAACAATTATTTCTAATACTTTGTGCTTTTCTCTGATAGGAGTCAAGCCATGGTCTAATATAATGGAGATCTTGGAAGAAAAAGATGGGGTTGACACCGAGCTGCTGGTTTATGCCATGACTTTAGTAAATAAGGTTGGTATACAGTTAGAATGAAATTTTAATAGGATAGGAGCCAAACCAGCTAAATATTCCCACTGTGATAAGAACACAGGGTCAATGTATCATACTTTTTTTCCTTCATTCAACAAGCATTTATTAAGAAACCAAATCTATGAAATTTTTCCCCCTCCTTGTGCTAGATACTGAAGCATATGCAATGTTTAAATGGTGCTTTCTCTGCTCTTGTAGGACTTAATTTAGTAGCTGAAAGAGAAACATAAAGCCAGAAAAATATACCACCTGTTATAATAGAATGAGTACATGGCTATGAGATGCTATGAGGTCAAGAGAGGAAGAAGCCATTTCTAGATGATGGGAGAAGGAATAGTTACAAATTAGGAAAGGCTTTATTTGAACTGGGCCTTGCGGGATCCAGTCTCAGACACTTAATACTTCTTGGCTGTGTGAACCTGGTCAAGTCACTTAACCCCAGTTGCCTAAGGGGGAAAGAAAAGAATTGCACAGGAACACTAAGAGAGTAAGTGACTTGCTAAGTCACTGAGAAAGATGTTTACATTTTAAAATACTTTATTTCAAACTGTATTTCATTTTGAAATGAAACTTTATTTCAAAATGTAAAAATACTTCTTAGCTACAGACCATACAAAAGCAGTCTGATATTTAGCCTACAGGACATTGTTTCATGATTTCTGCATTATACTATACTCCCTCTTACATGCAATTCATCATATATCAATCATATCATATCATATCATGGTATATTACCATTTAACATATCATAATGTATTATATATTATATGTCCTTTCTCAGGCCATCTATTAGAAGGCAAACAATGCACATTTTTCCTTGAATTTCCCTATTCTTGTTCCTATTCCTCTCTCTGCCTGCTTACATGTTAGTGATCCTGCAAGGCCCAGTTCAAATAAAGCCTTTCCTCCTGCCTTCAGAGCTAGCACTCTATTCACCCTGCCATCTATCTGCCCCATCCTGTGAAATTCTTTAAGAATATAAGTGACAAAAAATACATACTATACACAATAATATTATATATTAGTTAATATATATTTATTATCATAACTAATCTGTGTATTACACACACATGTATGCACACATACATAAATACTTTGAATGGGTGGCTGAAAAAATTAGTGATATATGAGCTAGAAAAATAGATAGTTCATTTATGTGAGAGAGAATAATTGGGAAACCTAAGTACTGCACTGATTTTTCCCCTTTCCCCCATGAAAAGAATTGGAGGAAAGTTTCAAGCAAGTTGAATTTATCCTTTATAAAGATTTAGGGAAAGACAATGACAAGAATAACACAGGATAAAACATTAATGCAATCATCAGTGTAATCTAGAGTTCATCAGAGTATCTCTTGATTTCCTCTAAAATGAAGTAATGATTGTAATAAGTTTTAATTGCCTTAAATACTAAAATCATACTGTTGAAAAGAATTTTCCTTAAAAATAGAAACTTGCAACATGTCCCTAGAAAATGCTATGAGACCTAGGAAAACCTTAAGAATATTTTACTTTTTATTGTGTAATAAATTCTGATTTTGAAATTGTATATCTAAAATAAGAAAAGAATCTTTTATTCTTCCCTTTTCTCCACTCTAATTTATAATTTCCACCAGAAATTCTATGCTCCCACTTTGCCTCCTCTTCTACATCCTCTATTAAATTCTTCACTTACAAATCCAAAGATGCCCTTTGACTATTGGCCCACATCCTGACCTGGAACTCAACTAGGTCTCAGGATGGGGACAGGTTTTAATCTCAGGCATTTAAGCTCATTCATCCTCCTATCTTAACAGGAATCATCACTATGGAATCCCCTTTTCTCCATATTAGGCAGCTTTCAAAACATATACATAAATTACTTCATCCCCAAAGAAAAGAAAATGAAATTAATTCAGGGAGAGTAGAAAGATATTATGATCAGATGATATGAGATTTTTTTGTGTGACTTCTTTCTAAATTCAAAAGCTTATCTTCATTTCAAATTAAAATGCTTATTGGTCTCTATTTTAAATTTGACTTTTTGTTCCAAAAAGCACAGAAAATTGTGGAGGCATAATAGGTAGTATAATGGATAGAATACAGGACTTGTAGCAAGAGAGAACTGAGTAAATTTTGCTTTAGATACTCCCTCATTGGGTGGCCTGGGCAAGACATTTAATCATTCCCTGCCTCAGTTTTCTGATCTATAAATTGAAAATGAAAACAATGAGGATGAAATAAGTTAATATAAGTAAAATGCTTTACAAATTTTAAAGTGAAATGCCATCAGTAATAACATCAGTAGCAGCAGCAACAGTAGCCACAATGATATATGGCTTCACATAGCTATCTATCCATGATCCCTATTCCTATATTATAATACCTCTCTATTTTCTTCTTCTTTGATAATTTCTAACTTTCATGAAGGGAAATAAGGAAACCCAAGGTGTTACTAATGTTGTCCTTGTAATATTGTGTCTGATCATAGTGGTGGAGAAATCATGCTTTAAAAGCTGACATTCTCAAGCTATATACGTATATAAAGATATGTATCCATGTGTGCTTGGCTCCATCTCACCATTCTGAAGTTAGCCCCATTTAATCTCTTCTTCCCCCTCATCTAAATTAGCAAATAATTGTTAAAATATTTTTATTAGTGCTTAATATTGATCTGTCATTTTACCCCATTGTCTCACCTGTCCATCTATCTATCCTTCAAATAATTGCTAAAAACAATTTTAATTAGTGCTTAATATTGATTGCAGTTCTTATATGTTCAAAAATATTTAGTGTATTCCCTTTGCCTAAAGGGTAAATTATAAATTCTTTATCCTAATGAAGTAAGCTCTCTAAAATCTGCTCTTAACTTGCCCTTTTAGTCTTACTTGATTAAGAC
The DNA here is from genome assembly GCF_902635505.1 of Sarcophilus harrisii. Lineage (NCBI taxonomy): Eukaryota > Metazoa > Chordata > Mammalia > Dasyuromorphia > Dasyuridae > Sarcophilus > Sarcophilus harrisii. The sequence goes on along the minus strand of NC_045426.1, from coordinate 380,207,157 downwards.
TGCCGTTTGGTGTTCAAATTGAACTGAATTATTGCTCTGGTCTTTTTCTGCCCCCTACTGCCTCTGTCTATTTGTGCAAACAGTCATAGTACCTGGACCACATTCTCTCTTCATCTCCACCTGCTAAAATCTTTCTCTTGCTTCAAAAAGCCATCTTCCCCAAAAAGTCTTTTCTTACACCTAATATAAAAAATTACTGCTCTCTTTACCATTTTTATAGCAATATGCTAGAATGGCTCTCAACATGTATTATTTATTTACCTATGTTTTTGCCATATCTGTTAGAGTGGAAGTTTCTTAAAAACAAGAACTGGATTCTTTTATTCATTTTTATATTCTTATTATCTAGCATAGTGACTTGCTCAGAGTATGTGCTTCATGCCATCTCAGACACTAGCTATGTGAGAGTTGGCAAGTTACAACCTCTCTTAGCCTATTTTTTCATCTGAAATATGGAGTTGATCATATAGGGTAACCCAGAAGTCATAGTGCAGTTTTAAGCTTTCATAACTTATTGGCTTACATAACTCAAAAGTACACTAACTTTTAGAACATTTTGTACATGTAGTACCTTCAGTCTACATTGTTGTGAGGCTTCAAAATGAGATAATTTAAAACACTTTATAGATCTTTACATTACATATTATATAAATGTCAGTTTGTATTGTCATCATTTTTATTAAGTGTTGTGTTGAACAAATTGTTTTTTCCTGCCACTTTTTATATGGTTTTTCTAAGTCAAGTTCATTTTTTTCTTCAAAGTCACTGAGGGGTTACATGGCTTTTTTTCTTTCTCTTTTTCTTTCTCTCTCTTTCCCCTCTCTCCTCTCTCTCTCTCTCTCTCTCTCTCTCTCTCTCTCTCTCTCTCTCTCTCTGTATTTGAAAAAGGGGTGGGGGATTTTCAAATATTTCATTCCAAGTTGTGAATTGTGCTGTTGCCTTTTTCAATCAGTCCAGAAAAAGGGCATCAACATTGTAACTTTTAAGTACAAAGAAGAGAGGGCCAGTGCTGGTTGGAGGCTGACAAGAGAAGAACAAAGGAAACCAGTGAAGGGAAAGAAGAGGAAAGAGTAATGAAGGCTGTATGAGGGTCAGACAGGTTTTGTGTCTCTCCATCCTATTTCCTCTGAGAACAAACTATTGCCATTGAAGGAAGGAGTTTCAAGCCTCTTCTTCAAGCAGTCAGCACTAAAGGCAAAGCCACCATATTTACAAGAAGAGGGACAAGATATAGGATTCCTTTTGGTATTGGGGAACATAGATATATTTAATCATACATATATATACATTCATACACACATATATATAAGGGGAGCTTATATTTTTAAAAGGAGCTGACATGTGCATGAATAAACATAAAATATATATAATATATACTAAGTCAATATAATTTTGATGTGGGAGAATACCATTAATGAAAAGATCACAAAAAGCTTCATTAGAAGTTGGAAATTGAGCTGAGTTTTGAAAGAGAGCATTCTAGACATGGGGGTCAGCCAGAACAAAGGCATGTAGATGAAAGGAGGAGTATTGGGTTTTAAGAACAAGAAGTAGGGTCAGCATATTTGTATCTAGAGAGTATGGAGGGAAATGTCATGTAAGAAAATTAAAAAGGTAGGAAGGCAGCATCTGTGAAGTGTTTTAAATGTCAAACACATGAACTTTTATTGGATCCTAGAGATAATAAAGCACCAAAGAGGCTTATTGAAAGAAGGAAAGAAACAAGTACTTAATCATAAGCGTTCTATGTGCTAGGTGCTGTGCGAAGAACCTTACAAATTTTATCTTATTTGATCCTTACTATAACTCTGTAAGGTAAGTCATCCCTATTTTACAATTAAGGAAACTGAGGTGGAATCTCAGACACTTGCTAGCTGTATGACAGCTAGTCACTTTGCTCTGTTTACTTCAGTTTCCTCATTTGTAAAATGTTAGAGAAGAAAAGGGCAAAACTCCTCCAGTATTTTTGTGAAGAAAATCCAAATGGAGTCCTGAAGAGTCAAATATAACTGAACAACAAAAACTAGTGCTCAGCATTTTAATCGTGTATATTTGCTTGGATTTAATAATTTAAAGGCCACTGTCTTGGCATTTTTCTATGCAAGAAAGTATGTATTTATTCCAGAATGCAAATGTGAAACTAAAACTTGGGAAGGCCTGATAGTGTTTTTAATTTATCTCATAATCTACCTTTGATTCAGCATTAAATAAAAATCTTAATTATTTTTATTCTGATTTTAACATACATCAAGTAAAATGGGTATTTCTATATATTTTATATCACTTTAAGGTTTACAAATAACTTTAAAATCTCAAAAGAGTTCAAGAAGGTTGTTTTTTGAATGTCTTTTTCCATATGAGGAAACTGAGTTTCAGTAAGATTACACAATTTCTATGTGATTGCTTAGTATGAAGTAGATATTCTAATGATTCAGTGGATGAATAGAAGTTATCAGTTGGATTTCTTTCTTATATTTGTTGCTGCTCTAAATTGTTTTCATTTTCACATTCTAAGTTGTATAAATTAGAAAAGTCTCTGTTGAATTTTAATCAAAAATAATGATGATAAGTTGACCAAAAAAGGGGGAAAATGAGAGTAATTTAGAGGGATTTATTGCCCTAAATCTGGTTTTTATACATTTTTAAAGCAGTTTGCTCAAATGAGTTCGTGGTTTTTACCCAATTTTCTCTGCTTTGATAATGCTGTTCACTTTGTTTTGACTGGGATTAAGGATTGCCATGTTTAAAAAAAAAAGCTTGTTAGGAAATCTTTTTGCCAGATCAGCCTCTCATGGCAGATTTGTTGAAATCTTTTAAAACTATGAATGCTTTTTCTCTCCTCAGACTCTATCAGGTTTGCCAGATCAAGATGCTTTCTATGATGTGGTAGATTGTCTGGAGGAGCTCGGCATTGAAGCTATTTCTCAGAGACATTTGAACAAGAAAGGCACAGACTTAGATTTAGTGGAACAATTTAATATCTATGAGGTAAGTCTGCCCTTAGTTATCCATATGCTAACATTAAAAATTGGAAGGAAAACATAACTTAGGGAAAACTTTGCTGATTATTTCTCCTGTTCTTTTAAAAAATATATACATATACATATATGTTTATTTCATTAAGTATTTCCCAATTGCATGTGAAAAAATTTTAACACAAATTTTTTAAAATATTGGGTTCCAAATTCCCTCTTGCTTTCTCACACTTCTCCCACTCTTGAGAAGGCAAGAAGTATGTTATTGATTATATATATGGTCACATAAAACATAATCCCATTTTAGCCATATTAAAAAAAAAAACAAGGAAAATTAAGAAAGTGAAAAAGTCTCCTTCAGTCTACACTCAGAGGTCATCAGTTCTTTCCCTGCAGGTAGTGAGCATTTTTCATCCTGGATCTTTTGGAAGTGCCTTGGGTCATTGTCTCACTCAAAGTAGCTTATGTCTCCTGTTTTCAGAGAGAAACAGCTAACTACCAGAAGTTCCTTATGTGAATGTAGAGAGTATAGAACTATATACTGCCCAGATAACTTTTTCAAAATGAACACTTATTTGACTCTTTGGCAAAAATTGGATCCAGAATAACAATTCTTTCCTGGGAGAAAATTAAATATTAAACTAACTTTTTTCAAGGCTCTTGGCTACATATTGATTGGTATGAGTTACTTAAGTGTTATTCCTGACATGGCTCAGGAGTGAAATGTGGTAATCTGAAAAAATACATTAAGTACTTCTATTCTACTTTGAATAGATGGATATATAATTTTGTCACTTCCCAAACTTCTATGATTCATAGACCAGTCCCTCCACACCTTCCTATACATCATTTCTTGTCTGAGCCTTTACATAATTATACTTATTTTTGTTCTTTGAATACTTTGGGATCAATAGTGTGTCATTCAGGTTGTCCATCTGTTTTCTCTCATTCTCAGAATATGACCAACACATTTTTATGTCATTTATTGCCCATTGGATTATTTGTCACTTTAATTCTTCCAATATTGAAATTGGTTCCTTGATTTAAAGTTACAGTTACTGGGAAAAAAAGATGGGAAGAGAGAGACTTGTTTTGGTTGCTTCAATGAGTGAAACATTTGGGATCACTGAAAGCAGTGAGATATATAACAAATCCATTCCTTTATGTTATTTTCCTAACCAAATGGCCTTCATGTTCTGTGGTGTGATCTTGAACAATTCAATTCAATAAACATTTATTAAGTGATACTATATATAAAGCAATGTATGTAAGCTTGTGACTACAAAGATGAAAAAGGATACAATTGTTGCATTCGAGGAGTGGTAGCATACTATTCAAAAAATTATTTTATGTTTACTCTCTATGCAATTTTTAAAAATATACTTGTGTGTTTATTTTTTTCTCACTACTCTACCATTTCTCTCCCCTCATCCCTGTCTCCCAGTAAGATCGTTCAGGCTAATGCCCGTTTTCATTTTATCCTTATGTTCTCCAACAGCTAATCTGGTCTTTGCTAATCAATAATTGTTTATTTAAGAAAGGAGAGAATATTTCCTACCAAGAGAACCAGAGAATATTACACAAGGAGGTAGCACCCATATAAAAGGAGACTTGCAGGAAGATAAGGATTCTGAGGTATAGATTAAAGAGTTATGTTCTAAGAGAAGGTACAGCTGATGCAAATAAATGGAGATAGGCGATGTGTTGAGTTAGAGCAAGAGCAAGATTGCAATGTAAAATGCATAAAGATTTTTTAAAGATATTTCTTGAAATGCATACATTATCAAAGCCACTTGTGTTAATGTTGTTGCTGTCCTGTTGATTTAGTTATTTCTGACTCTTTGGGACCCTATTTGTAATTTTACTGGAGTGTTTGCTATTTCCTTCTCAGTTCATTTCACAGATGAGGAAACTAAAGAAGAAAAGGTTAAATGACTAGTCCAAAGTCACATAGCTATTAAATGTCCGAGAATAGATTTGAATATGGATCTTCCCAACTCCAGGCCCCAGTACTCTATCCATTGTGTCAACTAGCTGCCCATCAACATCAGTGATTGATAGGAAGAAAAGGCCATACCATGGATATAATATCTTAGTATTCCAAATTAGAATGTCAGGAAAGCATTTGGACAGAAAAACTCTCTGAAAACATTGATAATTTATAGAATATGAGAAAGTAGAGGGTCTCTAGGAATAGATCTTCCCAAAGTGAATAAATGGTCACTTCCCAGATTAGGAGAAACTCTTTTCCAGATATTGGCATAAATACACTACTCATAGCTCACTAAACTTCCTCTTCCCTCCTCCCCAAAAGAAGATCCTTTATAAATGGACAAAGTATGGACGGAATAGTGTAATTGTAGAAATCTCCACAAGTAGGGAAAAATTTGGGATAAGTTTTCAAAACAAAGATACAAAGGGAGGATAATACAAAAAATAATACTTAACATTTGTCAGGTGCCTACCACATGCTAAGTGTTTTACAAATGTTATTTCATTTGATTACAATCTTGTTAGATGGGTGCTTTTATTATCCTCACTTTTCAGTTCAGGAAAGTGAGGAAACAGTGATTAAGTGATTTGCCCAAGATCACATAGTAAGTGTCTAAGGCCAGATTTAAATTCTTGTCTTCATGACTCCAAGCCTAGTTCTCTATCAATTACACCACCACATTACATTGCCTAAAGGTCTAAGACTGAAATGAGTAGTGAAGAAAGGACTGTGCAAATAAGAATTTGGCTTCTATGTAAAAACATATTTTCTTATTTCTCCTTTTCCTTCTCTTTCCTTACTTTACCTTCCTTATCAAAACTAACAACTCCTAACACTGATCCCAAATTGTACTTATTATTGTCCCTATGCCCAAGTCCAAATCCTACCATTAGTGCCTATTATAATCTAAATTTATTTGGTGATATATATATATGTATATATATATATATACACCTACATGTATATATATACATACAAAAATATATAATCTAACAAATCTTTGTTTGACTTCAACTAAAATTCATTTGATAATTTTGTCAAGTTTGTTTGTGTTAGGTTTTTTGTTTTGGCTTTCTGGAAGCCTTCATCAAGACAAAATAAAAGATAGACTTTTTTTTTTTCTTCAACCTTATTTTTGAGACTATCTACCTATCTACCTACTACAGTATGGAATTAATGAGGAAGTGTCTCTTTAAAGAATATGTATATGGAATGCCAGCAATTATTTATACTTTAGAGCATTAATTTTTTTCCAAATTATGACAATAATAATAATAAATAATAATTTAAATAATCTTCCTTAACCCTTTGTTTCTATTCTCTAACTATTCTAATAGGCAATTAGAGACATAAATGGATCTTAGCATAGACTTATCCAAGGAGTTGCATTCAAAATTAACTGAGTTATGATGAGTTTGCTTGGGGTTTTTCCCTCTTTAGTTTAAGAAGTTGTTTCTGCTATTATGTCCAATAAGGAAATAGTTTTTCCAATTCAGATTCCCTTATAGAAACAATCTTAAATTTCATTAACAAGTCTGGTGGTATGTTCTGAAATCATCATAACAACTGATGATTCTTAGATAATTTAATCGTTAGGAAACTATCAAATTGAGTTAGAATTTCTAAGGGATTAGTTTGCATTGTTAATTTATGATTTCTCAAATCTATAGGATCTGAGATATTATCCTTATAAGGAACTACTAATGTGTGAACACCTTCCACTTTGGAGAGCCTGACCCACCTATGTGGAAAAAAGACAAACAAGAAGCTATATGTACTTATGTTGAAGCCAGACTCTTGCTTTTCCATAGTCCTTCACTTCTCATCTCAACTTCACTGTAGCAAGACACCATAGTGGAAAGAACTCTGGCCCTAGGGTCTGAAAGGCCTGAGTTCAAATATGGTTTCAGTAAATCTTTAGGAGTTGCCTGAGGGATAAAAGTGTTAAATAATTTGCTCCAAATCACATACTTTGCCAAGTGGCTGAATAGGGAATAGGGGGGAAGTTTCAATTATTTAGACACTATAGAGTTCATTCTCTAATATCTGGCAATCTTCCAAGCAGATAATATTAAATTTAAAGAGGAAGTAAAAAGATATGGCTTTTTGTAATGACTTCTTCATTCTGGTATGTTCCAGGTTAAGTACTGTGCATGGTGATCAGGTGCATGGTCTCCGGACAAGAGAAAATATATCTATTTAGCTTTGGAAGTGAGAGTTACTTTATACATTTCTACAGTTTCTATTCCACTAATACTATTGCAATTGATGAAAATTAAGATGATAATCTTAGTTCTGTTGTTTGGTTAATTTTTTTTCAGTTTGTCTTAAATCTAGTTCTTTGTGATAAAAGAATTGATGGGTTTCCCAGGTGTTCTATATGAAGATATAAGAAGAACTTAAAAATTGTTGAGTCAGGGTAAAGTCTATCGATAGAGAAAATGAGAACTTAAATGAAGCAAAATTTAAGAAAGTTATGCAGACAAAGATCCTAGTTATCAGGCTCCAAAGAATATTCTTTACTGAAATATTAGATATCTATGTAACTTTTTAACTAGCAAAGAAGTAAAACTTACTGCTATAGACTGGGTGGAAATATTTTGAATATCAGATACCTTCTAGTCAAAATAAAATATTTAGGGCCAATAAGAAAACTTAATAATAAACCTTTAAGTTTTACAAAGTTCTCTCCTCACAAGACCCCTATGAGGCAGGCAAGTATTATTATTCCCATTTTATATGTAAGGAAACTCAGATTCAAAGTTATTAAATGTCAGTCAAGATTCAAATCCAATTTTCTTAAGTGTGAGACTGCTGCTTTATCCCACAAGTCAGTGGAATCACCTTCAATAGAAAAGGAGGTCATTAAAAATATAACAAGGATTCCTGTAGGATGCATTTGATAAATATTAATATTACCTATGTTCTAATGTATTTTTATTTATATTGTTGAATATTGTCCACTTATATTTTACTTCTGCTTCTGGCTGCACTCAGGAGCATTGCCGAGCAATATTCACCATGTATTTGCCACTGCTATTGTATTCCACATTCCTTTCAAAAATCTCAGCAATGACTTTGAATTGATGTCTTTCCCTTTTTTTTTCTTCTTTAGATGACTTTGAGGCATGAAGATGGTGATGAGAATGCTGAACCTCCTCCCAATGGACGGAAAGACCGGCGAAGGGCTAGTCTGGGTTCAAGTGAACATCGGGGATTAAATCGAAGAAGGAGCCGGAGACACTCAGTTCAGAGTGTTAAAAGCACTTTATCAGCTCCTACTAGTCCCTGTAACCAACCAGCTCCTAGCTTCAAACTCAGCCAAAGTCATCCTGTTGGAGATCTCAGTGAAAAGTAAGTCCATTTATCCAAAGTTCTGCTTTCCCTCAAATGGTGACCCACTGATGACCAGAGGGAGAGAGGGGAGAGATCCCAACTAAGTCATCTCATATCCTTTCTGACCCTGATTCTAGTTCAGGAATTCCTACCTCCTCTCTCATGTAGATCTTTATCTAAAGTAAACCAAGAGCAGAATCTCTTTGTGAAGCTGTCCAAGGCAGGCAAGACTGCTTACTCAGGTGTGGGATGTGAGAGCCCTCATCTCACCAGCCTGAAGCATTCTTGATTTTGTCCATAATAACTTTCTTCATTATTTGCCTTGTGGTACTTTTGTCAGATGGGAAAGAGTTGGTACTTCTGGTTTCTAAGCTAATAAGAGGTGATTGAAAAACAATTTTCATACACTTTGGAAGAAAACTTCAGGACAAGGTCTAAAGTCTCTGGTGATTTTAGCTTAGTGGATCATGAGGGAGAATTTCTCTTTCTGAGAAATACAAAACTCCACAAGTCTGTGAGAAATTACAGATACTAAGGGGAGTAGGGCAGGGAAATGAACTTAAAATAGATGTTTTAGAAACTATAGGTAGTTCAGAAAAGCAATGGCTTTTCTGATGTAAAGTATTATTATGTGATACATTTAAGTATAGATGGCTGTGTCAGGCTGTATTGTATGAGACACAACTTTTGTGTGTGTCAGGGAGTATGGAGATGTATGGTGTGTGTAGAGGTGTGTACATCTGTATATATATATGAATCCCCAGTTTTGCAGACTGAATTAAAAAAAAAAGCAACTTAATTTTCTCACTTTACCAAGGAGTAATGGGCTTTAAGGTTAATGCAATATTATGGAAATAAATAGTTAATTCTTAAATGGGACCTGAAGTACCCTATGCAGTATCTCCAGCATGTATTTTTAGACTAATTATATTTGTTTAGAAAAGATACATAGTATATAAGTATATATTTTATATACATTTATACATATATACACAGAGACATTTTGAGTCATTTTGGCATAGTGAATAAAGCCTTAGTCTTGAAGTCAGAAAAGTCAGAAAAAAAAGGATTCTTGTCCTTTTGTTTTTTGTATGGCCATGGGCAAATAAACTTTCTAAAACTAGCTCAGGGGCGAATTAGTTTCCACTCTGCTGATTTATCTATCTCTTTATCTATCAGCTATCTTCCTATCTGCTCATCTATCACATAACTTCCTATTTGTCTCTTATCTATCTATCTATCTATCTATCTGATGTGGTTTGAATCCCCTCAATTCCTGGTAGTCATGAGGTTAGTGGCAATAAGAGAGCTGTTAGATATCCCCTTTAATTGGCCACAGGTTTAAAAGTGAAAGAATTCACTTATTCCCTAATTGTTAGTTGCAAAATGAAAGTTTATTGCTGGATACAAATCAGTTTGCTAAGGGACTGACTTCTATAGTGGCAAAGACCTCTTAGGGAAATGGAATTTGACACTGAGAATGCTTTCTCAGCAGGCAAAAGGGTCCTAGTAAGTTGTTTGGGCCTCTTTTGCAAAGAGCAAATCCAGATACTGCCCTTTTTAAAGGAGTTTTGGGGCTTCAGGAGCCAAGGTTCCCAGGCTTAGATTCATATCAGTTTTCAACCTGGATCTCCTATTAGAATTAACAACACTTCAAATGGATGCTTTTTGACTAGGATTTCTAATTGAATCAAAGGCTCTGGCAGGCCTGAAAGATAATTTATCTGGGGGGATATGCCTTCCCGAAGAGGAGCTGAGACCCCAAAAGGGATCACAAATCAAAAGGAAATATAGTTTCTTAAAGGGAACACAACTTCAGTAAAGGAAACAGTTCCCTCCCGCTTCATATCTATCTATCTATCTACCATTTATCTCCCTATCTGTTCCCTGACCTTAGAGTGCTATTGTTCTAACAATCTGTTGGTCAATTATTCTAAAGTCTTCTGGTCCTAGGATAGTCCTACAAACTTTGGTGGTCTGATAGATAATCTGCTGGTCAGTGATAATCAAATTCCTAAGACAATAGTGAATAGACCACTCCTCAGTTCTACCTCAGTGTCATAAAAATTATCATAATAGTGACATGGAGAACAGAATCTCAGTCTTTACTACTTAATCCAGGTTCTTTGCTAAATCCTTTTGTTACTTAACTTACTTCAATTGAAGTTACAATTACAATAAACTTTGCCCCTAGACTTGGAGATGGGTGCAAACTTGCAAATTATTTTGATATACTTCAGGACACCAGTCTGCCACTCCAACCTCTTGGGGTCTCCTTTCGAACCTCAACAATCTCTCAGCTCTGAGAATTGTCTGCTTGTCTCTGTCCCTCCATGTCTATAATGGTTTCCCCCTTCATTTCTACCTCCTGTCTTCCTTGGATTTTTAAAACTACCAACTAAAATTCAAGAGCTTTTCTCAATCCCTATTAATTCTGGCACCTTTCTTCTCTTAGTTATTTTCTAATTATTCTGTACAAATCTTCTCTGTACATTTTTGTTTGCTTATATCCTGTCAGTCTGTGAACTCCTTGAGGACAGAGACTATCTTTTGCCTCTTTTTATATTCTCAGAGCTTAGCACACTTATTAAATGTTTGTGATTGACTATCATCTATTTGTATATATGTATATATGCATATATATATATATATAATAAACCTACATATTTTACATGTTTACATGTTACATAAATAAGAATTCTTTTTGAATCATCTAACTAACCAAGTACAAAAGTTATATGATTACTTAGATCATAGGATTATCAATAAATCCAAAGTTTGAATCATTTAAGAGAAAGCAGAAATGTTGAAAATAGGCAGTCTTAATGATGTTTGAAAAATGATAAGTAAATGAGTTGTAAGTTCTGACTTAAGCTCTGCTTTTTAGATTAAAGGTAGTTTCTGATTTGCCTACATACAAAGATCTTTTCCATGCCTGATTCCTCTAAAACTACTTTTCAGCTGCTGTCCTAGTGATCATTCCTGCATTGCAAAGTGTTCCTTTTATTTTTAAATGTACCTTCTCCATTCCCACTTCCTCCAAGTTTGCTCTGTTCTCCCTCCTCCCCTCGATCTCATGAACTTCCTTCAGGGCTCTCCTTTGGTGCCTCCTCCAGAAGAGATTCTCTCCTGACAATTGTTTAAATAGTAAGGGACAGATAATACCTCCCCTTGTTATTTCTCCCAAGTTTTCCAAGTACTCTCCTGTGCATACTAATTAACCTTGTTCTTTTGACACATCATCCTATGGAATCATTTTAAGTTTTCACACCATTCTTTTTGTCCTCTCCACTCCTTGCCTTCTTTCAAGCTATTCTGCACAAAGCTATCACTCATCTTCCTAAAACTAATCATATTGATTAACTTGTTTGTTCCTTGAAGTTTATTTTTCATCAAATTACTTGGCTTTCCTTTTCCTAATCTCTTTGCCTTTTCCTTTCTTTCCTGGTGGGAGGAAAGTTAAATAAATACTAAAACCTAAATAGAAAAAACCACAACTGGATTTGATTTGAAAGAAAAAACAAGACTCCAACCCAGTATGCATTACCTTTAATTCCTTTAAAGTTATGAGCTGATGATTGTGTTCCATGAGCTCACAGCCACGCTACATGAGCAGTAAATGGTGACGACTGAAAACATCTGAATAATGTTTAGATTGTGGCTTTGGAAGAGGTAAATTAAACTGACAGCTTAGCTATTCTGATCATTGGAGTTTCCAGGAAGCAGAGCCTTCATCAAGTGGAATCTAGTTATGGCAGAAAGGCTGCAAAAGCTAGAATATGGAGAAAATTTCTGGGATTATTCAGTGGGGTAGAGAGGAAGAAATTGAGTCTTTTTATGAGAAGGGTAGCAAGGGAAAGAAAATTATGGATCTCCTAAGATTTAGCTATAGAGGGGTTAGTAAATTTAGATTTAGTAAAATGACTTTCCAGGGTCCGTTGGTAATTAGAGGCTGAGCTGAAATTCACACCTACTTTTTCTGAACTAAAAATAAGGTGATTTATAAACCCTCACCTCATCACAAGTGGTATACCTACTTTGCTTATCCTCTTCCTAACACTTTTCTTCTGATCTAGAATTGAAAACTTCAGTTGTCCAATCTTGCTTTTGCCATTCAAACAAAGAGCACTCCTTGATTAGTGCTGCCTTTCCCCAAATCCCCAGTATTCACTCCATTGTTTCTTTACACATAAGAGGCAATGCTTTACCATAAGAGGATGCTGCATTATTCAGTTTGTCAGATGGAAGTGCAAGAAATCAATTTCAAGCCCTGTCCCTTATCTCCCTAATCATCTTTGCTGGAAAAGGCTGAAAACCTTGATCTCCCTATAATGTAGATGTGTGTTAAATCCAGGATAAGGTCTTTTACTAGTCCTCAGAGAGAATAAGAAGAATGTTTTGCTTCCTTCTCTAAGAAGCAAAGGGCTAGTCTGAAGGGTAAAAAGTTTCACTTTGCTTACCTTGCTGCTCTCAGAGGAAAGCTTTTTTTATTGTTAATTCTCTAGGAGGAACTAAATAGAATTCTTTTAACCTAGTTTCTTTTTTTTAATTGATTCTTTTCTTTATTAGATAGTAAAGTTGACTTTAGCCATGTTTTATGCTCCTACGGGGCTCACTATATCTTAAACTTTAAACCTGCTTAAAGCTTGGCTTATAAGTTTTCACTCCTTTCCCTACCTTTGAACCCTTTTTGGAAGATGTTGCTTACCTTCATTGATCAGAACAATTGATTTTTTAGTGTTTTAAGATTTGCAAAGCATTATACAATCTCTTTTGAACCTTATAACAATTTGCTTTTCACTTCCTTCTTTTTTTTTAAAATAAGGACACAGGTTCAGAGATCATAAATATTTTACTTAAGATCACACAGCTAATAAAAAGTGTCTGAAATGGGATTTAAACCTACCTCTTCATGCCCCCAAGTTCAACACTTTGCTAACTAAAGGAATGTCAATGCCCTCCCTATCATTCCCTTTGAAAATTCATTACAAAGAGATTATGACTCTCTATGTTTGCTCTATCCAGAATTAGCTCTAGAATTATATCAGACCACACATAATTAGGAACTTCTTTAATATAACCTCACCCACCTTTTCTCTGGGGATGATCTGCTATTGTTGTTGTTTGATTATTTTTTACTTGTATCCAATTCTTCATAACCACACTTGGGATTTTCTTAGCAAAGATAATGGACTGGTTTGCCATTTCTTTTTCCAGCTCAACTGAGGTACTGAGGATTAAGTGATTTATCTAGGATCACACAGTTAAGTTGTCTGAGGTCAGATTTGAACTCAGGAAAATGACTAGGCATTCTATCTACTGTGCCATGTAGTGCCCCTATGATCTGAGCAGATTTGAACTCATGAGACGACCTCAGTTTAAAATAGCCTAAACTTCAAAGAGTCTTTTCATACCAGGACCAAAAGGAGTTCATAGTTCAGTGGTCTGACTGATTTCCTCTGATATATCACATCCATCTTCCCAGTTCTAATAGTGTATTCTTAGTGGTGCTCCCATCATAATAGGGGTGCTCTTCTTGAGAGTTCTTAAACATCTTGAAAATGACATAAAAGACTTTAAAAGAGAATTTATAATCCAATATTATTTTTGTGCAGATGGCATGAGCCCTCAGGGCCAGCATGTTAAAGAGAACTAGAGAACCATGAAGTTCAATTCATTAAGTGTGTAAGCATCTACTAAGCTAAGGATACAAAGGCAAAAAAAAAAGGGAAACAGCCCCCCTTTTTGAGGAACTTATATGCTATTAAAGGAAAACAATATATACATATATATAAGTAAATACATATAGGCAAAGCCAAATATGAGGTAATTTCAGAAGAGAGCTTTAACAATTCAAGGGCTCAGAAAACACTTTCTATAGAAGGTGATACTTGAACTCCCTTTTAGGGAGATAGATATTCCAAGAGGTAGCAGGTAGGAGGCAACAATCTGGGCAAAAGTGTGGAGACTGGAAATGGGATGATCCATTGGGCATAGTAAAGAGGCCCATGAGGTAATCCTGTTTGGCTAAAGGAAGAGAATATGAAATCAGGCCAGAAAATAATAGATTGGAGCCAGATTGAAAAGAGTTTTATATACCAAACAGAGGAGTTTATATTTTTTCTTTTTAAAAAGAATCACTGAAACTTCTTAAAAAGAAAATTAGACCTGTGCTTTAGGAAGAGCAATTGGGTAATCGTGAGAGAAATCAAACTCTCAATGTTTATTAACTAACTGATCTTGGCTCTCACTGCACTGAAGCATCACCATGAATGCATTAAGGATGTCTGGAGATTTAGAGAAAGAGTATGTAGATGGCATTATATATTACATTACATATGGGTATTACCAAAAGAAACATTTATTGAAGGAAAGAAAGGGGGTTAAGTTGGTATCAGTATTGCATCCCATAGAGATGTGTTGACCTAATTAATTTTCCATCTGCTTATTCTGACTCTTAAGTCTTGCCTTGAACACTGCTCACTGGCTTGGTATGTTGTGAGTTCAGGTGGAAAAGCCTAGTAACCTTTTGGCTGGAAAGGATAAAGACAAAGTATTAGAGTTGCAGATTGTGTAAGAACAGATGTGCAAGCCACCTGCTGGACACAAACCATTAGTTTCATGGTGTTAGGCTCTCCATAAGTGCAAAGCTGTGTGGCCAGTGTTTCTTTACTGAATTATAAACATACTACTAACAAAAGCTTGTTTATAAAACATCTTACTCTTTTCACATGGGACGATGTTACCCTGGTTTCCGGATTTACTTAAGACATCCTAGTTTAGAGAATGCTATTTGTTTTTTAAAAATTATACACTTCCACATTCTTAAAGATAAATCATGTTCCAGAAGTTAGTGCTAGTGAAATAGCTTCATCTCAAATGCCTATTTGAAGGGTATTTGTTCTGTGGCCCCCAGAGCAACTATATAGCTTGTGAATAGAGAGTGGGAAAAGGAGGAATAAGAAGCAAAGTGGGAAATGGCTCTTGCATGCATAGCTGAGTCACCTGTGTAACATCTGTGCTTTAAAAAAAAATACCTTAAAATAAAGTAGCTCATTGTATTGAATTCCCTGTAGACCTTAAAATACACAGAAGCATGCCTGACCTAGATTTCTTTTCTTCAAATCTATGTGAATTTTCTGGCTTTACTTACTGCTAACTTTTCGGGTTGTTTTTTTTTTCCTTTTTGACTGTATGTACCACATGCAAGAAATTTTAGATGAAGTTTCACAATTGTGTGATCCAACTAACTCTTAATTCTTCTAAAGAAAAATGGAACTATATTAAAGACTAGAAAGATACTTTATAGTCTACTTAATAAAAGTATAATACTTTTATTATTATTTGTAATAATGAGCACTGACATTTATATGGCATTTTAAGGTTTGCAAAGAACTTTACACGCATTTCTCTTCATAACAATTACATGTGAGGTAGTTAATATTATCATCCTCATTTTACAGATACAGAAAAGGAGACTCAGTAAGACTTAGTAATTTGCCCAGGACTATATAGCTAGTATATAAGATAGAATTGAAACATAGGTCTTCCTGACTCCAAATCCTGCACATTTACAATCTTCAAGGCATTTTGACATTCACCCATACTCATCACCATGATATTATGAAATAGGCCTTATTCTCTTTTTTATAGCTAAAGACATGAAGACCCAGAAAGCTTCAATGCTTTGTCCAAGGTTACCCAGTTTGTGTTAGCACCTTAGAGCCTAGATTTTTCTGATACTCTTAATTTAGTGCTTCCTCCACTTTGCTACAATGCTGCCTTTTAAGGCATTAGTAAATATAAAACCATTACCAGAACAGCCTCTTTAAAGGAATATTCATTCATTAATCAAAAATTAATCATGTCTACTTAATACATTTTTATTTTATGTATTTAATCAGTCAGCAGGTTGGGAACTGGACACAGGATTTTCTTGGTATGAGGAACTTGCAAATGAAAGAATTCTCCCCAGATGTGGTTCAGCACTTCTCTGATGATCAGTCTTAGAAAGTTTCCTAAGATGCAGAGAGATTGAGATTGGTACAAGGCCACCCAGTTAGAGCTTTCTTTCTGCCTCTGAGGTTGGATCTCTGTCCATTATTTTATTCTGTCTCTCAGTTTGAGGTGTGATATAAACATCTGATATTGTTTGTATGTGTTAATTTGTGGAAGCAAAACTAAGGTTTTCAAGAGCTTATTAAAAATGAGTGAAATATTTAATTTAATGACCTTAAATTCATCCTTCAAGATGACCAATAAGAAGGCCTCTGAACTCTGGCTGGTTTTGTTGTTATTATTTTGGTTTTGTTTTAGCTTAGTTATTTTCCAAATACCTCCTAAATTTATACTAATATTTCCTAGTTATCTATCCATCTTTTTTTCCCTATCAAATGCCTATGCTTCTCAAAAATCTGTTGCTCTAAAAACATGGTGATTTCTTTTTCCTGCATGCTGCTTCTCTCCTACCCTGATCCCTTTTATCCCTGGCACCCACTTCCCATTCTCTAAATTGCTATACTGAGATTGACATGAGTAGACTGATCTCTGATATAAAACTCACCAGTCAACACAGCAGTTTACACTGGGAAAAACTGCTCTAGATTGACTATCATAAAATGTGGTAACCAGTTAGGACTGGTTATAGCTCTTCAGTATATTTTGACCAGTTAAAGGGAGATGGGGAGAATTGTATAAGCATTTATATAGTGACCATTGCAGTGTACTCAAGGCAGCTAGATTGCACAATAGATATAGTGCAGGGCATGAAATCAGAAAGACTTATCTTCTTTCTGGCCTCAGATACTGTGTGACTCTGGGAAAGTCACTTAACTAGCTTTACTTCAGTTCTCTCCTCTGTAAGATAAGCTGGATAAGGAAATGACAAACCATTCCAAATTCTTTGCCTTGAAATCCCTAATTGGGGTCACAGAGAGTTAGAATAGCTGAAATGACTGAAGAATAAATAGTGTCCTGAAGAAATTTATAATCCAGTAAGAAGCTGAGATATGTAAACAGATAATCTGCAATAAAACCTAAAAAAAGATTAGGTACATAAAGAGGTCAGACAGGTGGCCTGGGAAAGTCAAAGATGAAAAGATCACTTTGAAGCTTAGGTCTTAATATAAAACAAGTGGTGATCACATTGGGCTGAGATGGCTTCATCAAGAAGTATATTATAATTGGAAATAACTAAGCTCTTGCTGTGTATAGACTGTAACAGTGCAGTTATGTGTATATGACTTGTACTTCTGGGAAATGGATCATACTCATTATCTGTAAATGGGTTTCATGAAATTTTATTCTGATTTTTTTGTTTGTTTGTTGTGTTATATTTGCTACTTGTGATCATGCTCTTGTGCCTTATATCGTGGAAGAGTTCTGTGTGCACTGTATTACTTGAATTCAGGATTGGATGGCGATTGATACTAATTTTACCTAAAGGTGATCCCAAATGATGATACCTAATTCTGCTTAAAGAACATTGGAAGGAGCATTGTTGCATTTGTTTTTTTAACCTGTTAAAAGAATAGTAATCAAAATCCTGTTTCTAGTTTAAAAAAAAAAGGTTATAATGGATTAATTTTGGATTTCCTTTTTAACAAGACAACTAGGGGAAATTATATAACTATATTTTAATCTCGATTTTAACAAATCATGTTGCAATCTCTCGTGGTGCTCTGATAGGACATGCTGATAAGGTAGTTTGGTGGATTAATAGCTTTTTAAATGAATGGACTCAAAGAGCAGTGATCATTGGTTCAATGACAACTTGTAAAGAGGTTTCATTAGAGTGTCCTAGAGATGTATATTAGACATTTTTAGCAGTGACTTGGAATAAAGAACAGATTTTATCATGCTTATCAAATTTGTAAGTGACACAAAGCTTGAAAGAATAGCTAATATGCTGATTGAACAACAGGATCAGTATTCAAAATGATTTTGCCAGATTAGATAGAACATTGAGCTGAATTTAATTAAATGAAACTTAATTGGGTAAATCATTTCACTTGAGTGAAAAATCAGTTTTACAAGCATAAGATTGGGGACCCCAAAAGTCTAATAATGGCAGCTAGGAAAGCTAATATAATGTTATGATGTATTAATTCCAAGATTTACTGTTTGGGCTTAGGGAGATGATAGTTCCATTTTACTATTCGCTGGTCAGACCCATTATGGAATATTGATTTGAACTCTGGGTGCCCATTTCAGGAAAGATACTGATAAACTGAAGAGTGTTTTTAAAATGACAACTAGGATGGTGAAGCGTCTCCAGCTTATATCATATGAATATTGGTTAAAGATATATAGATATATTGCTTGGAGAAAAGAAAATGCAATGGACCTGTAATAGCTATCTTGAAAAAAAATGAAAGCAAGAAAGAAATGAAGGAGAGAAGGAAGGAAAGGAGAAAGGTAAAAAGACAATAAAAGGACAAAAGAAATTGAAAAAGAAATAATTTATTAAATTCTTACTTTGTGCCAAAGACTGTGTTAAAGACTGGAGATATAAATATAAAAATGAGATAGTCTCTGGCCTTAAGGAGCTTTTATTTTAATAGGGAAAAAGCTTTTAAAATTCTACATAACCTGGGTCTAACCTATCTGGATTCCTTGGATTTTATTTTCCCTCCTACCCTCTGCAATTTAGCTGAACTGTCTTTCTGTCTCTATTCCTCACATATGATACTTCATCTTCCATTTCCATGAATGTATAATGACTAGCCTACATGGCAGGAATCCATTCCCTCTTTTATTGTTGTTTTGTTCAGTTGTTGAGTCATGTTCCAACTCTTTGTGATACCATGGACTATTCTAGACCCTTCTGTCCTCCAATTTTTCTCAAAGTCTGTTGAAGTTGATGTTTGATGTTTTTATGACATTATTTATCCATCTCATCCTCTATTATTCCCTTTTCCTTTAGCTTTTGATCTTTTACAGCTCAGGGTCTTTTCTAATGATTCCTATCTTCTCATTATGTGGCCAAAGTATTTGAGCTTCAGTTTCAGTATTTGACCTTCCAATGAATAGCTTGAATTAATTTCTTTAATTATTGACTGATTTGATTTCTTTGCTGCCCAAAGTATTCTTAAAAGTCTTTTCCAGCACAGTTTGAAAGAACTAATTCTACAGTACTTAGCTTTCCTTAGAGTTCAGTTCTCACAAGCCATGCATTGCTCCTGGAAAAAACATAGCTTGAATATAAAGACTTTATTGGCAAGCTGATGGCTCTGCTTTTTGCTGTGCTGTCCAGATTTGCCATGGCTTTCTTTCTAAGGAATCTTTTAATTTCATGATTACAGTTGTGAAGTGGGGAGGGAGAAGCAATGAAAGACAGTGCTTCTGTCAAGGCGAAGAGAGTCAAAGACTTTTTATAACTACCAGTTGATTGTTCTTCTCTCACAAATATATATTTAAATTTGTCAGGAAGTCCTTGAGTGACATACTTGGCAGGGAATAAGCTGAACTCACTCAGAATACTTAACTATCTACCCTATCAATTCTTTCTAACAGCCTACAGAAAAGTCAAATACTGTCAATTCTGATATATATTATGTCTATCGATCATAGCAAAGTACAGAACACAGTAAAATGTAACGCAATCCTTGACATGCTTAACAAAATTGGAATCAGTTTGCTGGGATTGTAAAATAGTAGTTATGATATTTAGCCCATCATCCCTCATAAATCTATTTAGAGGAAAAAAACAAAGGCATATATTCTCACTCTAGTTACTTATAACTGGACAGGAATTCATGCTCATAATATCTGAGTGAGAACTTTTATTGAAACTAAGTGACTAACACACCTCCTCTCTACTGTTGGCTGTGTTTCATTGTAGCTGACCGTTAAGAAAACAGCTTGGAGGTGAACTTTCAAATCAGCCTCTTCCTGGGAGAGCCCCTAGAGAAAAGATAAAAATGGGAAGAAACCAACCCTGGTCATAGATGCTTGTATCCAGGAGGCAACTCTATAAGCAGAATGTTTTAAGATAAACGATTCTTTCACATTTTTGCAGAAGAGATGTCAGTTGAGGCTGGTGCTGAAGACCTACTAACAATATGGACTACTTCATTTAAAAAAAAGTCTTTATAATCTTCAGTGCCTAGACTACTAGTACAGTACTTTGAACATAGTAGATCTTTAAAAGCATGTTGCCTTGAATAAGTAACAAGACTGCAGGCATATGGGACTATCTTAAAAGATTGGGTTTTCTCAAAGTATAACACATTCCAGGAAAAATTCAAAATGGGTAAAATGGTGGTAGTCAGTTTTAATTCTTCTTCTTTATCACACAATTACTCTTCTTAGTGACTCTGGAGGATACAGAAAAATTTCAAGACAGTGACACTACTCTATGGCTCTCAATCTAGTGATAGGTGAGATTCACTCTTGCAACTATCAACAAATAGAAGTATTAGTAGGACTTCTTGATTGATAGTCTAGGGAATATATAGAAGAAATGGAACTTTAAGTGAATCCTTGAAGAAGGAGCAAAATTTTCAAAGACTGAAAGAAGGAAGGGGAATTCAAACTAGGGATGTATAAGTCAGGTGTCTTGAAGCTAGGAACTAGCAAGAAGTAAGAAGAGGGTCATAAGAAGGACAATGTGGGAAGTGACTCATCATTCAAGAAAAGAATTTAGCTACTTTAATTAGCAATGGAATAATCAGTATACAAAATCCCACAGTAGGATAATATTTCAGAAATATATAAGAGTCATCTATGTGGTATAGTACAATCTATGCATGATATAAAATGTGGATGGATAGACCATATAATTAAAAGAAAATACAATATTTATTCATTTTGCCTAACTGATTAGAAAAAAGAAAGTACATTGAGTCTCCTGATCAGTATTATTAAGGCAAAGATACAGAGTTTTTTTTTTTTACATTGGATTGGCATAGATGGCCAGTACCATATCCAATGTCAATTTATAGAATTATTTCAGTCTTCATTCCAGCAGTCTTCCAATAATGAGTCCCATAGTTTTCATTGCTTTCAAAATGATAATTTCATTGTTTCCAGCTGCTGAAAAGCATGAGTGAATTTGTCTAAGTAATGTACAGGTCAAATCCTGTTATAACTAACTCCATCGGGAATGCAAATATTTTTCTTTGTAGTGGAATTTCATTTTAACCAGTGTTGGCAGCATGGAAGGCTTCCTGTCTTTACTGTCATCACCCATAGCCTCCCTTTTCTTACTTTGGGATACTATTCTTAGGAATATTTCTCTCGTTTTGACAGGCTAGATTATTTCTCATAGGAAGTCACTATGTGAGCAGGCTAGCCTCCTTGAATGAAGCAGAAACTGCTTTCTTTCAGGTACTATAATTAAGATATATGAAAATAACATGGGAATAGTATGCTAATTTCAGAGTAAGATACTTCTTTGACTTGAGTGAGCCTATTGATTTTACACACACACACACACACACACACACACACACACACGTCTAGCCTATTCTCAGTTCAAGGTTCTTCCTTTCACTTATCTTCCAGACAGATTTGCATTCTATTTCTGCTTGTAACCTAATCCAAATAGAGCTTTTGGATGAACTCCTCATATGAGTGAGAGACAGCTTGGTCATTTTCTGGAGTTTTAATGGAGCTTGTCTTTAGGAATTGCCTTTAGGACCTGTGGCAGGGACATTATTTCTATATAGTAAATGGAGAATATGACCTCTTATCCCACTGGGTAGTTTTGGGTCAGCCCTATTTGTTCTGATAATAGCCTGAAAAGGATCTGTGTCACTGCTAGAGGAGTAAAATAACTTTTCTCTTTAATTCCGTAAGTCTCAAGAATATGCCAAAAAAAAAAAAAAAAAAAGGAACAGGAATGAGTAAGGGAGAAGTAAGTAAGAAACAGAGATGTGAGAAAGATGGATGGGACTATTAGATTACGGCGGAAATGAGGGATGTGAGTCAGAGGCAGCAGATTTTGAGTTAGTGATAAAAGTCCTTGAGCCAGTCTAGAAGGTCCACTAAAAGGCAGTGGTGGCCAAGGTCCAAAGAAAAGGGAGTGTGGGCTCCAGAGAGGAGGATGCAGCTCACAATGTATGCCCTGCCAGTGCAAGTGCTTATTAAGTGTCCCTTATATATTCTACTAAACAAGAACTGAAGACATAAAGACAAAGGTGAAATGGTCCCTGCCCCCATTCAGGTATGATAGACATGGTATATGTAGAGTGGTATATTCAATGCACTTTCAAAATAGACACAAATTAACTTTGAATTGAAAAGTGTAGCTAGAGGAACTGGAAAATGCCTCCTATAGTTGGTCACACTTCATTCGAATCATGACGGAAAGCACAGAATCCAGAAAGTGGCAATGACCCAGGAGAGCATTTGAGGCATGAATAATTTCCAAAGCAAAGGCACAGAGATGGAAGAGAGAGCATCATGTTTGAAGAACAGCTACAAGGCTAGTATGGGATTAAACATAGTATAGTGGAAAGACCACCAAAAAAAGGACAGTAGATTTGAATATATTCTTGTGTGCCACCAACTAACTTACTGTGTGACATTAAGCTAGTAATGTTAGCTTTCTAAGCTTCAGTTTCTTCACTTTTAAAATAAGAGAATTAGGATTTCTTCTAGCTTTATGACTATTTTTTAAAATTAAATTTTACTATAAAGTGGTATACTACATAGAGGAGAACTTCTTAAATTTTTTTACCCTCTCAACCTCTTTTCACCAAAGAAATTTTTTTGTGATTCTGGGTATGTAGAAATAAAAAATAGCTATACAGATCAAACATTTGCTGATAATAATTCATAATTTCATGACATTCATTCAGTAATGCAATCCTATATGGAGTCATGACTCACAATTTAAAAAAGCTTCTGTTTAAAGTTATGAAGACCTAAATTCAAACACTAGTTGTGTGACCCTAGTGAAGTTGATTATCTTTAGTTTCCTCATCTATAAAAAGGGGGTCTTGGACTCTAACATTTAATAGGTTTGTATCTATAATGCTATTCTAGAATGCAGCAAGCACTGAATAAATGTTTCTTGAACCTGGTTCAACTCCTTTATTTTAAAAATAACTCAATGAAGACCTATAGAAATTAGACAAATTGCATCCCAGTGGCAGATGAAGGATTAAAAGTTTCATTCTCTAATTCTTAATTGGGTATTCTTCACCAAGACATTAAATGGCTGTCTCTTACTTTTAAGTTAGCTTAGCAAAGCTCAGCTATATGAGCCTTTACTTTTCTGGTACCTTGTATTTTCAATTTGTTTTATGTATATACTTTTTTTATCTTCACAACTGAATTGTAGGAGCCCTGAGAGTAGGGTTTTATATTTTCTGCTTCTTTTCTGTACCACACATTGCCTAGCATGGTGCTAGGAAAAGAGTTTCAGTTTAATAAATGCCTTTTGAATTGAATTAGATTGGAATGAAGCATGGAAAAAGTTGTTAGATCCTGGAATCAATGGATGCCAAAGAGACTGAGATCAGATGTGCTTGACTCAAACCAGAGGAGTAGGTGGACAAGAAGAGAGGTGATGTAGACGAGAACAGTTAGGAAAATTACTTTGAAGACTGGGAACAGTCTAAATATGCTAGGAAGTGAAACCATGAATGAAAGGCATCATGTAGGAGAAAACACATTGCAATAAAAATTAATTTTTTCAGGAGTCTTTTGGATTAATTAGAATGAGAAAAGACTAGAGGTTGATAAAAGGTTTTTACACTTTTTTATATTCTTTTTAATATTCTTCCAAGTACTTAAATAAAGACATGCACCAACTAATGTTGTTAAACAGTTCCACAAAGTATTACAGGTGAAATAACATGACATTTTCATTGGAACAGTGTTTTAAATGCTTGATCCAAAGGATGATATCATGTAGGGCTTTGTGACATTATGGCAGGATTAGGTCATGACATATTAATGTTCAGAAATAGAGGATAGAGGACCAACTTTGGATTCAGTAAGATCCTGTCTATGACACATCCTTTCTATCATGAGCAAGTCACTTTTAACCTGTTGGTGCCTCTGGCAAACCCCCAGGTCAATAAAACAGAAGAGTGACTGATCTCCTTTGGAAGAAGAAACTTCCACAGATTCCAACACCCAGAGGTTCATTACCCAACTCACTTCTCTCTCTCCAAAAAAGATGCTATTACAAACCAATGCCTATGGGAGATACATTCCAAAGGCTATATTTTTGTAGCTATGCCTCATAATATATGCTTTATTAACATCAGCCAAATGATGATTGTGTTAGAAGCCATAGTACTATACCCAGATATAAGAAATGTTTATTATTTTAAATGATAACCATCTTATATGCCAAACTTCTGATTCTATTTTTGCTCCATTCTCATTGTTAGTCCTTTTTTCCTCTTGAAATGATTTTATAGTAATTTTTATATATTTTAGGTTTATCTATCTTATCTACTACATACAGAAGAATGAAAACTTCCTAAAAGGCAGGAATAGTTTAATTTTTTTATCTTTATATCTCTGGTACCTAATAGTGCCTGGAACATGATAGGGATGAAATAAATGTTTGTGATATTGAATTGAAAACAACTAAATAGAAAGTTCCTTCACAAAAACATTTCCCCTGTTTTTTTAATGGCATTTTGTAAACTTTGTGATGTTGTAAGGAAAAGTTAAATTGGTTCCCACAACAGCCATATTGAGTTTTAAAATTTATTATTTAGTTATTTTAACATTATTTTCTTTTTAAATGCTAGTTCCAAATTCTCACCCTTCATCCCACTTCCTCCCTCACCCACTCAGAAAATAAGCAACATATTAATTATACATATGAAAGCCTGCAATATGTTTTCCCATATTAGTCATGTGACAAAAAGTGAGAGAACTGTACTTTAATTTGCATTCTGATTTGCATTCCAATTTCTCTGGAAGTAGAGAGCATTTTTTCAAAATGAGTCCTTTGAAATTGTCTTGGATCACTGTATTAATCAGAATAGGCAAGTCTTAAATAGTTTATCATGAAATACAATGTTGCTGTTATCATGCACAATGATCTGGTTCTTTTCATTTCACTTTGAATCAATTCATATAGGTCTGGCCATGTTTTTCTGATCTCCCACCTTCCCCATAATTTCTTATAACTCAATAGTATTCCATCCATGGTCATAACCCACAAATTGTTTAGCCATTCTCTCATTGATGGACATCGCCTCAATTTCCAATTCTTTGCTACCATTAAAAGAGCTTCTATAAACATTTTGGTGCATATAAGTCTTTTTTCCTTTTTCTTTGATCTCTTTAGGATATAGACATCATAGCAGTGGTGTTGCTTTGACATGATCAAAGGATCCATGATTTTATATTTACTTGGATACAGTTCCAACAAAATGGTTGCACTAGTTCAGTACTGCAAAATAGCTCATTTTTGTATTTATTTTCCCTCATTCCTTCTAGTGTTAGTCATTTCTAATAGGAATGAGGTGGTACCCTGGAATTGTTTTAGTTTGCATTTCTCTAATCAGTAGTGATTTAGAGCATTTTTTCACATGCCTATAGATAGTCTTTATTTCTTGGTCTGAAAACTGCCTGTTCATATCATTTAACCATTTAACAGGTAGGGAATGGCTCTTATTTGTATAAATTTGACCTAATTATATATTTGAGAAATTAGGCTGTTATCAAAGAAACTGGCTATTAAAAAGTACACAAAGTTGAGGAGAACATGAGAATGCCTTTTCATTTTTAAAAATGTTTAGAAACACATACAACTTTGATAAGTTTTCTGGGTGCTCTGAGATGCCCAAGACTACTTCATGTAAATCAGGTACAATGTATATCTAGGAACACTTCAAAAGCTACATAATCAGAAGCCAATGAAACCTAATGAGGCCAATTGACACCATTATAAAGGAGAGGGGTTTCATTTAAAGTGTTTCCCCTACTGTAAGGTATTCACATGGAGACAACATGGTATGGCTTCATTCATTATCATCTTCATCCTCCTCGTCTGCTTTTTCTACCTTTTCCTGCCTTTTTGCTCCATTGAATTTTCCTTTTGACTTATAATCTGTTATATCCTTCTTGCATTTCTTTTTCAATTTGGCTGCTTTATTAGAAGGTGTGTTAGGATCCTTCTTTTTGATACCTTTTACTGGTCTATAGTCTTTTACTTCTTTATCATATTATTGTATCATATCAAAATTTCCCATCTCATCAATAACTTCAGAGCACTTTTTAGAAAACTGCAAAATTAAGTGGAACTTCTGAATTCTTCTTCTTCTACTCTATGTGGCAACTTTCCTCAAAGTAGGCATAAGCAGACATCTTGCCCTTTGGTTTTTTGGAGTCACCCTTAGCCATTGTGAACTCTGTATCGTTCGCTAATCTGAGCAGCCTTCTGTAATCTCTTTGTGGCTGATTGTCTGAGCCCCTCCGTCTCTGGGTTTAGAGCTCCTGGAGCTGTTGCTGTAGCTGCTGTTACTTGCCACCACATGTGTGCCCTTCTGATAGGTCTCCACCCCTTGCTTTCCTGCAGATTCTCTAATCTTGGGGTGGACAAATGTCTCACTTTGATCTTTTGTTGACTGTAAATTTGATTAGAGATATTATTTTAAAATTGTTTGGAGGGGAATATCGAGAGTTCAACTGAATTGCTGCCTCTAATCTGCCATCTTGGTTCATCCCCTTATAACAGTATAATTAAAATACAAGTAAAATAACAACTGATTTGTCTGGCCTTTAATCAGCTACTATTCTTTATAAAATCTCTTTTACTCTCCCTCATTTTGATGGTCACATATTCACAACAGTGATTCTAAAATTCTTTAACACTTGTGTTTCTACTGAATCATGAAAAACCCAACCCTCTCAATTCTGCCTTTTAGACGTGCTTAGAAATGTTTTCTCCATTTCCCAGAAGACAAACCTTCATATATTTGAAAATAATTGTCATGTGTTCCTTAACTTTTCAAGCTAAACATGCCCCATTTCTTCAACTGTTCTTTTATGAGATGTTTCCCACACTCCTCTGTTTGGATACAGTTCAGTTTGTCAGTGCTTTTCAAGTGTGGCACCCAAAATGAGTATGGTACTTCAGATGTGCTGAACTTAACAGGAATGTCTGATGTGTGAACTATTCTCTGTTTAGTCAAAAAAAAAGTATTTAGAAGAAAAGAACAAAATGGGTAGTCCAGGAGAGCAATATATCTCTTTTTGAAAATAAGTACATTGCATCTTGTTACATATTTAAGGAGAAAAACCGAGAAAAATGAGTGAAGAAATTCTTCCAGCAAACTCTACTTAAAACAGTCAGGCTGTTTTATCTCTCTCCTGAACACATCCTTCAGAAAAATATAGTATGGAAGGTGAGATCTCTTTCTTTTATTCCTTGATGTCTATCACGTTCAAACATTAATCTTGAAGCAAATGAAAAGCCCAAGAGACAGAGTTTCTGGATAATTAATAATTAGGTTAGTGATAATTAATAAATTGATGGTCAGTGGTCTCTTTCAGTAAGTAAAGATAAAACCATGGAAATCACTAAATGCTTAAATACATTTGGAAAAGGAAGTACCCTTGGTAGGTGAAAATCAACCTTAACTGGTGAACAAGTAATGAGGGAGGATATTAATGAGGAGGTAAAGCTAAAAATATTCAATTTCTAGAATGTGGCTTGATCATGAGACTCAGCTGCCTCCAACAATCTGGACACAGGAATCCAGCTCTACACAGATTTTGCTAATTGGTTTTTCTCTTCATAAGCTGGGTTACCCTAAACTCCAATAAAAAGATAAAATGACATGGGCTTATTTCTTAAGGGCAAGAATTCACCTAAATTAGATTCTGTTTGCCATCTAAACAGAAGTAAGGTCTTCTAGTTGGGTGGAATGCCACCCAAGATTACAAAGTATATATTCAAAGGATTTGAGCAATCTCATCTATCAGCAGTGTCCTTCAGGGACTGACTGCTCCACAGAAGTTGGTCTCTGAATGAGGAAATAAAGGGGAAAAAACACTTTAAAATTAGTATTTTAACTAATTGGTTATTAACATAATAGAAAAATAATTAGTTCTCTTAATCTAACCTGTCAGATTATTTCAAGATGTAAGTACTCTTTTGTCTCAAGTTTTTATGGGTCATGTTTATATTAAAAAAGTAATCCAGAAGAGTAAGGAATTATAAGGCAAATTACAGTATTCTTTCAACTACTCAACTGCAATATTCCTGTTTTTCCAGAGAATCTTAAATAAATTTATTATAAAATTTATAATAAATTGTAATAAATAAAATAAATTTATTATAGTTTTCCTAATCTTGTAACATTAATATGTAAATATCACATTTAAGGTCATTCACAGAATAGGTCTATAATTAAGGTAGTCTCACTAGAGCCTATTATATCTAAATTTTCAAGCCTAAATAGATCCATTTCATCTGAAAAACAGATATTTCATAAAAGTGTAATAATCTCAATTATAACAATAATATTCTGACTTACAAAGCTGTTTTTTTTTTAACAGCAAATTCAGCTAACATTTTCTTAGGCGCCAACTCTGTGCAATGTCTTCTGCGAGGTTTTAGGGAAATGAAAAAAAAAAAAAAAGATAGCTCCTTCTTCCAAGAAGCTTCAGATCTTGGAGGGAACCATTTATACCAAGAAATATTTGTATATCCTATTCACTGTTTATATTTGGTATTATCAATTGTTAACTAATAATTATTTGTGTATTGTATTAACAAGAACAAGATAGGTACTTTTTTTAAGGTATGTTCGTTTCAAAGCAAGTGAAGTTTTTTCTGATTGGCAGAGTAGGGAATGCTTCTGAATAGAAAAGGACATTTAAATTTGAACTTTGATCATGAATAAGATTTGAACAGGCAGACAGTTTAGGATGATATTACAGGACTAAGAATGGCAACAAGGCAAGTTAACACTATACCACTAGGTAGGAGACAGTATTATAAAGTTTGAACCCAAATATTCCTTGACAGAATTTTTTTTTGTTTTCTTTTTATCTTTCATGAAAATTTCTTTCCAATTGCCATGTAGAAAGAAAATCATATTCTATAACTATGGAGGAGGTAATTTTTTTAAAAGAAAGAAAATGAAGATAGTATGATTTGAACCTTGCTTAGTATTTCCATTTTTAAATGTAGGTATGTATTGAGTCCACCTCTTTAATGTCTGATTTCAATAACATTAATAAGTCTTCAAGTTATTTATGTAAAAATCACTCACATTTTAACATAATTTCAGTGTCATATATGTATACCAACCTCTTACATGTGAGTCCCCCAGAAAAACAATTCCAGTTCAATGTCTTCATCTGTTCAAAAAAGAAAAAAAAACAATTTATAGCTCATGAACTTCCATTTGATATGTTCACTGAGATTTGAACCTAAATACTTTAACTCCAAATCTATTTTTCTTTCTTCTATCCTTGTGTGCGTTCTATAATGAAAATCTTTAATCTACAAATATTTAGAGTTAGAGAGAGTCAGTTAGGCACAGTAGAGTGGATAATGGAAGTCAGAGAACTAGATTCAAATCCAAGTTCAGTCCTATGTGAACTTCACCAAGACCCTTATGCCTAAATTTCCTCTTCTGTAAAAGGAGGAAATTAGACTAGTTACCAAGATCATGTCCAGCTGTCAGTTTCAATCCTATAATCCCATATATATCTTTTGTTTTTCGATGTGGAAAGCATCTTACTCTTGGACACACAAGTCTTCTGCAGTAGAATCAGGACTAGAACCTCTGTTTCTGGCTGGCAAATTTAGCTGCAGCTGTCTAAAATCCTCCCTCTAGAGCTGATTCTCAATGCCGCAGCTGTTTCTAACACCTGTTGCTTAGAACTGGAGCCTTGTTTCTTATGGTCACCATCATTACACTCCTCCACTCCCTGAAAAGAAGTTTAGGCTTCTTCTATACTTACTGCAGATACCCTGATTCCATATTTATAACTTAGATTAAAACTAAATTATAGGGAGAAAATTAAAATAAGAATCACAGAAAAGCAAATGTCAAGATTCCCATAAAGCTCACTTTGATTCACTGTCTTTAATTAGTGCATTGATTTGCCTTTTGTTCATGTATACATCTGTGGTTTAAACTACTGATCGTTGTCTTTTTAATTGATGTCTATGCTGTTGTAGTTCGGTTTCATTACTTAGAATTAATTCCCCCATCAGCTCAACAGATGAAATAATGAACCGATCAACTGGCATTTTCACTCATCTGAATTTAAACCACAAAAAGACAAACTCTGCTGTTTGGAGTTTGGGTAGTTGTTGTCCAGCTTCTTAGATCTGTAGTCTTGTCCCTGAATACCAGACTATTTGGTCTGCTTTCTCCCTGCTTCCAGCAAGATATGATACTAGTCAGCTTCTTGTTTGGATCCCTATTTTTTCTTGCCACCAACCATATCCTAATGAGACAGCTACCTGCTCTCAGACTTAAATTTGAATCCTAATTTTGCAATTTACTACCTTTGTGATGCTGGGCAAATTATTTCTGCTTTCTGGGAATCAGTTTATGTATGTATGTATTTATTGCATATACAAACCTGCATATATGCACACATATGTTTTGTTTCTACATGTGTGTATATTCATATGTGTATTTATGCGTATGTAAAATATATATGTGTGTATACATGCACATAAAAAAGGAATGGGACAATCTCCAAGTTCTCTCTCATTTGTAAGAGTTTGGATTCTGCCTGCTTATCTAAACCTTCACTGCTTGCCTATCACTATCCCTTACCCCGATGCTTGACTCATCTGCCAGATACCCATCTGGTATCCATCACAAACCTCCATCTTTTACTTCCTACCTAAATCTCTTGATAAGCCAGCTGTCTCAGTTTCATCCCCCATCCCAACATTACTCTCCTCAAATTACTTTCCCCCTTGCAGTTTCTCTTGCTAGTCTATGGCCCTAGACATCAACAGTTTGATTCACCCTATTGCTGCCCAAGTCCCAGCATCAACAAAGACCTTGTGAGAAGAAGGAATGATGTGAATAAACCTAAGATAGGAATGTCTTCAGCATATCCAGGAGACAGTGTGTACAGCAGTTTTGTTAAATGAGAAGGCTAATGTAAGGAAGTAGCTGAGATAAAGCTGGAAAGATAGATTAGGGCCAGATGGTAGCAGTCTTGGAATTCTAGGCTAAAAAATAAGTTCTATCCTGGACTAGTGGAGCCAATAATGGGTTTTAATCAGATTGGTCTCATCGGCAAATTGATGACAATACCAAGATTAATCTGGTAGCACTGAGCAGATGGAGGGGGGAGAGATGATCTGGGGGTCTACAAGGCCATAGAATTAGATGCGGAAAAACAAATTAAGAGAGCAACATAATAATCCATGTGTGAGGCAGCAAGGACTTAGGTCTGGGGAGCAGGCTAGAAATAGAAAGGAAGATGTTTTCTTGTTTTAAGGGATATTGATTACTGTAAACAAGCTAACAGTAATTCAGGCATCCCTCAAACTAGCAATGAGTTATGCTCTAAAAGTTCATTTGTAAGTCATATCTTTGGAATTTGAAACATAGCTTCCCATAGTATAAATGTAATAAATAGAGATTATGTTCCTGGGCCAACCTACAAACACTTATTGACAAATGATATGTTGTAAAAGTAATACTAGTAGGATCATCAATCTATACTTAAAAGCCACTTCAGAATCTGTTTAGTCTGTCTCTCCCATTTTATAGATGAGGAAACTGAAGAAGGAGGAACTTTAGTGACTTACCTAAGTTCACAAAGGCATTAAGTAGTGGAGCCATAATTTGAATCTAGGCTCTCTACCCCTTTCATTCTTTTTTTCAGCATAGTATTATCACAATATGGGCAACTAAGTGGTGCAGAGGATGAGAGTTTGGAATCAAGAAGACTCATCTTCCTGAATTTGAATCTGTATATAGAAACTCACTTAACCCTGTTTGCCTCAGTTTCCTTATCTGTAAAATGATCTGGAGAAGGAATGGCAAATCACTCCAGTAGTTGTGCCAAGAAAATCCCAAATGGGGTTACAAAGAATTGGACATGACTGAAATGACTCAATAACAACAATTATCACAATACAGGGGTCCTCAAACTACAGCCTGCGAGTCAGATGCGGCAGCTGAGGACGATTATCCCCCCCACCCAGGGTTATGAAGTTTCTTTATTTAAAGGCCCACAAAACAAAGTTTTTGTTTTTACTGTAATTCGGCCCTGCAACAGTCTGAGGGACAGTGAACTGGCCCCCTATTTAAAAAGTTTGAGGACCCCTGCAATAGAATATACAATTTGCTTTCTAGTATGGAAAGATATATAGATATAGATATGTGTATACATATGTGTATACACACACACACATGCCCAACAGCATTACCACAGATCCTGGCATATTGTAGTGTGCTCTGACCTTCCATCATAAGATTATGATCATCAGAAGCTTCCCTCTTCAGGGATACCTGGGAGGACCAGCCTAGACAGGTATGAATGGAAATAGTGATAAAGGACATTGAATAGTTAGGAAATGGTTTCAAACCTGCAACTTAAAATCTAGAACTGAAGTAGACAGGTACAGTCTGCTGACTAGCTAGGTCAAAATACAAGGGAAGCTGAAGACTAGTGGAATAATGGGAAGGGAAGAGTACAGAAAACAAGAGTTAAGCTTCTAGAACAGACCATTCAATATTATAGTGTTTGAAGTGTCTGATTTGTGGTACACATGTAAAAAAATCTGGGAATTAGCATTTTGTAGGCTGATTGACCAGCTACTTTTTGTAGGTTAGACATGCATGCTGCAGCACCATTACCCATCCAAGGGAGCCCTCTGATGTGAGACTTATTAAATTTCTACTTTAGAACGACAGAGCATGCAGCTGAAAAGCCAATTTACAGTTCTCATCCTCCATCCCATAGTACTCTAAAATTAATTTTTAAATTTAAACATTGTGAATTTCTTCTCCTTTTGCCTTATTGGAACAAAATAAAATTAACATTTTATGTTATTATTATTTATTATTATTTTTACTAATTAGTATTTTATTTTATTAATTATATTTATTATCTATTTTATTGTTTATTATTCATTAGTATTATGTATATATTTGTGTATATATGTTTTTATATATTTGTATACATATATTTTCACATACATAGTTTATATGTTTATATTTGCATATATGTATATATACACATGTGTATATATAAATATGTGTATATTGTATAATTAATAATTAATATTATGTTGTTAAATAATACATATTATATGTATAAAATAAATATCTCATAACAAATATACATTGTCAAGCAAAACACATTCTTACATTGGCCATGTCCAAAAAAAGTGTATCTTATCTAAATCTGCATTATTAATCCCTCATATCTCTTTTAGGAAGTGGGTAAGTCATAGCACTCCCAATCAGCCAGAGAATAAAAGTTCATCTAACTTTTTCTTAGAATGAAGGATGGCATAGACTTTGAACTCCACCTATCCTCCAATGAACATTGGTGGGAACCTGGAGGCCAAATTGCTAAAACTAGGGAATGATTCCAGTTTATGCAGAAATGCTCATTCAGAAACAGGATAGATTGAGAGAAACAAGAAGCTGTCACTAGGACACTAGAAGACTCTCCATATGGGGATTGAGAAAAGCCCAAAGACCTGGCCAAATAGTTTCTTTAGATAGCTAGATAGAGAATGAAGGTAGAATTTAGGTAAGCAGACAACTTAATAAAGTCACTGGACCCTATTTCAGAAAAAAATATTTATAAATGCACAAAATAAACATACAGAATTACATAGAAAGCCAATTAAATTAATATGTAGTTACACTGCCTTAGCAGCAGCAACTTGGACAGTTACATACCAACCAATGTCATTTGCCACTGGGAAAACAAAGTCCAGGTGGTGACAGATGAACAGAACCTGCAGGGAACACATAATAAGAAAAAAATGTTTCTCAATAGAAGAGTGAATAAATTTAGCAGAGAGCAACTGTCCCATCATTCTGCTGACATGAGATATAGCTAAAGACTCCTATTTGAGGAATAACTAGTATACTCTGCCCCTTGGTTTGTTGGATGCTTAGTGATGGACATGTGGATTTTTAATTCAGAAGACAATGAACATAGTGGACCATAGTTTCAAATATATGAAAGGGGTAATCCCAAGACATTTTAATGGCACAAAAAGATCTGACACAAGAAAAAAGTGATTAAAGATATCAGATTAAAGATAGCATCCTGGACCAGGATGATAGAATTACAATAAGGTCCTTTGGGATGGAAGACCATGGTTTCTGTAGTCTAAAAAGGAGGAGATCTGTCAGTTTCCTAGGTGTGTCTATGGTCTAGATACATTCTTCACAGGTGGGGCAGATACTAGAAAATGCATTAGCAGACCACCAACCCACAAATGTCCTAAATGACCAACTGTAGAATGTTGAAAGGTACATTGATCTTAGTTGCTTTCCCATCTAAGTAGCACAATTGGAGTACAACTCCCTACTTTTCTGATCTAAGTGGGTAACTAAGGGATGCCTCTTGTGTGAAATCTCATGTAAGATTGTTTCATCATTAGGGATATATTTTGTGTCCAGGCAACTTAATTATCTAAGTGGATCTGGGTTCCACTGCATCATTACTGGATAATTTCTTAATGAAGTCAAGGTAAGGCTGATATATATTAGTGGATCATCTTAATGTACTTAAGGTGAGACTAAATGACCATGAAATTTTCGGCATGGTGGAGAGTGAATAGAGATTGCCTTTCCCCAAAGACTGGGTTGGTTCTGGCCTCCAGGGAAGCATTCAGTATTGAAGTCAAATTGACAAAAGGGCCAACTACATCTGGCACTAATTTAATTTATGGGCTAAAGGCAGAAGCTCTGTTTGGGTGGTCATTGTGTGTGATGATTAGATGCTGTGGCTCCTCCAGGTAGCAATTTCATGCTTCAAAAGCCACCTTGACTGCCAATAGTTCCTTTTTCCAAAAAGCAAAATTGTCCTCTGCCCCAGATATGTTGCTGTAGTAGTTAGGCCAAGAGGCATAATGGGTCAGTTTTGAGGTCCTTCTGTAAGTACCTATTTGTATTTCAAAAGAGTTGTTATTGTTGTTCATTCATTTTATGTCTAACTCTTCATGATCCCATTTGGGGTTTTCTTGGCAAAGCTACTAGAATGCTTTGTCATTTCCTTCTCCAGCTCATTTTACAGTTGAATAAACTGAAGCAAACAGGGAGAAGTGACTTGCTCAGGATGATACAGCTAGAATGTGTGAGAGGCTAAATTGAAGCCCAGGAACTGTGTCCACTCTGCCATGTAGCTGCTCCCCAAAAGATAGTTTTCTTCACTAATGGGTCAGAATATGCCAGGAAGAGAATAATGAAGAAACTCATATTTAGTTCCAGGAACTAGTTCTTGGGGATCTTGAGTATGTCTGTGAGAAAGGAAGCTCATTATAAATCTGAAAATCCAGAAATCCTCCTGGGATTATACCACATCCACTTTCTAGAGATCTATTTTGACTTTCTGTTGACCTATCTACAGTGCTAAAAAGTTCCCTTCCATTCAAACTGAAAAGTTTCTTATTTTATATTGAGGTTGTGGTGCTCACAAAGATGGAGCAGGATGTATGGACTCATTAGATTATGGTGCTTAAGGTCTAGGAGATTTAGATAAAGACAGCTGGGTGGGAAAGAGTGTTGGGACCCAAGGTTAGAGAGACCCTTTCAAATCCATCCTCAGACACTTTTTAGCTGTGTGACTCTAGATTTACCTCTTTATGACTCCATTTCCTAATACATAAAATGGGATTAAGAACAGCACCTACTTTCCAGGATTATTGTGATGATAAAAATGAAATAATATTTATAAAGCACTTTGAAAACTCCAATGTATAAATGCTAGTAATTATTTTGTTCAATTAGATTGCCATATCTTGATCCAGAAGACTCTAAAACAAAACTGGTAAATGTTACAACGTGACTGTGGTGGTTAAGAGTTTAATGGGCACAACCATATCTTAATACTACCTGAACTAGGTTTGAAAACGTGTTTTTATTTATTTTTATAATAGCTTTTTATTTTTCCAAATCCTTGCAAAGATAGTTTTCAACATTCACTTTTGCAAAATCTTGTGTTTCAATTTTTTCTTCTCTCTCGCCTCCCTTACAGAGCAAGCAATCCAATATAGGTTAAACATGTGCAATTCTTTTAAATATATTTTTATATTCA
This sequence comes from Sarcophilus harrisii, assembly GCF_902635505.1. NCBI lineage: Eukaryota > Metazoa > Chordata > Mammalia > Dasyuromorphia > Dasyuridae > Sarcophilus > Sarcophilus harrisii. Next base: position 380,170,656 of record NC_045426.1, on the reverse strand, counting down.
TCAGGCTGCTCAAGAAAAATCAGATCAAAAACTGAAAAAACGCAAAAAAAGAAAAAAAAACAAATAAATAAACAACAACAACAAAAGGTGAAGATACTATGCTTTGATCCACATTCAGTTTTCATGGTTCTCTCTCTACATGTAGATGGATCTTTTCATCACAAGTCTATTGGAATTGCTTTGAATCACCTCATTGTTGAAAAGAGCCAAGTCCATCACAGTTGATCATCACATAATCTTACTGTTACTGTGTACAGTGTTTTCTTGATTCTGTTCACTTCACTTAGTATCAGTTTATATAAGTTTTTCCAGGCTTCCCTGAAATTTTTCTGAAATCAGCCTACTCATCATTTCTTATAGAACAATAATATTCCATTACCTTTATATCATAATCAGAAATTCCCCAATTGATGGGCATCCATTCAATTTCCAGTTCATTGCCACTACAAAAAGAACTGCTACAAACATTTTTGCACTTATTGTTCCTTTTCCCTTTTTTTATTATCTCTTTAAGATAACAGACCCAGTAAGCAGTGAGACTGCTGGATCAAATGGTATGCATAGTTTTGTAGCCCTTTGGGCATGATAGTTCAAGGAAAAATTAATGGAGTTTCATGAGAATGTTACATGGAAGGGGAACAATAGCAATAAAGCTTGAAAGGCAGTTATCTGAAATCTAGAAGAGGACAAACAACCAGAAACAGCTTTTGGCACATAAGTAAATGAAAGAAGTTGACTTTCTTTTGATCTGAAAACAGCTTTTAAAAAAATATAAGGAAGGAAAATATCCCTGTATATCTTGGGAGTTTTGATATTTAGCTTAAATATTATATTTCCTTGTATTAAGGTTGTGTTTTTACAAAGAGACAATATTGTTGGAAAAATAAGATATGAAATACTCATGGTTTCATCTGAATGAGCTTGAGTATGGAGCCACCCATCTACAAAAGATCTTTGAAACCTAAAATTGATAATGTTGCACATTACTGCCCTAATGGCAAGAGCAGTTCTGAAAACGTGAATAAATCCCTTTGGGAACTGAATCTGCAAGGCTAAATTTGGAAAGTGACAACTTTGTCAGTAGTATATTAGCTTTTTTTTTTTTTAAAGGTATTTTACTTAAAGTTAAATATATCCTCTAGGTTTTATATTCAGACAATTATGAACCAGGGAATATTGTGCAAAAAGCATTTTGCTTGTTCCAAAGCATGACACCTGAGAGCATCAGTACTTCATTGCCCTTCTCTCATTACTGTATTTGAATGCAATATAACATTCATAATAATATTTGACATGTTTTTCACATTTCCACTTGAATGTCTTGCCATTACTTCAGATTCATGTCCAAGAGTAAACTCATCTTCTTTCCTTCTTAGCCAGCTCCCCCTTCCCAAATTCCCCATTTTTTTCCCATGGCACCACTAAAGAGAAACAAGCATTCCACACAAGGTCCTTTCCAAGCATCTTTGTGGAATAAGGCTTTTCGAAGGCACAGGAAGTCATGCACCCAGAGAGAAGAGATGAGAAATTCTTCTCTTTCAAATTATGTTTGTGACCATGACCTTAGCAAGTTCAAAGACAATTGCCAGTTAGACTCTTATGTTTCTGTAACAATTGAACAACAACCAAGAATATTTCCAGAAAGATTTCCAATATTGTCATCTCTTCTTACTGGATATCTAATTATATGTTTTCAGGGGATATGGAAAAAACTTTATGTTAGTGTTTAAGTTGTTTCATTCTTTTTAACAGTTGAAGCATACAGAATCACAGAATTTCAGAGCTGCCAAGAATCACAGGATCATAGATTTAAGTCTGGAAGGGAATTCAGGTCATATAGTCCAACCCAGAAATGAACTAAAATCCATTCTACAGTTTTCCCAACAAGACACTCAACCTCCTTTTGAAAAACCTCCATTAGGAGGAAGCCCTTTACTCATTCTGATTTTGATAATTTTAATTAAGAAGTTTTTCCTAAGGGTAAGTCCAAATCTACCCCTTTGTAGATTCTAACCACTACCTTATTTGATCAGGCAGAACAAATCTAATTCCTTCATACATTTATAGATCATACTTCTCCTAAGTCTGCTCTGGTTCAAGCTAAAGAGCCTCAGTTCTTTCAAACAAATGTCATTTGATGTGGTCTCTAGCCAATTCACAATTCTTATCATCTTATCATGGATACAACAGACTTATCAGATTTATACTTCGTTGTAAAATTCAGGGCTTCTTTTATGATTCAGAAAATGACTTGCTGTACAGGTCTATATGTGAGGATCAGTTGATATTAGTGATGTGAAAACAATTTGAAATTATAATTTCCATATGAATATAAGGTATTACCAAATTCTAATGTGCTTTAGCTGCTCAATGGATTGTTTTGGGCATAAGAATGAGATTTAGTCACAGAACATGAGGTTATTTTCCAGAACAGTTATATTCTACCTATGTGACCTTAAGTCATTTCACTTTAGTCCTCAGTTTTTGTTCTATAAAAAAAGAATTTTGAACTAGCTGCTCTCCAAAGACCCTTTTAACTTCAAAATCGATGATCTTTTATAGCAAGAAGGTTCAGCTATGTTTACCCAATACTTGTCAGAAGCTACTAATTTATAGTTCAAGGCTATATGCATGGAGACAGAATGAAAGACAGAGAGGATGTTGTAGATGGGAAAATGAAAAATAACTCATTTACTGTGGAATTTACATTACTGGTCCAATGAGTTTTGATTTTAGAGTATAAACCTGTTAGACAACAATTATAATACATTATATCATTCTTCAATTTCATCCTTATTTTCATGAATTTTACAATCCAGAATTAGGACCCCAAGAGGCCATTTAATTTTGAGAATAGTAATTACTCGTATTGTGTGACACTTTAATATCTCTAAAATGCTTCTCTGAAACTATTTTAACTAGGTAGAATACAAGTTTTGTCAGTTAATCAATCAACAAATATTTTTAAATTTTATTTTAATTTTTAATAATGCCTTGAATACCCTTACAAAGGCTAAATATGTGCAATTCTTCCAGATATATTTCCACATTTATCATGTTGCAGAAGAAAATCAGATTAAAAAGGAAAAAAATGAAAAAGAAAAAAAAAGTAAACAACAACAAAAAGTGATCCATATTCAGTCCCCATAGTCCTCTTTTTAGATACAGATGACTCTCTCTATCTCAAGTCTATTGGGATTGGCCTGAATCACCTCAATGTTGAAAAGAGACAGATCCTTCACAGCTGATCATCACGTAAGCTCAACAGGCATTTTTTAAGTACTAAGTTCCAGGCATTGTGCTAAGAGGTGAAGATAGAAATACAAGGAAAAGAATAATTCTTGCCTTCAAAAAACTTGTATTCTAATGGTGGGAAGGGCAAGAGTACTCACACAATTTTGTGGTGAAATGAGGAAAATGAAGGGTGACTTTCCTGGAATTTTTCTCAGAATGGAGATTCTTGGAAGAATACACCAGTGGGAGAAGAGAACTATGTAAGGGAAGTAACTGAGTGATGGTGAAAAAGTCCAGGGAATGAAAGTTGACTGTCTTAGACCCTTCCTAAAAATGGAGATTATGGAGAAACTTTGCAGCTGAGCAAACAGGCTTAAAATGTTAAATTATTTCTCCAAAGTCATATAATTAATAAGTGGAAGAACCAAGATTCAGTTCAGCATTTTTTCTATGACACTTCATTACTATCCCAGACACCTCACTCTTCTCCAGAAGATTTTGTATTTTTTAAGTTGCCTCAGTTCTACTGATTTTTTCCGTTAAATGTGGTTAATTTCTCTTGAATGTGGAAGTAAAATTATTTGTTTCCAGTGTTTGGGTTATTACTTTGAAATAGGCCTGGGGCACTTATGTTAAGATTGTTTGTTTCTTAAGTCTGAACCCTGACTAACACTCTAAATACACAAATTGTTAAGTCATCTTGGAATTGAAATTGACTTGGAACCTTAGGGACACTTTTCTAAATGAAAAATTAGCCCTGAAAGACTTGGACAAGCCACAGGCTCTTGTGGGTATTATGACAAGTAGAAAAGAGGTCCAGAGTGTAGGACTACTTTTGGAAACAGAGAATATACCTGAAGGGTTCTGGCCAACCCAAAGTGCACATTTGCTCAGCAAGCAAACAGATGATAAATAAATGTCATGGAGTATTTAAAATACCAACCTTCAGAATCCCAGAGTTCTTGAGCCCCGATGAGCTGATTAAAAAAGAAATCTAAAGGTTTCTTAGAAAACTTTATAAGAGTGAAAGCAAAATCAGCTGAATCAGTTCTTTTATCTTAAGAAACTAATGATGAAGTAGAAGGAGGGATGGCACAATGGGGAGAATCTGCTGGTTTACTTAAGTGCTCTACTTAAATTAGAGTCTGTGATCAAATACAGTCTTGGTGATTGATATACACCAGAGTAAATAGGGTTTCTGCCATTGGGAATTGCAATGCTTTTCTCTCCCCTTAAAATCGTTGATTATGCCAGTTTTTTCTACATCTAGGTTGAATGTTCTGTATTGCCACTCTATATAGTTCTGGCCAGTCACTTGCAATGTGTCAGTCAAGTAGTATAGTCAGATAATCTAACAGCTAGATTTGAATTGAGAAGACTTGATTTCAAATCCAGTCTCAGATACTAGTTGTATCAATGAAAGTGGTCAATGACTTCTGCCTTCCTCAGTTCCTCATCTAACAGTGGAGATAATAAATAGCATCCCAGAGTTGTCAATACAACAAAAGTCATAACATTTATAAAAATGCTTTTCAAACTCTTAAAACACCACAGAAGTGATAACTAGTATTTTTAGATAGATGGGTGGCACAATGGAGTCAAGAAGTCCTGAGTTCCAATCCAGCCTCAGATACTTACTAGCTATAAGACCACGGGCAAATCACTTAACCCTGTTTGCTTCAATTTCCCCCAACTATAAACAAACAAATAATTCCAGCATGTTTGCCAAGAAAACTCCAAAGATACAGACATGGTTGAAACAACTGAACAACAACAAAAGCATTATTATTTTTGTAGTTCTATAACATTTAAACCTGTACAGAAGTCACCACCACACAGAAGTCCTCCTACAGTGAAGGAGCAGAATTTAGATGGAGAAGATGCTCACCCTCTCAGACTATCTTTGCTAGTTACCTGTGAAAATCATATATGCCCCTTCCTCAGGATGCTTACATTCTGGGTTTCTCTTGCTCCTTTCCCCAGCCACATGTTTGTTGTGACACAGTTATAGCTCAGTTTCCTGTGTCCCTGGCTCTCATTTTTCATTTATTTTTAGGCAACTTAGAAGATACTTTGATTTCAGTGTTCTTGACCAGTAGTATCACCATAGAAATCCTGCAGGCTGCATATTGACTTAGCTTTAAAAATAATAATAATATTTATTTTTATTAATTTTGTTAGGTATTTCTCTACATTTTAATCTGATTCAGGCAGCATTTGTTTTAAGAGTTGTTTGTTTGACATCTTTGGTCTAGATTATCTCCCCTTGCCCCCCAACAAATGATGTTTAGTCTCTCTTTTTAATGATCCATCTTTGTCTGACACTCTATATAAGTGTGATCCCTGAATGGCTTGGTGTACAAAGTTTATATCACGCCCAAGCCACTAGTCCAGCCAGTGAGTTTGGAATAGTAATGAGTGGAAGTATATAAAGTGCCGTCTATGCCGGTCCCCATTGGGATTTGCCCCTGTCCATCTCCACCATGGCTTCCATTACTATGTCACAAATATTGCTCTTCAGATTTTTTTTCCTTTTGCCCTCCAAGGCCTAAGAAGAGTAGAAGGAAGAAGAGTAGAAGGAAAAGAGTAGATTCTCTGTATATTTTTCCCTTCTTTTTCCAGGGCAGAGGGAAGAGAGCCCTGGATATAAGCCTATGGAATATTAAGTAATACATAGTAACAGTAAGCTGGCCACATGATACCAGAAAGTTTAACAATATTTGAATGTATCCAAATGGTTGTTTTTAACTACTCCTCAGGAGATTTAACATATGAAAACAATCCAGATGATTATAAAAACCAGTTAAGGATATTAAAAATGACTTGGAAGTCCTATATCATATTTGCAAAGTAAATCTAAAAATCAGTCAACCTTTATTAAGAAAGATACAGATTGGAAAAAAGACAGTTAGATTTGGCACTGAATATATCAGTAACTTTGGAGAGCCTGGTTTTAGTTGAATGATGAGATCAGAAGTCAGACTACAAAAAATTAAGAAGAAAATGACAGAAAAGGAAGTGGAGGCATGCATTATAGATGACTTTCTCAAGATTTTAGCTGCAAAGGTAGTAGAAAGCTAAGACAATAGAATAATATTGCCAGTTAATAATATATTGATTAAATAATATTATAGCTTAGGGATTTGAGCAATGTAGGACCAAGATGATTTTGTAAGTTCTTCAAAGGATGTATTTGAGACAAGGAAATCAGTAGGGAAACACTTGAATAAATTCAGATATGAATTGATATGAGTTTGGGCAGTAGCTGTGAAAAGAAATGAAGAGCTGCCATCTAGGGGAGGAGGTGGGGGGGGTAAGAGGTGAAAAATTGGAACAAGAGGTTTGGCAATTGTTAATGCTGTAAAGTTACACATGCATATATCCTGTAAATAAAAGGCTATTAAAAATAAATAAATAAATAAAATTAAAAAAAAAAAAAAAGAAAAGAAATGAAGAGGAAGTGCGCATAAGTAACATGGCAGAGAAAAATGAGTTGCTGAATATTGGGAGCAAAGAAGGAAGGAATAAAAAATCTAGATTTAAGTCACGAGCCTGTGGAAATGGGAGTCTGTACCTGTCTTTGTAGCTGATGAAGAAGTCATGAAAGGCTGTCTAATTTAAGGAGAAATGATTAGACTGCAACACTTCTGGGATCTATCATATTTTTCCCCTTAAGCATGAGGTGTAGGGGAAAGAAAAGGGAGGATAGTCTTAACCTGTGATTTAGTTGATATGGGGCTGTCCTGTGAGGAAATTCTTTACTCAGATGCAGAGCTTAAGGAGGTCTGCACCTTATAGTTTTAGTTGTCTGGAAGAACTGAGAGGAATATTAATAATGATAATAGATAATGTTTACAGGGTGCCCACTATTGCCAGGCACTGTGCTAAGTGCTTTCACAACAATCTTGGGAGGTAGATGCTATTATTATCCCCATTTTAAAGATGAGGAAATGAGACACATAGAAGTTAAGTTACCACCCAGATTGGTAAGCATTTCAGGCTGGATTTGAAATCAGGTCTTCCTGACTCAGACCCAGAGCTCTCTCCATTACACTACCAAACTATCTTCTAGTGAATTTAATAATAAAAGACTAGCTATTTATAGAAAGTTGTGATCTCATAGGTATGACTTCATAGTTTGAGCCTTTCCACCTCACTCCCACCCTCCCAGATCCCACACTGCCATGAACAATTATTTCCATAAGAGAGGAACGTACCCAGTCTGCTGGTAGCCCCCCAATCGTCACTGTCCTATCTGATTCTTTTTTCCTGGCTTACATAATTTTCAGATCATACATTCAAACATCATTGCTAGCATGCTACAACCTGTTTACTTTGACTGTAACTCCTTTCCAATGCTGTTTGGGTTAATTATTATTTTGATTCTTTAAAGTTCATAGAGTTTCATAGTATTAGAGATGGACCTTTATGACATCAAGCAGCTTGGGATAATTAAAAGCACAGTGCACTTTCCTAAATGAAATCCAGCTTATTCCTCCTATTTCTCATTTCTGGGCCCAGTTCACTGCCCATTTGCAACAGGTCTCCATGATATATATTGATGGCTGGATTCAGTGGACAGCTAATCCAGTTTCATGTCATAATCTGGGCACTAGTATTAGTAATAATTACCAGCTCAGTCATCTTGTCATCTTCATGTAGCTTATTCATGCCTTTGCAATGCTATCCCGTCTGCCTGGAACAACCTATCCACTCTTCTCTGCCAATCTCTATGCCTCATCTCTTTAAAAATCCAAATCACAACTTACCTACTTAAGAAATCACTTGACACCTGACTCTTCTTGGATAGTTCACTCTTGCAGGAGACACCCATATTTTCTGGATGGTAAAATAGATATTGACTTGACCTTTATAATCTTTAAATTGTTGTAAATCCACATCGTTCACTTTTCATTTTTTTCCTCTGTATTTTCTATTCCAAATAAATGTAAGGAAATAATGAGTAGACTATTTGGCTCAATTTTCCTTTTGATGGATGTATTGTTAATATGAGAAAAAGAGATGTGGGTGATAAATTCCATCTGCCTCCCATGTGGTTTGTAACTGACTCATAAAGTGGAAATCTCATTAGGCAGATGCAAAATATTTCTTCATTGGAATCTGTTCCTTTCCATCCATCCTGTGAATTCAATTCAACAAACATTTATTTAGGGCCTACTGTGTGCTAGGATCTTAATAATTTTCCCTTCTCCTGAATAACTAATAAATCAGTTTTATATTCTTTGAAAGTTTATTTTTTTTTGGACATTCTAAGTAACCCATTTATTCTACACCCTATATTTCTTTTTTTTTTTTTATTTAATAGCCTTTTATTTACAGGATATATACATGGGTAACTTTACAGCATTAACAATTGCCAAACCTCTTGTTCCAATTTTTCACCTCTTACCCCCCCACCCCCTCCCCTAAATGTCAGGATGACCAGTAGATGTTAAATATATTAAAATATAACTTAGATACACAATAAGTATACATGACCAAAACATTATTTTGCTGTACAAAAAGAATCAGACTCTGAATTATTGTACAATTAGCTTGTGAAGGAAATCAAAAATGCAGGTGCATAAATATAGGGATTGGGAATTCAATGTAATGGTTTTTAGTCATCTCCCAGAGTTCTTTTTCTGGGTATAGCTAGTTCAGTTCATTACTGCTCCATTAGAAATGATTTGTACACCCTATATTTCTTATTGCTAATTTTGTGATCCTATTGGACCTCCTCTCATATGATCTTTGATCCTTAGTTGTTAACAGTTTTTCAAAAATATGTTCCTTGGCAAAATGATTAGCAGGAATACAAAATCACATGATAGTTCTGAAGATTTTCCTGTCCTTCCCCCAAAATTTTTTAAAAGTTGCCATCCTCAGACTATTGCCTTTACTTGTTTTCCAGTAGCCAGACTAGAATTGTGATGAGTCAGCTTCACTCAATATCTTATCCAGGCCACCATGTAACAAATACCAGGAATCTGAAAGATGGTTGACTAAAGCCAGGGCTGTTGTCTGTATCCATTAATAGTTTATTTTTCTTCTACACGAACTGGGCCATATGGGGATCAAAACTTAAGACTAATCCTCCCCAGCTGTTAGTGTTCTCTCCCTCCTCAGATATTCTTAGGATATTTTGTTTGATCCCTTCTTTGCCTTTCTCACTTCCTATCTCGCATTATACTTTTCCATGTACATACTTTATCTGCACAATTGACTATAAGCTCCTTGAGCACGGGAATAGGTTTTTCCCCCCTTAAGATATCACACATAGGTGCTTCTTATTATTAAAAACAAATAATTAAAATTAAATATCATTACTAATAATAATTACCAGCATTTGATTATCACTTTAAGTTCACAAAGCATTTGATAGATATCATCTCATTTGACCCTTATTTAACTATTATTATCCCAATTTTTACAAATAGTTTGTCGTGGTTTTAGTAAGACAGATATTAAGTGACTTTCCCAGTGTTACATAGCCAATACGTTTGAAAAGTTGCAATTCTTCCTAACTTCAGATCTAACAGTCTAGACACTGAGCCACCTTGTTGTTATCAGTCATATATGATCCTTTGTGATCCCATTTTGGGTTTTCTTGCCAAAGATACTAAAGTGGTTTGCCCTTCTCCAGTTTATTTTTACAGATGAGGAAACTGAGTTAAGTGACTTGCCCAGGTTGACATGGATTGTAAATATTTAAGGCTATATTTGAACTCAGATCTTTTTGACTCCAGATTCTATCTACTGAGTCACCCCGCTGCTCACTGGACCACCTAATGCTCTTAGCATTTTTAGCATCATAGTCTAACTAATAGAACTATGAAACCCAGATAGTTCCAAATTTATTATAGGTCTGGTCATAAAAATAAAATATTCTTTATATTTTCTTATATTAGTCTTAAAATTAGACTATTAAGACCCAAATTAACTCAGAAATTACTTTATCACCATTGTTATTAGAATTACTTTGTGCCACTAAAAAACTTTCACTTGATAGAAGCTTAATTTCTAAGCCCCCAAACCAGATTTTCCTAGGTTTTCCACTCTTAATGACCATAAGTGTCTTCACTCTGCATTTGGGGGAACTCCTCTCCTTTCACAGTCCCCACCATCTGCAAAGGCAACTTTTTTGATGGTACCCAACACTTTGCAAAGTACTTGCAATATGATATGTTGATACTCTCAATTCTGATGTCTGTAAAATACTAGCCATTGACATGTGTGACTAATCTGTGGAATTTGATAAATGCTAATATCTTCCCTGTAATGGATGAGTGATATATCTCAGCTGTTGTCACAGCCAGCTGACTTCTCTTTATTTCTGAATAAATGGATCTTGAACATGTTTTAAAGAATTTTGGGGACATATTTCTCTTTCACATATTGTTATAATTTTAATAATTCTCATCTAGCAGTTCAATAAGAATATACTTCTGAAGATACTTCTGGAATAATTCAGTTCAATAAAATTCTGCAAATATTTACTAAGCATCCAATAGGTGATACAGTGAGTAGAGCACCAGACTGGAAAGCAGAAACCTCTTGAGTTCAAGTCCAACCTTATTTACATACTAGATCTGGGGCAAGTCATCTATCCCCTATTTGTTTCAATTTCTCCTCTGTAAAATGAGAACACCCTGGAGAAGAAAGTGGCAAACCATATCAGTATCTTTGCCAAGAAAAACTCTGTGGATATAAGTCTACATGATTAGACACAACTGAACAACAATAACAATTTGGTTAGGCCCCGAGAAGGAGGCAAAATTCTGAAAAGATGCAGTTGCTATCCTAACATGATTATAATCAACAAAGAGATAAGACACATGCATAGGTAATTATAATTATAATATGCAATTGTGAGTGAAAAGCATTTTAGAGATATACATCTATGGGAGGTAAGAAGAGTTATGGCTAGGTTAGAGCAAGGGTGGGGAATATCCAACCCACAAAATCATTTGCTAAGGCAATTGCAAGTGATGGAGAGCTCCATCCTAGGTATAACAACCTCCCACTGCTTGACTTCTATAAGTTGATAATTTTGTATGGCCCATGAATGATATTACAAATATCCAAATGGCTCTTGGCAGAAAAAAAAAAGGTTCCCTGGATTAGAGGTTCAAGGAAGGCTTCCTGAACAAGATGGCAGTTAAGGTGCTAATTAGAAGAATGGCTAGGAATTCAGCAGATGAAGAGCATAGAAAAACAATTCATTCAGGGAGTAGAGAAGAGTCTAGTTTGACTTGATCAGAGAATATGTAAAGAAATAGAACAGCTGCAGTTTGTAATAAACCCTGAATGTCAGGCAAAGAAAATTGAGCTTTATCAGATGTGCAAAAGATAGCCAATTAGATTTTTGGAAAAAAGGGTTACATGACTGTGGAAGAATATTAAAGGTGTATTAAAGATGAGAAGTTAGAAAGACTTTTAGGAAGCTATTTTGATAGGCCATTTAGGTTATAATGAAAATCTGTTGCAGGGTAGTGTCAATGAGAAGAGAGAATGTGGAGATGATTGTTTTGGGGTAGCTAGAATACTTGTGAGTTGATAACTGATTGAATATGAGTATTGAGGGAAAATTAATAATTAAAGCACCTCAAGTTTTTAAATGTGAGAAACTAGGTGAGTGATGATGTTATTAGCAAGAAATACTGAAGTCAGAGAATTGGTTTGGGGGGAAAGATAATAAACTTGGCTTTTGAATTTGAGATCCCATTAGGATATCTGGGTGGAGACATTTTAAAGTCAGCTAAAGAAGCAAGTCAGAACTGGAGATATAGGTTTGGAAGTCACTTGTCTAGAGGTGATGTTGTGGGGTCAAGTCTTTGACCACCAATATTGTCCAGGGCATTTTCTTGGCAGAGATATTGGAGTGGTTTGGCACTTCTCCAGTCATTAAGGCAAACAGGGTTAAGTGATTTGCCCAAAGTCACACAGATAGTAAGTGACTGAGGCAGGATTTGAACTCAGATATTCCTAACTTCAGAAATAGCATTCTATCGACTAAGTCACCTAGCTGCTTAGAGGTGATAGTGGAAGCCAAAGGAGTGAATAAGATCACCAAATGAGTACATAGAGAGAAGAGAGCCAAGAACATAACCTAGCAAAATTTTCTACTCTGTTACATCATTAATTTAAGTTTTGTCTCCTTTTTTTTTTTTTTTTTTTACAGAAACTATCTCCTAGCCATATCTCTTTTTCTCTCTACTTGTACCAGTGATTTTTAAAAACTCATGTAATACCTTACATTTCCCCCCATTAAATGACATTTTATTATAACATCATAGATATAAGGCTGAAAGGGATATAAAAGTTCATGTAAATCCCCTATTTTCCAGATGAGGAAACTGAGACCCAAATTATATAAATCAAGGTTTGGAAAACTATGTCCAAGGAGTCAACCCCAGCCCTTAGCCCATTTTTATATGCCCTACAAACTAAAAATGGTTTTTATACTTTTAAATGGTTTGTCATCCCCTGCTTTAATTGACTTAGACTAAGTCACCAGTAATGAATAGCAATCAGAATTCAAATTCAGCTTCTCTTGATTTAACAGCCAACTCTTTTTTCTCTCCCATTGTATCTTCCCTTAAAATTAATCCTTCGTCAGCCTGCAGAGTTTTTTGAATCCTGATTCTATCTGACAGTGATCCTCGTTATTTCCCCCAACTTCCTGTTATCCATAAATTTGCAGTTCTTATTTAGCAAGATATAGATAGGAGGAGGAAAATAGGTGGCTTGGTAGATAAGAATGCTGAACCAGGAGTTAAGAAGACCTGAATTTAAATCTGACCTCAGACACTTACTAGCTGTATGACTTGGGCGAGTCACTTAACCCAGTTTGTCTCCTTTTTCTCATCTGTAAAATGATCTGGAGAAGAAAATGGCAAATACTCTAATGTCTTTGCCATGTAAACCCCATGTCTATGGGACCACAACAACAAGAAGAAGAAAATACATATTTGAGAAACTTTAAAGATCTATCTAGGAAAGTGCCTTCAATGACTGCTAGTGAGATATAGTGCTTCTTTGCAGAGAAGGCATTAACACACATCATTGTAGAGATTACTTATCCATGTCAGTGACTAGCATCTTGCCCAGAAGTCAGTGTAGCTTTAATGTCCACTGTGAAAAGCAAACAGCCTTCTCCCTTTTATCTCTACTTTCTTCAAAGCTCAACTCAAGCATCACTTCCTACATAAAGCCTTTCCTGATCCTCCTTTGCCAGAACTTCTCCTCCTCCCATAATCTTCTATATAGTTTATATATGACCTTATATGTAGTTTATATTTGTGTGCAACTCTCTTCCAATAGAATATAAAGTTTTGGGGACAAAAGTTTCATTTTTATCTTCATATTCCCAGGGTCCAGGCTAGTGTCTGGAACATTGTAGGTCCTTATACACGGTTGTTGATCATTTGATTGATTTGAACAACGTCAGGAAAAATGATGGAAACAGTCTTGTGACTTGAACTTAAGTGTACAAGCTGGATTAATTTGGATCTTTTAAATTAAGTTGGCACGTGGAGATCCCTTGAAAGACTGGAGAAGTTGACAAATATAATCTGCTTATGTCGTGAGGGCATGAGGACGAGAGTGACAGATGCAGGATTATGAATGGCATCAAATAAAGCAGCAACATTCTTTAGCTTTTGTTATTTTGTGGTGACTTTTCAGCAGCCTTCTCTATTGCCTTCAAAGCTTTCCTTTAAAAATATAAATTAAGTCAATGTTGTTTGCTGTTTCTTGATGTAATATTGTTGTTGATCCAGATGAAAATAGTTCATGTTCAAGCTGTTCTGATCATAAAAGCAAAGCTCTCAAGACAAAGAGGGTAACTCTTCCTCAGGCTGAAAGTCACATACTTGTTGTGACCCACAAAGAGCATATTTATTATAGGGGAATTGGTTTGCCAAGGCTGGGCTGTGATCTGATTTTTTAAAAATAGGCTTTAGTTCTTGATGGGACTTTATAATCATCCTTCATTATTCAGGTAAGGAAACTGAGGAACAGAGAGAGAGGAAATAGCTTGCTTAAGCATCAAGTAAACATTAAGTAGCAGAGCCTTGATTGACCCCAAGTTCTCTGAGTATGAATGGATCTTTCTACTGTATCCGAATGCATCTAGGTACAGCTGCTTTTCCAGAACTGCCTGAAAGATGCATGTACTGTATCTTTGGAGCTGAGAGTAAAAACTGTTTTCACTGCCTTTCTAGCAACCTCATATAAAGATGGCGTAAATGTTCTGTTTCTGAGAGCCAGCACCACTTTTGTATGGTTTTGAGAGGGGAAGCCTGTGTAAAAGGATCATTTAATACCAGCATGTATATTTTGTCATTTGTCCTGTATCTGTGAGTTGTGGATACTTCTATCACGTGGCTAATTTTATGTGAGTTTCTGCCTATATATGGTGGTATATAAGGATATAGCATGATGAAACTCTAAATATGACTGGGCTCTCAAGATGTAGTATCAATGAAAATGCTATATTCACCATGTTGTCAGATGATGTATGTAAGAGCAGAGGTTTTTATTTCCAACCCATTAATATAATTATAGAAGGCTCAGATACTTGAATCAGTAGACTACTGGGTGTTAAGGAATTTTCCTCCAAAAATGTGAACAATTCCTTAATCAATTGGAAAAATAGAATACTTTGTGCGTTGGATGAAGACGGATGATGACACAGGAAATATTTGATTGGCTGAAAGAATCATACATACCTGTGGGCTCATGTATAAAAAGAGCACTCAGTCCAAAGGTGACCAGCTCAAGATCTAAAGATTCTAGTTCTAGGGTTGGAGCCAAGTCAGGGAGATAGAATTGATCTTGGAGGAAGAGAGTGTTTCCTTCTCCCATTCCCCCTTTCTCCACTGACCACATCATTTAAAAAAGTGAATAAAAAGCAGATGATGAATCCTGCTAGGATCAGAAAGCCCCAAAAAGGAGAATACTCTTGTGGTATCAGTGACATGCCGAGGACAAAGGACTTTCAAACAATGGTTAACTGCAAAAGGAGACACAGCATCAAGGAGTGTGACCCCTGGGGCAGCTAGCGTAGTAGAAAGAGTGCCAGTCCTGAAGTCAGGAGGACCTGAGTTCAAATCCAGTTTCACACACTTAATACTTCCTAGCTGTGTGACCTTGGACAAGTTACTTAACCCCAATTGTCTCAGAAAATAAGGAGTGTGACCCCTTGTATCAGAGAAATGCACTTGCTCAGAACTAAAAGCTTTGAGCTACTTTTTGCCACATATAGCATACTCTATCATACCCTTCAGTTTGAGTTCATTCTCCTGTGCACCTCTATGTATTTTAAAGAGAGTATTCCCCAGGATTTTTTTTTTGGTGGGGGGGAATATTTGTTCTGATCTTCCTAGATCTTTGTTAAAAGCTAATTAATCCAGCTGACTAATTGCTGATAGAAAATGTGTCACAGAAAATGTATTATTTAAGGTGCTCCTAAATAATATTACTAGAAATCCAGCTTGTGAGGATTACCCAGAGAATACAGAGAAAGAGAAAAGATAATTGCTGCTCCTCTGAAAACCCAACAAGCCAGTGCCAATAAGATTTGAATATGAAGAAATACAGATGTAGGTACAGGATAACACATTAGTATTAGATTCTGTGGAAACAGCAACAAGGACAAAACAGTCGCTTCCTTTTGAAGCTTGCATTTTGGGGAAGGGAAGGATGAAAAATGTGAACATAAATACATATAAAATAATTTCAAAAGGGAGAGAGAGTTAATAGCTGGGTGTTTGGAAATGAGAAGATGATCAGATAATGTCTTGGGTAAGTTCTGGTACCTAAATTGTTCTATGGAGGAAAGTAGGGATTCTTTGAGGCAAAGATGAGAAGGAAGTATTCCAGAGGAGGGTAAACGACTTGTGCAAAGGAATAGCAATGAGAGGTGGGATGCTTTGCTCAAAAGACAGATCACAATCCAATTTGAATGGAATGGAGGGTATATGAAGGGCAGAAATGTGAAAATAGGGTAGAAGGTAGATGAGATTCTTCAAGGGAAAGTTAAGGAACATAAGGACTGAAAAAAGATACTCCCCTTCCTTTTTTCAATGGAGTAAAAGACCAAGACTATAATCACATTAACTTGTTTCTTTAGGGATTACCTATATATACTCTAGTTTCTGCTCCATCACTATAGGAGGGAAGGTAATTTTGCATCTACTTAAAACAGAAATCTTCCCCTTTCTACCTGGACTCTCAAGCTATCCCCTGCTCCCTGAGATGATATATAAAATCTTAGAAAAATGGCAACTATTATACATTGAACATTTCTCAGTTGGTTCACTTAGCAACTCTTCTTAAGAATCTTTTCCAGCCTTGGAGACCATAATGCTCAGTCTTATCTTATAAGAACATCTAGTTTTACACTCAAATTTGATACCAGAATTTCTGTAAAATAACACTCAGACAGAAAAATGAACAAGATTTTAAAATAAATTTTAAGTGGTTTCATTGCACAGTTACAAACAAAAACTCCCAAAAAGAAAGTTCTGAAACCTTTCCCGGAAAGGGATTCCCCCTTTAAAAACAAGACTTAGTTAAATGCTCATTTGAACATGTGTTTGGGGTTAACCAGATCAGGCAATAGGAAGGAGGCCAAGCAGCAGAGGATGTAGGAGGCAGATTTCCAAGCATGCTCACTGCTGCTCTTGCTTCCCTTCATGGTCCCAAATGGCTGGAAACATAGAAGTGGGGCTGAACTACATCCCCTGAGGACTCTGAGATTTAATACAGTTTGGTCTGACTTTAAGCATTACATGCATTCCTGCAAAGTGAATACCAGAGAAGCTGAGAGATGGAAAGGGATCTTGGAAATAATCTAATCCAATCTTTTTTTTTTTTTAACAAATGAGGAAATTGAGACCCAAAGACATTAAACAATATATTCAAAGTCACACAGTTTTTATCTGTAGGACCCAGACTATGGGAAGTAGAATGAGGATGGTGGGGGGAGGTCTATATTACAGAGCCAGCATTCATTTCCATGTATTATGTTTTTACCAGTTTATAGCCCAGGTTATGTAATTCCTCATCTCTGCCCCTGCAGATAGTGTTAGTCAAATGAACAGTCCAGTCATATGGATTCTGTACACAAGAGAAAAAAAAATCAGTATGTTAAAATAAACCACACACATCTAATTCTTATTTTTCTGGAAGTTCTTACTGGTTCTTTGAGGCTTGAATGTTAAAGAAGCCACATTGGTTTTTATCATTGTTCCAAATATTCAGCATAACCAGATAGCTGGAAGGTCCACCTGGAAATGTGATTTTGCAAGAATGTACCAATTCAAAGTCATTCACTTCAGGGCAAAGTAGGCACAATATCTTGAAAAGAAAGTTCTGAAGACTTTTCCAGACTTCTTTAGAATTTATGTAAATTTTTAGGCAAAGATCTTTAAGAGGTGGATATATAATTAAAAGTCAGAAGGCTGGCAATCTACTTCTAGCACTGTTTTTTGGTTGGTTGGTTTGTTTTTGCTGACTTTGTGACCGTAGGTGAATCACAACACAACATATCCTAAATGGAGTTCTCTTCTCCCAAAGCTGCTCTTCTTTCAAACTTTCAGATTTCTCTCGAGGGCATTACCATTTTCAGGTTTGTGTAAATGTTGACTCCTCATTCTAACTCACTCCACATATTCAATCTCTTGTCAGATATTGCCATTTTCCCCTGCACTTCATCTCTCACATTCTACTCACACGGCTACCATTATCATTCAGATCTTCATCGTCTCTCAAGTGAAGTATCTCTGCCTCAAGTATCTCTCCACTCCAATCTATCTACTACATAATTGCCAAAATGATTTTCCTAATGATTTCCATTCCTTTACTTAATAAACTCTAATGGTTACTTGTTATCTCTAGGATAAAATACAAGTGCTTCTTTGGAACATGAAAAGCACTTCAAGCTTCTCCTGATACTTGTAGCAGTTAATGCTGTCCCAAGTTATGTGGTATTTTTGGGTTGAGTAAGGTTCTATCTAATATACATCTGTGTGTGTGTGTGTGTGTGTGTGTGTGTGTGTGTGTGTGTGTTGTTCCCCTGTACTAAATCTAAGCTCCTTGAAAGCAGGGACTGCTTCCTTTTGTCTTTGGATTCCCCATTGCCTAGCACGGTGTTTAGAATATACCTGATGTTTAATGGATTATTGTTGATTGATTCATTGATTGGTTCATATCTCCAGGGCCTCAAATTCCTTTTTTTCTGTAATGGAGGAGGTTGATTTAAATTATTTCTAAGGACTCCTACCTCTCAAAGACAGTGTTTCTTCTAAAAATTCTATGAGATTCCAATTATTTTAAGGCAGTCCTTTTGTACCTTTGAAAATGGGTAATAATCTTATTGCAGCAGCAATAGATAATGATTTTAGTAGCATATGAGCAAACCAAAATTACCCATTAAAAGTGTGCGCTTGTGTTACTACTGGGATTATATCCCAAATTGATTATAAAGAAGGGAAAGGGACCTGTGTGTGCACGAATGTTTGTGGCAGCCCTTTTTGTAGTGGCTAGAAACTGGAAACTGAATGGATGTCCATCAGTTGGAGAATGGCTGAATAAATTGTGGTATATGAAAATTATGGAATATTACTGTTCTGTAAGAAATGACCAACAGGATGATTTCAGAAAGGCCTGGAGAGACTTACACGAACTGATGCTGAGTGAAATGAGCAGGACCAGGAGATCATTATATACTTCAACAACAATACTAGATGATGACCAGTTCTGATGGATCAGGCCATCCTCAGCAACGAGATCAACCAAATCATTTCTAATGGAGCAGTAATGAACTGAACTAGCTATACCCAGAAAAAGAACTCTGGGAGATGACTAAAAACCATTACATTGAATTCCCAATCCCTATATTTATGCACACCTGCATTTTTGATTTCTCACAAGCTAACTGTACAATAATTCAGAGTCTGATTCTTTTTGTACAGCAAAATAATGTTTTGGTCATGTATACTTATTGTGTATCTAAGTTATATTTTAATATATTTAACATCTACTGGTCATCCTGCCATTTAGGGGAGGGGGTGGGGGGGGGGTAAGAGGTGAAAAATTGGAACAAGAGGTTTGGCAAGTGTTAATGCTGTAAAGTTACCCATATATATATCCTGTAAATAAAAGGCTATTAAATTAAAAAAAAAAAAGTGTGTGCTTGACTAGACTAGCTGAAAACAGTGTCAGGACCAGATTTCGTGTCTTAAAAACTAGATTTATCGTTTTCTCAAAATATATCCATTGGATCAGGAAGTGAAAGAAACAAAATATTTTACTGGGAAGTGGTTGAGAAAAGCCAAACCCTGGGATGACAATTTGGGGGGAGGGGGAAATAATGGTCTTTAGGAATGAAGGATAAGGTCAAATCTATGGCATTATTTTTCAACCCTTAAATTTATATATAGATAGAGTCCTTTGTTTTAGTAAATTTAGGAACTAAATGTTTAGAAATAAGAATCTGTTTAAAATCAAAGTTATAGCTGTTGTGATGGGAAAAAGGGCCTGGGAGGCCCATATCATTCAACCCCCTTTTGTTATGGGGGAAGAAAGGTCTAGAAAGCTGAAGTGCTTTACCTATTTACTAGCAAAAACAAACAAACAAACAAACAAACCACAAAACAACAAC
Source organism: Sarcophilus harrisii (assembly GCF_902635505.1). Lineage (NCBI taxonomy): Eukaryota > Metazoa > Chordata > Mammalia > Dasyuromorphia > Dasyuridae > Sarcophilus > Sarcophilus harrisii. The sequence goes on along the minus strand of NC_045426.1, from coordinate 380,150,750 downwards.
AACAAAAAATAGGACTGAAACTCAGGATTCCTGACTCCTAGAACCAAATGGGAAAAATCACAGAATGGTTATAAGGATTAACTGCTTACCTCTCATTGCTGGCAGCAGATCCCCCCAACCTCAGAAAGTTTTGTATGTTAGCACCAGACCATCTACCAGAGAATATATGTCCATTTGCTATCTGGCATTTGGGCTGAGGCTGCCAACCTCCATCTTGTATCATAGGTTTGAACCAGAGGAGTTCACTTAATCTAACCATTTCATTTTACATATAAGGAAACGAGATCCAGAAATAATATGTGAAGATCCAAGAATTCAACCCAGGTTCTTTTAACTTCAAATCGAGAACTCTTCTCTGTCTCTCTCTTTACTTCCTGTATTTTAAGATTTCTTAGCAGGGGTTTCATCTTCTGTACCAGCTACATGTGTTGTCTTCACAATTCCACCTTTTTTTCCTTCTTTAATTTTCTTTGCAATTTATTTGTGTAACTCATCCTTCTTCCTCCTTGTCTCTTTCTATGTGCATGTTTCTTTTCTTGACTTTATATCAGAGAGGAGGAGGAGGAGGAGGAATTTGAAGAAGAAGAAGAAGAACAACCAATTACAGAACCCAATTCAGAAGATGAGAGAGAGGAAGATGCCTCCTGTCAGGTTAAAGACAGGTATCACAGATGTGTACACTCTCTAATTGGACTCAAAACTAAAAGTTTCGATACTAATTCACTTGACTAATTTGTCATTGGCTGCTTTTACATTAAACTGGCCTATGTTTCATTTATTAAGTGACAATAACTGGAAGGTTCTAGTTCAATACTCCCATTGTACAAATGAGGGAACTGGCTCAAGGAGTTTGGGTGTCTTACTCATGGTCACACAGACAATAGACACCAAAGATGGGATTTGAATCCAAATCTTCTGATTCTAAAGAAAATACTCTTATGAAAACATTCTATCAGTTTTCAGTTAGTTTTCTGCTCAAATTTGGTTTATAGAAATGATTAAATATTTTTATTATAAAACTACTGCATTTATTCACATATTTCATTTTTTAAAAAATTCAATTCAAAACATATTATTAGGCATCTACTGTATTAAAGGTGCTAGTGGGTAGTAGGAGGAAATCCAAAGGCAGATATACCCTCTCTTCCCCAAAGAAGCTTTTCTTCCATCAGGATGCAACTGAAATGTCAATTTTTTGCATGATACCTTTCCTAGACCTCTCAACTACTAGTACTCTCCCTCCCAAACTACCTTGCATTTATTTACCTATTACTTTGGAGAGATTTGGATTTCTTCCTTTTATATTTTGGGTATGTATAGTTTTAGGGAATTATATTTGCATGTATATATGCATAGTTTATACATATATTTATTTTTACTAACTTGTTAACTATATAATAGAGTTATGTGCACATATAACTATATGTCTACATATTTCATGTATTACAACAGTACTTGTTATATATACATATGTATGTATCTTTAGTAATTTAGCTAATCCCATTTTTCAAGTTAGATATTATATTATGGATGAGATTGTTAGAGATGCTCACTTTCACAGTATATTAAATACCTACACACATTTTTTAATTGTTGTTGGGAAAAGGGAGAGACTATTTTCCAACCATGAACATGTGACTTTTTCTCAGGTCCTGAAACATTTTTGACCCAATAAACTAATTCCTGCTGATCCCCTCCAGAACTTCCTGGGATAAAGACTACAAGGTTGATGATAAGAGAGATAAAGTACAAGTAGGGGATGATACCCATAATTTCATTAATATAGGGAACAGTTTATATGAATGTAGATTGGTACTTTTTCTACAAGTCTTAGAGAATTACCTGGGGCATGGATGATTTCAGTACCTTACCTAGCATCACACAGGCAATATGTGTCAGAGGCAAGACATGGATTCAGGTTTTTCCTGACTTCATAGCTGTCTTTCTGTTCACTACATCATAATCTCTCAAGAAAAGAAAGATATAAATACTCAGCTAAATACATAATAGAGCTACCCAGCCCCTAAAGGTATTAGTTCAGGAGAAGAAACAAATGTCTATGGGAACAAAGCTAGATAACTGAAAGGAATGGTAGTAGAAAAGAATAAAGAAATTTGTGTGGCCCTCTTATTGTAATTTGAGAACTAGGAAGAAAAATAAACATTTATTTCCAAAACACATATACATTTATACACACACTCTCCCATACCCATGAAGCTCTATAGACCCTGGAAATCACATCCTCAAACTCATACAGATTACAGATAGATAAAGCTGCAAAGGTGCCTCTTTACTTTGTTCTTAAGAAGTAAATGCTTACAAAGTTTTGAGTGAAAATTGCAGTGACTTGGAAAAAAAATTATTTATAACTATGACAGTCCTTTTGCTCATAAGCTTTTGCTTATATTTAGACAGGTGGAGATGGTAATATCCTCTGACTAAAACTTGTATGTATTTTAGTAAATTTTAGGGTAAGACATTAATTTATCATTTTCTAACCAATACTATACAATTAAAAACTCAATACCTTCCAAGTCTCTAAAGAATAATTAATTTAAAAAACAAATAATGTGATGTGGTAGAAAAAATGTTATTTTTGAAGTCAGAAGACCTGGATTTCAACCCACTTACTACTTGTTCAACCATTTATTTAATCCTCCTAAACCTTCCTTTCCTCGTCTTTAAAATGAAATGATTGAACTAGATGTCCTCCAAGGACTTCCAACTCTAAATCTGTGACTCCAAAATCCTTTGAATTCTGAAATACAATCTATAGAGAATAAAAACCAAAACATATATCTTAGCTGATAATCATGAGACCTCAGGCCATTTAGTCTGCCTAATCATACTAATGAGGAAACTGAAGCCCAGGAAAAATGCAGTGGCTTGCTTAAAATCATTCAAAATTCTAAATTTATGAGAAATGTAAAAGGAACATATCCCAGTGTACATATGGAATGCTTTCAGATGAAGCATTTGTTCTAATACCATGTTCATACAAATATAGTAGAATTGGGCATTCCTAAGAGTTGGTCATTTTGATTGACTTTGGGCTCAATGGATAGGATTAGCATAAGACAAAGTTATGAAAGTCAGGTTTTCAGTGTCCCCACTCTCTGTACCTTTTACCCTACTTGATGTCACCACTGTCTTTCTCTATTTGTTCTTTTCCCCTCTTTGCTTTTCTCCTCAGATCTACTTTCAGAAAATGATTTAATAGAGTGGTTTGCATATATGTCACTTGAAAGACTTACTATCTTTCCTCCCCTTGCCTTAATAAGGAATAAAGTCTATTTGACAAGGAATGAAACTCTAATTATATAATTTGAAAGAAATTTAGTTGACAAAATAGAAGGGGATTTGAGGGACTTTAAGCCTTCTAGTTGTCCTTCAAATTGCACCTTGTAGGTAACTGCTCCCAGTACTCATTAAACTGGGTTTGCTTGCTAATATCCTCCCTTGATCTGAACAACCCAGTGACTTAAGGACCTTATTGCTTTTAGAGATGTATAATCAAACTCGTTAGGGCATGAAGAGTAAATGGACAGTAAATGGACAAAACTGGACTCAACTGGTATTAACTTTAGAGACTGCTTTTATTTTTCTTTTTTCTCCCTTCTATTCTCAAATCTGGATTCCTTACCCCTTTTCTTTCCTCTCTACTATAACTCTTTCTTACAGTGAAATCAGCTCTCCTTCAGAGTTAAATCAAGTTGAGAATGATAACATTTCTAAGAATTCTGAAATTTCAACTTCCACAAGTGCAATGATTCAAGAAAAGTGGATTCCTTCAAGTGTTAAATCAAAGAACCCATCTTGCAACTCATCATTTGTGCCTGGTTCATCTCCTGGATCATCCCCCCATCATGTTTCTCATTCACCATCCTCATCTGCATCAGCTTTTTCTACTTCCTCATCAGCATCTACCAATCAGAAGGCATCTCCAGTGGTAGAAAAGTTGCCTTATGTACCACATACTCCTTTTCACCTTTTCTCTTATGATTTTGAGGACTCTCCTTTAACTGCAAAAGAAAAGGAAAGAGAAGTCCAGAAAGAAAACAGGTAGATTTTTCACATGTGCTCTGAGCATAAGCTTTATTAAGCACTCATCTGGGGAATATGGATGCATTCTTTGTAGTTGCTCATTTATTTGACTTCTGCAGTGTTTGTAGTTATTTTCATTAGATTAGATATCAATAACTACTGCAATATAAAAGTGTCTTTACATTCAGCTTTTCATCAGTTTTTCTAAATTATACAAAGATTCTTGCTTTAAGACTCAATAGAGAGTTTGAAGGAAGTATAGTTTACAGAAAGACTGGGTAAGTAGTATTCACTTTGATATAGTCCTTTTGTTAACACCCCAGTTAAAGACACTGCTGACAAAAAAAAAGATTACAAAAAGATATTCCAACAGAGTTAGACATTTTATAACCACTTTGGGGGCACATATAACAGAAATAATGTTATACAACTTTCTGAATGACATACTCTATATTTTCCTTCCTTCAACAGTGCATCAGACCCTGTACATTTGAACAAATACCCTGATTCTGATTCTGATCCCTACAATTTCCGGTCTTTTTCTTCTAATAGGTGGGTGTCTTTTCTTTTTTTCTTTCTTGTTTTTCTACTTTTCTTGTTTTTTCTTTTCCTTTGCTTCATGGAACTCAATTAAACACATTCCATGTGTTTTTTTCCCCCTCAAAATACTCAATTCGATTTATTTCAGCAAACATTTATTAAGTATCTATTCCATGCTAGGTACTGTACTAAGTTCTGAGGATATAAATAAAAAATAGAAAGACAACACAGAAAAGGAAAGCCTTGACAACTCTGTATCCAAATGTCCTGTGACTGTTATTAATGACCATTAAAAAGTCATCAGCTAATAGTGTTTCCCTTGATTCTTGTCCTTTTCATTTTTGCCACTGAAAGTTCTGACATGACCATATGCTATGGCTATTCTCACTATTAGAGAGGCACTATGGTATGGAGACCAGAGCACTAGCTCCACACTTAAAGGTCCTTACTTCCAATCCCACCTTTAATATTTACTATCTCTTTGAAAATCAATTATCATCTAATCTCTTGTAACTGAATTAAAAAAAAATCTTGAAGTATGCTATAGAATAAATGTGGAATATTATTTGTATGATTATATAGTTATAGCTTATTTTGTTTTATAGTAGACCCATAACATTGCTTATGTGCTATGAAATTTTTTCATTGTGCAAATATAAAGAATAAAACACCACAAAATATAAATATGTATATACTTACTTCTGTTACCTTGTAAAAAAAAAAAAAGAAAATCAATTATCATCAGCCAAATCAATTACCATTCTAGACCCCCGTTTCCTCATTTGTAAGAAGAAGGACTTAATTAGATGGATTCTTAGGTTCCTTCTAATTCTGGATCTACCTTCCTATAATTCAAAACCTTCAAGATAATGAGCATTATTGTAGGCAGGAGGTCAAAGCTTGTTTGGAAATCTATCCCCACCCAGTTTGTCTCTAGTATTAAGGCTTTTCCCTTTGGCAACTCCTCTGCTGTTGGTCAGTCATTTCAGATACATCCAACTCTTTGTGGCCCAATTTGGGATTTTCTTGTCAAAGATATCAAAGTGGTTTGCCATTTCTTTTACCAGTTTACTTTACAGATGAAAAACTGAGGTCAACAAGGTTAAGTGGTCTACATAGCACCCAGCTAGTAAATGTCTGAGGCAAGATTTAAACTCAGGAAGATGAGTGTTCCTGCCTCCAGATCCAGCACTGTATACTATGTTACCAAGCTCACTACTAAATTATGGTTAATAGCCATGTAATATGCAAAGCAGTGATAGCTCCTATAACAAAATCACTTGAAAGGTCCATCTGTCAAAGCAAAATTTCATGCTTTTTTTCTGATTTTTTTTTTCCTGGGGTCAATTTGATCCTGGACTCTTCACTTGTTTGGAGGCCAAACAATTCAATATCTTGAATATTCCAAGTCTACCAAGGATCAAAGATTAAGAATGAGATCAAATCCATATTGGATTTGATGAGGAAATATAGTCTATTAGGAGGTCTTTTTAATGTGGATTTTTTGAAAGGGTGATCAAGTCCACCTTGTTGCTATACCCTGAAAAGTCTTTGCCAGGGAAGGCCTCCTGTTAGTCCAGTGTGCAGCTAAATTCTACTACCTACTGCCAAACTTCTTATCCTTTTTTGTGTTATATATTTTTTGGCAGTTTGATAACACTCATGAACTCCTCAGAACAGTTGATTTTTAAAAAAATCATAATCGAAGGAAATGCTGAATTTCAGAAAATAAAGATATAATTTTTTTCCTAACTAAGGTCACCACTTTTTTGGAGTATGTAAACTCCAGGTTAAGAACCCCTGGCCTTTTGGAACCTACCCAAGGAAACATGAGAGCCCAGAAATCACACTTTGAACAGTGGCTGAATTATTGTACAGCCAAACAGCTGCTCTGATAGCTGTAGCAGGTGGCGACTGATTTGAGAACCTCCTGGCTGTGTCTTTTCAAATAGTGACCTCTGCAATGCTCAAGATTGAAGCCCCAGAGTAGGGGAACCTCAATCCAACTTGCATTCTGTGAGAAGTGACACTCTGGCCCAACAAAGTGAGCAGCTACAAAAGTATAAACTCATGCTTCCCATTTTATTCATATGTAGTAGTAGTAATAATAATATTCAATAATATTTATATAGCACCATGTGGCAGGCACTATGCAATTATTATTTTAATTTGGTTCTCACAAACCCATTTTTGGATAAGAAAATTGAGTCAAAGACTAAGTGATTCACAAAAATCACACAACTAATAAGAGTTGGAGGTCATATTTGAACTTGGGTCCTTTTGAGTCCAAGCTCTAGAGATCCACTGTGCTACATAAGCTGTATTTCAGGAACATGTGTGTTTCTGCTCATTTTCCTTTCCTGTTTTGAACATTGTTTTTCCTTATATTGTGATTCTATTCTGGATGACAAAGATAGTTCTTGGTGATCATCCCAGAAAAACCACTAGCCTTCAAAGCCCTTGAAATGCTTTGCCTCGGTTGCAAAGTCAGAACCTGTCTGGTGAGAGTGCCATCCCCTTTTCCTGTTATGACTTCCAGGGAATGTCCATGCATCTGAGGCTTCATCCCTTCCATGGATCTGAGATTCACATGAATCAGGAATGGCCTCGGGTGATCTGAATGAAAGGCATGAAAGTTCATTTTTGTCAGGAAAGGAAATTATCCCATTGCTCCTACTGGTATGATAGGATGACTAGGAATACTTTCACTTTGAACTAATCCAGATACATGGTTAACCATTGCAATGCAAGTTCCATCTCCTGCCCTTATTCTCCTTGGCCATTTTCTGTTCAAAATAAAACTTCTGGCAAGTGCTATCCAGAATCCATTAAAGAAACCCTGGCTAGCAATACAACAATTAGAATTCTGCCTTATCTTGAGATTTATGTGTCTACTACAGAATCGGGTACCAACCCCATTACTTTCCAGACATCATGACTTCAGGAACAGCTTTAAGAGGAAAAGGTGTGAGCTTTCTCCCCTTTGAATGGCCCTGTCCTTGTCTTATTAACATGCTGCCCATGATCTCATTGGATTTTTTCTGAATTTATCCTTTCCCAGGATAATAATGATGGTATTGATAAGCACTTATATAACACTGCAGATTGCTCTTCAGACATTATCTTATACCAGTAACTTTTTGAGATAAATGCAGCCTATTATTGTCATTTTACAAGTGAAGAAACTGAGACCAGGAGAAATTATGTGGCTAACCCAAGGTCACATAGCTAGCAAATTTGCCTAAGATAAAATTTGAACTCAGGTCTTCTTCACTCCAAGTTCAGTGTCCTATCTACTGTGCTACCTTTCTGCTTCTATATAAGCGAAAACAACAAACACTCTTCCAGGTAATTTTGAGTGGATTTTTATACCCCTGTTTGTATCCCTGAGTGCATATCCCAAATCTTCTTTGCAGGGGGGAAAATAGATGAGGAATTAAGAGCATGTGCTGTTCTTAAATATTTTACTCACCATGCTCCCAACCAAAAATCAGAACATGAGATACTCGAAGAGCAGCTAAGTAGTGCCTTAATGCATAGAACAGTAGACCTGGGGTCATCTCCTTGAGTTCACATCTAAACTTATACTAACTGTGTGATATGGGACAAGTCACTTAACCCTGTCTGCCTCAGTTTCCCCTTCTGTAAAATCAGCTGGAGAAGGAAATGGCAAACCACTCCCGTGTCTTTGCCAAGAAAACTCCAAATGAGGTCACAAAGACTTGGACACAACTGAAACAACTCAACAACAACATAATGTTTTATTATTCTATTCTATGCCATTCATTTACTATAATTTATTCAACTAATACTCAGTTGTTGGACATTTAATGTGTTTCTGATTTTTTACCTTTAATATACATTGATCTTGGAAATAAATTTGTACAGAGAAGTTTTGTTTTGTTTTGTATTCTGATCAATAACTTCCCCAGAGTGTAATAAGAGGGCCAATGAATCAGAATTCTCATTTATAAAACTATTAGAATACAATTGTGTTGCTTTCCAAAAGATTGGACCAACCATTCCATTAACGGTAGCTATTTTATCACAGTACTTATCACCATTGCATTTTGTCAGATTGTATTTCTTGGGTTAATTTGATTAATGTTATATGGAATCCTAGAGTTCTTTTTACTTGTATTTCTCTTATTATTGATATTTTGATCATTGTTTTATGGTTGTTGGTGATTGTGTTTTCTCTTTTTGAAAATTAATTTTTCATCTCTTGATCAAATGCCTTTGGGATAACATGTCTTACTTTTGTAAATTTGTGTCATGTCCATATCAATATGGGGTGTTAGACTTTAATCAGAAGCTGAGGAGTATTTTAAATAAAGTCTAAATTGTCATAATCTCAGCATAGTACCTTTTGGTCCAAACATTCCACTTTGTCTCCATAATCACAACATAATGGTGGATGGAAAATCACTGATAATAATTTAATATATATTAACTTTCTCATTGAACACTTATAAAAATCAAAAATTAATATTTACTTAAGAATGTGGTGTGAGATTTTACTGAGGAGATCTGCAAATGTTTTATAACATCTCTGACAGTGTTTGTGAGCATAGAATAAATACTGCTCATACTTACTGAATTTTCTAATATTCAACAAGTATAGTTTTAGTAATAGCTAATCTTTTAGTGTTTGATCCTTACATCATGCAAGTCTGGTTTGACCATTTGTTAAATTGACTGCAATTGATTAGATGGCCACAATACTGGTTCTTTTTACTCACTAAGAAAATGAAAATCACTAGACCATGTACTCAGCTTTAAAGTGGAACAGGTGCACAATCTCCCATGAGCCATGGGCAGACATAAATAATGGCATTAATAAAACCTGAAGCTTCTAAACTTGAAAATCTCAGCTCCCAGTGCAGGCTTATTACGCTTCAGCCCTGCTCTGTCTTAGCTTTTCTGTGTAGCAGATTGGATCATTTGTTTACCCAGACTGAGAGCTCTCCTTTAGCATTTCCTTTCTATCGAAGATGACTTCAGAATTTCCCCTGGCTTTTGTCTGCAGCTTTCTCCTTTCAGTGGTTATGCTTTTCCTTATCTCTCTGACCTTTTTTCTGAACACTTTTTTGGGAATGACATCAGCTTTTTTGACAAAAATCCCGGATTCTCCTTTGTAGAAATTGAAATTAAACTTTAAAGTCTACCCATGCTCCAGTGACTTTAGCTGATTTAGCAACCAAACTGATTGATCAAGAGATGATCAAATAAATTGCTTTGCAATTGGTTCTCTTGATAGGCCTCCCCCCAAAATAAATCCACTATGTTTAATTTCAGTCTCTGAGGGACATTCAATTTTGATGTATTTTGTTAGAAATCACTTGCATAGTATATGAACCAGAGATGAAGTCCAGCATAACATGAATAATATGTAAATGAATGTAAAAGGGGGGTTCAACCTAGAGTATGGATGGGGACATCTTTGATGAACGAAGGATGAACAACAACAACCACTTCTCATCCATACATCTACTTAAACCCACCACTGTGTTCCTAAATTCAGGAATTATTAGAATAAAAAGGGAAAACCAAGAAGTCCTTTCTGGGATATTTTTCTCTTTCTCTTGCTTTTGAGGTTAGCCACCTGGGATTAAATAATGTAAATATAATTAGTTAATTAACATTCACTTATTAACTGTTTACTATGCCAGGTTAAGAAATAAGCCTGTGAATACCAACAAAGGCAAAAGAAAAGTCTTATTCTCTGAGACCTTCTAATGAGAGAGACAACATATAAATAGCTAGATACATAATACATATAATCAGATATTCAGTGAGCTGGTCCCAGACTTGGGTGAATAGATCAATCTGGATCTCATTATTAGTATATTTGACTTTTAAAATCCCATATTGCTCACTGCCACAAAAACTCTTCTCTTAAATATCAACATTCTCCTGGTGTTGCTGTTTAGTATTATCACTTCAGGAAAAAAAAAATTAAATAACTCAGAGGTTCTGAAAAGATACATGGTAGGCAGACTGAAGTGTGTTATCCCTAGTGATGGGGACCTTGCTGTCTGGAAAGCTATCAGAAAAATATTTTAGGGAACAGGATCATTTGTTATAACAAGAGAAGGAAAGGACCATGTATGGACTTTGGAAGAAAAAGGAATGAACACATTTGGCTTATAGTTTATAGAATTCTGCACAGAGGACAAGAAGCAAACATGATTCAGTGGAGGTATGTGAACAGATGGGAAGAGAATAAAAAGAATAGAATTTGTAGGGTCTGTGTTGTGTTTCTGCCTGTGGAGAAGGGAAAAGGAAGCTCCCAGCAAGCTGAGGCTATCAATCCAAGGGAATATACAAGACTGTCTAAGATAAAGGAATTGGGGAGACAAGGGCATGGGATGTACGTTGGACAGTTGAAGACATCTGTTCTCTATATAAAGGTTTTCTTTCTTCATGTTAACTTTAATAGACATGGAAACTCAGGGTTAAAATCCTGCCCTCTCCTCATAAAGGTGACTTTTGGCTTATTTTTACAGCAGTGCAGCAGAGTAGAAAGAGTGCTGAATTTGGTGGTGGTTGTTCATGCTTCATTCTTGAAGAGAACCAACAATAGACATCATGAGGGTGATGCTGAATTTGATACTAGGAAGACATAGATTCAAATCCTACCTCAGATTCTTACTAGCTATAGTAAGACGTCACATAATCTTTCCCATCCTTAGTTTTCCCCACCTATAAAATGGTAAATATTTATAGTACCTACCTCACAGAACTGTCCTGAGGATTCAGCTTTATTTTATATATGTATATTATGTAAATAATATATGTATAATATTATTTAATTCATATATTTGTATTCACATTATATTAAGTACTTTATGAACCCTAATGTACTACATAAGCATTAGATTTTATTATTATTACTTGCTTTCTGAAATATGTATGAAAAAATCACTCTTCTGGATAGCAAGATATGTGAGTAGGGTATGTTTTTAATGATTATCACATATCCAGACAGTTGTTCATAAGTCAAATCAGACTCTAGAGGTGAGAATTATTCTGTAGGGGAAATAGTCAATATAGGCTTTATGAGTGGGCGAGAGGATAAAGTAAATTTAATATGTTTAGCCAGTAACTCATGATGATCTGTGTTTACTTCATAGAAATTTTTCATGCTGTGATTAATGGCGAGTGAATAGAAGCAGTTGATAAAGGACATCTGTTTCTGAAGAACAAAAGGAAGCTTCAGGATATGTACATGTCCTATAACTGTCACGTCAGTTAAATATGATTGTAGGGTGATAAAAATGGGAGACAACTAAGCAGTTGTCCTTTTGGTTTTGTACACAGTCTTGGATGAAACACTGATACAATAGCCTCTAGCAGGATAAATGGTTATTCCAGAAGTCGCGGAAACAATTTCTCTTTGATCAACAAACATATATTGAAGTTGGTATTTTGGGTCTATGTGTGTTTTGTTTTTAATGAATGAAAGGCATATTGAACTTCCTAAAGCTCTGTTTTTTGTGGATTCTTTTTCTCTCCAGAGGGATGTGTTTAACCATGAGTAAAAAAAAAAAAATTTAGAGACTTCTTAGAGAGTAATACCTACATGCATTTATGAAAGGGAGGAAATGCTTCATGTTATAACTGGAAAGAATTAGACTTCTTTTCACTTGTAAATATGTGTTACCCAATCATTTGCATGTTTATTTGTAATGAAGCCTGGGTAATAATACATTGGTTTTCTTTAATTTGTTCAGAATGAACCCTGCTGGCTCATGTTTTTTGGCCTTTCAGCTCCTTTCCTAATGATCAATTATCAAGTCTCAAACCAGTTAATAAATCACTCTCAAGGTTTTTCAAGTAGTATTTTCAGTTATGTGGTTTCCTTTGCTTCTCATTTAATTTCATTTTCCAGTTGTTATTTCATTTTATTTTATAAAGCAGGGCTTTTCAGGGAGTGCCAAGTAATATTTTGGATTGTGGGGTTCACACTAAACATTAGACAACTGGGTTTCTGAGAAAAGCAAAGGTAAAAGAATAAGTATTTATATATAGTGCCTACTGTGTGCTGGGAGTTGTGCTAGCACTTCTAAAATATTATCTCATTTAATCCTCAAAACAACTCTAGGAGGTAGCTGCTCTTTTTAATCTTCAATTTAAAGTTGAGAAAACTGTGTCCAGGATCACACAGCTAGTATCTGAAGTCCCATTTGAACTTATCTTCCTGACTCCAGACCCAATGCTCTATCCACTGCCACCTGGATTAGATATTCTTTCTATTCTAGATTAAGGAAAATGTTCCCTAATTGCAGAAGCACTGAACTCATCTGGAGTAAGCCATTGGGCCCATTTTTTTCAGCCTTGCCTGGTTTCCCCCTGATAAGTATTTACGGATGAAATTCTAGATGGTGCAGCTTTTTCCCTCCTACAGGAATCCTTCCCTCCACCAATTGCTCTATAACTACCTTCCCCAGTGAAAATGCAAGTTCAGTAAATGTCTAGACCTACTTGAACTGGCCTGTAAGGAAGCATTCTTTTGTTTCTGTGTAGGAACCAAGTGATTTTACTATATATTGTTCCTTTGCTGATTGATGTTCTTTCTCTCTCTCTTATCATTCTGCTTGGACTCCTGGACTCATCAGATATAGCAACTATGGCAACAGCTCTTATCTCTCTACAAGAGGCTATTCAGGATCAAGTGCACCTACAACACCTACTTCATCCCTCTCACCATACCAGGAGGCCAAATCAGAACGGTTGGTAAATGATAAATATATCAGTGCTATAATTAACCTGTCATCCAGGGCAAGAAAAAAATGAAAGTCTTAAGAATGGAATATTGCTAATAAAATTATTGGAGAGAATTGAGGAAATTAGAAGATAAAGTAACAGAATTTTAAATGTTTTTCTTTAGAGAAAACCATTCAAAAGGGAAAAAAAATTTCCTTCAATCTTATCCCTTCCCTCTCATTTGATTCGCTATGGATTATTTCATTGAATGTTAGATGTTACTTGCATTCCTATTTTTATTTATTTTCCATGAAAGTAAGTATTAAAAATTAAATCTGGCTAATTTAACTTGCTCCTTTAAAAAGGTAATTTTATCATATATGCCCACTTTTATTTCCCTACTGGGAAGACGTCTTAGAAAAAATAAAGAAATCAGGCATCCATTAATTGCTTTTAGTAATTAATGCAGGCTTGACCAGAATATATCACTGAGCAATGATCTGAAAGTTCTTGTATTTCATCCTAAAAGAGCAAAAGAATTTTATGGCAACATGGAAGGAATTCCACTTGGCAGGAAACTCTTTGCTAAAAATGATCCAGTTTTACATTGGTGTGTGTACAGTTGCAGTGGCCAAAAGATTCATCACCAAATGTCCACCCTTTTCATGTTGAATAGCCTCTCTGAATTTGTATAGGCTGGTACTTGGATAAGAAGACATTTGTGGGCCTCTACGCGGAGTCACTTCCAGCTTGATAGGATCTCTCAGAGATAGATGATAATTTAAGGGCACAGCAGATATAGCGGTCAGTCTGGAGTTAGGAATGACTGAGTTCAAATCAGCTTTAGACACTCACTAACTGTGTGACTCTAGGAAAGTTGCTTAAAAACAGCCTCCCCAAAACCCCAAATCCCTCCATTTGCCTCAGTTTCCCAATCTGTAAAATGCGAATAATAGTAATTGTGAGGGTCAAATGATATATTTGCAAAACTCTTAGTATAGTGCCTGACACATAATAAGTGCTATTTAAATGTCAGCTCTCATGGCTTTGTCTTCACAAACTCAGCCTCACTTATATACCATAGTATGACATTGAGCAGCCCTTTAATCAAGTGAGAAAGAATTGAGGGTGCTAGAAATGAATATTTACTATTTGGAAAAAATTAATAACTCAAAAGAATAAATTTTTGAAAGAATGGTAACAGATTTTTTATTATATTACATTAAAATCAATTAAATTTAAATATTTAAGTTCATTACAGGACTGAAAGTTTCAGGTTTTATGTTATCAAATGAGCCTGTAAATTAGGAAATTATCTATTTCAACCTTCTCATTCTATTGAAACTCACAGAAGAGACATGACTTGGATCTTATAGGATTGTGAGGAGCAATTAAATATACCTGCATTTGAATACTATCTCAGATATTTATTTGGTTGTAGAATCACAAGCAAATAATTTAAGCTTTAAGAGACTCAGTGTTCTCCTATAAGAAATGGGAATAATAAGACTTGTAATTCCTGTCTCAAAAGATCATTGTAGAAAAAAGCATGTTGCAAATGAAAAATACTTTCTAATGAAGATTTTATTCTCATCATAGGAATTTCGAGATAGAAAGTATTTAGGGATTAGCTAATCTTAATACCTTTCCTCATTTTACAAATAAGTAAACTGAGAGCCAGAGAATTTAAGTGATTTGTTCAAATCACGACAGAGTCAGTATTAAAATCCAAGCTGGAATTCTCTATTCAAAGAAATCATCAGGATCAGTCATAGTGGATAGAGCACTGGCCCTGAAGTCAGGAGGGCTCAGACACTTAATACTTCCTAGCAAGTAAGACCCTGAGAAAATCACTTAATCTCAATTGTCTCAAAAAAAATAATAATATAAGAAGAAGAAATCACCTTAGAGTAGGTTTTTTTTAACCTTGGATTTCAGAGAATTTATGAATTTGAATGGGAGAAAGGAGAATTACTTATTTTCACTAACTTCCAGCTGAAATTTAATATTTCCATACTTTTTAAATGATTTAAATTTTTAAATGATTTAAAAAATCATTTAAAAAAAAGGTACATAGATTTCACTAGATGGTCAAAGGAGACCAGGACTAGATAGATAGATAGATAGATAGATGTGTGTATATGTGGGGGGGGGGGAGCTGTGGGTGTGTGTATGTATGTATAATTAGAATTCCTGGCAAAACATAGCAAATTATAGAGCTTAATTTTTCTTCTATAACAAGTGAAAAATTGTTTATTAACCCTCATGTTTCATATTTTTAACTTTTCCTTCTTTACAATGAATATGATTTTTGTTGTCCTTTTTGAGGGTTATTCCTAGCAAGGAGCCAGGACAGTTGAGCTGGGGGGATGTAAGGGCAGCAGCTCCTGCCAAACTCCAAAGAGGGCACAAGCCTTCTTCCTGTTATAAGACTGTCAGTAGGTAAAACCCAGAAGAGCAAAATCTTTGGGCTCCTCTTCACTACAGCGTGGCCCAACATACCTCGCCTCAGAGTTTATTATCTTGAAAGGAGGATAATATAAGACAAAAAGAAGCTCTTCTTTGCCATAGGCATATGGGACTTGTTATGTCCTTTAAGATAGCACATATTGAAATACAACCTAGTCTGGAAGAGCTCAGATACATTCACAATAAGTTGTTAAGGGAAAAGAGAATTGTGAACATATGTCATTAGCCTTTCCTTCTTCAGCCATGAATTTCCCATTGCTGGATGTCTTTAAGAGGAGACTAAAAGGTAATTTGGGTAATTTGTGGGGGGGTTCTTATGCGTATAGATTGGATCAGATCTGTGAGGTCCCTCCTTATACCCTGAAAGTCTCTCATTCTCTGAAAGAGATCAAGAGAGCTAAAGCCTCCACCTGAAATTCTCATATGGCTCTGGGACTTTTGGGGTCCCAAATGGTTTTTTATCTGGGCTGGTGGTCTCTCCTGCCTGGATAGCTCTTGAGTGCTGGGATGAGTTACAGGCTGCTCAGAGTGTGACTTTTTATCTGTAAAATGAAAGGGTTTAGATTAGATCATCTCTACAGTCTTGGGCTCAGCCCTGCCTACTATGTCACAAGATCAGTGACAGCTGCATCCTTGACAAGGTCTTCTTAGATCTTTATTTTGGGAGAGGGCATGTGTCTTCATCCAGAGGTTACAGATCCTCACCCCAAAGGCTCGGCGTAATGGAGCATGTGGTTTATGCTTTGTGTGGCTCCCATTTGCTCCTGCCCTATCAGTTATCACCCTGATAACAGACATCTGTGTCACCTACAATTCAGCTCAGAATGGGCTTAGTACTCGAGGGGGATCAGTAAAGATCTGGTGAGTCATTTTTTTCCACCTCTTCCTTAACCTCTCTCTCCAACTATATTGTAAGTAGTCAAGGTCCATGGTAAAGGAGAGGGCTACCAAAGTTCGTGATTTTAAGTCAAGTCTTTAGGGCCAAAGAAGAGAAGAAAAGAACAAGAGAATGGAAAAAATGGGAATCTAAAGAGAGTATCATCTAGAGCAGTTCTCAAAGTATGGTCTAGAGAATGGGGATCTCTGAAACCCTTTTAGAGGGTCTACAAATTCAAAAATAGTTTTTATTTCCAATATGGTAAATGTCTATAAATATAATTCAGATAAACAAAAACTCTTTGGAGAGATCCTCAATAATTTTTAATAGGATAAAGATACTGAAAACAAAAGTTTGAGAACCACTGAAGTATTGTGGTGAACCTGAAGTCAGGAAGGCTCCTCTTCCTGTGTTCAAATTTGACCTAGTTGACTGGGTAACACAGGGTAAGAACTTCAATTTTGCCTTAGTTTCCTGATCTGTAAAATGAGTTGGAGAAGGAAATAGCAACCACTCCAGTGTCTTTGCCAATAATACCATAAAATGGGGTCACAAAGAGACAGACATGATTGAAATGACTGAACAACAACAAAATTGAAAGGAAAGGACAGAGTGACTCCAGTTGGGCCTATTTTCCCCAGACTACAAAGTGGAAATCTGGTCTGTCTTGCACCCACCTTCCCACCTATATGCTACAGGAGTTTGGAAGACAAAGCTGACTAATTCAGAATTTAAATGTGTATTGAAACAAGAGGATTCTCCTTCGCTATAATCCCAGTAATCCCTTTACTCTCTCCTGTAGAAGGGTGGAAAGATATCCTTTCTACTCAAATGCCAGCACTCAAATAAACTTGCCCATTATTTCTACTTCTAGAGCTCTCACCCTCATCATTACTACATTACCTATTGAAAGATATTTCAGTTGAGGTTATTTATGTTACTCCTGGGACAATAACAAAAAAATTACCTGAGTTTAAATCTACTAAATATCAGTGCCCACATGGATTGTCTTCCAGATGGTTCTCATAAAGAACAAGCTTTAATAATGATACATTAGTAATTATTATAGAAACCGTGGTCAGATAAGTAAATTTGTGCCATGTGATTAGGAAGAATACAACCTTGGCAAAGCTCTAGAACATTTATTGTTTTTTTTTAGTTAAAAATGGTTTAAATATCAATGACTATAGAGAATGACCATATGACAGTAAACTGAAAGCAAGTACTAGATAGCTCTTGTGAATTTTAATTGTGATTTATTCTTTCCTTGTGTGATTTCCTTGTTTTGACTTTTTATCCATCAATTCGGTTTTATAATTTCAAAAAGCTTTTGTATTTGGTATTTTTGTGTGTTATGTACAGACTTGGGATTTCAATTTTCCTCATGAGGAAATCTTCCTTCTTTTATCAAGGCAAATTGGCAACTGTTCTGCAACTGATAGTCTTAAAGAAATGCTCAAGATACTGAGAGGTTGAGTGAGCTGATCTGGGTCACAGTCTATATGTGTCAAAGGAGTTTCTTGAACCTAGTCATTGTAACTTTAAGCATTGCCCTCTATAGATCTACTTTCTCTACTCCCATTGCTTCTCTTAGTCATTATTTTAACAAATTCTTTCAAAATTGCCTACTTTTTCATAAGGTCTCAAAATAAAAATAATCTTATAATAATTCCCAGGTCACTTTCAGATATTTGCTAGCAAGAAAGATGACAAAGTAAACCTATAATCACATAATTGCCACCCCTGAACAGTGACAGCATTAGGGAAGCAAGTGATATTTTGGTCATAGTATTCAAAGCAGTTTCCTTATCAACAAAAATCCTGTAGATTAGAAATATCACACGTGAGAGCAATAATTGAAACAAACACAAAATTTCCTATAGCTAAATATTAGGGATTGAGGTAATATGTGTATGATAGCCCACAATGGTAGGTCAGCCCTATTCATATTAATAAATATTTTCTTTTATTTCTGAGATTTTATCTTTTTTGAACTTTTCATTGACTTACCTATTAAGGATGTTGTATCTTAGCATTTTGGGTTCTTATCCAGTCTTATTTCAAGCCAAATTATATTAACAAACAAATGTTTATTGAATTCCAGCTGTGTTCAAGGCACTACATTAGGTGAAATAATTTGCCCCAGATGGTCACATCACTGAGAATCCATTTCCTACCCACCAGAGGCCTAGCATTCTGGCAGTCTCCCCCCGGGATTCCATGGCTATCATATTCCTCTTCCAGGTCCCCTAAGATGTCCAGAATTTTACTAAGATCAACTGAATGGATCAGTGGAGAAAGTACTATCTATAGCTCCCACATTAAACTCATTGCTCACACTTCCTAGTCCCTCACTTCCTTCTCCAACTATATTACATATTATATATGCATATATAATTGTATACATATATACAAATATATATTATATATGTAATAATAATAATACAATATTATATGTATAATATATGTTATATATAATAATAGTATTATCCCCTCTAAAAGGAGATAAGAGATGAGAAGACATCAATAACTTCAGGCCTGTGCAGCAACTTTCTAATTTTTCTAAAATTACTATGAAAATAATTAATGCATGGAGAGTACCCTTGTTGAAAAATATCATGAGGGATCAGATAGACTTTTCCAGATGAGTCTCAATAGCAAAATGCATTTTTACAATCATACAGTTTACTGTGATATAAAGAAAACAAGTTCCTACCAGATCTATCATATTCTAATCACAAAAAAAGTTTTTGACTTGCAAAAGAAATATAAAGGCTTAAAAGCTTTCTACTTCAAAATTACTAATATGGAAATATGCATGATTACATATGCATAACTTGCATCAGATGCTTATCATCTCAGGGAGAAGGGGAGAAAGGAAAGAAAGATCAGAAGTTGGAACTCAACACATTGTCCATCCTGAATATATTAAGATCCTACAAGAATCCTTGACAGATAAAAACCAGAGGGATATTTTCTATTTTTTGATTATCAAAATGAAGCAACACATACAACAGAGAAGATCTAGTCAATAAAAGTGTTGACCCCAATCCCAGAGAAAATTCCTATACACAATTCAAATGGAAAAGAAATTTCATATGGTTAGATTCTTCAAACGTATCTGTTTGTGAATGATGTTGGTACACATCCAGTCCAAAGAATATTATTCTAAAATGAGTTTCACAATCAACAGAAACCAGACTTAGAATCCATACTGAAAAACCTAAGTGGATAAAAAATGTATAATTGTCCTCATTATGACATTAATGTTGGATGAATTCAATGAGGTAATTCATTAATCAATACGTATATTATGGATAGATAATTAGGAAGAAGAGAACAGGTAAGAATTTATTTGGATAATTGCATTTCTGTTGTAAATAGAGATCACAAGATACTAACTGCTATAAAAGCACATATTTTGATGTAACCATTCTCCTTAGCAATGCTACATATCTGTAAAACATGGACCATTAAAGTCTCTGAAGAATAAAAATTCAGAGGACTGGAAAAAGTATAATATTTAGTATCAAACAATCTAGATTTCCAGTCTTAGTTCTCTCTGGGCAAGACATTTACTTCTATCCACCTCAGTTTCCTCATGTAAAAAACAAGACTGTTTAAGTGATCTCTGAAGTCTTTTACAGATCTAAATCCTCTAATCCTATGCTAGTAAACCAAAAACAAAATGAAAAGCTATTTCATTACATAGACTGCAGCATATTTCCAAGGGTGGTTTATATGCAAGAAATTACATAAACAGTATGATTGGGGACATATCAGAACAATACTTAAACTACCAGTTTCTCATTCTCATTTCTTTTTGTGTGTGTGAAGCAACTGGGGTTAAGTTGGATTTGAACTCAGGTCCTCCTGAGTCTAGGACTGATGCTCTATCTACTACACCATCTAGCCACCTTTTCTCATTCTCATTTCACTTACCCTTCCTGAACCTCAGGTTCCTCTTTTGAGAAGTGAGGGATTGAACTAGATGGACTACTATGTAACTTTTAATTCTGAATCTTCCATCTGTGGAGCTACTGTCCCTGATGGTGATGATGTACTGGTATCTACAAAATGCCAAAAAAACCAAGAGGAAGGTCTCCAATAGATTGAGTAAATTTTCTAGAGAGGATTTATCAAAAGAAATGATTAAGAATCAGATGCATAACTTAGAGTCTTCCCCAGCAAAAGAAGTACCTACAACAATGAGAACGCTGAAGTATAGGCTGAGTACAAAAATTATATGCAGAAATTGTGTTGGAGACTCAGTTGTTTTGGCTGCACATGAATGCATTTACTTGCTATTCCCCTAAATAAGAGAACCCAGTCAATATGAATAAGTAATTCAAGATGACAGCCTGAAAAGCTCACAACCTTAGAGTACATTCAGAGAAACATACTATTAAAAATGAGAGAGGTACAAACCATCTCTGTCCTGTTTAACTCTCTATGTAGATTATTATGATAAGTGTTGGAAAAATTACCAAACTGGGATGTATTCAGAGGAACATGACCAGGATAGTAAATGACTGGAGACTATCAATGCTAAGGATCAGTTGGAGGAGCAGGGGAGAATAAGAATGAAATCGTGTGGGCATCAGGGGAATGTGATGAAAGTGTTACAGTATTTTATGAATGTGGAAAAAAGAAGAACAAGCAGATTTTGATTTAATAGAAGGAAAAACTTACCAACAAAAAGTATCCTCAAAATGGTCTGGGCTGGTTTTGAAGTTAGAGCTTTCACCATGATTTGTGGGCTTTGAATAGAGGCTGAATGATCACATGTTGGGATATTGTGATAGGAATTCTTATTTATGTAATTCAGTGGATTAGATAACCTCTGGAATAATTTTTAGCCTTGAGTTTCTATATTTTGTGATGTATCTCATTTTTGTGGGTTTATTTTTTTATACTAAAAACTATGATTTCATTATTATGAAATTGCCAACAAGGATACTCCGTTTCACCAAAACGGCACCATTCTACAACCTACAATGTGTAGGACAACAATAATTTAAGTCACTTAGTCAGGGTCACATAACCAGCAGGTATCAAAGGAGAAATATGAATCTGGTTCCTTCTGCCAAGGCTGAACTCTATGTAATCCTATAATCAATTCACTTTAAAAATCAATGATGAAAATACATTATTGTTCCCTAGTGCAGTGCTGATTATTGTAGAAACTAAGTGTGAATAAATTTTTAAGCATTTATTAAGTGCTTGTTATTTGCAAAGCAATGTAGTAAGAACCAGCAACACAATGGAAAGAGGACATTCATATTCTAATAAGGTGGGGACTTTATAGGACACATCTACTACTCAGATGGAAAACCCCCATGGAATCCTTAAAGAAAAAGGTCTATTTGCTGCTTAATGTCATTTCCATTGATAAAACCATAGCCTATTATAGTATTGAACCACATGGCAATGCCGAGAACTTCGGTGGCAAGGAATGTGGATTCCACCAGCTCAGTAGCTGTGGCTGCTAGAAAAGCAAATATTACCTCACCTCCTGAGACATTTCCCAGTTCACCTCTCTGCAAAGGTTGCTCCCAAGACAATGGCTGCAGGGTGGCTGGAAGTAAGATTGTTGGAGGTGAGGGAGGTACCAAGAACCTGCTGTTCTTGGGTGTTTGGAGGCTTAAGGTTCTGGGCTGTTTCTACCTGGATCTGAGAGAAGGTGGAAGGTAAGGTGGTTTGCTATGTCCAACCCATCACATTTTGTCTCTTCCTCAGGGTACCTCAGTCCTTCAGCTAGTCTGGTTTGCCTCCTCCCTTAGCGACACTTGGTTGGAAGTTGGTATTGGTTGTGGTTGGATGTCAGGGGAAAGGGTTCTATGGAAGGGTGATAGCTATGGCGTCTAGCCTAAAAGCAAAGGAGGTGATGTTGGAAGTGCTGCTATTCCTGAAGCTCAGGGTCAGACTAGAAATAGAAATAGATGTCTATGCCTTTAAGGAGTTTATAATTTCATTTGAAATGTTAAAACACACATACATGGGAATAAAAAAGAAATCAGAGTATTTTATATACATATATATATTTTAATGGACTCAAGATGCAGAATGTGAAATATATTTTCAGACAAGTCCAATGCAGGAATTTATTTTGCTTGATTATGCATATTTCTTACTATGGTGTTGTGTATATGTGTTTTCATTTAGGGATATGAAAAGGTGGGAGAAAAAATAAATGCTTGTTAACTGGAAAAAATACAACTAGCTAAGCAGCTAGATAGTGCAGTGGAGGGAATGCTGAGGCTAAAACTAGCAAGACTCAGTTACCTGAAACCAGTTACCTGATTTCAAATCTGATCTCAGACATTTAGTAGCTGTGTGATCCTAGGCAAGTCACTTAATCTTCTATATATGTAAAATATGCTGAAGAAGAAAATGGCAAACCAGTCACTCCATTATCTTTGTCAAATAGAATCACAAAGAGTGGGCCATGACTGAAAAACAGCTGGATAATAAATAAGTGAAACAAAGTTAGTTACCAGAGTCCTAAAAAGGGAAAAGTCAATATGAACTAAAGTTATCCAAGAAAATTCTATGAAGAAGTTGAGAATGGCTAACTCATAAGAGTTGAGTGGGTAAAGAGGAGTTAAAGATTGTTCCAGCTAGGACAGCAGTGTGACAGCCAAAGACATGCAAGCATTGATGAACCTTTGAGGCTTTGGGGACAATATTGGGAAACTGACTCAACTAGTAAAAAAGATTCCTTTTGGGATGAGTTTAAAAGGGTAGGGTCAGATTATAAAGGGTTTCATTGACAGCTTTTTTAAAATTGAAGAATAAAAGTCAGTTTCACATCCTTTATTGACTTCAAGTGATTTGTTTTAAGATTGAATATTGAACCTAAGTTATACCAATGTCAAGTCTTCAAATGTTTGACATGGGACAAGCTGAAAAGTAGAAACATCAGGAGCCAAGCAGTTTAATTAAAACAGACTTTATGTCTTGTGATCATTTGGTAGTTCTTGGCTAACTGATAGGCCTTTTTCTTTCTTTCTTTTTTTTTATTATAGCTTTTTATTTACAACTTATATGCATGGGTAATTTTACAGCATTGACAATTGCCAAACCTTTTGTTCCAATTTTTCCTCTTCTTCCCCCACCCCCTCTCCCAGATGGCAGGTTGACCAATACATGTTAAATATGTTAAAGTATAAATTAAATACAATATATGTACACATCTCCAAACAGTTATTTTGCTGTAGACAAAGAATTGGACTTTGAAATAGTGTACTATTAGTGATAGGCCTTTTTCTACATTGTTTTCAAATGCCTGGGTAGTGTAGTACAAAGAATACTGGGTTTGAGGTCAGGAAGACTCTGAGTTTAAATTTCTCCTCAGATACTTGCTACCTTGTGATCCTGGACAAATTGTTTAATTTCTTCTTTTTTTGCCACAGTGTCCTCATCTCTAAAATGGGCATAATTACAGTACCTACCTCCCAGTGTTGTTGTGAAGACCAAATGAAATCTAAATTTATTTTATTTTATTTATTTAATAAAAAACCCCAGTTACATTCAGAACCAAAAATTTTTTTTACATTCGTTTTAAAATTTTTTGAGTTCTAGGTTCTCTCCCTTATTCTCACCCACAATTAAGAAACCACATGCAAAGTTATGCAAAACATTTCCATAAAAGTCAAGTTGTGAAAGAAAACAAAGAATGAGATCATAATTGTAAAGCACTTGGTCCAGTGCCTTGCTCACAATAAATGCTATATAACTGTTAGCTATTATTATTTATCATGATTATTGTTTGTTTCTCTATTTACTTGTTTCTAGAGTAGGTCTCCCAACCTCCCTCAAGCTAGAAGGGCCACTCAAAACCTTATCCCAATGCTATTCATCATAGAAGTTTGATTTGCTGTTTGATATGCTATTTATGACTCCTTGCCAGCCCTGTGGTCCCTTATTCTCAGGGGGTTGTGGATGGGGAGGGCAAAGGGGAGCACCAGATGGGTGCCAGATTTATTGCAGAGACTTGTTCAGCTTAGCACCTGCAGCTCAGAACTCTTGCATTCAAATAATTCCCCTGGCTCAGACTCTCCAGTAGCAGGACCTATCTTCAAGAGGCCTTTTAAAAAAGTTAATCTGAAAATCAATATCTGATTTTCCTACTTTCTATACTGATTTATATGAAGACATCCTACAGTTTAACGTTTAGTCTTTGCAGCTTGTTTTATCAACACAGGATTGGCCCAGCAAAGGAAAAAAAAAAAAAACTACAAATGACAGAACCAGTTGGTGAAACTGTGAAGAACAATGGATATTGGCCGGGTCAGCCTCCTTTGTGGTGTCTTTTTAGCCTGAGCCGATTGTTTTGCTCTGATTGAGCCAAGGAGCATTCTAAATTACTTAAGGTCTATTGTGACTAGTTGTCTGTGATGATACTTCCAGAAGATCACTTTTCCACTAAAGAAAGAGAGAATTTTAAGAAAAATGGAACAATCACTGCTTCTGTTATATAATGGAAAACTCGGATTTGTTATTTCCAGATCTAAGGGAATGTCTTTCAGCATAGAGAAGATTCTTTTCACTTTTCCTAGAGCCTAAAACTTTCTTTCTGTCCAGATTTTCATTAAGGAGACAGTGCTAAGTACCTGTCAGAAAAGAAAATGCAGATCCTTTTTTAGTCTGGAAAAATTGAGGTTAGCACAAAGAAAACTTGCCGAGTTAGAGCTTTTATAGTTTTCCTAATCCTGAAGGAGACAGCACAGAGCTATGGAATGATACTGGAGCAGCAGGCAGGAGATGTAGGGTCCTGTCCCAGCCCTAACACTAACTCACTAACTTCTTAAGTGCATTGGGATAAGTCACTGAATCTCTCACATCAGTTTCTTCATGTGTAAAATGTGGTATTTGAACTCAATGATTGCTATGGTCCGGCTTTAAAAATATTTTTGTCTATAAAAAATGCAGCCAATATTTTTGTTTCCTTATTATGGAGGAAAGAAAGGAGGGGGTAGGAAAGAAAAAGGAAGGAAGAAAGAGAAAAAAGAAAGAAAGAAGGAAGGAAGGAAGAAAGGAAAGAAGGAAGGAAGGAAGGAAGGAAGGAAGGAAGGAAGGAAGGAAGGAAGGAAGGAAGGAAGGAAGGGACATAGGAAGGAAAGAAAATAGGAAGGAAGAAGGTAGAAGGGAAGGAAGGAAGGAAGGAAAGGAAAGGGCATAGGAAGGAAAAAAGAAAAAAGGAAGAAGGAAGGAAAGAAAGAAGGAAGAAAGAAACAAAAAAGAAAGAAGAAAGGAAGAAAATAAACATTTATTATACAATGAGTTGTGTGCCAGGTATTATGTTAACTACTTTACAAACATCATTTTCTTTGATCCTCCTAGTAAACTCTGGTGGTGCTGTTAATATTATCCTCATTTAACTTCTTTTCTTTTTCTTTCTTTCTTACTTTTTTTTTTTTGCAAAGTAATAGGAATTAGGTGACTTGCCCAGGATCACATAGCCAGTAAGTGTTAAATGTCAGAGGCTGGATTTGAACTCAGGTCCTTCTGACTCCAGGGCCAATGCTCTATCCACTGTGCAATCTAGCTTTCCCTTATTCCTTTTTACATTTGAAGAAACTGAGGCAGGCAGTGGTTCCCAGAGTCACACAGCTAGCAAGTGTTTGAGATGGATTTGCAGTTAGTCTTTTCTGAGAACCTGATGTCCAGTGCTCTGTTCTCTACACCATTTAGTTGCCTCTAGGGAAAATTAAGGCAGCAGTAAAGATGAATGGGGATGGAAGAGTATCAGGGAGAAAAAAGCAGAAGTCTTTCCTGAAAGCTGCATGGAAGAGTATCTAGAAATTGAGTGACTTTGCCCTTACTTGCCCCACTACCATAAGGGTCGGACCCAACATTGTGGATTTCCAATTCATACCCTCACTTGAGATTTGAGGAGAAAATCTTAAGACCAGAATTTTTTTTTTCAAACTTTAGGAAAAGTTGAAATTGTTTCACCCTTCTCTCACACTTTAGCCATGGACATATTTAATTTAAACCAAACTCTTATTCTCACCCCCACCTCCCAAAGCTTATTCATGATAAATAGTCCCTCATACTTGATCTTTGTCATCCTTAGCCTGTCTCCCCAGCTTATTTTGTTTCTTTTTTAAATAATATTATATTTTCCCCCAATTACATGTGAAAACAATTCTTAACATTCACTGTTTTATTTTTTTAAAGTTTTGAGTTCCAAATTCTTTCCCTCTCTTCTTCCTTTTCTCTCTTTGTCTCTTGACAAAAAAAAATGAAGAATACTTTCATACACATAGGAAATTTAATATTAAATGTACTGAGTATAACCAAAATTAAAATTAAAATAAAAAACATTTATTGTCTGTTATGTGTTCAGCCCTGAGGGAGACAGAGAAAAATACGATAACTTTTTTTTTTACTTCAAGCATCTTACAGGAAAGAAGAGAAGGTTAACTGCTATATGTAAATAGTACAAAACTAAATGCAATAAGTACATATAACAGAGATATAAGAAAATGACTGTGAATGTTAAAAGAGAGAGAAATCCATCTTGTGGGAGTGTGGAAATTGTAGAAACCTAAACTTTTGATCTGGAAATAGGAGGAATCCTCATTGGTTGGAAGGGAACTCATTGGTTACCTGATACAACTCACACTCAAAAATGTATCTCTACTATAACACACCAAACAAGTAGTCATCTAGTTGTTTTTGTAAAGTCCAAGGGAAGCGCCTGTTCTAAGGGAATGGACTTCCCTTTCTAATAGCTCTAATTATTAGGAATTTTCTCCTTATATAATACTTAAGCTTACCCCTTTGCAAGCTCCACCCTTATCTCTTATTTCTGGGTTCAAACAGATCAGCCTAATCCTTCTTCCCCTAAATCCTTCCCCCGAAATTAAACGGTGCACCTTCTTCTTCCCTCCCTGACTCCCTGGATACCAAGTAAATATCCTCATTCCTTTTCCAGTCTTCACATGGCATATGCTGGAGATCCTTCAGTGCTGATTGCACTGCTCTGGACACTCTCCACAGTGCCCTTCCAAAAACGTTGGTTGGTTGGTTGTTGCCCTTCATTCTCAAAAAGCACCAGCTATGTTAGAGTCGAGTTACAGTGTCTGAATACAGCTGATCAGACCAATATGGGCTCAGAATCTCTACCACAGGTCAGGCAAAAATAGTCTCTGTGAACCTTTGGGGGGAATTTTCTAAATTTGGGTCTCGCATTTCTTTTGAACTACTTCAGTTTTGCTTTGTTCATAGAGCGCAGCACCTTCTCCGATGAGGGCACACCATGCTGGGCAGTCCTGTACCAGTGTCTCCCATGTCGCACAATCAATTCCAAATATAGTCCTCCAGAACTAGCCTAACCTGACCAGAGCAAATTACAATAGGACTGTCGTCTCCTTTTGTCTAAAGGCTGGCTGGCCATGTCTTGGTCTAGCCATGGATTACATTAATTTTTTGGATGCCTTCTCCCACTATTGACTCCTCTTAACCTTTGCAGCCCGCCAAAGCCCAAATCTTTTTGCATACAGATTCATATAATTTTAGAGTTAGAAGGAACCACAGCTCTCCATTTTATTTTCCCAGAAGAAATCTCTGAAGAATATATAATGCAAACTGCTGTCTAGCTGTTTCCCTCATCTTGTACTTGTTAAGGTAATTTCTCAAACTTAACTGTAAGAATTTTTGATTGGAATAACAACTCAACTGTTTACCACCTGTGTAATTTGGGGCAAGCCGTGTCAAGTCATCTCATATAGAAAATCCAGGGAATTGAAAAATGTTCCATTTGTAGTCCTTCATTTTTGAGCTCCTTTTTTACATTGGAATTATTGTGTCCATTAGGCATTTTGCATTTGTGGTCTATTCAGTTTTTGAAGAAATTGACAATTTCTGCTTAAATTTTATATACTTTTAAAGATTATCAATATATAGCTTATGGTCATGATATGCATCATTAAATCATATAGTTTATCATTTTCAACCAAGTATTGACTCATTAAAATTTTCAAAAGGACTCATCTACTGTAATGTCATTAAATGAACTATATAGTTCACAGAGATACTCTAGATTCATGAGAACATTTATGTTTTTAAATAATCCATCAAGAAAAAGCAGATATGGGCACATGTGAAACCTCTCTAAGCTTAGGTGCTTTAAGATACTTAGGGTAAGTTAAAGTATCTTGCAAGCCAATATTAAATGAGGACAGATTTCAGGTTATAATAATAAAGTGTTTAGGGATGTTCTCAGTTAGATTTGATATTTGCTAGCATTTGTTATATACTAAAGCACTCCATTTAGGACTGAAGATACAAAAAGAAAATTGAAAAAGCCTCTGCCATACATTTTTACCAGGAAGAAATGCATATATACAGTAAATGAATACAAAATGCGTATATTAATTTTAGGGAAAGTAGAAAGCACTAATAACTGGGGAGATCATGAGGGAAGGACTCTACATAGGGAGAGATCCAGCAATAGATACAGAGAAAAAGGAGATTCTGCATAAATAGTGAAATCTTCCAGTTCAACTTCCATATTGGAGGTTATTAAGACATGATTAAGAAATGCACAATCAAATAGGCACATTCTCATTGCATGATATTTGTAATGTCCCCAAGGCTCAATTCACAGAATATACTCTACTAATTCCAAACCATCTTGAGAATAATCCAAGAAGATTTTTTTAGCTGTGATAGAAAATAACAAAACCATCCTAAAAAACATTGGTCAGTGGTACCTTTACTGTGAATCCAGCAGTCCATATGTACCACTTATAGAGATGTGGAAGTCCTGAATTCTCTGTGATATATTTTATTACATGAGAAGCAGTTTGGTGAGATCTAGCTTCAGAGACAGTAAGATTCATATTCAAGTCTCACCCATATTATAGGCTGACTGTGTGATCCTGGAAAAGTGACTGAATCTTTCAGTTAAATGATGACAATTTTGCATAAATATTAGTTGCAGAGCAGTTGCCAATCTGCTGTGATTACAGAACATGGAGAGTTCCCTCTATCAACAAAGTTCTAAGTTTAGCCAGATAAATGGATGAGTAAATAAATAATGCTTATTGAATCCAACTAAATTGGAGAACTCCTTGATTGTTTCAGACACACCAGTATGCAATGTGGAGCTATTATAAAGATCTATCACATGGTAATAAATATAAAGATCTATCACAAGGCTCCAATTGGAGAAGGAATCCAAGACAACACCTGGTACCTGGTTACTGCCAAAATTAAACGGTGCACCTCTTTCCACTCAGCATAGGTTATAGATTCCCCTGTAAATTACCTTCCCTTATCCTGTTCCACCTGCTTCTTGTATGTGGTATGCAGTCCTGTGTGGTTTCACTCCATTAATGAGGCTTTGGCTTTACTTCAGACTTATTTCCAGATGGAATTCCCAGGGCAGTGAGCCCAGCAGATGCTGAATTCAGACAGGAGCATGGATACTAAGGCCTCAAGCATACCTTCCCTTCCCTTATCATTATAAGTTTAGAATTATCACAGTTTAGAATTATCACTTATTCTTCCTTTCCATGGTTAGTCTGGTGGAAACAACAGGGAGCACACATCTCTCATCCTCTGTAAAAAAATCCAAACTAGTCTTACAAAATCTTAATTTAATGCAGCCAGTACTTTTTTGAAGAACTTAGAATGAAAAGTAAAAATCTGTTAAAGATAGATTTATAGGAAATGAGTGACCATGTACAGTTGACTATAATGAAACTGTTTTTTATAGTGCTTGGTAATATTAAAAAAAATTTTTTTATGGTTTTGATTAAATTCCAGCACTGATGTTGTAGCTTTAGCATACTTCCAGAAACCAAATTTATAGGATATCAGGTTTTGTTCTCCCATGTGTAATATGTATCTAGGTGGGATAAAACCTAAGAAAATTCAGTTTATTGACATATTATACTAATGTGCTTCTAGTAAGGCATGGCTTCCTCTGGTGTCTTCAGTTTGGGAAACAAAAAACATGCCCCCCAGATTAGCTAAGTGTGGAGAAATTCCTTTATCTCATATTCCTACCACTATCTGAACTGGAAGAAAGCTAGGGTTCATAAAGGCAACAAACCAAGTATTCAGGGCACTGAGATGGAACCTGTAACTGTTCAAGGCGTTTGGTTTTATTTCAGGGAAAGAAAAACTCATTCTTCAAGTGCTTTCAGTTTACATTACAATCTCTTCTGAACTCAATTATTCAGGAGAAAGAAAACTTACATCTGTTTTTAATGATAACTACCTGCTGAAATGTGCACTCTTTGGTCTCAAAGTCAGGCAGGAACTAAGCCTTCACCTAATCTAAGTATCCGCCTCAATGTTCATCCAACGTGGTCCCAGAGCCTTCAACATTAAAGAGAAGCCTCTTGTTTTAATTGGATACCACTAAAAATTCCTATGGCCTTTTGATGATATGATATGTTTGTTAGCAGACATTCCCATTTTAAAAATAAAAAAAAAGGAGAAAAGATGAGATGTATGCAAGTGTTATAATAAAGAATTTAGTCAGAGATCAGTTACCATTCAGTTATGCTGAAACAAAGATTAATTTGGTTAGGTCATGATACTCATGAGAGTGGGACAATAGAATTGAAACCTTTAGAGCTAAATTAACTTTCCTAACTAACTCCTAAGGTAGTAAATGCATCACCCATTTTCTGTTGTATGATGAAAACATAATAGCTGTCCACCCACAACTCTTCTGCCTATTACACTCCCATGAAAATGATTTCCCCAAAACACAGATATAACACCATAGCTTTAGGACTAGTTATAAGAAACCCTCAGAGGTCACCGAGTTCATTTTACAGATGAGAAACGTGTGGCCCAGAAAATTTAAATGACTTGCTGGGAAGGGGTCCCCATAACTTAAAAGTTTATGAGGTAAGATTCAAATCCAGACCTTCCTAATTCCTAAAATTCCTAATTTTGCACTCTGTTCACTGTATCTTGTTGCCTTTTTTAAAAATTAAGATTTGGGTTCTCTTTTTTCTAGGTTGACAGGAAATGGGTTCCAAAGTTGTGGGGTTCTAGATCTATGCAAAACCCTTCAGTCTCCATAGTTAGATGCAGCAAGAGATAGAAGTTTAAGTCATTTCTGCTCTATCTACTCCAATGTTCTCATTAACTGTCTGATATCTCAATCAGTACTGATCATTACTCACTAAACAAAATTATTTCTGTACAAGCATCCAGATTCTTGCATAATCTTGACATGTATATGGGAGACACCTTTATAAAAGAGAGCCTTTAAAGCTAAGTTTCTTCTGCTATGTTCAATGCTATATAATTATAAGGATTTGTGGGGTGGGGAGATAGTAAGAGAGGGTGAGATGAAGAAATAATTAACAAAAAGCAAATGGATTATGACCAGTTTACGGAGTCAACAGCAAGCATTTATTAAGCATTTACTGTATGCTAGGCACTATGGTAAACACTGGAGATACAAATGGATACAAAAAGAAAGACAGCTTCTTGCCCTCAAGGAACTTATAATTTGTTATTGGAAGAAAGTAACATATTAAAGCAAGCTTCCACAGAAGAAAGAAAAAGTATCTATTGGGGTATGATAGAGAGAGAAGTCTGGAGAATCCAGCACAGGTCAAAGAGGATGGAAGGAGTAGACATGGCTGGACTTGGGGCTCTGCCTTAAAATGAAGATTTCAAGAGGAAACAGTCAAAAGAAGGGGTCACAAAGGTAGTTGGATAGCTTGAGAAGACTGCAGGGTAGGTGGGATGATTCATGATAAGATTTCTGGAGAATGGTGGCAAAGGCAGCTTCTAGAATAAGGAGGCTGGTGGATCATAGTGGTGAAGAGAACAAGAGAATTGTATATAAATGTCATTGAAAATTTTTGTAGATTAAAATTTTAGTTTAAATCACTAAGGTTCTTTGGAGAATATTAATAGTTTTTTTAATAACTCTTTCCTCAATTCTTTCATCTGCCCATCTTAAAGGCCAAAGTGAAATCCTGCCTCTTTTGGGAAGATTTCCCTGGACTTTCTAGTGACAAATCACTTAATTTCATAGCCCTTTTTCATTTTTATTATTAATTTACTATATTCTATTTTGTGTTAGAAATATTTGTGTAATGTATTGGTCAACCTGCCATCTGGGGGAAGGGGTGGGGGGAAGGAAGGAAAAAGTTGGAACAAAAGGATTTGCATCTGTCAATGCTGAAAAATTACCTATGCATATATCTTGTAAATAAAAAGCTATAATAAAAAAAGAAATATTTGTGTATATGCTTTATACTTCTATAGTCAACCGTCTTAAAGGCAAACTATTTCTTATCTATTTATTTAAGTAATAATATTACTTAAAATAGTTTGTCATTTATAATTAAATATACTTATTATCTTTGTACTTTCCCCAAAACATTGCTTTATGCATAGTAGACACTTACAAAGGATTGTTGAATGAATATATTATTAATTTGTTTTTATTTCCAACATACCCTGTGCAATATGTGCAGAATTAGAGAAGCCACACCAAATGTTCATATGGACTATTTGTGTCTGACCTGTGGCAGAGCATTCCAAGCTTGTATTGGTTTGATCAGCCACAGTTGGACCCACTGTAATTTGACCCACTAACATAGTGATGTGATTTTGGTCCTCTTCAAGAAAAAAGGACAACAACCAACTAACCTTACACAGAGTAGACAAAAAGGATTATTAAGTGAATATATTATTAATTTATTTTTATCTCCAACAAACCCTGGATGGTAAAAATATAATCTGTGATTATTAACACATTTTGTTACTTTAATCACTAAAATCACTAATCTCTGAGTAATGGGATTCCTTTCTTTTCTAGGTCATCATTGAGTGGTCTTCTTACATCATCATTTCGTCAACACCAAGAGTCATTAGCAGCAGAAAGAGAGAGGCGACGGCAGGAGAGAGAAGAGAGGTTGCAAAGGATAGAACGAGAAGAAAGAAATAAATTCAAGTAAGGAGCAATTTTGAGATATATAATTTGATACCTTGAAAATGTAAATGCCAATACAATTAATAAAATAATAGTATTAATGCCTTGAATTCATACAATGGCTTTAAGGTTTGCAAAAAACATTACAAAATTTATCTCATTTGAGCCTCACAACAGCCCTATGAGACAGATAATTGTACTGCCTTATTTTATAAATGAAACCAAGACTGAAAGAGATTAAGTGATTTGGCTGGGATCACACAGTCAATAAATGTCATGAAATAGGACTCAAGCCTGTCTTCATATCTTACATTCTGGATGCCACATCATGTGTTTACATGAGAGATAGATAGACTGACAGAAGCCAGACTGGAAAAAATACTAGATTGGGAATTAGAATCTAGGTTCAGCTCCCCAATCTGCTCCTTCCTACTTTGTGAACTTGCATAGGTCATAGACATACTATGTGCTTCTATTTCCTAATCTGTAAATTAAGAAATTTGAAATCCCTTCCAGCTTTAAAATTATGATTTTATGAATAGTTCTATTTAAGGATCGATGAAGGAAAAATTATGTATATTAGATATTGGATAATCTGCCCCTAGAAGGGTTTTATTAGGGAATGTTATCGAATTTTTCACAGAAAAAGTCATAGAATACTGGAACTAGAAAGTACTTGTGAGAGTTTGATATTCAATTATAGATGATCTACAATCTTCATAATCATTACTTTAAAAAGTTTTTGTTGTCCAGATTGTCTTTGCCACAAGAAATGTTTCTAAAAACTGATAACTGAGGAAATTATTAAAATCCAATTGAAATCTGATGAGTACAATTGTAAAATTACTTATATGTGATTAACCCACTTGGAAATCCAAAATTCTATAATCGTAAAATGTTCATCTTGATTATCATATAAGTAGAAGGACAGAAATGATCTTGCAATTTATGAGACTATTTTTAATCAAAGGCCATGTTGTTATGGTTCCTTTTAAATCCACCATTGTTGTATGTATGTATATGGATTTACTTATTAAATTTCATCTCAGTGATAATCACAATCATAATCATAACAATCTCCTCAAAGTTCATGTCAGTCAGATTAATGTCCAGTGTAGATAATGTTTCTGGGAACTACTAAGGAAAGTAAGGGCTATCTTACAGCAGAAACAATGAAAGTAATTTTATGTCCAGCAATATTGTCAAATAGGTTCTCACCTAAGCTGTATAATAACTCTGTTCCTAAGAGTCAAAGAAAATAGAAACAGAAGTTATATGGTTATAAATAAGCCCTCTTCAAAAGCATAATGATGATTTGCTTTGAGTAAGTGGAGTGGAGCCTCTTTGTGTTTACTGGAGGAACCCCCCCAAAAAAATACCAATATCCCACCTGCTGGAAGTTCTTCAGTGCAGATGGTGCTGACCAGTAAAGCAAGCAAATTATTAGTGCATAAGAAAAGACCTGGGAATGTGAATGCTTTCATTATGTGCCAGCATAATCTTAACAAAACTGAAAACAGATCTTTCCAGTTATAGGCAAGGACTTCATGCTGCTTTTTGTCAACAGTACCCTCAATTCCAATAGCATACAATAGTATATTATAAACCAATGCAGGGCAATAGCAAGAAATAATTTTATCCATAAGGCCAGATTAGATAAAATAAGAGCTAAAAAATAAAAAGGAAAATGTTAAAGAACCTGAGGTCGATGAAAAATTTAGATGAACACAAACTCCTAAAATTTTGGATATTAACAAAACAGATGACAAAAGTAATACCATTCTCAAATAATTTTGAAGAGGCGACAGACATACTTGGACTGGAATTTCAAAAAGTACTTTTTGAGTTTGATAACATAAATCTAACTAGCTAATAAACCACATCAAAACAGTGCTATAACCACCATGAGTGAAAAATTCTCACAAAATTTTTGATAGAAATATTCAAGAAAAATAAATTCTGATCCAAAAGAAAATAAACAACTATTTTCAGTTCATTTATTTGTAGAAGTTGGTAGAAGGGGTTTAGAGAAATACCCATGAATCCAGAAAGACATGAATTAAAATCCTGACTCTGACATCCACTGTCTGTGTGACCACAGGCAAGACACAGCTGTCCATGTTTCAGATTTCTTTCTAAGACTAAAAGTTACAGATGAGTGGTTGCTCTGCATCTGTGGAATGAACTTTTTCACTGATACTTCCTAACACCAATGAAACCACAGATGTAGAGAGCATCATTGCCATTCAGAAAAGTCAAGATACCATGAAAGGCAAAAAAGACCAAAATGAAATAATCCTTACCTTCAAAGAATTTACATTCTACTGAGGAAGTGGAAGCATCAGGTATAGGTGACTTTTTCAAGTTTAGTAATGAAGAGGGAGAAAGATAAGACAATAGCTAGATGAAGTATAAGGGTCAAGGGAAGTTTTTGTTTGTTTTTAGGACTGGTGGGACCTAGTCATGTGTGTAAACAAATGGAAAGAAGTCAGAAGAGAGAAAGAAACGTTCTTGAGTAAGAGAAAATGTTTCAGAAATAAGGACCTAGAAGTATTAAGAGAAGATGGGGGTTAAGAGCAGAGGTAGAAGAATTCATTTTAATGAAAATAGTGCTGTCCCTTCTATTTTTTGCACATGAGGCTCTATGTCCCAACTTTAGCCATTTTCACTGTCTTCCATACCTGACACTCTATCTCATCTCCATATCCCAAGTTCCATACTTATACCGTCTCAAAAAAGTCCACATCTCCTGCAAGAAATCTTCCTCAAATCTCCTTAGTGCTTTCCCTCTGAGAGAAATTTCTTTAGTTTATATTGTAAATATTTTGTTTATTCATAGTTGTTTGCATGTTGTATTCCCCAAAAGACTATGAGTTCTTTGTGGACATGGAATTTTTAAAATCTTTCTTTGTGTCCTCAGTGGTTAGCATAGTACTTGGCACAGGGTAGGCACTTAATAAATGTTGACTGATTGATGACTGCTTCTGAGATAGTAGGGACAGCAAGTAATAACCTCTGGATCTTTAAGGAATGAAGGGAGAGACATTAAGGTGGCTCTTGCCAATTGATCTCAGACTTCTCAGTAAAGAAAGTTGGTGTAATATTCAGGGTAAAATTCAAATCAATAAATATTTATTGAATGTTCCTACTGTGTTCTGGATCCTGGGATGGTCACTGGGTACAAAAAGACAAAAACAAAAAACCTTTTTTAGATAGAGAAATGACATGGCAGCTTTTCTAAGAATGAATTATTCAGGAGAAAAAGTGGAAATTGGGAGCCTATATTTTCCAATGGAAAATAGCAATGGAAGTGAATTTAGGTCTGTGGCCATGTGCATATAGAGAAGAGGAAGAATGGAAAAAACACTATAGAAGTAAATATAAATCTTGGTAACCATTGAGTATGGGCAGTGAGGGATAGAGTCAAAGATTATGCCACAGATATGAACCTAGATGATTGGGAGGATGTCTGTGGTTTCCTTCAGCAGAAATAGGGGAGTTTAGAGAATGAGAACATTTCTCAGAACATTTACAATTCTATGAACCACTGCCTTCGGCTCCCAATTCTGGACTCCCAAAATAAATATTTTGTCCAGACTCAATCAAGGAAATTACTTTAGAAGGTTATTCCTCCAAACATATTTTCAAAGATTTGTATTCTATCTATTTTTCAAATCGCAAGCCCCTATCTTTTGAAAGCATTCAAGAGCAAATCAATGTCTCCCTTTCCTAGATAATTTCATATTTATTGTCGCTGTTGTATGATCAGCATTTCATTTACTACTGCCAGTCTCAAATTGTCTGTCTTTTATTTTATAAATTGTTATACACAATGTGATGTAGTGTAAAATGTAGACAGATAGATAGATAGATACATAGATGGATAGATATTGGTTTTAGAAATCACAAAACCTCCATTCAGATCTCAGATGTGTTAGTAAGAGATTGTGTTATTTTAGAATAATCATTTCTCCAAGCTTGTCTTGTCATCTGTAAAGTGAGGGTAGATAACTGTCTTATCTTTTGGGGTCCTTCACTGTCCTATGGTAACTAGTTTGCTTGCTAATTTTTCATCTGACCACATCCCCCCAGTTTTATGTTCCTTTTGGGCAGGAATCATATTGTATGTATATGTGTATGGGGGGGGTACATACACGTTATATAGTACATATGCATATGTAAGTATACATATATATGACTTTATGGCCAGGAATATAATATATTCTTTATAAATATTTATAGCTTATGAACAATTGAAAAAAAGTAAAGGAGAAAAGACCAAGCACATAGACCATAACGTGGAGAATGTGGTTTATAAGTTTTGTGATTAATATGATTCTATGTATGTATATCTGTACACATATAATATACATTGGGTATGCTTTATATCTGTGTGCACACATTTCTCTACATATTTCCCTAATGAAGTAATTAAAATGAAATGGGGAAAGAAAGTTGAAAATCAAAACCCAACTTCCTCATAGAGAAACATCTGTCTGAATTTTCTGAATCTGCCAGTATTTCATTGGTCTGGTTAGTTATTTAAAAGACACATAAATAGATCATGGAAAAATCATCCTTTTTCTGTGGGGGAATTTGGATCATTGGGATAAACCACAGCATCTGGGAATTATAGTTCCTGTAATTCCATAGAGAAAGTCTGGTCAAGTGAAAAATCAATTAAAAAGAACTATGAACACTTAAAAAGTAATTGAAGTTCCCAGATTCTTTCCTTTATTTGGTAGCAAGGTGATGTAGTGTGTAGAATAGTAGACTTGGAGTCAAGAAGACCTAACTTCAAATTCTATTAGCTACATGATCTTCAACAAATCTCTTAATGTCAGCCTCAGTTTTCTCCACTCCTAAACAGGGATAATAATGACACCTGTCTTAGAGAATTATTGTGAGGATGAAACATAGTAGAATGTTATGACATATGTAATGCCCATTGCAAACCTTATAGCTCTTTATAAATGGCAGTTATTATTCATGTATTCCTATTTCCACTGTCTTTAACCATTACATTGAGGTAAGATGCTGATTGTATTTGAATCTTTTGTACTGAAAAGCACAAGTTTATATCTGCTTCTAAGAATAAATCAAGATATGTAAAGGGATTTACAAAGTTTAAACCATTATGTATTTACTATCATTATTGTTATTATTATTGTTTTGTTGTTATATTGTGATAAGAACAAAGCAAGTATCCATATCTAAGAACATTTGACACAGGAAAGAATGCTTTTCCATTTGCCATTGTTTTCTATTATTAAGAAAACTTAAATTGTTTTCTTTAGCTATTTCTTTATCATTTCCTGATCATCTAATGCTATCATTTTCCCTATCTTTTTAAAAAAAATTCTGTATGCTTCTGTTAGCCGAGATTATTTAGACAAACGAGAAGAGCAAAAACAAGCAAGAGAAGAAAGGTTTGTAAATGTGTCTGTCCTTTTCCCCATTTTTAACCACACATTTCTTGGAATTGAATGCAAAACTAATCAAGCATGTAAGAAAAATTATTAAAGTAAAAATTAAAATAAAGTATTTTAATATGTTTGCAGTTTATGTAAAATCCACTAATACCTCAGATAACTAGTGGGTGTGCCTGAGAAGTGGGATATTTTGATTAATTGCATGAAATTGCTAAGCATAAGGGTGTTTTTGGATAAACAAAGAAGAACTTTTCTTTATTTCTGGAACTCATAGATATGAGTTTGATTAGGAGAAAGGAAGAGAGAGAAGGGAACACTCATTTATTAAGCTCCCACTACATCCCAGGCACTGTACTATATGTATTATAAATATCTCATAACAACCACCTGTAAAGTAGATGTTATTCTTATCTCTATTTTAAAGTCAAAGAAATTGAGACAGCTTGAGGTTAAGTAATTTGCCCAAGACCACACAGCTAGTAAATATTTAAGGCCAGATTTGAACTCCTGATTCCAAACCCAGTGCTCTGTCCTCTGCATTACCAAGCTGCCTATGATCATTTTATTTATTTTTTTTAATTATGTAATTTAAAAACCTTACTAAATAAAAATCTTAATTCAAGTTGCCAGTTCAATATCAATATACTTTTTAAAAAAGTTATTAGAGTCATTAGAGACAACTTTAACCTTGCAAGGTTAAAGTTGTCTCTAATGACTCTAATTAAGCATAATAAGCCACTGAAATATTGGTTTAAAAAAGTCATCTTCCCTCCCCCCCACACCCCACCCTGTGTTCATTGTAGCCTAGAGAAGTTAGTCAATGGCATAATAGAGTGTAGGAAGACATAGGTTGAAATCTCATCTCTAATGCTTTCTAAGTAGTATCACCCTGGGCAAGACATTGAACCTCAAAATGCTTCAGCA
Source organism: Sarcophilus harrisii (assembly GCF_902635505.1). Classification (NCBI taxonomy): domain Eukaryota; kingdom Metazoa; phylum Chordata; class Mammalia; order Dasyuromorphia; family Dasyuridae; genus Sarcophilus; species Sarcophilus harrisii. Next base: position 380,110,825 of record NC_045426.1, on the reverse strand, counting down.
AACTCCCTAGGACTTAACTTCTGAGTTCCAATTGCCTTATGGTCTCTCTTAGTGGAGGAAATTCCTCTCCCTGGTGAAATCACAGATCTTTCTGTATTCAAGTCCAATTTATATTCTTTTGTTTATTTTAAACTTAAATACATGGACTACCTGCCATCTAGGGGAGGAGGTGGGGGGAAGAAGGGGAAAATTTGGAACAGAAGGTTTTGCAAGGGTCAGTGTTGAAAAATTACCCATGCATATGTTTTGTAAATAAAAAGCTTTAATTAATTTTTAAAAAATAAATAAATAAGTTAAATACAAAATAGGAAGGAAAAAAAATCACCATGTTTACAGCAGAACATAAGAAAGGATTCAAAATGTAAAGCAATAAATTTCCATTTCAAGAAAGCCTATAATACTAACTATTACACATTATGTTTAGAGTTGTATGTCTTTTCTTTTCTTCCTTGTAGGTTTTTTTTTGTTCTCTGTGGTGCATTTAAAAAAATTTTTTTCTCCCATTTTTCTCCCTTTCTCCCAGAAGACTACAATTAAGCATGGATATTAACACATATAAATATATACATACATATACATATATCTATTACAGACAAACATATATAATATACATATCTACATACACACATTGATATGTACATAGATTAATATAATCACATACATATATATTCATATGCATCTATGTAAGGACGCATTGTTTGTTTGTCCTCTCTTTCTCTGAAGACAGTAACTTCATTCCTTCATAAGTCTAGGTCTCTTCATATTTTCTAACTCCACTATACCACAGCAATATTCCAACCTTATACTGTATAGTTATTTTAAATAGTTTAAAACAATATTGATTAATATGGTTGATATATAGTGTGCCTAATCTGTTTTTTTCTTTTCATTAAAGATGTTTTAGCTTTAACTTTGTATAAGATCATTATTGCTATCCCTGATATTTTTTTTACATAATAAATTCTACTCCATCCAGGTCTTATTTGATTCCAAAACTATTCTTCTACCTACTACAGAACATGGACTATTGACTCATCCAACTGGATAATTATCATGTCTAATAATCAGGGTAGCCAAAAAATATGGAGTAAATAGGAGACCAAAAGAGTAACTAAGAAGTTTCTGATCTTCTGGACATATTCTTTTTCTATTGAGGGGATTTATTTAATTTTATTACATATAATTGTCCCATTAACAATCCTTGCATTGAGATGACTTGCACTGTTTTTATAGAATTCAGGGATTTGGAAAGTTTAAATGTGTTTTAGATAAAATTCTGGATTCCAAACTTTTTTTAGGTTGGGTGATTGTACTCTTAGGTTATGTCCACATACAGCAAACAAAAACAGCTGTCATTATTTAAAAGCTACTGGTGAGGTCTCAGGGTATTGTGTGTTAATGTCTGAACTATCTCTGACAGACCTTGAAATGTACTGAGATTATTGGGAAGAAGCTATTTCATTTCATTATTTTTGGCTGCTTATTTTTCTCTAAATAAGACAATTAAGATGGTCCAGAAGGGTTGGCTGATTGCCTGCTTTTCTCTTTTCCTTCCTCTTGCACCCTTCCAGATTCCAGGATACACTGCAAATGACCAAATTTGTTCTTTTAACTGCTGTCCAACTCCTGCCCAGTCTCTAAAATATTATGCTTCTATAGCCCATTACTGGAAAACAATTATAGCTACAGCTTTTGATTTTACAATTTAGTGCTTTATTGTTTTAGGTATTTTTAGCAGCCCAAATTTGTGTTTTGTTTTGAAAATAAAGCACCTCTTGGGTACTTTATTTCTGAAGATCTATATGGATAGCACCAAAAGAATAAGATTTCCTTTACTCAATGTCTAATAGATTGGGGAACAAATAAAGAAAATTCCAATTCACTGAGAATTGGGAAGTAGAAACATACTAAAAACTGGGGTGTGGAATGGGAGACAGGTGATGTTAAAACAGAAAGGGTGGGACAGCTAGGTGGGGCAGGTGGGGCAGTGGATAGAGCACCAGCCCTCAAGTCAGGAGGCCTGAGTTCAAATCTGGCCTCAGACACTTAACACTTCTAGCTGTGTGACTCTGGGCAAGTCACTTAACCCTAATTGTCTCAGCAGAAAACAAAAACAAAAACAAACCAAAAAAAAAGCCCTGCAAAGGAACACAGAACCAAGAGAAATTATATAACCAGTCTTCCAAGTAGCTAAAGATATTTAATGCTTCATCATGCTGACAGGGGCAAATTTTACTACTTTGCAGGAAAAATGGCATTTGTGACAGAAATCATAGAAGGTCATGATTACATTCATTGACACATTTTTTTGAGCAGAATCATAGATGTCTATGTGGAAGGGGCCTTAGAAGCCCCTATATCTATATCTATTTCTCTCTAATTCCATTTATCTCTTTAGCATTTCTCTCTCTCTCTCTCTCTCTCTCTCTCTCTCTCTCTCTCTCTCTCTCTCTCTCTCTCTCTCTCTCTCTCTCTCTCTCTCTCTCTCTCTCTCTCTCTCTCTCTCTCTTTCTCTCTCTCTCTCTGTCTCTCTGTCTCTCTCTTTCTCTCTGTCTCTCTCTTTCTCATATCCTATGAGTTGGAACTTGTGAAGACTCAACAATGAATAAACCTCACTAAGGGAGGAGAGGATTTAAAGGAAAAAAGGGCACACAGTTAAGGAGAAATAAAAGGAAAAAATAGTAAAAAGACCAAAGGAACCAGGTACCAACCATAGTGTCACAAAATACAAGAGAGAAAAAGTTTTAAATGATGGGTGAGTAAAATGTCATATGCTACTGAGAAGCTGAGTATGATAAGGAATATGAGAGGACAGTTTATTCTCATAGAATTTTAGAATTGAAAATGATTTAGAGTACTTAGTCTGACACTAGTACAGTGCAGAAATCTTTCTGTAATATTTCTGGCAAGTGCTTTTCCAGCCTCTTCTTAAACACTTTCATTGATGGGAAAAGTCTGTCTCATAGAAGGACAACCATTGCTCAGTTCTCTTGAACACATTGGGATCCACAAACATTTATAAAGTTCCCACAATTCAATTAGCATTCATCATGCGCTTACTTACTGTATGTCGTATACTATGCTAAGTGATAGGGGTTCTGAAACAAAAACAATTAGTCCCTGCTCTTAAGGAGATTACATTATATTAGGAAGATATAGCCAGAACACAAATAAGTCATCACAAAGAAATATGAAGAAGGAGAAAGTTTTTAGAACTAGGGTAATTGAGAAAGGTTTCACTAAGGAGATAGTACCTAAACTTATTCTCAAAGGAGTATAAGTCCTAAAAACTGAAGATAGAGATGTAAATATTGTCCTCCAGGCCCAGAAATGGTATGAGTAAGTAAATAGGGGTAGGAAATGGTATGCATATAGAGTCTGAGAAATAGTTTGTGATCTATTTTAGCTATAACATAATGTGTGTGAAAGGGATTAATAAGAAATAATATTAGAAAGGAAAAGTTTGAAGCCAGAATATAGAGACTAGTGTCTGAGGAGTTTGTATTTTATCTGAGTCAGAAGGAGTTATGGAAAGTTTTAGAGCAAGGAAGTGATAATCAGACCTGCACATTAGGAAAATCATTTTAGCAGTTGCATAAAGGATGGATAAGAGGGAAAATACTAGAATTGGGAAAATACATTGGAGCCTAATATAATGATTCAGGTAAAAGAATTAACAATAATGACTAATAATGATAAAGACATTAGCTGTAGCTATTTATAAATCACTTCAAGGCTTGTAAAATACTTTACAGGTATTATTTTATTTAATCTTCATAACAACCATAATTATAATCTCCATTTTACAAAAAAGAAACTGACACTGAGAGAAGCTTAAATGACTTGCCCAGTTAAACTAAGCCAATAAGTGTCTAGAAGACTTGTCTAAAGTAGGATGCCTAATAAATGTCATTGATATGTTAATTTAAACCCAATCTTGGGTCCAGCACTCTAGACACTACATCAATATGAATTCATTAAGAACAAGCTATACTAAAATAGGATTTTATTTTTTTAAAACTTACAAACTTCCCCCCTAGACTTACTAACTATAGGTAAATGTGGAAATACTGGTGGAAATATTATGTATAATATATATGAGTTCCAGAAAAACATTTGACAAAGCTACCCCTCTTCCAAACTTTTTGTTTCTGTTTAGGCACATTATATTCTCCAACATATTCAACTAGTTGATAATATTGTTTCCTTCTCTGCAACATCTCTTCTTCCTCTCTACTCACATAGCTACCACCCTAGTTCAGGGACTCATCAACTCTGTTCCTGTGCTATTGTGATTAATTTCTTATTAGTCTCTATACCTGAAGTCTAACCCTCTCTACACACTCTTCCATACAAGTCCTTAAAATATCAGTCTGCTTATATCAGTAACCTGTTAGATAAACTACAATGATTCCCTATAACCTCCACAATCTAGTACAAATTACTCTATTTGTCCACAAGTATATTGTAAAAGACACTTTGTCAAATCCCTTTCTGAAATTTTGGTATATTTTTCCCAAAGGTTTCCCAAAACTACCAGTTTAATAATACTGACAAAAAATAAAGAAAACTATCTTGTTATAGCTTTTCTTATTGATTTCATGCTGGCTTTCAATGATCTTCTTTTCCTAATTTTAAAGTACATTTTTCCCCCCCTAGGGACTGCCTTTAAAGAAATTTCTACATTCGACCCTTTTCCCCCTTTTAAAAAAATTGGGCAATCTTTGTACATTTCGGCAATTTGTCCTGTTGCCACAATTTCTTAGAAACTGTTGACGTGGTTCCATCTGGGATTATATTTTTCTGAGCCTGGAGATTTTAGCTCACTTAAGGAAGCTAAATGCTCTGTTACTATCTTTCTCCTATTGTGACTCTAATTTTTAAATATATTTTTCTACATATATTTCTACATATTCTGCATATCTATATTTTATCTATCTTTACCAAATTGAACATTCTTTTATATGATAGAAAAGATAGAAGCAAAATATGCCATAAGTTGGCTTCTTTTTCTCTTTTTACTTCCCTTAGCCTTTTTCAGAAGCCTTGTCTTATTCTAGACTTGAACTATTCTATTGTCACCATTTCATGCTACTGTTTTCTGTTTACCTATGATTATATAGCTTTCTCTCTTCTGAACATTTTTTATTCTTTGTAACCCACAGTGCCTAAGTATCCTATTGAAATCTGAACTACTTGGAAAACTCCCTGTTTAACCAGGAGTATTAATTTCCATGCCTTGTACTTCATCATTATTGAGTTCTTCCTCCTGTAAGATGTTGAACTCTAAAATACCCTATGCAACCACAACTTCTCACCTTCACCTATCTCGCGTCTTCATTTCCAGTGAACTTACTCGAGTTCAAATAGTTAAAATTCTCAAAAAAGATAAGTAAATTCCCATGACCTAAAATTGTATAGAAGTCAGTTTGTGAGATGGGAAATTCTCCAGAGTTAAAATCTAAACACACACACACACAAACGCACACACACACACACACACACACACACACACACACACACGGAAAAGGGGGGTATTTAAAAAGAACAATATGAATGTATAAGAATCTCACTAATCAACTTAAACTTTAAAAAAAGAAAAGAAAAAGAAGATAAAAACATGGGCAAGCAACAAAACACAAATCCAAAAGCATGGCAAGATGAGCGCAAAAAAAGTAAGAAAGATCTGAGTGAGAACACTGATGAATAAACAATGCCGAAGACAATATAAGGGGATTTTTTTCTATATACTGGGGAATAGGAGGATCAAATAGGACCACTCCCCAGAGTAGATGGAATAATAATATCATGTCATTGCAAGAAGGCAAAACTACTCTCAATTTTTATTGAGATCTCTACCAAGGATAATGATCCTGGACAGGAAAAAACAGGGGGGAAAATGGGTAATAGGAAATTGAAATCCAAAATAACTGAGGAGGTAATAAGAGAAAAAACTAGTTACCATTAATGAGTTTACCTTACCTTCATTCTTCGTTAATGAATTGGCTATTATAATTTTCTGCCATTGTTGAGTTCTTTTGAAAGATCATAGAGAAGAAGAGAAAAGCTATAGGCCTATAAAAGGGTGAATTTCCCATTTTTCAAACAAAGAAGAGAGAAGAGAGTCTAACAACTTAGCAGTCAACTAAAACACCATTAAGGAGATAAAGTACATTTATCTAGGATAAATTTTGCTTTATTGTTCTTACCTCCTGCCTAGTGAAGTGTTTTTAAATCTCACTTTTTTCATCTAGTATATTAGTAATTAGATTTTAGCAAATTCTTGTAAAACAAAATAGAGAATTGGATAATTAGATTCTCTAATCAATTCAAGTCAATAAGTCCTTATTAAGTGCCTATTGTATATTGCCTAATTAGAATTAGGTAGATTTCAAACTAATAGAATAACTTAACCCAAATGGTAGTCATTAATGAGTTTGTGTTATTGTGGAGTGAGGCCTCTCAGAGAATGCCCCTGTACTGCTTAATTCTTTCATAATTAAGTAATATAAAGATGTACTTATCAAGTTTGCAAATGACATAAAGCTTCAGTGGCCAAGAAATTGGATGACAGAATCTGGATCCAGAAAAATCTTGACAGGTCAAGACATAATAGAGATAAATGTAATGTCCTAAACTTGAGTTAGCACAATGTTTAACATTTGTCATGATCCTCAAAGAATTTGGGTTGCTTTTGTTTTTTTGGGTTTTTTTTTTTAGTCTTTCTGAGTCTATTATTACTGGTTTGAAGTAGTCCTTTCATATTCAATGTTTATTATATGTCTCTTTTGCCCTCTTTTCTACTTATAGGATCATATGTTTAGAGTTGGAAGGGACCTTTGAGGACATTTAGACCAGCCCTCTCATTTTATAAATGAGGAAACTGAATTACAAAAAGAGTTTAAGTGAGTTTTTTGAAGTTGTACAAATTGTAAGGAATTGAGACAGAATTTGAATACAGGTCTTCAGTCCTTCAGTCTAGTGCACTTACCTCTATAGTACAATACCCTCTCTATACTCCACTGCTATTCTGACCATATAATTTGTTCTCTCAAATCTAGCTTTTTCATAACCTTTCTAGGTAGCTTTACTGCTCTCTTTACATGCTTCCAAATTTTTTTTCCATTATTGAGCTTATTAATAGTTACAAATCAGAATTTTACTTTTGAGACTTTCATTTTGTTAAAAATTTTAAACCAGAGTCTCTTCTCTCCAATCCATCTTTCACACAGCTGTCAAAAGGACTGTCCCAAAATGTGTTTGGCCATATCAATATCCTTTCAGAAGCCTTTAATCATTCACCATCCCCTATAGGAGAAAATTTAAGCTCTTCAATGAGTCTGTTATCCATGACCCTTCACATTCTAGCTCTGGTACTTTTTCAGTTTTCTTTCATTCTCTGAATTCCAGTGAGTTTTTCTCCTGATCTAGTCTTACACTTTTCCAGCCTCTGGAATTCATGCAGAGTCCCCCATGCCCTTCTCATCTCAGCCTGTTGAAATTTTTCTTTTTTCAAGGTTCAGCTCAGATACCACTCCTCCATAAAGTCTAACGTGATCCAGTCCAAAGTGATTTCTTCCTCCTCAAATTTTCCTAATGTACACCGATTTTTACCATATTTTATCATATTTAATTGAGTACATTTCATCCTGACAATCAATTAGATTCTAAACTTTATAACTGTATCATTACATTATTCATAACACTCAGCATAGAGTAGGTACTTAACAAAGTACATTGACTTAAATTAAACATGAATTTTTAGTCATTTTTCCTCTGAACTTTTAGAAATTTGTTTTTTTTTAATGTGTAGGATATAGATATTTCAATGCTGATTGGTTGCTATCATGGCTATTATAAATTCTGAGATGACTTTGGCCACTGCCTTTTCTGTCTCTGCTTGATTCCCAACTTCTTTTTCCTTGATGAGTCCAAACAATCAGGTCCCCTTATTGATTTTTTTCCCACTTTCTGGAAAATGAAACTGTCATCAAATAAGGTACTATTTTTTTATTCTCCAAGTATAGATAGTTAAAATCAAAACTTTGCCAACTAGTATGAATGTAACTTAAGCATTCCTCTATTGTTTCTCATCTACTTTGCTTCTGGTTCTTTGTTACTAATAAAAAATGCCATTATAAAATACTATGGTGATTTTTTAAAAAAAAACTTACCTTCTTGAGGTATATGCCCAGCATTAAAATTGCTTGGTTGAAGTGTACAGACATTTTAGTTACTTTCTTCAGAAAATTCCAAATTGCTTTTCAGAATGGTTGGGCCACCAACAGTGCATTGGTATGGCACATTTCTTTTCTTTTTTTTAATATTTTTTATGATGCATATATTTTCAAGCAGCAGCAAACATTTACTGGGTGCTATGTGCCAGACACTGTCCTAGGTGCTGAGGTCATTACAAATAACTATAAATATGATTCATATCCTCAGTAGTATGGGGATAAAGCCATATACATGTACAAAGATAACTAAAAATATAAAACAACAAATCATAAATGCCAAATCAGGATCACTTGTATTTAGGGTTATAGGACTATCAGTGGAGAAAAAATTACTTCCACCATACCCAGGGAGGTATGGACTGGAGCTGACCCTTAAAAGATAAGTGGTATTTGACTAGATAACAAGCTAGGGAAAGGATATTTCAAATGAGAGAATTACTAGAGCCTTTGAAGCAAGAAAACTTTGCATGGGTTTCAAGAAAATCTATTGACATGTATGACATTCTTGTCCTAAGCATATTTAGGATGTGATTCTATAGTGATGTAGTAAAGATAGAGTGTACAGGAATTTGGAGGGCTCCTTGAGTACTAACCACATAGTAAGGATGCACAGGGAGGAAGAGAAAATCGGGTCTCAAAGATTCTCTTTAGGAGTTTAATAGGGTATAAGGTAGTCATAAGCCTGCTACAGCCATATTCATCAATTTATTCCTTAGCAAATAATGGCGGATAAAATTAGCAGACATCTGGAAGAGGCACATATTTCAAAGTTATTTTGGTCTGATTCTATAAAGCACAATATGAAGAATATGATTGGTAGCTGGTCTTAATAAACAGTGAATTCTGCCTGCCTAAAATGCAAAACAGATGTATCTTTGTTCTTTTAAACTGACTTTGATGAATCAACTATATGTGACGTCAGGTCCAAGCTATTGGGTGGCTGAGTCCGGCTCAGAAATATTTTAGAATATAAAAAAGTTTCCATTGTAGACACTGAGAGAACAAAGTGAATTCCAGCACATTGCTGTTAGCATTGAAGCAGGTTCAGAAACTCAGAGGCCTCAATCCAAATTCTCACTATTGGTATTTTTCTAGGGAACTTTTTTTTAAGCCATTGCACTGAACCATTCTCCTTTTTCCCATCTGTGCATTTTCAGAGTTGTCTGTTTAGAACCTTCACTGTTGGGGGAGGAGGGAGCATGGTGGTTTGGATTATTTATTCAAATGCTTCAAAGAGATAGAGATAGGATTAATGCAGAAAGGACCAGTACTATCTGGAGATGGAGCAATATTGTCCTTTTCCCCTCCCTATTTGAGATGTTATGAATGGAGTACGTTTTTTTCTTTATCATTAACATCTTCGTTTTTCGGTCCTTTTCTGGCAGACTGACCCATCTGTCAGTTTTGCACTGTAATCCATGCATCAGGAAATCAGCTCACTCTGCAGGTGTTTCAGTCATAAACAAGCAGCAATCACAGCCTTTTCGTTCTTTTTACGGAAACCCTTTGGAATTTAACTTTCAGATACAAATACTTGGAGCAGTTGGCAACTGAAGAGTATGAGAAGGAGCTGAGAAATCGAAATACAAGCCGAGGCAGGACAGAGCTCTGCTTAGACCTGAGTGCTCCTGCAGCCCCGTCCTCTCCAGTCCCTAAGTGTGTTAGTCCACTATCTCCACAGTCCCAAGAGGAGGTGAAAGAAACTTCAACATCCCAGGCAACAGCCCAACCTGTTGAAGGTGAGTGTAAGAAAGACTAGAATAGAACCGTGTGACTATGATAATTTTCTTCATTTAGCTTTAATCTTTTGTTTGGGCAGCAACAGTCTGCTGTTACAAAATAATATTGAGATACCTAATAGGGATAGATGGAAGCCTGTCACATTGATTTCTTCTACCTGTCTCTATCTACCCTCATTTCCTTTACTTAGCTACACTCTGGTGTCTTAATAACTGTCTATATTTATACTAACTATTGATGATATGTGGTAACGTAGGATATCTGAAAAGAAAAATTTTATATGGAACAAGATATAACTTTGACATCTGATTTTGAAGCTATAAGTAATTATAAATTATGGAATAATAATAAAACATCTTATGCCATTGTTATGAAAAAAGAACTTTTATTACAAAGACTATCAGAACAGGATTGTCTAAGCAAGTTGAATTGTTCTAACTGAAACTAAAATGAGTTGAATGTAGCACAGGGGGAAAAAAAAGTTGATTTAAAGAAAAACGGAAGCCAAACAGCAAAGAAGAAAAAAAATGGCTTGAAATTTTTTTCCTTGCTTTCAGAAATGTTACTAGCATATGGTATGTGTATACACATGTGCAGAATCTCCCTGGGGAAATTCTATGTGTACTTTTTATTGTTTTTAGAGAAAATTGATTGCATGCTATACACTGCAAACTTTATTTCCCAATGATTTTCACGATTTCTATTGCATGTTATCAATCATTTTTCATGCTTGCTTTTTACCATCCAATATGGTCTCTGTATATTGAAAGGTTAATTAACACTGAAGTGACTATTATAGTTTCATTTAATTGCACAGTCTGCTTTCAAACTAGCCAACTAAAGAGAAGAGAGATAGTGAATTCATTATTCTAGAAATGTTTATTAAATATAACATAATCAAATATTGTTTAGCTTAAGCCTCAGAATTCAGTGGAATCAAAAGATTGATTCTGTCTAATTTGTGTTTGTTTTTGTGACTACATGAGGAACAGGGACCTGGAAATACCATTTCAAAAAGCAGTGACAAATGGGATCAACCAAATATTTCAGTCCCATCTAACACTGTTATGATTCTCTGATGACTAAGTGAGGGTAGTTTTGGCAGCTTTCTCTGAGACTAAATTTTGGAAATTATTGCTATTTCCCTAAAGATCTAATCTTGAAATATTATTGCATTGAATGTGAAGCAGGTACATTGTCCTTTCACAAGTCTACACATTCCAGTCCCCATTCTGAAGCACCATTTCATCACCTGGTCTTAAGGGTGCCAACAGTTAGGACAAAAGTACATTTGTCAGGTGCCAGTTGAAGAAATTCCAGTGGAAAGTTTCATTCCACTCTCAGTCTATGCTATGAATAAACAGTAATAGTAGTTAATATTAATATAGTGCTTTATGTTTTACAAAATACTTTGCATTTTTTCGTTTAATCTTCATACCAGCCCTTTAAGATTGTTCCCATTTTGCAAAATGGAAAAGAGAAGTTTAGATAAGTTAAGTTACTTGCCCAGCATCATGTAGGTTACTAAGTGTCTGAGGTAGGATTAGAATTCAAATTTTTTCCAATGGCAAGTCCAGTCCACTGTACCACACAGACATGCCGTTTCCTTCTCCAGCTCAATTTACAGATAAAGAAACTGAGGCAAACAAAATTAAGTGACTTGACCAGGTTGAAAAATTGAGACAAACTGGGTGAAGTGAATTTCCCAGGTTAACACAACTAGTATAGGTCTGAGGTCAAGTTTGAACTTCACTGCAGACGTAGTGCTCTATCCACTGAACCATCTCACTGCCTGATGTTCAACTATTAAAAGATTGTAGAGGATAAATGAGTGCGCCACTTCAGCTTGGTATATTAAGCTTGGCCAGATATAGTTCATTTACTAACCATCCCCTGAGGTCACGCAATCAGAGCACTGTTCTAGCATAGAATTTGCCTTATAAATATGAAGATATTTATCAAATCTTTTTAAGGAATCATAAAATATTTACTTTGTATAACTTCTTATTGAAACTTGAATATGAAATATTTGAGTTTATTATTATTATTCCCCTCACATCATCCTCTACTCTCAGAATAGGGTTAAGTGAGAAGTCATTTTTGTCAAGAACAAACAGGAAGCCCTTTCTGGAATCTTTCCTGGAAAGAGAAGGTCTGAATTTAGAAAAAAAGAAATATTTAGAAGATCAGAACAGTATTGAATATAATTACTCTTCTAAAAAGAGTAATTTCTTTATTCCTGGGGATATATTCACTTTCTTCCATAGGCTGAATGAGTCTATTTGAAGTTAAAATAACTTTTGGCCTTCTTTGTATCCCCATTGGCAGCTAATAAATGTTTGTTGACTGATTGAGTGGAATGAATCGAGTTTATTCTCTTTGTCCTCAATGCAAAATTATTTGAGGACAGCATAGAATTAATATTACATTATGGTAGATTGGGACACAGAAGGAACTACTGAGCATAATTTCACTGAGCATGAATTCCAATGAATCTGTAGTGCCGTTGCAGCAAAACTGGAGATGATCCTAAATATTTTGCTGTCTTATTTGCTGGCTAACTCAGATTGTGTGTGTGTGTGTGTGTGTGTATGTTTGTGGGTTTTTTTTGTCTAATCCTATGTAGTTATGTCTGTTTGCCTCATAGAATTGTGAGGAAATCATTTTCTAAATCTTAATGTGCTTCATAAATGTAAATTGTTATTAGTCTGTTACAACAGAATTCATTGTCAAATGTTTTTTTTTAAATTGAACTTTTGAATGTTCCTAATAGATGCACCATCATCCAATTTAGTAACTTGTTTGAACTTACTAAAAACGTCTAGTGTAGTGTAGACCAAATATCTAGATAATTGACTGGGTTTTTCACTTTTTATCCAGTTGTATTGTCATTTAGGGGTGGTTACATGATCTTTTTATTACCGTATATACACACCTTTCAGGTCTCCAAAGGAAAAACTCCTAGTGGTATATATTTTAAAAGTATACTTACTAAGAGGGGAAGAGAGAGGAAGGGAGGTCCCAGAACTGTTATTCAGAATATAAGCTCATTTAGAAAACTTCCATTGTCAGGTATGTCACAAATTTCTGAAAATTCTTAAAAGAAAGAACACAGAATGGAGTGGATTGAGTGTTAGGCTGGTTTAGAAGATCTGAGTTCAAATTCAACTTTGACTTCATCATCACCTTGCTACAACTAGCTAAACTACCCAGCTAAAACTCCCAGAAAAGTTATGGAGTATTTCATTTTTCCATTATTACCTACAGTTTCATGCAATTTCTAAGGCATGGTAATACATTTCACTTATTCTTTTTGGTAAGAGTTCTTAGCTCAGTAGCATCAGAAAGACCTCAGAGATCTAATGATAGAATTGCAGATTTTGAAGGGCTCAGAGATTATATAGTCCAATCTTTATCTGAGTAAGAAACCCCTTTATATATCATACTCAACAAGTGTCTTCATTTTAATGATGAGGACACTGGCTATTAGAGAAATTTAGCAGCTTACTCAGTCACATAAGTTGAAAGAAGAGCCTTATCTTCTACTCTCATGCTCTTTTCTCTTTACCACAGATGTCTCCTAATTTCCTAATCTTCACTTACCCTACCCTACACATTTAAAGAAGATTTTTCTTTGACCTTTCATCTTGTTGTCATTAAGTAATCACTGATTATTAATCAATTAAATTGGTCCACAGCCATGGAAACTTTAAATCAGTTCATATTAGTTAAAGAAATAGCTACAAGATTCAAATTGGGAATCATTCTTCAATTTGTTTCTCATCTAAACATGCAATAGTGTCTCCTTATATACTCCTATCATTGTTGGTATACTCAAGATAACAATTACATTGTCTTTCAGTATTAGAATGCTCATGTCATAGAAATTAAACTGAAATAAATAGCATACGCTTGAATACAATTGATATCATGAATACTACATATATTGCTGAACTTTCTCTATAAAATTAATATGACTGGATAGCTAGATGGTGCAGTGGGTAGAGTCCTAAAGTCAAGAGAACCTGAGGTCAAATATGGCCTCAGACTTTTAACACAACTAGCTGTTTGACTCTTGAGCAAGTTACTTAACCCTAATTGCCTCACCAAAAAAATAAAATAAAAAAATTAGCATGACTTTGATATCATAACTGGTGTATCCTTATTTTTATATTTATGTATTATATTTAAACATATCCAATAAGTTATGTGACTGGTAGTTTTATTAAACTACCTAAGGGTTTCTTATTTCTTATAGCCTAAGGATTTTGTTTACATAGTTTAAAATAATTCACCAAAAAATATGAAAAAAAGACTTCTAGTATTGCATATTGGACTTTCCTGTTATCAGATGTCCAGACATCATATTTTTGTATCTAAAGAGAATGAAATGTTTGGTTCTAAAGTGCTAAAATGTGTTTTCATAAGTAAATGATATAGTTTGAGCTTTTTTCCATAAAAAATTAATGAAGAAGATAAAGGTCCAAATTCCATTACCTGGTTTGGGAAGTTGGAGAAAAGGAAACTGTACCCTGGCTTTACATGGCCCCTCTAGATGGTCCCTATATCACTCAGAAGCCTCTACAAACTCTTCCTCTACAAATTCTCTAGTCTCTAGTTTTTTCTTTCCTTTCTGGCCCAAATTGTTTGTTCAGTCTTGCTGTTGGGCTAAATCCTGTACTATTTTCAGTATGTCATATTGCTTAAATCAACTTCCAAGCAACAAGTGCTCATTGAACAGGTACTTGAATACTTCCTTTGGTGAACTACTCCACTTGTTATAAAGTCCTTACTGCTATTAAACTGAAATATTTTCCCTTTAGTATCTATTCAGAGGTTATAATTCTTTCTTTTGTAGCAATGCAGAATAAATCCACCCCTCTTCCTAAATGAAAATTCTTCTAATTGTTGAAGACAGAGATTTTGTCTCACCTTGGACTTTTCCATCTTCAATTCTATCATAATTACTCTGTAAATAAGGTTTCTAGATCTTTCTATTTGCTGGTGAATCTCCCTTAGAAGTAATCTAGCCAGTAAAAATTTGCAATTTGGTGTCCAGAATTAACCATATTAGTTTACTTCAAGGAGGATTAAGGGAGAATTACTATTGTAAAAATGAATAATTAGGCATAAAGAAAGATTAGAGACAAATTGCCTCAAAGAAAGTCCAATTCTATGAGTACATGTTGCAAAAGGGGATTTCTGAATTACATGAGAGAGTAGATGTTACGAATTAGTAGAAGATGATTGCTACTGAATTTGGCCCTAAGTTTTCTAGAAGCTAAGTAAAAAATTTAAAATTCTTGGGGCAGCTAGGTTAGGAGGGCCTGAATTGTGATCTCAGATTCATAAATCATTTACTAGTTGTGTGACCTTGGGAAAGTCACCAAATGCCCGGGGAACTTTTTTTCAAAAACAACTCTTGAATCATAGAACTTTCACTGTAACAAAAGAAATCTTTTGTCTGAAACTTTTTTTCTGGAATTAAATTCAAGGAAGATCTCACAAGTAAGAGCTGGACAGCATCATAAGCAATGTCTTCTCATTTTTGAGAAGCAGAATAGTATAGCAAAAAGAATATTGAATTTTGATATCAGAGCATCTGGGTTTTAATTCTAGGTCTTGACTCTTACTACCTCTGAGCCCATGTGGCAAGTCACTTAATTTCTCTGAATTTCCTAATGTATAAAATGAGGAGATTAGACTGGATGACTTCTAAGGTTGCTTCCAGCTCTAAATCTGTGATCCAATAAAAAAAAAGCATATGAAGATTGTTAGAAGAGGGAATTTATCTATCAATCCTCCATGGTATCTGAAGGAATAACATTAACTTCGTGTTCAGTGAACTTGTGCAGGAAAAGAGAATATGACTGAAGTATTTTGATTTCTGATGATTCAGAAGTACAGAAAGTTATATATATGATGAATTGAACTGAATCTAAAGGATTCACTTGTTCTCATGTCCATTAGACTGGTTTTTAAATACTTGTTGTCCTTACTAAGTCTTGGGAAGATTTTCAAGCTCAAATAGTTCATGCCTGAATTTGCTTACAAGTGCCCATAGAGCAGATACTCTAAGTTGTTAAAGCGAAAGCCACATGTTTTAGATGCCAGACAAGAGGAAAATAGTACTGGCATTCTATAACATGGTTTGGCCCAAAGACAGTCCCTGTTTGTTTAATCAAAGACTGATGATAGGTTGATGAATGCTGCAAATCATCTTAAAGTGCTCTTAGCTATGTCCTTAATGAGACAGATTAACTATTCCAACAGTGATAACCAGGGACCACTAAACTGTATGTTTCTGAAAATTGCTCACTCTTCATGAAAGATATAATTTTTAAAACTCAGTCCTGAAATTTCTCAAGAAGAAAGCCAGTAAAGAGTTTTGAAGGAATATCCAACAGATGAATAGAGCTGTAATTAGGGCAAAAAAGAGAAAGTAAATGATTTCCCTTTTTAAAGATAAAGTAGAATATATATGTGTATTGTGTGTGTATGTATTTTATACTAAAGAGACCATTTTGTTGTTGTTGTTCAGTCATTTCAGTCATGTCTGACTCATAGTTGATCTTATTTGGCATTTTCTTTGCAAAGGTACTGGAGTGGTTTGCCATTTCCTTCTTCAGCTCATTTTACAGATGAGTAAATTGAGGCACATAAGGTTAAGTGATTTGCCCAGGGTCAAAAGGCTAGTAAATGTCTAAGGCAAGATTTGAATTCAGGAAGATAAGCCTTCCTAATTCCAAGCATTATCACCTAGTACTTACTTGTCCAGTTAATTATAATAGGCTAGAAAAGATTTGAGCCATATCTTAGGACAGATTCTGAACAGTTCTGGTAGCAAGTAATCTTCAGTGTCATTTTTGGTCCTGTGTGATTAATCAGCTATTTTAAAAGTTTTACTTTTGTTGACATATTTTGATTTCACATATTCTTCAATTCTGACTACTTTCTCTCTCTGTCTCCCCCCCTCCTTGATTCCTACCCAGGAAGTAAAGAGAGACAGAGAGAATAATTCAACTAAAATTTCTGGGCGCTCTTTTTTATAAAATACTTTCTATCCATAGGCTTCTATCTCTCTTACAAAGAGGATGTCTGCTTTTTGTCAATTCCTCTTCAAGGTCAAGTTTAATCCTTATAAGTACAATACATTCAATCTCATTTCTGTTGTTTTTCCTATGTACAGTGTTGTATCTTATATTGTTTCCCTACTCCTGCTTCCGTCCCTCTGCATCCATTATATCATGTTTACTATGCTATCTGATTTCCTCATATTCCTCATTTCCTACACATATAATAATTCCATTTTATTCATGCACTATAATTTGTTTAGGCATACACTAATCATTGCCAATCAGTGTGCATCTATTTTATTTCTAGCTTTTTACTATTACAAAAATATTATGAATATTTTTACATTTATGGGTTTTTTTCCGATTTTTTAAATCTCTTTGAAATATATGCCTAGCAGTGGTATCTCTGGTATGAACCATTTTAGTCTTTTTTTTAGTATAATTCCAAATTGTTTTAGGCTAATAATAATATTAGCACCTTCTTTAAGATGATATCTTTTCACAGTCCCCCTAACAGTGACTAGTTTCATATTTTGTCATTGTTGTCAATTTCTAGAACTGCAACACAATTTTGATTTGCTGAATCAGTTATTTTGGAGCAATTGAAATGGCTGGAGGTTCCTCAGATTTACACAATCTGGTGATACTGTCTAGCAGTGTATTTTAGTACTTCTGGATATCATTGATTTTGTTCTTATGGTTATTTCATCTAGCAGCTCAACAACTTCTCTCAGAAATCCCCAAAACTTTGTAATCCTTAAAACACTATGGATATATTTTTATGGATTGGACTGGATTTTATTTATGGATTTATGGATATAGATTGTTTTTATTGTTGCCCTTCTATACCACAGAAATGTCTTCACATGTTAATATATATTTTAAATAAAATCACCACCTTCTATCCTCTGGTGATAATTTTTTTCCACATCTAGTTAGCTAACTAGAACTAACAGAGAACAAGCAGGCTATTCATAAACTATACTCAAAACCTTTTCTGCTTAATAAGAGCTACTAAAACTTGTGTACCACAGTGTAGTCTTGGGAACCTGCTCATGAATATGTTCATCTCTATATAACAATAAGGCACCAGGTAACAGAAAATGAACTATAAAACTGAGAAAGTAGATGGTAAAGAAGCATGTAGGTGTTCAAGTCACTGGATATAAATTGACAATATTACAGAATACTGAAGAAAATGAGCAGGTATGATTTAAATCACTTCTTAATGACCCTATAAAAGATCACTAAGTACAACAAAGGTATTCTGTGACTTAGAAAAAAACACAGCATTATAAGATTTAGAGGTATAAAGAATTTTAGAAATCATCTAGTCTAATCCTCTCATTTGACAAGTGAGGAAACTTGGGTACTTAGAGGTAAAGGGACATATCTAGTTAGTAAGAAGCAAAGCAACTGGTAAGCAGCAAAGCAAAGATTTGAACTCGATTTTTTTTCTCAGCCCAAATTCAACGTTTCTTCTGGTTCACCATTTTGCCTCTAAATGTTGTCTTGATTTTAAAAAAGGAGAAAATGGTTTAGCCTACTCCTGGATCTCAAGAAAAAGAAAGACAATCCCATACTTCTTAACCCTAACTGAAAGGTTTATTGCTATTTTATAGATCT
Source organism: Sarcophilus harrisii (assembly GCF_902635505.1). Lineage (NCBI taxonomy): Eukaryota > Metazoa > Chordata > Mammalia > Dasyuromorphia > Dasyuridae > Sarcophilus > Sarcophilus harrisii. The sequence continues at coordinate 380,092,146 of NC_045426.1, read as the reverse complement.
TTAGAGGCATACAAGAACCATGTGCTAATTGTCATTGTCAAGCCTCCTAAGTTTTTGCTGTCTATTCAAGCCTTGGAGAAACAAAGTATCTCATGCACTATTTATCAAAAAAAAAAAAAAGCCCAGACCTGTTCTGTGCCAGTAGATTGCAATGGATCCACCAGTTAGAGGCAGGGTCATGTTTTTACTCAGAAAGGCAGAGTCTTATTCAAATGTACTTATCTTGGATAAGAAGACCCCAAAATACCAACAATGGAGGGGTTAAATAAGGAGTTATCAAGGATTATATTTATTATAGATTAACCAATAATTCTGGCTATTTCTGTCTCTTTCACTTTTTCTGGGGAAAGGAGCCCACTTTGCCTACATTGCATCAGGAAAGAGGGAAGTTTGCAATTACAGGCCAATAGGTTTGACCTTTGCTCCTGGAAAAGTTGTAGAACATTATTTGAGTGGTAATTTCTGATCATTTAGAAAAGAAAGTGACAGTCAAGGCTTAATCAAGAGTAGATCCTGACAAACTAACTTCATTTTTTGACATGGAAAATAGTATAGTGGAACAGGAAAATCCTATATAAATAGTATACCTACGTGTTAGCAAAGTCTGTAACAGAATGTAACAATGTGTTAAAGTGTTGAGAGGGAGGGAAGGAGGAAGGGAAGGGGGAGAGAGAGAGAGAGAGAGAGAGAGAGAGAGAGAGAGAGAGAGAAGGAGGAATAGGAGGAGGAAGACTAGATGATGGAACTGCTCTGTGAATTAAAATTGGTTGAATAGTAAGATTCAAAAAATGGTCATTACATTGCTAAATTATTGATAGGTTTCTAGTGGAGTACACAATTAACTTGTACATCATATTTTTAATCTCTTTTATCAGTGACTTTTTATAATGCTTTTACCAGTATAAAAGCTTATCAAAGTTGTGGATGACATGAACTTCAGAGGCATTAACTTTTTGATGAGAAAAATTAGGTTCCAAACATATTTCACAAAGCTAGAATCATGGATTGAATCTAATCAGATACAATATTATAAATATAAATATAAAATTATATTTAGGTCTTTAAATATCAATTTAACAGTTATAGGATAACAGATGATTAGAGAAATTGTGTACAAATATTTGAGGATTCTCATATACTACAAACTCAGCATGAAACAACAATGTAGCATGTGAGCCAAAAGTTAATGTTAGGTTAGCTTCATAAAGCCCCATCCCTATTAAACTTCATCATGAAATGAAAATGACCTTGGGCTCTCAAAGACTATAACAGCAGAGCACAAGCTCTGCACATTTCTATCTTGCTGAAAAGACTTCAAACATGGTCCTAGAAGTGGACTGAATTTGATTTCTTGGTGATAAATTCTTTAGTCACAGAAAGTCATGAAACAAATAAAATACAAAATGGAATGTAGTACCATGCAGCTCCCTAATGCTACTTCTTTAGTAACAATGATAAAACGATGGAAAGGGAAAAGATATGAAGAATTATAGTCTATGAACTTTGGAAGGTCTATAGTTGGTAATCTAAATATGTGGCCACTGAATGAAAGGAGCTAAATCACACCAGTTTGGGCTTTTTTTTTTTTTTTTTTTTTTTGCCATAAATGAAACCACAAGACAGAGAATAATTGCAACTAAATAGAAGGATGGCGTACTTCTTCTCTGAGACAAATATGTGCAATAGGAAAAATCATTTCAGAGATTATTCTGATCTTGTGGTATTTTAGTGTTTGTGGTAAGCATTCGAACAAAGCCCACCATGGAAATAATTGTGGCATAGGGCCAAAATTTATTGTGACAAGTAAAGAAATTCTACAAAGAATTCCATAGTTTCTTCCAAGTTGATCACCATAATATCCAATAATTTCAGTGCAAAGTTGGCAAAAGATAAGAATGGCAAAAACAAAACAAAACAAAACACACATTTGAAAATATGATCAGAAATAAGAAATGAGAGATGCCAGACTTGGAAACTACATAGAAACCCTAGTCTCATGCATCATGAATACTTTGAGGAAAGAATTAGAAGGTATTTCTCATAGTGATCACTAAATGTCTTTCCTCCAAAAAAAATGAAATCAATTATAGTTTAATAGATAGAAAATGACTCATGATTCATTATTGATGTGGGAATCCTGTGTATGATTACATTTTTCATTTGTTAGAGTAAATGTCAAAATTCACATATAGTCAAGAAGAAAGCATAAACATGAGAAAAATGACAGAGTTTAAAAATCTAGTCAGTTATGTATTCAAAAAAAATAGGATAGATGGTTGAGAAAGGGACATAGACCATTGATTATGATAATTTTATACAGGAAACTGACCGAGTAGCATAACAGTACCTTATTCTGTATTGACTTCAATTACTTGTCAGACAGAGAAAGATGTGGCAGCTAAAAACAGCATCAGTCTTGAGTAGAAACTTATTTATATATAATTGTGGAAGATCATGAGCAGTATCATCACAGAAAACAGAGACAGATGGAGGATATAATCAGCTATAATCACAAAGATATTTAAATATAAAACTTGAAGGAGAACAACAAATAGCAGAAAGATAGAAAAGATCTACAAGATTTTTCATCATTGAGGAGAGTGGAATCTCTTCATTTGGAAGCCAATATCACAATTCAGAAAGAAGAGGTGGAAATGGCATAAAAGAATAAAAACAGAAAAAATGCACCTGAATGGAGACCAATTTACATAAAGATTTGTACTAACGGTGACACAAATGTGAGCATGTTGAGGAATCAATTTACAAGATAACTGGATGAAAATATCAAAGTCATGGAACAAATCTGGCTATTAATAACAAATGATAGGTGAATGAGGGAAAAAAATAAGGAGAAACCAATCTGTCTGCTCTCCCATTAATCTAAAATTTTAAAGAATAATGTATTTGTGCATTGAGGACTTCCTTGAAATGCTCCAAGACAGTAAAAAACAGATTTCTGAGGGAGGATTTGAATGTAGGTCTTCCTGAAACAAGTCTAATAGTCTTCCCACTGTACCATCTACTTGTCTCATCTCTGCAGGTTTTGGCCCTGTTGATCACCGTTTTTTGTTGTTGTTGTTGTTGTTGTTTTTTGCAGATACTCTTTCCTCTTTGAGCTTTTGTGTCACTGCTTGGTTCTCCTCCTAACTCATCATTCCAAGGCTTTATACTAGAATCTCTTATCTTTTCTATCTAAAATATTTCACTAGATCTCATTAGCTCTTATGGAATTTTAGCATCTCTATGCAGATTATTCCTTGATCAAGGGTTTAGAAATCATTATCTTTATCCCCAAGCCCTCCCCTTTCTCAGACTTCTCCATTACTGTTGAGGATACCACCATTTGTTCAGTTATCCAAATTTGCAACTTTGGTATCATGCTTAATTGCTGATCCTAACTTACCGTATATCTGATTTGTAATGAAATCTTGTCATTTTTATTTCTACATCTCTCTTACACATTCCTTTCTCACTAGTTATCTAAATATCACCCTTATTCCTTCTCTTTGATTATTACAGTAGCTTCTTAATTTGAAGTATTTTGCAGGATGAGATAACGAGGAATGAGATGAGGAAAATGAGGCTCTAAGAGGTGAATTAATTTTCCTATGATCCTGTGTTTGAACTGAATTCAAAGCCATCATCAGCTAACTCAAGCCCAGAGCTCACTGCCACTCAAAATAAGATGCCATCTATTCTGTTCCAAAATTTCCCACATCCTTCATCTCAGAGATATTTCATTCTTCCAGGTTCCTTAGAATGGATTTATGTTTTCTCTTGATAATTTCAAATAAAAAAGTATGTCATAACAAAACAAGCTTGGGAACCTTATGCTTTTAATATTTTAACCATTCCAACTGTTTCTGATGAGATTTGAGTTTAATAACACTGAGAGTCAAAATAATGTTAAGGTAGAAATGAAAATGTTTGGTACAGCTAAGTCGTCCTTCTCTGGAGTTAAAATAAGCAATGAAGACTGGATCATAAAATAGTCAATAACATTTGCTTCTTGGAGAGATATTTACTTGTAGTTCCTGCCAATTTTATCTCTTGGACTACTACTTATTAACAAGTTGTAGTGACAAATAAGTTTGATTGTATAATTTCTTCATTAGTTCAATGAAATTATCATGAAATAATCTAAAAAATTGGTTAATAATGGCTAGCATTTCTATAGCTCTTTCAGGTTTGCAAAGTACTTTACACATTTTATTTAATTTGATCCTACAAGATAATATACTATTATCCCCATTTTTTTACTAATGAAAAAACTGAGATACAGAGAGGTTGTGACTTGAGCAGAGTCACACAACTAGGATCTGAAGGTAGTAAATTTCAAACTTAGCACTCTATCCACTCTGCCACATTCCTATATAATAGTGTTCTAGAATGTCTGTATTATAAGACACTTGACTAAGTGCTAGACATTATTTATTAATGTCTTATTTCTATATTCAAATTGTATAAATCTATGAGAGGTGAACCTACAAATATAACTTTTTCTTATTATTTCATCAGTATTGACATCAAGGAAGATGTCAAAAAGGAAGACATTTTTACATAAGATTTTTCCAGAGTGTCTGAAAATGCTCTTTGGAGAATTCAAATAATGGAAAGCTCTTTTGAGGGTTGAAGTGTTTGAATGGTTCTATTTGTATATGGCATGGAACTAACTGCATCAAGTCATAGTATTAACAAAAAAAGAAATATCAATAATAACAGCTCATCACATGGGTCTTTAAACTTTTAAAAGTGTCATGTCCTTGGGATTATTTCATTTACTCACGATAACTCATCATAGGTGCTATAGATATTATTGTCCCCCTTTTACAAATCAGGAACTAAGTCTCACAGAGGTACAATGTCTTATCCATGGTCATACCCAAGTAAGTGCTGAGAGTAATATTTGAACCCAAAAATTCCCTGACTTTGAGTCCAGTTTTCTTCTCATTAAATCATACAGTAGCTTAATTTTTAATAATTATTAGGGAAGCTGACTCAAAAGGAAAGTTTTCAATCAAGCTTTGACATTTCATAGCAAAATCTTTTCTACCATTTCTGGATGGTGAATATTATACAAGTCTTTCCCTTTTGGTGTGTATTTGAGCACTGTGTATGTAGCTGTGTGTTTCCCATTTATTCCCCTACAATCAGGTATGTTACTTTTAGTAATAGCTAGTTGGTAAATGGACAGAGTGCCAGGCCTGGAGTCAGGAATGCTTATCTTGGTGAGTTCAAATCTGTTCCCGGAAACTTTGACCCTGGACATGTCACTTAATCCTGTTTGCCTTGGTTTCCTCATCTGTAAAATGAACTGGAGAAAAAAATTGGCAAACGAGTCCAGTACCTTTGGCCCAAATGAGGCCACGAAGAGTTGAATGTGACTGAAAAATAATTGAACAACAAACTTTTGGCAGAAACAGATTTAGCTGAATGTTTCCCTTACTGATGTAGATCAAATAAGATAATTATGTGTAAGTGCTTGGTAAATTACAGAGTTCTACAAATGGAAGGCATAGGAATAGAACAGGGAATAAATAGTATTATAATGATAAGATCTTACATTGAAATTGTCATGCTTCACACTTGCATTATGTTTTAAAATAACAGCATTGCTTCTACTACCATAATCATCTTTCTTGCATGGTTTTATCATCTGTCCTGGGAAGGCAACATCATAGTGGAAAGTGCAGTGGCCTTTCTCCATATGGAGACTCAGGATCTAGTCAGTTCTTCTACTCTAGATTTGTCTAACACATTTCAAATTATTTTATCTCTCTAAAATTAAAATTGCTTCATCTTTAAAACAAAGGCGATGATCTAGGTCAGTGGCATCAAATTTGGAAAAAAAGGGAGGTCATTAATCTATATGTAAGGATCCCTGTAGGCTGCACATTGATAATTTTAAAATGTGTCATCTATGCTTATTGTATTTTCAAAATTTTGTTGTGGACAGTGTGCAGCCCATTGTCTGCTTTTAACATCTCTAATCTAAGTGACTTAAAGAGTCCTTTTCATTTTTAAAATTCCATGCCCTCCACCTGGCAGAGCAATCTGGATAGAGTATATATTTAGAACAATTCTTCATTTTCTCTCTCCTTTCAATCTAACCCAGATGTTCCCTACAACCTTCTCAGTCTCATTACTTCTTTATATGTGCTTCTTCCCCCACTCCATTTCTATCACACTTATGTGTGTATATCTTTGTCTAATAAAATCTAACTTTCAATTTTCCCATTTCATTCATGAGTCCAGTGCTACCAAGCCCTGATATCCCTTCATTGATTACCTCTATTTCATGTATTTTTATATAACCAACCAAGTCTGACACTTTCATTCCCAATCTCAGTCTCTATCACTTGTCTCCTGAGAATTACTGAGTTTCTTTTCTACTCTGTTCTTTCTATATCCTAAATGATATCTTCTACCTTATCCAGATGGGCAGTTTTGTTTGGGTCTTTTGCTCCTTCTCAGTAGAAATTCAGTTTGAAGCTGCCTTGGTCAGATTGGTCAGTCTCCTGCCAAACACATTATTTGCTTGTGTCTGTGAAGAGCACCGTGTCCCTTATAAGGACCCTTTGTTCTAGAGTCCTGGGCTATATCCCAGAAACCAAATCATTTTCTATCTATGTAGCCAGCCATTCACTTTCCTATTTATTTCTTTCTCTTCATAAGTAACAAACTTCAAGTTGGATGATAATATGACTTATGTTCCTAAATCTTTCATTTTTCTTTCCAGAACTATAAAGTATCTAAAGATATAATCCAGGTTCCTTCTGTCATTTATTTTTACATGAATTAGCAGATGACTAGTCAGCTGGTTTAATGATTCTTAGCCTGTTCTTTGTCCCATCTTGTCTACATACCATGAAAGAAAACATCCCACCAATTTGTTATGTTAGATTAATATGTATTTACTTCTATTTTACTTCTTTAACTTTATTGCATTAAATATGTAATTACTTCTATTTCATTTTAAAATTAATATGCATTTACTTCTAAGTAGAGAGTTTCAAAATACCATGATACATCTCTTCTTTCTGAGACCAGTAAAAAGATTGCTCCCATCTGCTGATGATCCATAGGTCATCCACTTTCTGTATAAGATGGGATGGAGCTTCCTTAAGATTGCTACAACCCTTTCTGAAAAAGTCCTCACACCTTTTAAGGAGCCCAAGTTTTACAGAGTTGAGAGGAGAGGGTTATCTATTCTCCCTTATTTTTCTATTTACTTACCACTCAACATTGGTGTGGATTCTTTAGTGTTGACTGTCTCCCTCCTCATAATGTTTTATTTGTCTTTTTTCCCAGCCATGTTTCTTCTCTCTTCTTTAAAAATGCTACATCTTCTCTAATTAGTCTGGATATATATATATATATATATATATATATATATATATATATAGCCCCAGGATATAACCCCTCAAATCCTCTGCCTTTCTCTTTCTGGCAAATGACAAGATGGCTCTTGCAATACAGGAGTTTTATAAGGGGTCTTGAAAGGGACCTCAAGTCAACTAGTTCACTTTCCTCCTAAAGCATAAAGTATCATTCATCTTGATCTATATCTGACCACTGGCCCCAGATGGCTCTAGAGGGGAAAATGAGGCAGGTGACCTTGCACAGCTCAATGAAATCCAAATCACTTGCTTGTCACAGCATCAAATCCTCACTGTCATCATCCTCTTTGAGAACAAAGGACAAACAACAACTATCCCTGACAGTAGACCATCCTCTATCTGAAACCCTGCAACAAGAGGGAACTGTCTATCTATAAAGACAATTCATTCTAATTTGAGAAAATTCTAATAATTAGCAAGTTTGTTCTTATTTTTAAGTTAGATTCAGCCCCCCCCCCCCCGTTCATTATACTTATTGATTTCATTTTCTGCCACAGACAGATTCAGAACAAGCAGATCCCTGGGGCAACATAATCACGAGTCTCCCTCCAATATATCAAAATAGCATATAAAAATAACAAACTATAATTCATAGAACACAACTTTATTTTTAAATAACTCTGGTATTTAAAGCCCTTCACAAACTGGCTCCAACCACCCTTCTGGTTTTATTACATGTTACTCTCCTCCACATATTCCTCATTCTAATTTGCCTTCTATTCATTACACACAATTCGCCATGTCCTCCCTCCCTCCTTACTTCAACTTTTTAGAATTCCTAGTTTCCTTCAAAGCTTAGCTAAAATGCTATTTCTTATAGGAGGCCTTTGCCAAATAGCACAGCTATTAATACTTCCTCCAAAAAAAATTTATCTTGTATCTTCCCCACATTTTTGTATATACACGTACATGTTGTCTCCTTAAGTAGACTACAATGTTTCTTGATGTCAAAGACTGTTACACTTATTCTTTGTATCCTCAGCACTTAGCATTGTGCTTAAAAATAAGTGCCTAATAAAAACTTATTTACCAAATAATAACTAAGCATCGTATGAAGCTGGTTTTAATGCCCAGCATAAAATTTGTCATTGTCAAATGAAATTTCAGTTACCTAAGTAACATTAATTTTTTAAATTGTTTAATAAACGTGTGCCTGCCATTGACATGTCAATATATTTTTTTATCACATTTTGCTTGTTATGTGATTTGGGCTTAAAAATGTGTTTGTGTTTATTGCTTATGGTCCATAATAAGATTATACTTAATTAAATCCCCATTTAAAACAGTACTAAAGTGATGAGGAAACAAAGGAGTGTGCAGCCAGCAAAACCAAGAGGGAGAGAATGGCACAATGGGAGGAGCATTGAGCTTAAATCAGAAGAGCTGGGCATGAAGTCTGCTTCTGATAAAAGTTCTCCTGGGGGGTTTCAGGCAAGTCCCTTCCACTTCCCGCTCTGTGACATGAGGCAGTGAAACCACTGTGCTCTCATCCAGATCTAGATTTACAATCCTATGAAAAACAAGGAATGTGGGGGACTCCTGGAGTCCCTGCCCTTTTGGCCATCACCCTCTGTAGCTGAGTGTTTGCCCTAGAGGCTTAAGGAGAATTACTCTCATCCCTTTTCTATATATAAAAACCCCTTCCCTGTTTAAACAGCAACTACACATTTCCCAAAGTCTTGCGGGTACCTCAGGAAAAGAAGTCGTGAGTGCTGTGGAAGTCACTCCATCAGTTTCTTCAATGTCCATCTTTCTTCTGCCTCTGGACTCAAGGGCATTTGTCACCTCATCTTTCTCCCTGGTAACTGACTGCAGGCTGTTTCTGCATCTGTTTTCTGGTTGTCTGGATGGAATCAAGAGGGTCCTTCCTGTCGCTTCCTCATTCACCCACCCAATGGTGGGCAGCTTGCCAGGAAACAGATGCAAGGACAGAGAGAAAGTGAGATCTGAAAGCGCTTCTCAAAGTCCTAGTGGGTCGCGGAGCCAGGGGCTTTCAGAGCCCCAGAAGGGGAAAGGACGTCAGAGGTCATCTGGGCCGGAGGGGCCGAACATGTGGCCTGCAGGCCACATGCAGCCCCTGCCCTCTGGAAGGCCGTCTGAGCCACACGTAGTTTGTGTCTGTCCTTGGTATATTAACAAGTAAACATGTGTGCACATGTGGCTATGTATATACATGTATGTGAGTGTATATATGGGTGTATGTATATCTGCGTGTGTATGTGGGTATATGTGAGCATACATATGTATATATGGGCGAGTGTACACATATCTCTATGTATATGTGAGTGTATATATAAATATGTGTGTATGTGTGTGAGTGTATATGTGAGCATATATTTATATATGTGTGTATGTATATGTGTCTGTATGTGTGTCTATATGTGTGTATGTGAGCATATATGTGTGAGTATTTATATATTTGTATATATGTGTATGAATGTATATATGTGTATACATATCAGAGTATATATATACATATGTGTATATATGTGTGTATGTATAAATTGTATGAGTGTATATATATCTATGTATATATGTGAGTCTATCTGTGTGTTTATGTGTATATACATGTGTGTATGTGAGTGTATATATGTATGTGTATGTATGTATAGATATGTGTATTGAGTGTGTTCACATGGACACACACACATGTGTGAAAAAGTGTGTGCAGAGTTCTGAGTCAGTGTGCAGCTGGCAGGGACCCTGATGTACAGTGTAGTGGCCCCCACTCCTATTTTAGTTTGGCACTACAGATCTAGTCCAATCCCTCCCTGAAGGAAAGCAAAGAACTAAGCCATATTAAAATAAGCAAACTCATGCCTTTTAGTAACTACTTTGACCAGTGACTAAAACTGATTAGAATGACAGTAGAAATGTATGATCTGTAAAGGAAATTAGTCGCAGTAGAGCGCCAAAACTGAGCACGATTTTTTAATGTTAGGGCAGTGAGGTGAATGCAGGGATTCGAGCACCAGGCCTGGACTCCCCTTCCTGAGTTCAGATTGGGCGAGGATTTGAGGAGGAGAATTTACTCTACAGTACCTCTGTCATTTATCCAGGTTATATTTGGAGACTTCCTCCAATAATCAGGCTCTCACATCTTCTCCCAAGACTTCTCATTCCATTTTTAAACAGTGTAGGTGTTAGGGAAATGCCATATATTGACACAAGATCTGCTTGTCAACAATCAGTCAATATTAAGCGCTTACTATGTGCCCTTCAGGGCTCTAAGTTGCTCAGTGGATAGAGCATCGGGTCACAAAGAGTTGGACAAACCTGGAAAAGGACCCAACTACAACAAAATGCAGCTTCCACCCAATGTTAATAGTTCTACTTTCTGGGACCAAATAGAACGAGCCTAATTTCTTTTCAATGGGGTAGTTGTTCAGTTGTTTTTCAGTCCTGTCTGTTTTTCCATGATCCCATTTGGGATTTTCTTGGCAAAGACGGGAGTGGTTTGCCATTTCCTTCTTCAGCTCATTTTATAGATGAGGAAACTGAGGAAAACTAGAGTGTGGATCACACAGCTAGAGAGTGTCTGAGTCCAGATTTGAACTCAGAAAGATGAGTTCAGTCACCTAGCTGCCCAAACATTAAAAAATAATGCTTGGTTTTGATGCTCAACTTCTACCAATTTCCTTTACAGATCATACATTTCTACTGTCATTCTAATGAGTTCTAGACACTGGTCAAAGTAGTTACTAGAAGGCATGAGTTTGCTTACCTTAATATAACTTAATTCTTTGCTTTCATTGAAGAAAACCCAAATTTGCTGTAAATGGATGTGGTCAAAATTGAAATGGGAAATCTGGTCATTCACACCATCAAATCCCAGATCCTACTTTCTTGTTACTTTCCCCCTCTGCAAAAATCGCATATTTACCAGGCTTAGCTAGAAATGCAGAAGATGACTGGCGGGATTTCACTGTCTTGGAGGAGGAGACTAAGCGTACCACCAACAGTTCCCACCATATGCCAGCCAATTAAAAGCGAAACGGATGCCATATGCCAGGCTGTTGGAAACACACTTCAGTTTTGATGTGGCTATTAAGTAGGAAATGTGTGTAAAAACATGTGCTTTCTGTCAGCCAAATGTCTGACACAGCCATTTTTCTATACCCTGGCATGCCCCACTTACAAAATTAATAGGCTTTGTATCTCTTTGCAAAGTACTTCTTTCAGATTTCCAAAGGGATCACCATGGAAAAGCTTTTTGAGCTCTAATGGGAATTAAACTGAAGAGCATGCTCCTGCTTTCTCTATACCTGTGTTTCAGTCTCACTAATAATTCATTTCTGGTTTTTGGAGGAAAGAATTGCATAGTACAAACACATGGGGAAAAAAAAGCATGTTACAGCCTATTTTGGTATCTCTTGTCTCTCAGAATATCTGAATAAAAGAGAGAATCTAATAAGTTGCTTTTTGCTCTTAGATCCATAAAACTCCTTTCTCAATATACTTGGCAGGAATTTTCAGTCATAAAGTAGACCTTTATTTACCTGCCACTTTAAAGTTTATAAAGCACTGGTATTCCAAGAACTCTGTGGGGAAGGCAGTGCACATGGAATCATGCTCATTTTACAGATAAAGAAATTCAGAGGCTAAGTGACTTTCAGGTGGTCACCAATAGTTGGGACTTAAACCCAGGTCTTCAGAGTCTCAAGACAAGTTTTCTAATAACAATAATGTAATAGGATAGATTTGATTACCTAACTCCACACTAAATGCCATATTCTGTGCATGACCCCTCCATTACACAACTAAAGCCTCTAAAAACAAATTCACACAATGAACAGCTTAATAAATAATAAGTAAATTATATTTTATATATAATATGTATATATATAGATGCTTAATAAAACATCAATTCTTTAAGCCTTCTGAAGCTAGCAAAGCAAGGGAAAGAGAAATGAGGGAGAATAATAAATTATCCATTTATGACTCAGTAGAACCCCAAGAAATTCCCCAGTGGGAAAACTGGTTACATATAAAAGCTTTTCAAGGCCTGATGCACAGGCTAGTGTTTACTCCTAGGTACATACATTTGGCCTTCTTAGCAAGGGGCAGTTTGAAGAGTTTATGAGGATCAAGTAAATCTTGAAAAAAATAATTTTTCTTGAATCATTCAGAAACTAATAGCAGAATTCCATCTGTCATCAGTAGTGGAAAGGTCCTGACAAGGTTTATTGAGCAGGGACTCAAGTCAGTCAAAAAACATTTTTTAAAGTGCCTACTATACGCCAAATATTGGGGATACAAAAGAGAAACAGATTCTTACATTCAAGCAATGTATACATCCATCCTGTCCTCCAACACAGAGCCTGCTGGTCACTTCCATGTGCTTGTATAAGAGGCACACTCTCATTGTCTGCATGTCCTTGTGACTTTTTCAGTAAAAAAAACATTTATCCTTTACAACCTCACTGACTCTGCATGTGGAAGGGTTGGGGATACTTTGTCACTATCTCTTCTAATCATTGATCTTATCTTCTTCTGGCTTTTTGCCTGCATCCATTATTTCTGGTTTGGGCAAAGATTGATTCTTTAAATTTTAATTTGACATTTTATTTTTCCAGTTAGATGTAAAACAGTTTTCAGCATATGTTTTTAAAACTTTGAGTTCCAAATTCTCTCCCTTCCTCCCTCCCCACTTTCCATTAAGAAGGCACATATGAAGTTACACAAAACATTTCCATAAGTCATGTGAAAGAAAACATAGATTCCACCCCCCAAAAAAAAACTTCATGAAAAATAAAGTAAAAAAGAACACAGTGCTACAATTTGTACTTAAACACAATCAATTCTTTCTCTAGATATGTATGACATTTTTCATCATAAGTCTTTCAGAGTAGTCTTGGATCACTGTTTTACTGAGAATATCTAAGTTATTCACAGCTGGTCATCCCACAATATTGCTCTTACTTTGTATATGATATATTTCCCTAGCTTGAGCTCATGGAGGACTTTACAGATTATAGCTTGATCAGTTCATTGGAAAACTTCATATCTTCTGATTATTTATCAATTGGAGAATGGCTCTTATTTTTTATAAATTTGTCTCGGTTCCCTATACATTTGAGAATTCATTAGAGAAACTTGTTTTAAAATATTTTTTACAATCACCATTGCTAACTGTTTATTCTACTCTCTCCTTTTATCTTGTTCTTCCTCAAAAGTGTTTTGCTTCTGACTACCCTCTACCCCAATATGTATAGGAGAGGATTGAAACAGGTTTTTTTTTTTCAATTCTTTGGACTTGATTAGGATGCCTAGAAAGTTGAGCTGATCCACATGATAAATTCCACCCTCTGGGTGCACCCAGAGCAGACTGGCATGATGTAATATATTTAGTTTTTATATAGCCAGGAAATTAGACCAGATGTGGAGATCCCCATTTTACTAGAAGATAAGCATCCGGCTTCCATGTTTGATCATCTTATAAATGGTTTTGAGAACCCCAGAGCCAAACTTCTAAATATGTTTTGAAAATATGGAGCTAATTTCAGCGTGGAATTGAATTGAAGCAAAGGATGATAGACTTGTTCAGGTAGCTCTCAGTTTCATCCCGTATCCATCATCATCTTACTTATAAGGTTGTACATTCGCCGTGGATATTTTTTCTTTGTTTAGGAGGAAAAAGAATGGAAAGAAGGGGGACTACCCCACTCTGATAAGTTTTCAACTCTCACTTGACACCTTCGAGAAATGACTGTTAAGTGAATATTTTCTCCATTGTTGTCTCCACCAGTGAGTGCAAGTGACCCTGACCCTGAAGCAGAGCCTGAGACAGAAAGAGTGGAAGCAGGAGAAGGAGTGGAATCTGAGGTCGGAGTGAAGCAGAGGGTGGATGTACCGCATCAGGAAGTGTTGTGTCACCAAGGGGGACCAAAAAGTGAGGGGACCCAAGGACCAGAAGAAAGTGCAATACTCAGTGAGAAGGAAAGGCAAAATGAAGAAGTGAATGAAAAAGACAACTGCTCAGCCTCCAGTATTTCCTCCACAAGCAGCACTTTAGAGAGAGAAGAGAAAGAGAGCAAGTTAACCAGTGATAATGAAACTGGTAAAGTCCTTTATTCAGTCACGCAAAGGAATTCCAAAGAAAATAGGAGGGTGGGAGAGAAGTGAACTGCTGAACTGATTACAGAAAGTACTGAGTCCCCTTGAAAAATCATAAATTTAAAGCTGAAAGGGATCCCCCAGTGGAGGAACTAAGGTATAGAGAGGTGAAATGCCTTATATAGGGTCACATAGCTAATAAGTATCTGAAGTAGGATTTGAATCTAGTCCAATACTCTGTACACTCCATCATGCTGAGGCTATTGTGGTATACAGAAGTAAGAGACCCAGGGGAGCTATATAGCACTTTATGGTAGAGCTAGATTCAGAAATTCTGTTTAACATGTTGATAATGAAAGAATCTGTTGGTTTCCCTTGAGAAATAAGCATTATAATTCATTGATTTAGTTGTTGATTTAACTATAATCTTTAAAATTCTGTTATTATTTTATTTCAAAGGTAATGTTGTGTTGTGAATGTGAGTTTAAATTCAAAAGGGCCTGACTCCACCTCTCACACATAATGTCACTTTGGGCAAATCACTTAAGTATTCAGTACACCAGGTATGTCAATAAGAAAGAGCTTTTTTCATTCAGAGTTCCCTATATCCAAGAAACCACATAATTGAATATAGAAAAGGGAAAGAAGAAAGAGAAAAAGAGAGAGGGAAAGGAAGGAAGGAAGGGAGAGAGAGAGAGAGAGAGAGAGAGAGAGAGAGAGAGAGAGAGAAGGAAAAAAAAGAAAGAAGAAGAAACTAGAGAAGGAGGGAAAGAGAAAAGGAAGGACAGAGGGGAGGCACACTTCACCAGGCTGTTATATTGCTATAAATCTTTACAATATGATATTATAAGAGAAGCTATTTTCTTACCACCTTCCATCCCTTTGTGAAACAATAAGAAATTTTTCTTTCTTTATGTCCATTAGATTAAGAGCTATGTAAATGGTTGTTTGTTACCAATAAATTCAGGGTTTTTATAGTTTAATTCATTATCTTGCATAGTGGCTGGTACATATTAAGCATTTAGTAAATGCTGATTGATTGACAGAAAGTATTAGAAACATCATAACACAATACTGGCATGGGTTTGGTTACTTTGTGTTATGAAATTTAATACTTTCCTTAAAATCCTTAATTTGTCTTTTTTCCCAGAGTAACAAACAATTGAGAGGCAGAGCTACATAGAGGACAGATGTCTGCTTTAGAATGAGGAAATCCTGGGTTCTAGTCCTGTTTCTGACACAATCTGGCTTTGTTATCCATGACAAGTTGCTTATCTTCTCAGTACCCAAGGAGACTATTAGTTGCAGAGCAGGTGCCCATCTTCATTGGGAGAAGGAGTTTCCTCACCGCTAATTCCTATAACCAATGAAGCCACAGGTCTGGTTCACCTCTCCCCTTCCAAAAAAATTTGGTTATTCAGAACCCAGCTTTTTAAACTGTGGATTGCAACCTCATATGGGGTCTCACAATTGAATGTGGGAATTGAAAAATTATAATTATTATCAGCAAATGTTTGATTTGTATACATATTTTATATACCTGTATATCTAGAGAAATGTAAAATTTTCTTGGGTGAAAAGGGGTCATGAGTTGAAAAAGTTTAAGAAGCCCTTATCTAGAGAGAGAGAGAGACAAACTGGTATCCTGTAGCCAAACAAGAGAGGCCCACAGCACTTTGGATGCACTCCCCTAATGCATTTATGGGAGTACATGGACATTTCACACAAATGGAAAAGTCTCAGATGATCTGTGGTCTGAATCAGTGGAAGGAGTTCCCATATTGATGAGAACCTGAAGTCCACTGCAATATTTGAATCATAATGCTGATTGTTATGGTCAGTTCCATTGAAAAAAGCAATATTTGGGGCAGCTAATCAGTGTAGAGGATAGAGCACCATTGCTCTATGAGCAATGAAGTCAGGAGGACCTGAGTTCAAGTCTGGTCTCAGACACTTAACACTTCCTGGCTGTGTGACCCAGGGCAAGTCACAACACCAATTGCCTCAGCAAGAAAAAAAAAAAAAAGAAAGAAAGAAAAAGAAAAAAGCAATATTCAATCATAACTCAATATGGTGTTCTACTGTTATAAAATACTATGATATGGAATCTTTTTTCATCCCTTTAGCAATCTTGAGAAAGAGATATCAAACATTATTGCTCCCATTTGACTTAGATTAAGTGATTCGCTGAAGGTTATGTATGTTTTAAGTAAAAGAGGCAGAATCCAAACCCAGATCTAATGTCATGCCTCCTGCTCTTTATACTATATTGCATCTGAATTCCCTAAGAATTGATTAAGGCCATTTCCCTCATATGGACTACATTGTTTTAATTTTGAAACTACTCACTTTGGGGATTATACATAATCTAACTCTCCCTACAAGTGGGAGAAAAATTTTTGCACAAAGTGAAAAATAGGACACTGAAAGTATGGGTTTGATCTTTAAAAATATTAAAGTTTTTATCATGGGATTTACAAGAATATGCTACATTTAGGTTCCTAGATTTAAGGTAAGAAACAATTTGCAAATCCTGTAAAAACTGCCTGTAATGGTGAACATGATATTACTTTTTAACTCATAAACAGAGCTCTTTGCTGTGTTAATTTAAAGGAAGTTAAATTCCTGAAGTATATAATGATAGTTGCCCATTATTACTCTTTTAAAGTAAACCCTTTTGGGGTCACGTGCCATATGTTCAGCAGATTAAGTTGTATATTTTGAGCTAATTTGCCCACAATGTGAGCCTGAGCTCCAAGAAACAGCTAAGAGAGCTTAGAGAGGCTCCTTCTCTCTAGCCAGCCAGTTTGGGAGAACACAACCCAAACTCACAAACATTGTCTTTGAATGCCCTAAAGTGGGACTTCAGTTTACACCCATGAGGGAGTGTCCCTGCTGGTAAAGTCACAGACCCATGAAATATTTTAAAAAGTCCTCATTCAGATGATATAAGTTCATTAAAACTGGAATCTCTGGGGAGTTATTGCCTCCAAAAGCCTCTTGAGAGTATCACTCAACAGACTCCTGTGGCAACAATTCTTTGGGTTGCCTTCTTTTTGTATAAATGAGAAAGGCTACATAGATCATGTCAAATAATAGTCAGATGATGATTAATTAGGATTTCCATTTTAACCTATTATTTGCTTGGCCAAAAGGCAGTATTGACATTTATTGCCCATACACTGATAGAGTAACAAAGGAGAAATGTGAGATATGTTTGCATCTCAGGGATGTTCCTTGCATTTTAATTCCAAGTTTTATATTTATGAATTTACAGGAGTCTGCAATAGAATGAATGCAAGGTATGAAACCACAGTAGCACTAACCTGAATTTTATTAAAAGTCAAGTTAACTAGAATCTTACTGCTGCTTGCTCAGATATTATGTACAGAGTTGCAGGCACATACTCTCCGGAGCCAAGCCTTCTTCGTGTTTCCTGCATCATGTTTTGTTTATTATGCTTTAACAGTTAGTCATCATTACCCTGTGTAGCAGTCCTGAAATACATCAACTAGTTGGATTAGAAAAGTAAGCCAATGAACTCATGTGGGTCGGATTATCCAACATTCTTCTAAATAAGGATAACTTTCCCAAAGTGGGATCTCAGCTATCAATCACAAGTGACTGCCTTCTTAGCAAGAACAGGAGATCGACAAATGCTCCTAATTACTCACAAGCTGTGGGTCCGTCTATATTTTTATGGTATAATCGGATGCCTCCTACTTCACTGCAGTTCGTTATTACTGGGCTTTGAGAAATCCTGCTGCTTACCAGACAAGCTAGGGTGAATAGGAAAAAAGCATCTCTGTAAGTCCTGCCATTCAGATTCACTTCCATGTGATTCTAAACTTCCTCTTATGAGGAAGAGTTCCTCCCATGAGGAACTCAAAGACAGACCCTCATAGGTCTATATTTCTGATTATTGTCTGTAGATTTAAAGGGAAAATTATGAGGCTTGAAAGAAACTCATCTATGTTTTTTTTAACTTTGTGATTTCTTCTTTTGCTCTTACATTCATATTTTTCTTTGGGGTTTTGTATAATATAAATTTGATAACAGAGATTTTTTAAAAAGTAAGCAAAGAATCCAAAAGTTTAAAATACTGCACAATTCGTTAAACATTGCCAGCATAATAGAAGAATAAAAGAGCTGTTCAGAGCCATGAAAAGATTCATTTTGATTTAGTTCCTATGCCATGTCAAATACACTGCTCATCATTTAATAATATTTGTTTCTTAAGTTTATTTAATTTGTGAAACTGAATAGGGATTTTCAGAACATGAAATAGCAAAAGTATATTTTTAAAAATGTATCAGCAGTGAAGGCCTTCATTCTTCTTGAGTGGCTTATAATATGACTTTTTAAATTAAATGCCTCATAAGTTTGAATCAAAAAACAGTAAGACAAGGCCCTTTCATTATGGTTTTTGCATGTTAGTGGCAAAGTAAAAATGTCTAGAGCCATCCTTGATTTCCCTATTCTACTAAGAGAGAAGAGGTATCCCAAAGAAACTGTGCAAGGAACCCTTGATTCATTGGGGGTACCTAAGGATCCTGTCCTTACTGAGTTAACAAGAGAGACTCTGATCTTAGCTTACGAAATTTATGTGGTCAGCTAGGTGGTGCAGTGGATAGAGCACCAGCCCTGAAGTCAGGAGAACCTGAATTCAAATCTGTTCTCAGACACTTCTACTTCCTAGCTGTGTGACCCTGGGCAAGTCACTTAACCCCAATTGCCAGAGAAAGAGAGAGAGAGAGAGAGAGAGAGAGAGAGAGAGAGAGAGAGAGAGAGAGAGAGAGAGAGAGAAGAAAAGAAAGAAATCTCAGAACTCTGAAACTGACTCTGTTGAGAACAGGGGAAAAGAAAAATGAAAAAAGAAATGGAGTATGTGTTATCATTAAAAAAAGAGTGATGGGAGACTCAAATCAGGGACCCACCAACCATGGCCATTCAAGAAAATCAATGAGGAACTGCTTTCTTTAGAAACAGGTGTTCTTGAAACTAAATAATCTTCATGATTTTGTGGCAGGCAGAGGGATGTCAGTGGACAGAGATGACATTTTGACTACCTGCCCAGGAGAGAAACAGTTATATATTAGTGACTGTACATCA
This sequence comes from Sarcophilus harrisii, assembly GCF_902635505.1. NCBI lineage: Eukaryota > Metazoa > Chordata > Mammalia > Dasyuromorphia > Dasyuridae > Sarcophilus > Sarcophilus harrisii. The sequence goes on along the minus strand of NC_045426.1, from coordinate 380,072,578 downwards.
TATCTCCAAGAGAACCATTCAAATATGTATATATATATATAGATATATAGATATAGATATATAGATATATATATATAGATATGGATGTGTATATGTATATGTATATATATGGATGTGTATATGTATATGTATATGTATATATATGCAGATGTCGATGTTCCAGATGTACACCTGCCAAAATGTCATTCATGTCCATCACTATCTGCTCCTGCTAATTTGCATCCCCTCTGCTACTTTTTCATTAATTTTGCTTTTGTGATTTCAGGTCTCTGGTCCCAGACCATTCAGGATGCCGGTGTAAATGAGCAGTGTAGCAACATTCTCAACAACAAGCGGTTCATGCTGGACATGTTGTATGCTCATAATAAAAAACCCAAAGATGAAGAGGAGAAGGAACCAGAGAAGGTGGAGGAGGAGAAGAAGAGGACGGAAGAAGATGAAGAGTCCATCCCCTGTGTAGCCAGTAGGATCTCTGTTCTCCAGGCCAACACACAGGTTAAAGATGAGAATGTCAGAAAGATGGAGATTGAAAACTTGGAGAACCAGGGCAGTGTGAAAGCCTTTGCTGAAAAGTTCAACAATGGGGAGCTCTCCAAAGGCACAGTCTCATCAGAGACAGGAATCGGTGAACAGGTCTCTGAAAAGGCACAAGCACAACCAAAGAAGGAGTCGGACTATATTTGGGATCAGCTCATGGCAAATCCTAGGGAACTGAAAATCAAAGAGATGGACTTTACAGACTTAGGAGATGAGGATGATATAGATGTTTTAGATATGGATTGGGGTCCCAGAGACTCACTCATTCCTCCTCCTCCACCTCCACCTTCCTTTTTGTGTTTGCCTCCACCTCCCCCTCCCCCTCTTTTTGATTGCTCATCTCCAACTCCAGCCCCTGCTAATTTATTGGCTCCTCCCCCAGTGTATGGCACTCCTCAGGGTTTAGGGTGGCCCCAGGTTCCCAGGGGTCAGCCAGCATTCACAAAGAAGAAGAAAACCATCCGTCTCTTTTGGAATGAGGTGCGGCCATTTGAGTGGCAGTGTAAAAACAAACGCTGCAGAGAATTCCTGTGGTCGAAACTGGAACCCATTAAAGTGGATACTTCCAAACTGGAGCACCTCTTTGAGTCTAAATCCAAGGAACTGTCTGTCACAAAGGTACCACTCACATCTAGCTTGTTCCTTTAATTCGTGGCCTTTCTTTTCATCATTGGTAAGATCATACAGCTCTGTAGCTCATGCATTCAGTAGGAGCCATGTATCTGTTAGGTTTTGAGTTATTAATGTATTGTTCCCACCAGAGATACAAGTTCAATGATTTTTGTTCTTTAGTTCTATTTCAGTTGATGTGGATGTTGATAATGTGGGCAGTAATCAGTGGAACATTAACAAAAATGGCCATCTAAGAAACCAAATGATCAGAGCTAGGAAAGAAAAGGATAAGCTTAAAAACATTGACCTGGTAGAGTTCACATCAACCAGTTAGCAAAGAAACATGACTGACTAGCTGGAAATAACATGGTTGTTCAGTTGTTTCAGTGATGTCTACCTTATAATGACTCTATTTGGGATTTTCTTGGCAAAGATACAGGAGGCGTTTGCCATTTCCTTCTTCAGCTCATTTTACAGATGAGAAACTGAGGTACATGGGGTTAAGTGACTTGTCCAAGGTCATACAGCTAGTGAGTATTAGAGCCCAGATTTGAATTCAGGGAATTGAGGCTTCCTGACTCCCAGCCTGTTTACCTGTGCTATCTAGTTGCCCAGAAATGACATTACCCAGTCAATGAATATGATGATCCAACAATCCTAATTTAACATTAGATAGTTTAGACATTGATTATAGGATGCAATTCTATGCCTTCAAAAGATGTCATATCTTGAATGAATTTCTTTAAGTAATTCCTTGAGAAGGCTTACAGATATATATAGAGCTTTCCAAATAACCTAATCTATGTATATGTTTTGGATTGAGTAGACACCACATGTATTGAGGTGACTGAAATTTCTGGTTTATACTGGGGTGACTGATTGAAGTTTTTGGTTTACATTTGGATGTTTTAGCCCTTCGCTGTAGTATTGCAGCTATGAATTACACTTTGTATTCCAAATTACTAAAAATAAAATAGCTCTACTGTAAGGTACCTATTAAGCATGACAAATAAAAGTTAATATAGGGCACTGAGAAAAAAATACTCCACTAATAGACTGATAAACATATTTCTAATGATTCATTGCATTAAAAAAATCCTAACTTGGACACACAGGTTTCTCATCTTTAAAAGAAGGCTGAGAACTTTTAGTCAATTTATATCAGTCTTGAAAATGCTTCTTTTTAATTATAATATCCACAAAATTTTATTCAAGCTGCAAAATGTCCTTTGACACAACCCATGTTTGTTTCTCCCTCTTAATGAAACAAGGTTTGTGGAAGCACTTTGCCAAGTACACAGCCATCTACAAATGTCAACTGTTATCTTTACTAGCCCATTCTTCTTCCTCCTGCGATACATTACTGCTTTCAATAATTATCTTTGCCAGATGAGCCTTAAGCAAAAATATTCCATGTTCTCCCGTGGATACAGATTCCCTTAAAGGCAAAAAAAGAAGGAAATAGAAAAGCTCAAACATACAAAATTTTATTTTGTATATACTGTTTATCTCTACTAATCCTATGCTTTGGGGAGAATGGGGAAAAGGAAAGGGGTAGCATGGAAGGGGTTGATTATCTGCTGGTTGTATATTAGCCTGAATAAGTTGTCTTAAATAGCTATACAAGGGGAGAACTCCATGCTGTATGAACTCCATAAACTTCTTGTAGTATGCAGCTGAATGCATTGGGCAAAGTGTCAACAATCCACAAGCAATGGGGAATGACTTAGAGGGCCAGGCTTGCTTTTCAGGCACATGGCCAAGAGCTGCCAACAATTCCTTCACTCCCATCTTTATTCCTCCTTTAAGTCCTCATGGGATTTCCCATGGTGAGCTGAAAGAACTTGCCCCACCACTACCTATACAATTTAATATTTAAAATGCTAGTAAGATACAGCTATTATAGACAGTTCAAACAAGCTTGTAATCAACACAGTTGGACTTTCCAATCAACTAGTGTGGAAATCTACTGTATTTGAAAATAAATCAATACCCAGAGTTAAGGTTCTTACAGTACAGAAAACAGGAACATGTATTGAACTATGATTTCCTACAACTCATTTGAATATATAAATAGAAATATAGAAAGACTCATTGTGATTGACTTTAGTTGGTTCACTAGTTCTTCCTTTATCAAATGCCTCCTCCTACCACAAATAGACATACAAACACACACAATGAAAAACCAATTCATCCATTCTGCATTACCTACTCTTGTTCTAGAACTCCCTGTGAAAATGAAATGTAATTAGATTTTCCCAAAAGGAAATCTCCTTCAGCAGATATGCGGTCTATCACTTGTCTAGAAAGCCTTGGTGGCTGGATGGTTGCCAATGACCAAAAAATTCAGGAGATTCATGTCAGCTAACTAGTGATGGCCAGTCTTTGACAGCAAACGTGCTCTTTCCCTGGGGCTGTATTTGAAGCCTTTCTGGCCTGACAAAAGCTGCCAAAGTTTTCCCTCTGTGGTCTAGTTGTTGAGGTTCTGTTTTCACCTCCACACCACCATGAAGTATCAGAACAGGAATTTAGTGAAGGCATCTGGGAGATGATGAAGAAAAATTCCTATCAAAAACCTGCACATTCAGGTAACTAAAGACACAATTTTTGTTTTATACATCAAGTAATTCATGAAAAGATGATACCAGTGACCCATGATCAATGTCACAATAATTCAAATTTGTCTAGAAACAGGGACAAGGCATCCACATTTTTTCACCCAATTCTAAATGCCTCCATTTAAAAGATAACTGGCTAGGGATAAAAATACATCTGTGGCTATAGAAAATATTTTAGCTGTTAAAAATGAATTGATTATTATTGAAATCAAATTTTAAACTTTGGTCTCATTAACCCACTGAGTTAATTTACACAGGTATCATCCAAATAGTGTTTTTCTATTGTGTCCATTTATTTAACTGTGTATCATAAGATTCCCATTGGTAGGAGTAGGGGGAGAAATGGTTTAACTAGTGAAAAGAGGGAAATCACCAATGTGAGTACCTAGGAAGAAGCTAACTTTGGCAAAGGATAGGAAAGAAGAGGAAAAAAATAACCATTTGGCAATGAGGAAACATAAAACTTTATTTGTTTTTTTAAAAAGATTTTTAAAAATCCCCTACAACAGGGAACATCACCAATTCAGTCACTCTTCTGATCATATTGTGTTCTACAGAGTTAATTATGAGAGGCCAGATGATGGAGTGGACAATGTTTTTTAAAAAGAAAATAAAAAAAAAATTTAGCATGGCTAAATGACTTCCCTAGGAAACCCTGAGTATGTGGCCCATATAAATATTCTGCATTTTTGGTCTTATTATGACATGACTTTTAGTAGGACTGGTCAGGAAAAGAGTTATCAGTACTTAATGTATCTTTAAAAGTTTCTGAGTTAAAATTATATTTCCAATAAAGACAAGCTTATCAATATATAGCAGATCCAAGCTTTAGATAGGAGTTTGACTACCTGAATTCTAAGATCTCTTCTAACACTATGACTCCTTGCCATTATATTCTATATCTCAACTGTAGAATAGAAATGTAAGATTAAGGAAACATGTAGATCAACTTAATGAAATTCATTCCAAGATGTTCCACAACTAGAAATAAAAACACAGCTCACCACTTTTTTGGTGTAGCCAAGGTGGGTAGGTGCTAATTAAGGACATGGAAAATAAAGATGAAATTAAAATTAAATGAACTTTATTTTAAAATTAATATGGATTAAAGTGGGAAAAAGTTATCCTAAAGGCTTCACTACATTTTTTTGGCTTGTGTTACTTGATACAGATGTGACCAATTTTACTTCTGTTTCTAATCCTTAACTGTGAATTTCCATAAAACACAGCTATAAACAGCCACTTCCTAATTCTGGCTCCCAAGAAGTTTTTTATTAAACACAATAGAGTGTACAAAAATAAAATGAAATAGACTTCACGTGGCAGCATATAACACAGGGGAGTCATTTGTAATTTAGGACAGAAAACTTACACCAAGAGAGAGTCATGGGGATATGATTATAATCATGAAAGCAATATCCCCCACCCTACCATTCCCCATCCCAGTAGAGAAGGAAGCTGATTTGCCATATTAAAGATTATGGTGATGACTTAATTAGAACTGATAAGAAAACAAAAATATGTCTTGTAATTTTCTGTCTGAGTGGGTTGTGGAATATGGATCTACATATTGCTTCTTGTTTTGTCAACTTAGATATTAGAAGGGAGAGAGACAGAGAAGTCACAGAGAGGAAAAAGAGAGAGAGCAAAAAAGTAAGTTTACTTCAAAACAAGCTAATGTGGAAAACTAGTGGAAAGAAACCAGGACTAAGTAAGGAAGGATCTGGAGACCTGAGAAATGCTCTGGGATCATGAGCAAATCTCAGTTTCCCCATTTGGAAAATGAGAGGCTTCAAGTAGAAAATCTCAAAAACCACTCTTCCCTCTAACATTTTTTTAACAGAAAAAATATAAACAATATACTGGGTTTCATTATTTTGCATCTTTACCACTGGACTAAAGTATAGTTTAGAATTCTGAGTTTGATTGATTCTGCTGAGCTGTTCCATGTCTCAGAGGAGACAAATCTTGTGGAAGCAGCCAAGATTCAGATGAGATAAGAAATTGTATATTACTGGGTCTGGGTTGAGGATTGTCTGATACTGATAACATTACAGTTAGAACCAATAACTCAGCAGATAAGTCATTTAACACGAATTCTTGGTGGCAGAATCCCCTAAAATTGAGAATAACAGACGGCTAGGTAGCACAACATATAGAGCACTGGTTCTGGAATCAGGAGGATCTGAGTTCAAATCCAGATTCAGACACTTTACTATCTATGTGATCCTGAGCAAATCATTCAACCCCATTGTCTTGCCCCCCTAAAAAAATTATATATGTATATACCCATACATATGTTATGTATGTTTGTTCCAACAGTGTTTTATAGATTTTTCTCTTGTCTCTTAAAGAATAAAAACAGCAAACTATTCTCAACAATGGTAAACTAGGATTTGACTTATGAATGAAAGTGTAGATTTCAAACATTATTTTATATAATATTTCTACATTGAAAGTTTTGGATAAAACTTATTTTTATATCTTGCTGCTCCTCTATATTATTCTGCTATATAGAGACAATGGGGTATATAAGTGAATAGAGAACAGAAGGTCACACACACTGGCTGCATGACCCAGAACAGGTGATTTTACATACATACATTTTTATTTATTAATTTAGCACATTAGGAGTTAAAATATCCTTAACTTTGCAGAGGCCCTGAAAGAAATTCCCATAGGTCTTCACATCATGCTTTGAGAACCTCTGTAGTAACTGATAGGGACTTGGATTTAAAATCAAGTGTATTTGAATTTATATCTTGCTTTAGACAATAACTAGCTGTATAGCACTGGGCAAATCCTTTTACCTCTCTATACCTCAGCTTTCTTATCTGTAAAATGAGCAGATTACACTTAATGGCTTCTATAATCACTCTGAGCTCTAAATGATCTCCATGGAAGACAAATCATCATTCTATACCATAAAAATGAAGTGAAAAGTCCTTTGTTGCTCTTTGGAATCACCATCCAAAGGTGAGCCGTTTATTTTCATCTAAAGATCCAATTATTATGAGCTTTGGAGTTCATTGAAAGGTGCCAATTCTTTAAATTCATTTTTAATTTACTTATTTTCTAATATATAACTGACCTGCCACATACTGTGAAATTCTTTCTTCTCATCTGGAGAATCTTTTTATTAAAATTTTTTTTAAATTATCAGTTCACTATTTAGTTATTTGATTTAATATTTTTGAGCTTTTGGTACTCTTAATTCTTAGCACATACATCCTTCTCCCTCTCTGCCACCCCTAGGCTTCCAATATGTCTTTTTAAAAAATTGTTTCCAAACTTTATGAGTTTTATTTACTGTTTTTATCATTATTTTCCTGCTAGAAAAGTCTACACATCTATAAAATGAGAGGAGTGGACTAGATATATTCTAAGAATATTTATAGCTCTAAACACTATAATACCAATACCCAAATTAATCAAAGTTCAATTTTCTAAAATGGATAGTTCTATAATGTACTAGGAGCTTATGAACTTAATTACACTATAATCCCTATTTAGTGCTAGGTCACTAACAAAATTTTCCTGTTCAATTCTTCCTAGCAAATATTTATTCAATATTTACTTTGTTCAGAACATATGTTAGGTGTTTAACATGATCAAAGTTTAGATATGATACAATTCCCATCCTTATGGAATTTTCAATTTAATAGAAGATCAAAGGACAAAAATATACAGATAGCTATAATTCACAATTATATAACTCACAACTAAAATAAGTGCATCAGAGAGTTTTAAAATAAGTACTATGTGAGCTAACTCACATAGTTAACTTCTCAGATCTAAGTCCAATGTGTTTACTTTCCTTGTTAACCCTAAAATTCTCTGTTCTTGGAAGTGAAGATTAATTGGTCTAATTCAAGCCCATATGTCTTCATTTCTTCCCAATGAAGCACTCCATTTGCCTCTGGGAATGACTGAAGTCTCCCAATTTCATCACCTACTCTAATTTTGTAGCTTCTTTAATCTTATTTAATATTTCTAGCCCTAATTCATTATCCTGCTTCTGTGCTATATAAAATATTCCTATTACTATATGTGACAAGTCTATGACTTAATAGGATTGAATTTGTAAATTATGCCCTGTAAATGTTTAATTCTTCCTGAACACTATGCATGTAAGTCAAATTACTACTACCAGGAGAATGGGAATAAGTAAAAGTCACTTAATTTATTGACTAAACTTTGGCTTGTTCTTGCTCTCCAAAAAAAACACAAACAAAAACTCTTTAATTAATAGCAAGCATTCATTTAGTGCCCTAAGATTTGCAGTGTTCCTTACAAATATTTTATCTTCACAACAACCCTAGGTAAGAAATGTTATTAACCCCATTTTACAGATGAGAAAACTGAGGCAGATATAGGTTAAATGGCTTGCCCAGGTTTGCAAACCTATCAAGTATATGAATTTGGATTTTAACTCGTGTCTTTTAGATAGCATATGGCCATTGTATTGCTTAGCTGCATAAACTAATCTCTATAGTCTTCCTGCAAACTCTGTTTTTGCAACAAAAAATTAAAGAGAGATGCTGTGATATAGAGCAAAGTGGGTTCCGCTTCCGGCTCTGCCTTTTGGTAGATATAAGACTCTAAGCAAGTCACATGTATCTGTTTCCTTGTCTGTAAAATGCAGATGATCATATTTGTACTACCTCCTTTCCCAGGTAAGGTGAAGAAAACACTTTGTTAGCTCTAAAGTGCAGTATCAGTTGGAGGAGATTTTTGTCTGTTTTGGACCAGACCTGTGATTTCACTGGTGAAGAAACTACTAAATCACTTCAGAACCTGCTGATAGAGAATTCCTTGCCTTGCTATCTCATTATTTCTCGGAGGTGGAATTTTAATCCATATCTGTCTGACTCTGAGATCAGCTCTCTGACTATTATACCATGATGTCTGCCCTTTACTCTTAAGTAAAGATCTTTTACATTCACATTCCTTTTCTTTCCCTTCCTCTCTATTGTTTCATACCAGCTTTCATCCTGAAAGTTTGCTTTGTTAAGCCAGGTGTTCAAAATCTCAAAGCATAGACTGCTATCTACCTCTCAAATGTGAGTCCCCTGGGGGCAGCTGTATGGTGTTGTGATTGGATAGTATAGTCAGGAAGTTCTAAGTTCAAATCCAACCTCAGACAAGTTAGTTGGGCAAATCATTTAACCTCAGTTGCCTTACAAACTAACAAACAAAAATGTGAATCCCCTGAAAATCTAGAACCAAATAAGACAAATGTTAGCACTTTTCTTAATACTCATCATGGGAACTCTTGCAGGTTTTAGTTTTGTGTCTAGTATTGCTTTGGAAATACAAATTTTGCCCTTTTCTTACCAAATACCACAATTGTCCCTCTTCCCCCATTAAAGGAAAATCAATTTGATTTTGTAATATGTCTGACTTGCAAAGTTCCATTGCCTGACCCATGCTTGGCCTGCGTTCCCCACTGACTCCTTGATCTCTTCATACTGGTCAGTTGCCAGGCCTTCCCTGTCCTGGCTTTGAGCCCTTGGTTTTCCTCCCTAAATAAGTAGTAAGTTGAAAGGCTTATTTTTAACAGTTCCTTGATGAAAGGCACACAGCACCAAAAATTATGAATTAATCTTGAATTTTTCCTTTACTTTCTCACTAAGAAAACTGCTGCAGATGGAAAACGACAAGAAATCATTGTTTTGGACTCAAAGCGTAGTAATGCTATTAACATTGGTCTGACTGTCTTACCCCCTCCGAGGACAATCAAGATTGCCATTTTGAATTTTGATGAGTATGCCCTAAACAAAGAAGGCATTGAGGTAAGAGAAAATATGGTATTTCATCCTGGCTGTCCAATAATATGTTGGTTATGGAAGAGGAGTGATGGATTGGGTAAAGATTTGTGTTCAAGTTCCACTTCTGACATAGACTTGCTGAGTGTCTCTAGTCAACACATTGGATCTCTTAAAGCACCTCTCAGACTTTATCTTGATATATCTGTACTGTTATGAATCTCTTCACTAGGAGAAAAGAAGGAAAAAGGAAGGAAGGAAGGAAAAAAGGAAGAAAGGGAGGAAGGAAGGAAGGAAAGAAGGAAGAGAGGGAGAGAGGAAAGAAGGAAGAGAGGGAGAGAGGAAGGAAGGAAAAAATGAAAAAAGGAAAGAAAGAAGGAGAAAAGAAAGACAAAAAAGAAAAGAAAAAAGAAAGTAGAGGAAGAGAGAGACAGAGACAGAAAGAGAATATTTTTTTCAGAAGTTAATGTCATGGCCCCTTTTGGCTGTATGATAAAGCTAATGGATGCCTTCGCAGGCTAATGGTTTTAAATGCTTAAACATAAATATATAGGTTAAGAAAGGAAACCAATTATATTGATATATAGTTAACAAAATATTAATGGGTCACAGGTTAAGAAATTTCCATTCCAGACATTTATCCTTGTGAAGAACAAGTCTGAAAAAGGGCAGTGTCAAGCATGACAGAGAAAAGGTTGAGTTCAATAAGCACAGCAGATCTATGCCAAGTTGTCATTACCTTGTGATGTCAATAAGAACTATGGACAAATAAGACCAGCATAGGCAAAGTCAGCATGATTTGTGGGACATCAGGAATGTCTCCTTGCCAAAAAAATATTTTTTATATATACACACCATTTTTAACTATGTTGGTTTTAAAATAACTATAAATTAATTTAGCTTTTCCCTCAAAATCATTTGGAGGAAGGGTTAACCTCACAAGTGGGCAGCTTTGCTTATTGCCTGCCTGGTGTGGTCCGGGAAAGGCTAGACCAAAGGGAAGCTAGAGAGTAGCATGAAATTCCCATTTGAATGAAGGCAGAGGAAATAAAAGAAGGAACAGGAATGGTGAAGTCATGTGGGAAAGAGAATTCAGAGGACCATCTGCTTTAGAAATCTAAGACTGCACATAAACTCCTGTAGCCATGGGAGGAAAAGGAGAAAGAAAGAGCTGATCTAAGTGTTGTTTTAATGTTTTAATTTTCAAAAGTGTGATTAACAATTGGTATTTTGAGATGTTATTTGGGCTAATTTTGATTGATGGTTTTTGAAACAATTTCTTTGACTCAATTTCCAGAAATTTTCTTAGTTATTTTTCAAGTGTAAACATATCTTACTCCATCTCTTTGGTCCTTGCAAATGTATATTTAACCCTCCCTCAAAGTACTGCAACCAATGCTACCAGGAACAAGCTCCTTTCAAGCATTTATACCTGAAGGGCTCCCTTCAAAGTGGGCTTTTTGCTTCCAAAGTAATTGCAGACAAGTCTTCTCTAAAGTTCCTCTCGGGCACAGCTGCTTTTAAAAAGTTCAGTAGATGGACTACCCATATGAAAACTTTAAATTAAGTTCAGTCTTTCAATCATAATTCAGTAAATAATGAGGATTAATCTCTGTAAAAAAATACTTTTCTGGAGCCAGCTGGCATTGGAGTCAGAATGGAGTAGAGAAAAATATATTAGAATTGGAGCCAAGGAACAAGAATTCAAACCCAGGCTCTGCTCTGTGATCTGGAGCAAATCACTTAAACTCTCTGAGACTCAGTTTACTTATATGTAAAATGATGGGGTTGATTGTGACATCTACAATCCCCTCCAATTCCCAGTTCTATGATCTTTTGCCATCTTCCCCTCTGGTTGGCTTGCTTATTAATCAAGAGAGAAATCAGAGCTGGAAAAACCTAAGTGCATATTGATGGAACTTTGCTTGAAAAGGTTTTCAACTTGTACCCAAAGGGTCTTTAGCTAATTTGTCTATTTCTTGAATATAAGCAATTTGGATTAGTTCTTCTTTCCTTCCTTCTTTCTTTTTCCTTTCTCTCCTCTTTCCTTTCTTCTCCCTTTTTTTCATTTCTTCTTTCCTCTCTTCTTCCCTTTCTCTTTGTCTTTGTTTCCTTCTCTCCATTCTTTTCCTTTCTTTTCTTTTTCTCTCTCTCCTTCTCTTCCTTCTTTACTCTATCTCTCCCTTCCTACCTTTTTTCTTTCTCCTTTCCTTCCCTTTTTTCTTTCCTCCTTTCCTACCTTCTTTTCCTTCTGTCCTTCTTTCTCTTTCCTTTTCTCTTTTCTTTTTCTTCTTTCTCATTCCTTCCTTCTCTCATTTCTTCTATCCATCTTTCTTTTTCTTCTTTCTCCCTTTTTCTCTCCTCTTTCCCTTCTTTCCTGCCTTCTTTTCTTCTCTTTCCCTTTCTCCATCTCTTTGTTTCTTCCCTCCCTCCTTCCTTCCTTCCTTCTTTGGCAATCACTTGGTCTTGATTTATATTGCAGCAGACCATTTAAGTTACATACTTTTCTCCTTTAGCTTTCCAGGATGACACTAAAGCTCAGCAGATCTGCATATACATGATCTGTGTTTCTAAACAGAACCTTACTAGGCCATCTTAATCCCACTCTGTGTTGTCTCTTAGCAGCCAAATGGCATGGATTCATGCATCATCATGAAAAACTGAACAAAAACATGCAGTCAACTAGATGTCACTGAGGAAACATTCACCAGTTACTTTTAAAGTATTTTAGACTTTAGAAAATGTGGAGAGGGACACAGCCCCTGTGTGAACTAGATTATATTCTTAACTTTTCAAATAAATGTTATAAATTTTCATTTCTATAGTTAAATGTAGGAAAATATTTTTTCTTGCTATTATAATTGCCATAGCTTTCTTGGACCATGTCTATTTGGAGATAGCTAAATCAGGTGAGAACAAATATTCATGATCACTTGGTATGGTGGGAAATAGAAATATCATTCTCTCATACATGTATAAATAAAAGAGACTCTGGAATCGAAGCAACTAAATTCTTAGAGAATTCTCTTCCTGATGCTAATCCACAGGCTTATCTGAAAAGAGGAAGCCCAGAAATCTGGATATTGATTTTTTTTTATTTTTGCTTGAAAACCAGTGAAATATGAGGAGAGAAATAACAAACTAGGAAGTATAATTAAGGAATTTTCTATAAAGTCAGGAATGTCCCATAGAAAGAACCCTTGTGGTGATCCATCATTAACTATGTGACTTTTCAACAAATTATTTAACCCCTCTGTGCCTGATTATTCATCAATATATTAAGCACAATAATACCTGCTTTACTTACCTCACAGCTTTGAGGATAAAAATAACATGTAGTAAATACCTAGGAAAAGCAAAATAATAAAAATAATAAATGATACTCATGTAAGGCAACAATAATTTTATAGAAGTATAATAATGATACTATTAACAATAATTTCTGAAGAACTTTAAAGTTTGTGAAGTATTTTCCCTATTTTTACTATTATTTCCTATTACCACATTTTGTCCTCCCATCCGCTCTGTGAGGTAGGTAATGATATTTTCCCCGTTTTATAGATGGGGAAGCTGGGTCTAATAGAGACACTTGCTCAAGGTGGCAAATTAAATAAGCATTTGAAGTAAACTTGTACTAAGATCTCCTTAGTACCAAGTGTAGGAATCTTTCTATTATACCACCTAGAAAAGTCAACAAATATTTATTAAGTTCCTCCTCTGTGCAGGGAACTGTGTTCAGAGCTAAATGAAAAGCCTTTTTTTATTCAATGCCATCAAATGAAATTTTGATAGTTGTATGCAAACAGATTGTTACAAACAACTTCACATTGCTAGGTTGGCTATCAGATGATAGTCTTTTGAGCCAAGGCTCCTCATGAGATTGTCTTACATGGGGCAAAAGAGCTGAGATCTGTAATAGTTGATGAAGTCAGATCCTGGCAGTATTGAAGTAAAGGTGCCAACAGAGTTGAAATCCAAAGCACAAGAATTCTGGGCCTCTTGTCCCCAAAAGCCTGATATTATTTTCTTTTCCAAAAGTGTTGATGGGGGTTGCCTCATCAGTAAGATGAAGGGTTTGGATGATATGATCTTAGGGTCTTTTCCAACGCTAACATTCAATGGTGCTTTTCCAGACTCAACAAGCAAAATACTTAGTAGTCATGACTTCATCTGCAGGTGGGCTGGATGGCCAAAACCAACAACTTTAATGATCATAAAAAAGATGACTTCTACTTCCTCACTTTTCTTAGAAGCAAGGTTCACACACACTTTGAATTAGTTCTGACGTAGATCTACAGAGACTATTAGGAATCCCAATAAATGTTAGGGTTTTTTCCCTACAAAGCCAAGTATCTCATTATAATAAACACAGGATAACAAACCAACACTTGTAGATTAGATTACAACCTAACTGAGAGCAAGCTCTGTGCATATCTATTTTTAGATCCTCTGCATGTCTTTGTACATATTGGGTACTTAATGTTTAAAATTTATTAAGGACCCTACTGTGTTTAAGGCACATAACAGACAATAATGAAAATGTCCCCACCATCAGAGTTTTTATTCTCTACTTATATCAGCAAAAGTATGTGTTAATTACTATATTAAAATATGTACAAAATAAATTTAATTTAAATATTTTTATTGCTGATGTTTGTTAAATTGGAAAAGAAAAAAACTATGAGTTCATAGGAGGTGACTTTATCCTGCCATGATCCTGTGTCTTGATATAATTTTATTGTCAATGATGTGTAAAAAAATAAAATAAAATAAAACCAACTAGCAGATGGTGGGCTCATAAATCTTCCACACTGAGCAAATGGTTTAAATTAGTCATAGAGTAAAAAACAAAAGTAAGAGTGTTATTACTTTCTCAGGCAGGAACAAAGAAAGCAAGTTATTATCACCATAAAAATAACAAGGATTGTTCTTCCTGTCTACTTAAAGAACCAGTATGCCTATAGAATTGCTCACAAGATTTTGCCATAGAATTTAGCTGAGTACAAAGTATTGTGGAGGGAAGGAAACAGAGAGGAAGAATGAAGGTAAAATTCAACTAAGCCAGATAGTTTGAAAATTAATTTGATACAGCTAACTATTTATGTAAAAACAAAAACAAAAACAAATGGTTACCAACCTCCCAGGAGTGATGTTTAAAATAACTGCAATTAAATTCAACAGTTATTTTCAAACCATGTGTTTCTAAGAAGTGCTGGTATTATGTTGTAATCATAGATGATCAGCAACATTTGATCTTGCCCATATAATGCAAGAATTCTCCCAAATCATTAACCTCATCACCTACCAGAGAGCCTAATGTCCTACCACTGTTCCCTTTCCCAAAATTCTTTCCCCCAATCCTTTTTTGTTTTTTTTTTTTTTGTTTTTTCAGGAGTTCTCTGCTAAAATTCAGGTACTGCTTTACAGGAGTAACATATTGACCCTTATTAGCATATATCATTGTAGGAAACTAAATAGATTAAGAGAGTGGGGGTAAGAGGGGCAGAAAAAGAAACAAAATTTAAAAGATAGATAGAAAGTTGCCAAAAACAAACTTAATTTAAACTCACAGAAGCACAAGATGTTTGAGCTAGATCCAATTCTTAGTGGTCCTGTATATGAAACCTAGCCTTCATCTTAGCCAAGGTGCAATCATTAGACATTTTCTTTACCTAACTAATTCAACCCCTGACCATTAAGGGGCAATATTTGCATTCTGCTTAGAAACCGAAGGAGTTGTTCCATTGTTTCTGAATCTCCAGAACTTACCAATACTTGAAACTTAAGTCTTGGCCCATAGTTTACCAAAGAGCAGAAACAAAAATTCTAAATATTCTAAAGCTCTCCAAGAGCTTTCTTCAGCCTGTGCAGATGTCTTTAGCCCATGTTCACATTATAACCAAACGACTTTCATCCAAACCATTCTACCAGGTGTCAAGATGGTACAAGTAAAGTGTTTCATAATGTGGTTCGACAATAGCACAAAGAAAATTTATTAAATCACTTTTTTCAGGGTGAACTCCTGAAACAAGTCCCACCTGTTAGCAACTTCACTGCTACTGAGTCTTACTGCCCTGTAGAACTAGAACATCCATATGAAAATCCATTTGATCATCTGGATGTTTTGACTACATATTGCCAAATATTCAATTTGTTAGAAACATCTGGGTGTTTGGACTAACTTTCCCATTTTTTATCCAGATGTTTGGTGCTATCTATATGCAGCCAAAGTATCTGCATTTATTCATATAAATCCCAGAAATAAGGGGAGAAAAAAAGCATTTGTGTGTGTGTGTGTGTGTGTGTGTGTGTGTGTGCACATATGCGCATGTATGTTGGGAACAGAAAAAGAGAGTGTATAAAAGAAAAGCACTTGTAAAAAAGATATTTAATTTTGCCATGTAAAACATTGCTTTAGAAATGTCATTGAAGAATTTTTTACATCCCTATAAAGATGCTAACTTGAGCCAAATGACACAAAACAATGAGAATTCATATATCAGTTCAAAAAATTATTCTTATTCTGAGTCTTAGACAAACAGTGAGTGAAAGGAACATCAGGAGCCATACAATCCCATTGCTAGCCACAACTCCATTTCTATGTGACAACTATGGACAAATCACTACTTCCTCAGAGTTGGAACCTAGATACTTTGATCTTTTTTAGTCATTTCAGTCATGTCAGATTCTGTGTGATCCCATTTGAGATTTTCTTAGCAAAGACACTGGAGTGGTTTGCCACTTCCTTCTCCAGCTCACTTTACAATGAGGAAACTGAGGCAAATAGGGTTAAATGACTTACACAAGATCACACATCTAGTAAGTGTCTGAGGACAGATTTGAACTCACATCTTCATGATTCTAGGCCTGGTTCTTTAATTACTGGGCCGTCTCACTACTATTTACTCAGCTCCAAAGCTCTGTGTCTTAAGTTATTTAGGATCATTGTAAAACAAAAGTCAAAAAAAAAAGAAGAAACACTTGATCAAATACACATGTGTCCAGAGATATAACTATAGTAGGGTATTAAAATTATTATTGTTGGATTTAGATTGAGGCAGAGTTGCATGAAGCCTCACTATCTCTCCTAAAGCCACCATTATCCAGTGGCAAGACAGAGTCAAGTTGGCTGGTGATGACTCAAATTGCAGTGGATGACCTTGGTCTCTTCTATATCTAATCTCTTCATGCATGTTTAACCTCTTGCAGTTTCCTTTTTTTTTTTTTTTTTTTTTTTTGGAATTCCCATTGACAGGTTTGCAAACTAATCCTATTTCATTTTTTCCTCTAACTGCTCCATAACACCTGCTTCACCTTCCTTCATGGCTGTTGGAACAAAGTGTTCTCACCTGCCCATTCTACCAGGAGAAGTCTTTACATGTGTGGGTAGAACTTGAGGCTTTGTTCTCAGATTTCCAGTCTAAAGGAAGTGTGCTTTTTCCCTACACCTTGCAGGTAAATCCACCAGTCCTGTGACCAAACTGCCCCGTCTTCTCCCATGGGCACAGACCACCACCTGCTAGTGGTGTCACAGCCTCCCTCTCCTGGGGCTCATCTTTTGTACCATTAGACCTTTCCCTTAGAAGCAGAAAGAGATTGAGTGCTCTTCTGGCATAGGCCCAATGCTGAAGAATTGACCACCAATCACCTGGGTGCTAAAGCACTCTCACTCAAACAATATCAAGCTGCCAGACCTGAGAAGGCACATTGTGCCCTTCATGCAAGTTGCCTTGACAGCTCCCCTCAGCAATAGTTTTCTAAATTCTAAATTTCTAAATAGGTTTGTATCCCTGGTATCTGGCTCCCTACTCATGCTCTGGACAGTGGCTGGGTTTTTTAGTTTGTTGTACCCTGGTCCACGGTCTGAGTTCTCCTTCCACAAATGAATGTTCCCCAGGTATGAGAAATGGATTCTCTCTGTGTCTTCTCTATTGTTTCTCTGAAACATGTATTACTAGAGCAACATGATACTGATGATACATTTGTCAGGAAACACCATAAACAGTAAATATCTCCAGTTTCTAGGAGAATGAAAATAGAAGGCACTGTTGTTTCTGCCACACTATGAATAGAAAATAGATTATTGTTTTCTCTTTCCAGAAAATCCTCACCATGATTCCCACTGAAGAGGAAAAACAAAAAATCCAAGAAGCACAAATGGCCAATCCAGATCTACCCCTCGGCAGTGCAGAGCAGTTTCTCCTCACACTTTCTTCCATCAGTGAACTATCTGCCAGACTCCAACTTTGGGCTTTCAAAATGGACTATGAAGTCATTGAAAAGGTAAATAATTAATGAAGGAAGGAAGAGGTCACACACAACCATTGTTCTTGAGAAATTAGCTCTTCTCATGAGCAAGTAGGGGGTTGTTATGTTTGAGACTTTGAATGGGTGAGTATGTTGACAAAATTTGAAAAATTATGTCCATTTTCTCAAGTACCAGACAGGAATCAACAATCCTCAATATTATATGCTCCAATGAGCCATGCTGAGCCATTCTGTATGACATTAGCATTGTTATTGTTGTCGATACTGTTTCATTCCTTTTCCTTGGGAAGAAAGTGGATATAAGTATAACTTTAAAAAGATCACCATAATAATATAAGTAAAGGATTGGCAAACCATGGCCAACAAGCCTCTTTAAAATCATAAAAACTATTCTGAGCTTGCAAGCTATAAAAAAATAGGTGGCAGGCTGGGTAGGACAATTCTGGTCCAAGTAGATAGAAATAAAGGCATAATCTAGAGAGAAAACTATGGAGACCAAAAGTGAATCAAAGCATAATATTTTCACCTTTTTATTCTTTTTTTGTTTGCTTGGCTTTTTTCCTTTTTGATCTGATTTTTCTTGTACAACATGACAAATTTGGAAACATGTTTCAAAGAATTGCACACATTTATGTCAGATTGCTTACTCTATTGAGGGCAGGGGAGGGAGGGAGGAAGAAAAATTTAGAACACAAAGTTTTACAAAAATGAGTGCTGAAAATTAAGTGTACATGTATTTGGAAAAATAAAATACTACTGAGGAAAAAAACTGAATATGTAATTGGTCAATGTAATTCCTAATAAATGTTTTAATTTAAAAAAAGAAATTAAGGCATAAAGGAAGATAGTGGCAATGAAAATATAGAAGTTGGGGGTCAGATTAAGAGAGATTTTGAAAATAATTTCTACAGTACTGATTGGTAATGAGAAAGATCCGAGAAAGAAAAGTCAAAGATTATAAGCATATTACAAATTGGGTGAATACTCCCAGGGACAATAAAAATAGTGAAATCAGAAAGAGGGACTCATTTTGGACACAGTAACTATCAAGGTAAAAGAACACTGAGGTAGAAATGTCCCTAAAGCACTAAGAGCTATGGATCTCAAATAGAAAAGACTGGTTAGGGAGGAAGATTTAGAAATCATCTGAATAGAGGTGATAGAGAGGTAAGGAAATGAATCTGAATGCCAAGTGAGAGAATGTAGAGATAAAATGCAGAGACAAGGGATTGTAGGGAAACTAAGGAGCCAGTGAAGGAGATAGAGATAATGTTATCTAGAGGTAGGAAGAGAATCGGGAAAACATAGTGTATCTGAAGTCAAGAGTAGAAAGGGTGTGGCCAACAATGACTAGAATGATGAAGTCTAAAGAAAAAAGCCCATGAGCCAATCTGCTCCCTAGTACCTAAGACAAAGACAGACAATCTAAAAATCAAATTCTATGGGAGTGCCAACCTGCTTTGAGCACAGTTCATACCACTGAGGGTAGAGCTCTGCCAAGCACAGAGAACCTTCCTGTCCTTGGCCCCAGTCTTTAGAGAGATCAGCCCTACTATCAAAACCATAAAGACTGGAAAAGCTCCATGTTTTAGTGGTAAAACTGCCAAATATCTTCAGGCAAGAAGGAAGGGAGGAGAGAACTGCCAATGGTCAAGCTAGATAGAGTCTTTATGAAAGAGAAGGCTGGAAGAATGATTATTGGTTTCAAATGCTGTTATTATTCACCTTTAAAAAGGAATGCTAAAATGTCCATCATGGCAACTCTTTCAATAAATAGAAGTTGATCTCCAGGGCTACTTCTATTTTTAAAATTCTGTATTCTATGCTCTCAAGCTGTATTTCACCACTGTCAGGAGACTGACCACAATTCTTTCATAAAGGCAAGTGAAGCACATTATGAATTGGACACTTCTATCATTTGCTGCAAATCAACTTAATCAATAATCCAATAATCAAAAGATCAACAACAGTCATACAACAATAAAAGTTACATCATAACTATAAGATGGTGGAAGCATGTTATAGAGCAATTGTTCTTTTAAAAAAATCAGGATGTTTTACCAAATTGCAAATTTAGAAGTATGATATGGCAACCACAAAGGCTAGTAGAAACTTGGGCTCCACTTAAAGGGTCATAGCTTCCAGAAAGAGGCAAGTGCTAGTCCTGCTGCTCTCATCAAACATCATTCTGGGTATTGTGTTTAGTGTTGGAGCCACAGTTTAACAAGGACATTGAGAGGCTTGAGAAGGTTTAGAAATTAGCAGCTAAGATGGTGAAGGCTCTTGAGGCCATGTCATATGAGAAACACTTTAAGGAATTGGTCATATTTAATTTGGAAAAGAGAAAATTCAAGCGAGACTGGATGGTGGCCATTGTCAAAAATTTGAAGAGCTATAACCTGGAGAAAAGACTATACCTCTTCCATTTATCCTCAGTGATGAAAAGTTGCAAAGAGAGCAAGGAATCTAGAACTGATTTCAGGAAAAACTTCATAATAATCAAAACTATGCCAAAGTATAATGGGCTGCCTTGAGACATACATGGTTCCTTTTCTTTAGAGATCTTAAAACAGAGGCTGAATGATCACTTGTTGGGTATATAACTCCTAATAAATGCCTTAATTTAAAAAAAAGAAATTAAGGGCATAAAAAATTCTTTCATGTGTGGATAAGACTAGATAATCACTAAGATTCCTTCCAACTCTCAAGTTTTGTGATTCTATAAAACAATTATTGAATTCTTATCATGGGTTTATTATGTGTTTAGCAGGATGCCAAGTCTAAGATATGGGCCCTTTCTATCTGGTGTTACTATCTTATTGGGAAGAAATGGCACATTTTACTAAGATATCCAACACATATGCACATATAATTAGCTAATAATGCATAGAAAGCACAGGAATAGTACAGATGATAAATTTCCAAAGAGTTCCAAAGAAGGAGAAAACTTGTAAATGGGAAAGATCAGGATATACTTATTATTGAAGGTAAGATTTAAGATATGAAAGTAAGATTTAGATAAGGCAATAAGAGCTCACACCAAGCATGAGGGTGAACAAAAGGGCAAAGATTATGCATGCTTGAGAGATAGTGTAGGTATACTGATTAAACTGGCCAAATTAAAACAGGGGGTTTAAGCCATCCCCCAGGTCTGAAACACAAATATTCTGCACTTTCGCCTTTTAGCTTAACTCATATACCTTTTTCCTCCATTTTCTATCCCATCTGTTTCCCTGGTGAAGGGATTCTCTAGTTCATAAAAATTCACTTAGTAGACTTTGGATCTCTCCTTTACCTTCATCACATTCTAATATGTAACATATTCAAAAACAGAAAGCAATCAAGTGTCAACTACTACAGAGAGATCAAGAAGTATCACCAAGGAAAAGCCATTAAAATTGGTCATTAAACAATCGTTTATGACTTTGGAAATGGCAGTTTCAGTTGAATGATGTAGCAAGAGGCCAGAATGCAGAGGGTATTAAAGAGCGAAGGAAAAGTAAGCAGAGGAACTTAAGCTATATGGTTTTCTCAAGTACTTTAGACAATGAGGAGAGATACTAGATAATAACTAATAGATTTAGATTGAATGAAAGATTTTTTTTTCATAATGAGGGAGACATGGGCATATTTATAGATAATAGGAAGTAGCTAGAAGATGGGGAGAAATTAAAAAATAAGAGAGTGAGGATGATAGCATAGGCAATTTTCTAGAGAAGTTTGGAGGAATGAAGGCGAAAACAACAGTGCATGGTATTTTGCTACATAGATGTCATATTCCCCTCTCAGGGCAATATAAATTCCTGGAGAGCCAATTGTCTTTTTTTTTAATGGTTATAGCTAGGAAAATACATTGTATCTAAATGAATCCTTAATAAATGTTCACTGTTATTGAATTTGTGTTGCTGTCCTTTGAAATATGACATTATGTACAAAGCAAAGGTCCAGATTTTAAAGGTCCTTGATCACCAGGCCTAAAAAAAAAAAAAAGAAAGAAAGAAAAAAGAGCTTTTTTCAGTAGACAGTGAAGGACCTTTGAAGATTATTAAGTGGAGAAATAAAATTATGAAATCTGGCATCACAGGAAGGACAGACCTAAAAGGAAATATTAGAAATAAGGACACCAGCTAGGAGTAAATAGTTGTATCAGTTCAGATGAAAACAGATATGATTCTGGTCCTGAATTTTCCATTTAAATCATCCTCTAGAAAAAGAACTGAAGGTCCAAGGAAATAAATAAATGACAAGGTCAGTGTCACACAACTACTTTGTGGCAGACCCAAGGTCAGGCTTCAGCTCTTCTGACCCCAAGTCCAGCATTCCTTTCAGTATATGATCCAAATTCTCAAATGCACAAGGGAGCCTCAAGGCTGTAATTACTCTTTGCAGATGCAGTCTACAGCAAAACATATGCTTAAGCAAATATAAATCCAAGTGGCTTTATCTGTAAACACCATCCTCCCTGTCCACTGTAAAAATAGTTATCCATTTCAGTGATATTCTAAAGGAACAAAACCATTTTGATGTCTCCTTTTGCTTGTTAAAAGTGGATTCTTCCTTTAATCCCCCTGGGTCATTTTAATGTAATTAATTTACATAAAAATGTATCTGTTCTGATCCCAAAAACCTGGAAACTTTATGGCAAGCTGGTATAGAATGGAGCTTGCCAAAGAGCTTTTAGTCTGATAGCTATAGCCAAAGCACAGTCCTGTGGTCCATTCCTCCCTTTGGCACTCAGGGCTGTTGGGGGGAAGGGAAGAGGAGCAGTATGGGTGACTCCAGGAAATGACATAATATTCGTTAGGCTTGGATATTGCAGGTATAGGGAGCTGTAATCACAGCTGGTTTGTGCCAGGCCCTGGACTTCCTCTCTTGAGTAGGCATCAACTCCAATACAATAGAAATTGGGACTGTCTGATGAACATAAATGAATACTTGAAAATCCAGCCCAGTTTTCGTCATAATTCTACATAAATTTATGGGATTGGGCCAGTCTTAAGCATAAGCGGAGTACAATGCTATCTAAAAAATTGGTATTTGAGCGGCACTGAATAGATCTCTCTTTGCAACATATCTCCACACTCCAGCCGTGTCAGTTCCCAGAAGTTTACCATTGGTCAGATCACATCTAAAGTTTCATGCTCAGGTCTGGATGGCATATTTCAATCAGTCAATCAATGAACATTTATTAAGTGTCTTGTCTGTACCAAGCATTGGGCTAGATGCTAGGGATATAAAGTTTAAAAAAGAAAAGAAAAGAAAGTCTCTTCCCTCCAAAAGCTTACATTCTTTCTTCATTCTGTCTTGTGCATAGTTGTGTAAAGAACAGTTGAAGTTGCTTCATTTGAAGGTACTATGGGGAATGAAAAGATTTAGGGAAAATGCAATAGTTATCCTTAATTCATATGGAAGAGGAAATAGACATATTCTGCATAGATCCAAAGAATAAAACCAGGACCAGTGAGTGGAAGTTTCAGAAGTAGGTTTTCACTTTGTGGAAGGAAAGGCTAATCTAACAGATATAATCAAACAGAAATACTGAACTCTGTCACCAGAATTGTTCAATCTGGAATTAGAGAAACCTGTCTAGGGGATATTATGGAAGAAATTTTTGTTTAAGGTGGGAAGTTAGACTCAATAGCTACTAAGGAACCGTGTATCTCTAAAATTGAAGAAAATATTCTCCTTGCAAGCCTACTTATAGTAATAATATACTTAGCAAATACTTGTTATAGATAAGATTTCATTTCAGCCTATTTCCCATCTTAATTTAAATAATTTCTTGGAGAAGAGGAGTGGAGCCTGTTAAGGCATTGACTTGTCATGTCACTAGTGTTGGAAACTCTGGGTCAAATAACTCCCCCTACCAATATAGATCTGTTTCTTTCATAGATTGAATTTTGTTTAGGGCACTGAGAACTTATTTGGTCAGGATCATACAACTAGTATGTATCAGAGGTGGAGCCTTTTTTGACTCCAAGAGAAAGTTCTATATCTATTAATTCAATTTCTCAGTCTACTTAGTTTTTATGACCTACTTTTCCATTTCATCTTAGCCACATACAGAAGTAAATATGCGCTTACTTTTGTTTCAGTTACAAATATTCTTCTATGTTCATTAACTATAAAATTGCTTTTTCTGATCATAATATTTTATCATTCCATATTTCCCTTTGTTTCAGGACCCCTAGATCTATTGTTTGTTCTCACTCTAATCTCTACTCTAATCTTGTACTTTCCCAGGCCATTGCCTCTTCACTTGCACTCTATTCTTTTGTCAATCTTGACTCCTTGTTGAATTAATTCAATTCTACACTGTGCTATAATCTCAAATCCTATTTTCCCTTGTCTTATCACCAGTCACACTTTACCAAAGCTAAACTCTAGACTTCTTAGCCAAACAACTACTTGGTTATTTTCTTCCTCCCCATGAGATGTGGATGAGCCCCACTGGAGAAAATCACAACATGGTGCTGACTGCATTCACTACAAATTTATTTAATTTCAGCAAGAGCCTCACTACTTATGTATTGTATATAATGTGATTGTTCAACTCCTCTCTCACCACAGGAATAGTTCCAAACCTACTTGTTTCCCTTCAAACTTCCCACAGCTTATCTTCCTTTAATCTTCAAACATGTCAGACTTAACATGTCTAAAAGACAACTTATTATCTTTCTTCCTAAATCTTCCCTTCTTTCAAATTTCTTCACTGATGTCTAGGTCATGACCATTTTCCCAGCTTTGCAATCCCATTGTCATCCCAATTCCTCAGTCTTAAACTATATTCCAACCAATTTGTTAATTCTTATCATTTCTATCTTTAAAATATCTCAGCTCTAGAGATCTTTTGTCCACTGACACAGCCATTATCCTAGTTCAGGCCTTCATCCCTTGCAATATCCTAAATTTTCTCCTTAAATCACATCTCTTCTACTTCATTCTGAACTTCACTCAGGTGCCAAAGTATTTTTCTAAATATTATGCACATACTTACACTCAATAAACTCCAGTGGGTCCTTACTTCATCTAAGAGCAATAAAAACTTTTTTTTTGCATTCAAAGCTCTTTAGAGCCTGGTTCCTTTTTATTCCATATATATACAAGTCAAAACATAACAGCCTACTTTCTCTTTCTCACATGTGATGCTCCAACCTCTATCTCCATGCCTTTGTACTGTCTATTCCTTATTCCTGGATTGTTCCTCCTAACTTCCTAAGTTCCATATTTTATAATACCTGGATTCCTTTTAATATTCAAACATTACCTTTTCCAGGAGACTTATCTAGGCTTCCCAAATGGTAGTATCTTCCCCTCTAAGACTGCCTTCCATGGATCTTATATGTAGCTTGTGCATATCTAATTGCGTATTTAATTGTTTACATGTTTGTCTTCCCTATTAGAATATGAACTCCTTGAGAAAGAGCCTGTTTTCTCATTTCTTTGGATCCCACAAGCTTAGCACAGTCCTTGGCACCAAGTAAACCCTTAACTAATGCATATTAACTAATTGGTTAAATGTTCTAAATTAATGAGTTTTACTTAAAGCAAACATGCTTGGATCACCTAACACAGAATAGGGAAGCATAGATCCCAAAGCTAAGAAAGAAAAGTGTCAAGGAAAAGGATCAAAATAAATTAAAGGATTAGGAGTAGAGAAATAAAAAGAGAGCAAGAAAAGAATATTTGAAGGGAAGGAGCAAGAAAGAGAAAAGGAGGGGAAAAATTGTGAGCGTTGAAGAATAATCTAATGTTCGTCAACTGAGTCAGTTATCTGTGGTTGTGAAGGGGCTAAAAATCATTATGGATATTATGGATAATGTCTGCTAATAATAATAGATAACAGTAACAGTAATAGAAAATAGAAATGTTATGTATTCCAATTCTACTTTCTTATCCTTTTTTTTTACTGGCAGGAGGTGGCTGAACCACTTTTGGACCTGAAGGAAGGAATAGATCAATTGGAAAATAATAAAACCCTGGGCTTCATTTTGTCTACTTTGTTAGCCATTGGTAACTTCCTCAATGGTTCTAACGTAAGCATCTTATCATCTCCCTGTTCTTTTGGTAGTAGGAACATTTATTAATAAAAGTTGCAGCTATGATTTCTCATAACATTACATTTAATAAAAACTCTTCATCATTATTCGGGGAAATATGGGAGAAATTTTATCCTGAGAACACATGCTTCTTAGAACCACTGCTTCTAATGTAGCTCTGAAGCTTTTATGTCAATATATCATCTTGGGGAAAATGTGCAGATTTTTTCTTAATGCATATTTATTCCTGTCAAAGGGCCATCTCTAGTGTCTTTCTCTTTTCAATTTTTTCCATACTGCATATTCAAAAAATGTTTATGCTTATAGAAGAGCTTAGCATTTTAAATTAATTTTTAAAAATAGTCAATGGAAATAGGTAAAAGAAAAGTTGATAAAATTGGAGGGAGGATGGAGAGAAAGAGTACAACAGGCTTCTGAGTAGTAGAGAACTTGAGGGAAGTCATCATGAGATGAAGGAAAATACTGGGGATGAAACTAGGTCATCACAAGCATAATTAATTTGCCCTGCACCAAAAGTCTTTGGTGAAGAGATAATGGGGAATTGAAAGAGACCTAATACTGTAGAATGGTCATCCCTGTAATGCCTAAAGGTTTAACAGAAGAGAGCTTTAAAACAGACACAGTTTCCTAATATAGCTTATGTTCTCTTTAGGAGACAGAGTAAAACAAAACAGGTTTAAACTTATTCCCTTTTTCTTTTCTTGCCAAACAGGCCAAAGCATTTGAGTTGAGCTACCTCGAGAAGGTTCCAGAGGTCAAAGACACTGTGCACAAACAGTCCCTTCTTCACCATGTGTGCACAATGGTGGTGGAAAATTTCCCAGACAGTACAGATCTATATTCCGAGATTGGGGCCATCACTAGGTCAGCCAAGGTACGTCTGTGAACAATGAAGAAAAGTTTTGCCTTTGCTGCAGATGTTGGATCTTTAACAGTTTTCTCCAGAACAAATGCTGAAGTGTTGCTTTCAGTCTGCCTGCTGTCATGTCTGTTATGAAAATGACTTCTTATTGTATTGTTCTTAATGAACTTTAAAGGCATTCTTTTACCTCTCTTATCTCTTCTTTAGCTCTTCCCACTGGGTCTTTAAGACAATCATGCTACCCTTTCCTAAATTTTACTTGGCATCTTGGCACAATAACAATACTCTGAAAAATCCGGAGTTTAATTTTTTGGTAAACAGAATAAATTGTCATATCCTTGATTTGTCCTTCATTAGCTTAGACTGTGATCCATCCATGCTGAACCATCCTGCTCGAGTCTTGTCCATAGCAAGAACCTCCATAAGTTCACCGTAAGAGGAAAGGAATGGGAGACTGGGACAGCCAGTGAGCCTAAGATCCTCCTTGATTTCTCCTGAAATCAAGAAAGTACTAGAAGAGCACTCTGACAATTCATCCATCATCCCTCACTCTTGTCATGTGATCAATCCATCTTCTCTTCCTATCATACAATTTCCAGATGGCATCTTTTAGTCCTGTTCTTCCAAATGTCTCATGGGCAATCCTAAAGTTTTGTAAATTGGTTCTCCTCAAGGTTCACCCCCAAAACAGGAATTTGTCCTAGGGCATAAAAATAAAAAGGAGTTGTATTCTCCCATCTTCCCTTTCCCCATACCCCTTAAATCCCAAACCCCTTGGGAATAAGAAAATAACAGGTTCATGGAGTCTGGGGTCTGAAAGCAGCAGGCCTTTATAGAATAGAGTCATTAGAATGAAGTGTTCCATGAAGGAGGAGAGAAAAGGAAGAAAATAGAGAAGGGAAGAGGATAAAAAGAGAGATTTGTTTTCCTTTTGAACACCCAAGTTTTTTATTTTCCTATTGCCTTCTGAGTTTGCAAATGGTAACTCTTATGATTAGTTCAGCCATATGATGCTTCTTGATGGTTATCCCTACATCAGTCTGTTTATAACAAACGAGATAATGTACAAAAAGCATTTTGCAAATCATAAAGTGCCATATGAATATGAATTTCAAATGATTACCCATTTTTTAACCTTTATCTAGTGAAATGTCATTTTAGAAGAAGAAAAGATTATCTTGCTCAACTCTATGTGGAAGAGTCTCTGACCAAACACTTTGTCCCTTCATCTTGCTGTGCAAAGTTTGAGTTTTGGTAATATTTCTTTCCATATATGACAGAAAAAGATACCTCCATTCCCTAGGTTTCACTTGGAAAATAATTTTACAGCCAATTGTCTATATCAATGTGCATAGGAAAGATTTTCAAATTATTATTCCAAGCATTAATCAAAAAATTTTGTTGTTGTTGTTGTTTTAATTTTTTGACTTTTATGGACTTTATAGCCCAGATGGCTCATTTACAGATTTGGTGATCATTTGTTCCAGAGACTTGATTAATGTTAAAAAATATATATATATCCTCCCTTTTTTTCAGGTTGACTTTGATCAACTTCAAGACAACTTGTGTCAGATGGAACGAAGATGCAAAGCATCATGGGATCACCTCAAGGCAATTGCTAAACATGAAATGAAACCAGTTTTAAAGCAAAGAATGTCTGAGTTTCTGAAAGACTGTGCAGAAAGAATTATAATTCTGAAGATTGTTCACAGAAGAATAATTAATAGGTAAAGGGGTTGAAACATTAGCATATTGATAGTTTGAAAATACTCTTTAAAGTATAATGTGGTAAATAAGATTATTAGAATTTTTGTTGAAAATTCAAGACAAGAAGTGTTTATTTGTCCTGGATATCAGTCATTTCATCTGCACAATAGATTTCTTCTGAAGAAAATAATCACACCACTTCATAAATTCAAAGGATTTTATTGTTAAAATGGGTACCTGGAACCTTCAGTGCAAACAGAATCTTGACTAGAGTTTCTCTACCCTGGGGACTCCCTTCTCCTGAAAGAATTTCCAGCTTCTTAGCTAATAGTTCCACCTCTCAGATCGGTCACTATGGCCTATATTCTGTCTCTGGGGGACAATAACAAAGGCAGAATTCCTAAGTCTTTCAAAGTTGTTTGTCTTTACAGTATTGCTTTTAATTTCTATAAATTGTTCTACTGGTTCTGATTACTACACTGGATCATACAAGTCCTTAGAGAGTTATCTAAAAATATCCCCTTCATTATGTCTTATAGCACAATAGTATTCCATTATGTTAATATAGGATAATTTGTTCAGCTATTTCCTAATTGATGGGCATCCCTTATTGATGATGAAATATATTATCCACATCTTGTCAGAATAAGAGACAGGCTTTAGATATGTAATAGGATTCACATTGTTGGACATGGGTCTTAAAGAGATTTTATTTTCTTTCAGGGAGAGAGAATTTAAGGGAAAAGAAAATAAAAGCTTGTTACTTGAAAAAAATAAAATTTAAAAGGTTGAAAAAAGAAAAAGGACAGGACTGGCAGAATACTTGGTTTCATGACCCATGGCAGTTGAATACCTTTAGTAGATCACTTAATTCTTTACTGGTAAAAGTGTGATATTATATACATTATCTTGCTCAGCTCTATGTGGAAGAGTCTCTGACCAGATACTTTGTCCCTTCATCTTGTTGTGCAAAGTTTGAGTTTTGGTAATATTTCTTTCCAGATGTGACAGAAAAAGATAACTCCATTCCTTAGGTTTCACTTAAAAAGTAATTAAGCAGAAATGGAGGTTTTTGACATCTAATTCAATCCCTCATTTTACAAATGAGGAAACTGAGGTTCTAGGAAATTAAGTAAGTCATGAAGTACTTAAAAGTAGTTAATGGTAGAGCAATCTTAGCAGAGATCAAACAACTTTGTCATGTAGACAACACACACAACTCATTTTTTCCTTAGGGGAAAAGGGCATGTTATAGGAGTATAATTTCACAGAGTATATAATTAGATAGAAACATCATACATTTAATGTGACACCATATGTTTTAAATTAGTGATTCTCAAAGCAGCAACTAAAGTGACTTAGAAGTATCTATGTGTATATAAATGAGGTTTTCAGTATGGAGATCAAGTTTCCAGTATCACTAAAATGAACTTTAAAGGAAAGACAAAGACTATATGGTTTGGATTATTTTTTCCATGAGCAAAGTAATCTGAGAGAGACACGAACAGAAAGACTGAGAGACAGACAGACACCAAGTTATAGAGCAGTTATTAACTTTACCAAATACTTAATATACCTTACCTTTTGAATCACATTTTTAGCATACAATGACTTCCATATACATTATATCATTTTATCTTTATAATATCCTATGAGGTGGTCTGTGAAGGTATTTCATTTATAGATGAAAAAATGGAACATTAAGATCATAGAACTAATAAGAATTAAAACTTGAAGGCACATCTCCTGACTTTTATTCTTTGCCTCTTTAAAATCATGCTGGTTTCTTGGCTTCATACAAACATTCACCAGATTGACTTCATTTCACTCCAGCCATAAACTCTACCATGTTCTGTGTTAGATGCTTAGGATAGAAAGATACAAACAAAACAGCTCCTTCCTTCAAGGAGCTTACATTCTACTAGAACGATAAAGCATATATTCTTTTAAGTTCTTGACTTCCCTGGTACATGTAAAGTATTGGTAATTGTCACCCCAAAAAAAACTTTTACAATCAACTCCTTAAGAACATATCTCTTCCTAACAGAGAGGTACTCCTGCATGTCCTGTATGTGTGCCTGGGTATATATATGTATAAATGCATGTGTATGTGCATATATGTTGAAAATGAAATTGTGTTTAAAAATCCTTAAGTATAATAATAGAATTAAAATTAAAAGTTTTTTAAATTTATAAATAACAATAATAGTTACATAGTTCTTTCTCTTCCTTCACTCAATATATTTCTTTTCTCCATCAATCTTATCCTGTGTTCTGATGAATAACAACTGGGCAGAATACAAAGATTCCATAAAAAGTAAGATTGCAGGTGACCAGATGTTCTACATTAGGGAGGATGACAGTCCTGGATTTTGACTTCTTGTCCTTACTGGTCCATCAATCAAAATGTCCCTCATCAATACTATTTCCATCCTACAGGGGTATTATCACCTCTTTCTTATCTTTTTCATCCCCATAGAAAGTAATATTTGCTTTTGATTTTCTTATACAGTTAAACCTAATTAATTCAGGCTCCAGTATTAAAAATATATAAATATTCAAACAAAGGGCAGGAAGGGGAAATGAATAAGCATTTATATGGAGTCTACTATTTATTTTATTATTCTATTATATAATAATGTTATATGTAATTATATAACAATATTGATATTAAAATATTATATATTTTACTATTTATAAAGCCAAGCACTTTGCTGAACACTTTGGAAATATTATTCCAATATTTGGAAATATGAGATAATATTTCATTTGAACCTCAAAAACCCTGTGAAGCATCTTCTCTTATTATCTCTATGTTATAATTTAAGAAACTAAGGCAAACAGGATTAAATGACTTACCTATGTTTGCACAACTAATAAGTCAGATCTTCCTGATTAAACCTGCACTCCATCCACCATACCACCTAGCTGCCAAGAGCTAAATTAGTTTATCTGTATATTATCTAGAAAAATGTTTAATCTTAAAGGTTCACCTTAAAACACTAAAGAATCACCATTTACTGAAAACTGTTGTGCTAATTGCTAATTATTTCTTTTTGTTAAAGTAGGTTCCCTAAAGGTCTCTATTTTTTAGTCAGTTTCCAATCATTTATAAATTGATTCCCCAAATGCTTTTTGAGTACCTAAGGCTCCATTGGGAAGCAAGGGAGATACACGGATGAATATTGAGGATCTGGTTGGAAAGTCAGGTTGGAGTCAGATTGTAGAGGGATTTAGGCCTATAATCAGTAAGCAAACAAAAAATTTTCATTTTGGAAGGCTAATCTGAACTGATTTGCTATATGGGATGGATTAAAGGGATGAAAAACTGGAGAGCAGTTTAGAAGGCCATTGTAATTATTCCAATAAGAAATGATAAGAGCCTAAATTCAAGTAATGGTATGAATAATAGAAAGGAGACAATAGATGTTAAAGGTATTAGAGAAAGAGAATCTATAAGAACATTCAAGGGAGAGGTTGTTTTTATTTTGTTATTTATCCTCCATTCCTGAAGAGGACCATGACATCAGGGAGGTGATGCCATGGCTTACAAATGAATTGGATTTAAGTGAAGCAGGGCTGTGCATATTCACTAGCTCACTTTCTTCTTTGGAGCCATCTGAGATCAGTGGCTAGATCAGTATGACTAGAGATGACCTCTGATGCAATGGAAGACCTTGGCCTTTTTAAGCTAAGGTCTTTTCCAGGTCTCAGTTTGACTGAAACAACACGTATTCAGTAATTAAAGGTAGGTAAGAAATGAGGCAAAAAATGACCTCTTTTAGCTAGTTAAGAAAAAAGTTCAATTTGGGAGGGGAAGATTCTTAGGGTTTCCGGCCAATACAGAAATAATTGCTATTTATTTCACTCTGAGCAATCAGGGCCCAAACTATGACCCCACGAGTTTGGGCTGAGACCTATTGTTGGTGAATAAATAAGAGGCAGATAAATATGGGTTTATATATCAAGTAAAGTTTATATATGCAAGGTCCTTAAAAAAGAAACATAGCCCTTAAATCCCAAGATATCTATTGAGTGTATGTGATCAAATTTTACACTACCCTTACAGATATACCTTATGTGGACAGAGGATGTAGGAGAAGGAAAAGAGAAGAGTATTAGATGACACAGAGATTTCCAGTACTGGTGACTGGTAGAAAAGTAGCATTGTTAACAGAAATAAGGGAACTAGAAGGAAAAGTTAGTCTTAGGGGATAAGAAGATAAGTTCAATTTTAGTTAAACCTCTCTTAAATATTTAGAATGAATCCTGAATCTCAGGAGATTAATCAAGGCTCACCTGATCCCCAAAGAACACCTAAGGGATGAATCTTTCCTTTATTTTAATGAGGCAACTGGGGTTAAGCGACTTGCTCAGGATCATACAGCTAATAAGAGTGAAGTGTCTGAGTCCAAATTTAATTCAGGTTCGCCTGACTCCAGGGCCTGACTCTACCTCCTGTGTCATCTAGATGCTGCAGGGATGAATCTTTTCACTGGATGAGCATAAAATTCTCCTCATCCATGTATTTTATTGGATGTCTAGTCATTTCACAAATATGAAAAATACAGGGCTAACAAACTCCCAACATGTTGCCTTATCAATAAATCCACTGCTGGTAATTGCAATTGGACATTCTCAAGAATACAAAGAAGATTGGAGGAAGTAGCAGTGGGAGGTGGAAAGGGGATAGTCCCTATCTTTACAATCTTAACCCTGTAGTTGAAAAATTTAGCTATATACTGGTCTCTACATTTGATTCCTTTGTCTTCCTTTCCCTCTCACCATTATCTCTCTACCTATTACCTATCCATTATGACCTCTAGATTACCCTCACTGTCTACTTTCTCAAGTTTTATCTCTGACCTTCAGAGCACTAATGGAGGAACTCAAATTTCTGTGGTAATTGTATCCACTAAAAAAATATATGTTACCTAATCTTAAGTGGTCCCTCAATGCTGCATGGCAGTATTTTTATTCTTCTAGAATTAAATATCTGTCTTATCTTCTTCAGAAGCTTTTTCAACCTTATTTTCTCTCCTCAAAATTCTGCTACCTGTACTACTACTCCATCTCTTTCAGCTCATGTCTTTCCTCTTATTTCATGAGAGACTATCTATCAAAAGTATCTTCCTACTTTCTTCTGTTTTTCTAAATAAAAATAGAATTTTTTCCACTGACTACATTAAAACTATATAATCTATACCCATATTAGAAATTTTCATTCACACACACACACACACACACACACACACACACACCCTAATGGAATTGTTCCAACAGCCATTCTGACTGTAAACCTATATATAGCCAGACAAATCAGTACTGCCTGTCTACAATGATATGGTCTATAAAGATCAGTAGGTCTGATCATATTCCTATATAGTGAAACCACACTGTTACATTCAATTCACAATGGGTACTAATGTAACCTATGGAATCATCTTGTTGCTGAGTGTCTTACTTAAGCCACATACTAACTGAAAATATTATCAATGTAACTTCTTACTCAAAGTTGCTAGTGTGAGGTGGAGATGTTGGAGACAGAGCAGAAATATCTTTATTAATTAAAAATAAATAGTCCAAAATATTCTATTAATAAAAGAACTAAGCTAAAAATTTGTTTCTAGTTTTGGAAGCACAACATCTCTATGAATATTTTATTAAACAGTATTATTATATTTGATATCATTCAGAATCACAGATTTTGGCATTTGAATGGGACATCAGTGGCCATTTGTCTACCCCATACTTGAAAAGAATAATCATTACAAAATAACCCAAACTGGTCATTTAGATTCTTTTTAAAACCTCCAAGAAAAGAGAATCCACTCTTTCTTCTGGCAACTTATTCCATTTTTGGACAATTCTGATTATTAGGAAGAAGAAGGTAGATGACTTAATGGATAGAGCACTGAGTCTGGATTCAGGAAGACCCCAAATTCAGCCTCAGACACTTGCCACACCCTGGATAAATCCTTAACCCTGTTTACCTCAGTTTCCTCATCTGTAAAATGAGCTGGAGAAGGAAATAGCATCTCTGCCAAGAAAATTCCATAGTCAGCGTGATGCACAGTCACAAACTGAACTGACCAAAGGAATGACAATTGTTAGGAAATTAATGCTGACACCAGGCCTAGATGTATCTCTTTGCAGCACCCATTCGGCGCTCTTTCTTTTTCTTTCTAGGATCAAGTAGAATAACTCCACTATCTATTCCACTTGGTAATCCTTTACATAGTTGAAAACTTGAAAAATGGCCCACTTCCAGTCTTTTTTTTCTACAGGTTAACCATGTTCAGTTTTTTCATCTTCATAGGGAAAGGACTCAAAATCACCCTGGTCGATCTCCCCTGGATACTTTCCAGGTTATCAATATTCTTCTTAAACTATATTGACTGGGTTGTTGATTATATGAATCTCCGCCTAAGAACTTCTGAAGCTTACTATTCTTTTGCCATAAACATTATGGGAATTTTGTGGTTGATGTTTGGTTTCTGGTTTTGTTTTTTTGTATTTATTTTTTTATAAAGCCTGTAGTCTTGGATTTAGATTTAGAGCAAGAACCTAGGCTCAGTCAATGTGCTCATGCATCAACTGATGCTTATAGTTCAGATTTAGAGTCTTATTTGAGTTAAGCTATTTCCCTTCATAGCAGCAATAATAATTACAAATCAATGTGAGAATGTGCTAAAGCGTCTTTCCCTGCTGAACCTTGATCATACTTAACTGCAACAGACACTTCATTTAAATATATTTTTTATTTTAAAGTAAAACACATGGTATTGACTAAGGTCAGAATCGTAAACTTAAGGTATATGAAATTATTTGGCCATTTTACAGTCTTCTGTAAAGCAGGAATTCTTTCCTTCCTGTGCTGTTGAAATGACATGGAAAACTTCTGTGCTTTTCTCCAAAATTTCGCTAAATTTAATCATCCTTGTAAAGTTATTTAAGATATAGAACTTTTGAGTTCAAGTTTTCAATATTAAATTTTAGATATTATACATATCAGAATTAATGAAGTAATACAAATAGTAATATGGGTTCTGGAAATATCACCATAATAAGCCTGAGAAAGAGCTGGATCTGTTAGTTATTGCATTTTGTTTTTAAGCATATCATACCAGTAAAGATTTGTTACCTGAAATCTCTATAATAGCAACAACAACCGGAAAAAAAAAAAGGATTTGTATTGAGCAAAGGAAAGAGGAAAGGAATGGGCTGAATTTCTTTTTACTGGGAGTTTTTAGAAAATTTTCCTTAAAAAAGAAAATAGTTGCTTTATTTTTTCTTTTCTTAATTACAGATTCCACTCCTTCTTACTGTTTATGGGCCATCCCCCCTACGCGATCCGTGATGTAAACATTAATAAGTTCTGTAGAATCATCAGCGAGTTTGCCCTGGAATATCGCACTACTCGGGAGAGGGCGTTACAGCAGAAACAGAAGAGAGCAAACCACAGAGAGAGGAACAAGACCCGAGGGAAAATGATCACTGATGTAAGTGCCAAGAAATCAGCCTCCTGCCAAAGAGTTTGCTTTTGAGTAAAATAAATAAACAGAGCTCTCTGAATGCCAAACACAGGAGCCTCTCTCTAACATTTGGATTTGAGAGCTTTACTTTAAACCAATATTTATAAGATACTTTGGGTAACTAAGCTCTCTCCAAGGTCCAGGACTTCATTCCCATTCCTTTCTGCTCCTCATGTGAATTTGTTCTCTATAGGAAATCTTCTTAGGGCAGTTTTTGTGGGTTTTTTTTTGTTTTTTTAGCAATTCAAGATTTCTTCACGCAGACAATATGCATGAGATGTAGAATCATAGAATCTTTGGAATCATATTGAAATATTCCAGAATCTTTTCTACATCTTTTTTTTCCATATCAGTCTATTTGAATCAGATAAGAAAATATAGGTACAATTTCAAAAAATTAAAGTACCATATAAATGAGTTTTTATTGTTATTATTATTATTATTAATGGGCCCAACTAGGATAATCCATGAGGAGTAATCTTAAGGAAAATGTCAGGTCATGTAATAAATGAAGAGAGCAGCTGTGTCCAAGTACCATGATAAATTTCTTGTGCTGTTAAGGATTGATTCTTATGATTTAAACTTCCAAACAGGGGAGTTTTGTGATCAGACAGATGGACAGCCTAGGCTAGTCATTTGCATAATAACAAAATTATGATTATGAGCAGAATTGACCAGAAGAGATTAAGTCACATTAAGTTAGACATTTTGAACCAATAGTGGTCCAATAGCCAGTCAAATTCCATTCTGTTCTCATACTTCTCATATCACATTCTCTTCTCTTCCATCTTTATATTAAATGTGATTACAATGCTATTCACTTAGGACTGAGCTCTTTTATTTTTGGTTGTTTGGATAACAAGTTGAATAGCTCTACAAGCCACACAATCAAAACCTAGAAAGTTGGACAGGACCTTAAAGATCTTCAAACTCCCAGCCAAAGTAGGACTCCCCTCCTACAACATCCCAAAGAGAAAGAGTCATTCAGCCTGTGCTTAAATATGTCCAGTGACTTTCCAAGTGGCTTGTGAGGCCATGAACTAGTTAGTTAAAATTTGAACTGCAATTGATTCAACTGTAAGATAGCAATAATAGATGGACTAATTAGATAGTAAGAGCACTGTATTTGGAGTGTGGGCAAACCTAGTTCAAATCCTACCTTAAGTACTTGTTAATTGGGTAAATTATTTAACTTCTGTCAGCTTCACTGTCCTCATTTGTAAAATGGGGACAATAATACCATCTACCTCAGGAGAATGTTGTGAAGATAAAATGAAATATTTGTAAACCATTTAACATATGCTTGACTTTGAAAACTTTAAAGATGTATATAAATGTTTTCTGTCATCATTAGAATTACTAAGAGAAAAATGCTACAAAGGAAAAGTTAGACTTAGGGGATAAAAAGATAAGTTCAATTTTAGTTAAACCTCTCTATTAAATATTTAGAATGAACCCTGACTCTCTGGAGGTCAATCAGGCCTCACCTGATCCCCAAAGAACACCTAA
Source organism: Sarcophilus harrisii (assembly GCF_902635505.1). Classification (NCBI taxonomy): domain Eukaryota; kingdom Metazoa; phylum Chordata; class Mammalia; order Dasyuromorphia; family Dasyuridae; genus Sarcophilus; species Sarcophilus harrisii. The sequence goes on along the minus strand of NC_045426.1, from coordinate 380,035,102 downwards.
GGGATGAATCTTTCCTTTTTTTTTTAATGAGGCAATTGGGGTTAAGTGACTTGCTCAGAATCATACAGCTAATAAGAGTTAAGTGTCTAAGTCCAAGTTTAATTCAGGTTCTCCTGACTCCAGGGCCAGTGCTCTACCTCCTGTGCCATCTAGATGCTACAGGGATGAATCTTTTCACTGGGTGAGCACAAAATTCTCCTCATCCACGTATTTTATTGCGATGTTTAGCCATTTCAAAGATATGAAAAATATAAGGCTAACATATTCCCAACATGTTGCCCTATCAATAAATCTACTATTGGTAAACTTCAATTGGATATTCTGAAGAATAGAAAGAAGATTGGAGCAGTGGGAGGTGGAAGGGATAGTTCCTCTCTTTACAATCTTAACGCTGTAGTTGAAAAATTTAGCTATATACTGGTCTCTACATTTGATTCCCTTGTCTTCCTTGCCTTCTCACCATTGTCTCCCTACCTATTACCTGTCTTTTATGACCCCTGGATTACCCTATTTTCATGTTTAATCACATGTAAGCTCATCTCTCTTCTACCTCTGATACCAGAAACTTATGATTCAGGATTGTGGGAGCCACATTTTCCATCTCATTTTCCAAGAGAGGACATTAACTGAAGTATATTGGGTAACAGAGGTTCTAGGCTCAACCCCTAGCTCTCTTTCTGTTTGTTTGATAATGATCAAGTGATTTTATCTTTTGAAGCCTTAGTTAAATGAGGAGAATGAAAAAATAACTTCTAAAATAACTTCTGTTTCTAGACTATTATCCCATGGTATTATTTTTTCAAAGCCTCACTAAAAATACATTTTGTTTGCTAAGAATCGAGACTGTTCCCTCAAATTCAGTATGTAGAGTATATCTAATGGCTAAGTAAAATATATCAACAAAGAAATTAAATGATGGGTCATATCTAACAGGGTGGGGAGGCAGTATTTGAATCAAACTCTATGGCAAGTTTAAAAGTAGCAAGGTGTTGCAATGGATAAAGTGTTTGACCTGGTGTCAAGGGACCTGAATTCCAATCTATATGCTTCTTAGTTGGATAAGTCACTCAAACTGTGTCTTCTCAGTTTCCTTATCTGTAGAATGGAAATAATAATAGTGCCTATCTTTTAGAGTTATCGTGAGGATCAGATTATATAATACAAAGCACCTGACAAATCTTAAAGAATGTTATAAATGCTAGCCATTATAATTATTATCATTTTATTTGGAAAATTCTTCAGTGAAAATTTTTTTAAAATTCTTGAGAGCTACCTGCTGTGATGAATAATAGCTTTCATTTGATCACTTAGTACTTATTAATCAGTATCTTCATTAAAAACTTCAATCCTGAGGTAATTTTCTATATCCATTTTTTTATATTTGAGAATCAATTAGGTAAAAAGGAAGTAGAGGACTTTTTCACACTTGAATTTTTTTCTTGCATTTTTACAACTCTAGGCATAACAATTGGTTATCCCCTCTGAAAGTGATTCTTTATAAATACCACTAATAGACTGGTAACATAATAAATTCTTAGACTTGGAAGAAATTGTAGAGCTCACCTAGTCTGGTGGTCTCAGACCACTTTAAATTGGTTTAAAGTTTTTAGCATTCTATCTGTTTTCATTAAATTTTTCACTAAATTTCTGTTTCTCCTCACAAAGACAAAGATCCAACCCCCCCACTCTATGTTAGATATGACCCATCATTTAGCCCAATGATGTATTCCCTTACAGAAAGACAAAATGCTGCATAATTTGCCTGAAAGAAGTAGGAGAAGATTGTAAAGATTCTGATGTATGACTACCTCTTCATTTGGCATAAAAAAAATTGGTCTTGAAGAATGACCTGCCTAAGGTTGTTATTGCTAGTAACTGATAAAGCTAAGAGTGGGGAAAAATATTTTTATATAATCTAGCTAGACCCTTATTTCCATATTCATTACCTCAGAAAATCTCTCTTGGAAAAACCCCAATTAACTTCATTCAGAGACCCTCAAGTATCCAAAGGAATAAAATTGGGACTTCTGTCTATCAAAGGCATCTTTATTGAGCCTGATTGTCTTGTTTCCAAATAGATACACCATCCCCCCTTACGTGGTAAGTTGGGAAGTTCATTGTGCCTTAAAAAATGTCAAAGGTTATTTTTATCTATTGGAAGAAAATAAAATCTTGAAGTATCCTTAAATCTCCAAAACTGGATAATAATACTCCCAAGTACAGAGCCACTAAAAACATATGTGATTGTGGCTGAATTGTTTTTACCTTTCTTGGTCTTTCTTTCATCACTTATAAAATAATAGCACTGTACTAGCTTAAATCTGAGGTCCTTTCCAGGTATAACAATCTGGGGTCTAAGATCTGTATCAATCATAAAGCCCACCATTGTCCCCAGAGACCTGGAGAAAACCACTAATTGAATATTAGTGAATGATTTCCATCAGGACTCTATCCCCAGGCAGAAGAGAGAAAAACTATTTCAGATGACAACCATTATTGGAACCAGTGAGAGTCATTGCTCAAAATTTAACACACTCATGTCTTCATCTCTAGTTCTTTGGAGCTCTAGCATCCCCCAGGGAGTCAAAGTAAAACTTGCTTTCTGGAGAGACTTACATGAACTGATGCTGAGTGAAATGAGCAGGACCAGGAGATCATTATATACTTCAACAACAATACTATATGATGACCAATTCTGATGGACCTGGCCATCCTCAGCAATGAGATGAACCAAATCAGTTCCAGTGGAGCAGTAATGAACTGAACCAGCTACACCCAGTGAAAGAACTCTGGGAGATGATTAAGAACCAGTAGATTGAATTCCCAATCCCTATATTTTTGCCCACCTGCATTTTTGATTTCCTTCACAGGCTAATTGTACAATATTTCAGTGTCTGATTCTTTTTGTACAGCAAAATAACTGTTAGGACATGTATACATATATTATATTTAACATATCTTGCCATCGGGGGAGGGGACGGGGGGAAGGAGGGGAAAAATTGGAACAAAAGGTTTGGCAATTTTCAATGCTGTAAAATTACCCATTCATATAACTTGTAAATAAAAAGCTATTATAAAAAATTACCAGCAGAAGATAATTTAGAAGATCACAAGAAAAAAAACTTGCTTTCTGAAAACCCTCAGAATATTAAGAGAAAATTTAGGCTTCCAAGCATCATTCAAGCCAAAGGAACCTACTATAGATGCTTGGACTCCTTCCTTAAATAAAGGTAACTGACCGGCTTTTCCATTTAGCATTCACATCTCTTGGCTTCTGTATGCAAAGGATGCTAAGCATTCTTCTATTTGAGGACCAAAAATAATATGAAGACAAACAGGTCAGGTGAAAAACTCCTTGCCCAAATTTCATCTCAAGGAAACTAAAAAAATAGAAGATTTCTCTCAAATTAGACAAATATTTACTAAGTCAGACTGACCCACAAGAACTTTGAATGAGGAGAAAGTGAAGAAGAAAGTACAGGAAGGTTGCATGGAAGAGGTAGCACCAAAACCAAATCTGAAATGGAGAAATTTAACAAGGTAATAATAATAATAATATTTCTATGGTATTTGAAACATGCCAGGCACTGTGCTAAGTGCTTTACGTTTATTCTCTGACTTGATCCTCTTATTTGATCTTAAGTACTATTATTATCTCCATTTATAGATAGGGAAACTGAGACAGTTAGAAATTATGTAACATGCCCGGGATCACATGGCTAGTAAGTATGTGAGGATGGATTTGAATTTAGGTCTTCTTTTTTTTCCAGGTCACATAATCAATCCACTACACCATTTAATGAAGTATAAGGACTATACTGGTCAGATCTCCATGGCCTTTTTTGTGCCTGTCCTTTAAGATTTAGCCTAGTTATATTTAGGGAGAGATTAATAGAAATAAATACAGGTTTTACTAACTCTGGGCCCAGATTCTCTTCACTGGACCATGATAAATTAATGTGAAAAGCCTTTTTTAAAAGCATCTGATATATAGATATAGCAAATGCATTTAAATCATTATTCTTTGCCATAACACTAAAAGTAAAAATATAACTTACTAAATGTTCCCTTTTCCATTTCTAAAATGTTTATATTGTATTAAATACATTTTATATTAAATTATATTTGGTACTTTAATATTAAATTATATCACATATTCTATATACTTAAAGTATTTATAAGTGCAGATATTGCTGAGGAGATCAGGGTAGGGCATGACCAGAATCCAATTCATCCTCAGTTTTTCAAAGCAGGAGAACCTAGACTTCTCACTTATGGAAAGAGGCAGCATTTCTCACTTCTTGTCTCTCTCCAGTCTTCATTCATGAAGTTGCAGCCCCATCTACTGTATTTTCAGAATATTGCCTTTAGAGACTTTTCAAAGGAAATATCACAGAATTTCAAACTGATCAGCTGGAACCCAAATGAAGGGGAGTCCCCCACTTCCTGAAACAGTCCATTCCACTTTTGAATGTTCTGGCAGTTTTAAAAGTTTTTTTGGTTAAATGTCAAACTTAAATTTGTGTTTTTGGTAACTTGGAAAAACAGTAACAATATTTTATTCCCCCTCATCCCCCAATTATGTGGTAAAATAATTCTGAATTTTTTTTTAGTTTTGAGTTCCAAATTCTATTCTTCCTTCAGTCCTTCTCCTCTTCCCTCCCTGAGGTGGCTAGCATCTGACGCCAAGCAGAACAAATACCCCTCCATACGATACCTTTACACACTTTGTCATGTCTCTGTTATCTCTAATCATCTCTTGTTCCTTCAAAAAGCATCTTCTTAAGACCCTTTATTATATTGGTTACCCATCCCTGGACAACCATCAACATATTAATGTCCTGCTAAAATGTGGCCCTCAGAGCTGAGTGCAATATGCCAGTTGTAGTGTGACCAGAACAGAGTCCAGTAGGACTGAGACCTGTGAGCAGTCTGCCTTTCTTTTCTTTTCTTTTCTTTTTTTTTCCCTAAGGCAATGGGGGTTAAATGACTTGACCAAGGTCACACAGCTAGAAAGTATTAAATTTCTGGGGCCAGATTTAAACTCAGGTCCTCCTGACTTTAGGGCTGGTGCTCTATCCACTGTGCCACCTACCTGCCCCAATCTGCCTTTCTTAATGACGCCCAAGATTGTTAGTTTTCTTGACTGCCATATCATACAATTGACGTTTATTGAGCTTGTAGTCTATAAAATCCTAAGATATTTTTCAGATGACCTGCTGTCTAATCCTGCCTCCCTTGTCTTCTATTTTTAATGTTGATTTTTTAAATCCAAGTCTAAGATGTTTATGTTTATCCCATTGGATTTCATTCTGTTAAATTTGGCCCAATAATCTAGATCATCTCAGGATATTTTTTAATATCTCTCAAATTATTTTTCCCATGTTTGGAGTATCTGCAGATTTAATATGCATACCATCTACACCTTTATTTAATTCAATGAAAAAAATATTAAACAGATCCAATCCTTGAGTATTGAGAGCCAGTGGAAACTTCTTTACAAGTTGATTTTGTTAGATTAAATTATTTAATCAGTTCCAAATTCACCTAATTCTGTCATAAACTCTTTCAAGGGATATAATCCTATCCAATGCAAAGTATTGAAGAGAAGAAAGAAAAAGAAACTCACTCTACACTCAAAAAGCTTACAACCTGTTTGAGGAGATAATATCCTGTAAAACTACCAAAGAATAACATAAAGCTTTTATTAGTTCATTTGAGCTTGAAATTCTTTGATTAAAAGACTATACAGGGTTACAAAGGACCTCCAAGGTTCTCTAGTATGAGCCATAGCTAACTAAGAATCCCATCTGCAGTAACATAACAAGTGGTCATCCATACCACTCCTGAAGAGCATCATTGGCAGAGAACTCACTACTGTAACCTCTTCCTCTTTTGAATAGTTCAAATAGTTAGGAAGTTTTCCCTTACTTTAAACTGCAATTTCCCCTTCTGCATCTAGTTTTCCCTTTAGGGCAACCTATAGACCTGTTACCAGAGTCATGTGATTTTTACATAGGATTACAAAGGAAACCAATTATGCTGAAATACATTTACAAAATATTTTTAAAACAAGGTCACATACCTCAGATTAAGAACTCCTGTTCTAGAAAAAAAATTCTCATCCCTCATTTTTATCACTTCAGGTACCTGAAGAAAGTCATTGTATGTCCCCTAAGCTTCCCCATTTCCTTCATTTTATTTTCAAATGGCCTGGGATCCAGTCCCCCTGGTCATATTGCTCTGGATGCTTGCCATCCTGTCAATGCCCTTTTTAAAGTTAAGTCTTGAAGAGTCACAACTGTGAAGCTTTGGTTTTAATTCAATTTAGTTCACTTTAACAAACACTCATCAAGTCCATATGTGCAAGACACTGAGCAAGAGAGTGAGGGAGAACAGAAATGACCAGGATGCTGTTCTGCCTTCCGAGTTCTTAGAATGTGGTATAAGAGATAAGGATTAAGGATACTGAAGTGGTTTGTCATTTCCTTCTCCAGCTCATTTTATAGATGAGGATCGGAGGCAAATAGCACTGACTTAACCAGAGTCACACAGTAAGTGCCTGAAGGAAGATTTGAACTCATGAAAAGGAGTCTTACTGGCTTCAAGCCCAAAACTCTAGCCATTTAACCATCTGGCACCTAGTAGACACCTAATAAGTGCTGGTTGGCAGTATTGACTGACTGCAAAGAAAATGTTTATGGAAGGACAGATTAGGAAAAAGTCACCTATGCCTGGGGTGATAAGTGCTAAAGCGTCAGAAGGGGCATCGTTTGGGGTGAGAGGTGGACCAAGGATTGGAGAAGTGATTTGTCCAAAATGACACAATTAGCTAATTATAGCTCTGCCCAAACTTAAACCCAGCTTGTTCAAGTCTTTTGACTCTGATTCCAAGGCTCTTTCCATTACATCATGCTTCAGTATCTACCAAAAATAAGCTTTGTAACAGTAGGAAATCCAAGCTTATTAAATCACCAGCACAACTAAATTCTAAGTAAAACTAAAAAAAAAAAAAAAAAAGTTCCAAAATAGGAAGATTTTAATAGTTTGCCTCTAACATTTTGATGTCCTTTTGAAGTAATAACCAACACAGAGCCAGACCAAGTGGAGAGTTGAATAAACCCCATGTGGTATATGCTGCTATTTTCAACCATGTTATAGTTTATGCTACCAAAAGAAGTTTATTTCTCAATTAAATTAGACCACACAGTCAGAAGTCTAAGCAGTTAAACATCTCATAGGCATATGTTAGATAAGAAAACAGTTTACATTCTTTAAAGTGAGAAGAAAGTCTAATCCATGCGTCACTATTAAAATTAAAAATTACATCGTTCAGTCAATAGTTAATAAATTTATTAAATCCTACTTTATGCAAAAGGACTGCACTATTCCATAAATAAGAATATGGGGTCAAATTATAGATAAAACTTAACAGTAAACATGTAAAGTTCTGCATTTTTACTAAAACAAAATCATATCATACAACTGTGAAGTTACACAACAACACAGTAGGTGAGATCTTACCTAAGAAGTAGTTTTTGTGAAAAAAGATACAAGGATTTTAATTGGCCATAAAGTCAGGTTGAGCTGGCAATCACAGCAGAAGTTATGCAAAGATAAAGGTTCTTTAGATGGCATAAATAGAAGTGTAGTGCCCAGATTTCAGGAAATAATTCATCTCACTATAACCTATGGCATAGTGACAATCTGGAGTGACAATGTTGATGGGACCTACAGGAGGATATTGACAAATTGGAGTACTTTTAGACAAGGGCAACCAGTACAGATGAGAATCTGAAAACCATATCTTTCAAGGACAGAAGACTTTTTTATAAGGCAAATGATAGTTGTCTTCAAGTATTTGAAGGATTTTCATGTTTCAGGGAAATTAACATTTATTCTGTGTGGCTCCAGGAAGCAGAATTAAAATGGTTCATTTTAGAGGTGGATATTGACTCATTTATATAAAAGAGCTTCCAAAAATTAAAACTAAGCTGATTACAAAAATTATAATTTCCTGATCGTGTCAAAAAGTACAAAGTCTTTTCCTCATAACAACTCTTTGATTTAATTAGTACAGTCATTATCCCTATTTTGCAGGTGAGAAAATTGGGATTAAGAGATATTACTATAAGTAACTTGTAAGAGCATAGTAGAGACTTGAATCCAGGTCTTATTTCTTCTTGACTCCTAGTCCAGTAATTGCAGGGTTTGACAATTAGGTGGCACAGTGGGCTTGGAATAAAGCACCAGCCTTGGACATTGTGTGATCCTGGGCAACTCATTTAACCGTTTGCCTCAGTTTCCTCATCTGTAAAACAAAGCTGGAGAAGGAAATGGCAAACTACTCCATGATCTTTCCTAAAAAAAAACAACAACAACAACAAAAAAAAAAGTGCATACACACACACACACACACACACAATGAGGTCACAAAGAATCAAAGAGTTGAACATTACATAACTAAATAACAATAACACCAAAATTATTCAATGAGCAGTTAAATAACCAACTATTGTGGTTTTTATGAAGAAGTTTCCTGCCTCAGAATGGAAGATTAAGATTAAATGCCTCTCTTCCAAATTCTTTCAGATTCTAAGATAGAATGATTCTTTTTATTAAGCAATGTTCCTGCCAAGCACTGTATGTACCATCTCCCATGAGGGATATTGAAAAGACATAAAATCTAATCCTTGCCCTCAAGTAATTCATAATCTTTTCAGGGAAACAAAATAAAGATTCAAGAAAAAGCCATACAAGGCAGAATGGTATTGGGTGATTTGATGAATTATACGGCACTGACTTGATGTGCTCTAAAGGGCCTCTGGTAGGGACATGATCAGTAAGGGTGTGCGATCCAGAAGCAAGCTTCTCCTAAATCTTGAATGAGACTTGAATTGAAGGATAGTTATAGTTTTGTTTTTTAGTTTCCCATCTTTACTTTTATTTTTTTATTTTAAAAATAGCTTTTTATTTTCAAAATACATGCAAATATAGTTTTCAACATTCACCCTCACAAAAATCTTGTGTTCCAAATTTTTCTCCCTCTCTTCCCACTGCCCTTCCCTCCTGGACAGCAAGTAATCCAATATAGATTAAATAGTTATAATTCACAAAGGAGAGCTTGAAGACAATCTTTCAGGTACCAGGAGCAAAAAGCACAAGACAAGGAGGAAAGGCAAGCATGGCATGTCCATAGAACAGGACTGTCTAGACTGCTGAGAGGTAGTAGGAAATAAAATAAAATCTTAGACCCTAAACTCTCTGAGAACAAGGTCCATGTCTATTTCACCTTTGCATTATGTATAGTACTTAGCAGAGTACTATACTAAACCAGTAAATGTTTGTTGGTTTGAATCAATAACTGAAAGATGGATAATTAGAGCACGTTGTCAGCATGAAGAATCTCCAAAGGTAGGAAATGGAAAATCATAAAATTTGAGATCAAAAAGGTAGTTAAAGATTATTTAATCCACTACTTTCAATTCACAGAGGAGGAAGTCAAGAGAGCCCTTACTGAGGACCAAAAAGCTTACCCAAAGACACACAGTTAGCTGATATCAGATCTAGGTCTTGAATCTCAATTCATCACACTTTTTGTCACATCACATTTATATTTATCATATGCTTGATGAGGTAGAAAGTGGGGATTAACTTGGAAAACTGCTGTTGTTTCTGTGTTTACTGAGCTTATTGAAATGAGGGTAATGTCAAGAACTCTTAAGAACAAGGTGTCCTTTTGCATCTGCTAAGAATTCTTTCTATCTTCTATGTATTATTTGTCCCCTTCTGATAGACCGATGAAGAAGATGAAGTTGAGGTATGTTTACTTAAAATGCTTGGAATAATCCTTTTGACTTCTTTAATGTGTGCTCTGAAATTTGTTCCTAACATTAGCAGCGTGAAGTGCCCAGCATTTGAAACTTAGAGGCTTGAAACCATTCACTTGGAATTTTCTGTCTGGTCGAGTGTTTTATCATTAACAGTCTTTTATGCAGGGTTTGCATTGTTCCCTTGTGTTTATTTAATAGGAAGAATTTTCAGAAATTTCAGGCTGAATCCTATTATGTTTTCTTTGCCATTGGAAGTAAACAGAAATCCAGAAAAATGCCCACATGCTCCTCAAGGATAGCCCAACCCTTTTTGGTGAAATAAGGAATACAAAATTTGAATTTTGACTTCTAAATATTCTCTGGACATTAGATATTATTAGGAATATGGAAAAGAAATCTAAGTAGACCTATTCTTTTTGACTCTCCTATTTTGTTTCTTGAAATCTAAATGGCTTAAATTGAACCTAGTATATGAATGGAAATAGAATGAGGTGAGGATGATAGGAATGGGGGATTATCATTGGCAAATTTAAGTGACAGCCAGCTAGGCTTCAGGGAATTGATAAGTTCCTAAAGCTTTGTAGAATGATTTTTAAAGCTACCTTACTGCTATACCTAAGATCTGTAGAATGCCAAATAAAAGAAAAAAGAAAAGTCAAGTTATAGAAATGCCATCCCCTCCCCTCAAAATCTACATAATAGAATTCCTCAGAATTCATATATGTATTTGGCATTGTGGAGCCCCTACATGAAGCAGTACAGGAAATATTAATACTCCTATGGTAGGCCTAGAATTTATGGTTCATAGAACAAGAGAACATCAGTTTGCATGTCTTTTTATAGATGATTGTTAAAACTACTAAATGTCTGTCACTATCAGAAATAGTGGGTGTTGTTTCACTGTTTCAGCATGTGTTTACATGTAATATAACATCTTTATACAAATTTTATTCTTTGCTCATCATTACTCCAGATTAAATTCCTTTTCCAAATTATGATTTACATAATTTGGAATTACTGAACTATACTATGTTGTGGGGGAACACTACACCTCACCATAGATATTTGGAAACTCATGGATGCTTTATTTTTTTTATATTCACTGGGTATTTGGTGTAAGTCATGTAAGTCTCCAGAGGGTGGGAGCAATAAGGTATCCCCTCCTTAGTCCCCCAAATTTGAGTCAATGTTAATGTTGCTTCTTTACTATAAAAGGATGAACCTTAAATTAGTTAAATTCTGAAAACAGAATCCTTAAAAAAAGTTCTTTCTCCTTGTATTCATTTATCAATGCATATTTTTTCCTTTGAAACTGTCTCCCTATCTCTTTCAAGAAGAAAGAAAAAAACGAGAGAGATAGACAGAGAGAGACAGAGACAGACAGAGAGAGAGAGAGAAAAAGAGACAGAGAGAGAGAGAGAGAGAGAGAGAGAGAGAGAGAGAGAGAGAGAAAGAGAGAGAGAGAGAGAGAAAGGGAAAGGAAGGAGGGAAAAAGAACAAAGCCAGTCATAATACTTTGTGATGATACTATGGCCAAGTAAAACTCAAGATATCAAAAACCTTCCATTATTCTGTGTCCCCAGTCCTGGCTCATTATAATGATTCTGCTACTACAAATAGGATTTTGTTTTCCTGGATCTCATTTATCCATGTGGCTACATTAGTATTAGTGTTAAATCCAAATTTTCCTCTCTGTGAGAGGTAACTCTAAGTAGTGAAAGGAGACTTTGAGAGTCAGAATACCTGATTTTCAGTCCTGGCCCCACTTCTCACTACACCTTTAACTTGATATTTTGTATCTTTCAGCCTCAGTAACTTGATCTATAAAAATGTGAAAGTTGGACTAGTTTTCAGCACCAAAATTCTTATCCTCACTAATAAAACTCCATTTTTATAAAAGGCTTTCACAAATGCTGAAGTATATTTGTTCTACATTTGTTAGCACTTAATCTATCATAATAAGGCTCAATATGTTCAACTGACTACATGATGAGATATATTTTATTATTCTGAGAGTATTTGGGGATAAATACATTTGACTGAATTTTAAGGTCTTCCTACAGGGCCCAATTAAGAAAATTCACAAAGGAAGATGACATAAAACCAACTAGAGTTGATGGATTTGTTGGTCTTTTTAACAACTCTCCAAGACATTAAGTTAAAAAGAAAATACCAAGCTAAAATGGAAGATGCAGATTATTCTCTAGGAAGTTTCCATGCCAGTGAAATCACATGTCCAGTCCCTTCCCTGTTCCCCTTGCAAACAGAGAAAACAAGAGCTCTTCTCTTTCACAACAGAACTTATTGCCATACAAATGTTTTCACAAAATATTTGTAGAGTTTCTTCCTTCCTTCATTTCTTCCTATCTCAATAGATGCAGAAAAAGCATTTGATAAAATTCAACATCCATTCCTATTAAAAAACACTTGAGAGTATAGGAATAAATGGATTTTTCCTTAAAATAATCAGTAGCATCTATTTAAAACCAGCAGTAAGCATCATATGTAATGGGGACAAACTGCAACCATTCCCAGTAAGATCAGGAGTGAAACAAGGTTGCCCACTATCACCGTTACTATTTAACATTGTATTAGAAATGCTAGCTTTGGCAATAAGAGTTGAGAAAGAGATTAAAGGAATAAGAATAGGCAGTGAGGAAACAAATTATCACTCTTTGCTGATGATATGATGGTATACTTAGAGAACCCCAGATATTCTACTAAAAAGTTATTAGAAACAATCCACACCTTTAGCAAAGTTGCAGGTTACAAAATAACCCCACATAAGTCATCAGCATTCCTTCCTTCCTTCTTTCCTTTCCCTTTTACTTTCATTCTTTTTGAGAGAAATAGGGAGACATTTTCAAAAGAAATTATGTAAATGCTATTATTATTATTATTATTATCTCTAAACAGATAAATAGGCAACAGCTTCTATATACTGCAATAATAGTTGCATCTGCAGAAAGAGAATGTACTCTAACAGTATTCAATTTTGTTTCTTTATTTGAATTCAGCTATGGAATTCTTTTCCCTTCTTGAACAGAATTTAGCTGTTCCAGAAAGGTGACATATATCTTGACTCTGATTGCCTTTTTGCAGACCGGAAAATTCTCTAGCAGTTCCACTCCCTCTCAGAGCCAGCCACAGGGATTGGATTATGCAGAAGACGCAGCTGAACATGAAAATATGAAGGCTGTGCTGAAAACATCTTCCATTGGTGAAGAGGGCACCTCAGTTTTGGGTGTAAGGACACGAAGCCGAGCCAGTAGAGGTAATTTGCCACTTCTTTCCTTTTAGCACTGTTTTCATAATGCAAGCTTGAATTGGATCTCAGATCATAGAACTAGACTTCCTAGCTTGGAGTCTGTGAACTTGGTTTAATTGTATTTCAGTATAATTTGTTTTGGCTTTGTTTTGTTTTGGGGTTTTTTTGTTTGTTTTTTGATGAGAAAATTGGGGTCAAGTGACTTGCCCAGGGTCACACAGCTAGGAAGTATTATGTATCTGAGACCACATTTGAACTCAGGTCCTCCTGACTTCAGGGCTGATGCTCTATCCATTGCGCCACCTTGCTGCGCCTATAATTTGTTTTCTACATAATCCTATATATTCGATTTTTATGCACTTGAGTGTGATTCTGATGAGCAGTTCCTTGGCTTCATCCAGGCTGATGATGGGGCCATGACATCAAAAAATCCATGACACAGGCCCTTATCATAGGAAGAAACTTCAAAGGCCATCTAAGTCTAATCTCATTTTAGATATGAGGAAACTGAGGTTCAGAAAGATTATAAATGACTTAATTTATATTAATAATATAATAATCAATTTTCTATAATCCAATTTGAAAAGCAAAAAGTTCTATACTTATGTAGGTATTATCATGGTCAATTGACAATGGAAGAGGAGGAAGTCTCATCAATAGCATTTTATTTTTTTCCAATTATATATAAAGATAGTTTCCAACATTTATTTTTATAAGACTTTGTGTTCCAAATTTTTCTCTTTCACTCTCTGCCCTCTTCTATCCCCAAGATAGCAAGCAATCTGATATAGGTTATACATGTATAATCATGTTAAACATATTTCTGTATTAGTCATGTTGTTAAAGAATAATCAGAACAAAAGGAGAAAAAAAAAAGAAAGAAAAAAAAGCGAAAATATCATACTTTGATCTGCATTCAGTCTCCATAGTTCTTTTCCAGATGTGTATGATATTTTCCATCACAAATCTATTGGAATTGTCTTGGTACAATGGTACAATGTTGCTGTTACTGTGTACAGTATTCTGGTTCTGCTCATTTCACTCAGCATCAATTCATGTTATGTCAGAATTTTCCTGAAATCTGTCTGCTCATCATTTCTTACACAATAGTATTCCATTACATATAAATACCACTACTTATTCAGCCATTCCCCAATTGATAAGATATCCCCTCAATTTCCATTTCCTTTAGAGCTGCTACAAATACTTTTGTGCATGTGGGTCCTTTTCCCTTTTTTATGATCTGTTGGGATACAGTCTCAGTAGTGGTATTATTGGATCAAAAGGTATACATAGTTTTAAACCCTTTGGGCACACTTCCAAATTGCTCTCCAGAAATGCTAAATCAGTTCACAACTTTATCAAGAAGGCATCAGTGTCCCAGTTTTCCCACATCTCCTCCAATATTTATTGTTTTCTTTTTCTGTCACCTTAGCCAATCTGATAGGTGTGATGTGGTATCTCAGAGTTGTTTTAATTAAAATTTTCTAATTAATAGTGATTTTCTTTATATAACTATAGATTGCTTAAATTTCTTCATCTGAAAACTGCTTATTCATATTCTTTGACTATCAATTGGAAAATGGTTTGTATTCTTATAAATTTGACCGCATTTTCTATATTTTAGAAATGAGAACTTTATCAAAAACACTGGCTTATAAAAAGGCAGCATCATCTTCATAGACAGATGAAGATACATTTGAATCATTATCATTAATATGAAATGAAATAAATGCACAGCAAAATAAAACCATCATCTCCATTTTCTGGCTCTAAATCTTGCATCTATTGTTACTACTTCTCCAGGGCATACCACCTCCTACCAGTGTCAACCTCCTTCCTGTCCACTGGTGAATGACAAATGAATTGAGAGATGGAATTTACTCTCTAGGGAGTTCCTATAATAGTGAAATCCTTCTCCTTACAGGCTCATATCACCGTTTTCATATTACCCAGATTACAATGATCTTTCTCTCCTTTGAACTCGTAACACTGATAATAATTGCTGACATTTCTGAAGCTCTTTTTACATACATTATCTCACTGGAGATTCATAACAGCCCAGTATTACCAAGTATTATTAGATCTGTTTTGCATATGAGGAAATTGGGAATCAAAAAAGTTACATAACTTGGTCATATCCACTTTAGCTAGTGAGTCTCAGAGATAGGATATGAATAATCTAAATCTTCATGACTCCCAAGTCCAGCATTCTATTCACTATTGCATGTTGCTCTCATTTACTGTCTGACCCTTTGGATATGTTGCCTTGTGACATCTCTTGTTATTTAACTTTTTACATATGACTGTCTTATCTTCATACAAATTTTAAAAGTGAACTGGGAAGAGGAGGAAACAAACAAGTAGTTTCACAAAACTACCCAACCCTAAGTGAGTTTGGAAAGCCATGATACAGAGGCTTTCCTGGCAATGGCAAAGGAAACAGCTATAGGTTGTGGGTCAGAGAGTGATTACACTAATTAGTAGCCAACTATCAGCTTTAAGCCACCAGTAATGATTCTTCCACACAGGGCTCCTAGGCAGGCCATACATTTTGTTCTTCAAGAATTGCTTGTAGAATTCTTACAACCCTGAAGATCTGCATAGATTAAATAAAGAGAATAACAATGGGGAGAGAGCTTTCCTTGATGTGCTCCCAGAAGCCTGGCCCTTGACTCCTGAAGAATGGGGATAATCATCTTATAATGTCTTTTTGTACAAAAAAATTATTTTCTTGTGTAATTGGAAGAAGGAAGAAATGTAACAGTGGCAAGCTTTCAAAAGGCCTGGTCAGGGAACAAAGCCAATGAAAAACCATTGAAGGACCCTTGAGAATAGTCAATAAAGGTCTAGATTTCCAGCCTTCTCTCTGTCCTTTCTGGCAGTTTAGTTCCTGGCTTATATGAAAGGTGGCCTCATTGCTAACATTTTGATCTGACTCAGTCTGGTTCTACTTCTGGTCTTTAAAACAGCAATTAATGGCTGGATATTACTTAGGGCATGTTCTGCATGCATCCACTGGATGGTCCTAATTAGATGATTTGCTGGAAAAAGGCCTACATTGGGTTTTTGTTTTGTTTTGTTTTTAATCTTCTTATCTGGATTAGTCACTATTATACCAGTTTTTAAATTGGTGCTTATGAAATGTCCTCATGGCACAAGGCCAGTCATTAAACCTACCCCTTGCTCCTCGTCATAACTCTGTGGCAAGGAAGCAGGGTGGGACTCTGTGTGAGTCTAAGTATGGGGATGTGGATAAGGACCGACATGAGGAAAGAATAATTAGTTAATGGCCACATAAACAGTTGTCATGACGGCACAATTTCCAGGAAAGACCTTTTCTCCTTTGAGAGTTAAACATCTGCCTAGTCAGAAGTGTGTGCTGTTTTTCTAATGTGTTTATTGTGAGCTATTTGCCTGGGCAATTACATTGCACAGTAGATAGAGTCAGGAAAACTCATCTTCCTAATTCAAATCTGGGCTTAGACACTTATTAGTTGATGTATATGGATAACCTATATCTGATTGCTTGCTGTCTTGGGGGGAGAAGGGAAGGGGGAAGGAAAGAAAGGGAAAAAAATTGGAGCTCAGTTTTACAAAAATGAATGTTGAAAACTATCTTTACATATAATCAGAAAAAAATAAAATGCTATTAAGTGAAAAAAGAAAATAAAATCACCTGGAGAAGGAAAACTAAACTAAACAAAACATTAGTTGAAAGGCATTCAGATTATGCTGATGCACCACAAGATCTGGTGGTGTACTTCTCTGAAGTGATTAAATGCAGATAATTGAGAATTGGGTATATTAACTTCTTATTTGGATTTTTACTGGGATAATTCTCAGGAAGATACTACTCAATTTTTGCAGAACTTCTAGATGAAAAATTGGGGCTTATTTGTATTTTGGGTTTTTTTAATCTAGGCTGCACCAGCAGCACGTGGCACGCCAGCACTGACGACTCACCTAACGTTACGGATGACGCAGCAGACGAGATCATGGATCGCATCGTCAAATCAGCCACCCAAGTGCCCAGTCAACGAGTGGTGCCAAGAGAAAGGAAACGATCACGAGCAAATAGAAAGTCATGTGAGTCCATTAGGGAAGTGGGGACAGAAGAGAACACATTTTCCAAGAAGCTTTGGAAATCTTATCTGGATTAGTCACTCTTACACCAGTTTTTATATAGAGAGTGGATTTTAGGCATTTTTACAGAGTGGAAGGAGAGGGACCGAAGGCAGGGCAGTTGTGCCTTTGCTCCATAGCTTGACCTGTGCCAGCCTTATGCTGCCAAGAGCTCCCTTCTTGGCTCTGAGGATGGAAGAATATGTAACGCATCCTCCTGCTGGCCCTAGCTTGGATGGCCTCAGTCACCACAAAGAGCCCTTAGGATTGTTCAGGTCCCTTTTAGAATTCTGAGGGCTCTTGCAAAGTTCCATAAATCTGTCCAGGGTTACAGGAACCTCTGGTCTCCTTAGTAGCTCCGTGCCAGATGTCGGTGCAATCCAGGGGCTGCAGCCTGAAGCTATTTTCCTAAGCCTGCTTTGGCTCAGACTTTTAGGTAAGGAAGGCTGCCGGCATCCTAGTCAGGACACTGTGATGTAGTGAAGAAACAATGTAGCTGAAATCAGTTCTCTGCTCTCTGAGTGTTTCGCAGGTGGACTCACTGGTCCTCGATTTACTCAAGTGTAAAAGCAGAGAGGGGAGGCAGGACTAGGTGCACTCTCTAAGCCCTTTCTCTATCTCTCCACTCCCCAGAATTTAGTATTATCTGTGCACGTGGAGATTTTACTGTGTGCTGTCTCCTATCAATTTATAAAGATGTTAATTAGTGAGAACTAGGTGGCACCATAGTGCAAAAAGAGCCTAAAGTCAGGAAGACCCATGTTCCTGAGTTCAAATCCAGCCTCAGACACTAACTGACTGGGGGACCTTCAGCAAGTCACCCAACGCTCTTGACATGGGTTTCTTTGTCCGTAAGAATGAGCTAGAGAAGAAAATAGCAAACCATTCCAATATCTCTCCCAAGAAGACCCCAAATGAGTTATGAAATGTTGAACATGACTGAAAATGACTAAACAACAACTAATAACACTAATTCAAGTAGCAGTCCCCAAGGAAAGCAGATCTTTATACTTTTCCATCCAGAGAAGTACTGATTTATCCCTGGATGTCATAATGAGGCAGCACTGGATTCTGCAAGATCTGAGTTTGAATCCTACCTCAGACA
Source organism: Sarcophilus harrisii (assembly GCF_902635505.1). Classification (NCBI taxonomy): domain Eukaryota; kingdom Metazoa; phylum Chordata; class Mammalia; order Dasyuromorphia; family Dasyuridae; genus Sarcophilus; species Sarcophilus harrisii. Next base: position 380,016,771 of record NC_045426.1, on the reverse strand, counting down.
CTTACTGTGTGACACTAGGGAAATCACTTCACCTCTCTAGGCCTCTCAAAATGGGAATATAGATAATAGCTATTTCCCAGGGTTGTGATAAGGTTCAGCTGACATAATGTGTAAAATGTTTTAAAAATTATAAAATACTATATAAATGTTAATTATTACAATGATTATCTCTGTCCTTCTTTCATTTCCCTAAGATTCTTCATTATCATAGACAAAACTTTTTTGCCCAATCTCTAATCCCACTATGATTCAAAATTGTAGATAGCCTCTGGCATGGGATCTTGTCAAAAGCATTAGATTATATTCACTGGTTATTTTCTCTTTACTGATCCCCAAAATGTAACCAAGCAATAAGAACATCTTGGTCATTTCCCTATCTCATATAGGAATTACCAGTTTCTGGAACAGAGTGAAGTTTAAGGAGAAAGACAGAGACTAAGTGACCGTTTGCCACAGAGGAAAGAACAAAAAGCTTAGGCTTAAGAAAGATTTAGACTTAACACATAAAAGTGGAAAAAGACAGGTATTATCCCTTGTTGAGAAAAGAGCAACAACAAAATGCCCCAAATAAAGAAAGTGTGAAACTGAGTCAGCTAGGTCTAGTCAATCAGTCTATCAAAGCATCTACTACGTATGTGCTGGGCCTAGAGATATAAATTCAAGAGGGAAACAGTCCTTGCCTTCAAGGAGCTTATATTCTAAAAGAGAGAATGTGTACATACATAAATATATACTACATATATATTAGAACATGTACAACATAAATATGAGATAATTTTGGGAGCAAGAGCTTTATTAATTTTTTCTTGTAAAATCAATTTATACAATCCTTTCCATATCAAAATTATCCATGTTGAAGATACCTTTTGGTTTATCATTAGATAATATGAAAGTTGCATTAACCATTTCAGGGTATTAAAATATTTGGAAAATTAAAGTCATAATCACTTCACTGGCATGTGAAACAGCTGTGTCTCTTAAACTACATAGTCATGAGTAATATCTGCCATAGAGTTCCTACTAAGCCATAAGAAATTTTGCTACTTTAAATATCACTTTGAATGGGCATCATAAAAACATATCAGTAAATATTATGTATAAGATATTCTTTTCTTACTTGGTCTTTTAATAAAGAGATGATCCATTTAAGAAAATCATGACCTAATTCTCCCAGTTCTCTTTTGGTCTGTGCTCCAAGAAATCCCATATTAACAAACATGGGTTTTCTACACTGGGTGGGAGGTTAGACTAGACAGCCCCTTGCAGCTCTTAAGATTCCATGATCTGGTTCTCACATGCCTGTGGTTTGCCTTTCTGTAAGATAATTCTCTGTTTTATCAGTCCTCTTCCATTCTTGCACAAAAGCATCATCTATTCTTTCATCTGACCAAGCACATTTCACTCAGCGAAACTGTTTATTTCCTTAGAGCTGGTTTTAATTTGAGTGTAGTGGAAACACCAAGAAAAACTCAAGTCTCAGTAAAAGTTTAGGTTGACCCTGATTTCCTTTGTAATATGTGATTGATAAATTCCAGCCTTTCAAAGTCTCAACAGGATGTTTCAGTGAATGGAAAACAACTGAAAAATGAATGTAAAATTCCATAGTTCAGGACCTCAGGCTTCAGTTCATTGACTTTAATTGCTGAACAGTGGCATTGAGGTAAGAGAATAATGAAGTAGATAACGAATGACATAAACAGTCTGGCTATAAACTCATTTGGCTGCAGAAGAGAATCATTTAACGCTTTAGCAAGAAACATTCACACCATTTCCAAGAAACTGAACAGTATCCTTCCAATAACCCAGGAATTTATGATATGAAAACAATTTGAGGGCTGCTAAGATAATTAAATGTCTGCTTTTGGGTTGAAGCTTATGGCTCAACCTACACAGTGCCAGACATCCTGGTGAAAAGTCAAAAACTTACTCAATTTGGAGACATGGAAGGGCATCCAAATCACCACAATAAATCCTCTTTTTTCCAATTGTTGAAAATTTTTTTCATTCAGTCTAGTTAGTTTCTGGCTGATCTTATTCAATTAAGTTTGCTCCTGGCCAAATTCCAATCTATACTATCTGATTGGCTTGTGTCATAACCATATGAATTCAGAAAGCAGTAGAATAAGTTCATATCCCATCTCAGACCCTTACAACCAATGCAACTTGGGTGAGTCATGTCATGTATCAGAGGTGGAATCATAATCTCTGACATCTCAATTCAGAGGATTATAGATTTGGAGTTGGAAGAGGCCCTCAAGTCTGATTCTTATTTTACAAATCAGGAAACTGAGGTTGAGGTAGATGAAGTGATTTGTTTGAGATTACACGAACAGTAAGTGGCAGAGGGAAGATTTAAACCTGAGACCCCTGTCTTAAGAATCAGTGCTTTTTTACTGTGCCATACTACTTCTTGTCACTTCATTTAATGACCTTTATTATGTCTCCTTTATAAAAGTTTAGAGGCCCTAGGGTCTCTTTAATAAATATTTCATATAACAAAATATATTTGAGTCAACCTGCCTTTGACCTTCTCCTTTCATACAGTATCCAAATACAGACACACAATAGTGACATCTGATGAGTAGAATTTCCTAAAGAGAGAGAATGATGGAATCTGAGAAATCTAGGGAAAAACAGAAGATTTTCCTTACATAAAATCTTTTTTTCATTTTCCTGTCCCCTGAGCCTACCAGTCTCCCAGAACATTTCAGTTACTATGACACTTTCCTTCCTCGGGATATTTGATACTATCCAGGAATCTGCCCACATATCCCATTAAGAACATCTCTGATCATACTAATTTCCTGAGTTTAGCTTCAGCAATATCCACTTACTTCTCCTAAACAATGTATTATATTTCTTTGTAGGTCAAAGTTACACAAAACGGGGGATCCAAAGACATTATCATATAGACTGGTTACCTTAGAGACTAAGGTTAAAAAAAAAAAAAAAGGCTACACTTCTGGTTTAAACTTTTCCTTATCCATCTGTAGCAGCAACAAGAGAATTTTCTGAGCAATTAATAGCTTGCATACAATTGTTCTAGAGCTTGAACAAGCAATGATACCATACTCCTGTTCCCTTCCTCAAACACATTAAAAGTCAATCAGACAATTGAAGTCATACAGTATTGACCCTGCATGAACATACAGTTTGTAGATTAAAATAATTAGCCATAACATGAATGGATAGTAGGTCTGTGTGTCAAATGTAGGGTTGAAATTGAACATTTTGTACAAGTGTGAGGACAGGGATTAAGTATAAGCATGAATATTGGAGGGGTAAATATTCTTAGGGAGATTATGTAGATAAAATACCTAGAAAAAGTTGTTGCTTAGTCACATTCTACTGCTTATGACCCCATCTGGGGATTTCTTAGTAAAGATACTGGAGTGATTTGCCATTTAATTCTACAGATCATTTTATAGATGAGGATATTGAGGCAAATTGAATTTAGTGATTTACCCAGGGTCACACCACTAATAAGTGCCTGAGGTCAGGTTTGAACTCAGAAAGATGAGAGTCTTCCTGAGTTTAGGGCTGGTACTCTATTCACTATGGTGTCACTTAGCTACCCCCCCCAAAAAAAATTGTAAACTGCTATATATTCCTGGGCCTCTCCACCAGATCCCCCAGCATCTTCACTCAGATATCTCCCAGTTATGCTATATGTATCTTGCACATACATAGTTATCTGCATATTGTCTCCATCATTAGGAAGTGGGGCTACTTCACAGTAGAGACTATATTTGTGCCTCTTTTTTGTATCCCCAAGGCACAGGGCCTGGCACATAATAAATGCTTAATAAGTGTTAGTTGATGGATTAAGGGTTATAAATATTATGTATTATATGGTCTCAAATTAATGAAAAGACATTTATTATGTGCCAGACTCTGGAGATACAGATAGGAAATTCCATAGTGCCTGTTCTCAAAGAGAATGCATTCTAATTTTAAATGAGGGGACGCAAAGGGCGGAAGAAGTACATCCCATGTGAGGGATTGGTGACCTGGAACGAAAATGCTAAACTAAAAAAATCATTGAGATTGTGAATGAAGATCTGTCTCACACGCACCCAATCTTGAGGCTGAATTCTCATTCATTAAGTACTTACTTTATGGAAGGAGCTGTGCCAGGGCTAGAAATTTATAGGTGAGAAATATTCTAGTAGTTGCTTTCATGGAGCTTACAATCTCATCAAGGTTGGGGCGGGGATGAGAGACAGTGAGTATGTCATAAACATGACATAAGGTAGAATCTGATAAAGGGAAGTCTATACAAAAAGCATTAGATGTCATTTATTAAATAAGAGAATGGATAGATTGAGGTATGTATATGTTAGGTCCTATGACAGAAATGGCACTTAGAGGAAGAAAAATATAAACAGGCAGAGAGATGTGGAAAGAAGAAAGGATGTACATGAGACAACCTTCAGCAATTCATGAAAGCTCAGGAGAATAGGATAAAATCAGGGACCAGCAAATAGTCCACTTTGGCTGGAACATAAAATATACAAAGGGTATTAGAATGAAATGAGGTTATAAAAATAAAAGCCAGACAGTGAGCATTTTAATGTAGAAGATAGGATATCATTAAAGGATTTTGATCAGGGGATTGACAGGGTTAAATAAGTATTTCCTTAATTTGCATAGACATCAATCAAGTACTATTCCAGGCACTGAAAAATCAAAGAAAAGCCAAAACATAAATATAAACAGTTCATGCTTTTCAACAGCTCTTTTAATTTTGAAGTTTTGAGCTGTTAGAACCCATGAGTCTAGTTGTGTATCTGGAGTTTGTATATAGAGGCTCATTTATATTAAAGAAGCTCTGATTTATATCTAATGTTTTTGCTTGAGCTGTACCTTCTTCCTCTTTTGGCAATATTATCAAAAGAGTATTAGGTGATGATCCCTAGAAACCAGCAGTAGAAAAATCTAAAAGGATGAGAATAGAACATATGAAGCAATGGAGAGGGAACTGGGGTTTTCAGTGAGGAAAACCTGAGATCAAATGCATCTCAGACATTTAATAGCTGTGTTTTTATTTAACCTGTTTATCTCAATTTCCTCAACTAAGAAATGGGGATAATAATAATAATAATAATAGCATTCATTTATTAGAGTTGTTGTGAGGATAGAGCAAATTAATATTAGTAAAACACAAAAGAGCACCTGGTACATAGAAGTTGCTTAATAAATACTTGTTCCCTTTCCTCCACAGTCATTAGGTTGACCAGTAAAAGCATCCATTTGATTTTGGTTCTGACTGCCATTTAAACCTACCCAAGTGAATCAAGTCTGAACCACATGCCACTATTTTTGGCAAAGCTTTAAAAAATTATACTATTAAAAGAGACCACTGTGCAATCATTTACTTTTTTCCATTTATTTAAATAAGTAGAACACTGCTGTCATAATGATGCTTACTTAAACACCATGTGAACCAAGTGCCAAACATTTTCTCAATGTTTTGCCCAGAGTATACTGAACATTCAAAAGTGCCTCTAGATCTGTGAAGTTTATTTCTCTACTTATTTGACCAGGCATTTTCCATTAAATGAACTAAGATTACCATTCATGGACATCTGTATGCTACCTTCCACTGAGATAGCTAAATTTAATTAAATTTAAGATGCCGCAAAGTACAGTATGTTATGACCTCCTGACCTTCTTAAGGCAGTATTTTGTGTCTTAGTTAAAAGATCTCAGCAGGCCTTTCTCGTCAAGAACAAGGGGATATTTTTATCCTATTCTAACCTATTAAAGTCTGTTTCTTCAACAGATGCTTTAAGGATTGCTTTAAAAACATAAAAGGTCATTAGAAAGTTTTACTTTTATTGCCACTGCATAGAATGCATTCCATTACTCAATTAAATGTAATCTGCCTCGAGACAAGACCTTTAAGAGCCAAAATATTATGTCTAGTCAAGTTAGACATACAATCTAGAGTTTAAAGGCAAAGAAGGAAGAAGAGATTGTTATAGCTGCCAGGAATCTAAAGGACAAATGGAAAATGCTCAGATTTCAGGGACATCATTTAGGGTGGGCAGCATGGAAATGGGATAACCTGAGGGGTCAGGTAAGCATGCTTCCTCCCAAAATAGCTTTCCCACAGGCCCTGACTGATGAAGTCTCTATCTCTGCCAGAGGAATTTCTTCCCTTTGAATTAAATGTTGAACTAAGAATAGTGTGGGATAGGTAGATGGTTCAGTGGATAGAGCACTGGACTTGGAATTAGGAAGACTTGTCTTCCTGAGTTCAAATCTGGCCTTAGACATTTACCTAACTGACTCTGAGCAAGACACTTAATCCTATTTGTCTCAGTTTCCTTAGCTGTAAGATAAATTGGGGGAAAAAATGATAAAGTTTTTTTCATTTTTTCTATGTTTGCCACGGAAATCCAAAATGAAAGTAAGAAGAGTTGGACTATAAAAAAACAAAGATACCAAACTATTTCAGAAAATTAGAATTATCACACAACTACAAAAGGGACAATACAGGAAGCCACTATCAATCATAAACATCACAGTTGGATGTAACTTATCAGTTCTACTTTTTTTTGAATGATAACCACAAGTCATAAGTATGTTTAAACCAAGAGATTAAAGGAAAGAGGGAGGGACCCATGGATCTAAAAGAAAATGGTCATTATTCTAGGGCTCTTAAATAAAAGCCTGAGTATAATGGATTCTCTGTTTCTGGTATTTTAGGGGTATTTGTGGCTCACTGAGCAGGTCTGCAAAATACATTGTTACCAAAGGATGTTATTTATATATGTACCTTTTAGCAATTAATATGTAGTAATAATCAATCTACCAATTTGTGGCCAAATCTCTCAAAGTATAGAGTACATAAATCTAGGTTGTGTTAGTTCCATTTACTATAGTTTTTAAAAACTGGTTTAATTATGCAATCCACATTTATGTTACAAGAACCACATAAGAGTTACAAGAACCATGAAGAGTTTCCCTCCTGGCCTTTTGGAAGAAGTGATTTAAATACTCCAAAGATCATTTTCTAGCCCAAAGCCTCCTTGATATCTGAACAAATATTTCCTTGATGCTCTTATCATTTATTCTGTGTGCTCACACAGCATTGACGGAAAACTAGGTAAAAAGTGCTATAGAACATCTACTTGGAAGTATACTCTACAACTCAAAATTCATATTGGTTAATCAGATTCCCAAAGGAAGGGTTTTCCTCCTTAAGGTTACAGAAATAATCCTGAAGGTATAGGATTAGTCCCTGCTAATATGCTTCCTCTTAGTTAACCAGTTGATATCAGTTAGCTATCCAGATTTGATTAGCTTTTAGTTAGGAATATTTACTAGTGGTTTATATTTGCATTCTCTTTAAAAGTCTATGATAAAAATTATAATATTTTCATCTTGTTGTTGTTGTTTGCTTGTTTTTTTTTTCCCTTTCTCAAGTTTTTTTTTTTCCTTTGATCTGATTTTTTTTTTTGCCCAGTATGATAAATATGGAAATATGTTTAGAGGAATTACACATGTTTAACCTATATCAGATTGCTTGCTGTGTTAGGGAGGGAGGCGGGAGGAGGAGAGGGAGAAAAAATTGGTACAGAAAGTTTTGCAAAAGTGAATATTGAAAACTTTCTTTGCATTTGGAAAAATAAGATACTATTAAATAAAATAAAATAAAGTGTATGATATACTCTCACATGATTGCTTATAGTGTCTAATGGGAAGTAGACAAGTTTAGAGAACACATGTGACCAAGGGTAACACACAGTTCCTAATTTTTAGAAGTTCTTTTATCTTTTCTTGGGCTCTCCCTAAAGTTCTCCTTAGGGGGCACAGCTTTTTCCTGGTCTCCAAAGCTTTAAAGATGCTTTTTCTGCTTTATCTGGAGGTGGCCGTCCCCAGAGCTGCCTTTCCCTCAATATGCCTAATTTATCCTCTTTCAGCTTCAGGCTAGATATATTTGACATGGTCACTGAGGGGATGCAAAGGAAGAGGTAGCAAAGAGCAAGAATGATGCTCCTTCTAAGTTTACTCCAGTCCCCACCCACCCACCTTGTTTTGCATTAATGGAAGCAAAAGACATTTTCCTTCTCAAAGAGCTCCCAAAATTTGATTCTGGAAGCAGTGACTGGAATCCTTCTTTTTCTTCTTTTTTTTATTTTTTATTTTGTATGATAGGATGATTTTTTTTAATTAAAGCTTTTCAAAACATATGTATAGATAATTTTCATTATTAACCCTTGCGAAATCTTGTGTTCCAAATTCCTCCTTCCCCCCATCCCCTCCCCTAGACTGCAAGTAATCCAATATATGTTAAACATGTGCAATGGAATCCTTTTGATAGAATCTTCTCTAATATACATAAATCCAGAGATATTTCTGATTCTTTCAACCAGTCCCATATGTTTCATCATCAAATTTCAAACAATTTCTGAAGCACTTCATTTCTTCCCAACTTGATTAATTAGGTTGTCTTTATTTAGTTCAGTAGATTCAATAGAAGTATTTGGAAATTGTTCTTGTCTAATTTATTTATTTCTGTGATTGATTCTTTGATTCTAAAATCAATCTAAGTGGATTTTTCATCTAATTAGTGTACCAGGAGGTAGTGAATCTTGTTAGTTAATTAATTGAGGCAATTAGATGACACAGTGGCTGAAGTGCTGGGCCCAGAGTTAAGAAGATCTATCTGAATTCAAATATGGCCTCAAAAGCTCCCTGTATTATACTGAGCAAGTAACTTTACCTCTTTTTGCCTCATTTTCCTCAATTGTAAAACAGGGATAATAACACCTACCTTATGGAACTGTTGGAAGGATCAAATGAGATTTTTTTTTTAAAGCACTTAGCACAATGTCTGGCACATGGTGCTATATAAATGCTTTTTCCTTTCCCTTAATTGGAGTATAATCTGAATTTCTTCTTCATGTAATGGATGGAAGGAAAGAGCAGAAGGAAGCAGGTTGAGTCAATTCCCCTTGTCTTCTACTTTCTGTCTACCCTACTCTCTGAGTCTGAAAGTTGTTGCTTATTAAAGTAGATTAAAAAGAGAGAGAATCCTCTACCTGGGAACAGCTAAGAAGAGTGGCTGCTCTTTCTAGTGGCACAATCTTAATGTCTACTAGCATTTTAAATTTCTTTTTCTGCCACCGGCCTTGCAGACACCCTTTGCCCACTGACCAAAAACATTTCTGTAGGAGCAAAATATGGGACAGTAGGGAATGGGAAGAGAGTAAGAAGAGTTTCTGAGAAGATTATTCCAACTCCTAGTCCTTATAGCCTGGGTTTATAATCTGTTTAGGACACAATCTGATCTCCCAAATGACTTATGTTATTAATCTCTTGTTTTTGTCATTGTTTTTGTTTTCTTTTGCCACGGCACCTGTAGTAAGAAGAACTCTGAAGAGTGGATTAACACCAGAAGAAGCCAGAGCCTTGGGCCTGGTCAGCACTTCTGAAATGCAGCTGTGAGATCAGCAGAGGTGATACAAGAACTCTCTCCTCCCTAAGATCAAAATAAACTCTCCCACATGACTTCCTTAGGCCCATGGGTGCCCCTCATTGTGGCCCATGTGGCTCAGTTGTTTAAAAATGGGATAAAAGGGGCATGTCGCACAAAAATCAGTCTGACAATTCTGAAAAGGAGTGTATGTATTTCTAGGCAAATTTACACAGCTTGTTCTCTCAGTCTAGATGGGCATGGGTACCACACATCTCCTTTGTATCACGTATTTACAGTGTCAGCTCTGTTCATGTTGGTTTTCTCTGTGATTTGGTTCAATAGCTGTACTGTGTGACATTTTTTCAGCATAGGCAGCAGGCCTTTCAAATATAAAGGAATTCTGTTATCACTCCCATGATGTGTTATATATTCATGTAAGACAGGGTCTGTACAACACCAAAGTATCTGGATCAGAATTTTTCAAGTTGCACACCAGAGAAAGCCCAGATGTCTGTTTCGGGAATTCTAGATGTTGTAAATGTTTATGCAAATTCAGAAATGCACATCACATTTCAAATATTAAATAAATAGAGTTCAGTAATATTATTGGTTTTCCTGGATAAAGTCCTTAACAATCAATCATTGAGTCTATAATCCTCCTTTCGGGTATTAGTCAGAAATCTTCTCCGTCTTAGAACAAAGATCATTGTACTGAACAGGGGGTCTTTTTTAGTTTGGCTTTTGGGTAGTCCATGGAGAAAAAAAAAACTAAACAAATGAAAAAAGTAACCCTGAGATAGAGGGGCTAAAAGATAGACAAATACAGAAAGTAACCCTGAGATGATTTGTTAATAAACTTCTGATTTCATAAAGCAGAAAGAATTTACACATTTCTATCTATTTGAAATAAAGCAGAAAGAATTTACACATTTTTTTATCAATTTAAGCATTAATATTGAAAGTATCTTCTATGCCACCTTGCTAGACACCATAGTGACCAAAGTTCCACTTAGATTCTTCCAGCCCAAGCCTTTGTCATAACAGTTAAACTTGTATGAAAAAAAAGTGCTTTTGACATATAGGACTTCTTCCACTCCTCCTGCAGTTATGGCTGTCTGAAATGGAAACTCTACTCAGGCTCCTTGTAATCTCATCCTTTCCCAAAAAAGCTACTAATACAAATTTTAAAAAGAAATGTTAAACAGTGTCTGTGTACAGAAACACCAAATCAAATGCTGTGATTAAAAACTCTGCTAGTTAATTTGAGGGCACTCAATAAGTGTGCAACCAAAAAACAAAAAACCCACAAAAAACAGAAAACCAAACAGCTTTCAGAGTAATGCCTCCTCCCTTGGTTACCTGAGAGAGCCTACCCACATGAAAATGTGCAAAAGGTAATCAATCATCAATCTTTTTGACAAAGAGTTTGTCACACTTTTTGATCAGTTTTAACCAACAGCCCATCAGGAACCAGACCAAGGCAGGATGAGGTAAGGGGGGGGGGAAATTATCCTTTGGGGGATTTCTTAAGGACTCAGCCCTTTCTATACTGGGGACCAATGGTGGAACCCATAGGTCAGTCATGTCTGACATTGAATATTTAGGGTGTCTTAATGATGGTTAAGTTAGAGATCCTTCATTGTTTCACTTTCCAAGTAGACTTGACCTGGTTATAGGCCCAATCTTAATGATCTTGAGAATGCATTTTGAAGGAATCATTCTTTCCCTGAAAACTAAAGCTAATGTTCCGCTCATGGACATCAATGAATGTATTTTTTCCTTGTCTGAATACCACTTTATTGGGAATAGGTGGAATTTTTTTCAAGCAACCATTTATCAAATAGTGTATGAAATGTATGCCCCAGGATGACCTCAGTACTGCAAAAGTCAAGGGATAAAAAAGTCAAGTTATACTTAATCATTTTATTTAAGAAACAAACAAAAAATAGGGTGTTGAGATTTATTAGGTTCGAAAGCAAATATGTTGTGTATTATTTTGCTTCTGGTTTAGAAATTTGCACTAACCTGTACTTATTCCTTCTGCACAGAATAATAACATGACTAGCCTCGTTGGGAGGGGAAGGCTAGCACAGTAGCAATGAAAAGAAGATTGGTCAGGTGCTTGGTTGTTTGTTTAGCTTTTAACATCCTAAATGTCACACTGGTGACTGAAAATAGCATCTTTCTCATGACAGCAAAAGTTGCATTCAGAAGGCAATGTCTGAACACTCCAATTTTCCTCTTCAGAGTTAATAATTTATTTAAAAGATTTTTTGTAAAAAGGAAAAAGCATAAAGAAGAGAAAATAGGAAAACCAATTTCTAGGTAAAAACTGGATAAGAGGCATAGTTAGGATGGCAGTGTGATACAGCAGAAAATTCTTGGGATTTAGTGAAAAGATATCAAATCCTGGCTCAGATATTTCCTACCTGTATGTTAGGCTCTCCATATCCTTTCCTGTTTTAGATTTTAGAGCATGAGAGACCACCTAATCTAACCCAACTTTTTTCAAAGGAAAAAAAAAGTGGAATTTAGAGAGATTAAATGATTTACCCAAGATCATACACACAGTGAGTAGTTCAAGTAGGATTCTGACTAAAGACTAAGACTAAAATAAGACTAAGTCCTTCCAGACTAAATCCAGGATTCTTTGCAGAGGCCTTCACTGTTTCTCCAACTCTAGGCCCTATAATAAGTTTTTATGGATAACTGAGACTGGCAACTGGCATTTTTCTTGGAGTTTGGGAATTAGACAATGGACACTTTTGTTTGATTTTTGTCTGCAACAGTAGAAAAAAAATGTCAAAAAGGCATGATTGTGTGAACTTTGTGTAAAATCGAAATCCTAATTTATCATTCAAATGTTTTAAAGGGCTTTCCTCCCTGTGCTTTCCCAGCATGATTTTGGAAAGAAGACATAGTTTTACCTGTGCCAACTTTCTCCTCTTCACCTGAACCTGCTCAGGTGCCATTGGGTACAAGAGCTCCATAAGACATCAGGAGCCTACCCCACAGAGATCTTGCTGGCTTATCACATATCATCTTTTGTTGAATGAGTGAGGGGATGATATAACCATTTAAGTATCTTCTTTCCTCAGACAATAGTTATGGCTCAGAGGAGAAAGAAAAGGGGTTTAAAAGAATTATAGAATGTGATGGTAAAAATATAGAATTTACAAAAACATCAAAGACCAGTCCTGACCTACTATCAATTATTCTCAGTGCAGTCATGAATCCATTTATTTAACCCCTTCTTAGAATCTAGAAAAGCTCCTTTGTAGAGGATCCCACAGGAAATTTGTGCATAAAGCTCCCCAAAGTAACTAGTCTGTGAGTTAAAGTGGTGTAAAATAACTATATCATGGAGACTGAGTGCTCTAACCCTCCTCCTCTTCTCTCACCTGAGGCATTGACTTACCCTTGTTCTCTGCTGTTCAGAGGTTCATGAAGCACTTCATCCATTATCAAAATCGATCCTTGAAGCAACATGGTGAGCTTCTCTGAAATCACTGGCTAGGTGACCCTGGGTATGTTTACTTACTCTTTCCATGTCCAATGGTGCCACAATGCCTTGGCAAAGTGGATTTCCTTATCTGACATTCCTTATCCCAGTGAAATCATAAGCCTAGTCTATCTTCAAGATGGGTGCATTTAGAATGAAAATATCCTTTTCCTTTTACCTTTTCTCCTCTTTGATCAGGATTGTCATTATTTCTGGATCTTTCTGTTAACGTATAGATTTGGTGGGCAGAGCTGGGTTAGTCCCTAAGAAACTTACTATCTTAACTTATTTTCTAACAATGCTTTGAAAAGGATTAATTATAGAAAATTTTCTTCTATTCCCCACAGTCAGATGTAGGGCACCCTTTCCTTTCATCTTCTTGATGTAGGATTAAAATTTTTTAAAATTGTTTTAAAAAGACAACAGAATAGGAAGTTGGTTAGAAGGCAAATACTACTAAGCAAGATAAGATCTGAGTTTTATTTGTTTATAATCTTTGAGTTCCCACACATACACACTTTCATTTAGAGTATGGTCTTTAAAAAGTTTTTGTTCCATTATTAACCAACCAAATTTATATTTTTCTGCCATCTCCTCTTATTCATAAGGCATGCAGGAAAAATGCTTAAGTGACTTTACTAGATTGATGGATTAGTAGGTTTAATAGGTTTTATTAACTTGGTTATAGATATGCCTTATTCCTAAATATGGCTAACCCTAATGCCCGTGGCTTTGGCCATGACACTTTCTCTGCACTTATTTTCCTTCTCTTTAAAATAGGAGATTGCTCTGGATCATTTATAGTCACTTACAATTCTTAAGATCTTATAAATCCATCCAGGGTAATAAGATGTGCAGTTATCACCAAATTGGGTTGTTGTTCAGTTGTTTCAGTTGTGTCCAACTCTTAGTGGCCCCCATTTGGGTTTTCTTGACAAATATATTAAAATGGTTTGCCATTTTCTTTTCCACTTCATTTTACAGATGAGGAAATGAGGCAAACAGGGTTAAGTGACTTGCCCAGGGTCAAAGTATCTGAGACCACATTTGAACTCAGGAAAATGAGTCTTCCTAACTCCAGACCAAGCACCCTATCCAGTAGATGAAATACTCACAGATTAATAAATGTTGGAATAAAAATCTAAGGTTTTTCTGTCTGACTGGTCATCCTGTGGCTCTTTCTCCACTGCAATAAAGATTTGGATGAAAATGATTACCAAGTACAAAAAGCATGTCAGTCTAAAAAATAAAAGAGAACTGATTGTTTTGTTTTAATTGCCCAGTTCAGCATATGAGGGAGAATGTCAAACTATTTATCTGGTGTCACCAAACAAAAAAATGACAAAGATGACATCTTTTTTCTGTGTTTCACATAATTGTTTTCATGTTCTCATCCCAATCTAGCTATTTGTAAACTCTTTCTCAATAGGTACCAGCCAATGGAATTGAGGGATTACACAATTTCAATTTAGAGGCTGTCTTAATTTAATTCCCTTTTTTCACTGATGAGGAAACTGAGGATGATGATAAAACTGGCATATGAATACAGGTTCCCTGACTCCAAACCCACACAACTTCTGCCTTTCCAAGTCCACTGGATCTCCTTGATCACTGATCCCTTAAAGGGTCTGACCTCATGGGACAGATTTTTTTCCCTCATTATAAATCCCTCAGTGTCCTGATATGTATACTTTTTGGTAGTAGCCCCTTTAGGGCTGCATTTGGTTGGGGAAGGTAACTTTTTAACTTTCACTGGATCCTCCTGGTACATCCCACAATTTAGGTATTGCTTTTGAATAAACCTTTAAGTTAACTTAACAGAAGGCATTTTGGGGATAGGAGCCCTGTATGGTTAGGCACCTTGTCAGAAGTAGCAGATATATTTTATCATTGAGAATGATGGAGGAGTCTGTGTCTGAGATTTTTCAAGGGCTTATTTATATAGTATTCACCTTAAAGATTTGGATCAGTTTTCTCAGATTGAAGGAAAACCTTTTACAAAGCCATCCTCATCCTTTAAACCTCCCTTCCCAATTCCTCTCACCTCATCTCCACACCCCAAGGAATCTTTAATGAAATAAGTCAATTAGCAGGAATGATATCCCACAATGTGATCAGAGTTACACTTTTAAGTCAAAAAGACACTCTAGGGACTCACCAAGCTCTGGGATCCTCCTATACATAAGCATAGAGGGAATAATCAATATTCTGTCAGAACCTCTTGATTCACACTAATATCAGGGACCTAGTATCACATGATGACTGGTCACTTGTTTTCACTGATTCATCCATGAAGCAGGACCTGAAATCTCCACCAAAGACTGGAGCAGCTTTCTGTAAGTCTGTAGGAAAACTTATATTCATATACTTATCCAGCAGCCCTGGTCAGCTGGCCAGAGAGATAAGTTTGGGGTGTACCCCATACCCCACAATAAATAACATTTACTTATAGTTTGCTAAGTACCTTATATGAATTAGCTCTTTTGAGTTAGCTCCCAATAACCCCATGAAGTGTGTGCTACAAATATTATCTCCATTTTTCATATAAGGAAACTAAGGCCCAAAGAAGCTGTTCCACGAAAGTGGTTGTGTTAGAAGTAGGGTTGGACTCAGGTCTTCCTGATTCCCAGTCTGGGACTCTTCTTTGCTTTGCCCTGATGCTTTTTGGCATCCCCACGGTCCAGTGGACTCAGCAAGCATCTTTATTTTCTTTATGGCAATACAGTGATCCTCCTGATAAAGGGATTTGTGACTAAGGCTTTTGACCAGCTGGATAAAGGAATCAGAGCCAAGTGACTAGCACTGTGTTCATGAGTACCAGGGACATGGTAAGTTCCTTTTCTTAGGCAATTGGATGACAGTCAAGTTCAAATCCAGCCTCAGATACTTACTAGCCATGGGACCTCAACTATAAAATGGAGATAATTATAGCACCCATCACCCGGGATTGTTATGAGGAGCAAATGAAATATCTATGAAGTGCCTTAGCATTGTACCTATGTTATATTTTGTTGTTATGTTATATTTTGTCGTTTAGTCTTTTTCAAGCACATTTGAGATTTATTTGGCAAAAAGACTAGAATGGTTTGTCATTGCCTTCTCCAGGTCATTTTACAGATGAAGAAACTGAGGCAAACTGAGTTCAGTGACTTGGCTAGGGTCATATTTAGTAAGTGTCTGAAGCTGGATTTGAACTCAGGAAAATCAGGCCTGGCACTCTGTGACCTAGTACTATAAAATACTAGGTATTATTACTATGAAGAGATGATAAAACAACTGTCTAAAGCAGATATTTCTGCTTGATACTCCACTGTGAGCTCTTCCTCAATATGCATTGGAAATCCTTGGTAAGCACCAGCTATATATAACTATGTAGCTATAATGTCATGTAGGTATAGGCTAAGATTTAAACCGCTTGGATAATTGGAAGAAAACCCTGTCATTGGAAAATAATAAACAGGAATGGACTTGATAAATGTATACATGGATAAAGAATGCAACCTAGAAATGTGTTCCACCACTAATAAGAGCTTAGGCACAATATTCCTGGTGAAATGATTCTCCAAATCTTTAGAAAAGAAGGAGAGAAATAGTGCACTTGGACATAGTCTTCTATCTGCAACCAAAGCAGAAATGGAAGTCATTTTCAAGAATCCTGAATTGGCAATACCACCAAGCTTTCAGGTCCATTCATTGGAGAGACTGGATGAATTCAACATCAGAAATCACAATTTGGTCTGGGTCTAAATTGGCAATTCTACCTATGAACTAATAGGACCAGCTGCATCTTAATTACATAATTAAAGAGATGTATAAGGGATATACACAGAGCCTGGGATACCTTTGAGTAGCCACTTAAAACAAAAAACACTTTAAAAAATAATCAGCCTCAAGGTGAATTAAGTCCAATTAAAGCCAAGTCTCTTAGTGCTAGCCCTCATCTTCCATGTCATTATAACCTAAATTGTGGCTCTAGCTTTTCTGTTTGACTTACTCCACTAATAGTTTATTGGATGAGACAGCTTTTCAATAATGGGAAAACACAGAACTAGGAGGCAGATGATTGAGATTCTAGTCCTGGATCTTCCACTAATTGGCTCTGCACGTGTCATCTCTTTTTTGGACCATCCATCACCCTTTAAGGACCTCCATGTGTTCATGAATAAAACGAGGAGTTTGAATTAGATGATTTCTCAGGTCCATTTCAGTTCTAACTATATATACATACACTTGTATGTGTATAATTTTGCCTTTTAGAAAGATCCATTGCTTTTCTGCAAGACCTGGGTCTACATCCAGCACGTCCAGGAAAAGAATTCTGAATCTTGGTTGGGGAACATGATAGGTTTTTATTTGCCTAGCTCTTGAGAACTATGAAATCAGAGAAACTACTTTTTTTTTCCTCCAGCACCTTTGGATTGGGCAGCCCAGAGTACACCTTTAAAATGAAAAGTTATGTCAAGGAAATAAGGCCCCAGAAATTGTACAGGCAAGGATAACTGGCTAACTTAGTCCAGAGCTAACGGGCACTGCTAAGAAGTGGGCATTGCATCTGCAGCTGCAAAATGTAAACATTAGGGGGCAGAAAAAATCCCCAAGTATCTGAGGCGGGGGTTAGGCAAAGTGAGATTTATTGATCTTGGTTTTAATTTTGTTGCTGTTATTAGTTTTTATTGGAGTCATCTAAGTCATAAAAACAAAAGTATTCAAAATTAAAGTTTGACATTCAGAAATGCCTCTCTTATGGGTAATTTAAAATTAAAAGGACGCTGAAGAAAATGGGAAAAGTCTTGAGAATGGGAAAGAGGATGGATGGATAGATGGCCAAAGCACCGAATACACTCAGACAGGTGATTCCTTCTACAGTAATTATTTTGAAGTAATTTTCATGGACTATGTGGTCCCCAGATTAGAAACACTACCTGTCCCACAGCTCCACTTCAGGAGAGGGATTCCACTGAAGAAAAGAGCAGAGAAATCAGCTCAAAAAAAAAATCAACTTGGAAATAGTGGAGGCATTTCTACCAACTATGACTCCATGATGCAACTCAAGAAGTAAATATTCTGTGCATGAATGAGAAAAAAAATGCAATGCAACTATCTCTGTTAAATGAGAAGTGCCCCCACATGTAACGTAGACATTTAAGCTGCTGCCTAGATACCAGAAAGATGATCATCTGTGCTGGCAAGTTTCCATGAAATGTACATTTGGAGCTAACTTTCTGCAATAACTGCTCAGAGAAGGGGGAAAGGCTATAAAGCAGTATTCTATAATTCAAATCATATTTTCCCTTTGACTTCGATTGTAATATTAGAAGTGCGCTTCTGTTTTTTTTTTAATTGGCCTAAGGACATAATTTAAAAAAAAATAACAAAGACTATAATAAGCCTTTTGAGCCAATATTTTCTTTTTTAAGTGATATTTTATTTTTTCCTAATTGCATATAAAAACAATTTTTAACATTCGTTTTTAAAAATTTTGAGTACCAAATTCTCACGTCCCTCTTTCTTTCCCCTCTCCTCTCCCAAGATAGTAAGCAATTTGATATAGATTATACATGTGCAATTATACTATTTCTATATTCATCATATTGTGAAGGAAAATACTGACCAAAAGAAAATAAAAACCCACAAAAAATAGTGAAAAATAGTATGTTTCTATATAGGACTGCTTGCCATCTAGGGGAGGGGGTGGAGGGAGAGAGGGGAAAAATCGGAACAGAAGTGAGTGCAAAGGATAATGTTGTAAAAAATTACTCTGGCATGGGTTCTGTCAATAAAAAGTTATTATAACCAAAAAAAAAAAAAAAAGAAGAAAAATAATATGTTTCAACCTGCATCAATTCCATCGCTTCTTTCTTTGGGGGTAGATGATAACATTTTTCATCATAAATACTTTGGAATTGTCTTGGATCTTTGTATTGCTAAAAAAAGCCAAGTCATTCAGAGCTCTTCATTGTACAATATTGCTGTTACTGTGTACAACTGAACCAATATTATTTAAAGAACAATTGGGGGAATAAGGTCCAGTGAAAAGGAAGGTTGGATTTGATCTCAGAAAACCTGGCTTCCAGTTCTGCCTCTGATCCATAGTAGAGCAAGTCACATAAACTTTCTAGAACTTGGTTTCCTCATTTGTAAAATGAGGGAATTGGTTTTGGCTCCAAATCTATGATGCAACGAAAATCATTCTACTTAAAACATCATACAGCATAAGTGCTATACCAGGAACTGAGTAGCCTTTGGGTGAAGCTCCCTAAGAAATAGAAGTGCTTTGGTGGTTTCCTGATCTCTTAAATACTAGTCCTCCCAGTGTACAGTTTAAGGTGAGCCCTCAAACTAGCAAGTATTCTCTGTTGTACCTGAAGATCTTATGCTACAAAACTAGCAGCCTCACAGCCTTAGGCCATGTGTTTCTTCTTCAGGACTTTATCTCAAGCTTTATTTTCTGTTGCCTTTAAATCCATTTCCATAATTCAAATATTGTTCATTTTTCTGCCTTGCTTGGGTGGCATTTTCAACATTTGAAAGGGGTGTTTATATTTTTTTCCTTATTCTTTGTAAATTCTTGATGCTGTAAAAAAAATAAAATAGAAATCTTTTTTTTTTAATTATCACCACATAAAAAGTATAGGAGTCTGCTTTAAAGAATTATTTCTTGAATTTCTTATTTTTGTAAGTGTGGGTTTACACAAAGTGAGTTCCCTCTAAACAGGAGACACCTATGGGGAAGGGGTGTATAAGTAAAGCTTTGTTTTGATGAAGGGAGAAAAAAAGAAAGAAACTGTCTCTTCATTTGAATTATGTCTTCATAATGGGAAGCCCAAGAGGTGCTTATAAGGCTACGTGCTAACTGACCACATAGACCAGAAATAATGGAATCCTCACGGTAAAACAAGGGACTTTCTTCTTTTGGGAGAAAGCCTTCAGATGGTCTCAATGTCTGGGTTTTTAAGTTGTTTGTTTTTTGTTCTGTGAGCTGAGAATTGTAAAAAATAAAAGTTAATTGTAAAGTAGAAAGGATGCTTGTCTTAGGTAAAAAGATAAAAGCTGTACAATTGTGTAAATGTTACTACTCGTTGTATGTAGCATAGTGTAAAATAGACTTCTTAACAGTGTTATTCTGTGAATTGTAATTTAAAAACAAGCCATGCATGGTCAAAGATAAAACTCTTGTATGCATTTGGTCATTGTTGATCCTATCTTGTCTTTGTTGCTGTTGTTTACTCATTTTAGATAAAAGGTTTTTGATTTTTTTAATGTTAAATTGTCTATAAATTTGCTTTTTTGTTATTCTGATATGTGACTCTACAAAGAACTTGAAACAGTGTTTGAGAATTTATTAATCTACCAACATATTCATAATTGTCTACTGAGCCATTTGGACACATTGACCCCATGTGGAGACGAACTGAGAAGAATTTTCAGTGTTCTCAGTCCCATGTTCTTTTTCTTCCAAAATGCCCCATTCTTGCTTTTCTTGACAGAGTCCAACTGGGAAATCTGAATTGAGACTCACATCCCAAATTTCTTGATATATGCAATGCGATGCTGATTTCTTTCTTCAGCAGTATTTAAACTCACCTTGCAATAAAGCTTTATAAAACACTAACCATGTCCTTGTTTATTTTATTGTCAGCACTAGTATGTCTAAGGTTAAAGACGAAGGTGAGGAAACTCAATGCAAAATTCTTTGAAAAGTAGTTTTGGAGCCAGGAGGCCTAGATTCACATCCAATTTCAAAGACTTCATATTGTGCAACTCCAAGAATAATTATGGGATAATCATGTAAAGCAAAATGCCTAGAGAGAATTAGTACAGATAGTCCACAATTGGCCTTAAGTCTGTCCACTCTCCGATGCATCCTGCAGACAGCTGTTAAAATGATTTTCATAAAGTACAGGTCAGACCATGTTACTCCTATATTCAATTCCAGTGACTCTCTGTTTACTCTGATATCATACATCATTTTTGTCTTTTTCTCTTCCCTTTTAGATTTCCATTTTTTGGTGTGTATTTTATATCATGTGTTAATAATACAGTAACAAATTATATAATTTCTACATACACACAATATATGTGTATATATAAATGCGTGTGTGTGTGTGTGTATCTCAAATTTTTTACTGGTAGGGATGAGCAATCAAAAAAGTTTGGAGACAATTGAATTAGAACAGCTGAGTTCTGCTCAGCAGTCTGGGAAATGCTGTGCTTGGCTGAAAACTCAACCTAAATAAAGTCTACCTCTTCCCCTTCAGGGCAGCTAGGAAGGTGCAATGTATAAAACATGGGGACTGGAATCAGGAAAACCTTAGTTCAAATGTGATCTCAGGCACTTACTAGGTGTGTGACCATGGGGTAGCCCCTTCACCTTATTTGCTTCCAGTTCCTTATAAAATGTTGCCAATGTTTGACTCCCTGAGAGTAGGGCCATCTTATTCCAAAAGTTTAGGCTCTGTACCTCAGAAGTTTGCTGAATATTATGCTCATCAGTAAGATCTATTAACTTAGTATTCTTGAATCTGAGTCCAATTTTCCATAATTTAGAGAATGGTCTGCCTGAGCTGAGAGAATTTATTTAACGGGATTAATGTTTTAATTAATACTTGGACTTAATTAATACTGGGGCTAGGAGAAAGTGGGGTTCCAAAGGATAGTCACCATTAGAATAAAGGAAGTATCAGGGCCAGGAGACTAATAGCTCAATCTGTGTATACAGGTAAGAATAGAAGTTCCCCAGAAAGACTTTTCTACTAATAGTCTTACAAGGCCAGAAAGCTGGAGTAGTTCCTTGATAACTTTACCAGCAGTTACCTACTTCTTCTCCCTTGGTCCTTTTATAGTGAATGTTGATATTTCCTATTTACCTAAACTGCCTCTAACCTTAAATACGAGAAATTATAACATCTTCACTTTTGAGTCATAATGTTGAGGTTCAAAAGGAGACCCCAAAAGGTTGGGTTTGCAGACCGCTGTTGTGAGGTGTTTCAAAAGAATTTGTAGGCTTGAATCCATTTCCCAGTCAAGGGGCAAAGTTGATTACAATTGTAATGCCAGTTGAAGCTAGCTAAGCTCCAAAAGGATTTAGAAAGAACCAGAAGAAGATGATAAATTTATAGGACAAAATTAGAGCTTCAGGTTACTTATTTGCTAATTTTATGTCTTAGAGAGGTAGATTTGACACTATTGTCTCAGAAACCTGGTTATCACTGACCACAAATTGTTTATCTGACAGTTAGCAATGTTTGTAGAACTATACTAGAGTATTTTTAAGGCCAGGAGACTTTAGAATCATTGAGAGATTGTTAGAACAATAGCACTCATAAGATCAGGGGGCCTCAGAGATTACTGCTATATCCTCCCTAAAATCTAGAGTAAAAAAATATAGATATAGATATACATACATAAAATTATATTATTATATTCCTAGGACCAGAAGACTTCAGGATTACTGCTATGTTTTCCCTAAAGCTTCGCAGTATGTATCCCATCAATAACAGGGTACAATATTCCTCTTTATTAACAGCTCCCTTATTTATGCAAATAAGCTTCTTAAGGTCTAGCACTATTTCATTTTTGTCTTTGTATCATGAATACCTAATGCAGACCCTGGTACATAGCAGATGCTTGAAAAGTGTTCATTCTTTGATTGCTGATTGCTTCTTATTAGTATAAAAGCAGTCAATCTTTTCTGGGCTCAGCTTCCTTTTCTATTAGAGAAAATCCTCCCATTTATCTTATCACTGGCTGTGTGCATCTCTAAGATACTTAACAAAATATATTGTACTTAACAAAATATGTTGTGAAAGTAAAGAGAATCTACCTATTTCCTATGGGGGGAAAATGCTCAAAAGAAAAAGTTCCAAGAATGTTCATAGCTAAAATCCAGCGCACCCACATCAAAGAAAAAATACTGTCAGCAAGAAGAAAGCAGTTTAAGTTCCAATGAATGACAGTCAAGATAACAGAAGTCCTAGCTGTTTCTACTATAAATGAAAGGGAATATAATATTCCAAAAGGCTAAAGATGGGATTACAACAAGCAAGAATAACTTCCCCTTCAAAACTAAGTATAATCTGATAGGAAAAACCATGGATTTTTAATGAAATAGAGGTCTTGAATTTCTGATGAAAAGAACAGCCCTGAGTAGAAACTTTGCCCCTTGACTTGGATATGGCTCAAGCCTGCAAATTCTTTTGAGACACCTCACAACATCAGTCTGCCACCTGCAACCTTTTGGGATCTCTTCCCAACCCCAACACTTCCATGTTTCTATAGATTTCATGTACCACAATAATGACTATAGTGCAGTAGTATATTGGTTTTACTCAATGCATTACTTGTATTCTCTCTTCTCTTTCCCCTCTTCACATCTTTCACAAGAAAGATAATTTTTTGAGCAATTTTAAAAGAATTGTATGATGCTGAAATGCTAATATTCTCAAAGGGAGGGCTTGGAGAGGGAGAAGAACAAGTGTTCCTTGATAATTTTTCTGTCTTTAAAGGGCATTGAGGGAGTTGAGTAAGAAAGCCAAAGGTCCGAGGGGCGTGAATGGGACAAGTGAAGATTTCTCAGAGACTATCGAGTAACATAGATTAAATCCTAAACCCAAGTGTCAGGTTGCTTATGCCAAAAAATAAATAAATAAATAAAAATTTAAAAAAAGGAGACATTGCTGGACATCAGCTAATAGCCCCCTTCCATGTTTCTGAAGAATTCAGTCCAACCAATTAATTTAAAAGTCAACGGGATAAAGGAGGACTTGCAGTTTTCAGTTATATGGTCCAGCTTCTGGCCTTTGCACTGAGCCACATGCTACAAGACTGCCTAATGAGTTTGCTGACCCACTTCTTGCAAGAACCAAATAAAGGCTTTCGGTTGGCATTTGGAGACACCTCTGAATAGTCAATTTGGGTAAAGGGGAGGAGGCTCTAGTACCCCATCCCACACAGGTATGTCGGTTCTTGTGAGAAGTTTGAGAAGTTGGGTTTCTACAGATATTGTCAAAACAGAATAAAGGGAGAGGTGAAATATTTTAAGCTATCTCCAACCAATCACCTATATGTCAAGGAAGTTCCTGGCAAAGGGACCTGGAGTTAAACCATCCCAAACCAGGTAGGGTCAATGAGGAGGCACAAACCTTTGGATTTATGGAATTTATGGAAAGGAATTATAAAGCCAATCCATCATTCAAATGGTAGATCCAATCAATTGTAACTCTGATTATAAACTAACCTAATTATCATTCAGATGACCAATTGTAACTGACTCTGACTGTAAATCTGCCCAATCTGACCCTTACAGCAGTATAAAGCTTGCTCCAAGTAGTATGGATTCTTCTCTCACTCTAAAGAGTGCTGATTGTAACACTAAACTGGACTAGCTTGCCAGTGGGGGTGCAGGGGGCAGCAGCAGCTCTTCCCAGGCTTATTCCACAACCCTGCAGGGTCTTTTGATAACAGTTCTGGTCTGAGAATGTGAAGAGGGGAAAGAGAAG
Source organism: Sarcophilus harrisii (assembly GCF_902635505.1). NCBI lineage: Eukaryota > Metazoa > Chordata > Mammalia > Dasyuromorphia > Dasyuridae > Sarcophilus > Sarcophilus harrisii. The sequence goes on along the minus strand of NC_045426.1, from coordinate 379,992,341 downwards.
AGAGAATACAAGTAATGAATTGAGTAAAACCAATATACTACTGCACTATAGTCATTATTGGGGTACATGAAATCTATAGAAACATGGAAGTGTTGGGGTTGGGAAGAGACCCCAAAAGGTTGCAGGTGGCAGACTGATGTTGTGAGGTGTCTCAAAAGAATTTGCAGGCTTTAGCCACATCCAAGTCAAGGGGCAAACTTTATTGTAATTGTAACACCAATTGGAGTGGACTACATTTGATAAGAATTTAACAAAGAACCATGTCTTTGATATGTTAATTTTATGGCCTAGATCAGTGGTTCTCAAACTTTTGTTTTTAGTATCTTTATCCTATTAAAAATTATTGAGGATCTCTCCAAAGCATTTTTGTTTATCTGGGTTATATTTATAGATATTTACCATATTGGAAATAAAAACTATTTTTGAATTTGTAGACCCTCTAAAAGGGTTTCAGAGATCCCCAGGATTCTCTAGACCATACTTTGAGAACCACTGGCCTAGATGTAGAAGTCAGGAATCTGATTATCACTGACCAACAGACCTAGGATTATCCTAAAACCAGAAAACTTTAGAATTATTGACAGATTGTTAGAACAATTGTAAGGTTAGAGCGTCTCAGGATTACTAATATATCTTCCCTAAGATTTAAGGGAAGAAATATTTTTATATTCCTAGGCCAGAAGATTTTTACAATCATTGACAGAATAATAGCAGTCTTTGGTCAGAGGGCCTTAGGATCACAGATTCCAAAGTCAGAAGATTTAGAATCACTAACAAATTGTTAAAACAGAAGCACCCTAAGGTCAAGGAACCTTAAAATTATTGCTGTCTCCCCTAGAAGGGGAGATCGTTGTGGACATCAGATGAATCTTATTTTTAACAGAGACGGACAATGGAAAACTGAAACACACACATACACACACACACACACACATACACACAAAATGTAGAAGTATCTTTTCTAAGAAAACCCCAAATGAAGTCATGAAGAGTTGGATACAACTGAAAAACAACTGAACAATAAAAGGAGAGTTAAGGAGATTAATACCAAGGGAGAGAAACTAGGAAAATAAACTTCTTGATACTGAAGCAGAGATTAAAAAGGGAGAAAAACAAAAACAAAAATCTTTGCCAAGTTCCTTTCAGGACTATGAGGTTACTCCTCTCGCTCTGCATAATGCTTTCCCTCTAATGGTGTCTTTTTCCTTACTCTAACTAAATCTGCTTATTCTTCACTATACACTATCCCAATTCTATTTCATATTTACCATTCCTGGTGTATCTCTTCATTTTGTCTGTAACCTAGTCTCCTAAATAATAAGAAAATGTCCATTGTAAAATTGTCCCGTGTTTATTTTGAACTAGGACCTGCTAGCCCAATCCCATCACTGAATAGTATGGACCAATACAGAGTAAAATAAACATAAATCAAGAGAACAAGGCACACAAAGACAAAAATATTGGAAAGGAAAACAATTTGGAAAGACTTAAGGACTCGGGTCAATGCAATGAACAACCATATCTCCAGAGGTCTTATGACATTATGCATTTCTAGAACCAGAGATCATGGACACAGGTTGCTCAAACACCTATTTGTGGACTTGGTCACTATATTAAGCTCTGTATGACTATGTTTGTTACAATTTTTTTTTCTTTCTTCTGCTTGGTTTGGGGACAGGTGGTGGGTGGGTTGGGAATAAGGGAAGCTAGCAATAACAAAAATAATAGGTCACTAGAATATTTTGTAAATACACAGAAGAGAACATTTAGAAAGAAGAGAAGCAGAAATTTCTAAGGTTACATGTAAAATTTAATTGCATACTTAAAAAAATGATACAAAAGAGAGATTGTCAGTTCATATAGAATCTTCTTTTTAATGTTTTGCTGTACATTGACATTTTTTTGGCATTTGAATTTATAATTTTGAAACATTTCTTTAAAATACACAGAAGAGAATGAAAGGAAAGCCAGAAAGAATCATAGACAAGCAAGATAGCTTTGAAAGTTATAAACTGATGAATAACCTTTATGAAATTGCTTATAGTCTCAGGGAGACTGGGGGGAGAAGGGAAAAAGGCAGAGAGGAAGGGAGGGAGATAACGGGGAAAAATTTTACAGATAATTGGAGAAAATATAAAGGTAAGTTAAATGTTGAGTTTCACACATTTTATAAAGAAAAGCAAGCTATGCATTATAAAACTTTTTATTTTCACTTATAATTCTCTTGCTCTTTTTGTAGAAATACCTATTTTATTTAGTATTTTTTAAAGATTAGAATAAAAAGAGAAAAAAATAAATCTGCCCACTTGGACATAGGGAAAGCTTGGGATTTGTCAAGATTTGATGATTTCCCTGAAATTCAGAATCTGAATGCCAGTAGATACTCCAAAGATGGAAACAGACCATAATCATCCTTGTCTCTGGTATGGCAGTTCTGACCAATTATACTCCTGTGTGTTACCCAGAGAAAAATTGTGGGCATGGTGGGGATGTGGTTCAAGCACCAAAATGATGTGAGTGATGTAGACACCAGATGATGGTGTGTGTGACTCAAAATGGGGGGTGACTACCATATAATAAAAAAGGTGGAGATATTGAAGAGGTTCAGCTCCCCTTGATTCCCAGTCAGGGAACCAAATGAAGAGGGGTTTAGGGTTGTATCCCCAAATGATGAGATTTGGTGCAGGGTCCCCTCATTGCCCTGAGGATTCGGTACAGAGCAGGGAGTTGTGGGAATCCCTTTGGTCAGTGCAGAGGTCCTTCATAAAGGAATTTACGAACCCAAAGCTAGGCTGGCAAAAATAAGTTTATTATTGGCATTGGGAAGTCAGCATGAATAGAAAGACTGAATTCCTTGGTGGCAAGGTCCCAACAGAAGGATATAAAGAGTCTAGTAGAGGAGTCCTGGAAGAGAGAGTTTCTAGCAGAGAAATCCTGTAGCAGAGAAAGCGAATAAGGTCTTGTAAGGGAAATAGGTGAGAAAAATAAATAAGGGGTACTGAAAGAGAATATCATTTCAGCAGGCAGAGGGTTGCAGCTGAGCAAGCTCCTTTAGGCCTTCTAAAGAAGTGAGCCCCAAGTTGCCTCTTTTAATAATTGAAACCTTGGCTAGAAGCTGGGGGCAGCTCTTGGTGGGGCCTGGGAGCAGTTTGAGCTGGAATCAGAATAGAAAATCTTGGAATTAAATGAGTGTCTCTGGGTTAATCTCCAACTCAATAAAGTTAGAAGTGGTCCTGGACTCAACTAGATAACAGAATGAAAACCACTTTATCTTGATTCCCTGGAGCAGGTCTCTCAGGGGAGAGCTTAGAGTTTCCCTCCCCCAAAGTCAGAGAGAGAGAGAGAGAATGAGAGTTTCAGGGCTTCCCTTGTCATTTCTCCCTCAAGCAGTCACCCCAAAATTCATTTAGGATAAAAGGAGAAGGTCCCTTCTTCCATAACTGCTTTGAGCTGGCAAAGGTCATAGAGTTCATTTGGGGGTTCATGCCAGGAGGGGAGGTGCGAGGTCTGAAAACGGCAGCAGGGCATCTAAGAGGTGTTTGTCCTAGTCAGTCGTCCCATGTTCTCCAGGCTGAAGAACAGTTGAAAATCCAAAGCTTGAAGCCTAGAGAAAACGGATCTCAGGAGCAGATTAAAAGTGGGGTGTCTTCCAGGATTGAGATGGTGACATCTGAGAATGGAGCCTTTTGCAGAAAATGCATCAGGTCCTGCCAACAATAACCCCTTTGCCCACAGAGCTCTCCAGCTGAAGGTAGTTAAGGAGTTAATTGCTGGTGAGGTTAATAGAATGCCAATTAAAGAAAAGTAGGAGGGAAAATGTTAGGAGCAAAAAGTTCTAGTCTATCGTAAAAGTGTTAAATAGCCTAGAGTCTGGGGTGTCATTGAGAATCACCACAGAATAAACTCACCTTTCTTTCCAATTTTCAGGAAAGCTAAATTCTCCTGGGGTGGAGTCAGAGTGGCAGGATTAAAGGTGGGATGGACCCAGAGAATCACTGATGTCCTTTGGCTTTTAAAATGCTCTGAACTTTGGGGGTTAATGGCTATCCCAGGGTTAATTCTGAGACGTTTTCAATTAAAAGCAGCCACTGCTCTAAGGTAGGGCAGCTAAGGTAGCAAAGTACACAGCTGCTCCCATGAGGCAGAGTCTGGAGGATGGCGTAACCCTGCCAACTAGGGCTGCAGATCAAGATAAGAATACAGTTAAGCTTCTCCAACTGTCTGTCTTTTTTTTTTTTTTTTAATTCCTTTGGAAGTCTGAGAAAGAGGATTGGGTCTCACCATAAAATCACCAAACTGGCTTAGGCAGAGGAGAAATCTCAAGACAGGTCCTGAGCTCCCCCTGCTATTCCCCACTCTACAGGGGAGGGGTAGGAGAGACCAGACAGCCAGAGTGAAGAAGCCCCACCCATCTTACCTGCCTCCAGGTTTCGGCTGGTGGAACAAGGGGGAACTCGACCAAGCCCCAAATTCCTCTCAGAGGGCAGGACATTGTGGGGAAGGAGGATTCGACTCCTGTATCAAGCAGCCACCAGGTGCTGACTGTTCTGGAAAGGCAGTCCCTCCAATGCTCCTCCTGCTTGAACTCAGGACAGGGACTGGGGAGTCTCCTCGAACAATTTCCATGACACCTATAGCATGAACCTCAGGGGTTCTGGCCTAAATCTGGGAGGGATTTGCATTATGAGGCACCTCTGCCCTGAGTGTCTTTCCCAAGGTAAAAGTTGCCCTGAGGAAAAGAAAAAAGCTAGGAGTGTCAGGTTTTAGTTCAGGTGATATAATGATGGAGAAACTGAGCAGGATAGAGATTAAAGAGTATTTAATAATTTATTTAAATGGGAGAGATTTACTGGGACCAAATGGATCCATGGTTTGGTCCCAGGGTTGAATGAGACTATATCGTCTCCAAGAATCCAGTCACAAATGTCAGATACAAGATTCTTTTATAGGGTTACAAGAACAATGGGGGAGGTACCTGGATGGGGATGACATAATGGAGGCAGGCACGTAGGATGACATAATGGAGGGAGGTACTGGAGAGGCTCCTGATGTCCTAATAATGTCTGAAATCATCAAGGCCTTTATCTCATCAAGCATTAAGAGGGAATAAGTATAGCCTAAATTCTAAGATATAAGACCCTTATCCTAACATTAAGAGGGAATGGTTATAACCTGAGGCAGAGTAACTGAATAGGACAATTAGTGAAACTGGGTCAGGACATTAAAAGGGAACTGTGGCACAACAGTGAGAGAGAGTTAAAGAGCCAACAGAATCTAAACAGTGTCTTAAGCTTTCAAGTTTTGGGATTTTTTCTCAAGCTGAATGTTTCTGTTCAAGGAATTTTTTAAAGCAGCAGGGCTTTTCTGCCTCATTTTTTCCTAGGGTAAAAAAAAAGCTTTAGTGTTCTTGATTCAATAGTTCTTCGTCTGATTCTAGACAGAGTGTCCCCAAATCTACAGTTCTTCATCCTTCTCTAGATAAGGAGAGCGACAAAATGCTCCCTGAGCAAGGGAGAATTGTCACAGAATGCAGGCATTCTTGTTCTTGAGAGAATGCTGCTTGAGCCTGAGGCTTCTGACGACCCAAACTTACCCCGGCATTTGAGTGTCCTAGCTATAGAGTAGACAAGTCTAGAGAGAAAGAGACTACAGGAATCCCCATATAGGATTTTTGCTTGAACGTGGGGCTCCCTGACAACTCAAACCTTGTGTTTGAGTGTCTAGCTAGAGAATAGGCAACAATAAAAAAGTCTTTTTTTACCTTGTCCAGATTTTGGGGTTCCCAGTGAGGGAACCAAATGAATAGGTTCGGGGTTCCTGGAGGTCAAGGAACCAAATGAAGAGGTTTGGAGTTGTCCCCAAATAATAAGTTTCGGTGCAGGGTCCCCTCAATTCCCCTAGGATTTGACACAGGGCAGGGAGTTGTGGGAACCCCTTTGGTTGGTGCAGAGGTCCTTCATAAAGGGACCTGAAAAGCTAGACTGGCAAAAGAAGTTTATTATTGGCATTGGGAAGTCAGCTTTTACTAGAAAGACTGAATTCCTTGGTGGCAAGGTCCGGAGAGAGAAGTAAAACTTCTAGTGGAGGAGTCCTGGCAGAAAGAAAGAGTTTCGGGACTTCCCTTGTTAATATCTCTAGGGAAAAAAAGAAAGTTTATTATACATTCTCTCGAGAAGCGGGCATCCCTCCAGTTGAACAAGCACTCAATCTCATTTAATGGCAGGCACCAAAAGTTGGGGTTCAGTCACATGAAGAATTCACCATGGCCATTCTCTTTGACAAAAGATAGATTTATTTAGGGAAGAGGTTACAGGAATACAATAGACACCAATAGTAGTAAATATGAAATAGAGTGGGAGAGTATAGAAAGGCAAGTTTCTCAGTGGAACTCACAATTACCTAGTAGAAAGGGAGCGCCCCATGAAGCTGGGACTTGCCCTTAGCAGGCAGCTATCCTGAAAGGGACTTAAGTGCCCCAAAAGAGTTAGTTGTAAGGAGAAGTGGAGTTGGGAGTTAAGGGAGATACTACATGGCATGGAAAGGGGTAAAGGGAAAGATACAAGGCAGAGTGTCATGGAGATTGATCCAAAGGAAGGGGAGCAGCCCTGGGATGGCCCATAAGTAGATTTTATAGGGAAATTTTAACCTCAGAGACATGACTAGGATTCCTGCTAGGACATGGCAAGGTAAGACTGCTAAAGCCTTCTACAGAGGGTGGATTTCAGGAATTTGATACAACTTAAATTTCAAACTGGATGACCTCCTCACAGGGTGGACCATGGAGCCTTCTCCCAGCAGGCCTCCAAATTAATCCCAATTTTTATCAATTCCTCTGCTAACTACACCTAACATCGAAGACACCATGAATGGGATCTGTGACCTGGTATTCATGGAATGAAATGCTAAGATATTCAAGAGTTACATACTTCTTGGCTATCTTTGGCAATGAGAGGATCCAATTCAGTTCCAATTGATCAGTGATGAACAGAACCAGCTACGCCCAGAGAAAGAACACTGGGAAATGAATGTGGACTGCTTGCATTTTTGTTTTTCTTCCCAGGTTATTTTTACCTTTCTAAATCCGATTTTTCTTGTGCAACAGGAGAACTGTATAAATATGTACACATCTTATTGTATTTAAGATATACATTAACATTTTTAACATGTATGAGACTGCCTGCCATCTAGGGGAGGGGGTGGAGGGAAGGAAGGGAAAAATGTTGGAAGAGAAGTAATTGCAAGGGTCAATGTTGAAAAATTACCCATGCATATGTTCTGTCAATAAAAAGCTATATTAAAAAAAAAAAAGAGTCACATACTTCTAAGGAATCCAATTGGAACTATAAATGGAGATGAAGATGCAGGGAAATTAGTGGGTTTGGGACTTGGGGGGGAAAAACACTTTCTTTTAGAGTTTCCTCTAACCATATAACCACCATATAATTTGTTGTGATTTAAACAAATGTGACCTTCCCAAAGTGCCAATATATTTTATATTTCTTTGGAAATATAATTTCACCTAATGGGAAATTCCCATTAATGTTTGCAACACAAAAGAAGAAAATGGGTATTTTATATATGAAAAAAAAAATTATAGCTGAAAGATTTCTCATTGGTTCTACTGTGTGTTACCAGTCAAACACTGAAATGAGACAGGCATGTTTTCCCTGCCCTCAAAAAGAGAGGACGACAAATCAAAAATTTGTGTCATTTACACAACCACTAAGCATCGGAGAATTTAAACCAACTCAGGTGAGCACTGTTTTCCTGGCTTACTCATGATTCTGGCATTCATGAAACATGCCAGCAAAGCTTTCTTTCTTTCAAGTTTAAAGACACATAAATGGAGGCAGAGCTGGTTAGCCCCTGGTTGAAACTCACAGGTGAGATCTTAATATATCCCAGGATCAGAACAAAAGGCCAGGACACAACACTAGTTATGTCACACAAGTGTACACACCTTCATTGCATATTTTGTTGTCAATAGATTGTAGGCACATATATTCCCAGAGTAAGAACTGTTTCTCTTCCTTGAACTTATAAAGCTGTTATTATATAATAAATTCCAAATAGATCAATGATCTAATTATTTTTAGAATAAGAGAAAATTAGAAGAAAACAAAATCTACTGCAGATTTTATAAAAGGGAAATCCTTATCTGGTCACTAAATAAAGTAAATTATAGAAGGCAAAAGTCATAGCAGCTCTTGAATGCTGTCTATCTAGTAGAAATATTGCAAACTGCATTGACAAGAGAGTATCCATACCACTGAAACCCCAGATAATTGATCCTTTGAAGTATTAAAGGATAGGATACAAAATAGATGAATTTATCTAAACATAACTTTTGCATAACAGAGACCAACACATGCAAAAATAAAGAAAGCAACTGATTTTTTTTGGGGGGGGAGGGGGAGTGTGTAATCATTTACTAATCACTGCTGAGAAAACTGACATCCATAACTCTATAAGGAATTAACTCAAAATCTATTTTTTGTGATAAGTAGGTAAAAAAACATAAATAGGCTGTTCTTAAAGAAGAAACACAATTATCAACTAGAATTGCTGAAAAATTCTAATAATTGGATAAATTTAGAAGAAAACTGAGAAATTAATACCCTTTCCTTTGGCAAAATTAATTAAAAGCATTAAAATTTAATGCTAATAAAAATGTGGAGAGACAGGCATATTATTACACTTCAGGTGGAACTGTAAATTTATGTGATCTTTTCAGAAAGAAATATATTATATAAAAATGCTGCAAAAATGTTTATACCATTTGATCCAGTGATCTCTATGGATAATATTGAAAGAAAAGGAAAAGATATATCTGTAAACATAGATATCCTTATAGAGTTAGTATTTGTTGAATATTAATGTGCCTTAAGAAATATAAATGTAAAGGGGTTTAACAATGCTTGAGGAACACAGCTTTCATTCCCTCTCAAATTACTGATATTTCAGCAATTTGAATAATTCAACTCAACTTCCCCAGAACTCATCATGCCAGAATAAAGACAACTATGGAGAGATCTTCATCTAATGGAGACACCAAGCAAAATAATAGTTCCCAGTTGGATGTGGTAGTTTAAATTGTGGTGTCACCTACATACAGCCAACACAAAATTGGAGAGAAAACCTTATTTGTAAGGTTTAAAGGCAAGTCAGTTCCCCTACAATCCTCATAAGTCTTGTAGGAATAGAAGAACACAAAATGATTCATATGTACAGGCAACCCTGGCTATCAAAGCTTGGCTATCAAGGATTCTGGAGATGGGAAATTTACATCTTGGGAAGGATAAAAAACAAACCAGTGCTTGCTAAGAGACTGGCATTTGTGAGGGGTGTAGGCTACAAGAAGCCATAACTAAGGCAGCATCTGCTGAAAACCACTAGAGAGTGAGAGGAATCTGAGCAAGGACAAAGCTTTATTACCAGAGGATCCTGGGGTAAAGCCAATGCTTTAGAGGGACAATCCCCAGGTCCTCCTCTTAAGAGTCTACCTGAGTACTAGGACGTCACAAGCCTAATTAAGGCTTTTTGGTGAGTCCTGTTATTCTTTTGGGGTTCTGATATGACTTCTGTTTCTTTTTGCCTATAATTACACCTATTTATTTTTTGAGCCCTATGAGCTTCTGAGTTTCAATGCTTGAATGGGAGGTGTGGGTATTAGTGGTGACTACATCTTGGTGTCTGATATTTAAGTTTCCACATTTCCTAGATGAAAGTAATAAACCAGAAAAGTAGGTAGACCTCATAAGTATACTCAGCTTCTTTGTGTCAAGGAGTTTTTGACACACAGAATATAGGAAGAGTAAAGAAATACATAAAGACTTTTACAAAGTGATGCAGAACAGATAAAGCTGAATTGAGCAATGTAAATCTAACTGTAATAGTTGGTTGATTTGTTTTAAATAGAAATTGTATCATTTAGAAAAATATACTGGAGAAAGGGCTCAGAAAGGAACACAGAAGCAAATAGTTCATTTTTATTAGCTATACTGTTTTTTTGTTTTTTTATTTTTATGTTAACTATATTGTTAAAAATAAGAGGTAATGTGATATAATGGATAGATTGCTAGACTGGGAGTTGGGAAACTATGTGTTCAAGTTCCAGTTCTAATAATTGGATCTTAACTACAAACAAATTACTTAACTTCTTTGTGCCTTAAACAATGCTGAAAGATACCAGGTATAGATTTTAATCTGCACCAGAAGTTTCCCCTTCCCCCAAATATGCAAACATTTTATAGAATCAGCAGTAAATAATCAGTGTTTATGGTTTTACTCATATTTTTTAATTCTTGCTTGTTCATTTCAATGGTTTTGTTGATTTAATAAATTTAGGGGAAAAACACACAATAGTAAAGATGTCATGGTACCTGTGTGTAGCTTTGGCAATTCAGTGTTCTTATATGATGTGTGATCAGTGACATATTAATCATTAATTAATTATTGTTTTCATCATCATTTCTCATAGGGAATCATATAAAACATAGTTTGAGATGGATTTAATGCCACCACTAAAAGAAAGTACAACAGCACTGCCTCTTCTCTTTAAAAACAGGGAAAAATGTAACACTGGTACCTGGAAAGAAATTCGAATGTCCACAAAATAACTGGAAGGCAAACAACTGGTAGCAAAGAGTAAAGTTGGATGTTTTAGAAGTAATTGCTACAAGAAAAGCACAAATGTACTTACAGCAGATCATTCATAGGAGAGGAATGTTAAGACAATCAAGGCATCATCAGTATCTGACAACAGGATCTTAAGTGTTGGAGGAATATTCTAACTTGAGGTGACATGTGTGTGTGTGTGTGTGTGTGTAGAAGAATAATACCAGGTTTCAAAAGATATTTCCTCCTGCCCAACAGGAACCAAAATTGAGTTTAGGTGGCAGAAACAATGCAATGATTCCACTTGCTGTATTATATAAACTCAAGAGGCCTGGGGATAGAACCCAGTATCTGATGCTTGGCATGAACTTCGGTGTTGATGAAAAAAATCCCTTTGATTATCTGTACACAGCCAGTGAAAGCCACATGATCACCATCTTGGTCCTGGGGTCATTCATTCATTCTTGGGGAGCCAAAAAGTTTGAAGGAGCTGGAGGTGGGGTGGGATGGGGAATACTTATTTTCTGATAGGGTTTCCAGGGAGGGGGGATGGCTTGATGACAGGAGAAGTTGATGAACCTCTCTGGGAGCTTGAGCTCTGTAGAGATGATCTCTTTTTAGAAACTAAGGTCTTGCTCTTGCTCTTGAACACCTTGCTTGGATCCAGCTTGTTCAAGAAGATGCACTCTTCTTCAGCAAAAATAGCCGTGTTATAGGTGATGGGTTTGTACATGTTGAACCATTGCTGTGGAAGAAAATAAAAGAGAGATTGAGAGAGAGACAGAAAAAGGAGCAGGGGGAGAGAAAAGAGGAGGGAGACTAGCAGTGGGGGAAAAAGGAGGCTTAGCAGGAAAACAGGGGAAGGAAAAGGAAAATGAGAAACTCCCATAAACTATCTGGAAAGTATCATTCTCCTTGGGGTGATATTGAGATCCTATTTATCTTTAATGCTCCAGAGACCATATTTCTTGTTGTCATATCTCACATATCTTAAAATGAAAGCAGTTAATATGAGCTGAGATAATGACTAAGAGAATCCTTTTTGTCAACTGATAGGTCATCTGAAAGAGGAGTTACCTCTGAGCATCTCTAAGGAGTTGTGAAGATGACAGCAATCATGTCTCTAGAACTCCCATATCTGTTATTTTAATATCACCAAGAGTCATTGGAACAGGTATTGTGGTTGTAACCTAGACCTTTGTGGTTGTGAGCCTAGAAGAAGTAGACTGACTAAGGTAACCCTGCAAGGGAGCAAATCCATGAAAAGCTCCAATCTTCTAGCTCCCTCCCTCTACTACTCTCTGGAATACTAATGGAGCACTGGAGTGCCATTGCTGGAGCACTAATGAATGCCGTAGAAAATTAAGGAGCCTCATGAAGGGTAGCAAAGTCTTGGGAGAAATTACTTAGGAACTAGAAGACCCTAAGGTGGCGAAATCCACTTGCTCTTACCCTGGCCTGTGGGCTAATGCCATAGCTGGTGAAGGCATACTGCCACTGGGGGAGGCCGAGATGAGTGATCAATAGGCGATAGTAGGTAGTGAAGGAGTCACTGAGAAAATGCCAATATAAAGCTCTGTCCAGAAACCAGATCTCAGCATCTTGGGGTGCTATTCAATAAAAGAAAAGGGAAATAAGTTAGGAATAGTCATTTTAAGTATAACTGAAATGAAATGATTATTACTGGGCTTTTGTGGGTCAGAAAAAGGAAAAAGTATAAAGGGAAATTCTCCTCTGCTAAGTCGAACTTTAATCTGAAGAGAGGAGTTTTATAATTGCCTTCTTAGAGGAAACCTGGTATCTAAATGTTTGTAAATTAAATTTGGACCAAAGAGGTCAAAAACCCTCTACCAATTATATATATGTGCATATATATACATATATATAATTATGAGTTTACCAGCTCATATATGTTTTACTTCCATTTTTCTTATTTTTAGTTGGGGGCAACCAGGTGGTGCAATGAAAAGAATGATGGGCCTAGAGTCAGGAAGACTAAACTTGAGTTCAAATTTAGTCTTAGACACTATTTGTGTGACTCACTTAACCCTGTTTCCTCATTTGCCAAATCTGGAGAAGGAAATGGAAAATTGCTCTAGTGTCTTTTCTAGGAAATGCAAAATGGGGTCAAGGAGAGTGAGACATAAAAGAAATGACTGTAAAATAATGTACAACCATTTTTAGTAATTTGTAGTACATTTTTATGTGTTTGATGATAATGTAGATTTCTTTTGAAAAGTGCCTACCTGTATCTTTTAACAATTTATCTACTGGGGAGAAGAGTGGTTCTTGTTTTTATGTATCTGAATCAATTCCTTATATGTGTGAGAATGGGGTCAAAATCACTCCCCCTCATTTTAGATTTGATATTTTAATTAGATGAGCATGTATTAAGTGTCTAATAGTGAGTATTTGTATAGCACCTTAAAGTTTATAAAGCACTTTATAAAATGTTAAGAAAAAAAAAAGCAAAAACATAAAAATATCATTTAAATCTCACAATAACTTTGTAATGGAGGTGCTATTATATTCCTTTTTGCAGATGAGGAAACTGAGATAATACCTGATTCTAATAAATCTTGGCAATTCTCATTTATAAGTTTTAAAAATATGTTTTCCAAGCTGGATTTTTTTGGTCAAGGTCTTCAGGTAGTCCAATAATTCTTAAATTATCTTATACCTTGTTATGTTAGTTCTTTCCTTTTCCCACCTCCCCCATCTTTTAACTTTATTTTATAATTCCTTGGAGTTGTTTTCTGCTTGGCACATTCTAATTTTCAGGGAATTTATTTAGTAACCTTTGCCACCTTCTTTTCTAAGTTATTCTTATTTTCATTCTTCCATATTTCTCATTTCTAAAATTTCTAAATTTTCTAAAATCTATTGTTCATTTCTTTTTTCCCTTCCTTTTTTCTTTATTTTAAACTTAAACTTAAATAGGAAAAAACGTTCCATTTCTATGTGCACAGCAGAACACAAGAGAAGATTCAAAACATAAAGCAATAAATTTCCATTTCAAGAAAGCCCATATAAATCAAATCATTGTGTCAGAGCCATCCATCTTTTTTTGCTTCCTTTTAGGTTTTCTTTTGTTTTCTGCTGTGTACTTTTTATTATTCCCCCCCCCCCCTTTCTCTCTCTTCCCTCAAAAAGGCTACAATCAAGTGCAGATATAGATATATGAACACATATCTATACCCATGGAGACATTCATACACATACATACACACACACACACATCTATATATACACACACAAATGTATATACATGCATATATAAATACATAGCTATCTATAATCATATGTATATACATATATATACATACATACAAATACAGTCATATGTGTTTATGTAAGACCATATTATGCCTTTTGTATCCTTTATTTCTTTAAAGGTAGATATAATATCTTCCTTCATAAGCTCAAGTGTTTCCAGATTTTTCTAACTCTATCAACTTATCATTTCCAACACCAAGCAATATTTCAATTTTATACTGTCTAGTTATTTTAAATAGTCTAAAACAAAGTTGATTAATATGACTGACATGTACTGTAGTTTCCCTACTTTTCTCTTTTGATTAAATCTAATTTAGTTTTAATTTTGTCTGAAATCACAATTATCATTGGTTTTTTTTTTAACATAATTTTACTTCTGTTCTTTATGTTTGTATGTATATCTTATTTCCTACCCCTCCTGACTTTTCTGCTTTATTTTTATCTAATATCTTGTCCTCCTATTATTTAACCTATCTCCCCTCCAAGGATCCTTCCCTTATCCTTTCCCACCCATCCTATTCCTCTTTATTCCATTCCCATTCATCTATACAACTTGTTCAACCCTCTCCCTATTCTATTCCTTCACCATTTTATTTATTTATAAATTTAGAAGACTTTCTAGATTCAGGCATAAAATTTGAAGAAGCTGATTTAGAATAGTCAGTTTTCTTTTTTTTTTTAAATAGCTTTTTATTTACAAGTTATATGTATGGGTAATTTTACAGCATTGACAATTGCCAAACCTTTTGTTCCAATTTTTCCCCTCCTTCCCTCTAACCTCTCCCCTAGATGGCAGGATGACCAGTACATGTTAAATATATTAAAGTATAAATTAGATACACAATAAATATACATGACCAAACCGTTATTTTGCTGTACAAAAAGAATCAGACTCTAAAATATTGTACAATTAGTCTGTGAAGGAAATCCAAAATGCCGGCAGGCAAAAATATAGGGATTGGAAATTTGATGTAATGGTTCTTAGTCATCTCCCAGAGTTCTTTCGCTGGGTGTAGCTGGTTCAGTTCATTACTGCACTATTGGAACTGATTTGATTCATCTCATTGCTGAAAATGGCCTGGTCCATCAGAACTGGTCATCATATAGTATTGTTGTTGAAGTATATAATGATCTCCTAGCCCTGCTCCTTTCACTCAGTATCAGTTCATGTAAGTCTCTCCAGGACTTTCTAAAATCATCCTGTTGGTCATTTCTTACTGAACAATAATATTCCATAATAGAATAGTCAGTTTTCAAAAAGAACCACCAAATATACATTCAGGAAAAAATTGTTGTTAAAAAAAAAAGACTTAGCTTCATCTTTATTAGCACTAATAAATGGAAACTTCTTTTAGCTAAGGTAATTTTTAGAGTCCTTTTATACAAAAACCCCAGCATATTTTGTGATAATGTAGAATAGTTTTATCCTCTGCATCCCATATCATCACACAACTATATGAAGAGCTTTCCATTTAATGGATTGTTATTAAGTTAATCAATCTTAAAACAACTTGAAAAATTGCACATAGTTCCTCAGTCATTTTTCTCAATGCAAGTAATTGTCTATGAAGCACAAAGGAGGAACCACATTTTAAACTGGTGTCTAGAGATCTGCATTTTGACCTTCCTGCTGAATCTCATGAGGGTAGATTCTAACACCCATTTTTAAAATGTGTTCAATTATATATAGAATATTTCACATAATGGTTCGTTGCCTTCAATAATTTTGCAAAATAACAAATTTCTGACAATTTCAACAACATATCATATATATGTAGCAAAATGACCAAACTTAATTACATCTGTTCTTTCATTTGCTTGTAAAATAGGAAGATTTCATTTTCTCAGTTAATTTATCACTGTCTTCACAAAAATGGAAATTCTTCTTCCTACAGTAGCATATCCAAAAGAGGTATTCCAAGCTGTTTTGCATATGATCTTAATCATATCAACAGCTATAGGTAATATGAATATTTCTATTAATCAATTAGTCTTTTAACATTTATTAATTCTTTAAGCATCCTTGAGAAATGTAAGCAATCCTTATGTAACAAACATGATTCTTGAAAAGGTTTGGTTTTTTGAACTGATTATTATTATTGGAATTTAATTTTTCTGGAAAAAATGTTTTTGTCTTGCCAAAACATTGTTTACATATCTGAAGATTTAATCTCAGGGGCAGCTAAATGGCACTAGTCCTGGAGTCAGAGGATCTGACTTCAAATCGGAACTCAGAGACTTGACAGTTACTAGCTGTGTGATTCCAAGCAAGTCACTTTACCCAATTGTCTCTCAAAAAAGAAAAAAAAAGTAATCTCATTTTCTTAAAGCTATATGCTATATTTTCATCTAAACCATTTGTACAAACATAGAAGTCTTTTTTCTTTTTTCTTGCTGAAACAATGATTTGCCAGGGTCACACAGCTAAGAAGTGTTAAGTGTCTGAGGTCACATTTGAACTTGGGTCCTCCTGACTTCAGGGCTGGTGCTCTATCCATTGTGCCACCCAGCTGCCCTACAGTCTTTTCTCTTTGGCAATAAGAGTACTTATGAATTTCAGAGACAAAGGTGGTTGTAGGAGGAGGAAGATGACATACCTGATAAATTGATTCCCACCCAGAATAGCTGATGAAATGAGTAAAGTACAGGTAAGGTACAGGTAACAGATGCAATGAAATTTTAAGTTCTTATAGTGCAAAGAACTATCTAAATTTTGTTACCATTTTATGAGATGTGAAGAAGTTCTTTAATCAAGTAGATCTAGCCATTGACTGGCTGAGCACTTATGCATGCCTTTGGTGGCCCTTTAAAAGATATTTTCAGTGTAGAAGACAGCTTTGGAAGAGGAGAGGGTGGGCATGGTAAACAGAGACAATTGAGAAGAAAACAGACCAAAGAATTCTCTTTCCTACCCCTACTATTGGTCATACCATCTTTCAGAAGAGCTGCTCACCCAAAAAAGGAGACATATCTAACAGGGATCAAATTCAGGGGACTCAACAGAGTAACATTCTCAGCAGAAAAGCTGCACCCAAAGGGAACAGTATGAGAATACTATGAGAAAAGATATTGGGCCATGCATCGTACCAGATATGAGTTCCTTGGAGGGAGGAGTTCCTTTAGCCCCAACACTACTAGGAAATCATATCTATATTCTACTCTTTCTATGACCCATGGGTAATTGTGGGACAGTACATCACAAGTTTTTGAAAGGAATAATTTTTTCCCCCTACTATTTGTTTCAGATCATTTCAGCCAAATGCTTTTGCTTTGAACTCAGTGCCTGGGTTATTTAAGGTAAACACACTGTTGAAGGCTTATAGACTATAGATTTTGTAAATTTCATTTTTTTAAAATCAGCAAAAATCCATTTTTACTCAATCCTACCTCTTCCTATCCCCACCCACATATTGAGAATGAAAGAAAAATTACTGTTACAAACATATCGAGTCAAGCAAAACAAATTTCCAAATTGATCATGTCCAAAGGAAATGTGTCTCATTCTACACTCTTAAGTCCTTCATCTCTCTCTATCAAGATGTGGGTAATATATTTCATCATTAAGTTCTCTGAAATCACTGTTGATATTTACATTGATGACAGTTGCTCATTTTTTCAAGGTTGTTTGTCTTTACCATAGTACTGTCTCCAAATTTTCTCATTCTGTTCATTTTCTGATGTATTAGTTCATATAAGTCTTCCTAGGCTTTTCCAAACCTGTCTCTTTTGTCATTTCTTACAAGACAATAACATTCCATAACTTGTTCAGTCATTCCCCAATTTATGGGCATGCAGATTTCCATTCTTCATGACTTCAAAAAAAGAGGTATACATATTTACACATCCTTAAGAATATATTATTTAAGATGAATTCCTCCCCTAAACTACCACTAATTCCTTCTTCTTCTATTTATATTTTGAGTCAGATGTATTTTGGTACTCAACTGTGCTGAGTATTTTCCGCTTCTTCTACCAAAGCAAGTGTCAGCTGATCCCTCCATCACACTCTCCTCATTTGGATAGATCCCACACATCTGAATTATGTCAGTAGGTTTTCCTTTTTCTTTCCCTTTGCCCTGTAGCATATTCTTCTTCCCTTCTCTTTGTAGCCTTCTCTTAAGATCATTAGGATAAAACAGAATAGAATTACTAGTCTTCTGATTAAATTTCATTTATGATCCCTAATGAAGATAGAGTTCAGTAGAGATATATGCATTATCTTAACACATTAAAATATAAGCAGTTTGTTTTTCTTAATTCCTATGTTTGAACTCCATATGTACTATACAATGTTAGTCTTTTCATCAAGTCTTCTCTTTCACTTTTTTCAGTTTAATTTTTTCCCCCTTTAAGATTATCAGTTTTTCTGTATAAGTTATTCTTAGCTGTACTCCTATATCCTTTACCTTATAGAACATAGTATTCTAAGCTCTCTGTTCCTTACTGAGGTGGTTGCTAAATCATGTGTGATCCTTAATACTTCCTGGCTATGTGACCCTGGGCGAGTCACTTAACCCCAATTGCCTCAGGGGAAAAAAAAAATCATGTGTGGTCCTAACTATGACTCCTAAGTACTTGAAGTTTTCTGGCTGCTTGTTTTTTTTCTTTGACCTGGAAGTTCTAGATTTGGACTATAATGTTCTTGGAAGTTTTCTTAGTTTCTCTCAGGAAGTGACTTGTGCATTCTTTCTATTTATATTTTGCCTTCTGGTTCTGAGATAATCAAGCAGGATTTTTTTAGGATTTCTTGAAGGATCAAATCTAGGCTCTTCTTCTACTCATGCATGTCAATAGCCCAATGATTATTATAGTAGCTCTCCTTGATCTGTTTTCTAGATCAATTGTTTTTGCTATGAGATAACCTTGTATTTCCTTCTCTTTTTTTCCCCCATTATTTCCAATTTTTTCTTAATACTGCTGTTGTCTCATGGAGTCATTTTTGGTCTATTCTGATCAAGGAGTTTGCTTGTGCAAAGTTTTATACTTCTTGTGACAAGCTGTTCATTCTTTTTCCAATTGTTTTATAGCTCTCTTGTCTTTTCTAGTTTTTTCCTTTAGCATTACATTTCATGGGCGGGGAAAAAAAAAAAAAAAACACTTTTTAAAACTCTTGCTTCATCTCTTCCAGGAATTCTAGTTGAATTAGTGCTCAAGCTTTGTTTTTCTGTAAAGCTTTGTATGTAGATGTTTTGAAGTTATTCTTTTATTCCGGGATTCTGTCTTAAGCATTTTTGTCACTATGGTGAAATTCACTTTTTCGTTGCTTATTTTTTAAGCCTGAAAATTTTTTTCACTTTAGATCTTGATGTTAGTGCCAAGATTCTAAAATCCTAGCATGCTGCATTGAAGGGTAGAGAAACATTCAACTGACATAAGATCCTAAACCTTTGGTACATGGAGAGAAATGGGATAAGTTGCCTTAGACTCTAACAATGATTTATCTTTCCTTTCTTGGAAAGAGTCTATTTTATTGGTGGGAGGAGCACTGGAACGAGATTGGAAGGATTTTAATTCAAACTTTGGCTCATCAAATTACTCTTTCATGCCCTGAATCTGTCTGCAAAATGAAGAACCTGTACTTGATGATATATAAGGTCTCTTTCTAGTTCTACATTGTGATTCCATGAAATATGTGACCTCTAAATTTACTTCCAAATCTAAATCCCAGGATTGTATGAAATTAAAAAATTCAAAGAATGAAATAAAAAAGATCTCAAGTTAAAATCAAAGTCAAATATGGTAATGCTTTTAAAAGCTAAGGAGGAATGATATTGTTAAGTAAATGCTAAACAATGGCATTAGGAATTCCAACCAAAGTCTTACCTATAGGATAGAATTTTTAATTTACCTGGTTTATCTTTTTTATAAACAAGACAGACTTTCCCATTTCCACTGCAGGAATCAAGTTCAAAAATTCTATTTCTCGAGTCAAAGTGTGGTTTCTCTGGATCATCTCCATTAGGTACCAACCCTGAAATTGAAAACAATGTTCAAGGAAGATGCTGGGATGAAATGCCTACACATGATTTTCCTAGGATGAAAATATCAGGAAAATAATACACAGATGCTTTGAAATTAGAAATTTTTTCAAAATGTTTTTCAAAGTTTAGTCAAATGAATTCTACATATAATAGAATATTAGATCTTTCCTGTTCAATGTCTCCTGTCCTTGTTTTCATAACCTCAAGTAGATAGGTATAGCAGAGACAACAGAGAATGAAAACTTTTGGTATCTTTGGGGACTACATTTTAGTACTACTTAAAAATATTGTCATTAAACAAATCCCAGGGTCTCTTTCTAGCATGTTCCCAAATTATTGAGCTTTGTAGGGAGGACATTATGTAAAAGATTCTCAAGGATGTAATGAACAAGGGAAAAAAAGTAAGAAAAATTTCAAACTAATTGATGATCCAAGGTCTTTATTTTATAGGAATATAAATGGAAATAAGCCTGCTTGTATTTTAGATTTTTTAAAATCTAAGTTGATTATATGTACCTATAGATAAGCTAGAATAGGGAGACAATAGGGAAACCTTCTGCAAATCCAAGGGAGAGAGCTGCCTTTGGCCCACTACAAAAAAGGTGTCCTAAAATGAGACCAGAAACCATCTTTCTTCAAATGTTAGCTCTCAATCTAACTTTTTTTGACTCAGGAACCTATTATCTTTGACAAAATAAAGATACCTTCCCCCCAAAAGGAACAAAAAGACCTATCAGAAGTTATACATGTTCTTTAGCAAAGGGCCAGAATTCATGTGACTCATAGATCTTTCTTTACTCTTCCTTCATGGAATGTCCTTTGCTATGATAATGAAAATAAGTCAACTAGGCAGTATAGTGTTCCTGGACCTGCAGTAAGGAAGACTCATCTTTTTGAGTTAAATGTGGCCTCAGACATTTACTAGCTATGTGACATTGGTCAAGTCACTTAACCCTGCTTGCCTCAGTTTTCTCATCTGTAAAATGAACTGGAGAAGGAAATGGCAAAAACACTTCAGTACTTTTGCCAAGAAAAGCCTAAATAGAGTCACAAAGGATCAGATACGATTCAAATGACTGAATAGCAACAATAATAATTATAATACAATTGACAGTTATATAAAATACTTTTAAATATTTTGCTTCAAAAAATTGAGTATACTGATAGTCCAGATAGTGAAAGAGCGAAAATAAGTCCTAGGTTGAGGTCTAGGAGTGTATTGGGTATGGGTAGAGGTGTTCAAATTGTGAGGGTGATGGAGAGGATAGAATAGGGGCGAGGATAAAAATTGAAATGGAAGAGGTTAGTGGATGAAGGGGTTCTTTGGTAAATAGTTTTACTGCATCTTCAAATGGTTGTAGGAGGCCATAGGGTCCTACGATATTTGGTCCTTTTCGGAATTGTATGTAGCCTAACACAAGAACTTTATGACCTAGGTACTCCCGGCATTAACCCCACTTTGCAAATGAGGAAACAGATACAAGATTAAATGACTTGCTTGTGTTAAACAGCCAAGAAGTGTTGGGGTAGAATTCAAAATTAGGCCTCTTTTGAGCTTTCTTCACTTTCTTTTTGAAAGCAAAGAAAGGGAGAGAAATAAGAGAGACCTAAACAAACAAAAAATCCTCCTTGTGAATCTATATCTTCTAAAGTCTATAAATGTTGTTGGATTGTATTCATATAATTTATTCTTTTATCCTGTTATTTCTTGATTTAAATTATCAAGTTTTCCCTTTAAACTTTCTTGAAAATTGACATGTATTTCATGATATACACTAGAAAAAACTTTTCTCATGACTGATAAGGAGAGCAACTTTTTCTGAACAAGAAAGAAAACTATCTGTTTGGCTGGCAAGAGCTTGCTTTTTGTTTGGCTCTGGGGAGGCAAAACAACAGGTTAAGTGATTTACCTAGGGTCACTCAGTTAGCATCTAAAGTCACATTTAAACTTAGGTTCCTGATTCCATGGCTGATACTCTATTCATTGTGCCACTAGACTGCTCCCTGTGTTTTTATGCCTAGCTAGCCTTCTGTTAAAGTCCAACTAAAATCTCATATATTAGAACTCCATTTAATAAGCATTCAGAAAGCCCTAATGCATGTAAGATATGGTGTTACGCAATGGAGTTATATAAATTCAAAAATAAAACTACCTCTGTTCACAAGTTTAATATTATATTCCCCTAGAAGAGATGTAACATATCATACAACTAAGTAAATACAAGATAATTTGAAAAGGAAGAAAGCACAAAAAATATTGATTGATGAGTCCCTGGCTAGGCTTGCCATTTAATGAGGGGTCCCAGATATGCTTACTTCAGTCTCAGTTTACCTGATTCTATGGACTGGTCCACCTCATGGGCAACTAGTAGTTCTATACACCCTTTTCAGCTCTTCTTTATATTGTATCTTTTCCTATTAGAATACGCGCCTTTTAAATGTAGAGAACTATCTTGTTTCTTGTATTTATATCCCCAGGTTTTATCATGATTTCTGGAAATAAGTGAGCACTTTAAAAATGCTTCATTTGTTTGTCTATATGTCCATCTATATAGCTCTCTATGAAACAGCCAGTGGATCAGGAAAGCAGCACTTGAGATAACTCTTGAAGGAAAGCAGAAATGAGGAGAAAGTTCATTCCAGCCTCTGGACTAGATAACAGCACAAGTAATTTCCCAGAATCCTGAAGAGATCCTGTGGATCTTGAAAAATATCCTGTGGATATTTTAGTGGAATATCAATGTGAGCAATTCCTTCATGGTACAGATTGTAAACCATCCATCCCTCATTTGGTTCAACTCCTGCCTATGTCCTAGAATAAAATATCTACAAATAGATTCCTCTACTGATGGTTAGCACCTTCTCTGAAACTTAGGGTCTTAGAGAAGGGCCTATTTTTATAATCAGAAAACAATTGGCACCTCAAGATCTTGTGTTCTTTATACCTCTCTATAATCATCTGACTTCAAAGATGTCATCCACTGTAGGATTTTATTGCAAAAACTTGCTCACTTCACATATATTTTATGAAGAATGACCTTAATCATTATGTGATCATTCTTCTGATAACTTTATAGAGCTGGCACAAGACTACTCATATAAGTAGTTTCTAATTAGCTTTTAAGGTAGTAATATTGTGTATACTTTTATATTCTTTTTATACTTTTTATACTCTTTCCCTCTACCTTTCCTGACCAAAATACTTTAGAATTGTTTTATACTTACTATATTATATGCTTACAATATGATAGTGATTTAGTTTCATGTTTCATCTCTCCTTCTAGATTATACACTCCTTAAGGGCAATGTCTTTGTCCTACTTTATTTTCATATTCCAACCATCTAGTATGGTGTTATGCTTATAGTATATACCTAATAATTATTTGTTAAACTGAATAGATACACAGTACTACAACACATTTACCAAAAAACAAGCAATATCCTTTTTGAATTTATCACTTGATTCTATTTATCACCTTCATCATCATCTTCCTCCAGGTCCACAAGACTGGGTGAATTGGGAAGCAAATAAACAGAAGTCTGGTGGAGCTGGTTCAACTTCATGATACTATTAATCATCAGGCTGCCCAATGGAATGGGATAATCTGCATGAAAATTGAGAAAAAAGACTACAGTATAAGCTTTCTCCTCTTTGGGCTAATCAAAGCCCACCCATGGTTTCCCCATCCTGCCCTCTTCAATAAAAAAAAAAAAAAAAAAAAAAAACTAAAACTAAATTGTCTTGCTATTACTTCACACAAGGCATACCATCTTCCATCTTTGTCTTTCTGCCCTGGTTGGCCCATGCCCTGAATGTTCATATATATATACAGGGAGATGAATTCTGACTGTTATTCTTTCCTGCTTTGCACCATCTGTGAATTTGCCTCTTATATTATAATAGTCACTAATAAAATTGTTAAATAGCAGTTCCAAGTATAAGGGCATTTTACTGGATATCTCTCTCTAAGGTGACCTAAAACTAGAACTTTTAATATGATCATTCAAAAAGTTCACAATCCAATTGTACCATCAAGTGATATATCTTTTCCACAAAAATAGTATACTTTATCAACCTTTTTGATAATATCTAGGTAAATTATATTGATGGCATTCCCTTGATCTAGATCTATTATTTTGGGCAAGTCACTTAATCTCTTTGTATATCAGTTTTCTTACCTGTTAAATGGGAAAAATACTTTACTACTAACCTCACAGGATTATTGATTGAGAGGAAAACAAATTATAGCCCTTAAAATGCTAGATAGGTGTGAACTGTTTTTATTATTACTTTTTTTCTTTTCCAAAAGAACATGATTCTTCTTAATTTATAAAATCTACAAAGAACAGTAAATAAGAGGAACATTGGCTCACCTAATTGGAGGAAAAAGTCAATATACCAGCCAGACAATCTAATAATTAATTGTAGAGCCCTCTGCATACCTCCTCTTCTTACTAGGGCCTGTACCTTCAGCTGGTATTTATTAGTTGTTGATTAATATATCCCACGTATCTCAGCTATTATTTCTATATATGAAGCAATGAAAAGGTAAAGCAGCTGAGAACTCTGCAGACTGCCATGAAACAAAAATCCACTACTTTCAGTTCTTATTTCTTTGAAACACATTTTGTTGTTCATTTGTTTTTCAATCATGTCTGACTTCTCTTGATACCATTTGAGGCTTTCTTGGCAAAGATACTGGTTTGCCATTTCCTTTTCCATCTCATTTTCCAGATGAGGAAACTGAGGCAAACAGGGTTAAGTGACTTTCCCAGGGTCACAAAGCTAATCTGATAATAGCTAATTTTCCCAGGGTCACATAGCTAATCTGAGGCCAGACTTAAACTGGGGAAGATGACTCTTCCTGATTCCAGATCCAGCAAGCTATGCAATGTGTCATCTAGCTTCGCCTTTCAGATAGGTGGGCCAATTATACTTGAGACTACTAGAGTATGTTAGACCAACTCACAAAATTAAATAGCCTTAATAGTTCCAATATTTAATGATTATGAAAATACTATGTTCTATAGACTATAAGATTTTTTGAGGATCTCAGCCCTTTTGTTTATCCCTTCTTTCTCTCTGATTGACAGAGGCAGTTGCTGGACTTTTGAGCAGAGAGAAGTTTACTTCAAACACAGACTGAATTTCAAGTAAGCAAATGTGATTTTCATCATTGCTGGGAGTTAACTTCTAGACTTTTCAAGGAGACCAACAATGCAGGTGGAGGCAAGAAAAACTGGTAGAGGAGTGAACTTACTATCTAGTTTCACATTCCACAACATATGGAAGCCATTTGTCATCAGGTAAAAATTCTTCAAATCTTCTGGCAATACGCAATCATTTTCCTGTAATCATAAATCACCTTAGCATTTGGATAGGAATTGGTAAAGAATAGAAGGGTAAAGGAGGAGTAGATTGGTAAAAAGGGTTAGGATTAGGGTTTGTGCTTCAAACCAAAAAGTTTGCATACCCAACTAGAAATGTTTATCATCTCCTATGCCCTTGGAACCAAACACAAACTGTCAAGTACCCTCCAATGAAGAAAAAAAAAAGATTTTAAACTGGTAAAACTTTAGTAAGATTTAAACTAAAGTAAGTTTATGCAGCATTTTTAAAATTTCAAAGCATTTTCTCACAATCTTGTGAAAAAGTTGAAAATTGTAGCACACATTTATAAAATACCTTACTTGAGTTATATCATTCACATATTATCTGATTGGAGGATTTTAGATTAAGAAAATGGACTCAGAGAGATTAAGTAATTTGCCTAGAATTATATAAATATATAGAGAGCCCAGTCACTGTTAAATATTGTTACAAATGTTATCCCATTTGCTGTTCATAATAGCCCTGTAAAGTAGGTGCTATTATTCTCATTTTACAGTTGAGAAACTGGGGCTACATGGAAAGGCATTAAGATTGCAGGCCTACATAGGTGAGGCTACATGAAAAAATTATAAGACTGAAGGTCTGTATAGGTCCTTGTGGGGCCTAACAGAAAAAGATGGGATAATAAATTATTACAGAGGAATAAAGTGTTTGCCTTACTCAAGTGAAGGTTTATTTGGGATTGTTTTGAATGCAGTCAGCATAGTTTTATATTTTCTTTAGCTTCATTTAGTAGCACATGAATAGGAGGAAAGGAGAAAGATGAGTAGGAAATAGTCTGGCATTGGAGTTTTGGTAAGTCAGGATTGGTGACAGCTGAGATGGAGTAGATATAGAGAAGTAGGTAGAAACTGGGAAGTAAGGGGGTTAAGAATAGTATAAACATGTTGAAGTCCTCGAGTAAGAGAAGTCCTTTAGTAAGAAAGACCATTAGTCAGGCTCTGAATTTTTTGAGAAAGGAAGATATCTTGAGGGTCAATAGATAACAATCACCAGGTGCTAGATTGGGTGACAAATTTGTATAGAATGAACTTCCAAGTAATAGTTTCTCGGCACAACTGATAGAGGGGAAATCTGACGATGACAATGGGGACCAATGAGTATTCCTTGTCTTCTGCTGCAACCAATGAGTGGGGAGATACAAAGCATAGTCAGGACTGAAAGGATATTGAAAGGATAACAAGGAAAGCAGGAAGGAATTGTGTCCCAGTGAGGCTTAGAAGAGTGGAGAAAGCAAGAAGTTTCAAAGTGAAGGAAATAGTTTCAAAGTGAAGGAAGTTTTAAAATTGTGGAGCAGATATCCAAAAGGCATAATGGAAGGAGCAAAAGTTTTCTTCTCCATCACCTCATGGGCAATCCTTTTGGTACTTGTAAAGGACCTACCATTCTAGTTAAAGTTAACTGCTATCTTTTCTAAGATGACAGATCTTCTTGTGGGCAAGAGGCCTTTGTGGCAAAAGCTCAGAGATTTGGCCAGAAAGAGCAGAGAAATGAAATGAGAGGTATAACCAAATGACAAGAACAAGAGATTCTAGTCCAAGCAGCACAAAATAGACAGTGCCACAAATCTCTAAGGTGTTGCTAGTAAACTAAGCCACTAGAGAAGGGATAGCTCATGTAGTACCATGTACTGTACTTTCCAGAAACTCCTTTGCCATTTGGTCACTACCCTACCACTGCTATCATCTGGTCTGAAGTCTGTTGGGACCGTCTCAAATGTTTAGTTTTTCCCCTTGCTAGGGACCAAACAGAAAAGTAAAACTGGGAAATTGGGGATCGTCATGTGGAAGAAATACTTGACTTTTTCTGCCTGATCCTCCAAAGCAGCAATGACTAGAAATCACAGAGACAGATTTGTTTGATGTAAGTCAAAACTTATTATAGTAATTTATCTAAGATTGGCTGTTTTTAGAAGTTTTTGGGAACTCCCTTATTGGTCTTCAGGAACATTTCTTGGGCATGTGATAGAGGGGATTCTTATTCCAGTGTGGAGAGGACTAGATGGCCCTCGCTTCCTTCCTTCTGAAATTCTGTGATTGTTAATGGATAAAAAAACCCATCAAAATTGAAAAAAATATAAAACATTTTAAAATCCATGTGTATTTCTTACTAAATCTTTTAGCTCAACATTAAATAATATAGCACAGGGCCAGAGGACTAGCCTGAGAGTTAAGACAAGGTTTCAAATCCTGATTCAGACATGAACTAGTTGTTTATTTAACCTCTCCAGTGCCCTAGGCAACTCTTCAAGATTATAAATTGCTACTCTGATAACACTTTCATTCCAGAAAATTACCTCATTAATGATATCATAGGTTTAGACCAAAAACAACCAAAAAAAACTATTAAAAAAATAATCTGATATCAACAGTAGGATGGAATCTCTTATCTCCCTCCTGGGTCCACTGGACATAGTTAAGAAAGCAAAAGACTACTTCAGTTTCTCTTCAAATCATATAAATCTTTTGCCTTTTACTAAATATTTCTGTGAAAAGAAACAATTACAAGTTATTGACAAATTTCTGAGACTCTGCTTTAAAAACAAAAAAGAAAGAAATACAACAGCATCTATGACTAAACTCTTCACTTGTTGAGTTATCCTGATAGTGACAATATCTGTTTCTCATGGAAAGTTTAGCCAAAGATAACTTAGAGGTCAACTTAGAGCAGTGACCTGTGAAAAGATTTGTAGGGGACAATGTGGGAGAAGCACTGGGATTAGTTAAGTGTCCCAGGTTTAGCTACTCCATTAGTCAATGTAACCTATGATAAAAAAAAACTCCAGAGTTTTTCATAGACCAAGTTTGGTCTTGGGGGACATGCATTTCTTTGGCTTATGACTCCATGCAAAATTTTTCCAAGGTAGCATAAAAACGTGAATTATTTTTCTCCCACCAATGTTTCAGTGGGTATTAGCAGAATATAGATACCATGTCTAAGTTTCTATATATGTAGGAAAGCATACTCTCAGTCCATGAGCAAGCACTTTATTTTTTACCACAGAAAGAAGACAACAAAACAAAAAATAGGATCCTATAAACAAGCAGGACAATGTTTTTTCCCCTTCCATTGAGTCCTACCTGCCCCCTTTCCATTTCCTCTAGAGACCTATACAGTTTTAAGAACATATAGTACTTCCTGAAAAATCTAAAAGGGAAATTCTGCATTTATGGTGAGTACAGAAGCAACCCTCTCTCTTTGGATCTGCACCATTCAAATAGTCTGTGGTAAAAGTTGAGGGCAAAGTCCAGATTTATTCTTCTAAATAAATATTCTTCATTTCATTCAAGAATAAATAGAATATTCTAAATGAATATTCTTCAACTTTTTTCTCTTCTTACATACTTTTTTATTATTATATATTTTTATTTACAAAACATATGCATGGGTAATTTTTTCAACATTGACCCTTGTTGGACCTTTTGCTCCAAATTTCCCCCTTCTTCCCCCCATACCTCCTCCCCTAGATGGCAGGTAATCCAATACATGTTAAATATGTTAAATCTAATATATGTATACATATTTATACAGTTATCTTGGTACACAAGAAAAATCAGATCTAGAAAGAAGAAAAAAAAAACCTGAGAAGGAAATGCAATCAAATAATAACAGAAAGAATGAAAATGCTATGTTGTGGTCCACACTTAGTTCCCATAGCCCTCTCTCTGGGTGTAGATGTTTTTTTTTTTTTTTAAACCATTTCTCAGTCCATATCCCTGTGCTGTGGTTGTTTCTCTTCTTTACAGAAGGCTGGATCCAAGAACTCCCATCAATCCATCACAAGGTTGAGTGTTGCTCCATCACTATTTCTACCTCTTAAACCATATGATTTCCTCGTCTCTTGAAAGGCTCACTTGCCTCCCTATCTGGGAATTGTCGAGAGGTTCTGCTGTTGCTTCTCAGTGGTGTTATTTCTGAAGCTTCAAGGACTCTTAGGAAAGAGCTGCTCAGATCAGCAACTTCTCCCTTCCCAGACGTGTCCTCTGGTCCCTGTGCTTGTTCAGCTCTCTCTTTCTGTCAGCCAGAACTCAAGGATACTTACTTAGATCTCAGTTCAGACTGAGCTCAGACTCAATTCACCATACAATGACACCCAGCATTTATAGAGCTAAGGTTGCAACAAAGTGCTTAAATGGTATCATTTGGTCTCAAAAACCACCCTGAGAAGTAAATGCTAATTCCTATCCTCACCAAGGCAATAATATGACTGAAGTCCCATGCAAGATGTTGAAGATATTTTCAGGTATCAATGGCATGTAACCAAGATTTCATCCTTTAACTTTATTAATCCTAGCCAAAACCTCTCATGATTATGTATATTCTGCAAGGGAAGATTAGGGGAGGGGGAAAGAGGATGTAGTGTCTGTCAATTTCCTCAAGCACAAAATAATGCTGTTAAACGGTTTCTAAAACAATGTTTTATCCCAAAATTTCATGAGTCTCTGATATTAAAGGGAGATGGAAAGATAGTGACAAACTAACGAGGAAAGACACAAAAGAAATAATACACAAATCCTCTAATCTTTAACAACTTACTCTCTAAACCACAGACCCAGAAAAAACTATGGAAAATAGGAGAGAATTCTGTTCTATTTTGATAATCATATAACTTAAGGGATACAAATGTAGAGATGGTTTTTAAAGATGTCGAAAATGACATCTAACACCCGAAAGTCCTGTGGGCATCAGCTAATTGTAGCAATTCCACCTTGGCTCTGCCTCTGTATGGGTGATGCTAGGTTTTACTTTGTCTTCTCTAATCCAACCTCTCACTTCAATCACTCCCACTTACTAGCTCCTCCTTTCACTTCCATAATGTGGCTTGCATAAATACCTCTATTACTATCCTTATTTTGTGAAACTAAACAGGATACAAGGAAAAATTTCACCTGGCCTTGCTGTCAACTGATTAGTTGCCGTTTACTATTTAGTCACTAAAGGTAGTAAATTAATCACAGTTAGGCCCTAAAGAAGAAGAAAGTACTGCTAAAATCAATTTGAATAAATTTTTGGACAATAAAACTTGTTGAATCTAGTAGCTAAAACACCTAGGTTAGAATTCCATGTTTGACATTTTCCTAGCAAGTCACTTAGCTTCTTGGAGTCTTATTTTTTTCATCTGTACAATGTGAATACCAATGCCTTATGAGGTTTTTACAAGGCTTAATGGAGCTAAAACAAGTAAGCTCTCTGCAAATCTTATAATGCTTCATAGATATCATCTATGATGCTACTTATAGAGAAGTTAAACAATTTCTAGAGACATTGATCATCTGTGAAAATTACATACATGGTAACTAATATGGTCTCTTGCTGTAATTGTATTACTTGATCCAAGACTACTTAGATCACTAGACTGAAACTTGAAGCTGTAGCATACACAGCAGTCACATATTGCTAAAACTGTCTCAGTAGTAGAAGATAACCAACAGGTCTCAAAACTGTAGTGAGTTAGGAGGATGTCTACCCCAAGAATGTGAAGACATTCCCCCAATGGAATGGGGAGATGAGAATAATTTTAAGACAGCTGAAGCTGACACTATAAGGAGCAGAGCTTAGAGCTTGGTCAGAAATTGAAGCCGCCAAGGTCACATCCCAGGGCCTTTGCAGTCGTTTTGGCTTTATTTATTTATTGGCCATGGGACTTGCGTGACTCTAGAATAGAGTGAGGCTGACAACTGTACTTTTGCCTCTTTTTGCCTCACTGAAATCCAATTCATATGCAAGTCAAGACATCACTTTGCAACACCAAAAGTACTCTTCAAAAACAAATAATGAACAACTTAAAATACCTCTAGTACTGTCGTTATTTTGTAAAAAACATTTTATCAAAATGGTAACAAACATAGACATGGTACTATCAGAACAGCAGCAGAGCACATTAAGTGGTGAGATTTTCATTCCATTATCATACCAACACATCTCATCCCTTTCAGTTTCCAACTGTTATCAAAGTCTGGGTCACAGTGTGGTAGGAATTAGTATCTGTTCATAAATATCCTGGATCCTAATAAAACTGGATATATGCAATTAACTCACAGCTAGCTTAGATAATAGCATCATCAAAACATAAGGTCCCTTTCCTGTTTGCTGCTACATAGGCAAATAGGGCACCAGGTTGCAAGTCAGCTCCAAGCATTCAGGAATTGCTACTTTTCAGGACCTGAATCTCCACTGAGCCTCAGTCTGCTCCTGAAAACTTCTTAACACTTTCTACATAGCACAGCCTGACACAAGTCTGGAACCCACAATAGCAGGAGGGACAGCCATGGCCCTGGCAAACATTAAGATGCCCAAGTTCTTTCTTCTTTCTCCTTCCTCTTTCCAAACTCATAATGTTACTACTGACTCCTTTCCCTATAGGTGCTAGGAATGTCCAAAAATAAATCAGTGAAATGAAATGTTGCCAATATCAATATACCAGCACAGATACCAGAATGCCATAGTAGAAAGAAATGAATAAATTGTTTTCATTTCTGTGACTTAATAAAAGTAAAATGTTTAAAAATTATTTGTTGTTGCACGCTCAGAAGTTTCAAAAATATGTTAAATCTAGAAGCTTCTGGTGATCCTAGCACTAACCCATTTGTCTTTTTCTTACAAGGTTCTTAAGGATCAAGGATCTCAAGGAGCTTAAGATTTACTCTGGGTTTCCAATAAATATATTATACAAAGTATTTGGATAGTATATGGACACAAGTTTATCTGGTCAATCGAAATAAGCATTCAAATTAAATATACTGCTCCAAAGAAACTAGTGGTAGTGAAAACTTTGGCCATTACTAACTACCTTTTATTTCTTGGCTGCCAGATCATCTGGGGCCACAAAACTGCCTACTTTGTGGTACATACTGAATTATTTTGGACAATACTTCCATCTAGTGGTTATAGTAAGACAAGTCCTAGTTATGTTTTTCAAAAAATGATTCCATTCTATTGATCCAATACAAAAGCAGTGTGTATCCCCAGTCCTTATGCTTTTATTTTCTTCAAAAGAAAATATAGTGTGTCGCTTGTTACAAAGCTATCAAAGGAAATATCTGCTATAAATTTCTGCTCTATAGATGATGGTAGGGTCAAGAACAATATTCCTACAAAACCTTCACAGGATAAAGATATGGGATAAAAGGAAGTATAAACTCTATTCTGACAAAAGTTTCATGGAGTGAAAGATGTCTACTGCCTCCTGAAAGTTTTAGTTTCATAAACCTGTGTAACCACTATCCTTTCTCTTTTTTAATAGGAGACACCATGGAATAAGTAGAGAAATAAGCAAGAGAGAAATAGGGTCAGCCTTACAATTAGGAGGAATGGAGAGAAAGCAAGTATAGTGTTGAAGAAATGAGTCACTAGAGTTTCTCAAAGCTGCACTGTCCATAAAGAGAATAGTTTTCCAATGATAATATGCCTGCTACCTGGTAAAGGATAAAACTACGACTACTTATAAAATGGAAAGTATCAGCCATCTTTTGAAGTGAAATTCTTAAGTCTCTCCATACACAATCATTCTAGCAGAGTAGAAGGGATCGGGCACTGGCCACAAAATCACTTTGGTATTTATTTAGTTGAAGAAAGATACTTGAATTTTAAGTATTTAAGGTTAAGAAGCTATATGACCGTGGGAGTGACATTTGAGAACTTCAGTTCTAAATTCACCATTGTCCAGGATTCTCTAGCCCAGAGATGTTTAAGTTGACTTATAGCAAGTACATGTGCCATGTAGATTATAAATATGTGTTTAGATAGAGGAGAGATGGAATCCTGGCTCAGTTATACCATTCAGTGTCTGTGTCTCAGTTCTACCATCAAAAACTGGGCTTCAAACTCTCATGCTGGGGGGTTGGGAAGTCTAGTTAATCAAGAACCATTATAAAATGTCACCAAAATGCTTAACAGAAATAAAGCTCTCCTATTCAAGGACATTGGGAGAATGAATAAGTGGATACTTTCACAGACTTGGGAAGATAAAGAGCTTGGAGTAGATATTAGACATTAGTAACTATTGCTATTACAAATGGAAAGGCAGTAGGCAGAGAGCCCATGAATCATATAATTGTACAAAATACAGCAGATTGAACTATTTTCTGGAGGATAAAATGAAGGGAAATATATTAAAGTCAAAAGAGAAACTGGTCACCTTCTCCTCTAATTTCTGAGCATCCCATCAATCACCTAACCATTGCATGTTTCAAATTTTAACCTCTTCAGTCCCAATAGTCCTGATTCTGTATCATCTTGTTTTTTTCCTTTTCTCTTCACCAATGGGGGTAACCCTAGGGGCCTTCATTTGCCATAGGGAAGTTCTCTGGAGAATATATGTGGATTCTTTCTGCACTAGGTTGTTTGCCAGGGTGTGGCCTCACTTCATCAAAAGAAATGATTCCCTCTCTCATCATTCCAACCAACCTCTTTCTTGGCACAAGATTACTTGTTAAAACTGCACTCTACTACTAGAATGACAATAAGAGGCTGAGGACAGCTATCTGGTATAGTGGAAACTAATGACTAAATAGCATAATGTTAGAACTACAAGCAACCTTAAAGATTAGTTCTTTAGTTCAATCCCACAACTGAAGAAGCTAAATTCTGGAGGAGAATACTGACCAAGTTATCCTAACCAAGAATCCCTTTAATAACTTCTACAATAAATATTATCTTCTGCTTTGAAGGCCTACACTGAGAAGCAACCACCACAACAAGCTACATGTTCTACTCTTCGATACCTCTCAGTGTTGGATCAGGCTGAAGTTTGATGATGCTACAATTTTTACTTCCCCTCACAACAATCCTTTAAATACTTAAAGACAGCTATCATTTTTCCTCTAAGATTTTTCTTCTTCAGCCTAAACAGCCTTCTTTTCTTCAACTAACCCTTGTACTGTGCATTCTCTCATCCTCTGACCATCCCCAATTTATCTTTTTTTCCTAAAATGGGCAGAAAACAGAACAAGTACTAGAGATGTGACATGCCCAGGGTGGAGCACGGCAGAATGATCACTTCTCTTCTGGACAGCATGCCCGTCTTCAGACTAGGATGGCATTAAGGTTTTTTTGGATGACCATTTCACATTTTTGATTCAAACTGAGCTTGCAGTCCACTAAAACTCAAATCTTTTTCATGTGAATTACTGTTAAATCATGCCTCCTCTTATATTTGTGAATGTGAATTCTGTAACTCAAGTGCAGAGCTTTTCATTGATTGATATTAAATTCCTCACATGATTCATCCCATTATCCTAAACTATTGAGATCTTTATGGACAATGGCTCCGGGGGCTGGAGTCAGGAAGACATAGGTTCAAATGCTATTTGAGACATTTAATAACTATGTGAACCTTAACAAACCATAAACTTCTCCATGCCTCAGTTATATCATCTATAAAATGAGAAGCTTGGCCTCAATGGCTGCTAGCTAAGGTCTCTTCCAACTCTAAATTTATGTTCCCTCCAAGCTTTCTGTTATCTGAAGTTGGGAAGTACATCATTTATACCTCCATTCCTGTCACTGATAAAAATGTTAAGTCTAAGACAAAACCCAAGAAACTTCACTAGAGACTTTCTTCCAAGTTGCTATTGGCTGGTTGGTCATTCAATCCAGTTCCAAATCCACCTAACTGGATCAGTTCAGTCATAGTCCATATTCTACCAGCTTATCAATAAACAAAGTGTTTGTTGATTTCATCTTGACACTTATAAAACTAATTTTTTTTAAATTATCTTAATAAAAACTAGCACGTATATAGCACTTTAGTTTGCAAAGTGCTTTACATATGTTAACTTGTTGAATCCTTCTGATAACCTTGGGAAGTAGGTACTATTATCTCCATTTTACAGAGAAAGAACAAGCATAGAGATTGTTATTTGCCTTCAGGATCACACAGCTGGTAAGTGTTAGGATCTGAACTGGAGCCTTCCTGATTAAGTCTTAGGCTCCCAGACACCGTACCACCCAGCTGGTTCTATTATAATTCTCTTCCCCTTTCAAAAACAAACTATTAGAAAATACTGTCTACATTTAGATGCTTTCTCTTTGCTTCGCAATCCTTTCCTCTCTGGCTTTGGATCTCTTCACTCAACCGAAGCCACTCTCTCCAGGCTTAGTAACTAACCTAGTGTGCCCACTCACGTTTTCACTGTATTATTATCCATATTTTGTCCCTTAACCATGGGCATCACAGGTTCTTCCTGGCCCTCTTTTCTTTCTCTATGTCCTCTCTCTTGGTGATTTCCTTATCTCCCATAAGTCTTATTCTCACTATGAAGATCACTCCCAGAATTATATATATACACATCCTTAATTTTTCTAAAAAGTTTTAGAACCATATTACCATATTACAGGATTCCTCCACCTAGATTGCCTATGGGCATCTCAAATTCAGTCTATGTCCAAAAAAATGTCCAAAACGAAACTCTTTCTGCCTCCTCCATTCTTCCTTTCCCTTTATCTCCTGAATCTCTTTCTCTTAAATTTCTTTATTATTTCCTTGCCATCTTTCCAGTCATGGGGCTATCCTTGACTCTTTCTGTACCCTCATCCCCCAATTCTACTTACTTGTCACGTATTTTCATTATTTTCAATTCTCCATAAACATCTGTTGCATTTCCATGTCCATCAGCAGCTCTGATTGGCTTCCATTCCACAGAACATCAAAGATTACTCTGCTTCCCCCTTCCCATCTTTTCCCCATAAAATTTTAAGTTTCTTAAGGGCAGGGACAGTCTTTCTCTTTCTTATTTAAATCCCAAGTGCTTAGTGCAGTGCATGGCACAAAATAGATACAATAATTTTTTTTTAAATGAATTGATATAGCACTGGCTCTAGAGTCAGGACAACCTGAATTCAAATCCAAACTCAGTTACTTGCTACTTAGCTGTATAATGCTGAGCAAGTCACTTAACTCCATTGCTTTTCAAAAAAAAAATTAAATTGAAAAATGTTCTTTTCAAATAGCTACCACATTGGCCCTTATTACTTCTTTCCTCCAAACTGGCTTTTAGTCTTTTCCTTCTGCAATCCATCCCCCAAGCAAATGCAAAATAATCTTCCTAAAGCATAAGTCTGCCCTTGTCATTCCATTTTCATTGGCTCCCTATTGTCTCCAGGATAAAATACACAAAATAGTGGTATGTCCATTGTGGACAGGGTCTGGTTTTCATTTTGAACTTGCTAACACAATGTTCTGCATACAATAGACACTTAATAAATGCTTGTTTCATTACACTGGCTAATTAAATCCTTTACTTAAGTTTAAGTATACACTGCCTACAGCATTCTCTTGCTCTAGCAACCTAGATAATGGATGGAAAAAGGAAAAGAGGTTAACCTGGCATAAGCTGTTCTTAAAGCTATATTGTCCTTGAATGATCAATCTTCCTTTCCAACTGTGAGCCATACTCTTATTGTGTTTTGGAATCTTTCAGGAACAAAAGTCAAGTTTGCTGTTTACACACTTTGAAGATTTCTGCCTTTTCAATTTTTGGAAAACTTGGACATTTGTCCACCTGCAGTGTCTCTCCTCTTCTCTAAGATATTCAAAAATCACTGACTTTGATCCAAAGATTACTCTTCAGTTCCTTCAGTACTCGAGGTTATAGCTTATCTAAGCATGCTATTATGAACCAAGAGTAGCTAAATGTGCATGATTTCCTATTGAACCCAAATTCAAACCATGTTGGACTGATAGAATGAGAAGGTAAGGAAATTCCATTCTCCAGAGTCAGTTCATGTCCTTCTGATCTTCAAAAATGCAAGACACATTGGGTATGAGAAACAGTTTTGTGGCACAATGGATAGGGCGTGAAGTCAAGAAGACACAAATTCAAATTCTGCCTCAGATATTTATTAGCTGTGTGACCGTGGTTAAGTCACTTAAGTTGTTTGCCTCAGTTTCCTCATCTGCAAATGGGTTGTTATGAAGACCAAAGCAGATAATTGAAAAGTTCTTAGCACAATACCTGGTACATAGTAAGTGCTATGTTTTTAGTTGTTGTGGTTATTATCCATGCACACAATTACTATTAATATCTGAGATTCATATTTTCCTTTGCTCATATGCTGAGACTTTTAAAATAACTCCAGATCCATCAATGCATCTTATTATTCTTGATGTAGAATCTACTTCTAAGAAACTTCCCTTAATTCAAAAACTGAGAGAGTAATTCACTAAGTGTATGATTTTGTTGTTTGTCCTTTGTTCTGGAAGAAGACCATGACATCAAGAAGGTGATAAGAAGACATGCAAGTAAATTGGATTTAGAGGGAGGGCTATAAAAAACCACCAGCTTCACTTGCTCTAGAGCCATCAGAGTCTAGTAGCAAGCTATAGATCAGGACAATTACAGATGACCTAGGATGCGATGGGAGAGTTAAGGTCTTTATAAGGTCTCAGTTTGACTAAGGCAAAGCCTATTCAATAATTAAAGCTAGATAAGAAATGAGGCAAGAATGATCTCTCTTTTGCCTAGTCAAAAAATCAAAATGGGAAGGAGAAAGGAAGGAAGGGAGGAAGGAAAGAAGGAAGGGAGGAAGGGAGGAAGGGAGGAAGGAGAGAGGAGGGAGGAAGGGAGAGAGGAGGGAGGGAGGGAGGGAGGAAGGGAGGAAGAAAGGAAGGAGAGAGGGAGGAGGGAGGGAGGGAGGGAGGAAGGGAAGGAGGAGGGAGGGAAGGAGGGGAGGAAGGATGAAGGAAGGAGTGGAAGAAGGAAGGAAGGAAGGAAGAAAGGGAGAAATAGAGGAAGGAGAGGAGGAAGGGAGGGAAGAAGGGAGGGAAGAAGGGAGGGAGGGAGGGAGGGAAGGAGAGGAGGAGGAGGAGGGAGGGAGAGAGGGAAGAAAGGAAGGAGAGGAGGGAGGGAGGGAGAGAAAGAGAGAGGGAGGGAAGGAAGGAGGAAGGAGAGAAAGAAAGGAGAGGGAGGTAAGGATGAAGGAAGGAGTGGAAGAAGGAAGGAAGGAAGGAAGGAAGGAAGGAAGGAAGGAAGGAAGGAAGGAAGAAAGGGAGAAATGGAGAAAGGAGAGGAGGAAGGGAGGGAAGAGAAAGAGGAAGGGAAGGATGGAGGGAAGAAAAGAGGGAGAGAGGGAAGGAGGAAAGGAGGGAAGTTCCTGTCTGTGAAAGTTTATGTAAGCCATAGAAAGCCATAGAAACTCTATCTATACTTGAAAAGACTTCCTTGCCATCATCCTGGGGAGAGATGGCGTAGGAATCTGAAATCTCACGAGAAATGAAAAAAAATTATTTTTATAGGGATTTTTTAATATTCCTTTATAGGGATTGAGTCCAGCAAGCAGGAGAGAGGAATTGGAAAGACATTTGAGGCTACCTCTCTCACTGTGGCTGCTTCCATGAAAGTGAACTTGCTGGAAAAAGAGAATGATGAAAGAAGGTACAGACAGAACTCCATAAGTAAGACTACCAACCTCTTATCGCCTACTTTCTGTTCCTTTTCCCTTTCAACCAGTCTATTTTCTTTACTGGCCAAGAGTTCTCAAAAAGAAGCAAGGCTCTCTAAACTCTTTTCTTGTGTGGGTGTATCCCTGAGGAGAAGAAAGAAAGCCTTGGATGGGGAGGCTTGTGGTTACACTGGAATACTCGAGAAAGAAAGTAATTTCTAGGTTCATATTACCCACATATCCAGTTGGGGGCTTGAGGTGAACCAAAGAGATTTTACTAATAATTTAATTTGAATTCTGTCCTTATGGATTCCCTAGGATAATAAGAATGAGCTAAACAGTGGGATACTGAGGAATGGGAGGCAGGAAGTCACTTTCCTCAGGAGCAGTGGCCTTTAGTGCCTTAGCTAGCCATTTCTTCTGTCCAGGCAGTTAAAAAAAACTCTTTGAAGGGTATAAACTAGACAGAAAGTAAAGACTATAGGGTCACTAAAGGCTTTGAGAAAGGGAAGCTCTGCACACATAAGTGAGGATCAGAGAAAGGGAATAGTTTTCCTGCTAGACCAAACCTTAATATTTAACCACTGACAATGATTGTTTGGAGAAACTTCCATGACTCTTTTTTCCAAAAAGTAGGGGGAGTAAGGAGGCTGCAGAATTAAAGAGGAAATGGTGGTGGGGTCCCAGGCAGGATACTTTAAAAAATATTAATTTTTATTAAACTTTAAAAATATCAAAAAGAATGGGTATTGGCATATGTATAGTAGAATAGAAAAAGAGGAATGTACATAAAACTGCAGTTCTCTATTATATAAAGTTTGCTTTTCTTTTTAGGTATATAGGATTAACTCCTATAGCTTAAAAATGATCAAAACAATATTATCAAAAACATTTATGGATGCTGATGAGTTAACCTGAATTTGTCTACATTAGTATGACAATAAAGATTTCTACCTTCTTGTGTGTCCTGGACCCCTATGGCAGCCTGGTGAAGCCTATAAACTCTTTTCAGAATCTTTCTTAATTCTATCAGAATCTTACTAAATATATCATATCACAAAGAGTCAATTATGTTGAAATATATTACCAAATTAAAAACAAAACAAAACCAAGTTCATGAACTCCAGATTAAGAACCCTTGTATTATAAGGGCTCATCAAGGGTTAGATTTTGTTAATTTCTCTTAAGATAAGGGTGGGGAACTTTTTCAAGTATATTCAAATTTACTCTACAGAGTATTGGGAGTGAATTATAATTGTGTTAATATGACATATTGAGAAAGCCACATAATTTGTAAAAATGATATTGTTATATGGTTATTGTATTCCACACACTTATGTGCTTATAAAAATTAATATGGCTACTCTGTTATTGGAGAAACCAAGTTCCACTGTGCAACAAGATCCTCATTAGGGATTAATGATTTGGTGGCTACTCACTGAATGTGATAAATATAAAAGGGAGTTTATATTATGCTATAGATCCTTTGGGAGTATAGAAAGGACTAAGAAAAGCATATGGGAAAGAGGCAGTCATTATGCTATATGAATTGTATAATAATAATAATAATAATAATGATAGAGTGTTTACATAACATTTTAAGATTTGTAAAATACTTTACACATTTTAACCCATTTGATGTTGTAACAACCCAGTGAGATAGGAGCTATTATTATCCCCATTTTACAGATGAGGAAACTTGAGGCATAGAGGTTACACACCTTGCTCTGGGCCATACAGCTAGTATTGTAGGCAAGATTTAGATTTAGATTTTCCTGACTCCAAGTACTGCACTCTATTCATATATCACTTAGTTGTCTAATCTTGGACTATGGGATATTCTCAAAGAGAGATCTTGTGATATTGGTTATATGGAAAATGTCAAATACCAATGTCATGGTATTTGAATATTTGCAGAGGATAGACAAAGAATATGGTGGCACTGAGACTTACAAAAGAGCTATATAAAGCTCCTTGATGGGCTCCAAAAAGGCCTCTCATTTTGAGGGTAGTGGGTCTAGTTCAGAGAGAGCAAGTAAGAAGAGCCCTGAGTAGATGGTATGACACTCTGGGCACAGCTAATGAAGTGCAAACGCCAATACTGTCCACAGTTATTACAGCTGGTTCATGATTTGCCTGTGGCACACACCTGTTGTTTCAGGTGTGTAAGCCTGGCTAAGTCACTGTACTCTCAGTGTTCTTGGCCACAGAGAAGATGCTGATCAACACTGGTAGATTGGTGACTGGGAGTTTCCTATACCACTGATATCACAACTCCAATATCTGTCTCCTATTCCACAGCTAGTTAAAGAACTTGAGATAACAATGAAGAACCAAGAATAAGGAGAAGGAACAAAAACTGAGCCTGTAATTTCTTTGAGGCATCTCATTTGATTAAAAGACCAAAAGTGAGACTAGCTCAAATCAATCAGACCTCACTGAAAGTCAGGCTATCCCTGCTAGAAGATTAGAATGCAGACAGGCACTCATACTTCCTGACCCCAAAACAGGACCAGAGATTAGGATGACCCAATTTGAGAATAGTACATTGCTAAAAATATGGACTAGATGGAAGAGATAAGCTGAACACATTTGAGAAAGGGAATTTCTCATTAGCTTGCTAAAAAACGAATTTCAGTCGATCTGGCACTGGAAAATGCAGACCCTGGAAAAATCCCTCCCTCTTCAACTTTGTTTTAGCTTCTTTACACCTGGATTTATAGGACCTTGTACAAGCCTGATACTGAGGACTAAAGATGTACTGACTTATTGTACTGGACAGTGGATCCCAAGTGACAATTATATTTTCATCAAAGATACTTCTACAGTCAACTTGTAGATCTCTACAATCTATTAGGGGGCAAATTTCCTGTGTACTGGTTGAAAATGATTGCTTACACTTTAGTTATGTTATAGTGGGTATAGGAATCTTAAGGAAGTTGTGGGTGTGAAGTAAATGTACATTGTGACTCGTCTATGTCAAAATCTAACAAAAGTCTCTGAAATGTCATCATCCATTGAGATAATCCTTGATCTATCTGAAATACTAGCAGTGCACAGCTGGCATTAAATAGAGACTTGGGACCTAAACACCCTAATAATTCCTTTCTCTTCTGCATAAACTTACAGAGAAAAAGAAAATGACTGGCACATAAAAGAGATACTAAACTTTCCAAAGTAAGAAGTCAATACAGAAAAGTTTGAGTTTGGTGATTCCAGGACCTGAGGAATAGGAGGATCATTTGAGGATCATTTCTCATAGAGAAAGTCAGAGTGTTCTTATTGCATGAATGGAGGTGCTCACATGCCAGCTCAACAATTCCTGCCCATTTTGAGAGCAATTTTGGAGTACCTTATAAATGGAATATTTCAGAAACCTGAAGAAACTGCTAATTAAATGCATCATTATCACATCTCATAGTTCTTATACCTTACCCACAATATAATATGGAAGAAGATTGGAAAGATTTGAATGTGTGGATTTGAATAAATCCACTTTGAATAAAAAACTAAGATTTAACCATGGTTGCTCTTCTACTCAAAAATATCTGTGACTTCCTGTAGCCTGTTGGTTAAAATACAAAATCTGCAACCTAGCATTTAAAGCTCTCTGTAATCCAGCTCCCATTCATCTTTCCAGTCTTATTTCATATTAGTAAGAAGCACTTTTGATATAAGAATACTTCATATAATTGTAAGGTATCCACAGCATAATGGATAGAAAGCCAGCTTCAGTTAAGATGATCAAGGTCAAGTTTCACCTCTGACATATACTGACATTATGACCCTGGGCAAATTACAACCTTTCAGTACTCCCCAGGCAACTCTCTATGCCTATAAATGTCAGAGCAGATGTGGATGTGTTTTAGTATAGGAAGTTTTTTAAACAATTGAAATTATAAGTCTGGTTCAAAACAACATCCTACAATCTAGTCAAATTCTTATACTAGCTATTCTATGACATACTGTCCCCTTTTTCTATTCTTTTGCAAGGGCGGTGCCCTATGACTGGAAGGTATTCTCTCTCATTACTGCCTTTCAAAATCCCTAACTTCTTTCAAATCACATTAGTTACTGCTTCTTACACAGATCTTTTATGATGTCTAGAGTTGCCAGTATTTTCATAATATCATCTTTTGGTAATTTTCCAAGATTCCTATATTGTTTCCCTACATATATACCACCTATATACCACCATACAGATATACTAGCCTACTTTTGATTTCTTATACATTACCCTCCATTTCCCATTGCTGTGCTTTTGCTCTAGCTGTTTCCCATGTCTGGAATGTTCTCCTCAATCTCCAACTTTTTAGAATCTCTGATTTGCTTTAAGATGCAAATCAAGTGCCCCTTCCTTTAGGTGATCTTTCCTGGTCCTCCCAGATACTGGTGCCATTCCATTTTAAGATAACCTTCCCTTTTTTCTATTTATTCCCTATTTATCTTGAACATTCTGGTTTATATATAGTTTCCCCATGATAATATAAGTTCTTTGAAGATAGGGATTCTTTCTGTTTTTTCTTTATACCTATGGTGTTTAGCAAAGTAAGTACTTAAGAAATGCTTGTTTTGTTATGTTAAGTTTTTTTTTTTTTTTTTTTAATGACCTATCTATGTCCATGTTGTATGTAGAGTAGAATTTAAATTCCTTGAGGTATGGCAGGATTCTTTAAATTATATTTGTATCTCCAGTTGGCACTTAATGGTTGTTGAATTGAACACATGCCAATCCTAGATGCCAAAGACCATCTGGTAGAAATCTTGTATTTGTTAAATTTGAACCTATGCAGACAATACTGTCAGATCCCTATGGCTGAAGAAGATAAAGGAAAGATGGCTTTTATCTGTCCAGTGAAATTTTAGTAATGAGTACATACCCCAAGGGATTTCTGGGAGTCCTGCCATTTTTTAGTTATTCATGGAAAAATCATTAGTGACATAAATTACTTGGAGGTTGATGTGTCTGGATGACTATATCATATTTGGGAAGATAATGTAAAAGCATTAAAAATTAAAAAGGTATTAGATTGGCAAGGGATTCTAGTCTAAAACTATTAATTAAAAATACCCATTGGGTAGAGCCTCTGTCAAGTACATGGGTAGATCTTAGGAAGATCTAAGGAGGAGTCATCAACAGCCCACATTTAAAAAATTATGAAGAACTGACAAATTTTCTGGGATTATACTACTACTCTCAGAAATTTGTGAAGAGCTATGCCATCGCTGAAAAGTTTCACAATGACCTCACTCATATGTATATGACTAAGTAGAATCAAAACCAAAAGGGCAAAAACTAACAAACTGGCCTGAGTCCTCTGGAAACAGGGAGACATCTTTACCACAAAAAAGGTGAGCAGGTCTTAAAGAACTTGATTAACTAACTGCCTTACCCAGGGTTATGCATGTTTGTTTTGTTTGTTTTTTATAGATCCAAGCCC
Source organism: Sarcophilus harrisii (assembly GCF_902635505.1). Lineage (NCBI taxonomy): Eukaryota > Metazoa > Chordata > Mammalia > Dasyuromorphia > Dasyuridae > Sarcophilus > Sarcophilus harrisii. The sequence continues at coordinate 379,948,254 of NC_045426.1, read as the reverse complement.
TTTATATATTATAGATGAAGCCAACCCAGAGGGCTTTGGAAGAAGTTTTAAAACAAGAATGATGGCTTCCAGAAGACAATTACATTTGCAAGTAGAGCACTCCTCTTAAGATTTTGATATCCAATCTGTCAATTTTAATTCTTGGCTTTGAAGTGAACTGTCACTGATAAATTCTAAGAATATGTATAGGCAATCCATTTCCAAGACTACAAAAAACAATCCATTGATTTATATTCTGATAAGTACCACAACAGATAATCAGTACAGACCAACTATAAGTTTGATGTGCATTATTGGTTAGAGAAGACTAATATGGAAGTATATGTCCTATCCCATTGCCCTGATACATTAGAAATCTCACTAATTGCTATGGAAGAGGTGAAGATAATCTATGATAAAGATAGCCAGGTCAATAACATAAGAAAACAAAGCTGTGATTCTAGGATTTCTCCAGATGAATGTGCTATTAGGGGAGTAAGAATATAATTAACCAGTCTCCTTTGCCTCCAATGCCCTTGGATGATTGGTGGCAAATGTATCTACAATTCAGATGACTAAGAAAACTGATAAAGATTAAGAAAAAGAAGTATGACCTTCGGAGATTAAGCTTAGTTCCTTAGAAGATATGTTCCTATTGAGAATATGACAAAAATTATATGTAGTGGAATATATACCAGATCATAAGTGATCAAACATAAAGTATAGTGGAATTGTTTCTTACCCAGGGATTAGGGTGTAGCTAAAATTCTGGAGCTGAAACAGAAGAGATTCTATTGGTCCCAAATGAGAGCAAATATATGCAAAAATCATAAGACTTAAGCCAAGGAAAGTGCTAATGGCATCTTCTGGGACAGCAAAGCATTAGCATTTTAAAGCTTGTGTACATAGGCTTTATTTCTGGAATGGAATAGGATAATCTTTAGTCATTAATCATCCTAATGGTGACAGTATACTTTCCTTGATCTGTAGGGTGGGTACCTGGTTATCTATCAAAGAACCCTGTGTCTGGAATAGCCAAGGGGTTATGGAAGAAATATTTATGTATATGCCAGGATCTCTACAAAGATGATGCATCACAAACATGTGTTACTCTTGGGGAATGGGTTGGACTCCGTGACCACCAGCAGGCCAGTGGAGAAGTAGTGCCTAGAATCATGGGCAGGGCCCAGTTTGAAGTGATCACAGCTGGCATGAGTACTTCCTCAAATGGAGGTTCTGGGGAGGGATTTGCCATTTGCAGGAGATTATAGGGATGGAGGTCTTGCCAGCATGAGATCACTGTGCCAGAGGCAGAGAAGACTAAGTCTGAGGTTAAGTCTGAGGAGTCATGGGTTGTGCTAGGTTTGAGGTAAGCATAACTACCCTGGATACTTCCTCAAATGAAAGGTCCAGGGAAGATTTTAGCAATCGGAGTGGCCTCTGTATTTGATCTAGGCAGATGGTTTAATGGATAGAGTACTCGTCCTGGGGTCAAATCTGGCATCAGACACTTTCTAGCTGGGTGACTTTGGGCAAATCATTTAACCTCTCTTTGCCTTAACCACTGAGAAGGAAATGGCAAACCACTCCAGTGTCTTGCCAAGAAAACCCCATGGTCAGCATTGTTACGCTATAGGGTCATAAAGAGCTGGACACAACTAAACAACAAATAAATCTGGTCTACTGAATGCAACTTTGCTATGCCATACACTACATTTTTCCCCATCTATTTAGAATACTATATACATACTTTGATCTGCATGTGTACAGAATTATTGAGTAAAATAATGCTATATGAGAACTAATAGCTTCTTATATTTCTACAGATGTACCTGCTCATCCAATGTGAGCTGTAGGAACTACAAATGGTTTTTGTTTTTATTTTTTTTTAATCATGTAGAAGCTGTTAGAGACAGATCATTGTTCATGGACAAAGTCTCCTAGGATTCCTTTTTCCGAGAGGCACTGTGACTTGGTACAGAGTGAAAGTGTTACTATTGGTGGGGAGTCTTCTGAGAATCAGTACTTTTTTTTAAAAAAAGAACACAAGGGTAGTAGAAATACAGACAAGGAGGAGATCAGAGGAGAGATAAGGAAAATGACTTGTGGGTGTACATGGAATAGCATTATTAAATCTAGTAGAATTCTGGTGGTTAATCACTGTTTCCAAGAGGTGTCAGCAGTGACACCAAAAGGTGATAGCTACTGATATTAAGCTTTCTTCATCCTACGCACTTTTCCAGAGATAATGTACATATTTGTATATGGATGGCTGGAAATTATTCTGCTGCTTTATTGTTCCCTTATTAATTTTGCTATTCTGCCTAATTGAAATATTTTGACTATTTGGTTTGTGTTTGCTGCCAGGTTTTTAACAAGGTATTCATTAAAATGGGGTTTATGTCATATTTGCATAATTATGATTATCCAAATATTGCACTGAAACCTAAGATAGCAAAGGGATTCCAGAGTTGATGTTATTACCTATGGTACAGAAAAGATTCTTTTATCTCTGCCTCACTCATAAGAAAAACTGATCAGAAAGTCAAGGCTTACACTGCAAACAGGGAAATAGAGTGAAGACACTTTGGAAAACAGTTGTTCCCAGTATAAGAATTCATAAAAGTGGCAGGGTAGAGCTCAAGTGCCTTAAGGGTAAATGAGGAGAAAGATGAAATATATACCTTAATGACAGTTTGAGAATGAAAGAAGGATTTCTCAATGAACTCAATCTTTCCCAGGAATAAGAGGTAATTTGTTTTAAAGAAGATACTTACTTGTTCCCATGCAGTAATCATTCCAATATCAGCAGGTTCCCGTTCCATAACTGACACCCCAGTCACTCCTGGGGAAGCTTCTAAAAGAGAAAAAGAAGATTCCATCATATCTCTATATTTTGAAGTCCTCTTTGGGGCTCCTAGGACTATTGCTCACAAATATTCCAATATTGGAGGCCATATGTTGATATTTGTTACAGGAATTTTAATCATAAATAAATCCTTCTGAAAGCTTTTTAAGAATAAAGCTTTAACTTTGATAAAAGAACTGGATCCTCAAAGCATCCATTCACTTTATCTAGGATTACAAGGTCTATAAGGTGGATGACTTTATTGTTGTACTCATAGTAGTTGCCTGATACATATGACTGATTGACTAAACATTTAACTTCTCTTTGCCTTTTGTGTGCTTACATGCTATCATACAGAATTTTGCTGTGATCTTAACCTATATGTACTCTTGGAAAATAGGGGAGGAAGAGAATTACACTTCATCCATTCTTGATATAGCAGTTACATTCTCTCTACTTTCTTTACTTGAGCAAGAGCCTTGTACACATTCTTTGTGGAACAGAAATTCAGAAAACAAGCCATGTCAGTACTATTATAAAAAGTGGGTTCCATCTTTCAGATGAATGTGCTTGAAAACAAAACTACAAATAGCTCCAAATCTTAAAAACGACTAGAGAACTAAAGAGGTCATCTATTCTAGCCATTTGCCTATTCTTTCAGTCACATTTAGTTACTGGCTCTAAGAAAAAAAGTTAAATCACTAAAGCAGTAGTTAAGCAGAAATCTGAATAGAACCAAATCTCATTTTTATCCACAAACCAATTTCCCTTCTTTAATCCCCTATTTCCATTGTCATCCAAGTTCAAAACATTAGAACTACCTACTAATCACTTTCATTTATCTCTTTTGCCAATGTCATCAAGTTTTGTCATTTTTCTCTTTTACAAACTTAGATTTCTGTTAGGATACACAGGAGCTATTGGAATACACAAGAGCCACCTGACAGTGGCTGCTGAAGATCCAACCCAGACCTGCAGAATGGATCTCCTTGTGTGAGAGGATGATACAAGGAGACTGAGAGGCAGTTGGTGTTCTCTGACTTGAGAGGCTGTTGCATTATCTGACCTTCTCTTCTCCTGCCTCCAATTTATCTCATTCCCAGTCCACAATACTTGTGTCAGCAAAAGCTGCCCTGCAACTCCTTCAGATGTTATGATTCACAGCTGTGGAGGCTCTCAGAGAATTGACCTATCCCTTAACAGATTTCTCCCTTCTCCTAGCTACTATTATAAAATCAGTCTTGTTATCATCTTAAATATGAACTAATGAATCAGGCTCCTAAATGATCTCCCCTGGAATCCCTTAAAAAAGTAGTAAGAACATAGTTCTTCCAATCTATAGGACAGAAAATGTATATACCAGTAGAGTCAAACTGCCACTGCTACCTCAACCACCATTTTCTCTTAGATCCTAGGGAAAACAACTCAGGACCCTATGCCCAAGAGCCCTGGGAATAATGATGTCCTGTAGATTTAAGCTCCTTAAATCGTGGCTTGCAACCCCATATAGGGTGTGTAATTGAATGTGGAGGTTGCGGAATTATGATTTATCAATAAATATTAAGTTAGCATACCTATTTTATATACCTATATACCCAGGATCATGTAAAAATTTCCTAGGCAAAAAAAAAAAAAAAAGATTTTCAAATGAAAAAAAATTGAAGAAGTCCTGCTCTAGGCCACTGTTACTGTTCTGAAGACAACAGCCCCTCCATACCCATTATCCAGAGGAGTAATCTCTGGGGAGAAGGGGGCCTATTGCCAACTGCCACTGATAAACAGATAAGCCTAAGAACTCTAGGAATAGAAGCATCCCCTACTACAGACTACCTACTGAAGAAAATTCTTGATGCCAAAGTCCCTGATACTATTAAAGCATTTAACATCAGAAATATAGTTTTATGGAAATGATATTAAACACACTGCAGTATCATTTGCCTTGTTGCAGAACCTAAAGGACAGTGCAGATTTCTCATATGACTTAAAGCCAAGATCTTATGTATGTATGGTTTCCACACATTAGAATGTACTGTTTGTCTTACTCTCCTATTTATATACCCAAGGCTTTTTTAGTAATTTCATTAGAGCTAACAGCAATTAAGCCCTAAAATACCACCATGAAAATGTTGTTCCTTGCTGAAGAAAATAATTTCTATTAATCAGGTAAATTTTAACCCATTCAACTTGGCATTTAAGATCCTCTTTTAATTGATTCCAACTTGCCTATCCAGCCACCTAAGTCCTCCTTCCTGGAAAACATAAATGTACCCTTAAAACTCAGTGCTTAATTTCTAGCTTTGTTCATTTCCCCTAGTCTGCAGCACTTTAGTCACCTTGCAAGGCTCAATTTGTCTATTCTTTCTGAAGTTTTCTTAGACTCATCTCCCAAAGCATTTATGTCTATGCCATACATACTGCCAACATCATATTATCTCATTTTCTGCTTATTTCAAGTAGGTCTCTCTAATGTAAACTCTGAAAGTTTCTGTGTTCAAAAGACTGCTGAATACACTATTCAGTAGGATGAACTGAACTTTCAGAACCTGCAGAAACTGGGTAGGGATATCTACTCTAATAAAAGTATTCTTTTATTTACTACTTTAATTGGCATAATTGAATATTTATCTTTAACCTTAGAGTCAGTGATCTCTACTATTGTTCTGGTTTGGGAAAAGGAAGTCAGAGCTCCCATACTGATGTCCTTCCTATTTGACTTCTGACAAGCTATCTAATGGTTCTGGCCCTTAATTATTGTTGCTGTTGCTTTTCCATTTACAAAAAGATTACTACTTACCTTACCTGTCTTCAAGGATAGCATGAAGGTCAAATTAGCTAATAATACTAATAGCCTATATTTGTATAGCTCTTTCTGGATACAAAAATCATGTATGTAGTTCATTTTTACTTATATTAATAGCATTCTTGTGAATAACAGAAGAAACTGAGATCCAGAGAGATTGTCACTTGTCCAAGGTTATAGAAAATGGTTAAGTTGGGACTCAAATCTAGTTTCAAGTATGTCATACTTGAATAAATATATAATGCTGCTTACAAAAGTGTTTTGAAAAAGGAAAATTTGTTTCCTTCTGCCTGGTGATTTCACAAGTATTAGAAGACTGGAAATCAGCAGGTCTGGCTTCTACTACTGACTTTCCTATTAACTTGAATGATGTGCAAATCATTGAACCTCTCTTGGCCTTAGCTTTAATTATAAGGGTGCCAAGACCAAGTCTGCAAATCCTGGCATATCCACTGGGGATGTGGTGAAAAACATGGAACATTCTGAGTGACAATGAGAAGCAATCTTATGATAGATAAAAAGGCAAAAAAACTGAAGAAATATGAGGAAGTTGCAGATTATAAATTGAAAGGGAAGAGCAATGGGACAAATGGGGCGATGCTATCTGGAAAAAGAGGAGGAAGATAAGATGATGAATGAAATTATGCCATATTCTGTCTCTCATGAATACCATAGAGTAAACACTATTAAATGAAACACCCTTCCTTTGTGATGGTGTTAATTGTACTCGTCAAGCTTAACTGGCTTTTGATCATATAGCTTCTCAAAATGCTTCTGGATAGACAATACAACTGGTTTACATGAAGAGGAAGTATCTTGGAGTGTGCTTGAAACTGTATCAAAACTGTACATAATTCTAAATTTAAAATGAACAAAATTATGAAGACCTAGAAAACTTGTATAAACACACATCAGAGAGAAGTGAGCAGAACCAGGCAAATAATTTATACAATAACAATATCATGAGGATAAATACTTTAGGAAACTCAGAACTCTATTCAGTATAATCATAGTGATCTCATAAGGTCTCATAAAATATTCTACCTACCTCCTGAGAGGTAGAAATTGAGGGGGGGGGAAATTTTGGACAGTGCAGGAATTTGTTTTGCTTAACTATGTATGCATTACTTTTCTCTTTCTCAATATGGAATCAGAAGAGGTAGATGGAAGAAATGGATTTTCACTGATTTAAAAAAAAAATTGAAAAACAGGGCAAGATGTAAAAGGCCTTAAAAAGTTCTACCATTTGATAATTAATGAAAGGAACTATAGTTATTTATAGAAGAAAATACTTAGCAGGAAAATGATATCTGTCTTCAAATGGAAGAGGAATGAGAATTGTTCTGTTTGGTCCTAGGCAGCAAAACAAGGAACAGTGGGTAGAGAGGCAAATTCAGAATTGATGTTATGATGCATTTTCTAATTATTAGAGCTATCCACAAATGGAATACGATGTCTTTGGATTTACTGGATTCCTCTTCACTGGATTTAACAAAGGCTGAATGACACTTGTCAAGTATGTTAAAGAAGGAATTCTTGTTCAAGAGTGGGCTGGACTAGATGATCCTTTCCAACTTCAAGATTCTGAAAAGTAGAAATACTGAGGATTAGATTAGGGAGAGAGTAAAGGCAGAGATACCAAGTTATTGTAGTAACAATGTAGGTCTGAATTAAGGGGATGGCAGTAGAAATGTAAAATTGTGGGAAAAATTCTGTTGATGTAGAACTTACAGAGGAAGGAGGAACAGTAAGTGGGGTAGTGAGGAAGATAGAAAAATCAAAGATGACTCCAGGTAGATGCCAAAAATACAGAAGAGATAGACTGGATAAGTAGAATTTCACATAAATTGAATGAAGAGAAAAATTTATATAGGTTAAGATATTTTTTGCAAAGACATTCTTCTCTGGGAAAATGCATGTAATTTCAGTTTTCTTGGAAAGGTTAGTGATATGTATGTGTGTGTGTGTGCACATGTGTGCAAACATACATGTTTGTGGAAAAGGCTAAATGATGTCACTGGATTCTCTAATGCTTTACAGCAGAGCATTCTAGTGACTCAGAAGTCAACCAAGTACTGTATTCTATTATCACTGATAGCCTACCAAGGTTCTTAAATTTCAGCAAGGCAAAAGACACTTTAAAAATAACAAGGTCTAACTGGATGGTAAAATTACATAAGAGTGTATCTTCTGATGGCTAAATAAATAATAGGTAACACACGCTGGCAATTAGTAATTACCTACTGGAATCTGCCTATTAAACATGCATGTTGTAAGACATGCATGATTTCAGTTGGCTGGAATTTCAGACTGGGCTATCCAACTAGTTTAGATGTTGATTTGCAACTTAATGGCTAGAGAATGGAGACAATCCAGAAAGGTGATACTTAGCACCTGACATCTCACTTGGAGGTCTCATTCAATCAACACAGAATATCCACTGAAATGCAGTTGTATTGGTACTAACTGGGGTAAAAAAGAAACAGAAAATATAGCCTTAACTTGAATGACTAAGCAGAAAAACAGTACATAAACATGTCTCAAGAGAGAAAGCAAACCAAGCTTTCTATGTACCGACTTTATCAAGATAACATTAAAGATCAATTTATTGGTACTGTACTAGAGTTGCTTTTCTGGCAATTGTTACTGGTGATGGTAATGCTATTCTCTCTTAACCACTCCACTTTGTAATTAATGTATTCTCAAGATTACTAGATGGGGTTGGACATTTAAGCTCATGGTCATGGAAAAGACTAACCTATTTGGCCATAATATACAAACTTCCTGACTGGAAAAATTAGGCTGCCAAGTATTTACTAAATACCCATTCTGTTTCAGCCCTGATGTACTTAGGAAACATGAAATATGGTCTTTAAGAAGTGCACAGTCTAGTTGTGTACTACATGCAAACTAAAGTACAAATGGTATGTTTTGGATAATACATGCTATATGGGTGAAGAGGAAAGAAAAATCAATCAAGATGGATATAGTCAGGGAAGGCTTCATGGGGAAAGTGGAATCATTTATCTAGGGCAGGGAAGAATTCATTAAATCCAACTTACTCTTCTTACAGATAAGGAAACTGAAGCCAAGGAAGACAAGACTAAGTGCTTTATGAAACGTCACACAAAGAAGCATCAGATGAAAGATGAGAACCCACTTCTGACTTGAGGGCGAGTACTCTTTTCACTGTGCCACAATGAGCTGACCCTTGAAAGACGATTTAGATTAAAGGAATGATGGTGGACATGACATTATATGACATGATTGAGACGATACTAAATTCTGGGTGTACAAAGACAAAATGTTTCCATTAAGTATGAGGGAGCCAGATCATATGGAGAGCTTTTAAAGCCAAAATGAGGTAGTGTCAAACTTTTTTTTTTTTTTCCAGGATATAGAATTTAAAGTATTACGTCTACCCCCAAAACCTTTTCACTGGAACTGAAGACTTATAGCTGCTAAAACATATTACTGGTCTTGTTTCTGGCTGATCACTTGCCTAATTTAATAACTCTTGGATGACCCAATCTGGCTATATAATTTGGTCCTAAAACTTTTGGATAGTACTTGTGATGAATACTTTAAAAATAATTTCTGGAACTATGCATCTTGGATTCTTCTGAGTTTCGGCAAAATCCTCTTTTGATAATGACATCTGAGACAGTGGGATCATCATCTTTGGCTAGTCTTCTCTTTATCTTGTATGCATTCAAATATCACTTCTATATAGACAAATTCCATTTGATATAACCAACCTTAATTTCATTGCTTAATTTCTGTCCCACGCCATTGTCAACATCTTAAATATAATCTGTATAAAACTGGAGTCATTATTTTTTGTCCCAAACCGCTCCTCATCCTAACTTCTCTATTTCTGTTGAACATAACCATCTTCCAGTCACACAGATTAGAAATCTTGGAATCATCCTCAATTCTTAGATAGACTTATCAAAGTCTTGTCAATTCTTACATCTGACTTTTGTCTTCCCATGTTCATTAGGATTATCTCCTGGCCCATTTAAGTAGTTCCATAAGTGGTCTTCTTGCCTCAAGTCCCTCTCTTCCCAGTTCAAGTTCCAAATAGCTGCCAAGTTACAAGAGGTTTGATATCATTCCCCTGCTCAAGATGATTATCTTCCTCTTTTAAAGTATTTAAATAGCTAAGTAATCTCGATGAGGATTTTTTGTTCAAACATATAACGCATCCCAGCTTATTTATCTTCTGTGGCTCACATATCTTCCCATAATTCATGAAGGGGATGTTTGGCCAAAGTATCTAAGCCCTTTTTGCATTTTTCCTTTCATTATGGAAATATCAGTTATGCAACAAGGCTAGCCACCTTTCATGCCTTGCTCTCACCATATTATCAGGCCATCTTCTCTTCTTGTGCTACATTTTCCCAAAGTCTTACTTCAAAGTTTTTTTTTTTTTTCCTGATAAGAATCCCATTGATTATATGTTGTGGTTTGTTCATATCCATCATGCAACTTCATTGCCCTCTCTATATTAAATTCTTAACTGTTATATTCCACACATCTCAGTCACACAATACTTGTAGAATGGTGATATTTAAAGAATGGGTGCCTTTTTCTGGAAAATGCTTGACTTCATGAAAGTTTTGTAATTTTCTTAAAGTGATCCTGGCATTTTTTCTTCCTGTTGCACCCAAACAGTTGTAGAATTTGTTCCAGTTATATGTATACGGATAGATAATCGAGGGTAAAATACAAATCCCACATTTTGTCCTTCAATCAGACATCAGTCTACCTTCTCAAATTTACTTCACTTTCCTTTCCTTCACATTCTCTGTGTTTCAGCCCAAGTAGTCTGTATGCTACTTTTAAATAGCACTTTACATTCTCCCTTTTGATACCTTTGAACTAGCTGCATCTGGAATACCTTTTATTCCTAGATAGGTCAAGTATCCTTCAAAGCCTAGACTATCATTTTTATGCAAATTACTTTGTAAATATTTTGCATATAATTACCTATGTAGCTGCCATTCCCAGCTGAGCCCGAGGCTCTCACCCCCCCTTTTCCCCATAGAAAGCAAGCTCCTCAAAGGTAGATTATTTCCTTTTTATATTTGTACCCAGAGCCTCCACTGACAGTACGGCAAATATAGATTTGGCAGATCTGGTTTCAATTCTTACTTCTGATGGACTGACTTTGAGCAAGTGATTAACCTTTCAGGGCTCTAGGCAATATGTGAGATTATAAATTTCTGAGGGAGCTGTTCATTATTGTTCAATTTGTCCAAGAAATCACAGGCGCAGTTCTCATCCCGTCCCTAGTCCTTGGCACGTTATCCGTTGTTAGAACAAATGAATGACGCGACATTGTGGGGCTCCTAAAGCCTTTTTTTTTTTTTTTCCTCTTTCTGTTATTGGCAACTGCAGGGACAAACATTCAAAACTCCCTTGGCAACTCCGATTCCTGTAAAGCCCTTCTCACTCTCCCCGGTACTTTCTCTTGCTTTGACTTAACATTCCCGGATTAGGGGCCGTTTCCTCTTGGTATTCCCCACGGGGCTGTCACGGAGCAAGCGCTTAATTTTTGTCGAAACCTCCCCGCTCTACCTTGACCCTTTGCTCTACATCATTGCCAGTATTAGCCAGGCGGTGCGGTACAAAGCGGAACGGATTCGGAGTCAGAGGTCGCGGGTTGAAGGGGCGCGATATAATAGCCAGTTGGTAATCTCCGAACCTCAGTTCCCTTTTCTGTGAAATTGCGATCGATTTCCTGCAGTACTGAGTCATCATGCGGAAAGCCCTTTCTAAAGCTGAAGGGAGATCCCCTTCCCGTCCCCGTCCCTCCCACTCTGCCAGGATGCCCTTTTCCCACCTCCCTCTACGCAAGGATGCTTCCTTGCCCTGGTCCACACCCCGCTCCGTTACAGTCTCTGCAAATCTATCCCGCCCTGCCCCCATCCACATCATCCCCTTTCCGCCTCCCCCCGTCCTCACTCCCTGACCCAGGATACGGGCGACCCCAAGAGTTAGTTTCTCCAGGTGCGGTTTGTTGCCACCCAAGCACTGCAACGATCGGTCCTCCATGGCTCAGTTCCCCAGGCTGGGCGAGCGCAAGGGTCAAAGGTCAGGGAGAATCGTGAAAGGGGGCGGGCACAGGAGGGAGAAGGAATTCCATAACTCCGCCCCTTTCGCGGTTGTTATCATGCCGGGAGTCGTAGTTCTCCCTTCCCAGCTCCGGACTCAGGTGCTCGTTCTCGGTCCCGCTTCACTCGGAGTCAGAAAACCCAAGAAGTCATCAAACCACAACTCCCAGAAACCACCTCTCTTCCGCCTTCCCTTCCTCCCTCCCACCCCCGTGGTCCCTGACCCAACAGTGGTAGGGGCGGGCCTCAAAGTTCGCAGAGCCAATTGGGGGACGATTCTGGCGGCCGGGGCGGTGCCGCTAAGGGGAGACCTCGGGAGTGGCGGTTGTTTCAAGATGGCGGATGTGACGGCAGTCACCGGCTCGGGGGTCGAGGCGTACTGGAGCCGGGACGGTATCCTTTACCCGGCGGGCAGGGGGCGCTAGCGCACACGCTAGGTCCGGAGGGAAATGATGGGTGTGGGAGGATGGCGGTGCCCGCGGTGTCACGTCCCCCTCCTCTCCCCTCTCCCCGCGGGTCTCGCTCTGGGTAGGGCAGGTGAGCGAGCCCGAGAAGGCAGCGGCAGTTTGGGGCGCGGGGGGCCGGGTTTGGGCTCTCTCACTCCCTTCCTCCTGTCAGGGATTTCTTCTATGCCGACGCCTGCGGGCGGCCGCCCTCGGGAAAGGGGGCGGGAGTGACCCCCGATCTTCCCTCTCACTTCCCCCTTTTAAGCCTTCCCAGCAGACCGAGGTGGCGGAGGGGCTCTCTGCGAGGGACGGCGTGACCTCGGAAGGGGGAGCGGGGGGAGCGGGGTGGCCGACTGAGGAAGACACGGAACGGAGATGGGGAAGCTCGTCCCCGGAGTTTGGAGACGGGGAGCCAAGGCTGTGCCCCGCTCTGACTATAGAGTGATCTGAAATCGGTGCTAGGTTTGGGGCGTGCAGGTGCGGAGGGAGCTGCTGCGGTCACCGTGGGGGGCGGCTTAGGCTCGGGGTGGCCGTCCTTAGCGTCAGGCTGTGAGCAGGGACGGGGTCGGCGCGCGCAATGGTCTGATCCCAGAGCAGGATTCTGTGTTTTGTGTGCCGTGATCCCCTTGTCAGACTGGTGAAGCTCTTCTCAATATTGGAGCTACACATTGTTATAATATGTGTATTACGTGTATAACATAATGTGTAACGCTATAATAATGAAACGTCGTACATTTATCATTGTAGTCCTTATAAAACAACAATAAAAAGCCCAAATAAGTTTCTGGAAATAAGGAACTTGCCCTAGACTGTGCTTCTGAAAAAGTTGTAGAGCGCTATGGACGTGTTCATTAATGGATTTATGCTGCATAAGCCATATTCTCAGCTCTTTAACGTTAAGTGTTAATTAAATGTCAGGTGCAAAGTCTGAACCTAATCTTGTTCTGAAAAACATGGTGTCCTAACTATAGTCCAACCATATAGGGTAATGTATACAACTCTTTTTCTCGTCTTTAATGTAAAGTGCTAAATTCTCTTGGTGGTGAAGAGCTGGGATACAAATAGGGGTGACTCAGTCCTTTAGAAATATGCAGTTAAAAGAAAACAGTTTAATTCAGCCTTAGGAAATTAAGTGGTCATAAATCACCTCAAAGTAGGCTATGGTGATTATATCTGTGGATCATTTAATTGTATATCATTGCTTATCGCAATAACAGCTTATCATAGCTAAACAGCTATCCAAAGCTTTCATAATTAAGCTTTAAAAAGAAACATTAAAAAAGGAAAAAAAAAAACAGTTTTTAGTAAGATATCAAAATTCTAGTTTTCTCATTTAAGTCATTTTGAAGTTTGTTTTTTCCACAATGGACGTTTCCCTAACCCCAGACATCATCACCTTTTATACCTTTGGCCTTCTGTGACTATCAGCTTTCTTTATTTTTCTTCCTGTTACACAATATAATTTAGCTGTGGTATATTGCACAAGAGTTTTTACATATCTAATGTGTCAGCAATGTGAGATATGACATGACGTCATCTTAGGAGTCAGGCTTCTGACTAAAAAGGAACTCAAGAGCAATGAAATGCTTTCTTATTCTATGGTAGTTCATAGTGAGGGCAGAAATGTCAGCTATTGATTACTAAAATGTAGTTATTAAATTTTTATTAGACATATTAAGTATCAACTTTAAAGACCTTGGTCAAAACTTAGAAATTGATTTTGTCTTGCTATTTAAAAAATAAATTGGATAATGCAAAAGGAGTGTTTGTGAATGATTGTGTATTAAAGAGGTAGCATGGTACACTAATAAAAACAATGGTTTAGGTGCCAGAAGACCTGGGGTTTATTCCTTCCAGTAATTAATTCCAGTGTGATAATGGGCAAATCATTTAACTTCTTGCACCATAGTTTTCTCACCTGTAAAATGATAGGGTTGGATTAGGTGATTTAAGAGATCCCTTTGTACTCTAGATTTATGATTATAGGGAAGGAAAAGCAGAACATATCAGTTATGACTGTATGCATACTCATTAATCTGCTGAAAAAATTCTAGACAGTACAGGAAATGGAATCGCTGGGGCTCCAACTCCTACAGAGAAGAGCTCTGTGCCACATATATTCGCTGTTTGGGGTTAAGTGATTTGCCCAGGGTCGCACAGCTCTGAAGTCTTAAGTCTTGAGACCAGATTTGAACTAAGGTCCTCCAGAATTCAGGGCTGGTACTCTATCCACTGTGCTCCCCTGTGCCATATATTAATTAGAATCTTTATATTTTGGGGAGAACTGGACATACTCTCCAGGAATCCTTTTAAAATCCCCATTTTTGCTTTGTTGTTGTACTTCCAAAAACTAAAGTAATTAAAACATCAACAGTTAGTGAATTTATCATCTGGTAATTGTTGCACAGTTTTAAAGTTTAAAGATTTAGTTCCTTGTCCTAACATAGTTGAGTCCAATAGGTGGCAAAGATGTTAGAGTAACTATAAGACACAATATTACATTTATGTACTTAGAGAGTTACATAGTGATAGTAAGGTCTTGGAGTAAGATCATTAACTGAAAGGTGATTATTACTAGAGAAGTTTTTCTACTTTCGAGGAGGAGATGATGTCTGAGTATAACTTTAAAGTGCAGAGAAAGATAATTTAACAGGTGAAGAGAAAGGAAAGAGGTAGGTCTAGTTGGTGCTGTAGATAAAATGCTAGACTTGGAGTCAGGAAGATAATACAAAGTAAAAAGGCACTTTAGTTTTGGGTAATATAGAAAGAATTTCTAGTTACTTGTAGAAGATTTGTGTAAGTTATGTTGATTCTTTTTTTCTGTGGCACTGTTGTAATCTTAGCTTTCCTGAATTTCTCTTTTAAAAGAAATAAAAAAAAAATGCCCCTTGATTCCTTTGAGTTCTAAAAGAGCAGAACTTCTTTACATATTTCATGTAATGGAATAGAAACTTCAGTTGTTTCTGCAATATTTAGTTGCCCTCCAATACCGTTTATACTTCAGAGATATAGACTGTTGAAATTATCACTTCTTTTTTGCCTAAAAGAACTTGTCAGATCTTCCTAAACATGAAAATGACAAAACATATAGCACTTGATTAACTCTGCACTCAGAAAAGTGACTCCTTTAATTAAAAAGCCAGGGTAAAACCTAAAAATAGATTTCATAATGTAAGTTTTCTCACAAATTTTCATTGATAATTATATGAGAAGACGAGTTTAGAGATGTAGTAATATGCCACATAACTTTCAAAGCGTTCAACAAAGCAGTTTAGATGACAGTTATACATTTCAGGTTTAAAGGAAATGGTAAATTTTGTCAGAAATATGGGACAAGAGCAATATTTGAATTATTAATTATTTTTCCCTTAATGCTCTCATGCACAGTTTCTGATGAGGACCATGCAGTGCTACATAATTCAGGTACGATTCCTTTATATGAACAAAGTAGAGCTGGGGGGGGTGGGATGGGATTTATTTGGGGAAAGAAATTAGAACTTTTTTTTCCAGCTACAGTTAAATTAACTAGTATTGTATTCTGTAGTCCCTACCCTAATGGAGTATACATTTTATTGGGGGTGTACAATATGATTTCATATTAGTATATAGAAGAGAATACAAAATCTATAGCAGTCAAGAAGTTTTTTAGAGTCCAGTTGACTAAACTAGAGCATCAGAGTCTAAACTTTTTTTTTTTTTTTAACAGATGCTCTGGGGTTAATTGATGTTCTTTTTATTTTCCCATTCTTTTTTGTTGATTGATCTATTTAAATATATCTAGTCAGCTAACATTTATTGAGTGCTTACTGTGAGACATGTTGGGGATACAAAAAAAAAAAAAGCAAAAATTAGTCTCTTTTCTTAAGGAGCTCACATTCTATAAAAAACTCTATTCAAACAAGATATATATAGGATAAATTGGGGGTATTCTCAGAGGGAAAGTGCTAAGATTGAGGACTGTGAAAGACTTAGAGAAGGTGGGGTTTGAACTGACTTGAGGAAAATTAATGAACCTAAAAGCCAGAGATTAGGAAGGAGAGAATTCCAGACATGGGGGCCAGCCAGTAAAAATGGTGAGAGTTAGAAAAATAATTGGAGTAGGGAAGGGAATAAATATGTATATAATGCTTATTATGAGCTTGGTACTGTGCTAAGTATGTTATAAATATTATCTTATTTGATCCTTATCCCTGTGAGATAAATGCTGTTAGAATTCCCATTTTACAGTTGAGAAAACTGAGGTAAGCAGTTTAAGTGACTTGCCCAGGATCATATCTGGGCATAAATCCATGATCATAAATCCATGTCTGAGTCTGGATTTGAAATCAAAGTTTTCCTGACTCTAGGCTCAGTACTATATCCACAATACCTCTTTGCTATTTTTTTTTTTTTTGTGTGAGGAATAGAAAGGAGACTGTTAGAATTCTTACAAGGTGCTAAGTCAGTTATCTAATTTAGCATGGTACTTAACAGTTCTCTAGCTCACTAATGTATTTAGTACTCATTGGAGTTCTACAAGATTCACAAGTCAGAGAGGAGTCCAGGAGATTCACAAGTCAGGGACGACAAGCCCACTAACCCACAAGCCCACTTTCAGAGGCAGAATCAGATTCATTCCATATATCACCTTTGTGTTGGCTGGAAGCTTTGGAGTTAGAGTTGAGCTAGAGGCAGAAGCTGGAAGAGCTAAAGGACTAGCAACAAGAGCTCGCAGAACCAAGGAGAGAAATAGGCCTCTAAGAAAACTAACTGGGCTATTTTGAAAGAGATAATAAAGGACTGGACTTTAATAGCTGTCTGCATTTGAGGTGATTATTACTCTGAACTGAAACGAAGGCTGCCTCCAGAAGCCCCGCAAGAAATCTGTTCCCAGAGAACATTATATTTAAGAGAAGAGAACATTACAGGAGACTAGTGTTACTAGTTTGCAGAGTAGATGAGGGATAATAAGAAGATTGGAAAAGTGATAAGGACTTTGAAAGCCAAGCAGAGGATTTTGTATTTGAGCCCAGAAATAATCAAACATGACTAGAGTTTATCAAATATGGGGATGATATGGGTAGGTCTGCATTTTAGAAGCTGAATAGAGAATGGATTAGAGTGAGCAGAAAATTAAAGTAGGAAAGCCTACTTATAGGCTGTTGTGAATTTAGGTTGAAAGTGATGAGATCATTAATGACTATGTCAAAGGAGAGAAGGGACATATACAAGGGATGTTATGAAGGTGGAAATGACAAGGCTTTACCACTAATTGGATACAGGGGGAGGAGAGGGGCAGAATGAAAGTGAGAAGTCAAATAAGTTTCAAGCCTTGGTATGCGAGAGGATGGAAGTGTTCTAACAGTAATGAAGGGGAAGGTTTTGGGAAAACATTATAAAATCTCTTAAGGAAAATTTCTACCTCCTTAAAAAAGGTAATGTACCCTTAAAGCTTATTAGTTATCAGTTGGAAGAGGATGTAAATAATAGAAATAATTCACAGATGTTATCCATGTCAGAATATTAATAACTGGAGTTAAATTGAAACATAGCAATATTTTTATTTTTAAAAATACATTAAAGGTGAGTGAAATGAGCAGGACCAAGAGATCATTATATACTTAAACAACAATACTATATGATGATCAATTCTGATGGACATGGCCATCCTCAGCAATGAGATCAACCAAATCATTTCCAATAGAGCAGTAATGAATTGAACCAGCTACACCCAGCGAAAAAACTCTAGGAGATGACTATGAACCATTACATAGAATTCCCAATCCCTATATTTTTGTCCGCCTGCATTTTTGATTTCCTTCACAGGCTAATAGTACACTATTTCAAAGTCTGATTCTTTTTGTACAGCAAAATAACTGTTAGGACATGTATACTTACATTGTATTTAATTTATACTTTAACATATTTAACATGTATTGGTCAATCTGCCATCAGGGGGAGGGGATGGGGGGAAGGAGGGGAAAAATTGGAACAAAAGGTTTGCCGTCAATGCTGTAAAATTACCCATGCATATAACTTGTAAATAAAAAGCTATAATAAAAAAAAAATACGGTAAAGGGTATAAGGTTATCTGGTCTTGTAGAAGGATCACTGATTTAAAATCATAGGATCTAGCTACAAATTCTATCTTGCTTATCATTTATGTCACATTAGACAAGTTATTTAACTTCCCCGGGGCCTTGTGGTTTCATCATGTGTCATGTGAGGAATCTGAGTACCTTCTAATTCTTAAGGCACTGCTCCTATAATTTAATGTTTTTTATTTAATTTTTTAACTTTTCTAATAGAAGCCTTAGTGACTTGAAATATAGGCTCAAATGTCTTCAGGATTTTTAGGACATTAACAGAATTTGATGTTAGTGGTTAAATGTACCTGCTAGTATGAATACACCCCACCCCCCACCCCCACCACATACATATATATATATATATATACACACACACTATAGTGAATGCTGTCTTCTAAAATTGTATTTGGTCTTCTGTAGGAATGTCTGCAACTGGATATAGTAAAGCAAAACAGAAGTCAAAAATTTCCAAAATTGGTGTTAAACTAAAAGCTTCCAAGGCAGCTGAGGCTTCTGCCCCCATGGATCCTTTCAGAGGTGCAGGAGATTCAGTACATAAAGAGGTTAGTAGAATTCTCGTTTTTACTTAGAATTTTAGACTGGGGGGGAGGAGGGGGAGCGGGGATATATAAGGCTTACCCAGTGGCCAAAGTCATGAAGCTAAGTGAAAGTTTAATGAAGATGCTTTTATTGTGTTCTTTAGGTGGATGCCAGGCCATAGAATGCCACCTTGCCAAATCGGGTGACTCTTCATTCTCAAATAGGAAATTGTCTGTTTGTATTCTTTAAAGCAGGGGTCGGTCCTCAAACTACGATCCGCAGGCCAGATGCGGCAGCTGAGGACGTTTATCCCCCTCACCCAGGGCTATGAAGTTTCTTTATTTAAAGGCCCACAAAACAAAGGTTTTGTTTTTACTATAGTCCAGCCCTCCAACAGTCTGAGGGACAGAGAACTATTTTAAAAATTTGAGGACCCCTGCTTTAAAGTATACAGGAAAACATTCTAAGACCTCCTTCAAAACAGATTGAATTTAGTTTCAGGGTTCCCCACATCATTTCCCCCCCTCAAGCAGTTACCACCCAAATTAATTTTGGGGAAAAGGGGCTAAGGTCTTTTCTGTAATTGCTTCGAGTTGGCAAGCGTCATAGAGATGTCCTTGGTTCATTTGAGGGTTCATGCCAGGAGGGGAGGTGTGAGAATTGAAAACGGCAGCAAGACATCTAAGGGGTATTGTGTGTTCCCATCAGTGATCCCATGTTCTCTAGGCTGGAGGGCAGTTGAAAATCCATAGCTTGAATCCTAGAGAAAACAGATCTCAAGAGCAGATGGTGTGTCATCCAGGGTTGAGAAGATGACGTTTGGGAATAGGGCCTTTTGCAGAAAAAGCATCAGGTCCTGTCTGTGGGTTGCCTTAAGAATGCTGATAGCCCACTCACAATGCTGAATGCCCCCACTGCTCACAGAGCTCCCTAGCTTAGGTAGTTAAGGAGTTAATTGTGCTAAGGAGTTAATTACTGGCAGGGGTATAGAATGCCAATCAAAGAAAGTAAGAGAAAAAATGCTAGGAGCAAAAAAAGTTCCCATCTTTGGAGTGAAAAAGGCAGGAGAGTGAAAGTGAGAGAAAGAAGGATGCAGATCCATTCTATTCTACCCTCCTTTCTCCAGAGTACTCACAAGAAAATTCTGAAATAACTGAGAAGTAAAAGCAGAATTGTTTATCTCTCTGCAAGGAGTTTAGCAAGTGCTCTGAGGCTTTCGGAAGAGTTAGAAAAAAAACCCCAAAATCCCCTGCACTCTCCACCTGGGTATGTGGGAACTGGCTTCAGGAAGGAGGGAGTTTTGACAGCTCCCTCAGGATTCACTTGAGCACAAATTGGGCAGACCTGGTGAAACCACCCAGAAGGAGAAGGGTTAGGGCAGAGGTCCCAGGAGGCAATGGTTTAGCCTCTAGGTTGCCAGTGAGAGTCCCCACAGAATAACCTGCCTTTGTATTCCCATTTTTAGGAAAGCTAATTTCTCTTCGTTGGGTGCAGTCAGGGAAACAGGGTGGCAGAATTAAGGGTGTGATGCACTAGAGAGTCAGGTCAGGTAGGAGACCCTGATATCTATTAGTTCTCTCACCAAGCCACTGATGTCCTTTGGCTTTTAACATGCTGTGGACCCGGTGGGGAATTAAAACCTCTAATGGCTGTCTCAAAGTTAATTTTGAGGCCTCTTCAATTAAAAGCAGCCACTGCTCTAAGGCTGGAAAGTACACAACTGCTGTGGGGAAGGGTCTGGAGAATGGGCGTGGCCCAGCCTGCCAAGACTGCAGATCAAGATAAGAATGCAGTTAAGCTTCTCCAAATCTCTTAACTGTCTAAAAGTTTGTGCTTTAAAAAAGATTCTCTCAAGAAAATTATAGACCAATCTCTCTAATGAATATCGATGCTAAAATCTTAAATAAAATATTAGCAAAAAGATTACAGAAAATCATCCCCAGGATAATACACTATGATCAAGTAGGATTTATACCAGGAATGCAGGGCTGGTTCAATATTAGGAAAACTATTAGCATAATTGACTATATCAATAAGCAAACTAACAAAAACCATATGATCATCTCAATAGATGCAAAAAAAGCATTCGATAAAATCCAACATCCATTCCTAATAAAAACACTTGAGAGTATAGGAATAAATAGACTTTTTCTTAAAATAGTCAGGAGCATATATTTAAAACCATCAGTAAGCATCATATGCAATGGGGAAAAAACTGGAATCTTTCCCAGTAAGATCTGGAGTGAAGCAAGGTTGCCCATTGTCACCATTATTATTCAATATTGTATTAGAAACACTAGACTCGGCAAGAAGAGTCGAGAAAGAGATTAAAGGAATCAGAATAGGCAGGGAGGAAACCAAACTATCACTCTTTGCAAATGATATGATGGTATACTTAGAGAACCCTAGAGATTCTATGAAAAAGCTATTAGAAATAATCCATAACTTTAGCAAAGTTGCAGGTTATAAAATAAATCCCCATAAATCCTAGCATTTTTATACTTCCACCAACAAAATCCAACAGCAAGAGATACAAAGAGAAATTCCATTCAGAATAACTGTGACAGCATAAAATATTTGGGAATCTATCTACCAAAGGAAAGTCAGAATTATATGAGCTAAGTTACAAAAACTTTTCACACAAATAAAGTCAGACTTAAACAATTGAAAATGTCAAGTGCTCCTGGATAGGTTGTTAATAATAAAGATGACAATACCCTAAAGTAATCTATTTATTTAGTGCTATACCAATCAGACTTCCAAGAAAATATTTTAATGATCTAGAAAAATAACAACAAAAATTCATATGGAATAATAAAAAGGTCAAGAATCTCAAAAGAATTAATGAAAAAAATCAAATGAAGGTGGTCTAGCTGTACCTGATCTAAAACTATATTATAAAGCAGCAGTCACCAAAACCATTTGGTATTGGCTAAGAAATAGATTAGTTGATCACTGGAACAGGTTAGGTTTACAAGACAGAATAGTCAACTATAGCAATATAGTGTTTGACAAACCCAAAGATCCTAACTTTTGGGATAAGAATTCATTATTTGACAAAAACTGCTGGGATAACTGGAAATTAGTATGGCAGAAATTAGGATGGACCACACTTAAAACGTGATACCAAGATAAGATCAAAATGGGTCCATGATTTAGACATAAAGAATGAGATTATAAACAAATTGAGGAACATAGGATAGTTTATCTCCAGACTTGGAAGAGGAAGAAATTTGTGACTAAAGACGAACTAGAGACCATTATTGATCACAAAATAGAAAATTTTGATTACATCAAATTAAAAAGCTTCTGTACAAACAAAACTAATGCAAACAAGATTAGAAGGGAAGCAACAAACTGGGAAAACATCTTCACAGTTAAAGGTTCTGATAAAGGCCTCATTTCCAAAATATATAGAGAACTGACTCTAATTTATAAGAAACCAAGCCATTCTCCAATTGATAAATGGTCAAAGGATATGAACAGATAATTTTCAGATGATGAAATTGAAATCATTACCACTCATATGAAAGAGTGTTCCAAATCATTATTAATCAGAGAAATGCAAATTAAGACAACTCTGAGATACCACTACACACCTGTCAGATTGGCTAAGATGACAGGAAAAAATAATGATGATTGTTGGAGGGGATGCAGGAAAACTGGGACACTGATACATTGTTGGTGGAGCTGTGAACGAATCCAACCATTCTGGAGAGCATCTGAATTATGCCCAAAAGTTATCAAACCAAGATACCCTTTGACCCAGCAGTGTTTCTACTGGAATTATACCCAAGGAGATACTAAGAAGGGAAAGGGACCGTATGTGCCAAAATGTTGTGGCAGCCCTGTTTGTAGTGGCTAGAAGTTGAAATTGAGTGGATGCCCATAATTGAGAATGGTTGGGTAAATTGGTATATGAATGTTATGGAATATTATTGTTCTGTAAGAAATGACCACAAGATGAATACAGAGAAGCTTGAGAGAATTACATGAACTGATGCTATGAAATGAGAGAACCAAGAGAGATTATATAGGCAGCAACGATACTGCATGAAGATGTAATCTGATGGAAGTGGATTTCTTTGACAAAAGACCTAATTCAGTTTCAATTGATCAATGATGGACAGAAGAGCTAACCAAAGAAAACACTGGGAAATGAATGTAAACTGTTTGCATTTTGTTTTTCTTCCCGCATTATTTCTACCTTCTGAATCCAATCTCCCTGTGCAACAAGAAAACTGTTTGGATCTGCACATTACATTGTATCTAGGATATACTAGACATATTCAATATATATAGGACTGTTGCCATCTAGGGAAGGTGGAGGGTGGAGGAAAAATCGGAAAGAAGGAGTGCAAGGGAATAAGGAAAAAGTTACCCTGGCATGGATTCTGTTAATAAAAAGTTACTATAATAATAATTTAAAAAAAAAGATTCTCTGGAGGTTTGAGAGTAAGTTGGGTCCTCAATCTCATCATTAAGTCACCAAGTTGGGGAGGCAGAGGAGAGCTCTCAAGACAGGTCCTGAGCTCCCCCTGCTATGGGGAAGGGGTAGGAGAGACCAGAGGACCAGAGTAAGAATGAAGGAAAAGCCCCACCCATCTTGTCAGACCCCAGGGGGGCTGTCGTGGTGGAGCAAAGAGGAACTTGATCTAGCCCCAAATTTCCTGCCAGAGGGCAGGACATTGGCGGGGCCGGGGAGGGGGGAGGGGGCGTGCTTTATCAAGCAACCACCAGGTGTTGGGCTGTCCTGGTGGAGAGGTAGTCTCTCCAATGCTGCTCCTGCTCGAGCTCAGGATAGGGCTGGGGAGTCTCTTCGGACAGTTTCAATGACACCAAGAGAACGAACTTCTGGGGTTCCCGGCCTCAGTCTGGGAGGGATTTACATTAAAAGAAGCACCCCTGTTCCAAGTGTTTCTCCCAGGAGACAGAAGTTGCCCTGAGGAGAAAAAGAGCTGTGGAGTCCTGGGATTTAGTTCAGATGAGATAGAGTTAAAGAGCCAACAGCTATTTGTAACAATGGAGTGGGAGAAACTTGAGGGCTCAAAATTGGCTTCTCCAATTTCCTCCATTTATCCCCCAAGAACAGATCAAGGAGGGTGTTGGCCTTGGACCCCTCAAAAAGTTGGGTGGGGTCTCCAGAATAACCAGGTTTTTGGGAGAGATTCTCTAAAAGGGATTTAGGAGTGCATTGAGTTGCAAAAGAAGGCTCCTTTATCTCTAGAGGGGCTGGAAGGAGGGAAATTGATTTCCATCCAGCAAATCTAATCACCAGCTTAAGTTTTCCAGTTTTGAGGGTTTTTTTCCAAGTCAAATTTGTTTCTGCTCCAGGAAGGGTTTTTAGAGGCAGAGATGTTTTGTCTTTTTTGCCAGGAAAAAACCTTAGTGTCCCTAATTCTATAGCTCCTCATCCTTCTCTAGACATCTGTAAAAATGGAGAGCTTAACAAAAATGCTACTTTTGTCAGACCACGGGAATTCCCATAACAACATCCCCCGAGAATTCTGCTCGAGCCTAGTCTTGATGACTCAAACCTACCCCGGTGTTGTGTCTTAGCTATAGAGTAGACAACAACAAGAAAGGCTTTTACCTTGTCCAGATTTTGGGGTTTCCCAGTAAGGGAACCAGATGATGAGGTTCAGCACAGAGCAGAGAGTTGTGGGAACCCCTTCTGGTCAGCGCAGGGGAGTAGACTGGCATTGTCTACTCCTGAAATCCCCTGCATAAAAATGGTGGTTTTTTTTTTTTTTTTTATGAAAGTTAGACTGGCAAAAAGAAGTTTATTGTTGGAACTGAGAAGAAACTTTGTCTAGGGGTTGGGGGCAGGTTGAGTTGAAATCAGACTGGGATCTTCAAGAACTGAATAGAAATTTTCCAGTCGAATAAGTAGTCCTAGACTAATTTCCAGCTCAATAAAGATCAATAGAAATCTAGATCTCCAGTTTGGACTAAGTAGAGTAGTCCTGAACTCAACTAGTTCTACCAAGATAACAGAATGAAGCCATTTTTTCTTGATTCCCTGAGGCAGACCTCTCCCAGGAAAGTTCAAAGAATTTCTCCCTTCAAGGAGTTCTCAAATGTTTACCTCATGGTCCCCCCACAGTTTCAGGGTTCCCCACATCAAGACTATAAGGTTTAATTTATGTGCATTAAAATCTTTGCAGAAAAAAACCAAACCAATTCAAACTGAGTTTTCAATCTTATTTTTTTCCTTTATAATGTACGAAAGCTAAAAATCTGCCATTAACAAGTAACAGGTGTCATTATTAATTACATATAAATGAAAAAGAGACTAGACTGAAGATGAATTTAAAGAATCATGGGATTTGAAGCTGTAATGAACTTTAGACCGGATCTATGCAACTCCTTCTTCCTTCCCTACCCCACTCCTTCCATGTCTTTGTAGTTGTTTGTTTTACAAATGGAGAAACAAAAACTTTAAAATCTTACATTTATTTGACTAAAGTCACACAGATAGTAAGTTAAAAATCTGGGACTAAAACCCAGATCTTCTGACTCTAAAATTCAATGTACTTTCTTTCTACTATATTATTATTATTTTTTTAATCAGCTCTTCTTCTACTTGGTGTGGGAAGGCGGGTAGAGGATGAGGTAGGTCTGTGATAAAATCAGTGTCAAGAATTGTAATTTCATTAGTGTAGAAATTCCTTTAACCAAATGAAATCACAGCAAAGTCTTCATGGACAATTAGGTGGCACACACATTAGAACAGAGCAGGGCATCTTAAAACTTTTCCCACTGGTGATCCCAGATATATAAAATAGATAAACAAGTCAAATATATACTGATAATAAATCACAATTTCATGATCCCTTCATTTAGTTATGAGACACTACATGGGATTGCTAACTGCAATTTAAGAAGTTGAGGTATAGGGTGATAGGCCGTAAGTCAGGTCTGGAAAACTCATTTTTCTTAGTTCAAATCTGGCCTCAGGTACTTCTAGTTGTGTGATCCTGGGCAAGTCACTTAACTTTGTTTACCTCAGTTTTTTCATCTGTAAAAAGAGCTGGAGAAGGAAATGGTAAACCACTATATTTTTGTCAAGATCAGTGCTCTAAAACAGTCAATTGGTGAGAAGATTCTGACTTGCTCTGGTAAAATCAAGGTTAGTCCCTATCCACATTTTATATGAGGAACCTGAGTTGATCCTTTTATTACTCAGTGATTAACTATTTTACTCCTTACAAAAGTTATTCCAAACTTTTTCTTTCCTTATTGACTTCCACTCCATACTTTTCCCTCTTGTTTTAGCTGAAAACCTTATTGAAAAAAAATTGAGGCTGCGAAAACATCTCTCTACTCCTTTTTCTCCGACTCTGATGCTAGTGTTGACCTCTCAACATATATATTTGATTCTACTCCATCCTTTACTGAACTCTGCTGTCTTCAGGCTCTTATCCCCTATCTCTCTTCCTTTTCTCTGTCATATTCTTTGGGAAAAAAAAAAAAAAGCGGTCTTTACTGGTTGTCTCTTCTGCCTTTTCTCTCAGTCAGCTCATTGCAGTCTAGCTAACAACCTCATCAACCAGGTGAAACTGCACTTTTCCAAGTTACTGGAAAAGAGTAATTCTTTTTAATTGGCAACCTGATGGTCTTTTCTGTAACTGAGTTCTTCTGAAACTATTTTTGACTCTATACTGGAGGATATACTGAGCTAGAGGCAAGGAGACCAACTAGGAGTCTGTTGCAAAAATTTAGGTAAGAGGTGACTTGGACCTGTGCTAGAGTAGGATCTGTGTGAATGGAGAGAACCGATCAGAAACGAGAGGTTTTGCAACTTATTTTATGAAGTGAAGGAAAGTGGAGAATCTAGGATGATATCAAGGTTATGAACCCAGATGGATGGAACAGGGAAGCTGGGAAGGAAAGAGGAAAGAAAAGAAGGAAAATGTCTTGGACATGTTTACTTTAGGATGTCTTTGGGACATCCGGTATGAAACACAAAAAGCTATTTGTCATGTGGAATTGAAGGTCAGAGAGAGACTGGGGTTGAATAAGTAGATGTAGTTCAGTAGTACATCCTCTAAGCCAGAGCTGTTTAAATTGTGGGCTGTGACTCTCCATGGGGATATTATAACTGATTGTGGTGGTCACAAAATTATTATTTATTTTCAGTATATGTCTAATTTATATCCCTATTTTATATAATCTATATATCTGGTGTTAAGTATTTCTTGGGTGAAAAAGGGTCACAAATGGAAAAAGTTTAAGAAGTTTTGCTCTATGCAGCTGCCAAAGTGAATCTGACCCTATTACTTTCCAACTCAATAAACTTCAGGGACTTCCTGTTGTTTTTAAGATAAAATATAAATTTCTCTGTTTAAAGTTTTATCTAACTAGGGTTCAATTCATTTTTCTAGCTTGGATGATATTCTCTCTCCTCCATTCTTTCATCTTTCTAAACCTACCTTCTCCCTGTTTTCCACATACAACTCCGTTTCTTGGTTGTTTCCCATGCCTGAACTCTCTAGAGAGTCCCACTCAGTCATTGTCTTATATGTTGTTTTTCCTTCTTTCCCCAACTGCTGTTTCCCTCTCTCCCTTGTTACTTTGTCTATATACAGGATGAATGGTGGTGTCTTCAACAGAAGTAGAAAAATTAGAAGAAGTAGGTTTTGGAGAAAAAATAAAATTTGGTTTTATATTTGTAGAGAATTTTCTTTTTCTCTATATTGTAATCTTAAATTACTTGAGCTGTTGCAGTGGTGCTTGTCTAATGATCCGTGCATGATTTTTAATCTTTTTCATTATATCCGTGGTTCCTTAAAGTCTAGGATATGTGTTACTTGTTTATATCCACACTTTCTAGCACAGAGCCTTGTAGACAGTAGGTGCTCATTAAATATTTGTTTATCATGGTAATTGGCTACTATTGACCTAAATTGCTGTCGAGTATAAGACAAAATATAAGATACGGCTAATTTTCCTTATCATAAGGTTAGGTTTGATTTGTCACAAATTGAAAGGTGTTCTTTTGTATATTTTTATTATTTTAAACGTTGATCTTATAGAGTAGTGTTTAGGCTTCTGTTGAATATTTGTTATAATACATGTTAAAACTGTTTAGTCTTTTCCCCCCAAAAAACTGCTTTTAAAGTTGAGAACTACTCTTTGCTTGACCAGACCAGACCCTATCCCAGGACTTGACTACTTTTCAGTTCTGAGAAGGTACTGTTCTCCAGCTCAGGAAAAGAAAAAAAAAGCTTCTTTTAATTTGCTTTCCCTCTCCTTCCTGGTGATATTCTCGGAAAGTCTCATTTTTATAGTTTATATGTGTGTGTGTGTGTGTGTGTGTGTGTATGTGGACACATACTTATATATTGTGTGTATATATGTATAGTATATTGTGATGACCGCGTATTTTAAAATCAGCCGGAGTCAGGAATTCAGGTTAAGGGAAAATCTTAAATCTTTATTCTCAGTAGAGGTGAAGAAGGATTGTGATAGCAATGTATGCAGCTGTGTCAAGAAGCCGTCCAGCCTTCTCTTTCTGCTCCTCTCTCCGCCCCTTTGCCTCCACCCACCAAAATCGGCATTTCCTATACAACACATCAGGACTTGCAAAAAGAGTGGGTGGGGGGCCATTCTTTCTCCAAGCATATATATTAATAGAGTATGGTCCAATTACTATTTAGCCTCACGTGCTTGGGACCTCAGTGCATCAACTCGAGCTTCAGCCCATTACAGTATAAAAAATATATACATATATATATATATATATATATATATATATATATATATATATATATGTTATATATATATATATATATATATATGTATATTTTTAATTATTTCCCTAGTAGGCTTTTTCAATCATTGAGAGAGCTGTGCTTTAGTCTGTATGCATGTTCCTCACTGATGCAGATCCCATCCCTCTATACATACATGCCTCTTTATGAGTTCGTGAGGATCAAAAAATTGGTCAAAAAAGTGGTCAAACCCTTAGATTTGAGAGCTTCTTTATATTTCATGAGACCTTCATTCCATTGTGGGGTGAACCCACAATTTGATTTGAGGTTTAGTAGCTTAGTTCTGCATGTTTGAAAGCTTGCTATTAATTGGTTACCTTCATGACATGATGACATGGTGTAGAGAAGCTGTAGTGGAATTGTCAGTGTCCACTGAGTTTAAAAATTGTCAGGAAATGCTACAGTTGCCCAAATCTAGAAGCCACTCATTACACTTGTATGTGGCTTCATTTGTTTAATTTTTAATGTTTATGTAAGATCTAGTTGTTACCAGTTGTCTTTTCCAGCTTTTTATTAAAATCTTTCTCTTCTAAGGTAGGGAAGATCTGTTACCAACAACAAACTCAAGCTCAGGCTTTGTTTGCAGTGAAAGCTCTGAGAGATGGAACCTTAGAACTGCAGTGTCATAGAATGTTAGAGCTGGGGGAGTTCCTGCATCCCATTCAGTCCCCTTACTTTGGAGTTGAAGAAACCCAGGCCCAAAGAGGTGACTTGATGGCACTGACTAGAAGTAATCAAAACGACGTATTGTATCATATTATATTTAGAGATGCAGAGCAATAAAAAGACTCTACTTTTAGATAATGCTTTTAAGATAGATATCAATCCCTCATTGGCTTAAAGAAGGAATCTGAGATATTGAACAGTGAAGTGACTTGCTCAGGCAACTCTAAATCAGTGGCAGAATTGATTTAAAACAAACAAACAAAAAAACCTTTGGTATTCTGACTGATCTGAGTGTTGTTTAAATTCTCCAACGCTGCTTTGCCTTTCTTTGGGTTATTTTAATTTTAGGATGTCTTTAGTTTGGGATTCTTGTTAACAGTTTGCTATAAGGAGTTTAAACGATAGTCACTTAGCTGGATGTAGACACTTGTGAACAGAAAACATTTTTCTGTTTTCTTGGTATTGAAGAAAACGCTCATCATCCCACAATCTGTCTTGAGATAAGCATTCATTTTCCTTATTTTCTGCTTGCTTTTAATACCTCTAAAAAAGAAATGATATTAATATAAGGAAGTTAGTATAGGGAAGTTAGAATATGATTAATTAGTTCAGATTTTAAATTTGAGTTATTAATATTATAGAGAAAATGACAGTGCTTTTTTAGTGTCTGAAAATATGGGAACAAAACTAAGCACATGTATCTATAAACTGAAATGAAAACTTTAAAATAATCTAGGGCAGGTATCAGCAGAACAAGCTGTTCCAAGAGTACTAAAAAGAGAAGGGAAAGATTGCTGTACTTTTTTTTTTTTAAAGATAGTCTTGTGATAAATAGCACAATAATTGAAGAAGGATGTTGATTACAAAAACATTTGTTTAAATTTGTCTTTTTTGGTCTATTTGTAAACAAAACATATTTCTCTGTTGCTTGGTTACTATAGCCATATCTTTACTTATTGGCTATACAAACACGCATATATGGGAAGCTGGACATAAATGGTTTTGATTATTTGAAGAGAATTGACTGCTCACCTTTATCAGACATTTTTTTTTTTTTTTTTTTTTTTGTGCTGAGGCAGTTGAGGTTAAGTGACTTGCCCAGGGTCACATAGCTAGGAAGTGTTAAGTGTCTGAGACCAGATTTGAACTTAGGTTAGCCTGACTTCAGGGCTGATGCTCTATCCACTGAGCCACCTAGCTGCCATATTGAGCAATTTTTTTATTGAATTTGCTGGTTAGTTGAATGATCAGGTCATTTGGGTTTTATGAGGTGACATGAGCACACCTGTTCTCATTCATGTTCTTAAAAATAATCTTTTCAACTTAGTTGATATCAGATATGTAGGAATAGGGAGGAAGAAGATGGGAAAATATTTTAAAAGCCAAGTAATTGTTTTGAAAAATTAATAGAATTATAGAATCATAGACTTAGAGCTAGAAAGGCCCTTGAAAGTCATCTATAATTGATGATAACAAATCTCAGAAAGGTTCAGTGACTTGTTCATTGTCACATAGATAGTAATTGGCAGAATTAGGATTTCAACTCAAGTCCTCTGGCTTCAAATTCAACAGCCTTCTCATGGTATTATTTTGATCTTTCTATTGTTTCTTAAAAACTCTAGGGGTTTTCTTTAAGGAAATAAATGAAAGCTTAGAGTAGGAGACTAGGTAAGTTTGATTTTGATTTGATCAGTGAAAGTATTTGTATTTTTAAAAATTCATTTATCATTTGACATGTACATATATGTTATATAATGTATTAAGTACTTGTTGGATCTCAACTTTTCTCTTCTGCAACTGAAGAGAATTAGATTTACTATATCATTTCCTATGCTTTACTGGTTAATGAACACAAAATAAGACTCAACTTTTGGCCTCAAAGACCTTTTAGTCTCAAGCATATATTCCGTCCAATAAATATTTAAATATAAGGCATTGTGCTAGTTCCTGACAAAAATGAAATGGTCCCTGTCCCCATTAGGGAGAAGAGTTTTTCATTAGTGTGGTATGAATGTGGTAATTTGGATTATAAAATGTAGGACTCAGATGCCTACTTTGAGTAGTTTATGGATTGAGGTTATCGGGGTGGGGTGGGGGAATTTAAATTTAAGGGGGGGGGAGAACCT
Organism: Sarcophilus harrisii; assembly: GCF_902635505.1. Taxonomy (NCBI): domain Eukaryota; kingdom Metazoa; phylum Chordata; class Mammalia; order Dasyuromorphia; family Dasyuridae; genus Sarcophilus; species Sarcophilus harrisii. The sequence continues at coordinate 379,916,886 of NC_045426.1, read as the reverse complement.
TTAAAGGCTATCTACCTGAGCTATAGTCTTAAAACAGGAATTTGCTAGAGGGGCCATCTCTTTTGGGACATTATTTTGCCACGTGCTGGTTAGAGACTTTTGAGGAGATTAATAAAACTTAACTTCCATGAATTATTATTAGTATTTTAAATTATGCTGCTGAAATGATCTGACTTCTAGTTGAGATGGTGCACTATCCCGTCTTAAGAATTCTAAAAAAAGAAAACATTCATTTATGATTAAAAAAAAAAGTCATGGATAGAAATTGTAGATTTAGGATTGGAAGGGATTTTAGAAACAATAGTCCAGCCCCCTCATTTTAAAAATGAGGAAACTGGGTTCTAGAAAGGATAAGTGGTTTGTATATGGTCATATATAAGTTGGTAAATTTCTGAGGAGGCATTTGAATCCAAGTCTTTCTGTTATTTTGGCTTTTAATCCACTCTACTATTCACTTATGTTTTACGGGAGAATCCATACTATTCATATTCACAGTTAAAATGACTATTTTCTACCATCCTATTTTTCCTCTCCTTGAATTCAAGTCTTTAATGGTGAGTCTAGCACTCTGACGCAAAATGTAAAGAGCTACTAATTCAATACTCCAAATTCATTAGTTTCTACTCTGGTACATTGTATCCTCAGAAATTCTGAAACTTTTAGGGCTTACGTTGACAACCATCTCACGTATATTCTTTGTATAGTGTATAGAATATCAAATATCTACTTAAAAAGCTTTTAAAAATTTAACACATTTCCCCTGTAGTCTGAAACACAAAATGCTTCCAGAGGACTTATTTTCAATTTAGTCAAAATCAAAAGGCCATGAAAAGAGCCATAATATAGCCTGGAGAGTAGCATACCACCTCTGCATTTCCTAAGGTGAGATAATCAGGAGGCTTGGATTTCAGAAACTTTCTTAAGTGCTTTAACTTCTTTTGAGGAAAGCTTTCTATAATAAAATATTATTATTTTACATTATTAAATTATATTATTAATAAGGCCATTTTAATAGCTATTTATTATGGAGAATTACATATTTCTCTTGCTCCTGTTTTTGTAGTATTTGAACATTAGCTTAGAGTCCACATTTTCTTTTCTTGTCCTGCATCTGTGAGGGATGAGTACCTTACAGAGTGAGGGCAGGAGTACACATGCTTTTATTATTACACTTTAGTCCTAATTGAGATCAAGGAAAGTCATAGTTAAGGGTCAGAGGTAATAAATGATTCATTTGTTTTACAAACCTCCTTTACCCATCTCCCCACTGCTTATGTATTCCTTTAATCGAGTAGTTTTCTTTCTCTTGCATTTTGTGTACTTTATGATATAACTTGGGAATTAGGAAGATTTGGATTCGAACCTTGCCCATGTTAAATGCTGACTCTGTAATTACCCAAAATACATATATTTCCACAAGTTTTAGTTGTATTTTTCTGAATCTTAATAACAAATATCATGTCACTGATTATTTCTTAGAATATAATATAGAATATGAAATATATAAATATATATGTATATGTATATGTATATATATATAAAATAGAATATAGAATATAGTACTGCTAACCATTCAGTGGACATGCAATTCTTATTGTCATCAGTCCTATTTGATGTATTCAGTGTACTTTGATCAGAGCTACAGGAAATGAGTTATTTGTGTAAAACAATCATAACTTAAATTTTATTTTGATTGCTTGAAGATAGTTTTCATTGAGTAATTTATCAATGCTTATTGAAAGTTGTGATTTATTTTTAAAGATTTTAAAAAGCATATTAGATATTAAAAATAAAAGTTTGCTGTTAAGTTAGAAGAATCCCATTAGAAGATATCCAGTAGGTGAAAAATGCAATTTTCTGGTTTCTTATTGTAATTATAAGCACTTATTTACCCTGTACAAATGTGAATTCATACTTATATGTAGTTGAAGGTAAACTATTGAATACCAATAGGCCATTTTCAGATACTCAGGCATTTATTTACTGGCCTTTGTGAAAAGGTGCCTGATCCTGGTGAAAACTCTGTGATATATCAGCTAGGGCCTTTTTGTGCTTTCGGGAAGTTTCTCATGGATGCTACTGATTTGAGGACATATGAATTTGTGTCAGGCTCATCATATGTTGTTATTAGGTTCTTATGTATATCTTAGGTTACCCACTCTAAGTTGATTCTTAGGGTGTTAGTTTTTTATCTCTCTTTTAGCATGAGAAAACTTCAGTAACTATCATTCACTATGCAAAGGCTTTCCTTTTCCACCCATTACTTTTTATTATCTCCAGAGTTCAGTTCAGAGGTCTTGCCAAAATATTTTTACAGTAACCATAGGTTCTCACTCAGAATGCATGTACTTCAAAGGATATGAACAATTCCCAGACGAAGAAATTGAAACTATTTCTAGCCATATGAAAAGATGCTCCAAGTCATTATTAATCAGAGAAATGCAAATTAAGACAACTCTGAGATACCACTACATATCTGTCAGATTGGCTAGAATGACAGAGAAAGATAATGAGGAATGTGGGATGTGGGAGAACAGGGACACTAATACATTGTTGGTGGAATTGTGAATACATCCAGCCATTCTGGAGAGTAGTTTGGAACTATGCTCAAAAAGTTATCAAACTGTGCATACCCTTTGATCCACCAGTGTTTCTACTGGGTTTATATCCCAAAGAAATCTTGAAGGGAAAGGGACAACCTATATGTGTACAAATGTTTGTGGCAGGTCTCTTTGTAGTGGCCAGAAACTGGAAACTGAGTGGATGCCCATCAATTGGAAAATGGCTGAATAAATTGTGGTATATGAATATTATGGAATATTATTGTTCTGTAAGAAATGACCAACAGGATGATTTCAGAGAGGCCTGAAGAGAATCACATGAATTGATACTAAGTGAAATGAGAGGACCAGGAGATCATTATATACTTCAGCAACAATACTATATGATGATCAATTCTGATGGACGTGGCCATCTCCAGCAATGAGATGAACCAATAGAGCAGTAAAGAATTGAACCAGCTACACCCAGCAAAAGAACTCTGGGAGATGACTATGAACCACTACATAGAATTCCCAATCCCTCTATTTTTGCCCACTTCCATTTTTTGATTTCCTTCACAGGCTAATTATACACTATTTCAAAGTCCATTTCTTTTTGTACAGCAAAATAACTGTTAGGACATGTATACTTATATTGTATTTAATTTATACTTTTAACATATTTAACATGTATTGATCAACCTGCCATCGAGGGGAGGGGATGGGGGAAAGAGGAGGAAAATTGGAACAAAAGGTTTGCTAATTGTCAATGCTGTAAAATTACCCATGCATATAACTTGTAAATAAAAAAACTATTTAAAAAAAGAATGCATGTACTGAGGAACAATTCTAATTACCTCTATTCTACCTATAACTAAAAATGATTCTTCTAAGTTTTAGTCAACAATACATTGTTTGGTGCCTGCATCCAAATTAGGATAATAAGCTTTCAAATGAAGTTGTTTTCATGGCAGTTGTATTACCCAAATTTGAAGGTCTCACTTGCCAGTTTAACAAAGGATAGCAGAATAGAATAGGTAAGTAAGCCACGAGAAGAAATTTATTTCAGGGATTTGTGCTCCTAAATGATGATTATTTCCAGGATGTGTAGAGGTATTGCATTTTAGGGAGATATATAAGCTCCTTGAAGAAGGAACTGTTTTTCATTTTTGTCTTTATATCCTAGCATTTATCATAGTGCTTTGCATATAGTAATCACTTTCTAAATATTTGTATTAGAGGCCACCTTTTTTGAAATGACGTTCGTAAAGGGAAGTCTGCCTTTTTGATAGCTGAGGATATGACTATATATTTTTTATTGTTTTTCTTTATTTTACTTATTTTTTGTTTTTGGTCTTTTTAAGCTTTTTATTTTCAAAATATATGCATAGATGGTTTTCAAGATTCACCCTTGCAAAACCTTGTATTACAAATTTTGTCTCCCTCCCTTCCCTTCACCCCCCCACTTAGCAAGTAATTCAATATATGTTAAACATGTGCATTTCTTCTTCTATACATATTTCCACAATTATGCTGCACAAGAAGAATCAGATCAAAAAGGAAAGAAAATGAATATGTTAAGTTTTTTAAAATTTCAGTAGTATTTTATTTTTCCAAATACATATATAGATAGTTTTCAACATTCTTTTTTTTGTTAAGACTTTGTGTTTCTTCCCCTCCCTCCTTTAGCTCTTGCCTCCCCAAGGCAGCAAGTAATCTGATATAAATTAAATATGTGCAATTCTTTTAAACATATTTCTATATTTGTCATGTTGTATAAGAAATATAAGACCAAAAGGGAAAAAAATCCGAGAAAAAAAGAAAGACCAAAAAAAAAAAAAGTGAAAATATTATGCTTCTATCCATATTTGATCTCCATAATACTCTCTCTGGATGCAGCTTGCATTTTCTATGCCAAGTCTTTCATGATTTGTTAAGGGACAGGTCAATTCTCCAAGACCCTCCATAGCTGTGAATCATAACATCTGAAGGCGTTGCAAGGCAGCCTTTGCTGACATAGGTGTTGCAGACTGCGAATGAGATAAATTGGAGATAGACAGAACAGGAGAAAGGTCAGACACATAACAGCCTTTCAGGAGAGAGGTCAGAGAACAGCAAATGCCTCTCAGTCTCCTTGTATCATCCTCTCACAAGAGGAGATCCATTCTGGGTTGGATCTCCAGCAGCTACTGTCAGATGACTCCCGTGTATTCCAATATATGGTACCCAAACATGGGATATAAGAAGCATAAGAATTTCAAGAAGAACCAGAGCTGTTCGTGAGAAAGATCCTTCCAGAGTTAAGGAAGAAGAGCCCCGGTAAAAACTTTTTTAGTTGGGGTAATTAAATGGGTCAACACATCAAAGGGCCGAGCCAGGAGACTGTTCTGACTATATAGTCCTCTTCTCCATTTGAAAGTTTGCCTCAATCAACATCTGGTACAACCATCCAGAAGTGATAATGCTGCTTGCATTGTTCAGTGTGCAGACCATTCTATGTGTGTGTGGGAAATAACAGCAAAAAACAAAAAACGGGGAATTGTTAAAGGACAGGTCAATTCCCCTAAAGTCTCCACAGCTGTGAATCATAACATCTGAAGGAGCTGCAAGGCAGCCTTTGCTGACATAGGTGTTGTGCACTGGGAATGAGATAAATTGGAGGCAGAGGGCAGAAGAGAGAGGTCAGCAATGGCCTTTCAGGAGAAAGGTCAGAGATCAGCAACTGTCAGTCTCCTTGTATCATCCTCTCACAAGAGGAGATCCATTCTGGGATGGAGCTCCAGCAGCTACTGTCAGGTGGCTCCTGTGTATTCCAACAATGATAACTTTGAATCACCAAATTGTTGAAAAAAGCCAAATCTATCACAGTTGATCATCACATAATTTTATTGTTACTATGTATAATAGTTCTTTTGGTTCTGCTCATTTCACTCACTTAACATCAGTTCATGTAAGTCTTTCCAGCTTTTCTGAAATCAGTCTGCTTAACATTACTTTTTCTTTAAAAACATTTTTTTTACAGTATTTATTTTTCCAGATACATGTACAGAGTGTTTTCAAAAATCACCTTTGCAAAATCCTGTATTCCAAATTTCTCTCTCCTTTCCCTCCCTCTCCCGAACAGCAAGATGTACAATTTTCTAAACATATTTCTATATTCATTGTGATGCCCCAAGAAAAATCAGATTAAAAATGGAAAAAAACATAAAAAAGGAAAAAGCAAATACGCAAAACAACAACAACAACAAAAGTAACGATAGTATGTCTTGATCCACCTTGTTTCGATAGTTCTCTCTCTCAATGCAGTTCTTACTCTCCATCACAAGTTTATTGAAATTGCCCTGAATCACCTCATTATTGAAAAGAGCCAAGTCCATCATAGTAGGTCATTACATAATCATCTTGTTGCTGTGTACAATGTTCTCTTGGTTCTGTTCACTTTAAATCTTCCCAGGCTTTTCTGGAGACATAAAATTTCCCCTAAGAATTGCTTTGGTTACATCCTATAAACTTTGGTATGTTGTCTCATTAATGTCATTTTCTTTGATAAAATTATCGATTGTTTCTATGATTTATTGTTTTGTTTTCCAGGCTTTTTGAAATCAGCCTGCTCATCATTTCTTATAGAACACTAATATTCCATTACTTTCAATTAACATAACTTATTCAGCCATTCTCCAGCTGATGGGCATCCACTCACTTTCCAGTTCCTTGCCACTACAGAAAGGGTTGCTACAAAAAATTCTTGCACATTTGGGTCCTTTTCCCTTTTTTATGATTTCTTGGGGATACAGATCCAGTAGAGACACTGCTGGATCAAAGAGGGTATACATTTACTATACTTTTTCTTGTGCTTATCATGTAGGTACTTCTTTACATTATCCTTTGCAGACTTTCTTGGTAATTACTCAATTGTTTAGACTTCAAGTTCCTTGAGTGGAGAGTGTCTTTTGCCTCTTTTTGTATCCTTAGCACCTAGCCCAGTGCCTGGCACATAGGGGGCACTAAATAAATACTTATTGAATTGAATATAATTAGCTAAATAACAATTGATAAAACCTAGTGACAAGCAATTCAGAGAAAAAAATAGATTTAATTGAAGCAAAGACCCTTTTGCTAGATGAAAAATATTTCAAGAAATTTCATCTCCAATCCTGTTTTTAAAAGATTCTTCCTAATAAGCTATTAGTAATTTAAGAAATGTTTTTTTTTTAACATTTAACAAAGTTAACATCTAACAAAAAAATTTTTTTTAACAAAAAACTTTTATTTTATTAGATCGTTCACAATGGAGGAATGAAGAGTGCCTGCTTGAAGGACTTATGTCCTGAAGACAAAAGACGTATTGCAAACTTAATTAAAGAACTTGCCAGGTAAGATTAAACCTCATATGGTAATACATTGTGCCAAGCAATGCATTTCTCTCGAAGAAAACTGTGAAACTGCCATTCTAGATGTGAACCACTATTTGATTTTGTGGGAACTAAAAATATTTCAGTATCAGACTTGTTATTCCATTTGAGAAAGAGATGTTCTGTGGTCAGAAAGCCAACATTCCTCTGCTCATTTTAGCTTTTATTTGAAGTTCAGATTGGTTGATATGAACCTTTATAGAAGTCATTTATCATGAGGGAAAGTTTTGAAACAAAGCAATATTGTTGAAGTAAGTTGGTATTGCTGTGATCAGAAGCACAGCAGTCATCTTTTGAGCTATCTAGTTAACCTTGTTTTATTATCTGCACAGAAATTGTGTTGTCTGTTGTAAAAATATTCTTTTATCATTTTGCTAACTTCGAATACTCTTTGAAAAGGAAATTTTTGAGTTTTGAGGGAGTATATTAGGAGGTATATTTCTGAACTGAGTACCAATCAGGTTCATCATGGATGTGTATAAAACCAGAACTGGACTTGGACTTGTTGGTTAATATTTGCTGCTGATTGTGTGTGACCTCTTTGTAAATATGTGTGCCAATTCTATAGCTCTTAGATAGTTATCTAGCAAATGAAAAAGTTTGTAAATAAGCAATGAAACATAGAAAATACTGATTTGAAAATTAATCAAAACAGCATTTTCTGTAAAATCATACATTTCATTGAATTTTTAAAAAATAACTACCTTCTTCAGTTTCGAATGATTAAAATAGAGCTTTCATATATTTGAAGTTTTATTTCAGCTGTTATAATTCTTCAAAAAATTTTTCTTTGCAAATTCTTTCATTTTTTTTTCTTGTTAAACACATAGAATCTTAGGAATACTTAGATACCAAAGGCATTGTTCTCTGGTGAGATAAACTTGGGGAGAAGTCTGAAATACTATATTCTGCTATAGGAATACAACTCTAGAAAAAATTAGCTTTTTCATCTAGTCTCTTTTGGCTAGATGTGACTTGTGGGTAAAGTTTTCGTTGAAAACAAAGTGTGTCTGTGTTTTTTTTTTTGTTTTTTTGTTTTTTTTGTTTTTTTAATTTGGGGGAAAAGTTCTGTTGTTAACCTTCCTGTTTGAATTTTATTCTCTGTTGTATTATTTACCAAATGGACAAAAGTAGTTGTCCAATCTCATGTATGCAAAAGAGGCTAAAATGCCATTGCAATTAGTGGAACTTAGTCTGTGACCTTTGAGGACCATGGTAATCCTGATCCATTACATTTGGAATTGGAAATCATTCCTAAAGAAGTAAGGAGCATCAATTTCCTGGTTTTTTTTTTTTTTTTTTTTTTGGATAATTTTAAAAAAAGCTTTTTATTTCCAAAACATATATATAATTTTTAACATTCATCTTGCAAATCCTTGTGTTCCAAAATTTTTTCTCCCTCCTTTCCCCCCACCCACTCCCCTAAATGGCAAAAAATCCAATATATGTTAAACGTGCAATTCTTCTATACATATTTCCACAATTATCATGCTACACAAGAAAAATTAGATCAAAAAGGAAAAAGTATGAGAAAGGAAACAAAATGTAAGCAAGCAACAACCAAAAAAAAGTGAAAATACTATATTGTTATAACCTCAATTGAGTATAGAATTCTGTCTTACCTTACAGGGAAGTAAGAAGGGAATGAGAGAAGGGGGTTGCTGCTACAAGGGAAGGTAAATTGGGTAGGAAGCTATCAAAACAAAACACTTTTGAAGAGGTACATGTTGAAAGGAGAAAAAGAAAAGTATAAATGGGGAGAAAATAGAATGGAGGGAAATATACAGTAATAATAACTGAAAAAAATTTTACAGCAAGGTTTTATGACAGACTTTATCAAATATATAGAGAACTCAATTGAATTTATAAGAATACAAATCATAACTCAATTGATGAAAAAAATTAATAAATTTACCAAAGGATATGAAGAAGCAGTTTTTAGAAGAAGAAATTAGATATGTATAGTTATATATAAAAATGCTCTAAATCCCATCTTTAAGGAAATGCAAGTTAAAATAGTTCTGAAGTACCACCTCATAGGATCATAAAGGAAATTGACAATTGTTGGAGAGAATGTAGGAAAATTGGGACAGAACACTCAAACTATTCTTAAAGGGCTATAAAATTGGATATACTCTGATCCAGCAATAGCACTACTAAGTCTGTATACCTAAGAGATTAAAAAAAAAGTAAAAGGACTTACATGTGGAAAAATATATCAGTCTTTTTGGGATGATAAAGAATTGGAAATTTAGGAATACTTAAACAAGTTGTGGTATATAATTGTGATGGAATACTATTGTGCTATATAACAAATGATGAGCAGGTTGATTTCAAAGAAGCATACTTTCAAGTGAAATGAGTAGAACCAGTACATTGTACACAGTAATAGTAATATTATGTAATGGTTAATTGTGAAATTCCAAAGAACTTACGATGAAAAATGTTATCCACATTCAGGGAAAGAACTGATGGAGTCTGAATACTTTTTTAAACTTTATTTTTTTGTGTTTTTGTGTTCTTTTACAACATGACTAATATGGAAATAATATGTTTTGCAAAAATTTATCTGAGTATGTGTGGGCGTGCACACACATGTATATAATCACAACTGTATAAATTATATCAAATTACTTGCCTTCACAATGTGGGGTGGTGATGAGGGATTAAGAGTATTTGGAACTCAAAATTTAAAAAACCCAAATGTTAAAAATTGTTTTGACATGTAATTGAAAAAATATAAAATAAATTTTAAAAAGAAAAAAAGAAAAAGAAAATACTATGTTGTGTTCCACACTCAGTTCCTTCAGTTCTCTCTCTGGGTACAGAAGGCTCTCTTCATCACATGAACATTGGAACTGGCCTGAATCTGGCCTGCTGTTGAAAAGAGCCCCATCCATCAGAATTGATCATCATGTAATCTTACTGTTATGTCTGTACAATGATCTCTCAGTTCTGCTCACTTCACTTAGCATCAGTTCATTATAAGTTTGTCCAGGTCTCTCTGAATTCATTCTGCTGATCGTTTCTTATAGAATAATAATATTCCAGAACATTCATATACCATAACTTATTCAGCCATTCTCCACTCAGTTTCCAGTTCCTTGCTACTACAAAAAGGACTAGCAGTTTGTTTTGTAAATTTTTTCATCGAGGGAAAGCCTTATCATATAGGGATGGTTGATGAATGAATAAATGAAAAAGCATTTATTAATTTCTTATGTGTTTTGTACTATATAGTCAAGTAAGAACCTGCCCTCAAGCTGCTTACATTCTTATAAGGGAAGACATTCTTTAGGGAAGTGGTAACCAAGGAGGACAGTTTTTAAAAGGAAGAGAGCTAGTGTTGGAATCTTTACAAACTTTTAAGCCATTAGAGTTGATAGAAACAATAATTATCTAATTTAGCATGATTCAACATGATTGATTTGATCTTAGAAGGAGATATTTTGGGCCAGAACTTGAAACAAGATACTAAGTACAACTGATGGAAACAATGCTTCACACCTTTAGAGAGCTCATAGAAGCAAGAAATATTTAAGTACTCATTGGAGTTCACATGTTTGGGAGATTTCAGGGCTTAGAAAGGGATATCTGAATTCACACCTCCCATTGAAGCTCTTAGGGCCAGAGAGCATGCTGGGAGATATCCCACAATCCCACTCTCAGAGAAGTAGCATAAATACAGCTCCAGTGAGCCACTCAAGAGAGTTTCTAGGGAACATTCCCAGGGGTTGGAGAGGAGCACTCTGGGAGGAAGCCCACAAGCCATCTATCTTCGAGGCAAGAGAAATTCATTGCTTCTTCCAACTTAGTGCTGGCTGGAGGCTGAAGAAAGCAGAGGCAGAAGCCAAGAACAAAGCTGCAAGACCTTTTGGAACCAAACAGAGAGATAGGCCTGAGCTAACCGGGCTATATTGAAGGACACAATAAAAGATCTGAACTTTTATCACCTGGCTGTGTTTTGGAAAAAGAACACCAACAAGATAGTGATTGGAATTTTAGGGAAATTGATATATCTTTTTCAGGAATGATGATTTTATTACTTTTCTTAGAATTACATTTAACAAGATAGGTGGATTAGGAGTTAGAGAAAATGGCATGAGGATGACCAGGAAATAGCTTGGTGGGAAGTAGTAGTAAAGACGCTTACTACTCAGAAGCCCAGCTCTCCAGTGTGGGAACTTTTAGATGCTAAAAATAAAAAGAAAGGCAGAAATAGCCTCTGCCCTCAAAGGAGCTGACATTCTAATAGGGAAGACAACAAGCAAGCAACTAAGTACAAATAGGACACAAAAAGGATAAGTTGGAGATAGAAAATGGAGAACATGTCCTTTGGAATTAAAAGGGTCTGACAAAAGCTTTTTGTAGAAAGTTAGATGTTGCATTTTTGTACTTTTTTTTTTTTTTTTTTTTACAAATGCATTTAAAACCCATGCCAAGCTTCATGTTATCTTGACAAATTTGAAACAGATAGAAAATTCCATTTTTAAAACATGGGAACATGTTTTATAGGTGATAAGAGAAAAAGCTCAGTTTTAAAATATCCCAATTGTGTTGGCTTCATTTTGTAATTGGCTAATATCTCAAGATATAACAGAGAGCATTGTTAGTAGTGGATTTAAATACATATTTCAGGTGATCTTGATAACTTTGAAGTTCTTGTCAGATCAGATTACATCATCATTGTTTTAATATTGTGCAATATGACTGATGAAGAGTTAATATTAGGAATAGGAAGAATATTAGCATTAACATTTTCTTATTGATAACTTGTGTTTGTATTAATATTATTTTCAATACTTGATTTCTTTGCAGATATATTTTTAAGCCATTTGTCCATTTTATGAAAGTTGATTCGAAGTAGACAGTATAAGCTGTAAATTCACTGAATTGATGATATTTCACAATGATATGTCTGAAAGTAAATGAACCAACAATTAGTCTCTTTGTATTAATTCACTCTCATCCTTTTATTAGGTACTTAGCTTTCCCACATGTGACATGAAATCATCTGAACATATAGATTCAAAGCTCCAGTATCAATTCATCTCTTAAATATTATTACAGTTTAATTTCTTTTAACTTTTGGATAAAAAAATTATCAATCAATAAACATACTGTATAATAGAAGTTTATGGTAATTACTATAATAATATAATTTGTAATATAAATGTTATTTTCCCTCCTAAATCTATTGTATCATTTTATATATTTCACGTTGGAGATCACTCCTTTAGAGCATTGAATTGTAAAAATTATATGTAACTTGACATATTGATATCAAGGATCAAACTGATTAGAAAAATCTATGGAGAGTAGAAAATCTTCTTCTTATTTAATAGCAAAGTCTGTGGCATTATTGAATTTAAGTGGGCCAATGAAAAGATGATGAATTTTAGAGTCAAAAGTGCTGGATTTAGATCTTGGCTTTGTCACATCTTACTTTGCCATTTTTTGCCTCAAGTCACTTAACCTTTGTGAACTGAAGTTTTCTTGTCTATAAGAAAAGCTATTTAGACTCTTGTCTTTTCTGTCATCTTTGATACTTTTCAGGGTGTGAGGTCTAACTTAAAGGCAGTTTTAATTTTCTTTTCTCTTATTTGTGATATGCTGAAGTTATCTTTGCTGATTGCCTAGAATTTTCAAAATTTACCAAAATATCATCAACAAACAGGCATTATTTTATTTACTTTACCTATTTTTCTGCTTTTAATTTATTTCTCTTATTATTGCTAGCATTTTCAGAGCCATGTCAAATAATAATGGGGAAAGAGAGCATCCTTCTTTGACGTCTATATTTATTGGAAAATGTTCTAGTACATCCTCATTGCATATGGTTCTTGCTTTTGGTTTTATATATATATTTTAAAAATATTCCTCTTATAATTTTCGACTTTTCAGCTTAAATGTTAAATGCCTTTTCTGCATCTGTTGAGATAATATTATGTGGTTTGGAATATTTTGCTTTTTAATATGATGGATTATGCTGATTATTTTCCTAATTGTAAATCTCCCTTGTATCCCAGATATAAATCCAACTTGGTCATAGGTAATGATTTTTGACACTCTCTGGTAAGTTTGATAAGATTTTGTTTAAATTTTTTGGATTAATATTCACGAATGATATTGATATGTAGTTTTCCTTCTATGTTTTATTCTTCCCTGGTTTAGGTATTAAAACTATATTTTATTTCCAGGAGGATTCTTTCTCAATTTTAAAGATTAGTGTACTGTGGGTACTGATTGTTCTTTAAAAGTTTGATAAGATTCTCCTATGAATTTATCAGGACCAAAAGTTTTGGTTTTGTTTTTTTTGGAGACAATCTCAGTTAATTCTATTTCCTTTTTGAAATTAGGTTATTTAAGATCTGCATCTGTTTTTTGATCATAGGAATGTTTTCTATTTATGAAGATATCACTCATTTCTTTTGTGTTCTAATTTTTATTAGTATGTGTGAATTATTTCTTTTATTTTGATTTTGTTTGGAATTCACATTGTTATTTTACTGATTTAATTTTCTGTCATCCTTTTAATCAGATTAGTTAAAGGTTTATCAGTTTTATTAGAATTTTAAAAGAATCAGCTTTTAGTTTTATCATTTCAGTGGACTTTTTAATTGCCAATTTATCTATTTCTTCTCTAATTTTACTATCAGGAACTGGAGGGGCAGTGAATAGAATGTTAGACCTGGAGTCAGAAAGACCTGAATTCATAGTTGGTCCCAGACACTTAATAGCTGTGTAACTCTAGATAAATTGTTTTATCCACTCTTTGTTCCATTATCTGAAGATGTTAAATTAGAGGATAATAATGACATCTACTTTGAAGTCTTATTATGAGGATCAAATGAACAGATATTTTCAAAAGTACCTAGCACAATGCTATATAAATTTTTATTCCCTTTTCTTTCTCTTTTCCTCCCTGCTAATGGCTCATCATTTGTGCTTATTTTAGTTTTTTTAAATTTGTCTTTTTAACTAAAAAAAAAGCATATTCAGTTCATTAATCCTCTCTTTTGTTTTGATAATGTGTGTTTGTAGGTATATTATTTCCACATTATTTTTTCTTTCAAAACTGCTTTTAAAAAAGCATAATTATCCCATGAATTTGCCATGTTGTTTTATTGTCATTCTCTTTTATAAAATTTTTAATTATTTTTGTTATTTGTTCTTTGAACCAATCATTATTTAGGATTTCATTGTTAAGCCTCATTTTTTTTAATGTTTGTGGTGCCTGAATCAATCACTATTTTTATTACCTTAGTCTCTAAAGGATATATGTAATATTTCTATATTTTTACATTTGTTTGTACTCTCTGTGCTCTAATACCTTGTCAGTTTTAGTAAAAATTCTTATGTAGTGCTGAGAAAAAAATAATTATATACACATGTGCATGTGTATATGTATATGCACACATACACATACATGCATATACAGAAAGAGAGAGGAAGAGACTAATACTCTTTTGCAGTTCCATTTAGAAGATGCCATAAGTCTTTTTGCTCTAGTTTTTCTAGCAATTTGTTCAGATCTGTTTTTTCCCTTTTATTTATCTTTTTGATTTATCCAAAGCTGAGAGAGGGCTATTGAAATCTCCTGGCAGTAATCGGATTAATTGTTTTTATACTCTTGTCACTCAGTTAATGTTTCCTTTGTGAATTTGGATACTAAGGCTTTTGGAACTGATATTGGCTTGTCGTTATATTTTCTTTCAGTATAATATAGTTTTCTTTTTTCTTTCTTTTCACCAATTAAATGTTTGGCATTTTTGTAGATGGCATATTTGTAACTTCTGCCCTTCTGGATTCACTTAATATATGGCAAATTTTTTTTCCTAGCCTCTCACTTTTATTTTGTGAATATTTTTGTCTTTCAGATATGTTTTTTATAAACAACAGATTGTGTAGTTTTATTTTCTTAGCTAATCTGCCTCTCTTTTTCCCCCCCAGCTTATTGGATTGTGACTTCATTCACATTTAAATTTATGAGGAAAATATAAACCTAAATTTATGAGTTAGGTTTATATTTTTCTCCATTTTTCTCTAATTTTTTTTTAAGTTTTGATTTTTTTCTTCTCATTTTTTTTTCTTTTTTCTTTTAATATAAAAACAAAAGACATCAACAAACGTTTATTTTTAAAAGTTCTATGAAAGAATGTTCCAAATCACTAACAAAACAAAAATATACTGTTTAAACAACACAATGTAGATGTCTTGGTTCACATTCAGCAAATTGGCAAAGATGTCAAAAAATAGGAATAATCCATGCTGGAGAAATTGTGGAAGAATCGAGTATGTGTTGTTGGTTAAGTTGTGATCTAAGTATTCTGGAAAAAATTTGAAATTAGCAAAGTAAGTGATTATTGCCTAGAGAATCTTCTGTCAGGTATATATCCCAAAGAGATTAACAAAAAACTTCATATATATCAAAACATTTATAACATTTTGCGTTATCAAAAAGATGCCCATCAACTGGGTAATGGGTAAAATAATTGTGGTACAGGAACCAAATGGAATATTACTGAGCAGCAAGAAAAAAAGATGAATACAAAAGCTTGAACGTAAATGAACTGATATTCATGTATAGTAAGTAGTAATATGATATGTCAACAATAGAAAAGGAAAAATTGTAAAAAACAAAAAGTTAATGCAAAATTAAAATGAAAAGGCTTGACTTCAAAAAATTTGATGACACATTCTCCTCCCTTTCTTAAATATTTAAGAAATCCATGGCTGTCAAACACTACACACTACATCACTTTCTAAGAGATAAAATAGTCAATGCCAAAGGGTGTGAAACACTAATGTACTCTTGGTAGAGCTGTGAATTAACAAAATCATTTTAGAAAATGAGTGAAAAGGGAAACTGAGGACTTTTCAGAATAATAACCTTGTGTAATTCAAGACTCGGTACTAAGCATCTGTTAATCATTAAGGCTCTGGGAAGAAGAGCAAAGACTTGCTCTTCCAGTAGAAAACATCTAAGAGATAACCTTCTTGACCTTTACTCAACTGCTTAGAGAAGAACCTAATTATTTAATGGCCTGGAGATATTCAAAAAGCCTCCAAACTGACTATCTCTATTTGTTGATTGAGAAAGCCTGAAGTAGACCAAGTCTCCTTAGTTATTTTAGGAACCTTTAGACCCTCTGACTTAATTGATTAGTTACCTCTAAATAAGTCTCCTTATTGTGAGGGATTATGTGGTTTCTCATAAAATCATTAATATAGATTCAATCTATAACCTAAATTTTAGTATATGAATTCGATGGATTTGGAAAAAATGAAATTCTTTGTAAACATTACAGTAGCATGTCCATATCAGCTCAAGCAAGAATTTACAAACATTGTAACAAGCTGATCACAATAAACTTGGGCAAACACATCTGCAATAAGTCAACTATCTTGGCTTGACTAGAATTTAGCAAAACTTTGCTACTTCCACTTGAGCAGGCAGTGAAAATTAACCAGAAGAGGGCAGGGGTAGTGGTCAGGGTTCCTGTGGGTTTTTGACTATTTAAATCCTCTCTTAACTTTTGTAAAATTGGCTTCCTCTTTCTCTGAGAATTCAGTGAGCAGACTACTTGCTTCCCGTGAGATTCTAATAAAGCTTCTGATCTTCACTTTGAAAAATCTCTTGATTAGTTGTTTCGTAAGGGGTTGCTATCCCACATAAAAAACGCAAAAATAGGTAAATAAAATACCCATTACCCTTTGACGTGGAGATACATTGTTAGGTAAATACCCAAAGAAATCCATTTTTTTTTTTAAGCCTAAAATACCTCCAAATATTTATAGCAATACCTAAGAATTAGAAAAAAGTGGATACTCAATGAATGAGAAACAGTTGAACAAAATGTGATATCTGAAGGTAAAAGTATTACTAGACTGTATAAAATGATAAATATGGCAAATATAGAAAAGTAAAAATTTATATGAGCTGATACAAAGTGAAGGAATAGAGCCAAAATATTATATATATATACACACACACAGACATACAGAATCATTACGAAAATTCAAATGTATACAAATAACCAGAATGGCATCAAAAATACTTTCCCCTCCCATACCTATTTTGTATCTGTCAGATTTTTTTTTGAAATATTGATGGTTTTTTCTTGATTTTTTTTTTTTCTCTTCTCTTGTTTTCTTTTAAGAAGTCTTTGTTAGATCAAATGGCTAATGTAGGACACTACAGAGGCAAATTTAGGCAATATGAAAATCCAAAGATATCAATAAAAGTATTTTTTAAAAAACAGTTAAGTATGCAGCTCAAACTCATTTCCACGATAACTGTGGTTTTCCTCTAAGTTTAAGAGTTTGGCCAATTAGATTACATTTTTTTATTTCTAAAAAAGTCTTACCTTCTGTCAGTGCCTCTATTCTTTATCAGATATTTTCCTATAATGATTAATTCAAAATAGTCTTCTTAAGTAATTTTGGAAAATAAGCTTATAAAGGGCATCTCTTAGGATATTTTCTTGAAAGTTGTACCTTTTCTTAGAAACCCTTTTTTTGTTTTTTGACAAATTGCAATTGTTAATGGTGAAAATATTCCAATTTTCTATTTCCTCCCTATTTCTGCTGTAAATGCGGTAATATGGATTTTGTTTTGTTTTGTTTTTGCTTCTGTTAATATGATCTTCTTTAAAGATAGTCTTATTTCTACTAGCTTTCTTTTATTCATTCTCAACTCCTCTTTCCTCATTCCCCCCACTCCCAATATTTTACTTCTTTTCTTTTGGAGTTTTCTTATTTGTTTCTTTTTCTTTTTGGCTTTTTTTCTGCTTTTTAAATATTCTCTTTTTCTCATTCTTCTCTTCCTCAATTTGTTTTGTTTTGCTATAAATTTCATTTTCTAACTTTTTATTGAAAAAATTCCTTTCTCCCTTTCTTATCATTTATGTTCCCTTTCTGTTTGTTCTGGACTTTTATTCTTTGGTTCATACCTCTTAACCTTTTTTAGCTCTTTATTCTCTGTATTTAGTGGAATCAAAACTTTTGAGATATCTATTTTGAGTTCTCCCTTGTAAATGATTTCTGTAAATTGCCTTGTACGGCTTGTCCTCATTTTTTTCTTTGTGCTTCACCCTTAGAAAATAGTAATTCTTTTTTTTTTCCTTTAAAAAATTTTTTTTAAAAATAATTATAACTTTTTATTGGCAGGACCCATGCCAGGGTAATTTTTTACAACATTATCCCTTGCACTCACTTCTGTTCTGACTTTTTTCCTCCCTCCCTCCAAGCAGTCCTATACATGTTAAATATGTCACAGTATATCCTAGATACAATTTATGTGTGCAGAACAGAACAGTTTTCTTGTTGCACAGGAAGAATTGGATTCAAAAAGTGAAAATAACCTGGGAAGAAAAACAAAAATGCAAACAGTTTACATTCATTTCGCAGTGTTCTTTCTTTGGGTGTAGCTGCTTTTGTCCATCATTGATAATTGAAACTGAGTTAGATCTCTTTGTCAAAGAAATCCACTTCCATCAGAATACATCCTCATGCAGTATTGTTGTTGAAGTATATAATGATCTCTTGGTTTTGCTCATTTCACTTAGCATCAGTTCATGTCTCTCCAAGCCTCTCTGTATTCATCCTGCTGGTCATTTCTTACAGAACAATAATATTCCATAACATTCATATATCACAGTTTACCCAACCATTCTCCAGTTGATGGGCATCCATTTTCCAGTTTCTAGCCACTATAAACATTTTGGCACATACAGGTCCTTTTCCCTTCTTTAGTATCCTTTTGGTGTATAAGCCCAGTAGTAGCACTGCTGGATCAAAGGGTATGCACAGTTTGATAACTTTTTGGGCATAATTCCAGATTGCTCTCCAGAATGGTTGGATTTGTTCACAACTCCACCAACACTGCATCAGTGTCCCAGTTTTCCTGCATCCTCTCCAACATTCATCATTATTTTTTCCTGTCATCTTAGCCAATCTGATAGGTGTGTAGTGGTATCTCAGAGTTGTCTTAATTTGCATTTCTCTGATCAATAGTGATTTGGAACTCTTTCATATGAGTGGAAATAGTTTCAATTTCATCATTTGAAAATTGTTCATAGCCTTTGACCATTTATCAATTGGAGAATGGCTTGATTTCTTATAAATTAAAGTCAATTCTCTATATATTTTGGAAATGAGGCCTTTATCAGAACCTTTAACTGTGAAGATGTCTTCCCGGTTTGTTCCTTCCCTTCTAATCTTGTTTGCACTAGTTTTCTTTGTACAAAGACTTTTTAATTTGATGTAATCAAAATTTTTTATTTTGTGATCAATAATGGTCTCTAGTTCATCTTTGGTCACAAATTTCTTCTTCCTCGACAAGTCTGAGAGATAAACTATCCTATGTTCTTCTAATTTATTTATAATCTCGTTCTTTATCCCTAAATCATGGAAACATTTTGATCTTATCTTGGTATACGGTGTTAAATGTGGTTCCATGCCTAATTTCTGCCATAGAAAAATAGCAATTCTTGCAGACAAATTGCAAAATAGAAATATTCCTATGTCCCTGATTATATTGTTCATTATTTGAATTTCACTCTCTCTTTGGTCATTCTCCTCCCTTCCATTTCCTAATTTCTTTCCTGGGTCCATGCCTTCAGTTTTCTAAGGAAATTTTAGTTCCTGTTATTTTGAGGCAGAATCAGTTGTCTCTAAGCAACATATCCCTGCAGACAATTCCCATGAATAAGATTCCAGTCTCCATTTATGGAATATCTCTATTGTTCATAATACTTCTCACCACTGAAATGAGGTTTCCTCCTTTCTCTGCCTCCCTCTACTTTTTAAATTCTGCTCTTTACTTCTTTTTTTCTACTGGGTTCTTTTCTTCCTGAGAGTTATTTTTCTTTATAAGTAGGCTCTTATTTGATTAGGCTATATCTCATATTATTCCCTATATTTTTCATCCTCTTCTCCTTTTTTGTAATTGAGTTCCATAAGAAAACATTGATCTACCTGTAGCCAGGATGTTGTGAGCTACTGTTTCAGGCCTGTTTCTTTACTGTTACTTTTATTTGAATTCTGCTTTCATACTTATCATGTTCTTGTTGCTTTTTTAAAATTTTTGATAGTAACTATTTCAAAACATGCAAAGATAGTTCTCAACATTTCCCCCTGCAAAACCCTGTGTTCCAAATTCCTCTCTCTTCCTTCCCCTCGCCTTTTCCCCTAGACAACAAACAAACTAGTGTAGGTTAAACATGTTCAATTCTTCTAAACATATTTCCACAATTACTCTTGTTGCACAAGGAAAATCAGATCAAAAAAGGAAAAATAATAAGAAAGAAAAAAAAAAAGCAACAACATAAAAATGAAAATGCTATGTTATGATCCACATTCAGTCCCTACAGTTCTCTTTCTAGGTGCAGATAGTGCTCTCCATCACAAGTCTACTGGAATTGTCCTGAATGACCTCATTGATGAAAAAAGTCAAGTCCATCAGAACTGATTGTTACATAATCTTGTTGCCGTGTACAATGTTATCTTAGTTTTACACATTTCACTCAGCATCAGTTCATGTAAGTCTCTCCAGGTCTCTCTGAAATAATCCTGTTGACCGTTTCTTATAGAACAATAATATTCCATAACATTCACATATTATAACTTATTCAGCCATTCTCCAACTAATGGGTTTCCACTCAATTTCCAGTTTTTGCTACTACAAAAAGGGCTGCTACAGATATTTTTGCACATGTGGGTCCCTTTCCCTCCTTTATGATCTCTTTGGGAGACAAGCCCAGTAGAGGCATTGCTGTATAAAAGGATATGCATAGTTTGATACCCCTTTGGGCACAATTCCAAATTGCTCTCCAGAATGGTTAGATCCGTTCACAACTTCAACAACAGTGTATTAGTGTCTTACATACTTGTCATCTTGTGTACATTTAGAAGGAAATCTACTAATATTCTCCCTGATATAATGTTGTCCTTATATGCTATAATCATTTACCTTGTATTTGTTATTTGGAGTGCTTTTGAATCTCATCAAGTTATATTTTCATTCTTAGAATGTTGAGAATGCCTCTTTATTATTAGTTACTGATTTTTTCCCATTTATGATTAAGCTCGATTAAGCTTGCAAAGTAGGTCACCTTGGGCTACATCTTAAGTCTCATTGTTTTTTGGGATACATTATTCAATTTCCTCCTTAGTTTTACAGTGGGTTCAAAATAGACTGTTTGGATTTCCTTTTCTTTCTTTATATTTGAAGTTCTTCTAATCACTTGCAGAATATGTTGTTTTTGAATTGAATTATTAAATTTCAAGCACTGTGGTTTAGAAATTCACAAGACAGGTTCCTCCTTATTTCTTGAATTATGGTATTCTGTTTTTTAATTTGTAAGAATATTTGGGAGACCTAGAAGCTTTAGATTTTCTCTACATATACACACTTTGACATTAGTACAGTTTACTTAAAGAGAACATTTTCTCTTAATGTTACTGTTATTTGCTTCTCTTTGAGATTTTCCTTCACTTTTATGTATTACATTCCCGATATATTGTTCTTTTTGTTTGTTTCCTTGGTATAGTCAAGTTTCTCTACTTTCCCAGTTATTTCTGCTGTGCTTGCCATAAATTTTGCTCTCATAATTTCTATTTTTCTTTTAGACCATTAGGGAACAATTGTTCTCAAAACCCACATGGTCTGCTATCTCAAATGTTAAATAATTTTTCCTTTCTTTTACAGTATATATTAATAGATATCTAAATTTATTTATTAGATCTGGAAGCCATATTTCTGCTGTTAATGTTTTTCCTGATGGTTCATCTGTTCAAGGTATTTGAGTTTTCTTACTCCTGAGATCTTAGGAAATTTAAGTCTTTTTCCTCCTTATTTTCCTCTATTTTTTACTTTCTTACTCTTTCCCCATTGGATCTCAGGTTTCAACCTCCTTTCATGCTGAGCAATTTACAGTTTATCAGCTACAAAGTATCGGCCCAAAGTGACTTGTGTGGGAATAGAATCTTAACTAGATGCTGGACTCTTTCTCTCAGGCTTAGTGGAGTACCACGTAGCTTTTCACACACAATATCCAGCCTCATTTCTTACATTCCCATTATCTGGCCTAGTGATACAGAATGTTAGGACTCTGCTGCTTTCAGAGCTTAGGCAGATTTCTGCCATTTGATGCTTGGATTTCCATGACTCCATGAAGACACTAGGATCAGGGCATAGAGAATTCCATAGTAAGCTTAGACATGTACTGTTCCTCCACTTTTAGCTCCATTTTCCTCTCTTCTACAGAATTCTGCCATGAGGCTCTGAATATCAGAGCCTCAGCAAATTTCTGCAGTTCAGAGTTTGGATTTCCAAAGCATTCAAAAGGAAGGAGAGTTGAGATTTGTGTTTGTTGTGTGTGTTGATGGGGATAGAGGGAAGGGGGGAGCAGAGGAATTTAGGGGGTGAGTCAGCTAGTACTGATGAGATCTAGATTTCAGGGTTCCTAATCAGGGAACCAAATGATGAGATTATTAAGATTCCTGGTGGTCAGGGAGTTAAATGATGAGGTTAGTGTTTCCTGGTGGTCAGGGAGTTTAGTAATAAGTTTGTTGTTCAGGGGAACCAAATGAAATGGTTTGGCTCCCCTCAATCCCCTTAGGATTTGGCGGAAGGTAGGGAGTTATGGGAACCCCTTTCTGGCAGCTCAGAGGTCCTAAAAAACTAAACTGTTAAAAGTTTATTATTGGCATTGGGAAGTCAGCTTCTGCTGTGCATGAATAGAAAGACTGAATTCCTTGGTGGCAAGGTCCTGGCACAGAGTATAAAGTTTCTAGTAGAGAAATCCCAACAGAAAGGTATAAAGTCTTGTTAAGGAAATAGCCAAGATAGGGTAACGCTGAAAGAGACTATCATTTCAGTGGGCAGAGGTTGCTGCTATGCCAGGGATGGCATATTAATTAGGTCCTTTGCAAGGACTGAGCTCCAAGTTGGCTCATTTTATATAAGTCTTGGCTACAAGCTGGGGTTTGCTCTTAATGGGGGCTGGTTTCAGCTTGAGCTGGAATTTGAATAGAATTGAATGAGTATCTCTAGGTTTGATCTTTAATTTAATGGGAACCTTAATTAGTAGTGAATGTTATCAATGGGTGTGGTGCCCATCTCTCAGGATAACAGAATGAAGCTGTTTATCTTGTTTCCTTTGGGCGGGGTCTTTTATAGAGGCTAGGATTCAAGTAGTCTGTTCTTCAAGGAGTTTTGGAGGAAACTCTTCAGTGCAACTTTGCTACCAAGAAAATGGGGGGGTGATGAGGAAGAGTACTGAGTAGTTCACGAGTGGTTCTTGGAGTTTTTAACCTTCTTTTTTGTTGTTGCTGGGTGGTTGTTTTTTTGGTTTTGGTTTTTTGTTGAGGCAGTTGAGATTCCTAGACCATGGAAATAATTCAATATGTATATGTGTTGAGGTTGGGAAAGAATCCTAAAAGGTTGGGGGTGGCAGACCAGTATCTTAAGGTATCTCAGAAAAGAATTTGCAGGCTTGTACCCATATCCCTGTCAAGGGACACAGTTTATTATAATTGTAAAGCCAATTGAAGTGGGCTAAATTCCAAAAGAATTTAGCAAAGAACCTGGAGACAAATTTATCTAGTTCTTTATGTCATTGATATCCTAATTTTATGGCCTAGAGGTGGAACTGAGGTGTGGTCTCAGGAATTTGATTATCACTGACCAGCAAACCTAGGACTATCCTAAAGTTAGAAGACTTTAGAATCATTGACAGATTGTTAGAACAGAAGTCCCCTAAGGTCAGGGGACTTTAAAATTATTGCTTAATCCCCTAGAAGCTATGTTCCATCATATATGTATTTGTGTGTGTATGTGTGTGCCTCATATATACATATGTATATCCATACACAGATACAGGTACATATGTATGTATAACACTTTAGTTGTGGAAAGTATTCTATCTGATCCTGTTTATGATGAGCTTACCTTGATGATTACTATGATTGAGTCTTACCTTGATGAGTTTAACTGTCATTCTGATATAAATCTTTTTGTCTGCAGATTTCAAATGGCATTATATTGTACTTGGTTTGCTATTCCATGTTATCATTTCAATATTTTAACAGAAGTAGCAGGTTTGCTGTGGGATAGCAGATACCTGTATTATAGGGAGAGGAAATTGGATAGTATTTTTAATTAAAAATGTTATTCAGACTATGAAATCTGCCAAGTCGGTCTTTTTCCTTGGTTTCAAGCTTCAAACCTTTGGGGATATACTCTGTCTACCAGCCAGAAGTCACATAAGTCTTATTTCAATGGTCATGTAAATTATAATTAAATTATAATCTATTTGGTAGCAGAAAAATGTTTCTGAATCTATTTCA
Source organism: Sarcophilus harrisii (assembly GCF_902635505.1). Classification (NCBI taxonomy): domain Eukaryota; kingdom Metazoa; phylum Chordata; class Mammalia; order Dasyuromorphia; family Dasyuridae; genus Sarcophilus; species Sarcophilus harrisii. The sequence goes on along the minus strand of NC_045426.1, from coordinate 379,892,579 downwards.
TAGTGTCCTAATTCCATATGCTAAGTAGTTAGTTAACATTTGTTTATAGATTTGATTATACACTTATCTTGCTTGAATATTACTATATAATCAGCACAGATTATGGACAGACAGGTCAAGAGCTGCTAGAGTTAACAAAAAACTGGCTAACTTTTGATTATAAATTTATTAAATATACAGGTGTTTTAAAATACCTATGTAGCCAATTTTCTGTGTTTGATGCTTGTGTGTGGGCTCTTGCATGTGCTTTTGATGTAAATTGTGTCCCCTTTAACCTTTGGGGGGGATCTGAAATTGTGTTCCTGTTAATCTTCGAGAGAAGGGCGATTCAGGGTTTCAAGCTCTCCCTAGGAGGGTCACACCCTTTTGTCCATAAGGGTAAAGTGATCTCATTTAATTGGAAATCTCCTCCAAGGCATAATCAACATTGAGTGGTTGAATCTCATTCAATTGGAGATCTTGGCCAGGGAGATAATCACCACCCTCTATTGAATTGAATATTAAGTCATTCAAACAGCTCCCAGTGGCTCAAACTCCTAGTTAAGTGATCTCATTCAGTTGGAGACGTCAGAGTGGCTCAAACTACTCCCCAGCCCCAGGCCAAAATTTATCTGATATAATCAAGGGTTGGTCAACCTATTTTCACAGAAAATCCTAAACAGGATCATGCCCAAGATATTTTCTTCTCACTTATGCTATATTCCCTGCCCACTAGGAAGGCTGACTTTCTAGCAAGTGTAATTAAATCCCATCTCTGCCACCTCATGCTTGTATTCATTGGGGTTTGTGAATTCTTTCCCAAAGCCTGCCACTGGCCAAGGGGATCTCTTTCTATTTTCGTACCTCATCATTTGCATCTCATCACTTTTATCAAACCACATTCTCTTTCCCAAAATAAATTCCTTTATTTTATGAACTGAAGTTCATTCTACAGTTGGTTACTTGGAATAGGAGAAAAGAGGTCCTAGATTTTAAGCTAGAGATATATATTGATAGCACACTAAAATTCCCACCTATTTGACTTTCTTCACGCATATTACCTTGTACTCATTTATAAGGGCACATATATTTTCCTAGTAGAATGAAAGTTTCTTTTTTTTTTTTTTTTTTTTAATTTAATAGCCTTTTATTTACAGGTTATATACATGGGTAACTTTACAGCGTTAACAATTGCCAAACCTCTTGTTCCAATTTTTCACCTCTTACCTCCCACTCCCTCCCCTAGATGGCAGGATGACCAGTAGATGTTAAATACATTAAAATATAAATTAGATACACAATAAGTATACATGACCAAAACGTTATTTTGCTGTATAAAAAGAATCAGACTCTGAAATATTGTACAGTTAGCTTGTGAAGGAAATCAAAAATGCAGGTGGGCATAAATATAGGGATTGGGAATTCAATGTAATGGTTTTTAGTCATCTCCCAGAGTTCTTTCTCTGGGCGTAGCTGGTTCAGTTCATTACTGCTCCATTGGAAATGATTTGGTTGATCTCGTTGCTGAGGATGGCCAGGTCCATCAGAACTGGTCATCATATAATATTGTTGTTGAAGTATATAATGATCTCCTGGTCCTGCTCATTTCACTCAGCATCAGTTCATGTAAGTCTCTCCAGGCCTTTCTGAAATCATCCTGTTGGTCATTTCTTACAGAACAGTAATAGAATGAAAGTTTCTTGAGTGTAGGGAATTTGAAAAAAAAAAAAAAAATCATCTTTATAATCCTTGGTGTCTTCCAAATAGTGATCATTTAATAAATGTTCTCTGAATTCCTGGATACTTATTAATCTATGTCATTTGAAGGCATACATGTTTTCTCTCTCTTCAAACATCTTTAAGTAGGAGTTCTCAACCCTAACAATTCTGTCATCATCTATGTATTCAAATTTTAACTAGAAATGAGTCATTTTAGGCAATTTAACTTGACTATAGAACACTTTAGGAGTAGCAAAGCATAGTAGAAAAACCTTATATTTGGAATCGGAAATCTGTGTTCAGATTTTGGCTCTCCCACACATAATAAGTCAGTTTATCTCTTCATCTTATTTTCCTCATTTGTAAGTTAAAGAATTTGAATGAGAAGATCTCCAAGATTCTTTGCAACTCTTAATACTATAGATTCTGGTTTAGCATAATGGGGATTATTGAAATGAATTGGGTTATGGAAATTTTGAAGCAAAATGGGAAATTGTTGTGATTACTATTTGGGATAAATAATTTCATAGCTCATTCTAGGAGGAATGGTATTAATATGTTGCTTTTTAAAAAAAAATACAATTTGGTTTCACATTAGTTACAAGACTAAGGTTTTCATTACATTGAATTCCTAATCCCCATATTTATGCCCACCTGCATTTTTGATTTCCTTCACAAGCTAATTGTACAATATTTCAGAGTCTGATTCTTTTTGTACAGCAAAATAATGGTTTGGTCATGTATACTTATTGTGTATCTAATTTATATTTAAATATATTTAACATCTACTGGTCATCCTGCCATCTGGGGGAGGGAATGGGGGGGGTAAGAGGTGAAAAATTGGAACAAGAGGTTTGGCAATTGTTAATGCTGTAAAGTTACCCATACATATAACTTGTAAACAAAAGGCTATTAAATAAAATAAAAATTAAAAAAAAAAAGACTAAGGTTTTTTGTAAATTCAGTTTAGAAAATGAAAGAGAGGTACTTTTTGTTTTTCTAGTTTTTGAAGTACTTTCTGCTAAGTCAGAGAATTAACTAGTTTGTGGTACCCAGAAACATCTACCAAAACTGCCATTCATGAGCTTTTGCAGTTGGTGTCAAGAAGAAACAATCATATAATGATAGAATTAAAAAGACTTTTAGAGATTAATTAATCATGATTAGATAAAGCAATATTACAAGTACATTATGGCGTAAATTGACCTTTAAACTCAACCACAATTTCAGGGTACTTTTGTGAAGTACAGGCTAGTTCCTTGGAAGGCCTCAGGGTCAGCCAGAGTCAGGATAAATTAATGTCCTTGGTCTTTAGGGGGAGAAGTGACAGAGACAGACAAACTGGCTCAAGGCTTGCCAAAAATGTATCCTGGATTCTCTAGTTCAAAGCCACTAGCCTCTCTACTTCTCCTCCTGCTGTAAAGTGACTTTCTGACCTCTCTCTCTGCCCTCCAATCCTTGCCTTTGATTATCTTAACACCAAAACATTCAGCAATTACCCAACAGTGAGAAGAGCCATTTATCCAAACATATGCTAATAAAGTCATTGTCTCACAGGGAATAGGTAATTAGCCTTATGTGTTTGGTTGCCTGATTTAAACATACCTTTTTCAGAGTTTCAGCCCTCTACATGCTTTTTTGAGGGGAAGGTAGTGAAGAGGAAATATATTTGAAGTTCAAAACAAGCAACTTACTAGAAAACTTTGGAATAGAAACTATTAATTGGGAACTGTTTCTACTGCTCCTATTTGGTATATTGCAAAAAAGGATACCAAGAAGCAATGTAATTATATAATAAGGTTTTACTTTCATTTCCAACATAATCTTTTCAAAATTCCATAAAACATCAAAGTGCTACTAGACTTTTTTTGAAAGAAGTAATTAATTTTTCATTTTTAATGGTCAAGTTTAACTTTTAAAGTTAGTAAAGCTTTGTAGACTTAGAAATTTTCTTATCCCAAAACTTTTGAAAAATAAATAGAAAATCAGAATAGTAAAATAGAAATTTTACACACACAAAATCATCTTTTAAAAAGGGACTCTTGGATAGTTTGTGAAATTTCAGAGGCAGATGATAAAGTAAAAAGAGCCTAGGATTTAATCAGAACTGAGTTCAAACCCCTTTGTTAAATTTACTTACCCTTTCTGAATCTTAATTTATCTAAAAAATTGAAACAATAATTCTATCCATAAGGTTATTTTTAAAAATATTTTATTTTTCCCCAATTACACGTTAAATTTTTTTTTAACATTTTAGAGAAAAAATAATTTTAGAAAGAAAGTTTTAAGTTCCATATTCTACCCTTTATTTTTTCCCCTCCTTTCTTCCCTTCTTGAAATGGTAAGCCATCTGATACAGATTATATATGTGTAATCATGTAAAATACCTTCATTTTGTGAGAGTGAAAGTGGGGGAAGGTCTTTTGTTGATATAAAAACTTGGCCAAGAACCTAGTGGAGACAGAAAAGAGCAGAGTTAAAATGCAAATTGGTTATAGTTTCTAATTCTTATGCGCCACCAAAGAATAAAAAGAAAAGGACAAGAAGTGACTGAAAACTATCTTTCTGCACAAATTTTGGTGGTAGACAACAATGGAGAGCAATTTTCTTTGCTTTTGGGCTTTTACTAAAAACTTTTAGATGCATATCAGTTGCCCCAAAATAGAGAAAGCTCCAGGGGGGGAAATGACAATAAAGAAGGCCTTATTTATCAACTATGGCAATAGCATTTTCTGAACAGGTAAATTGTGTTGGATAGGCAGTTAACTGTGTAATTCTTTGTAATCCAAAGAATTAGCCCAAAACACAAGCACTTGGGACCTACAGCCAAGACTGCTTGATTGCAGGTAGGCTGTATAGCTCCCAGTATACCTTTTTGAGCAAAACCTGAGCTATCCAACAGACTGAATAAGGATCAAGAAATCTAGCAAGAAACTATAGTAAGTGATCTCTTCTACCCCGAAACAGTGTCAATAGGTACATAGAATCCAATGGGAAGTAGGAAAAGAGACTACCAGCAAAGCCATTGCCACTATAGGCAAACATTTAGTATCAGTGGTTATAATTGAATATCATTTGGTATGGTAATTCTCACCACCAAAAGCAAATTGTGACTTATTTATGAATGAGGTAAATCCTAGGGAATTGCTAGGGTCATAGGGGAGGTTGCTCAGAATCACACAACTTGCTAAGTTTTGGAGGTAGGATTTGAACTTAGAGCTTTTTCTTGGTGTCTAATGCAACATCTCCAGCTTAATAAATGTTAATTGACTGGTTCATTTCAAATTTAGCACACTAAACAGAATACTATTTTGCCTGTAATATTATAGTTCATAGGAAGCAAATTTGAGTTGTTATGGTTCCTGAATCTCCTCTGAGTATTATCAAAATAGTAAATAGTAAGGAAGTATTCTACCTTTTTGAGACATACATGTGGGATCTGATAAGAGAGCCTACTAAGATTTGGCAAACCTGACAGTCACTGCTTACTTTTGATGATTCCACAGGGAAGAATTGATAATTCTCAAAAATGATCTGGCAGCATCGATGGGAATAATATAAAGTCCTAGTCAACAAACTGAATTAGTTAGTGAAATGGGTAGTATTTTTATTTTTGTTGGCAATTGACAGTGGAAGCCTCAATTAAAAAAAAAAAAAGTAAATTTAAGAAGCAAACAAATGATTAATGGAAATGGTATCTGAGAAGAGGATTTGGATTTCTGAACTGTGACTTAAGATACACACTGCATTCTCAGTAACATCATTTGCATATGATGAAGGATGATTAAAAATAAAACTGTCATTTGCCTAAAAATAGTTAAATCTAATAAAGATGGCTCTGAACAAACAATGAATTGGGGACAAGAATGGAGAGGTCAAGGGTAGAGGGATGGAATGGGGAATGTGAGTGGGAGTAGACAGGCTGGTAGTGGTAGTACATAAAGAAAAATATTAGCAACTGAGAATACTTTTTATTCTCAGGAGATAAAATATAAAAAAAGAAACAATAAGAAAAAAAAAAACCACATTGTTTTCTCTTCTCATATTCCTAGAATGTGGGTAATAAGTTGAACTATAGAATTTAATGAGTAGAAATAAATTTCAGCCTCATAGATGCAACTGAGGCATGCAATGAGACTACGTGTCTACAGAATTGAACTTGGAGTGAGGATAACTTCACATTTATCTCTGGCATATACTGGATATGTCACTATTCTCATATGAGCAACATTTTAAATTTTCTTTTATGGTCAGCTTACTGATCTATATCAGTGGAGGTAGAGTTGCATTTGAATTCCCTATATTCCCTCCCTCACTCCCCAAATGTTATAACTTGAGATAACTTGATGGTATGTAATCAAAATGGGAAGCTGGCAATTCACTCAAAAGTGGCTCAAAAGTCACTCAAAAGGAACATATTAGTTAAAAGGGGAATAAAGGGAAATAATAAAATAATATAATAAAGGGATATAATATAATATATAATAATAATAATAATATAATATAATAATATTATAATGTAATATATTATATGTATAATAATATAATACTAATATAATATATAATATTATATTATATTATAACATAATATAATATATAATATAATAATAAAGGGAAATAATAAAATAAAAGGGGAATAAAGGGAAAAAGGGAAAGAAATAAACATTTATATGGCATCTATCCTGTGCCAGGCACTGGGGCCATGCACAAATATTGCCTTATTTGATCCTTACAACAACCCTGTGATGTAGGTGCTGTAATTAATAATTATCCCTGTTTTATATTTGAGGAAACTGAGGCAAATGAAGATATATAATTTGGCTAGGGTAGGGTTACCAGGCAAGTAAGTATCTGTGTTGACTTTTAGAATCAAAGTATTCCTGACTTCCAAGTCCAGTGCTCTATCCACTGAGTTTTTTTGTGGCCTTCATAGGAATAGAATTATATTTTATGGACATATACTTTTATGAGGAAATTCATGATCCAAAGAAGACACGTTTTAAAAGTTTTTGGATAGAAGATGGAGACAAGGTGACAGTAGTTGGAAGTACTAGTACAGAAAGCCCTATTTCCTCCTCAGTCTTTCACCACCAACTCCTCCAGCCAGATCTATAAAATCCAACAAAATTAATCCTATTTGGGAAATCCAAGAAAACAATCATTTTTTTGGTCCTAGTTTGCCACAGGGATTTATCCTGTGCCATGGTTGAGAAGTAAGTAATGGAGACAGAGTTTCAGAACCATACCTCGCAGAGCATTCCAAACCAGGAAAAGTCTATGTACCAGGGTAAGAAAATATTTCAGATCCAAAATGAAGGGACCTGAAACTTAGTGTGTATACATTCTTCTTTCTTTTGATTCATCTCCCCATTAAAGAGAATTATCAGTTTATGCTTTTTGTCTTTTCTCTAAAGTCATCCTGTATCTGAACTGGAGAATTTCTGCATACCTCTGATCTTTTCATAAGAAATGTTTGGAAATCCTGTAATTCATAAAAGGTGCATTTCCCTTCCCTCCACCCTAATATAAGATTAATTTAAACTCAGTGTTGCTGCTTAAATTTTTATTGGCTGTAACCTATAGCCTCGGCCTTTTGGGACATTGTATTCCAAATTCTCTGATTCTTAAAAGAGGAGGTAGCTGCTAAATCATATCTGATCCTGATTTTGACTCTTCAAGACTTGAATTTTTTTTTTTTCTGATACTTTATAATGGGGAGTATAATCAAAAGAAGGAAGAATATGTACATAGGAATTTGGGTAGAGAAATATATTTTCACTCAGGGGGGAAATAAAAAAAGAAGTTGGGGGAGAAAGGGGAATTAGAGGGAGTACTTGTTAAGGTAGGCATTAGTCCTGAGTAAAACAAACTAGGAATGGGCAAAAAAATAGTTATTTTGTAGTGGCAAAAAAATTGCAAAATGAGATCACCTATTAATTGGGTAATGGCTTTACAAGTTATTACATATAAATATGATGACACATTGTTGAAAGAAATGATGAAGGGATAGTTCCAGAGTGAATTAGCTGTGTGACCCTGGGAAAGTCACATAACCCTGTTAGGCTCAGTTTTCTGTTCTGTAAAATGAGCTGGAGAAGGAAATGGTAAACCACTTCTTTATATTTTCCAAGAAAAGTCCAATTTAGTTTGTGAAAAGTCATATGTAACTGAATCTTCTCAATGACAACAAAAATTGTTTACCGAAGTTTTTTTTTTTCTGTCCTTTAAGATAAATAACCTCCATTTGTTCTTTCAGCTGAACTTTGTATGACATTCTCTAGTTCTCTCACATCCTAATAGCATTTTTCTGGAAGGTCTCCAGATTATTTGTGTCTGATAATGTAGTACTCAGAACTGAACTCAATATTCCAGATGTTATCTGACTCATACAGTGTATAGCAAAAATCTTTCCTCCTTTGATTTAGACAGTGTGCCTTTGACTCTATAGGAAAAAAAAAATGTGGCTCAATGGAAACAGTGCAATTTATGGAATCAAGAACTGGTTTTGCATCTTGACTGTCTCTTGTTATTTTTTCTTTTTCAACTTTATTTTTCAACTTTTTTAAACTTTATTACATCTTAGTTTCCCTTTTTGTAAAATGACTTTGATAACTTGTAAAGTACCTTTTTAAGCTTTAAATGTGTGATACTATAGTTTACTGTTTTGGCTTTTATTTTGCTTTGTTATGTTGAGTTTGTAGTTCATTATCACCTCAAATACTTTCTGTTGTAATAGTCATCTAACCATCCCTCCCCTATACTGTAAGGACAAAATAGATTTTTTAAAACACAAGTTTGGAATTGTATATTTATCCCTATTAAATTAAATTTTATTCTGCTCATAATTTTATTTAAACATATATTTTATATGAGGATCCACCATTTTTCCATTCTTCTTTCCCTCATTCCCAGTGAGCAAGTGCAAAAAGCAAAATCCTCTCTTTCAAATGTGTATAGTCAAGTAGAATCCTCAATTGGCCATATTAAAAACAAAAAATTGCTATGTGCTCTTACACCCAGCCCTTCCTCCATTCACCTGTCAATGTAAGCTAAAGCAAAGGCGTGACCATGTTGCCTTCTTCATACTCCCTTACCAAAAATCCAGTGTCTCTCCATCTCTTTTGGAATCAAATATAAAATTTTCTCTATGGCATTCAAAGCCCTCTCTAACTTAGTCTCACTATTTTTCCAGTCTTCTTCATTGCCTAGCCTCCCCTCCTGGATCCCTCTCTGTGATCAGTGATACTGGCCTTTTTGCTCTTTCTTGGATATTTGTATTTTCCAATGCTGGGCATTTTTCACTTGCTGTCTCCTGAATCTGAAATGTTCTCTCTTCTCTGTTCTATCTAAGGGCTTCCTTGGTTCAAATCTCAGCTAACATCTTACCTTTTGCAGGAAATCTTTTCCCAATTCTCCTTAATGCTAGTTTAATGCTTTCTGTCTGTTGAGTATCCCCAATTTATCAAGTGTGTGTAATTATACATTTCTTTAAATGTTGTGTGTATAAAGCCAATTGTACAATATTTCAGAGTCTGATTCTTTTTGTACAGCAAAATAACGGTTTGGTCATGTATACTTATTGTGTATCTAATTTATATTTTAATGTATTTAACATCTACTGGTCATCCTGCCATCTGGGGGAGGGAGTGGGGGGTAAGAGGTGAAAAATTGGAACAAGAGGTTTGGCAATTGTTAATGCTGTAAAGTTAGCCATGCATATAACCTATAAATAAAAGGCTATTAAATAAAAATTTAAAAAATAAATAAATGTTGTGTATATAAATATACATTTCCATATATATATAATATATGGATACACACACAAACACAAACACACACACCTAATGCCACACAGTACACAGTTGTATTTATGTTGTCCCCATTAATCTGAAATCTTAACAAGGATATTGTTATCTTTCTTTGTATTTCCTGTACTTAGCCTAATTTTAGGCACATAGTAGTGAGAGAAATTGACATTATACTATTACATAAGTTATTAACTATTAATTTGTGATCCACCTTTTTTATTTCTGTGTGCAGGACCCCATCCATCTGAGAAGCCTATTTTCTGTTTATTATAAACAGAATCTATTTTGAAGGAGCCTTTGCTGAGAGGAGGAACTCTTTGTCCTTTATCCCCTCCATTAGAATTTAGGGCTACCCAGTTCATGAAGGAGAGGACTAGTTAAATAAAGAGAATAGGATGTAGATGGCTTCCCCTGCCCAGATGCCTAGAGGCTTAATGTGAAGATCAAGCAGTCTTCTTAGCAGCAGGAACTCAAGATCCTCCCTCTTTGATTTCATGTTTTCCTTTGTTAATTCCTTCCTCGCTACTTTCCTTACTCCCTTTCTCCTCTCTCCCTTTCACCTTTCTCTCTCCTTTCCTTCCCACTTTTCTTCCTCCTTCCCTTCCTTTCTTCCTCCCTTCTTCCTGTTCTTCCCCAAAGGAATATAAATCTTGCAAGATAGTTTAGGGCTTACTGGCTAGATTCTTTTTTTCTCTTCCCCACTTTATGAAAGTTACAAGACACTGGTCAGGATGACTGTAGGAATTATTATTCTATCATTACAAAAAAAAAAAAACTGGGACAGTTAACTCCCATGTATTTTTTCATACATGATTTTTTTTCCCCCATCATATTCAATTTCTTGAAATAGAGCTCTGGGAAACAGTCTTTGATAAAGCCTATTGGGATTCAAATGGAGCTAACTCTAAGCTTTAAATTAAAATCACTATCTTTTATTGATAAGTCCTAAGCTATGCCAATAAGACTGAGGCCAATAATTACCTCACTTGGTAATTGTTTGGTGGCTTAGAGTGAGAATAAATAGCAATTTTTTTCTGTTCTGGGGAGAAACCCTGAGAGTCTTCCCCCTTCCAAAAGGTTTTTGGTTTTGTTTTTCTGTTGTTGAGTAGGCATATTAGGCCATTTCCCCCCCTCCTTTCTTAACCTCTCAAGTCACTCAATGGATGTTGCACCAGACAACCCGAGACCTGTTAAAGACTTTACCTTTAAAAGGTCAAGATTTCCCATTTCATCTGGGATCATCTCTAGTCATCCTGAACATTTGCTTGTCACTAGACTGAGATGACCTGAAGGAGAGAATGAAGCTGATCTAATTTATTTACAAGTCAAGACATCCCCCTTCTGATATCATTGGTCCTCTTCTAGAAAGAAGGACAAACAACAGTTTGGCTAGTGGAGTAGTTCTCTCTCAGAAAGGATTTAAGGTATTTCCGGGTTGCCCTTGATGTTTTTGGTTGCTCAGACTTACCAATTCATTGCTTGCCAGCTAGCCTAATAAATTGATTATTAACTACCTAGAAATGCTTTCTTGGGGCTTTTCCTTCTTCCCAATAGACATTTCAAAAATGTATATTGGCTGAGAGCCATGTGTTAGAATTGGGACTTGAACTGTGAGGTATTTTGAGTTGAGGCTGGCACTTGATTCATTATGCCATGTCTCTTCCATAGCATCATTAAATATGGACCAGTAGTTTAATAATGTTAAAAAAAAGAACAACATGTTTCACAGATATATTAAAAGAAGTGTGATGTTCAAGGTCTGGGACCTTTTGAAGAGCATTTTGCCAGTTTTCATTTTCATGGGTTAAAAAAAATGAAAAAATGAGAATTCATAGATAAATGATTCAAATGACAAAAGTAGGTGAAGACCCCTCAGGGGGTCTATTACCTTAGATGGAGAAAAAAATACATCTTTATTTTTACCAACTTCTAATTTAAACAAATATTTAATTCTCTTATCAATTAGAACCAAAAAACATGAAGCAAAAGCGCTTATGGGTTTTACCCCATTACCAAAAGTGTCTGTGTCACAAATGAAGATTAAGAACTCCTGGACAAAAGGGAAAAAAATGAGTTTCTATAAGGAGAAGTTAAGAGAATTGACTCGATTCATTTTTTGGATTCTTGAAGGGACTTTTTGCAAGCTACGCAGCAAGAAGGAATTGGCATAATTAAAACAAGGTAGAGTATTGTATAGGGCAAAAAGCCCTGCATTCAAAATCAGATCAGGATTCAAATTCTCATGCTGCCATTTATAAACTGGGTAATTTTAAAGTAAATCACTTTTGGACCTCATTTTATAAAAGAGAATTGGGCCAGATGATCTTCAAGATTCTTTGTACTGCAAATATCCATGGCTATTGTATAGAGCAAATGAAATAATGGACATAAAACACTTTGCATGTCATTGTCTTATGTCAGTTGCATTATTATTGTTAAAATCTTGTCTTTTGGGGAATTTAATAGTGAAAAAAGTAAGTGAGGACCAGTTTGCTGAGTGTATCTAGAGATCTTTAATTGGAGTCAGTCTTGAATAATTAGACCAGAAGCGTCAAACACATGTGGCCCTACTCTTAAGTGTGACCCAAAACAAGTTAAAATTTATTTGGGAAATATATTTCCCCTCTAAATAATCATGTAATTTTAGTGACCCTTGTTCTATTTGAGTATGGTGTCTAACTGGATTAGACAACATCATTGTAAGAATTGACATTTTATATAGCATCTTAACAAATTTGAAAATCACAAAAAACCTTTGAGTTAGACACTAGGTATTACTATTCCCCCTTTACAGATAAATCAGAGAGAATAAATGATTTGCCCATGGTCAACTCAGTGAATAAATGTTTCAAGTAGAAATTGAGCCAATATTTCTCTTGACTATGAAGCCATCATTCTTTCCCCCATATTGTGCTGCTTAACATTCATATGCCTTAGTGGGCTGGAAGCTACCCTAGCAGCCTGTATAAAGCCTTTTATGGCTTTATAGATAAATACAGAAAAATGTAAATGTTATAATACTATTACATATTTCTGCTTCGTTAAGTTCTTTGAACTGTTTGACTATTAAAACTATATTTTAATCTTTCCTTGGGCACAGGGGTTGATACTGTATTTACATTGGTAGTAAGTGGAGTTTTTGTGAATTTTGCCTAGAGATTTTGAGAATGGAGAATATTCTTTTCATTTGGAATGGTTATATTCAGTTCTCTGGAAAAGTTTTTTTCCATCTTTAAATTTTGGTGTGGAAAGAAAAATGAGGGTCAGCTGTATAGATTTGGAAAATGAATGATTTCAATAAAACATCAAAATTTGTTCCAATAAATATGCTATCTCCCTTTAATAAAATTTCTTACACTGTTAAATTTTTCCTATTTGTCTTGAAGGTTAAGAAACCAAAAAAAAGTTTTTAAGTTATAGGTTGCACTTAAACTCAATGTTTAAAAAGAGAAAAAAACTGCAAAATTTTGAGCTTATCTTGGCTGCCACTGCCATTCTTGATGTATATCCATGTTCTAAGAAATCTAAAAAGTCTCCAGTATGTTATGTCTTATGCCTATTCTGTCAAATAATGTATAACTCCCTAATAAATAACAAGTACTAACTCATTTGAGGGCAGGGTCCTTTTTAAAATTTAAATGCTTCAATTTTTCCCAGAGGATAACTTGTCATTTCTGTCTGACATTGCTGAGAAGAAAAATAGAAAGTGCAGCACAATATTAGTTTCCTGTGGTAAAATTAGTAAAACATTATTATTTTATATTTATTCTTTTCCTTTCTATTTTAACCTAATCATATTTTTATTTGATATAATGTTCTTTTCATTGTGATAGGAGAGTTAAAATTTAATTTTTCATAGAGGGTTGAGATTTTTTTTCCTCATTGCAAGCTTTTATTTTATTCTTTTTAAACTGGAATATTATTGTTTTTAGTGACATTTGAAATTTTAAAATAATGAATGAATAAAAATTTATTTGAAACTATAAAAATAAAAAATACCTTTTCTTAATCCAGAAAGTGGATTTTCTGATCTCTGAAATTCAGAGCACCATATTATAGAATAAAATCCTTGAAAAACACATGTTGGGATTCTGGAAGAAGTTAGTTTCCATAGTTCACAAATCATTTCAGGAAAATATGAACATATATATTATGATCTGAAATTATTCACAGTTTTTCCAATGTATCTGGTCATCTAGAATTTTTATATTTTTCTTTTTGTATCTCTTGAGTTTCCAAAAGGGTTGTGACCATTCCTTGATGATTTTTGAATCAAGATCATCTTTTCCAGTTTTTCCATTATAGGGCATCTGGATATGTATGTAATGCCATATGGGTGGAAGTAATTTCTTTTGTACTTGAAGGTTCTATTCAGATTTACCCTAGGGTTACATCTGTCTGTATGCAAAGTCTGGAGAGCCAAGAGTATATTTGCATGTAATTTGCATCTATATGCTATGCAGTCCATTCTCAGACAATTTTAAAATTAAAATTGCTTTACTCCATAGGCTTTTGATATGCCGATTTTTTTTTCTTGCTTACTTTCTCCAGCTGACCCAACATAATGGTCCCAAATCCTCAGACCTAAATTTAAGAATATACTTCACAAAGTTGAATCTGTGAGGAGTTAAGACAAGGATTACTCTTGTTGGTCTATCAATTATTATTCTGCAAAACCAAGGAGAAAACACTTAACTTTGACAATTTATTTCTTTTTACTTGGTTTAGCACTTAATCTACAAAATATTTTATTTCCAACATTTAAAAAAGTTTTGAGCATTTGATTTCTGGCATTCTGTAAGGAGAAGCAAATGTTGATCATTTATTATGTGAAAATAAGCTTCTCTATTCTAAATACAGCATCTATTTAAGTGTTTATTAGGGATGATCAATTTTATGATACCCTTTGTTATTGTGAATATCCACTAGTATTTCTGTTTCAGCCTAATTATGTCAAGGTGCTATCTATCATCTGAATGTTATAACCTAGTCATTTAAAAGTTCTCTGACTTTTGAAAAATTAAAGTCATTTTTAATGGAGCTTAGGAGCTTTTCAGTTTTGGTGATCTTAAATATGACAGCTCAGGAATCAAAATGTTTGACCCATGTTTTTCTGTTTGAAAATATGCCAAGTAACATTTCCATTTCAGTGTTCTTAAAGGAAGTGTTATGTACAATGAATGGTAGGTCATAAGAATTCTGAAACCAGATTATTCTCTCCCCTTGTCAGAAAATGCTAAAAACACTCATCCTGGAACTTAATTTCTGACTGTCTTATTATCATAGGTAAAGCAGCTATAATTTGCCCAGACTGCCTTTTTAGCATCTTTAAGATACTTATATGGGAACTGAGGCTTTTCCAAACTAGTCTTTGTTAGTATCTTCTAGGAAGTCTCAACATCTCATCCTTGTTCTCACCTTTGTTTCTCCTCCTCCCCTCAGATGGTATAAAATCCCGGGGTTATATTTACCCTATAAAAAAATATGCTGATGATGAAGATCTTTGCTGACTCCTTTTTAGGATCAAGTTCACTATGAAGTGCTCTTTCTCCCAGCTTATAGTTCTTCCCTCTAGTGACTTCTTCCTCCTGGTTAATTGTGAGTTCCACTAAGGAATTTATCTTTCCCCTTGTTAATTCATGGCAAAACTCTATAATCTGTGGTGGATAGTTTGTCATGGTTACTCCATGTTGTAAACTTAATCTCTATTATGCTATTTTTATATAATATTCTATTTACCATTTATTGTTCTCCTGAATCTATTTACCACTCCTGGTGCCTATTTTATCTCATCAGCAGGTACAGTAGTCATAAATATGAATTGAATTGAAAATAATCAATTGTGGACAAGGACTTTTTAAAAAATAATTTCAATATTAAGGTAAAATTTGAAGATTTGTTTTACCTATTACTTTTGTTTAGCTTCAACATGTAGATTAATTTAGATTTAGATTTTTACCTCTCAATTTTATGGCAATCCCAACAGTTTAGAGGTCATATATCATAGATGATCTTATATGCAGATGATCTCTTCTTGTGTTCTCAGATAATCTTATGTTCTCTTGTGATTTTAATAAAAATCTGTTTATTATTGCATAATACTATAATGCTAGATCTGGAACAGACTCTGGAAAAGACCATGCATTCCATCTTTTTTATTAGGGTGACAAACAGAAGAGCTTGACAGGAATCCAGGTCTTTTGAATCCAGTCAAGTGCTTTTTTTTGTTGTTTTTTGTTTTTTTACAACAAATGATACTTCTCAAATCTTCTTCCTTTAGGGGTGGACCTAACACCAATGCCCTGTTAAACAGTTCAGATTTAATTTTGGGGTTAAATGAACCATTAATAAGTTACTGAACACGTTATCCTAACACACTGAGTCGATGAAAGTGATGTCTAGTGTCTATAGAAACGGTTTTCCTTTTCTCCATATGGAAATGAATCTGGTTAGAAGGGCAAAATATGATGACTACTGTGTTCTCCAATACAAATTGGAGGGGCCACATCTCCTTGTGAATGGGACTTTTTATATCCTTAGATGACCAGGAAGCTTGTGTCCCAGGCATATATACAGAGGTCATTTGGATGCTAGGATCAACATTGTTGCCGTTTAGTGAAACTAGTGTAGTTGTAATAAAATGGTAGAAACCCTGGATTCACCACATCCATTTTATTATAGAGTTTAGAGTGATAGTGGGAAGAATACTGAATTTGGAATTGAACCTTAATTTGCATCTTTAGCAGTTTGCTTTCTTTGGGCCTCAGTTTCCTCATTTGTAAAAATGAGGGTTCTATATAACTTCTAAGGTCTCTTCCAGTTCAGTTTTGTGTTGTTATGATTTATTCATTTGTCTAAATATACATTGCTTACTCGCTTTAGAGTAACTGTTTCATTGATCTCCCAGCTATCTCAGGCAGAATATGATGAGAGATGAACTACTCATGTTCCCCTCAGAGGTCTAGTTTATCAGTCTCTAACTTTTTTGACACAGAAACTCATAATTGTTTATGTTCTTTTCTAATGTATCTGTAGTGAAATTCTTTTTTCCTCAATATCATTTCTTCCCTACCTATTTTGCCCCACAAAGGTTTGTGTGGTTCAAATCTTGGTCATTCTCTTTTCCCCTTTAACTTTAATAAAATTCTCTGATACCTACCATCCTCAGTTTTTCTCAATTAGAAAATGTTACCAATATAGTATGGCTTCTGGGGAAGTATAGCGGTGCTTTTGGGGTTCCCTGATCTTGGGGGGTTTCTGTTCTGGCAATCTATCTGATTCTGGAGACCACTCCTCAATTCATTGCTTTACTGTCAGATAGATAATCTGTTGGGTAGGGATAACCAAATTCTGGAGACCACTTATCCATCCCACCTAAAGCCACAGATTAGCATGTCAAAGATAGAAAGCTGGATAAATTTATCTCCTGTTTCTCTGCTAATTTCTTTTGGAAATTTAGTCCGTTTTGTAATGGTATTACAATTACAATAAATTTTGCTCTTTGACTTGCATATGGGTACAAGCCTGCTGCAGATTCTTTTGAGACACTTTGTGACACCTGTCTGTGACCCCAAACTTTTGGGGTCCTCTTATCAATTTCCTCTTTACATTCATGTCTCTCTCCCCCTCTCTCCATTCTTTTCTTTCTAATACTTGTGTACTTTTATTAATTTGTTTCCATGATGTTTGCAAATAATTTATAGATTAAACTTCAGTGCAAGTTTAGTAATGTAATGCCAGAGAAACTGAGGCAAGCTAGAGATTGGAGAGTTTTTAATAATTTATTTAGTGGGAGAGATTTCTCTCCCATTCTCAATGACCTATATACACATACGTCAGATGGGGGGGGGGGGTGGGCAAGTAGACTGAGGTTGGGGCAGAGTCGGTGTACTGAGAGTGGAAATGGGACTCTCATTCCTGTTCTGACAGGGTGAGGGGAGGCATGGGAGGAGGAATCTCGGAGATGGGGAGAGTCATCTTGATAAGATGGTATCTAACATTGGTAGCTTGGGATGGGGAGAGGCATTCTGATATTCTAAAACATAAGATCTTTTATTCTTATCACATATTCTGATAAAAAGGGAGAGCAGGTTTTGCAGGACTGAAAAGTAGAGAAACTGATAATTAGAAAGAGAAACTAAGAATTGTGGCATAATAGTAACAATGATCAGTTTTAATTCATAACTGAATTGCAATTAGATAAACTGTCTCCAGATGGCAGTGATATATATGAATATCTCGGTTTTGTTTGTGTAGTTCACACAGTTTTTAATTCTATGAGGGATTTATTTGCCTAAGAGAGCGATAAATTGACCTCTCTTTTGCTAAATAAAAATGACTGCTTATTAAAAAATCTAAATATAAGAACAAAAAAGATAGTAAATTTTAGGTACAATTTGGTACCTTTCTCATTGTTGGATAGTGTGCATGACTTCAGAGTTCCATACAAACCTTATTGTTTCTCTAAGATTTGTTTAAACCATTCCAAATTAACAAATATTGATTAAACATAAGGCACCGATTCTTTCTGCTAATCATTTGAAAGATTCTTGCTTGTTTTTTTTTGTTTTTGTTTTTGTTTTTTGATGGCCTTAACATTCAGATTCTGAGAATTATGTCTTCTTTCTAAAAGACTTTTTTTTAAAGTGGAAAAAAAAGATAGCAGCCCTGAAGTCAGGAGAGTCTGAGTTCTCAGCCACTTAACACTTAATAGCTGTGTAACCCTGGGCAAGTCACTTAATCCTAAATGCCTTATCAAAAATAAACAAAAAGTGAAAAAAGTTTATAGTCACTAGTTTTTCTTTTTGTTTTACTGGTAATAATCTTTGTGTATTTTTCTAATAAAAAATATTTTTTTTTCTCCTCTTACAAAAGACAATGTTATCTTTCCATTGGCAGTCTGCTGTTCACAGTTATCCTAAATGTTTCATGAAATTTCTATAAAATAGTGAAGTTTTATACATTAAATACTTCACAGCAGATTTTGCTAGCAAGAGCTTTAAACTTTTATAATAGACTTTAGATATAAAATACTTTACCAAGAGAATTATTTAAATTTTTTTCTCTATTTTTCCTTTTCCCTTTCCCATTTTTCTTTTTTTCTTTTTTCTTTTCTATCCTTTCTATTTGGTCTCCACTATTGATTACACTGAAGCTTTGGTCTGCTCTCTTTTCTGACCTGTTCTGGTTTGCTGCTTCTTTTGGTGTCCTACCAGAAGGCCCCACCTGGAGATGCTCATCATTTGGTACTGCTGGGGTGAATAAGACCCTTTGCAAAAAGACCCGAGGTCTTTGGTAGCTAGATGGACTATCAGGAGGAGCAGTGACCTGAAGAAGGCTTTTCTTGAATTTAAGTGGAAATTAAATAGGGTTTTGTAATCCTGGGCCCTAGTTGAATTCCCAAAGCTTTTTCCTGAAGCAAGCAAAGAGGGCCATTGATTATCTTGTCCTTAAGTGACCTTTGCTTCTGTGAGTTCTTGTTGAATTACTTGTGAATTTCTTGTATTGACAAAATTATCCTGATCCTTGATCCCTGTAATCAGAAGGCAAAGTTATAGATGTTAATCCCTGAGATGATTTTTTTCCTATAAAAGAACCTACAGATAGCAAATTCTCTGGGAATTTTGCCTGCCTTGTGATTTCTTTCACCTTGTTAATTGCTAAACCCTCCTTTGGAACTTAACTTGCTGCCAAAAGCATAACAATCTTTAGGGCTCTAGTTTTGGAGATGGTTTAAGCCCTCACAACCCTAGCCCATTTTTTTTCCTGAGGCAGTCAGAGTTAAGTGTCTTGCCCTATTTTACCAATGAGGAAACTGAGTCTGAGAGACTTGTTCAGGGTCACACAGTTAGTGGCTGAGGCATTTTTCAAATTCATGCCTTCCTGATTCTAAGTCCAGTACTTTATGTACTGTATCACTTTTCTAATAATGAATTTTCTCATCAAATAGAAATGTGTACCCACCACATTTAGTTATCACCTCCCATTTGTGAAACTTGAAGAAACGACATGCCCAACAACAACTGAAAAAATTATATTATTTTTTAAATAAAAATAATAAAAAATATTATTTGTATTTGTCCATAAAATTATCTTTGGAAGGTGTTAGAACAGAATAATTTTTTTTTCTTTGTTGTTTACCTACCTTTACTTTGTGGGGTTGTGATTTGCATACTACTCTCATTAGTGAAATAGATCCTAGATCTATATTGAAGTAGTCTGCCATATTTCTTTTGCCAAAAAGATACTCTTTTTACCAAACCATGTGACTTAATGACACTATACCCCTCTTTTAAGAAAGCAGTTTATATTCATATAAAACAATAAGTCCAGGGAATGCCCTAGTATCCATGGCATTAAATTTTTTACATTCTATGAGGATTTTCCTTTTTTTTGGTTGTTAGTTATTATTTTGCTTTGCAAAATATAATGTATATAAAATGAATTCTGAGTGTTTCTTGTGATCTGGGGAAGCTCAGTTATATTACATTAGAAAGTAAGCTTCTTGAGGGTACAGATTTTTGTTTTTGCCTTTGTATTTTCAGTAGCATTTAGCCTAATAATGCCTTTCAGAAAGCCAGTATTGAGTAAAAAAAACCTTGTTGATTATTTATGGTCTTGATGATGTCTAGATTTTGGGGTTCCCTTTGATCAGGGAACCAAATGTTGAGATTAGATACAGGGAACCAAAATGAGATCAGGGTTTCTGGTGGTCAGGGAGTTAAATAATGAGGTTAATGGCAGGTTCGTGGTTCAGGGAACCAAATGAAGAGGTTTGGTTCCTCTAAATCCCCTTAAGATTCGGCAAATGGGTATGGAGTTGTGGGAACCCCTCTTCTGGTGGAGCAGAGGTCTTTCGTAAAGGAATTTACGAACCCAAAAAGCTAGACTGATAAAAAGAAGTTTATTATAGGCATTGGGAAGTCAGCCCTTGCCGTGCATGAATAGAAAGACTGAATTCCTTAGTAGCAAAGTCCCAAAAGGGAAGTAAAATTTCTAGTAGAGAAATCCCAACATAGAGATAAAAAATTAAGGTCCCGACAGAGATATAAAGTCTCATTAGGGAAATAGGTGAGGATAAAGAGAGGGTAATGCTAGAAGAGAATATCATCCCAGTGGGCAGTTTTCTAATATGCCAGGAAGAGAGTTTCCTTGGCATGGCATATTAGCTCCTCTGCAAGTATTGAGCCCCAAGTTGGCTGTTCTTATCTACAAGCTGGGTTTCAGCTTGAGCTGGAATTGAATAGAAAAATCTTCAATTGAATGGGTGTTTCTCCAATTCAGTGGAGTTAGAATCTCCAACTCCTGACTCCGATTAGTCCCACCTAGATAATAGAATGAAGCTGTTTATCTTGTTTCCCTCAGGCAGGGTCCCACAGAAGCAGGGTCCAAGGAGAATCTCTCCTTTAAGGAAGTTTAGAATTTCGGGACTCCCTTCAGTCTGAGGAGACAGAAGAAAAATATGGGTTTTGATACCAGATTTGTTTTGTACCAAGGAAAGGATTATTGGTTATTAATATCTAGCATTTATAAAGCTCTATAAAATTTGAAAAGCACTTTACTATTTTCATTCCATAGATTGAAGAGAATAGGATACAAAATGAATATCAGATCTTATAATTGCTTTAGTGGCTTACTTTCTGTATTTAAGACCAGTAATAATCCATTTTCTCATTTTAACTATGGTAATAGTCTCTAGGAATCCATGCATAACTTTAGGCTTTTGTAAGAATTCTTGGTTTTTGTGTTTAACATAGCTTGTTAATTTTGCTGCCTTTTAGAGCACAATAATTACAGAATAGTGTAATCATTCCATGGCAGTAAAAAACAAATATCTATTTGTCTCATATTGTAGATTTTTTTACTTGCCTTATAAGGTACACTTTGAAAAATTACTTTGGGCAGGTAAAGATATTTTGATGTCTAGTAAAATTAATCACATATATACTCACAAATAATATCTTAAGTTTACAAAAGTTCACCCAATATCTTTGACAATCTTTGCCTCCACATTGGTTTCCAGAGGCACAGCTGTTGTTTGTTTTTGAGTAGAAAGATATGTTGTAAATATCTCATCTAGATCTTGAATTGGCCTAAGAGGCTGATTTGGGCCTTGGATTGACATAAAAGTTTGGGTTTTCTTGAAAGCAGGTGTAGTAATCTATTTTAGTTTGAGACTTTGTAGCCTCCTGGCACTTGTCCAGAAGTAAACTTAAAGCTTCTTAGCAATTCTGCAACTAAAGCTGCAATGATGGATGGGATTAAATGTATAATGCTTTTTTCTAACTGCATTAAGAAAATCATGACTAGGGCAGCTAGGTGGTGCAGTGGATAGAACACCAGCCCTGAAGTCAGGAGGACCTGAGTTCAAAGCCGGTCTCAGACACTTAACCCTTCCTAACTGTGTGACCCTGGGCAAGTCACTTAACCCTAATTGCCTCAACAAAAAAAAAAAGAAAAGAAAAGAATGACTACATGTAAAGACATTCTTATATTTTGCTCGTCTTTCCCCTTTTCTTCTAGTTTACTTAACACCGTTTTTAGAGATTGATAAAAGTAGCTTTGACGGAACGTAGCATAGACTTTGCTATTTATTCATTTTCTTACTCTTACATTCTCTGGTGTCTTATTTCATCATTGTAGAGAAGTGATATTAACCAAGTAAATTCAATCAGTCCTAATTTCACTTCTCTTCTGGAGAGCTGGAGAATAGAGATATAAACTCCTCCAAAAGCCTGCCTTTATAGAGGACTTAATTATATATTGATAGTGTCATTAGCAGCTCTGCTTACTTCCAACTTGTCCTCAAGTCAGGTTATACATTTACTATTTCTCCCCTCTTCCTAATACTTTTATCTTTTCCTCTTAGATTGTAAACTCCTTGAGGGCAGGGAATCTTTTCTTATTTATATCCTAAGCTCTTAGCACAGTGCTTTTCACATAGTAGGTCAGCATTCAATAACTTTTTATTGATTATTGACTATTATTGTATGTTTCCTTGTTACTTTCTCTGCACT
The DNA here is from genome assembly GCF_902635505.1 of Sarcophilus harrisii. Lineage (NCBI taxonomy): Eukaryota > Metazoa > Chordata > Mammalia > Dasyuromorphia > Dasyuridae > Sarcophilus > Sarcophilus harrisii. The sequence goes on along the minus strand of NC_045426.1, from coordinate 379,870,057 downwards.
ATCTTCCATATTTACCCCTATCTCTATTCCAGTTATTCCCCATCCCTAGCAGACTGAATTGTTTCAATTATGTCATACTCTTTGTGATCTCATTGCAAAATTTTATTGGCACTGAGAAGCCAGCTTTGCTAGGAAGACGGACTCCTCTTGACAAGAGGGTCCTGTCAGAGAAATGACAAAGGTTTTCACTGAGAAGAAAATGTCTTTACAATGGGCAAAAGTCCTGGTAGGCAATTGTGCCAAGAGGAGAAGTCTCTTGGCAAAGCATAATCCTACTTTGGACTTCTGCAAAGATTTGGAGTTTAAAATTGTCTTTTTATAATAAGTCCAAGACTGAGGTTTGTATTATTGTTGTACCAAAGTTCTCTTTTAATGTTGTGACCCAGTTTCTCCAATTGTCCTATTTAGTTATTCTGCCTCAGGTTATAACCTTTCCCTCTTAATGTTTGATGAGATAAAGGTCTACCTCAGTTGCTCTGCCCCTCTTTAGGTTATAGACATTCCTTCTTAATCTTTGCAGAATAAAAGATTTTAGATGTCATTAGAATATCAGTAACCTCCCTCCATTGTGTCATCCTAGGGGCCTCCCCCACCATTAGGTTATCCCCACCTAGGTACCTCCTCCATTATGTCACTGTTTTTGTTATACTATAAAAAAGCTTGCTGGCCCAGTACTCAGGCTGGATTCTTTGAGATGATAGTCTCGTCTGGTCCCAATATCTTTCTCCATTTAATAAAATACATTGTCAATGCTGTAATGTCCATATTAGATCTCTGGAGGACCTTGGGTTCAGCCTGAATCCTTGGTCTTATTGGAGGAGTGGAGGCTCACAAGGGTGGATGGTCAAAGAAGTCTGGAGTCATCTTTGTGTCTGTGGCTGAGAGTTTTGTCCTCTGTCCTCCCAGCCCTTAAATACTTCATTATGACTACATCATTACAGCAACTTAGCATGTTCAACCATTGAATCACCATATCACTTTAAGTATATGTTTAAAGAACCATTATCTCACACTGTGTAGGTGCTTAACAATAAGCACCCTGCTGTCCTTTACTCAAGTATACCTTTCAGAGTTCAGGCCCTCTACACAATGCCAGCAGGCCAAGATTTCTGGATGAAAAGAGAGTACTTACCTTAAGATAACTCAATAACTGGGAATTAGGGCTACTAGGAGTGGTACTGGGTTAATCCACTCAACTTCTGATTTCTATCAGGTGGAGATCTCCAGCTGAATAAACCCACTTAAGTTCCAGCTACTGGGAGCGGTCCCAGGCTAATCTTAATCAAATCACTTAACTGTCCTAAAGGGTGGGTCTCTGTCAGAGGAAGAGTTTCAGAGTTCACTTGCTTCCCCTCCCCAAGTCAAGGGGAACACAATTTGTATCATGCTGACTTGCTCAAAGTCACACAGTTAGTGAGTGTTTGAAGCTAAATTTGAACTGAGGAAGATGTCTTTCTGACTCCAGGATTCTCTCCATTTTCACCCAATGGCACTCTCCATTGTCTAGCTGCTGCCTTTCCCCAGTTAATTTTTTGGTATCAGTGGAGATGACCTCTAATAACAACCTGACAGTCAGAATCATAACATATGATCACAATTTGAGTGTTGGAAGGGACCTGAACATCCATCAAGTCCAACCCACACACAAAAGTACCTGAAGGAGATGTGATGTAGAGGGCTGGAACTCTGGAGAAGTATACTTGAAATAAGGTGTTAACTCAGTGGAATTAATGAAATAATGGTGTTGTGCCACAGTTCTCTTTTGATGTCCTGACCTAGTTTCCTTAATTGTCCTATTTAGTTACTCTGCCTCAGATTATGACCTTTCCCTCTTAATGTTTGATTGATAAAGGTCTACTCTGTTGCTCTGCCCCAAAACCCCAGGCTATAATCATTCCCTCTTAAATGATTGATGAGATAAAGGTTTTATGTCTTTAGCTTATAATCATTCCTTCTTCATGTTTGACAGGATAAGGTTTATCCATTTTAGATGAAATTGGAATGTCGGTAACCTCTCAAGTACCTCTCTCCTTTGTGTCATTGTAGGTATCTCCCCCATTATGTCATTGTTCTTGTTATCCTATAAAAATCTTGCTGTCCCGATACTTAGGGCTGGATTCTTTGAGATGATAGTCTCCTCCAAATACTCAGTATTTATAATTGCAATAGGGTATTTAAACTGGGGACTCACAGAGGAAGACTGGTTGAGACTGGATTACTGAGGGAGACTGGGTCAGACTATGACAGACTCTGTAAGAGACAATACAGACTTTAGACTTTATCCCTTACTATTCTTGTGGTGTTTATTCTGCTGAGACCAAGGCTGGTCCCAAGGCCCTCCAGAAAGCTAGCCTGGACATTACACATACCCAAAAGAATTCATTCTGTTTGAAGACCTCTAGTATTTCTTGAGACAAACCATTCAATTTTGGGACAGCTCCAATTGTTGGGAAGTTTTCCCTATTACCAACTTAAAATTTTTCTCTGCAATTTTCACCACTTATTCTTGGTTCTGCCTTCTCAAGCCAGACAGAACAAGTTTACACTTTGCTCCACGTGGTAGCTCTTCAAATACTAATAGGTAGTTGTCATGAAACCCTTGAACTAATTCTTCTATAAGCTTAAACAGGCTTAATTATTTTAATGAATTTTCATATAGCACAGACTAGAGATCCTTTTCTATCCTAGTTGTCTTCCCTTGGGTACTTTACAACTTAGTTATGTCATTTTTCCAGACTACCTTCTATTTTGTATTTATTCTCATTATATTCATTCATTATGTACTCGTATTCATATGTAATTGCTGTCTCCCTTATTAGGAGTAGACATTGTTTCATTCGTTATTTTTTTATCCCCAATACCTAGTATAGGGCGAAGCACATATTAAGAATTTAATAAATACTTGATTGGTTGATTGTTTTTTTTTAAACTAGGGTAATGAATATCCTAGTGTACAAAACTGAATATCCTTACAATACGTGAAGTCTGACAAGCATACTGAATGAAATAGGGCTGTCATCTCTCTCTCTGCAGGCTAAATTAATTTTAATCCAGTTAACTCAAACCTCCAGAACTTATAAGAACTGTTGTCTAATTATGCCTCTCCCATGTTCATGTTATACTTGTGAATTTGGTTTTTTTCTATCCAAGTATAAGACTTTAAAGTTATCCCTATGGAATTTCATCATTCAGTCCGGTGTTTTTAGCCTATTAAGATCATTTTGAATTCTAGTTTCTATTCAGTGTGTTGGGCTATTCCTCCCTTTTTTTTTTTTTTTTTTTTTTTTTTTTTTTTTTTTTTGTCTTCTGAGATTTAAGGAGCATGTTTTTATCCAGATCGTCAGTAATAAGATTAAACAACTCAAGGATAAGCATAGATCCCTCAAATTCTCTATTGGAAACCTTCCATGTTGATATTGAACCATTAACAATTACTCTTAAGTCCAAACATCCAGCCTGTTCTGAATCCATCTGTTTGTATTTTCATTTAATCTATATCTTTACTTCTTTATCATGAGAATAGTATGAAATATTTCATCAAAACCTTTGTTAAAATCAAAGTTTCTTTTCCTTTTAAAATTTAAACTTTTTTTGTTCTGAACTTAATAGCAACTAAGATGAGCATGTGTATTAGAAAACAGAAAAGGATTGTAAATGAAACTACAAATTACATTTATGTAGAGCTTGATTTTCTTTGAAAGTATGGGATAGTTTAATGTATAACTTTCAAAGTTGTATTGCTTCTTTGCAGTTCTTTCCAGCATTTCTTCTTTTTCTCATTTCCTTTAGAGTAGACCCTAATTTTACTTTTTCTGTCTTTTCCATCCTTTACCAGTAGAAACAAACAAAATATACATATATATATATATATATATTTTTTTTTTTTTGGTAAAAAACCAAAACCAAAAGAACATGTCCAAAAAATGTAGGAAAAATAATTTGGTAGTATCCATTTGAAGTATTTGAAGTATCCATTCTGCACAGCAGTTTTAGAATGATGCCTAAAAATTTACTAAAATTTGATAGCTTTACCAAGATTATATCCTAACGAGATAGATTAAAAAAGAAAAAAGGGCCCACAAGTACAAAAATATTTATAGGAGCAGTTTTATAGTGGCAAAGAATTGGAAAGTCAATGTATGATTACTGACCAGGAAAGGCTGGAATAGATTAATTTTTCTGAATACCCTGTAATAAATGTTGAAAACCATGGTTTCAGAAAAAGCTGAGATGATTTGTATGAATTGATGTAGTGCGAAGAAGCAGAGTATTTTATACAATAACAACACTGTAAATCAATGAAATTGCCAATTATAATTATAGCGTATTAATGAAGAAGCATCCTAATTCTGTCTGAATAGCAAGATGTGATAGACCCAATATGCAGAATGAGACATTCATGGTTTTTACAATATTGTGTATGTGTTCATGTGTATGTACATATTTAATTCAATTTTCAATACAATTCTCACTGATTCAATTTTCAATACAATTTTCACTGATTATGATGAAAAATAACATTTCAATATTTCTCTTTTGTCCCATTTCTTCCTTCCTTTTTTTTTTTTTTTTTAAATCAGAGTATAAAAAGTTACCTGTCTATTCACCTTTTATTTCCTTTTTTTTTTTTTTTTTTGGATCACTGAAGCACAAAAATTACTTATATACTTTTTATTTTATTTAACTCATTCTCTTACCCCAATGATATGAAATCACTGAAGATATGTTTCCTATCACCCCCCATTTGAAAAAAGTTTCCATCTAAGTATAATTTATTCTAATTCCTTCATCTTCATATATTATATGTTTTATATTTTTAAAAATATGACATAATAAACAACAAGAAACAATATAATAGGACATAAAATAATAAGATAAACAATATCTTCACATGTCTGTATGTTTCTCTTGCTCCTTCTGTTTATGTTTTACAATTTCTGCTGACCTCTGTTCCTTTTATCAGGAATGCTTAGGAGCCTTGTATTTCATTTCTCCTGTAAGATTATACTCAATTTTTATTAGGTAATTTATCTGTGCTTGTAGGCCTACATCTTTTGCGATTTGGTACACAGTAATTTCTGTTGTAATGTTCATTTTAAAAATGTGAGTATCTTCTACCATGATTGATATATTAGGGAACATTTTGAATATCGCATGAATTTTGGTTGGTTTGTGTGTGATTTCTATCAAAAGAAAAAGTGAGAATGCAGAAAACTGTGTTGCTTCACAATGGTGCATAAACTGTAACCTTTCCATTGTCCACTTTCAGAAGAAAGTTCAGGTCTTTCACAAGGTAAGTTGCTATATTTATTGTAAATCATCTGATACAATAGGATCTCTAATTAGAGGAGAACTGGTGTGCATATCTTTTCCTTTCTCAAGTTCTGCTAAAGCTTCTGCCCCTTCCCACCTCTACCCAGTTTTGGGAAGACTTTGTTAGCCTTGTTGAGGTCAGGAACCGAATGTTGAGGTGTAGACCACATGTTGAGGTCTACATTTGGGGTACCTAAATGAAATTAGGATTTAGTTAAGGTCTAGTAGCAGGTTTGGAGTACAGGGAGTCAAACAGAGTTCCCCTGCAACCCCCTTAGATTCGGCGCAAGGATACGGCGGTATATGAGGTCTAGAAGCGGCGCGAATTCCCAATAAAAGCATTTATTGGCCCAGAGAGCTAGATTAATAAAAGAGGTTTATTATTGAGTTTAGAAGTAGGAGATAGGTGAAGGTAGAGATAAGGAGGGCACTGGACAGAGGGTCCAGTGGACAGAAGGTCCTCACATGGCGACCATGTTTGGAATCTCTGCAAAGAGGGGTTCCCAGTGTGGTCCTTTTAAGTCGGAGACTTAGGTCGAGGGGCTTTGGGGTGTAGCCCCAAAGTTGGCTCAGATCCCGGTGGGGCTGGGATAGGTCTGGACCTTCTATTGGAATTCAAAGGGACCAGGATTTGTGAGTCAAAGGGTAATTTACATTAGCTAGGAGGGTTGGGAATCAAAGATTGGAATCTTTCCCGCATCAGCCTGACCCTGTGGGAACTAAAGTTCAAGCTAAATAGCAGCCTAAGTCTGCATGTGCTTGCCCTTATTTATTGTAGTATTTATATATTTTAAACCATTTAATCTATATTAAGTTGCGGTGTTTTTGTTAGGTTCCTTTTTTTTTTTTTTTTTTTTTTTTTTTTTTTAATGTGGCACTGATAAAATTTTCAAGTATTGTTTGCCTAACCTCATTTTCCCTATAAGCTGTGTAGTTTCTATTGTAATAGTTTTGCACAATTTTTAAGAACATACTTTTTTTTTATAGCAGAATTATTATATTACAATCCTCTTCTTTTTGGTAATAGTTGTCAAATATAATGTGATGTTGACTATGATACCTTGGTACTGGAAGTCTTTATTTTTGGATGCCTTTGGGATTTTTCTTAAAACCTTTGGCTATTGGCTATAATGTTTTTGGAAGTTTTCATTTTGGTGTTTCTTTCAGGAAGTGACAATGATGTAATAGAACTGTGTCCCCCATCTTTGTGGAGGGTGGGCCACCTGACCTGGAGAAATTCCTAAAAATGACCCCCACCTTCCTACCTAATTTTCATGGGAATCTCTCACCTCCAGTTAATTTGAGAATCACTTTGGTCTGAGAAACAGTCACCACTCTTTATTGACTTGAAAATTAGCCCATAATCGCTCCTTAGCTCCAATCATAGAAGGTTGAATAAAAATCAAGATTCTGAACCGAACTTTTTCCAATTCCTAATCAGGAAGCAGCTCCTTGAGGAAATAGTTTCTCAGTGAATAAACCTATTTTTTTTTTTTTTTTTGGGGGGGGGGGGAACAACAAATCTTAGATTTTCCAGATTCTATACTACCCCATCCTCTCTGGCATCCCTGAGAAGGGAGAAAAGTAACAGAGATTCCCTGATTAAATTCCTGCTAAAAAAGTAGGAATTCTGAGTTTGTGTCCAAGGAAGTCTGCTAAGTGTAGAGCTCCTGACAGCCCAAATCTTCCTGGGTATTTGGGTGTCCTTTGCTATAGAACACAGACAACTGAGGCAAGAGGAGGCTTACCTCGGCCAAGAGGATGTGAAATTTTGGGGACCCAACCAAATGTTGAGGGGTGAGAGATACCCTAATAGCAACAGGGTCCCTAAGCTAGTGTCACAGGTTTTTGTGAATGCAGTCCCAATCTCCAAGCAGGGTTTTTTTTTTTTTTTTTTTTTTTTTTTTTTGGGCAATAATTGGGCTTATTCACTGAGACATTATTTTCCTTAGAGGGCTGCTTGCTGATTAGGAATTAGCAAAAGTTTGGGTACAGAATCTTGACTTTTATCCAGCCTTCTATGGTTTGGGGCTAGGGAGCCATTAGGGGCTAATTTTCAAACCAATAAAAGGTGGTGATTGTTTTCCAGACCAAAGTGATTAACTGGAGGTGGGAGATTCCCATGGGAACCAGGTAGGAGGGTGGGGATCATTTTTAGGAATTTCCCCAGGCAACACTGATGCATTGTTGGTGGAGTTGTAAACAAATCCAACCATTCTGGAGAGCAGTTTGGAACTATGCTCAAAAAGTTATCAAACTGCATACCCTTTGATCCAGCAGTGTTACTACTGGGCTTATATCCCAAAGAGATCATAAAGAAGGGAAAGGAACCTGTATGTGCACGAATGTTTGTGGCAGCCCTCTTTGTAGTGGCTAGAAACTGGAAAATAAGTGGATGCCCATCAGTTGGAGAATGGCTGAATAAATTGTGGTATATGAATATTATAGAATATTATTGTTCTGTAAGAAATGACCCACAGGAAGATTTCAGAAAGGCCTGGAGAGACTTACATGAACTGATGTTGAGTGAAATAAGCAGGGCCAAGAGATCATTAGATACTTCAACAACAATACTATATGATGACCAATTCTAATGGACTTGGCCATCCTCAGCAATGTGATCAACCAAATCATTTCCAATGGAGCAGTAATGAACTGAACCAGCTACACCCAGCGAAAGAACTCTGGGAGATGACTAAGAACCAGTACATTGAATTCCCAATCCCCATATTTTTGCCCACCTGCATTTTTGATTTCCTTCACAGGCTAATTGTACAATATTTCAGAGTCTGATTCTTTTTGTACAGCAAAAAAAAAAAATAATAATAATTTCCCCAGGCCGGGTGGCCCACCTTCAAAGATTAGGGGACACAGTTCTATTACATCAACTTGATAATTTCTATTTTAACTTTCTTCATTGGTTCTAATAGGTCTAAATCACAGGTTTTTGTTTTGTTTTTAGCTTTCAATTAATTTAGTGATTTTTTTTTTCTGTTAAGTTTTTCACAGGTCACTTCTTTTTAATAAATGATAACATTTTCTTTCATTTTTTTTTTCAGTTTTTTGACTTTGTTGTGATATTTATTGTTGTCTCATGGGATCATTAATTTTTGTTTTCTTTTTTATAATTTTCCCCCCTGAGGCAATTGAATGAAGGTCATACAGCCAGGAAGCATTGTGTCTGAGGCTAGATTTGAACTCAGGTCCTCCTGACTTCAGGGCTTCTTTTTTTATAATTTTCAGGGATTCTGGTATTTGGGTAAAGTTTTAAACCTCTTCAGTGCAGAGCAGAGTTGACAAAATGTTACATAGCTCACTTTCGTTCTTTTTTTTTTTTTTTTTTTTAATGGTTTGTGAGCCTAGGAATGTTTTAATATACAGCTTTATTTTATTTTAAAATATAAAATGATTTTTAGTTTGTGAGCCTTACAAAAACACTAGTGATTTGATTTTGACCTCTGTACCGTAATTGGCCAATCCTTACTCTACAATTCTCATTCATTAGTCTTTAGAGGAAGCTATTTGATATATAGTAAGTAGGACCCTGGGCCCTGGAATCAGGAATACCAGAGTTCAAATCCAGCCTTAAACACTCAATAGCTATGTGACCCTAGGCAAGTCACTTGTTAGCCTCAGTTTCCTCAATTATAAAATAGATCTTTTAATAGCACTTGCTTCTAGGGTGGTTGTGAGGCTTAAGCTAGTTAATTTTTATAAAGCATTTAGTACAGTGCCTTTCACTTAGTAGACTTATCAAATGTTCCACCCCTTTCTCCCTTCAGTTCCTACTCTCTTTCCCTTCTTCCCTCTCATTTCTCCCCCCCGCAAAATTCCATATTGAAAGCCTCCTAAACTCTCCCATAAAAGAAAAATATGGCATTTTCTCATCCCTTGGGTCAACATTATAATTACACAACATTTAATTTTTTTTCTTTTTGTTTATACTGTTGTTGTCATTGTATATATTGTTATTGTGTGTCTTTTTTTTTCTACTCAGAATTAGTTCATAAAAATATTTTCACATTTCTCCAAATTCTTCATATTAATTGTCTCACAATTTTAAGACAGAGTAATATTCCATATATTTATATGCTATAGTTTGTTTAGTTGTTCCTCAAGTAAGAGGTTCCTAATTTTCTTTACAGCTTTTTGCTGTTAAAAAGTGCTTCTATAAATATTTTAATGTGTGTAGGTGACATTTCTTCCTGTCTCTAACTTCTCTGGGGTGTTTGCCTTTCAGCAGGTCAAAAGGTAGTTATATCCATTTAGTCACTACTTTGGTATAATTTTAAATTAAATTAATTAAATATCTGGACCATTCCACAATTCTATCAAGTCTTTATATCTTTTATATGATCCATATATAGAAAATACCTAAATGTTACTTGATTGATCTATTGATTAGATTACATTTCTAAAGTCAGGACAAAAGTCTAACTTTTGTTGGTTTGGTAAGAATACCTGATATTTATATTGTGTATAAAGTCCTTTTTAATGACATGATTTCATTCGATCTTTATGACAGCCTTATGTGATGAGTAGTGCAATCAGCATTAATGTTACTGACATGATTTTTGCTCTTATAAGGAAAGATGAAAACATGGTAATTGTGAATATATAATGTTACAAAGTTAGTACATTAGTTTGAAAAAATAAAGCTACTGATTTCTAATGGTTGAAGTTTGTCATTGAAGGGGAAGGGTAATGTAGGAAGTTTTTAATAGGAGCATATTTGAATTGGTCTTTAAAGAAGGAGAGTCAAGAAAGTCTAACTATATAGTAAATGGGTTATGAAAAAACCATAGGAGCTCAGGAGAGACCAATAATAAGATATTTTTGCAGATTATGGAGGACCTTGAATATGAAAACAATTTTAATTTGATTTATTAGGCATTAGGAACCCAATGCAAATTTTAAATAGAGGAGTCACATGAGTAGATTATAGTTTTTGGGGAAAAGAAGATAGAAAGTGCAAAAAATCTTACTAAGCTATTGCTGTAGTCTAGGTAAATGACAATGTAGACTGTTTATAATATCGTGTCTCTGAGAGTAGAGAAGAAAGGGTTGTTGTGAGTGTAATATCAAAGACATATAACTGAGGGAACTTGGTAACTTTATCATATATAATAAGTGAGGGAAGAATCAAAGATAAACTCAAATTTCTAATATGGAAGATTTTGAATGATGGTACTATGGACAGAAATGTTAAAGTTATGGGAAGAACAAATGTAGTTTGGGAAATGAGTAATAAGTTTAGCATTGGACATGTTGGTTTGAGGTGTTAGAGGCGATATAGAGGGCAATGCGATGCCCAGAAGAGAGGCTAGGGCTAAAAGACAGAGAATTGTCAGGCATCTATTTAGAGACAGTAGTAGATCACTGGGAAATAATCCACATTAAGCAGTCTAGAATTTAATTAAACATATTTATCAAGCTTCTTTCAAGTGCAAGAAATTCTCATGTTCTGAGTGTACAGAGATTTTTTAAAAATCAAGTCATTGCTGTCAAGAACAAATATTCCATCATGGGAAACAACATGTAAAAATGAACAAAGGCACATAATATATACTATAATTTAAAGAGAGGCATTTGGACCTTACTTTAGGGGGAAAAATAAATGTTTTTGTTCATTAATAAAGAGGGAGTAGGAATTCCAAAAGGCAGAAATGAGGAAGGAAAGATTTCTAGACATAGAAGACAGTCTGGACAAGGACAAGGAGGAAGGAAATGCATGTTCATTAACAGAAAATAGAAAGTAGGCCTATGGTTTTTCAACACCATATATTGAAAAGGCAAACAATATTGATGTAATATAGTAATGATTTTGTGGTCCCCTGATTTTAGGGGTGCTTCTGTTCTAACAATAAGTCAGTAATCCTAAATCTTCTGGCTTTGGTGTCTGCTTCAGGGATTTCCCACACTCCCAATCTAAGAACAACAATCTGTCTGATTTTGAATAGATCACTCTTCAATTCATTGCTGACTGATAATCTGGTCAGTGAGAACCAAATTCTGGAGACTTCTCTCTGCCCCTACCTATGGACTACAGAATTAGCATATATATATATACACACACATATATATGTATATATATATATACAGCTGTATATAAAAGCTATATATATATAGAACTGTATAAATGTGTCTCCTTGCTTCTGTTTCTTTGCTAATTTCTTTTGGAACTTAGTCTGCTTGTAATGGTATTACAATTGCAATAAAACTGCCCCTTGACTAGGAAATGGGTTCAAATCTGCAAATTCTTTTTTTTTTTTCTTTTTTAAAACTTTATTTTCAAAACAAATGCATGGATAATTAGACAACATTGACCCTTGCATAATTTTGTGTTTCAGATTTTCTCCTCCTTACCCCCATCCCCTCCCCTAGATGGCAACCAATCCAATATGTGTTAAACATGTTAAAATATATGTTAAATCCAATACATAGAGACATTTATATAGTTCTCTTGCTGCACAAGAATAATCAGGTCAAAAGAAGAAAGGAAATGAGTAAGAAAGCAAAATGCAAGTGAACAATAAAAAGAATGAGAATGTTATGTTGTGATTCACATTCAGTTCCCACAGACTTCTCTCTGGGTGCAGATGGCTTGCTTCCTCACAAGATCAATGAAACTGGCATCAGTCATCTCATTGTTGGAAAGAATCACATTCATCAGAATTGATCATCATATAATATCATTGTTGCTATGTACAATCATCTCCTGGTTCTGCTCATTTCATTTAGCATCAGTTCACGTAGGTTTCTCCAGGCCTCTCCAAAATTATCCTCCTGATCATTTCTTATAGAACAATAATATTTCATAACATTCATATACCGTAACTTATTTGGCCATTCTCCAACTGATGGGCATCCACTCATTTTCCAGTTTGAGACACTTCATTACACTGTTTATGATCCTAAACTTTTGGGGTACCTTTCCCAACCTCAATAATATGATCTCAGTTAAATAGCATACACAACATATTTCAGATTAGCCATGTTGCGTTCCCCCCTCTCCCCTCAAAGAGGCAAAAACAAGAAAAATAAAGTGGAAAAAATACTTAAATTTGGACTAAGATTTCATCTTTCTCTGAACTTGGATAGCATTTTTCACTCAGAGTCCTTTGGAATTGGAATTGGATCATTGTAGTGTACATTATACAGAGTAACTAAATCTTTAAAATATTGCAATTGCTATGTTTGATGACCATGTTCTGCTCACTTTTCACTATGCTTTAGTGTTTCATATAAGATTTCTCAGTTTTTCTGAAACCATCTTATTTCATTTTTTTATATCACAGTAGTATGCTCTTATAATGAATTTATTCATCTGTTCCCCAGTTGATAGACATCTCCTTAATTTCCAATTTTTTTTTTTTTTTTACTATCACTAACAGTATGGATACGTATGTGTATGTACACATATAAGTATATATAGGTCCTTTTTCTTTGATCTCTTTCAAATATAGATCTAATAGTATTATGGGATCAAAATATTTGCAGTTTTATATTACTTTGGGCACAGCTCCAGAATGGTTGGACCAGTTCATAAAACTATCAACAGTGCTAATGTCATGTACCTGTTTTTTCACATCCTTTACAGCATTTTTCTTTTCCTTTTTTGTCAGGTTAGTTAATTTGATAAGTAAGAGATGATACCTCAGAGCTGTTTTAATTTGCATTTCTCTAAGGTCTTTTTTTTTTTTTTTTGGCATAACCATAGATAGTTTTGATTTCTTCAGAACATTGCTTGTTTATATCTTTTGACCATTTATTAATTGGGGAAATAGCTCTTATTCTTATAAATTTGATTCAGTTCAACATATATTTGAGAAGTGCAGTTTTTATCAGATAAACTTAATGTAAAAATTTCCTACTCCCCTCCTCCCACCCCTGGTTTTCTTCTTTAGTGAAAGATTTTTAAAGATGTGGAAGACCTATTCCAATAGACACGTGGTAGAGAGAGCCATCTGGACCTAGAGAGAGGACTGAATATGGATTACAACATAGTATTTTCACTTTTGTTGTTTGCTTGCTTTTTTTTCTTTCTCATTTTTTTTTTCCTTTTTGATGTGATTTTTCTTGTGCTGCATGATAAATGTGGAAATATATATAGAAGAATTGCACATGTTTAATATATATTGGATTACGTGCTGTTAAGGGGAGGGAGTTGGGGGAAAGGAGTGAGAAAAATTTGTCACAAGGTTTTACAAAAGTGAATATTGAAAACTATCTTTGCATATATTTCACAAATAAAAAGCTATTATTAAAAAAAAAAAAGTCGTGGAAGACCTGAATATGTTTATAACTAGCAAGTAAAGCAGCAATAGATAGATGTGTTTGAAAGTTAGAGAGGGGAAGGGGTGATTTGGATGGTCAAGATAAAGGAAAGACTTGGATAGAAGAAAAATACAGAGGGGTTTGACTTCAGTGAAGAGGAGGGTTTTTTTTTTAGTAGGAATGTGGAACAAAGGAGGATAGCTTATATGTTGAACTCAAAGGCTTTTGAGACGTTAAATGGGGAAGAACTCATTTCGTGACAAATGTTTTCTGTTTCTTCTGTTTTGTTAATAAAACTTGTCAAAATTCTCTTCAGTGAGAGAGTGGGAGGAGATGCTTGAGGGGGGAAATGAATGGAACAGCAGGTATAAGGAATTAGGAGCTGCTGAGGTTAAGGGGGTGAAGTCAGACTTCATGGATTGGCAGATTAAATTTATTGAGTTTAGCAAATTAACCCCAAAAGGGGGTTAATGGGGAAGGGGATTACATTATTGAGTGGTGGACTAACCCTTAAAGAGATTTAGCACCCTAGAAAGTATTAGCAAAGATCTATAGTATATGCAGATTTTTTTCATTGGGAAAATATAACTTTCCACATCATAACTTGGCTTTCTGATTGAATACAATAAGGTGGAGTTACCAGAGATCTCTACCTGGGTGAAACTTTAATCAAAAGTCCTCTGAAAGAAAAGGTTTACTTTGTAATGCCAGAGAAATCGAGGCAAGTTAGAGATTAGAGAGTTTTTAATATTTTATTTGAAAGAGAGATTTACTGGGACCAAATGGATCCATGGTTTGGTACCAGGGCTGAATGAGACTATTGTCTCCAAGAATCTAGCACTAAAGTGAGTTCTCAATGACATAAATGTGCAGGTGGCTCAGCTACAGGGGTAGACCGAGGCAGAGGTGGAGTCAGAGCACTGAGAGCAGGAACAAGACTCTCACTCTGGTTCTGAGGGGTTGGGGGGAAGCACGGGACATTCTGATAAACTGGGATTACAGAATGGGGAGAGGCACCAGACATTCTGATGATGTCTAAAATAGAAGGTCTTTCTCCTTATCTGGATCATCATGATTAGGAGAGAGAGGTGGTTTTGCAGGATTGAGCAGAACAATTAGGAATTGAGGCAGAACAATTCAGGGAAACGGAGGCAGGACAATTAGGGAAACTGAGTCAGGACAATAAAAGAGACCTGTGGCACAATGATTTAAGAAATAAAGGCCTAAACAAAATCAAAAGGGTCTACATATTATAGTCCTATGTTCCTTGCTGCTTGCTTCAGAGTAGGTAGGTTTTGGGATTATTTACAGACATTCAGGCTTTTCTGCCTTTTCCAGGAAGAGTAAAAAAAAAAAAAAAGTAAAAAAAAAGTTTAAAAAACAAAAAGGAAGAGGGTAATCCCTAGAATGGTCTGTGGAAGAGTAGGACCAACTGAAAAAAGAGCTGAACAAGTGAGGGCTTAGTTGAAATTAGATCAAAATAGATTTAGAGCTGCTGGAGATTTGTGAAGGCATCTAGTACAATTCTCTTATTTTTGCAATGAAAGAAACTTGAGATAACATAAATATGTAATGGATCTAATTAGCAGTTGTATATGATTTCTCAAGGAACCACACATTGAGAACAGAGAATGTGTATGGTAGAGATTACTCCTACATTGAGGTTTGAAAAAGGACAAAGAGATATGAATGAAAATAAGATAAGGGACCAAAGGATTAGAGTATGGAATACATTTTGTAAAGAACAGATTTTTCTGTGGATTTAATTTGCTTTTGCTGTCTATTTTAATCATATAGTATCTACTTATTTACATAATGAAATTGTTACTCACATGTAGTAGTAGTTACCAATAATTAGAACTCAGTACTTCTTTTAGCATAGTATCACATTACTATTATTATTCATATCATGAAAAATAGGTCAGTATTCAGCAAAATGCTGTACCTATTAGGACAGT
The DNA here is from genome assembly GCF_902635505.1 of Sarcophilus harrisii. Lineage (NCBI taxonomy): Eukaryota > Metazoa > Chordata > Mammalia > Dasyuromorphia > Dasyuridae > Sarcophilus > Sarcophilus harrisii. The sequence continues at coordinate 379,854,509 of NC_045426.1, read as the reverse complement.
CTTAGAATTTCCATTTTTGTACTTATAGAGATTAGTCTTTTTTTTTTTTTAAGCTATTATGTGTGTGTGTGTGTGTGTGTATGTGTGTGTGTGTGTTAACTACATCTTAGTAATTAAGCTGTACCAATTTGCTGGGATTGAATGCAAAGAAGTTTTAGGGTTATATACTAATAGTGAAAAATTACTTTGTAATCTTTATAATTCTTCTTGGACTGAAAATAAATTAATTGCCATCTTTCCTTATGTTTCAGTCACAGTCCAATTATTTATATACTGCAGAGAAATGAGGTATTTCTGTGCCGAAAAAAAAAAAAAGTAAAGTTGCATATACATATTGGGTTTAAACATTTTGAAATTTAATTTTTTTTTCATAACCAGAATTTAAATAAAAATGTGGGAAAAATCCCAATCAGAAAAATATTAATTATACTTTCCTCTTCTAATCTAGGAAAATAAAGCATGTGCTTTTCAAATGAAATTTATTTCTCTCCTAGTTGATGATTAGAAACCTTTGTCCTACAATATAGGACTTCATAATTTTGAGATACTTCTATTGATGGAAATCATTCTTAACATAAAATCATATATATATATATATATATATAAAAGGAGGAGAAAATTGCTATATAAAAGTCTAAATCGGAAAAGAAAAAGGGTTATTAAGTAGAACATATGTGTCCTCAAAGATTTTAATATGTGGAAATCTCCATGATAAGCCTAATTTCTGTAAGTCACAGCTATGTGAATGTGATTTATTTCATTCTAACATTTTTTTTGGGGGGGGGGTTCATTTCTTTCAGGGTAAGTGAGGAAAAGGAAGTGACTGAAGAACGCCTAAAAGCTGAACAAGAGTCATTTGAGAAGAAGATCAGACAGCTAGAGGAGCAGAATGAGCTTATCATCAGAGAAAGGGAAGATATCCTTTTGAAAAATCCTTTATCTCCTAAAATGTAGGCAAATCCATTCTTTCGTGAAGAAACTGTGAACGCCACAGAAATAATTATTCTGCTTTAGTAGGGAATAAATCTGCATGTGTTGTCATTCTCAGGCAGTCAGAGAGACAACTTGTCTGCAAGGGTGGCTGCTTCCTTTGAGCTTGAAATGGCCCTCCAGCTGTTCCACCAAAGGCATTGTGCTAGGAAAATATATATTTGTCAATGGAAATTGACAATAAGAAATTCTGGTGTTGAATTGTAGTTTGGGGACCTTATTGAATTCTCTCATGTTGTAATTGAGGTTGAAAGCTTTTAAAAATTGGTGTTCCATACCTCTGAGAGTCCTGAAAGGTACAGAAAGAAGTTGTAAGAATAAAAAGTCCTCTGGACCTTGATGTGTTGAGATGTAAGGGATAAATATTTCCAAAACAACATTAATATCCTCACAAAGCTTCTATAAATTGGGATGGAGGTTAGGGTGGAAGTGAGGGAGTGGAAAGGTAAGCTTTTATAATGGGAACCTCACTTGTAGTGTTTTTTATCATGGCAGTCTCAGACGTGAGGGTTGAAATGGGAATGAAGTGAAATTAGGTCCCTGAATGTTTAGTTTTTTTCTCTAAGTAACATAGGGATGTAAAGTGGGATGTAAAGTAATTCCTATGTCTTCTATACCTTTTAAAAGCCTTAATACTTGATGATTTCATTTTCAGGCATATTTATATTTAGGTATTCTAAAGCCCACCTTCTTAAATTGTAGTTCACACCCCTATATGAAGTCTAGTAACCAAATATGGAATTGATTGTCACATTATGTTTTAGTAAATGTTTGATTTGTATGCCTATTTTTATATACCTATATATTCAGGGTAATATAAAAATTTCTCAGGGGGAAAAAGGGTCATGAGTAAAAAAAGTTTAAGATAGAGTGCTGCTAATATAAGAGGAAAACAGTTGTTTTGGGAGGTAGAAAACTATTTTGAGAAAGGGAAGGCCAACATTTTTATATGTACCTAGTAAAGGCTATGTGATCTTTTTTCAGTTTAATGTCTATTTGTTAATTATTTTAGAAAATTTGGTTCTGTCAGCAGATTTCTCTGGTGGGATATTCTTTGGTCCAACATGGTAACAAAAGAAGTTGATCAGCCCAAGAAAATTGGGCTTCTCTTTTAGCTTCATTGTGTCAAGCTCCTTTGTATCCTTCAAACTGACCCTACAGAGTGTATTAGAATTTCCTCCTCATTCCATTTCCCACTGAGAGGTTTTCACTCCCTCCCATTGAAGGTTCTCTAACAATGTTGTTACTACAGGGTCCAGGGTCCTTATAATTAGCTATGTAGGTAACCAAGTTTCTGTTCTTTTGTACTCCAGTTCCTTTCTCTACTTCAGTAATGAATTTAACTACAAAATCATAGCAATGAATTCATGAGAACAAAAGTTCACATCTTCCGGGCCAGGTATAGCTGAGGCCAGTACAGACACTCATTCTGGAGATTAGAATACAGTGAAGTATTTGTAGACCATTAATTCAATAAAAACAACCTTTACTTCTGAGAAGATTAAAAAGGATATAATTCCTAATTAAATTCCAACTCTTAGTGCTTGGGGTGAAGGATTGTGGGATAGCTGAGGATGGTTAGTGGTAAATATCAATCAAGCATGTATTAATTGTTGGTGTGTACTAAACATTGTGCCAGGCACTGGGTATACAAATATAAATATTGATGGAAAAAATTCCTACACCAAAGAGCTGTTATGGTGAGTAATTATATTTCATAATGCGAGCAAGGAAGGGCCTTTAATAGGATTGACTAGCCCCTATGTACTGACTGCACTACTTCACAGTTAGTGAAGTAACACTAGCTACCGATCTTTGGGTTATTTTCTTTCTTTTTTTTTCCCCTAGTAATACATATTGCTTTGTGAATCATGTTGAGAAGGAAAAATCAGAGCAAAAGGGAAAAACCATAGGAAAGATTAAAAAAAAAAACAACAGAAAAAAAAAGTGAACCTAGCATGTGTTGATTTATATTCAACCTACTTAGTACATTTTCTGGATGTAGGTGGCATTTTCTGTACAATGTCTATTGGAATTGCTTTGTATTATTGAACCACTGAGAAGAACCAAATCTTTCATAGTTGATCATCATACGTTCTTGCTGTTATTGTATGCAATATATTCCTGGTTCTGTTTGTTTTGTTCAATTCATATAAATCTTTCTAGGCCTTTCTAAAATCAGCTTATTCATCATTTTTTATAGAACAATAATATTCTATTGCCTTCATATACCACAGCTTGTTTAGCCATTCTCCAATTGATAGGCATCTACTCATTTTCCAATTCTTTGCTACCACAAAAAGAACTGCTACAAACATTTTTGCACACTTGGGCCCTTTTCCCTCCTTTATGATTTCATTGGGATACAGAATCAATAATGGCACTTTGGGTCAAAGGATATGTACAGTTTTATAGGTCTTTGGGCATAGTTTCAGACTGTTCTCCAGAATGGTTGGATTATTTCACAATACTACCAACAATGCATTATTAGTGCCCCAGTTTTCCCACATCCCCTCCAACATTTGTCAATTGTCATTACCTTAGCCAATCTGACGTGATATCTCAGAGTTCTCTTAATTTGCATTTCTTTAAAATAATGATTTAGAACATTTTTTTACATAACTATAGATGGCTTCAATTTCGTCATCTGAAAATTGTCCATTCATATCCTTTATCATTTGAGAATGACTTGTATTCTTACAAATTTGACACCATTTTTTATATATTTTAGAAATGAGACCTTTATCAGAAATGATATCAGAAATGGCTATAAAGATTTTTTTCCCAGCTTTGAACTTCCCTTTTAATCATGTTTCTGTTGGTTTTGTTTGTGCAAAAACTGTTTAATTTATTGTAATCAAAGTTGTCCATTTTGCCTTTCATAATGTTCTCTGGTTCTTCTTGGTCATAAATTCCTCCTTTTCCCAAAGATCTGATAGGTAAGTTATCACTTGTTCTCCTCAGAGTTTATGATATCATCCTTATGTCCAAACCACATACCTATTTTGACCTTATTTTGTTATGGGATATGAGATGTAGGTCTATGCCGAGTTTTTGACATAATATTTTTTAGTTTTCCCAACAATTTTTGTCAAATACTGAGTTCTTATTCCAGAAGCTGAAATTTGGGTGTTTATCAAATACTAGATTGCTATAGGCCTTGATTATTATGTCTTGAGTATTAATCTATTCCATTGATATACCACTGTATTTCTTAGCCAGTACCAAATGGTTTTGATGACTGCTGCTTTATAATATAGTTTTAGGTTTTGTATTGCTAAACCACCATCCTTTGTATTTTTTTTTTTCATTGATATTCTTTATCTTTTGTTCTTCTAGATGTTTTGGCAGTTTGATTAGTATGGCAGAACAAGTAGATCAATTTAATTGTCATTTTTATTTTATCAACTTGGCCTACTTATGACCAATTGCTATTTTTCCAATTGTTTATATCTGACTTTATTTGTGTGAGAAGTGTTTTGTAATTGTGTTCATAGAGTCATTGAATGTCTAGCTAGGTAGACCCCCCAAGTATTTTATTATGTCTACAATAATTTAAAATTTTTCTTTCTATCTCTTGCTGATGGGCTTAGAAATGCTAATGATTTGTGTGGATGGGTTATTTTGCTATTCTTCTTTCTGTAACTTTACTTTCCATAGCAAAGTCTGGTGACCTGAAAGTCCTAAGACATTGCTTCTTTTTTTTTCCCCCTTCATTTCTCTAAAAGGAGTAGTGATCTAGGTTCTAGCTGTATGTAGGAATGACTGGGAGAAGTGAGTATATTAACTTTTTTTTTGCACAGCAATTGGGGTCTAACTACAGGGTCACACAGCCAGGAAGTATTAAGTGTCTGAGGTCAAATTTGAACTCAGGTCCTTTAAACTCCAGTTTATATTATACTGTCCCATCTAACTGCCCCTGAGTATTAACTTTTTAAACCAAGGGAAATTCAGATTCTTACCAGATTTCTGAAACCAAAGGTCCCTTTGTATGTAAAGAAAAGAAGAGAAAGTGGAGAGTAGGAACAAAGGAGGTGGTGAAAAGTTTTCTGGGATTTTCTCAAAACTCATTTGCTTGTTTAGACTATTTAGTATATAAGCATTTATAAAGCAATGTTGTTGAGTTGCTGGACTCTTTGTAACTCTTTGTGACTCCATTGGTAGTTTTCTTGGCAGAGATATTGGAGCAATAACATTTCCTTTTGCAGCTCATTTTACAGATGTGGAAACTGAGGCAAAAAAGATTAGGTAAACTTTACTGAAGATTACACAGCTAATAAGTATATGAGGCCAAATGTGAATTCAGAAAAATGAGTCTTCCTGACTCCAGGCTCTGCAATCTATTCACTGAACCATGTAGGACTCCAATGACAGTATACTAGATAGTTATTACAACATTTAAGTAAAACACTATTCTCATGCAATATACAGTCCAATGGGAGACATGACCCACATGTAAATAATGATAATTTTTTAAAGTGCACAATGCACAAAAGAAATGCAACCAAGTTTTAGATGAGATCCTAAAAAGGTCATCGTCATTGAGCATGAAGAAGAGTTGTTAAAAGGTTATTACATCAACCATTCTGGAGAACAATTTGGAACTATGCCCAAAGGGCTCAAACTGTCTATATACCCTTTGATCCAGTAGTGACTCTATTAGGCTTATATCCTAAAGAGATATTAAAGGAGGAAAAGGGTCCCACATGTGCAAAAATGTTTGTGGCAGCCCTTTTTGTAGTGGCAAGAAGCTGGAAACTGAGTGGATGCCCATTAGTTGGAGATTGGCTCAATAAGTTATGGAGTATGGATGTTATGGAATATTATTGTTCTGTAAGAAATGACTAGCAGGATGATTTCAGAGAAGCCTAAAGAGACATACATGAACTGATGCTAAGTGAAATGAGCAGAACCAGGACCTGATCATTGTACATGGCAACAGGATTGTACAATGATCAGTTCTGATGGATGTATTCTTTTCAACAAGAAGATGATTCAGACTAGTTCTGATCATCTTGTAATGAAGAGAACCATCTGCACCCAGAGAGAGAACTGCGTGTAGATGACAACATAGCATTTTCACTCTTTTTGTTGTTGTTTGCTTGCATTTTATTTTCTTTCTCCCTTTTTTTTCTTTTTGATCGATTTTTCTTGTGCAGCAAGATAATTGTATAAATATATATGTATATATCGGATTTAACATTTTTAAAACATGCTTAACATATATTAGATTACTTGCCATCTGGAGAGAAAGTAAAGGAAAGGAGGAGAAAAATTGGAACACAAGGTTTTACAATAGTTAATGTTGAAAAATTATCCAGCATATGTTTTGAAAATAAAAAGTGTTAAATTAAAAAAAAAAAAAAGATATTGGAGCAGTCCAGGTATATAGTAATGAGAGCCTGCACTAAAGTGCTGACAGTGAAAATAGAAAAAAAAAGGATAGATAAAAGAGCTATTGGGAAGATAGAATCAATGTAAAACATTAAGAGGTGAGAGAGAAGGGAAGAATTAATTTTTTTAAAAAAAATTACTTAGTTAAAACTTAAAAACAAAATAGAAAAAGAAAAAAAAAAACATTGTCATGTACCTAGCAGAATATCAGGGAGGATTCAAAATATGTAACTATAAATTTCCATTTCAAGAAAACATATATAATATTAGAAGAGATTATATTCTTTGTAGGTTTTCTTTTGTTCTCCATTGTCCACTCTTTACTTTATTCTTTTTTTCCCCTTTTCATCCTTCCCCCATACCCCAGGCAGGTTATAGTTAAGCACAGATATATTTATGTATGTATGTATATATGTATGTGTGTATGTATACACACACACACACAAAACCTACCTATATATACATAACCATATATATATATACACACCCACACACCCACAATACACCCACACAGTTACATATATCTATATACACACACCTACATATTTCTACATATACACATATATACATATGTAAGCATGCATCTAAAACAATCTTAATATGGCGGACATATAATGTAGATTTCTCTCTCGATTGAATCTTTTAAGTTAGACTTTTGTCTGAGATCAGTTATTACTACCTGTACTTTTTTTTTATTATAGCTTTTTATTTACAAATATATGCATGACATATATTTTCAGCATTGACAGTTGCAAATCCTTTTGTTCCAACTTTTCCCCTCCTTCCCCCAACCCCTTCCCCCAGATGGCAGGTTGACCAATACATGTTAAAGATGTTAAGGTATAAGCTGAATACAATATACGTACACATGTCCAAACAGTGATATTGCTGTATAAAAGAGTCGGACTTTAAAATAGTGTACAATTAGCCTGTGAAGGAAATCAAAAAAATGCAGGCAGGCAAAAATAGAGGGATTGGGAATTCTATGTAATGGTTTTTAGTCATCTCCCAGAGTTCTTTCGCTGGGTGTAACTGGTTCAGTTCATTACTGCTCCATTGGAACTGATTTGCTGAAGATAGCCAGGTCCATCAGAATTGATCATCATATAGTATTGTTGTTGAAGTATATAATGATCTCCTGGTCCTGCTCATTTCACTCAGCATCAGTTCATGTAAGTCTCTCCAGACCTTCCTGAAATCATCGTGTTGGTCATTTCTTACTGAACAATAATATTCCATAATATTCATATACCACAATTTATTCAGCCATTCTCCAATTAATAGGCATCTACTCAGTTTCCAGTTTCTTATGAGGACTTTCAAGCCATAGTTTTCAGACCTTTCATTAGAATTGACCAAATTTATTTAGATCTTGTTTGTTATTCTTCCTAAAACATGACTCCTAGAACTGAATAACATATTTCAGATGTAGTCTGACTGGAATATTGAATACATTGAACCTATCATCCTTCATGTTGGATGATGTAATTCTGTTTCTACTGTTGAAGATCATGTTACCTTTTTTGAAACATTATATCACATTATTGACACATTTTTCACTTTCACATCTCTAAAACCTTGATACCTTTTTAGATAAACTGTTTTCTGACCATGTTTTTATGATTCTGTGCTTATTTTTTCAACAAAAGTAGTTTTTCAGTTTATCCATATTAAATTAAAATTGTTCAGTTTTTCTAGACTTAGAAACCATTTTAGATTCTAATTCTGTTACCCAAACACGTCAGCTATCTTTACCGTTATCTGGTCATTAAAAAAATTGAAAAAGGTCAAGAATTAAGTCCCCTGGGAACTCTATTAGGACTTTCACTGTAGATTGATGTTAATTTTTTTTTCATTTGTTAAGCCATTTAAAATATCAAAATAAATATCTAATCTACCAAATATCCATTCTTTGATCAATATCTCTCCATCCTATCTTAACCACAAAGATATAATGAAACAGTGAAATATTGTGAAAATTTAGTGAAAAAATTATAATGAAATATTTTACACAAATTGAGTTGAGACATCTAGTCAGCATCTTATAATTTCTGTCAGAAAAGGAAGTGAACTTAAACTGGCAAGCTTGTTTATTAATACATTTATTTTATCTTTTAATGGTCTTCCTTCTAAGCATTTCCAAATTGTAAGGAATTGAAGAAAAGATGAATTCTCAGTGATCACTGTTCTTTTCCTAAATGCTCATGGAACCATCCTTTTAATTTTGTCAGGAATTGGCCCGTAGATAGAGGAATCACTAGCTTATAACTTGAAGAATCTAATGAGTTTTTGTCTTTAACATCTAAAACTTCTCTGTGGCCTTCTATATTAAGTAATATTTATATACCTCTTTAAGGGTTTACAAAATGTTTTTCTTATAACAGTTTTGATGTAAATAGTACAAATATTTCCATTTTATAGATGAAGAAAATGAGGAATAGAAAGACTAAGTGACTGCCCATGCTTATAAAGTTGCTAAGTTTCAGAACCATCATCATTAAAGGCTCAGGATTTTCAAATTCAGTGCTCTTTACACTATGCTATATGAAACCATACCATACCATACCATACTATACCATACCATACCATACCATACCATACCTATACCATACCATACTATACTGTTATATACCAGCCTGTGCTCTACTCTACTTTCGATCAAATTTGGCCTTATTTCAGGTGCTAAGAGCTCATTCTGCAGCACAGTTTATAATCCCTATTCTTCTTATAAAGGTCAGTGATTGGTTAAAGATGGTAGTTGTGGCCATTTAGCCAGTAAGTATATTTTTTATGCCCTCACTCTACTTCATGTAATAAATTTCATTATTCTGTTATAATTCAGTTGTTTTCAGTCATGTCTCACTCTGTGACTCCATTTAACATTTTCTTGGAAAAGTTATTGGAATGATTTGTCATTTCCTTCTACAACTAATTTTATAAACAAGGAAACTAAGGCAAACAGGGTTAGCTGACTTTTCCTGGGCATAGATAATAAGTGTGTGAGGCCAAGTTTAAACTCGGGAAAGTGAGTATTCCTTGCACTTTATCTACTGTGCCATCTGGCTGCTCAGATTTTACTTTTAGTGTGTGTGTGGGAACCCCATAAAGTATTAATAGTGAAGACTCAGACCTCTTTGGTACTAAGAAATCCTCTACCTATTAACTTTGGACAGTTAAAGCTGCCTACAAGTAAACTGCAGACCATCACCAAGCACTTTATATCTTATGAAGTGTGTCCATGAGGTTCTACAGTTTGACCTCAGGCTGTGGGAATGGGATGAGGTGGTGAGGTTGATGATCAGATCCTTCCAGCATGGTATATAGGAAGCATGGGAAGGTAGAAATAAAGGTTGATGTAAAACCTTACAGTTCTAAGTGAGAATCTCTTGATGAGATTGCAGACACAGACTTTACCTTGATTTGTGTTAAATTTCTTGTATATCAAACTTTGACTTTTCTTTGTTACCTCCATGCTAGCATGCCTACTGCCCTCCTTAATGATGACCTGGGATTTGATTCTGGGGATTTGGCTTTTCCCCTTTTATTTCTTTGTGTAAACTTTTTTACATTTTGTTAGTGACTGAAGAGCCTTTGGATTCTCTAAATTTATGTCCTTTCGACTTTTAGTCCTTATCTGGTAAAGATTATAGTTCTAGGGTGTTTGCTGACTCCTGAGAAGAACTGCTCAACCTACTTCAGGATTAAGTACTTCTTTTAAAAATGGTCATGAAGATTAGAGAAGGGCTCCATGGTAGAGCTCCATTATGCTCATACCCAACTTCCCTCTTCTTTTTCAGAAATCAGTTTGACTTATATCTTTATAATTTCCTCTCTGAGTCTTTGTCTGCTTGTATTTACTAACTGAACTAGGAAGTTTAGGAAATTTTTAATCTTACAATCTGAGACTGATTGCATGTATAAGGAAATGTATAAGGAAAAATTGAATTTTTTTTAATGATTTTTGTCCTATCTGTAAAAGAAATAATCATTTTAAGGATCTGTGATTTTGTACTTCACTTTGCAAACTCTGTCCAACTTAGTGATTGTTCTTGAGTTGCTATGCTTTGAACTCTGATCTACCTGGCTTCTGGCTCAGCACTCTAGTCCTCAACCCTTGGAACATTGCAGAACCTCCAAAATGAGATTCATAAACACTCAGAATTTGTCCAAGCTAACCATACAGAAAACCATATGGATTAAGAATTCCTTTTTCCTAAACTTTTTGATGAACAGCTCATAGAGCTCTGGTTCCTCCTAAAGATATCTTATATAAGAACTGCAGATAGAGAGTGATTTAAGCTCAGAATTGAATAGGAAGAATCATCTGATGAACTAGATTGACTTTCGAACTTACATAGGACATTTAATTATCCCAAGCTTCTCTTTAAATAAAAGAGCTATATTTTTTTTAATATTCTTCTGGTGATGCCATAGTCCTTGAAGAATGAAACTTGAGGCTCACCTGTGTGTGTCATAGATAGATGTCAACATTATGCCAAAAAAGCTCTCTGCAGGTTTTCATTAAGAATATTAATGCAGGGATGGTGGCTGAGAGCCGACTGATGCTTGTAATTGAAAAGTCCTGAAGTAGCTGGGCCTTAGGGGCATCCTTCCTGTCAGCCTCTCAGCTTTCTCCCTCACTGACATATGGATTGTGTATGCCATGGCAGTAATGCATCAGCATGTGCTTCCCGTGGAGAACTGTGGCCTTAGTCTTCTTTCTCCACCATGGCCAGAGTCACTGGTCCTGGGCTTAGCACCACTGCTCCCATCCCAGGCTGCTTTGATGCTGGTTGCCTGGTAGTTGTTGGCAACTTCTAAGTGGAGTCTTTACACTATATCAGGGCAGGAGTCACCATCCCAGTGGACCTCCTCTTTGTCCCCACTATGTTTTCTGCTACCGTGGTGCTGCTGTTCCCCGTAACTTTGCCATGGCTCACTTCCGTGCTGTACTCATTGTTATTGCCTTTGTGGCCATGTTTCTCTGTGGTATCTTCTTCATCCAGGAACACTAGCAGCTCCATCACACGGCTGCCCTGTCCAAGGGGGTTTTCATCATTGACATCTTCATTTTCCATGGCACCTTCGCCTATGAGTTTGGGTTGGTGTCCACAGACACATTGGGAGCTGCCTTCCAGCCATCCCCCAGCCAAACCTGCAAGTCTCCAGGGAGCAGTAGCCCTCCACTTAACCTGAACTGCATACCTGAAAGTATTGCCATGATACTAGCAGGAAAGGAGGTCAGGGGAGCTAAGTTAGGCCTCCAGCTTCCTTGGGTTTTCTTTTGTACCAAAAAGATTTTTTTTTTTTAAAGAAAAAATATTGCTGATAGGGTGCATCCTCCCTTTGTGGGAGGACCCTATGCTGTCCTCAATTTGACACTTGTACCATGAAGAGCAACAACCTTTGCTGGCAGCTCAATCCCAGCATATTACTTTTAAATCTCTATTTTTTTTTTTTAAACCCTTTCCCCATTTATTCACCAATCCAGCCCTTAAAGTGCCTTCTGCTTCCCACTGGTTTTGAGGCCAGGCCACTGGAGTCTTTTTGCAGGAATTTCGGGGATGGGGGAGTGGGACATAGCAAAGGAACTAGTCAGCTTTGCCCTTGCCCCTCCCCACCCCCCCCAGCTTCTATATTGCTCAGATTTCCCTTTGCTCATCCCTTATTCCCTTAGGGTAAATAACCCAGCAGAATCACATGGATATTTTAGTACTTTTTTATATCTATTAAAAATCTAACTCTTAAAAAAGGATTATTATTGCATTGAAGTTAAAGGATAACTGATGAAAAGCCAATGAATGCCACAAGACTTAGAGCAAGATATTAGCACTGAATGGCCCTTTTGTGGAAATTTTTTGGGAGAATATGGACAAGAACTATGTGGAACAAGTAGGTATTTATGGACTGGGCTACAGTCTTTACTATTAGAGTTAGAAGATTCATGAATTAAGTATGAATTTGCATGTTATACAAGGAATCTTAAATCATAGAAATTTAAGGATTTCCTAACTAAGGGGAAATAAGAACTAAGTTAAGTCATTTAGAGCGGTAAGATAAAAATAGAATTTTGTGGGGTTTTTTAAAGTTTATAACACTTGGGACAGCTAGGTGGTACAGTGGATAGAGCACCAGTCCTGAAATCAGGGGAACCTGAGTTCAAATCTAGTCTCCAGACACTTAACATGTGCTAGCTGTGTCACCCTGGGCCAGTCACTTAACCCCAATTGCCTCGGGGGGAAGGTTTATAACACTTGTTTTTTTAAAAATAAAAAAGTTATTATTTTTATATTAATCTTTAATTACAAATATTTTTATTCCCCTTCCCCAACTTAAAAACATTTTTAGTCCAGAAAAAAAAAAAAGTAAAATGAGGTGGTTCTTTAAAAGTACCCAGAACCATGTAATGAACTTAACAACATAATAACAATAACAGTAAATAATAAGCAATTACATAGTACTTAATATGTGCTACATGGTGTACTAAGGGCTTTATAATTATTATCTCATTTCATCCTCACAACATTATTAACCCCATTTGCAGATGAGGAAAGTGAGGCAGACAGAGGCTGAATGACTGGTCTAGATTCACATGTCTAGCAAGTGGATGAATACAGATTAAAACTCAAGTCTTCCTGACATTAGCCTACCAACTCTATCCCCTGTGCTATAAAGCTACCTAATATATGCATTTTTAGACACCTATGTGGTTCTCTCACTTCATCAGTGAATGAGAAGAAAGTGCATATTTTCATTTCTTCTTTGGAATCAAGTTTGTTGAATATAATTTCATAATGCTTGGTTTCCTTTTTCCTTATACTTTATATTTATCATTGCTTAAACTGTTTTTACAGGTTCTGTTTATTTGGCTTTAGTTTATATGAATCTGTCTATGCTTCTTTGCATTTCACATTCATAGTTTCTAAAGATGCAGATATTTCCTTACTTGGATCTATCATAATTTGTTTAGCTATTGCAGAAGTTGTTGGGATTTGTCTGCTTTGTTTCCAATTCTTTGTTATTACAAAAAGTATTCATTTATGTGTATGTAAAGGTCTCTTCCCTTTTAAATCAGTGCAGTTTCTTAATCTAAGGATATAGGACTTTTTTTGAAGTATAGTTTCAAATCTTTTTTCTAGAAACATGATTATGTTCAAAAAAGAAACACATCTTATTCTGCATTCTTTTAAGTCCTTCACTATTCTTTCAGGAGGTAAGTAGCATGTTTTATCATTAGATCACTTAAAATTTGATTAGTTGTTATATTGATCGGAGTCCCTAATTCCTTTATAGTTGTTTGTCTTTATGATAAATTGGTGTGTAACTTATATTCCTGTTTCTAATCACTTTACTTTTTATCAGTTCATGTAAGTCTTCCAAGTTTTCTTTGAAACTACTTCTTTATCATTTTTGTAGCATCATCATAATACATTATATTTATATAATTTAACTTGTTCAGCTATTCCCCAACTGATTGATAATCTCCCTAGGTTCAATTTTTTTTTAGGATACAGATCTAGTTGTGGTATCTCTAGGTCAAAGGATATGCATGGTTTTATAAGCCTTTGGGTCCAGTTCCAAATTGTTCTTCAAAATGGTTTGATCAATTTCAAACTTTATCAACAGCATTAGTGTCTCATTTTTCCCACATCCAATATTTGTCATTTAACTTTTCTATCTTATTAGCCATTCTAATGGTGTGAAATACCTCAGAATTGTTTTGATTTCTCCAAAAAGTAGTGATTAAGAGTATTTTTTAATATACATAGTTTTTGATTACCTTATCTGAAAACTGACTTGATATATATTTTTTTATCATTTATCAATTGGGAAATCTCTTATTTCTATAAATTTGACTCACTTTTATATAGTTTGAGAGATGAGGCCTTTATCATGTAAACTTGCTTCAAAAATGTCTCACTATGACTTTTTCTTGGATTTCCCTATCAAGATTCAGTCTGATATGTTGTCTAGATCTCAAAGGAACATTTTTTTCTTTTTAAGAAGAGATAAGGGAATCTTATTGTACTGTGTCTTGCTATTTAGTCATTATAGCTCAGCCTCCCTGTTGATTTTATTTAATTCTTTTTAGTCAGTACCATATATTTTGATGATTACTCCTTTATAGTTTAATATGATGTCCAGATATGTTGTTTCTCAGTAACTTCTCCTTTATTCATTATTTCTCTTGAGATTCCAGGATTTTTGTTTCTTCATGTGAATTTTGCTATCATTCTGTTGACCATTGTAAATTATTCACTTAGTGGGTATGATTGCTACTGCATGGAATTTGCAAATCACTTGAGACAACATGTCTGTCCTCAAGGAGTTGGCAGGCTAATGGAGGAAGAGTAGTAAGTAAACAGTTATGGATAGATGTAAAGTGTATAAAAAAGAGTAATTTTTAAGAACATTGGAAATCTAGGATGTGCCAGTGGTATAAGTTCCAGACAGAGTAGTTTATATTTGATCTTAGAGTTGATAGGGAGCCACTGAATAATACTGAGTCATTTAGTGACATTCTTAGACATGTGCTTTAGGAAAATCACTTTGGTGGTCATATGGAGAATGCATCAGAGTATGGAAAGATTTGAGGCAGGAAGACAAATTATCCTTTAATGGTTAGGAACCTCTTTTTTAGAGAAGCAGTATTTCCCAACCTGCCCATCTGTATTTAAAAACAAATCTTTGCCTGAATAAAGTTCCCTGGTACAAGGAAAACAGTATTTGTGGCGTCTAGCAGCATTGTATATTAATATAGCAAAATGTGCTGCTACAAGCCTTATCAGAATGCTGATTTTCATGTTATGGATTTACATTGATTTTTGAAGTCTTACAAATTGAATTATCCAGAGATAGTAATTTCTTTGTACTTGGAGGAATAGCTTATTGTATTTAAGATATCCCAGACAATAGTTGTTTTACTAATCTAATAATTATCCTCTTATACTTTGTAAATTGTGATTGCTTGAGGCCATTTTATTTTCTGTGTGGTTTTATATAATTTTTTTAAAGTTCTGTTACTTTTATTGTATAATGCTATAGAAATGTTATGCCAAGTAGGAATAATTGACTAAAGTTTCCTTACTATTTACATCATATATTGATAGGTAGCTTAGGATAGATATATAATACATTTATAAATCATCAGCATTTCTATATAATAGCAATAAAACCCAGCAGGAAGAGAGAAGAGAAATGCTATTTAAAATTAATGTGTAATGTACAAAATACTTGGAACTTTCCCTCTGGAGGTGAGAAGTATGTAAATATAATTGTAAACAACTATTTACAAAAACAAAATTAGTTAAATTATGGGGAAAATATTCACTGCTTATGGCTAGACTTTCAGGCTTTTTTTCCTGGGAATTCATAAGAGTTGACTTTCCCTATTTCCCCATTTCTCTCTTCATTTGACTCCGGCACATCACACACTCCCTTTTATTCTCTCTCCTCCTTTTCCCTCCCTTTCCCCCCTCCCCCCGCCCCCATTGTTCCAACTCCCCATCTTTGCCCTCTATCCCTTATCCTCCCCACTCTTGTGGGGAATCTTATAATTCATATTCTATAATGTAACCCCAAAATTGGTTTAATCTGTGGATAAGGTTTCACTGAGCTCTTTACAGAGTGTCTTAATCCTCCTTTATTATTGTTACCTCTACCTGACTTTTGTCTTCACCTCACTCTCCTTCTGTACATTTATTAGTGTCTCTGCTGTTACTTTGACTGTTGCATTTATTTGCTCTTCCTGCATTTCTTGTTATTTGGTGTTTAAGAAGCAAATAATGTCTTCAGTTCTGATTTTTTTCCCCTATGAAGACTTCAAATGCCTCTTTCTTAATGTCTATATTTTTTTCATTTATGACTAAATTCAGATTTGCAGTGTAGGTCATCTTCATCCTAAACCTCACTGTATTTTGTTATAGATTATCCATTCCCTTTTGCTTTTTCTGGTGGGTGCTGGATAGTCTTTTGTTATTTGAATTTCCTTGGTACTTGAAGGAGAGGATGATGGATTATGGGAGTTAGATTGATATAAGCCTCAAAATTTACTATTCCATTAATTAGTTCATGTTGTGAAAATCAATTCAGTTCTAAATCTAAATCAATAATAAAGCTTAAAGGGGAACACCAAACTAACAATCCATAGTTCTCTTGAAACTTCAGAGAACTTAAGTCTTTGCCTTAAATCTACATTTGTCATAAAGGATTGTCTGAATTTGTAGCTTTCTCAACATTTTCTACTGAAGATTCCAATTGCATTAGGAGGATTAGATGCTATTGAGGGTTCAATCCTATTCATAAAAACATAGAGTAACTCTTCAGGTGCAATATTTAGACAAATGAATTTAATTACTTCAATTATGTAAAAGATTTGGGAGGATACTTATGTATTTAATTATAGAACAATACATAGCAATCAAATAAGTTATTTATACATGTTTGTACTATAGGACACACAGCACAAACATGTCATTTCTACATTAGTAATAAATTTGAATAAAATTGCCTTTTTCATTGATGTAACACAAAATATTCCATAAGTTACATCCTCTAAGAAACCTGATTGTAGTATAATTTTCTTCTCCAAATCACACTGGGAATGCTTCTTATTTAGTTTCCATATTCAATAGAATAACAACTAGATTCCACAGATAGTTGTATCCAATCAGTCAATAGTAATAATTCCACAATGGGAAACTGAGCCAGAAGGATCCCACTTTAAGATTCGGCCAAAGGTTTTACTTAGATATTTATAACTTATAATGATGCTGTTTATTCGAATGGTCTAGATTCTTGGTGGTCTAGAGGTTAGTAGTTATAAGAGAGTTCTGAAGAATCCCCTTCAAATCGGTCGCAGGTTTTAAGAGTGAAAGAATTCACTCATTCCCAAAATATTAGTTGCAAAATGAAGTTTGTTAGATAGAAATCAGTTTACCAAGAGACTGACTTCTATAGTGGTAGATCTATGGAAAATGGAGTTTTGCACTGAGAATGAAGTTATCAGTGGGGCCAGAAGTTCCTGGCAGTAAAGGGAGCTGCCCAAGGTACATTTGCAAAAGACATTAAATTGGGTGTTTTGGTAGGGGCTGGGACAGCCCAGATCTCCTATTGGAATTAACAAAACTTGCAAGGAGAAATGCTTTTGACCAGGATTTGTAATTGAATCAAAAGCTTTGGCATCCTGGAAAGATAACCTATCTAGGGAGGATATTCCTCAGCCAAGAGGGCTGAGAATCTGACTGGCATCCCAGATCAAAAGGAAATACAGTTTCTTAAAGGGACCACAACTGCTTCAATAACACTTCAGGATCACATCCCTCTGAGAAATTTGTGACATTTCTCTGGAATGATGTATTACTGACTTAATAATCGATCAGACAATCATGCTAATTCAAAACAATGTCAGTAACAATCCCAAGAGATTTTGTTTCAAATAGCAAGTTTCACGAATGAGAGTTGAGGACTAGATAGTTATTTTTATTCTAATGGATGGCAATAAACAAAAATGTAACAGGATTCAAACAAATAAACAATTTGACATCTTTCACTTGTTTTTTTTTTTTTTTTTTTCTTCTTATCATGTTTAAACTCATCCTGTTGTAAAGGTCATCATTTCTATATACTAAACAAACTTGCAAATCCTTAGTGAATCCATTTTCTTTTTTAAGGGGTGGGGGTGGGGAGAAGTGTATTATTCAACAAGCTCTTTTCCTAGAGCTGATGACCTTGCCCAGAAGATAGCAAGCTTTTAAATTAAAGGGAATCAACAGGGACTCTAGAGAAGGGGCTGAGCTAGTACTCTTGCCTGCTATCCTTAGGGCTGTTGTGGTCTGTGCTCTTTGGCACCTTCCTACACATAGGGGTGAACTGCTCTGAATAAGCATTCACTTATTTTCTGTCACCAATTTTAGGTGACAATCGCGCCACATAACTTGGTTAACAATCTTATACTTTTCATAAATTGTCTTAGCTGTAATTTCCCTTAGCTACAAGCAAAGATGTAAATATCCAGTTCCCTAAATTGCATTAACATACCATTACAAAACAGGGTTAACAAGGCTGATAAATACCGACCAAGTTTTAAAGAGGTTTTCCATATTCTTTTAGTTTAGTTCATACTTTAAAAACATTCAGGTTACTAGATGACAAGCCAAATCTGGGTTCTGCAATCTCCATCAGAACTCATTACTTATCAGTTACTGTTTACTGAATTTCAGTACTATAGTAGTGGCCTCAGTTGGTAAAATTTTCTTCCAAACTATTGTAGTTCTGAGAGGTCTCAGGAGTTAGGCTTCCTCTTAAATAAGTTTCTCTTTTCAGAAGTTTTCAAACTCTCAAATCCTCTGTCCACACCATCAGTACAAACTGATAACAATTTTCTTTCTGCTTATGCCAATCTTTTTTTTTCCTGTTTATACACATATTCCTTTAGTAGATTTTGTTTAAAGTGCCTTTTAAATTGTGTCCTTTTTTTTTTTTTCTTATTCCGATTCCCACATTCTACCTTTTACTTGCTTTTACAAAACATATATACAATAATCTTCACTGCCCTGAATGTATTTTCTTTCTCTCTCCCGTCCACCCATTTCTTTTGCAGTCAGGGAAGGATGAGAGGGAAAGACACTTATTTTTCCTTTACTGCTCTAAAACAATAAAACTGTTTTCAGTTTTTTAAAAAGGCTTTTTAAATATTTTATAAGATTTAATTCTTATTTTTCCTTAAAATAAATTCTACAGGGTAGTACCTCAAAACTTAATACAATATTTCAGAAGGGAATGAATACCTGGAATTACCCTAAAATCTCAGGAATTCTTTTCTGAAGTCAAATGATTAATTGCCAGATCCCTCTGATTAATTTCAAAACCTCCAGAATCTGCTAAGACTTTTTAATGTTTTATTACTTTAATTATGTAACTTTATTTCTGTAGCCTCATATTGCCCAATGGTGGTACCACAGGAAGGAAAAAAAGTATTTTGGCTTTTCCTCTTTTCTTATAACCTAATGTTGTTGAGGTCAGGAACCAAATGTTGAGGTGTAGACCACATGTTGAGGTCTACATTTGGGGTACCTAAATGAAATTAGGGTTTAGTTAAGGTCTAGTGGCAGGTTTGGGGTATAGGGAGTCAGAGTTCCCCTGTAACCCCCTTGGATTTGGCACAAGGATATATGAGGTCTAGTAGCTGCACGGAATTCCCAATAAAAGCATTTATTGGCCCAGAGAGCTAGATTAATAAAAGAGGTTTATTACCGAGTTTAGAAGTAGGAGATAGGTGAAGGTAGAGATAAGGAGGGCACTGGACAGAGGGTCCTCACATGGCGACCATGTTTGGAATCTCTGCAAAGAGAGGTTCCCAGTGTGGTCCTTTTAAGTCGGAGACTTAGGTCGAGGGGCTTTGGGGTGTAGCCCCAAAGTTGGCTCAGATCCCTGTGGGGCTGGGACAGGTATGGACCTTCTATTGGAATTCAAAGGGACCTGGATTTGTGAGTCAAAGGGTAATTTACATTAGCTGGGGGGCGGGGGGGGGATTGGGAATCAAAGATTGGAATCTTTTTTCATGTCACATGAAAAGTCTAAAGTGGGAATTAGTAACAATATTCTAATTACAGTCTTTAGAAGATTTTCTCTTTGTTTGCATTTTAAATCTTTCAAGGTAACAGAATCTAGATCTTTGACAGAAGCCTGTAATGCCTAAGAAACTGAGCAAGACAAGAGATTAGAGACCAATTCAATAGTTGAGAGAGATACTGGGACCAATGGATCCATGGTTGCTCCCAGGGCTGGACTAAACTATCATCTTAAAGAGTCCAGCCCCAAAGTACTCAGAGGGCAAGCCTTTTATGGGATAACAAGAACAAGATACAATGGGGGAGGTACCTGGGTGGGGATAACCTGATGGGGGGAGGCCTCTAGGATGACACAATGGAGGGAAGTTAATGATATTCTAATGACATCTAAAATGAATAAACCTTTATCCTGTCAAACATTAAGAAGGAATGTCTATAACCTAAAGATATAAAACCTTTATCTCATCAACCATTTAAGAGGGAAAGGTTATAACCTGGGGCAGAATAACTAAATAGGACAACTGGAGAAACTGGGTCACGACATTAAAAGAAACTGAGTCAGGACTTTAAAAGAAAACTTTGGTACAACAATCCCTGAAGAAAGTGGAGGAGACAAAAGATTTCTAAGGGGTATGCTTCTGTAATCACTCAGTTGACTTATTATAGTGTCCCAGGGAGGGAGACAACAAAATCTCAAGTTTTCCCAGATGAAGTGTCCCTAGTCAAGAAGGAAGTATACAATAGTCCCTGACAGGTGGGAGCAATGATCCAGTAAGCTCTCCTAGGTGCTTGATGGGCCAACTCAACTCCAGGGTGAGGGAGGGAAGGAAGAAGGTTTACCTTCTCTGCGAGAAGATGTAAGTCATCAGACTGATCTTCACGTGGAATACCAGAAATGGAGAGGTACAAATCATGAAGGTGTGGAGTTGTCCCAAAGAATTCACAAGTTCAGGCTATTTCCAGGTAAAGGGGAAAAACTTTATTGAAATGCTTAACTACTGTCCTAAGTTTGCTAGAGAAACTAGGAACTTTCTAGGGGAAAGGCAGGACCTTTTATGGGAAAAAAGCCAGAGCAAGGTGTGCTAACCATGCTAATTGTGTGGTCAGTAGGTGGAACTGGTTGTCCTGTTCTTGTACAAGATAACTTCAACCTCTACATATTCTAATTTACATTATCAGAATTTAAATTATACTTGTAAAGTGTTTGGAAAACTTATTTGTTCTCTTAAGTATTCAACAATCCTCTCTTTTAATCTTGTTTGTGCTATTTGTTTTGTCAACTCTCTTTTTAAAAAGTTTCAGATATTTTAAAACCAAAACTTTTTCATTATGTATCTGGTTTAGAGTATCAATCACCTAAACTATGCAAAGAAACAATTTTTTTTCCACTAGACATTTAATAATTTTTAAAATGCAGTGATGTCCTAAATATAGAAATTTGGAATTTCATAAGAGATAGACTTTTTTTTTTCCAGAAATGGAAACTCTTATATTGCTAATTTTCCTAATACTATTTATTTAGGGATTATGCTCAGGTTTACTATTCCACAGCAAAGTGCCACATCTTCTCCTCAGGCATATAGAGTTTTTGGTAGGTTTGAAGTTTCTTTTGTTTTTTATTCCTTTTAATTCAAGCCCTGGCTTGAATCTTTTGTTTTTAGATGTCAAATACTAGCATATCAGTTCCATTTAACCATTTAAAATGGTTTAGCTTTTTTAAAATGATAATTACTTTAAATATATTCCAAGACCAAAATTTCTTCCCAAGTCCTTGGAGGTAATGCTTTTCTCTTTACTATCTCATCCTCTGTAAAGAGGAGGTTCAATTTAGATCAGTTCCTACTTTGCGTCAATTCCACAAAGTTATAGCTCAAAAAAGGAACTGTTGCTATGTTGTTTCAGTTATGACCAATTCTTTGTGATCCCATTTAGTGTTTTCTTGGCATAGATATTGGAATTATTTTTCCATTTCCTTCTCCAGTTCATTTTACAGAAGAGGAAACTGAGGCAAACAGGGTTAAGTGACTTGTCCAGAGTCAAGCAGCTAGGAAGTGTCTGAGGCAGTATTTGAACTCAGGAGTGAGTTTTCCTGACCAAAGGCCCAGCCCTAGGTGCACTGTAACACCTAGATGACCCAGAAGTTGTTGGTATTTAATTAGTTTTTTTGTTTTTTTCCCCACTCTTTGTGATCCCTTTTGGACTTGGCAAAGATAGCAGAGCAGTTTGCCATTTCCTGCCTTAGCATTTTTTACAGATGAGGAAACTGAGGCAAACAGAGTAAAATGATTTGCCCAGGGTCACACAGCTAGGAAGTGTCTGAGGCCGGATTTGAATAAAGGAAGACTGTCTTCTTGACTTTGAGCCCAACAATCTATTATTCACTGTGCTTTCTAGCTGCTCAAAGGGGTGTTGCAACCATATAATTTCTTGAATCAGTTATTTACAGGAGTGGTGACTTGAAGATCATTTAAATAATTTCCTCCTTAGGACTTTAGTCGTGATCTGGGTGCAAAGTAAAATTCTTGCAAATTTGGAGTAGCCAAGTGTCTCTGGACCTTTCTAACTCACAAAGTTGTGGGCTCTATTTTCTTCTCTGCTGCTGTGGGGAAAAAGTTACTGAGCTTCACCAAGAGCTCTGAGTTGAAGCTCACTGGCCTTTTTGAATTTATCTATAGCTTTTCAAAGCAGCTACTCTGTCTCTCTCTTTTAAAATAATAGTTTTTCAGCAGTATTGGCTAAGAAATAGGCTAGTTGATCGGTAGAATAGGTTAGGTTCAAAGGACAAAGTAGTCAATAACTTTTAATAATCTAATGTTTGACAAACTCAAAGACCCCAGCTTTTGGGATAAGAATTCACTGTTTGACAAAAACTGCTGGGAAAATTGGAAATTAGTATGGCAAAAACTAGTCATTGACCCACACTTAAAACTGTACACCAAGATAAGTTCAAAATGGGTTCATGACCTAGGCATAAAGAATGAGATTATAAATAAATTAGAAGATCATAGGATAGTTTACCTCTCAGACCTGTGGAGGAGGAAGGAATTTATGACCAAAGAAGAACTAGAGATCATTATTGATCACAAAATAGAAAATTTTGAGTATATCAAATTGAAAAGTTTTTGTACAAACAAAACTAATGCAGACAAGATTAGAAGGGAAGCAATAAACTGGGAAAACATTTTTACAGTCAAAGGTTCTGATAAAGGCCTCATTTCCAAAATACATAGAGAAGTGACTCGAATTTATAAGAAATCAAGCCATTCTCCAATTGATAAATGGTCAAAGAATATGAAGAGACAATTCTCAAAGAAATTGAAACTATTTCTAGCCATATGAAAGGATGCTCCAAGTCATTATTAATCAGAGAAATGCAAATTAAGACAACTCTGAGATACCACTATACACCTGTCAGATTGGCTAAAATGACAGGGAAAGATAATGATGAAAGTTGAAAGGGATGTGGGAAAACTAGGACACTGATGCATTGCTGGTGGAATTGTGAATACATCCAGCCATTGAGCAATTTGAAACTATGCTCAAAAAGTTATCAAACTGTGCATACCCTTTGATCCAACAGTGTTACTACTGGGCTTATATCCCAAGGGGATTTTAAAGAAGGGAATGTTTGTGGCAGTTCTCTTTGTAGTGGCCAGAAAATGGAAACAGAGTGGATGTTCATCAATTGGAGAATGGCTGAATAAATTGTGGTATGTGAATGAATGATAAGGAATATTATTGTTCTATAAGAAATGACCAGCAGGATGATTTCAGAAAGGCCTAGAGAGACTTCATGAACTGTTGCTGAGTGAAATGAGCAGGACCAGGAGATCATTATATATATTTCAACAACAATACTATATGATGATCAATTGTGATGGACATGGCCCTCTTCAACAATGAGATGAACCAAATCATTTCCAATAGAGCAGTTCAAATGAATTGAACCAGCTACACCCAGTGAAAGAACTCTGGGAAATGAGTATGAACCACTACATAAAATTCCCTATCCCTCTATTTTTGTCTGCTTGCATTTTTGATTTCCTTTACAGGTTAATTGTACACTATTTCAAAGTTCAATTCTTTTTGTGCAGCAAAATAACTATGTGGACATGTGTACATATATTATATTTAACATATACTTTAACATATTTAACATGTATTGATCCACCTGCCATCTGGGGGAGGGGATGGGAGGAAGGAGGGGAAAAACTGGAACAAAAGGATTTGCAGTTATCAATGCTGAAAAATTACCCATGCACATATCTTGTAAATAAAAAGCTATACTTAAAATAATAATAATAAAATAAAATTAATAGCTTTTTATTTTCAAAATATATGCAAAGATAGTTTTCTAACATTCATCCTTGCCAAATCTTATGTTCCCCTCTTTTTTCCTACTCCTTTCCCTACACAGCAAGTTCTCCAATATGTGACATGCGCAGTTCTTCTTTACGTATTTTCGCAATTATCATGCTACATAAGAAAAATCAGATCAAAAAAGAAAAAAAGAGAAAATGAAAGCAAATAATGGAGTGAAAATGCTATGTTATGATCCACACTCAGTTCCCACTGTCCTCTCTCTGGGTACATATGACTCTCTTCATCACAAGACTATTGGAATTGGCCTGAATCACCTCATTATCGAAAGAACCACCTCCATCAGAATTGATCATCTTATAGTCTTGTTGTTGGCATGTACAGTGATCTCCTGGTTCTGCTCATTTCATTTAGCATCAGTTCCTGTAACTTTCTCCAGACCTCTCTGAAATCATGCTCCTGATTATTTCCTACAGAACAATAATATTCCATAAATTTATATACCATAATTTATTCAGCCATTCTTCAACTGATGGGCATCTACTCAGTTTGCAGTTTCCTGCCACTCCAGAAAAGGGCTGCCACAAACATTTTTGCACATATAGGTCCCTTTCCCTCCTTTAAGTTCTCTTTGTGATATAAGCCCAATAGAAACATTGCTAGATCCAAGGGTATGCACAGTTTGATAGCTCTTTGGGCATAGTTCCAAATTACTCTCCACAATTATTAGGTAAGTCCACAACTCCACCAACAATTTTATTAGTGTCCCATTTTTCCTCACATTCCCTTCAACATTTATCATTATCTTTTCATGCCATTTTAGCCAATCTGAAAGGTGTGTAATGGTACCTCAGAGTTGCCTTAATTTGCATTTTTCTGATCACTCATTTAGAGCATTTTTTTATATGATTAGAAATGGTTTTAATTTTTTCTTCTGAAAATTGCTAAGAACCTACTCTTTACCGCATGGTTAGCTGACTTGACCTACTCACAGGAAGTTTAAGCAAATCTCTAGTTTTACCAAGTCACTTCCATTCCACATCATCATCATTACTTACCCAGAGACAGGTGAGAAAGTTCCCCAGTGTCTGTCTCCATATGGAGAGCTTCCTATTTGGGCTTTTTTCAGTGTACCAATCCCATGTTATGTTTAGAATATTTAGGTTTTATTTAATGGGACCTGAGTTCCTCTATCATCAAACATTTAATCACTTCCTATGTGCCACATTGGGGATAGAAATAGATAAATGATAGAGACATTGCCCTTGAGAAGCTATATTTTATTTATTTGCAAAGTCTGGCATTCCAAATTTTTTTCCCTCTCCCCTTTCCCCTCCTCTAGACAGCTAGCAATCCAATAGATTTAAACACATGCAATTCTTCTAAACATTTATCATTATTTTTTCTTGTCATCTTGACCTGTCTGAGAGATATGAAGTGCTACCTCAGACTTAAACCAAATTGTTTTGATGACTGCTGCTTTATAATATAGTTTTGTGTCTGGCATGTCTAGGCCATCTTCCTTTGGGTTTTTTTTTTTTCATTAATTTCCTCGAAATTCTTGATCTTTTGTTAAGAATCTATATTTTATAAGAGGAGGCAACAATGCCTATCTTAAGTAGGAGCAACCAGTATTAAACTGTATAAATAAAACAAATATAAGGTATTTGGGTTATGAGACTCACCATCCCATAGGGATAAGGAAAAGCTTAATAAAGGAAAAAACTTTTGACCTTATTTTAGAAGGAGACTTGGAATTTCTAAGAGGTCGAGGTGAGAAGAAAGTGCTTTCCAGGGCTGGAATGAGGCAGAGTCAAGAACTGGAGCAAATCATAGTTGAGGAACAAAAAGGACAGTGTGCCTAGATCTATAAGTCCGTGAAAGAGAACAGTGTAAAAAAAATAAAATTGAAAAGTTAGGTTGGAGCCAGGATGTTTGTGAAGGGGTCTAAATGCTAACAGAATAGTGTGTACTTAATTCCAGAGATAATACAGAGTGACTGAAATTAACAAATTAGTAGTTTTGTGGTCAAACCTATGATTTAGGAAGCTCACTTTAATAAATTGGCATGAGGAAAATGGATTGAAAAGGGGAAAGACTTGAGGCAGAGGCCAGTTGGAAAGCTACTTCAAGAGTGCAGACAAATTATAATGAGGGTTCTTTGAGGACAGGAAGTTTCATTTTTGTCAGTGTATTCACAGCATCTATCATGGGGATTGGTGGTAAAAGCAATGATGTTTGTTGATTGATTGATTGAACTGGAGCATTGACCATTGAGAGTCAGGAGAGTGAAAGAGCAGATGTGAGAGCTTCTAAATGCTAAGATTTGAAAGCTATTTGTTTACATTTGATGAGGGAGAGTGAGGAATAATAATAATAGCAAGAGTGGTAGATGTTCTGTTTTACAGATGAAAAGAACTGAAGCTATTTGTCCAGGTGTCATAAAGTTGGAAGTGTCCAAAGCTAGATTTGAACTCGGACCGTGCTGATTCTTGCACTCTATGGAGAATGCTACCTGGTTGAAATGCTGACACCTGGGTTACTAACTTGGAAGGACAAAAACGGGAAATTTGGAAGACGGTTCAGTTAGGGAAAGGATAATGAATTCAGTTTTGGACATGTTGGCTTGAGATATCTAGGAGACATCTAGTCCAAGATATTCAGTAGGCAGTTGGAAGTACATATTAACCTACGAGACATTTAACATCAAGCTGATGATTGAAAACATAGGAGCTAAGAAAGTTATCTTTTAAAAGTGAGTTTGGAAAGAGAAGATAAGTAGCTCAGGAGAAGTCTTGAAATATACTCCGAGTTAGGGGATGGGATATAGATAATACTTGTGAAATAATTTAGAGATGGCAGAGGAGAAAGGACTAGGTAAGTAGAAGAACCAAGAAAGAATGGTTCCAAGAAAACCTAGAGAAGGATAATATTCTGGAGAAGATTGTGGTCCATAAAATCAAGTTCTGTGGAGAAATCAAGAAAGTTCTTACCTAACACAGGACTTTTTAAACTTTTCCCACTCACAATCACTTTTTGCCTGAGAAATTTTTATGCAATCCCAGATAGAGAGGTATATAAAATAGGTATACAGCTCAAACATTTACTAATAATAAATCATAATTTTGCAACCCCCCATTCAGGTACGAGACCCCATATGGGATTTCAAATTACACTTTAAGAGATGGGCTCCAATCAACTATTCTTTCTCAGTTTTCTTTGCTGCTTAATTATCTGGATCAAACACTTTAACTGTGGGTGTTACCCAAGATTTCATTGTATGCTCTTTGTGCTCCTTGACCTAATTAGCTTCAATAGGTTTCAATATCATTCTGTGTCACTGATTTCTATTCTGTATATTCTCATTCTCTCCCCTAGGCTTCAGTGCTGCATTATCAATTAATTGTTGGCAATAATTTTCACAGATTCATAGCCTTAATATTATTTTTGAATCCTCAGCACTCTTCAGTCCACATATCTAAAGTTATAAAATCTTGACATTTTAATTTTTGTGATATTTCTGATACCAGATCCCATCTCATATTACAATTAGTACCTTAGTTGTGATCATCATCATTTCTTGTCCAGATTATTATACAATCTCTCTGCTTCAAATCTCTCTGCATTCCTATCACCTCTTCACTGATTTGAAAGTGATCTTATTTAAATGTATACCTGTTACCCCCTAATTAATGATATCCCATGACTTTTTATTGATTTTAAAATCAAGCATAATTTCCCCTCTTAGCTTCTAAAGCATTTGGAAAATTTGTCCCAGTTGGAAAAGATGAAGAACTCCCAGGAAAGTAGGATTTGTGAATTGGAAAAAGAAAATAACTCATAAAAAAAAATTGTGAAATGGAAAAAAATTCCATAGAACAAAACAACTCATTTAAAAAACTCAATTGAACCAATAAAAAAAGTAAATGAAGAAAATAACTCATTAAAAATCAGAACAGAACAAATGGAAATGAATTATTTCATGAGACATCAAGAATCAGTCAAGTAAAGCCAAAAAAAAAAAGAAAAAATGTTAAATATCTACTTGGAAAAACCTAGAAAAATAGATCTAGGAGACCTAGAAAATAGATCTAGGAGAGATAATTTAAGGATTATGAGGCTCCCTGAAAACCATGATGAAAAAAAGAGCCTAGATACTATTTTTCAGGAAATCATCAAAAAGAACTGCCCAGATATAATAGAATCAGAGGTAAAATAGGCATTGAAAAAATTCATTGAACACTTCCTATGAAAGGGATTCCAAAATAAAAACTCCAGGGAATATTGTGACTAAATTTCAGAACTATCAGACTAAGGAAAAAATATTACAAGCAGCCAGAAAAAAACAATTTAACACCAAGGAGCCACAATAAGGATCACTCAGGATCTAGCAGCTTCCACATTAAAGGATCAAAGGACCTGGAATCCGATATTCTGAAAGGGAAAAGAACTTGGGGTGCAGCCAAGAATAAAATACCCAGCTAAGCTGAGAATTGTCTTCTGGGAAGAAGATTGACATTCAATGAAATAGGTGAATTCCATTTATTTCTAATGAAAAAACCAGAGCTAAACAAAAAATTTGACCTCCAAGGAGAGGACTCAAGAGAAGCATAAAAAGATAAAAAGAACTCTTGAGACCTGTGTTTCTGTTATGGGAATACATAAAGAGCACACGTATAATTTGGTTTTACTGTTAAATATTTTTTAAAAGGAAATTAGAAGTGGAAAGGGGATGGTATCAGAAAAAGGGAAAAGTGGAGATTAAAAGAGGGAAATTACATCTCACGAAGAGGCAAGGGAAACCTATCATATCTGGGGGAATTATGAAAGGGTGGGGAATACTGTGTGAATCTTACTCTCATCAGATTTGGCTCAAGGAGAAAATATTAGACATATTTGGTTTTACAGAGAAACTTCTCTCACCTCATTAAAAAGTGGGAGAGGAAAAGGGAAAAGGAAAAGGGTAGGCTAAAAAAAAGGGAATACAGAAATAAGGGAAAGGTATAAGAAAGGGGGAGGGACTCTAAAGGGGAAAGAGGGAGAGCTGTGTGAGGCAAGTGGTGCCCATAGTTTAATACTGGGGAGGGGAATAAGGGGGAAAAGAAAGTGAAAAGTATAATCTGGGGAATAATAAGATGGCAGGAAATACAGAACCATAAATGTGAACGGGATGAACTCTCGGAGGCAGATAGCAGACTGGATCAAAAGCCAAAATTCTATAATATATATATATTTTTTACAGGAAACACATTTAAAGCAGGGTGATACAAACAGAATAAAGGTAAAAGGCTGGAGCAGAATCTATTATGCTTCAGATGAAGTAAAAAAAAAAAAAAAAAAAGTAGGGGTAGCTATCCTTATCTCAGATCAAGCAAAAGCAAAAATTGATTTAATCAAAAGAGATAAAGTAGGAAACTATATCTTGCTAAAGGGTAGCATAGATAATGAAGCAATATCAATACTAAACATATATACACCAAGTGGTATAGCATCTATATTCCTAAAGGAGCAGTTAAGAGAGCTGCAAGAAGAAATAGCAAAACTCTAATAGTGGGAGATCTCAACCTTGCACTCTCATAATTAGATAAATCATACCACAAAACAAACAAGAAAGAAGTTAACGAGGTAAATAGAATATTAGAAAAGTTAGGTATGATAGATCTTTTGAGAAAACTGAATGGAGATAGAAAGGAGTACACTTTTTCTCAGCAGTTCATGGAACCTATACAAAAATTGACCATATATTAGGACATAAAGGCCTCAAAATTAAATGCAGAAAGGCAGAAATAGTAAATGCCTTCTTTTCAGATGACAATGCAATAAAAACTACATTCAACAAAAAGCTAGGGGAAAATAGACCAAAAAGTAATTGGAAACTAAATAATCTCATGCTAAAGAATGAATGGGTGAAATAGCAAATCATAGACACAATGATTTCACCCAAGACAATGACAACAATGAGACAACATATCAAAATTTGTGGGATGCAGCCGAAATGGTAATAAGGGGAAATTTTATATCTCTAGAGGCTTACTTGAATAAAATAGCGGAGAAGATCAATGAATTGGGCTTGCAACTTAAAAAGCTAGAAAAAGGGCAAATTAAAAATCCCCAATCAAATACATAACACGAAATTCTAAAATTAAAAGGAGAAATCAATAAAATTGAAAGTAAAAAACTATTGAATTAATAAATAAAACTAGGAGTTGGTTTTATAAAAAAAGCAATAAAATAGATAAATCTTTGGTAAATTTGGTTAGAAAAAGGAAAGAGGAAAATCAAATTGCTAGTCTTAGAAATGAAAAGGGAGAACTTTCCACTAATGAATAGGAAATTAGAGCAATAGTTAGGAGTTACTTTGCCCAACTTTGTGCCAGTAAATTTGATAACCTAAGTGAAATGGATGACTACCTTCAAAAATATAGGCTGCCTAGATTAACAGAGGAAGAAGTAAATTGGTTAAATAATCCCGTTTTAGAAAAAGAAATAGAACAAGGTATTAATCAATTCCCTAAAAAAAATCCCCAGGACCAGATGGATTTACATGTGAATTCTACCAAACAGTTAACAATGAACTCCAATGTTATATAAACTATTTGGAAAAAACTAGGAAATGGACTCCTACCAAATTACTTTTATATCACACACCTGGTATTGATACCTAAACCTTTTTGTAGGTTAAAAACAGAGAAAGAAAATTATAGACCAGTTTCCCTAATTAATATTGATGCAAAAATCTTAAATAAAATATTAACAAAAAGATTACAGAAAATCATGCCCAGGATATAATATACTATGACCAACTAGGATTTATACCAGGAATGCAGGGCTGGTTCAATAGGAAAACTATTAGCATAATTGACTATATCAGTAACCAAATTGACAAAAACCATATGATCATCTCAATAGATGCAGAAAAAGCATTTGATAAAATCCAACCTCCATTTCTATTAAAAACCCTTGAGAGTATAGGAATAAATGGACTTTTCCTTAAAATAGTCAGTAGCATCTATTTAAAACTGTCAGGAAACATCATATGTAATGGGGATAAACTGGAACCATTCCCACTAAGATCAGGAGTGAAACAAGGTTACTATTCAAGATTGTGTTAGAAATGCTAGCTTCGGCAATAAGAAATGAGAAAGAGATTAAAGGAATTAGATTAGGTAATGAGGAAACCAAATTATTACTCTTTGCAGATGTTATGATGGTATACTTAGAGAATCCCAGAGATTCTATCAAAAAGCTATTAGAAATAGTCCACAATTATAGCAATGTTGCAGGATACAAAATAAATCCACATAAACCATTAGCATTCTTATATATCACTAACAGAATTCAACAGCTAAAGATAGAGAAATTCCATATAAAATAACTGCTGATAATATAAAATATTTGAGAATCTATCTGCCAGAGGAAAGTCAGGAACTATGTGAGCTAAACTACAAAACATTTCCCACACAAAGTTACATCTAACCAATTGGAAAAATATTAAGTGCTCTTGGATAGGTCAAGCGAATATAATAAAGATGACAATACTACCTAAATAATCTATTTATTTACCAATCAGACTTCCAAAAAACTATTTTAATGATCTAGAAAAAAATAACAAAATTCATCTGGAAGAACAAAAGGTCAAGACTTTCAAGAGAACTAATGAAAAAAAAATTAAATGAAGGTGGCCTAGCTGTACCAGATCTAAAACTATATTATAAAGAAGTGGTCACCAAAACCATTTGGTATTGGCTAAGAAATAGACTAGTTGATCAGTGGAATAGGTTCATAGGACAAAATAGTCAATAACTATAATAATCAAGTGTTTTACAAATCCAAAGACCCCAGCTTTTGGGATAAGACTTCACTGTTTGACAGAAGCTGCTGGGGAAATTGGAAATTAGTATGGCAGAAAGTAGTCATTGATCCACACAACACCATACGTCAAGATAAGGTCAAAATGGGTTCATGATCTAGGCATAAAGAATGAGATTATAAATAAATTAGAAGAACATAGGATAGTTTACCTCTCAAACCTGTGGAGGAGGAAGTAATTTGTGATCAAAGAAGAATTAGAGATCATTATTGATCACAAAACAGAAAATTTTGATTATATCAAGTTAAAAAGGTTTTGTACAAGCAAAACTAATGCAGACAAGATTAGAAGGGAAGCAATAAATTGGGAAAACATTTTTTACAGTGAAAGGTTCTGATAAAGACCTCATTTCCAAAATATAGAGAGAATTGATTCTAATTTATAAGAAATCAGGCCATTCTCCAATTGATAAGTAGTCAAAGGATATGAACAGACAATTTTCAGATGAAGAAATGGAAACTATTTCTTCCCATATGAAAACATGCTCCAAATCATTATTGATCAGAGAAATGCAAATTAAGACAATTCTGAGATACCACTCCACACCTTTCAGTTTGGCTTGGATGGCAGGAAAAGATAATGATGAAAGTTGAAAGGGATGTAGGAAAATTGGGATACTGATACAATGATGGTGGAATTGTAAACTGATCCAACCATTCTGGAGAGCAATTTGGAACTATGCTCAAAAAGTTATCAAATGCTGCATACCCTTTGATCCAGCAGTGTTTCTACTGGGCTTATATCCCAAGGGGATCTTAAAGAAGGGAAAGGGACCTGTATGTGCAAAAATGTTTGTGGCAGCCCTCTTTGTTGAGTCTAGAAACTGGAAAATGAATGGATGCCCATAAACTGGAGAACAGTTTGGTAAATTGTGGTATATGAATGTTATGGAATATTATTGTCCTGTAAGAAATGATCAACAGGATGATCTCAAAGAGGCTTGGAGAGACTTACATGGACTGATGCTAATGAAATGAGCAGGACAAAGAGATTATATACTTCAACAACAGTATTGTGTGAGGATATATTCTGATGGCAGTGGCTCTATTCAACAATGAGATGAACCAAATCACTTCCAATTGTTCAATAATGAAGAGAACCAGCTACACCCAGCAAAAGAACTATGGGATATAAGCGTACACCACAACATAGCATTTCCACTCCTTTTGTTTTTGTCTGCTTGCATTTTTATTTTCCTTCTCAGGTTATTTTTACTTTATTTCTAAATCCAATTTTTCTTGTGCAGCAAAATAACTGTATAAATCTGTATACATATATTACATTTAACATATACTTTAACATATTTAACATGTATTGGTCTACCTGCCATTTAGGGGAGGGTGTAGGGGAAAGGAGAGGAAAAGTTGGAACAGAAGGTTTTTCAAGGATCAATGCTGTAATAATGATAATAATAATGTAAATAAAAAGCTATAATAAAAAAAAAGAAAACTTTGTCCCAGCTTGTTGTATGTAACTTTCTAACATTGTTGTATATTACTTTCACTTACCTAACACATCCCAGATTCTGTGATTCCAAACTAGCTTTCCCTCTCAAGCCCTTTCTTTCTTTTTTCTTCTCTTTCTGGCACCTACTTTCTTCTTTTTCTGGAATGTATTTATCCTTTAACACTTCATAAAATTCTTCCCTTTCTCTTCATTCCCTCAGTTATTAGTGTCCTTTGTCTTAAATTTTTCAAAGTCCTTTTAAAAACTACCCAGTATTTAACTGTATATATTTACATATGTCCATGTTGCCTCTCCACTTAGGATATAAGTTCCTTGCAAATAGAGATTATTTCATCTCTTTCTGCGTGTGTTCTTAGTATTTGTCACACAGTAGCTGACACAGGTGGTTCAATTATTCAGAACTTTTTGTGACCCTGCATAGGATTTTCTTGGCAAAGATGCTGAAGTGGTTTGCAGTTCATGCATGTCTGAGGCTGGATTTGAACTCAGGTCTTCCTGGCTCCAGACCCAGTACTCGATCCACTGAGTCCATCTAGTTGTTTCCTATCTAGGCATTCTATAAATGTTCGATTGAAGATACCATTGGATTTGGTAATTAAGAGATCATTGATAACTACAGAGAAAGCAGTTTCATTTGATTGATAATCTTAGAGTCTGAATGTAAAGATTGAAAAGTGAGTAGAAATGAAATTGAAGTGGTGAGTGTTGACAGCTTTATTCTAGGCCTTTGTGAAAGTTTGCTTAGATAGTGAGAGAATTGAGAATTTTTTTTGTTTTGTTTTTTAATTTATTTTTTATTATAGCTTTTTATTTACAAGATATATGCATGGGTAATTTTTCAGCATTGATAATTGCAAATCCTTTTGTTCCAGTTTTTCCCCTCCTTCCCCCCCACCCCCTCCCTCAGTTGGCAGGTTGACCAATACACGTTAAATATGTTAAAGTATAAGTTAAATACAATATATGTATACATGTCCATACAGTTATTTTGCTGTACAAAAAGAATTGGACTTTGAAATAGTGTACTATTAGCCTGTGAAGGAAATAAAAAATGCAGGTGAACAAAAATAGAGGGATTGGGAATTTTATGTAGTGGTTCATACTCATTTCCCAGAGTTCTTTCACTGGGTGTGGCTGGTTCAATTCATTTGAACTGCTCTATTGGAAATGATTTGGTTCATCTCATTGTTGAAGAGGGCCTTATCCATCAGACTCTATCATCATATAGTATTGTTGTTGAAGTATATAATGATTTCCTGGTCTTGCTCATTGCACTCAGCATCAGTTCATGTAAGTCTCTCCAGGCCTTTCTGAAATCATACTGCTGGTCATTTCTTACAGAACAATAATATTCCATAATATTCATATACCATAATTTATTTAGCCATTCTCCAATTGATGAACATCCACTCTGTTTCCAGTTTCTGGCCACTACAAAGAGGACTGCCACAAACATTCTTGCACATATAGGTCCCTTTCCCTTCTTTAAAATATCTTTGGGATATAAGCCCAGTAGTAACACTGCTGGATCAAAGAATATGCACAGTTTGATAATTTTTTGAGCATAGTTTCAAATTGCTCAATGGCTGGATGTATTCATAATTCCACCAGCAATGCATCAGTGTCCTAGTTTTCCCACATCCCTTTCAACTTTCATCATTATCTTTCCCTGTCATTTTAGCCAATCTGACAGGTGTGTATTGGTATCTCAGAGTTGTCTTAATTTGCATTTCTCTGATTAATAATGACTTGGAGTATCTTTTCATATGGCTAGAAAAAGTTTCAATTTCTTTGAGAATTGTCTCTTCATATTCTTTGACTATTTATCAATTGGAGAATGGCTTGATTTCTTATAAATTCGAGTCACTTCTCTATGTATTTTGGAAATGAGGCCTTTATCAGAACCTTTGACTGTAAAAATTTCTTCCCAGTTTATTGCTTCCCTTCTAATCTTGTCTGCATTAGTTTTGTTTGAGTATTTCAGTATATGAGTATTTGAGTATATTTGAGTATAAAAAACTTTGAGTATTTCAAATTGAAAAGTTTTTGTACAAAGTTTTTTATTTTGTGATCAATAATGATCTCTAGTTCTTTGGTCATAAATTCCTTTCTCTTCTACAGGTCTGAAAGGTAAAATATCCTATGTTCTTCTAATTTGTTTATAATCTCAAGAGAATTTTTTTAAAGCATGTTTGTAGATAATATGCTGGTAAATAACTAAAGGGAAACTGAAGATTAGAATGAAGAGGGAATTTTTTTTTCCTAATAACTTTACTGTGTCTTACTTATACAGTCTTGCTAGTTAACAAAAAACAAATTTCCCATTGCAATAATTTGTAAAAGCTAATTTACATTTTTCTTTGCTAATTTACTTTTAAAATAAAGAATATTTGGGAGGATTTCCATAAAAGAACCAGGGCTAAGCCTTAGTATTACTATGTATTCTGATT
Organism: Sarcophilus harrisii; assembly: GCF_902635505.1. Classification (NCBI taxonomy): domain Eukaryota; kingdom Metazoa; phylum Chordata; class Mammalia; order Dasyuromorphia; family Dasyuridae; genus Sarcophilus; species Sarcophilus harrisii. Next base: position 379,818,447 of record NC_045426.1, on the reverse strand, counting down.
TTCATTCTTCAAAGTGAATGAAAGTTAAAAACAAATAATTAAAAACTGTTTCCTTGTCTGGGTACTTTGTGCTTTTGCGTATTTTTAATTCTGCATAGGGAAAAGCTATTAATATTTTTAGAAAGGAACTAGCCACCTTATCCAATGTTGTTTGGCAATTAAATTTATCAAGCCCTCCTCTTGTTACCTATTCAGGGTATTATATAGATTTCTTTGTATTCTTTAGTAATATCATTTAATATAAAGTATAAAAACCTTTACATCTGAGTGTTACAAGGACATGTTTTCTAAGCCCCCTTTTATTCTTAGATAGCCTTTCCCTATATCTGCATTTATAGTTAGGTGTTAATGCATTTTTTCAAAATATTTTCAGTGTTTTGCATTGATCAGTCTTTGGCTTGTTATATCATAAATTCTTTTACTAATTATCCATAATATGCACTTACTTTTCAGCAAAACAACTCCACCTGCTAAATGTGATTTTCCTTAGTATTTCTTTGTTTTAATTTATTAAATTTGTTGTAGGTACAATATTTGAAACCTTAGAAGTCCTAGAAAAATCTTTCTAGCTTGTATTTTCAGGGATTGAGATCCAAATTTAAGAAGTCAAGAATAGAAGACCCTAATCTTTCACAAAAAGTCATTTGTTTTAGAGGACTGCATGAAATAATTTGAATAGATATTCATATTCAAAGAAATTTATCTTAATGACAAAATCTTTTTGCTTTCCAAATGCACTGTGTAAAATGGACTAGTTCTGTTGTATGTGGTGTTCTCATAGAACTATTTTGCAAAGTTTAAATGTTTCTTGCATGATTAAATAGGCTTTCAATAAATCAATCTCATAATAATTGTTGTTCAGGAGAGTTCATTATTCAGTTTAGTCTTTTAAATTACTCTTCTTCTTTTAAAGGGCTATTCTGATGTAATCTCTTCAGCTAAATCCATTTGCTATACTCTAGCTTGTAATTGCTTTAGATTTGAAGAATAAAATGAATGGCTTTATTATTAATCAGTAACAAATTTGTCTTAGTGTTTTTAACCTTAGAATGGCCTTCACTTATGAAATTGTTGAATGGCTTAGATAATAAAATGCTGAATTCTTCAAGTGGAGAAAAACATCAGGGCTATTTTTTTTTAAAAGAATTATCCAAAGAATTCTGTGTTTATAAAACACTTAATTTTTTTTCCTTTTTTTTTTTTTTTTTTAATTTAATAGCCTTTTATTTACAGGATATATGCATGGGTAACTTTACATCATTAACAGTTGCCAAACCTCTTGTTCCAATTTTTTACCTCTTACCCCCCACGCCCTTCCCCAGATGGCAGGATGACCAGTAGATGTTAAGTACATTAAAATATAAATTAGATACACAATAAGTATACATGACCAAAACGTTATTTTGCTGTACAAAAAGAATCAGACTCTGAAATATTGTACAATTAGCTTGTGAAGGAAATCAAAAATGCAGGTGGGCATAAATATAGGGATTGGGAATTCAATGTAATGGTTTTTAGTCATCTCCCAGAGTTCTTTTTCTGGGCATAGCTAGTTCAGTTCATTACTGCTCCATTAGAAATGATTTGGTTGATCTCGTTGCTGAGGATGGCCTGATCCATCAGAACTGGTCATCATCTAGTATTGTTGTTGAAGTATATAATGATCTCCTGGTCCTGCTCATTTCACTCAGCATCAGTTCATGTAAGTCTCTCCAGGCCTTTCTGAAATCATCCTGTTGGTCATTTCTTACAGAACAGTAATATTCCATAATTTTCATATACCACAATTTATTCAGCCATTCTCCAACTGATGGACATCCATTCAGTTTCCAGTTTCTAGCCACTACAAAAAGGGCTGCCACAAACATTCGTGCACATACAGGTCCCTTTCCCTTCTTTATAATCTCTTTGGGATATAATCCCAGAAGTAACACTGCTGGATCAAAGGGTATGCACAGTTTGATAACTTTTTGAGCATAGTTCCAAACTACTCTCCAGAGTGGTTGGATTCGTTCACAACTCCACCAACAATGCATCAATGTCCCAGTTTTCCCGCATCCCCTCCAACAATCATCATTATTTTTTCCTGTCATCTTAGCCAATCTGACAGGTGTGTAGTGGTATCTTAGAGTTGTCCTAATTTGCATTTCTCTGATTAATAATGACTTGGAGCATCTTTTCATATGACTAGAAATAAAAACACTTAATTTTTAACTATTAGCAAATTCAGTTACACAGTAGTAATGTAGTAGTCCAAATTTAACATTTGGAACATGTGTCCCTATAACTCAGATAAGCTTTTATTCTCCCTTTGATTTTCCTTAAAAAAAAAAAAAAAAAAAAAAAAAGCTTCAGCTTTAGTCTGCTAGAGTTATCCAAAAATAGATTGCGTTATTTTGGACACCGTTTTCCATTACTACTAGTCTTCTCAGAAAGGCTGGATGACTACTTGTTTGGTGCATTTTAGTGGGCATTTCTTTTAGAGCATGGACTAGAATAAATGGCTATGGTCAGAGTAAATTGTAAAATTATAACGTAATTATCCACTAGATTCCTTTTAGAGCATGAATTTGACTAGATGACCATGATCAGAAGAAATGTTTCTTTCAAGAGGTAAATAATATAATTATATTTTGAAATATCACAAGTATTGAGTTCTGCTGGGTTTTCTTCCTAACTGTGCAAAACTTGGGCAAGTCACTTTATCTTTGTCACACTCATTTGCAAAATAGGGTAAATATTATGTAATCTACCTTTACTTTACAATGTTTTCAACATCAAATAAAATATGTATATTAAAGTAACTTAAAAATGTAACTAAGACCAGATCATTGACTAATTTCAGTCTTGGAATCTTGATACTGAAAGACTTGCATTCAATTTGTGACTTTGCTACAGTGAACAAGTTACTTAACCACACTCTGTACCTTAGTGTTTCAAATATTTGCAAAATGAAGACTTTGAACTAGGTAATCTTTAAATTCCTTTGCCGTTTTAATTCTCCGATATTATTGATTTATTTGCTTCATGTCTCATGATCCCTGCTGCAGACATTGTGATTTTGCTTTTGTTTAAGTCTCCATGAAATAAGGAAAGGGAAAGGGGACCCTCAGTTTTTGTGCAAGTCAAAGAATTCATCATCTAATGACTCACTATTGGCGAGTCAAGATCCGGAGTTTTTCTGTGTGAGGAATAGAGCTCTTGGGCAGTCTAGTGAAGCCTATAGATCCTTTCTCAGAATAATGGTGTACTGCCAATATTTATAGTCAAAAGAAATGCCAGATTTCAGTTAGAGCCAGAGATCTTAACTTTGTGTGTAGGTTGGTGATTCTTCTAGCATTCTGAAGCATTTGGATGACTTCTCAGAATAATGCTCATTGTCTACACTTATAATTGAATGAAATGATGTTTTTTACTTAGAGGTTAGTGTAAATAAAGATATGTTTTTCCCATTAAATTCATAAAACCCCTGAATATATGTGTGGACCTCAAGATTACCTTTTATCACAGGATGAGGCATCAAAATTAAGAGCTGATGTAGAAGTGTAACATGGTTTAATAATCATTATTAGATGAAACAGACATTAAACCACATTGCACTGAGATTTTGAAGGCTTTACTTCCTATTTACCCTTTATCTAGAGGCAGATCATTTACTGAGTGACTTCAGCATTGGACTTAGAATCAGGAAAATCTGTCAGAAATTTATTAGCTATGTGACCAGGACAGGTCATTTAAATGGATAAAAGGATACAGACCCAGTAGTTACTGTGCCTTTAAGCATAGTGGTTTTCAATCACAATCGTATACCACAACTTGTTCAGTCATTCTTCATTTGATGGGCAATGAAATACAATTTGTAAGGCCTAGGCACAGTTCATTGTAGTCTATATTGTACAATTCTGTGTAAATACTCCTGTTCCTTTTTTCCCTCTCCCTTTACCCTCTCCCAATTTAATAGACATTTATCTTTAAAAAATTTTTTTAATTGAACAAAATACAAAATAAGAAAAAAATAATGGAAAATGAAAGACAAAAAAGGAATATCAAAACAAAACAAAAAATAGTCATGTGCCCAGCAGAATATCAGGGAATATTCAAATTATATAAGAATAAATTTCCATTTCAAGAAAATGTAAATAATAATAGAAGAGATTATATTCATAAGTTTTCATCTTTTAATTCCGTATAGTTTATTCTTTTGTTCTCTGCTGTGCACTTTTTATTTTCCTTCCCTTTAAGCACAGATAAGTGTGTATTATATATCTATCTCTATAATATATATGTGTTTCTATATACACATATATATAATATATATTCATACCCTTCCACATACGTACGTATATAATACACATGTATACCAAATACTTATATACCCCTATATACTCACACATGCAATATACATACATGTATCCACTTGTAAACATGCATCTAAAACTATTAATATGGCTGACACATAATGTTGATTTCTCTATTGATTGAAATTTTAGTTTGACTTTGCCTAAAATCAATGATTATTAGTCTTTTTTTCTAATAAATTCTACTCTGATCTTTATTGTAATATTTATATCTTTATCTGTATCTATAGCTTATTTTCCATCCCTGCTAACTCTAACTTATATTCTAATTCTGTTCTTTAATTTACCTTCCTATTACTTAATTTTCCCCCACCAATGAATCTCTTCCTTATCTTCTTTTCCATTCTTTCATTCCCTCTTTATTTCATTCCCATTAATCTGAACTGTATCCCACTCTTGTTAACCTAAACATCCTTCTATACCTAAACATTCTATACCACCTTTACCCCCTTCTTTATCCTTTCCCACTAATCTACACATCTTGTCCCACTACTATAACTCCTCACATCTGTCCTTGCACTTTATCCTTTATGCCTTTCCCATTAATCTACACACTTTCTCTCATTGCCATAAATGTATACATCTTCCCTTACTCCCCTTATTCTATTCCCTCCCCCCTTATTTTTTAAAAATAAATTTTGCAGTGTGCTATACGTTTTATGGTGTGTTCCCTTTTTAACCTATTTCCAATTTAAGTAGGTTTTCATAACTACCAGCATTCTTTGCTAATCTAATGCCTCTGTGTCAGGTCTTCTTTTGCACCTCATTTGTATAATATAATTACTATTTTTGCCTTTTCCAAGACAGTTTTGCTTTTTAGAATCAGATCATAGTCAAGTCTGCCCCATTCATTCTTTTGAGCTTCCCAATGTCAATATTAAGCATACAGTATCTGTTTTCACATAAAAAACATAAACAATTCCATGTTGAGTTCTTGAAATTAATCTTTGATATTGACTATTTTATGTTAAATTTTCTATAAAGTTCGGGTTTGGTTGAAATGGAAGACCTAAAAATCGGCAAGTTTATTGAATGTTGAATCTGCAAATTTGTTGAATGAACTGGGACACTGATACATTGTTGGTGGAACTGTGAATGAAGCCAACCATTCTGGAGAGCAATTTGGAACTATGCTCCAAAATTTATAAAACTGTGCATAACTTTTGATCTAGCAGTGTTTCTACTGGGCTTATATCCCTAAGAGATCTTAAAGGAAGGAAAGGGACCTGTATGTGCAAAAATGTTTGTGGCAGCCCTTTTTGTAGTGGCTAGAACCTGGAAACTGAGTGGATACCTATCAATTGGAGAATGACTAAGATTTAAACGAGTTCCACTTGTCAGTAATGGAGAGTGATCTGCATCCAGAGAGAAGACAGTGAGAGCCGAGTGTGGACCACAACATAGCATTTTCACTCTTTCTGTTGATGTTTGCTTTCATTTGCTTTCTTTCTCAGTTTTTTTTTTTTTTCCCTTTCTTGATCTGATTTTTCTTCTGTAGCAAGATAACTGTCTAAATATGTATACATATATTGGATTTAACATATATTTTAACATATCTAACCTGCATTGGATTATCTGCCATCTAGGGAGAGGGTGGGGGGAAGAAGGGGATAATTTGGAACAGAAAGTTTTGCAGGGGTCAATGTTGAAAAATTACCTCCATGCACATGTTTTGTAAATAAAAAGCCTTAATAAAATTTAAAGAAAAAAAGGGGAAAAAAATTACTATTCTCCTTAGAAAGTGAACCCTATTCCCAAAGTAAGTTTCTATGGTTGGGTTCTTTCTTGTTTTCCCTGTTATTTGCTTGTTTGTTTATTTTTTAATAAGAACTATTAGTGTAAGCACCTTTAATCCTGGGTTTGGTGGTTGGTGCCTCTAGCATTACTTCATTTCTACCCTCTAACCTAGAACTCCAAATGAAAAGGTGCCTGCCGCATTGCTTCTGTACTCACTAGGTGTGCTGGTTCTTTTTCCTGCAGGGCCATATCTCAGCAGCACACCTAGGACTGGCTTTCCTAATCAGCCAAGGTTCCACAGTTTTCCAGGACTCAGATTACCAATTTCCCAAGCTGTTGGGAAGGTGAAAGTTCCTGTGCGTAAAGCTCTCTCTGAACCCTGCTAATCCCAGGATTTCTCCTTTGGTGTTTCTGTGGAGCTAGCCTGAAGCTATTTGTACTTCACACTTATTAAACCCTATCCTGAGGTCTGTCTTTTCATCTTCTCAGGTTATCCCTGGAGGATCCTTGTTCTGCTTCAAGTCTCCTTTGTTTTTCACCAGTCTATATTCACCCTAAAGTGTAAATTTGTTTTGTTTGTGGAAGAAATCTGGGGAGTTTAAAATTTTCTGATCTACTCTGCCATCTTCCCAGAATTCTCCCCAGTAGACATTTATCTGTGCCATAACAGTATACAAGCCTCAGTGGTAGATGCAGGAAATACACAAAAAGAATAAAAATGAAAAACAGCCTTTTCTTTGAAGGAATCTGTATTCTAACCCTGGGAGAGTAGGCAACTGATTTATTGGATTGTAGATTTATTTCTTGAAGGGATTGGAGAGATGATGGAATCTAACACAGATCCATAAGATAGGTTAAGTAACTTGCTTAAGGTCATATAGGTAGTAAATTGAAAGACTAAGATTAAGACCAGTAACTGCAAACCCAGACTTCTATGGTACTACTATGCCTTTCTCACCTTTTTTCTTTTTTCTTTTATTAAGACTTTTTATTTTCAAAACATATGCATGGATAATTTTTCAACATTAATCCTTGCAAAACCTTGTGTTCCAAATTTTCCCCCCTTCTATCCCCTTCTCTTGATGACAAGTAATCTAATATATGTTAAGCATGTTAAAAATATATGTTAAATATATGCATACATATTTATACAGTTATCTCACTGCACAAGAGAAAAAAAAGATCAACAAGAAAAAAATTGAGAATGAAAACAAAATGCAAGCAAACAACAGAGTGAAAATGTTATGTTGTGATCCACACTCAATTTCCACATTCCTCTCTCTGGGTGTATACGGTGCTCTTCATCATATCTTCATATCATATCATATCTTCATCACAAGATCATTGAAACTGGCCTCAATCATCTCATTGTTGGAAAGAGTTGGATCAGAACTGATCATCATATATTCTTGTTGTTGCTGTGTATAATGATCTGGTTCTTCCCATTTCACTTAACATCAATTCATGTAAGTCTTTCCAGGCCTCTCTGAAATCCTCCTGCTGATTGTTTCTTACAGAACAATAATATTCCATAACATTCATGTACCATAACTTATTCAGCCATTCTCCAACTGATGGGCATCCACTCAGTTTCCAGTTTCTTTCCACTACAAAAAGGGCTGCCGCAAACACTTTTGTACATATGGATTCCTTTTCCTCTTTTAAGATCTCTTTGGGAGACAAGCCCAGTAGAAACATTGTTGCATCAAAGAGTATGTACAGTTTGTTAGCCCTTTGGATATAGTTCCAGATTGCTCTCCAGAATGGTTGGATCAGTTCACAATTCCACCAACAATATATTAGTGTCCTAGTTTTCCCACATCCCCTCCAACATTCGCCATTGTCTCTTCCTGTCATCTTAGCCAATCTGAAAGGTGCCCCACTCTCTCTCTTTTTTTTAAATCATTTTTCCTATTATATGTAAAAATAATATTTAACATTTAAAAAATTTAAGTGCCAAATTCTCTTTTTCCCTCTTTTCAGTCTCTTATGAGAAGGAAGTAATTTTATAAGGTTATACATATGCAGTCTTTCAAAACATTTCAATATAAATCACATCTAGGGATCTATTAAGTTTTTAGTTTTCCAAAGTGGTATGATATCAAGAGCGGTATGGAATCTGCTCTCCTGGCCTATCCTCTGGCCTGTGAGTGACCACAAAAGCATTTTTCTTTGTCCTAGAACTGTGACCAAGGTCTCAGCCTCTCTCTGACTTAGAGCTGGTCTGCTGTTAATGCTGCTTCCCCCTGAGACTGCAATCTGGATCTCTGCATGGCCAGTGCTGTGGAATCCTACATCCTGTAGCAGCAAAGATTCCGATGTAATCTCTCTCTGAGCATTGTTCATCCATGGAGTGAAAACTCTAGAAGACCCTACTGCGTATTTAGTTGCCCTCAAGGTCTGTTGTGGCTTGCTGGTATACCAGCTATCCTGGATTATGCTCCACTCACATCCCAATGAGACCTTCTCAAAGTCTTGGGCTGGAAAACTGCACTGTTCTTCTGTGGGTTCTCCCTGAAAATTGTTTGCAGGCATCATTTTAAAGTTGCTTGGAGGGAATTTGGTGGAGTTTGGACCAGCCCCTGCCTTTGTCCTGACATTTAGGCCCTGCCTAGTTCTTATTCCCCTTTTTTAGGTGAGGCGGGGTAAAGTCAGATAGCTCCCCTAAGGTCACACAGTAGTAAACATTGGAGTCAAGATTCCAAGTCTGGCCTTATAATCCCCATTGCTCTTTCCCTACACTCTACTGTCTTCTAGAATGTTATACCTTGCAGGTAGGGGCTTCCATGGAAGACATACTCACAGTAGATACAATCAGTATTAATTGACTGTACTCCCAAGGGGGTTGGGTAGCTAGGTGGTACTATGGATAGAGCTCTAAGTCTAGAGTCAAAAGCCCTGATTTCAGATCTCCTCTCATACACTTTCTAGCTGTGAGACCCTGGGCAAGTCACTTAACCTTATATGCCTCAGTTTCTTCATATGAAAAATGAGTCGGGGAAGGAAATGGCAAATCTCTCCAGTATATTTATCAAAGAAAGCTCCAAAAAGGAGCTTTGGATATGACTGAAACAACTTACCAATAGCCAAGAAAGTTTGCAGAGCAGTATGTGGGTAAGATAACCTGATTCCAATTTGTCTGAAATAGCAGTGTATTTTGGAAAATTATTTTTAATGTCCTTGGACATCTTTCATGCTAGATTTATTTTAGTTAAAACATGGACAAATATTTACTTTTCAAATGAATTTATTACCTCCTTACTTACAGGAAGATGCTGTCAGTAGATCTTAAGAGTTCTTTGAAATGTGATACATTTAAAAGAGTTTGGGATGGAGTCAGGAAACCACTGCTTTAGTTCCAACTCTGATACTGTTTCATTTAGTAGTTTAAAATTTTTGCATGCTACTTTTTTTTTTTTTTTAAAGAAAATTGACAAAGTGTGTTTGCTGAGGAGAGCAAGCAGGATGGTGAAGAACTAGAAGACATTCTTTAGGAGGATGGATTAAACGAACTAAATATGGTTAGCGTGCACATAAATTTATTTGGCAGACACTGTCACCATTATTATTCAATATTGTATTAGAAACTGTAGCCTCGGCAATAAGAGTTGAGAAAGAGCTTAAAGGAATTAGAGTAGGCAGTGAGGAAACCAAACTATCACTCTTTGCAGATGATATGATGTTATACTTAGAGATTAAATAATTGGAAAAATATTAAGTGCTCTTGGATAGGCCGAGCAAATATAATAAAGATGACAATACTCCCTAAACTAATCTATTTATTTAGTGCTATACCAATCAGACTTCCAAGAAAATATTTTAATAATCTAGAAAAAATAACAACAAAATTCATATGGAATAATAAAAGGTTGAGAATCTCAAGGGAATTAATGAAAAAAAAATCAAATGAAGGTGGCCTAGCTATACCTGATCTAAAACTATATTATAAAGCAGCAGTCACCAAAACCATTTGGTATTGGCTAAGAAATAGATTAATTGATCAGTGGAACAGGCTAGGTTCACAAGACAGAATAATCAACTATAGCAATCTAGTGTTTGACAAACCCAAAGATCCTAACTTTTGGGATGAGAATTCATTATTTGACAAAAACTGCTGGGGTAACTGGAAATTAGTATGGCAGAAATTAGGCATGGATCCACACTTAACACCGCATACCAAGATAAGATCAAAATGGGTTCATGATTTAGGCATAAAGAATGAGATTATAAATAAATTAGAGGAACATAGGATAGTTTATCTTTTAGACCTGTGGAGGAGGAAGAAATTCATGACCAAAGATGAACTAGAGACCATTATTGATCACAAAATAGAAAATTTTGATTATATCAAATTAAAAAGCTTTTGTACAAAGAAAACTAATGCAAACAAGATTAGAAGGGAAGCAACAAACTGGGAAAACTCTTCACAATTAAAGGTTATGATAAAGGCCTCATTTCCAAAATATATAGAGAATTGACTCTAATTTATAAGCAACCAAGCCATTCTCCAATTGATAAATGGTCAAAGGATATGAACAGACAATTTTCAGATGATGAAATTGAAACTATTACCACTCATATGAAAGAGTGTTCCAGATCACTATTAATCAGAGAAATGCAAATTAAGACAACTCTGACATACCACTACACACCTGTCAGATTGGCTAAGATGACAGGAAAAAATAATGATGAATGTTGGAGGGGATGCGGGAAAACTGGGACACTGATGCATCGTTGGTGGAGTTGTGAACGGATCCAATCATTCTGGAGAGCAATCTGGAATTATGCCCAAAAGTTATCAAACTGTGCATACCCTTTGACCCAGCAGTGCTACTACTGGGCTTATACCCCAAGGAGATACTAAAGAAGGGAAAGGGACCTGTATGTGCCAAAATGTTTGTGGCGGCCCTGTTTGTAGTGGCTAGAAACTGGAAAATGAATGGATGCCCATAAATTGGAGAATGGTTGGGTAAATTGTGGTATACAAATGTTATGGAATATTATTGTTCTGTAAGAAATGACCATCAGGATGAATACAGAGAGGCTTAGAGAGACTTACATGTACTGATACTAAGTGAAATGAGCAGAACCAGGAGATCATTAAATACTTCAACAACAATACTGTATGAAGATGTATTCTGATGGAAGTGGATTTCTTTGACAAAGAGACCTAATTCAGTTTCAATTGATCAATGATGGACAGAAGCAGCTACACCCAAAGAAAGAACACTGGAAAATGAATGTAAATTGTTTGCATTTTTGTTTTTTTTCCCGGGTTATTTTTACCTTCTGAATCCAATTCTCCCTGTGCAACAAGATAACTGTTTGGTTCTGCACACATATATTGTATACTGTGACATATTCAACATATATAGGACTGCTTGCCATCTAGGGGAGGGGGTGGAGGGAGAGAGGGATAAAATTGGAACAGAAGTGAGTGCAAGGGATAATGTTATAAAAAAAATTACCCTGGCATGGGTTCTGTCAATAAAAAGTTAGTATAATAAAAAAAAAAATCCAATAAAAAAAATTTTATTTGGCAGAGAGATTAGATCTGCCTTTTACATTTGGGAGGCTGCTATGTAGATTTGATTTGTTTGATTGCAGAAGGTAGAACTTGGAATGAATGAAGGAAAAAAGTATTAAGTACTTAGAACATGTAGAACTCAGTGCTATAGATAGAAACAGAAGAGTAAACATGTCTTTGCTTTCAAGAAGCTCACACTTGAAAGAATTTTTCCACTTAATATTTTTATTTCAATTACATGAAATGACAGTTTTTGACACTTTTCTAAGATTTTGATTTTCAATTTTTTTCCCTTTTTTCTCCTTCTCTTTCCTTCCACCCCAAAATGGGAAAAAAATCTGACATGTTATACATGTACAATCATATTAAACATATTTTGATATTACCTATGTTATGAAAGAAGAATTAGAGGAACGGGGGAAAACCACAGAAAGGAAAAACAACAACAAAAAGTGAAAATAGCATACTTCAATCTGAATTCAGACTTCACAGTTCTTTCTTTGGACATGGATAGCACTTTCTATCATGAGTGTTTTGGAATTGTCTTGCATCATTTTATTGCTGAGAAGGGCTAAATTCATTGTAGCTGATCATTGCACAATGTTGCTGTTACTGTGTACAATGTTCTGGTTCGACTCACTCAACATCAATTCATATAAATTTTTCCATTTTTTCCTTGTGTTCTTCTCTTAAATATAATCATTCTCTGTAAGCAGGTTTCTTGGGGGGCTTCTGGAGCCAGCCTTAGTTTCAGTTTAGAGTAATAATCACCTCAAATGCAGCCTACTGTTAAAGTCCAGATCCTTTACTGTGTCCTTCAAAATAGCCCAGTTAGTTTTTTTAGAGGCCTATCTCTCTCCTTGGTTCTGAGAGTTCTTGCCACTAATCCTTTGTCTCTTCCAGCTTCAGCCGTTAGCTCCCTCTGAATCCAAAGCCTCCAGCTAGCATACAGGTGGAATATGGAATGAATCTTGACTCCTCCTCTAAGAATGAGATTGTGGGCTTCTGACTTCTGAATCTCCTGAACTTGTGAGTCTCACACTGAATCCTGGCTCTAAATCTCCCAAAAGTCTCTAATGGGCTTGTGGGAGCTCCTCCTTATATATCTTCTCTTAAAGTTGTGAACTCTAATGTGTGAACCAATGTGTAAACTCTCTTAAAGGTGCGAACTCTAAAGGTGTGAACTAAGTACATAAGCATTGTCTCTATCATTCCAGTGACTTAGTACCTTGTTTCAAGTTCTGGCCCATAACATTTTCTGTTCATAATTTCTTAGAACACAATAGTATTCCTTATATTCATGTGTCACTACTTGTTCAGTTATTCCCCAGTTGATGGGTATCTCCTGTTTCCAATTCTTTACCACTATAAAAAGAGCTGTTGCAAATATTTTTCTATATCTTGGTTCTTTTCTTTTTTTTTTTTACAGTCTTTTTTGGAATTTTATTCCAGTAGTGGTTTGGACATAGCCCTTTGGACATAGTTTTATTTCAGAATGATGGGATCAGTTTACAACTCCACCAACAATGCATTATTGTTTGAATTTTTTTACTTTAGGAAGCTTACATACCTTTGTAGGAATAAAGGACATAGTTTTACCTCAAATTAAATTGGAAATTTCATAAACTAAAAGAGATAAAGCATGTAGTGATAGATCTTTCTCACTGATTTCTACTGACAAAACTTTCTTTTTTTCTGATGTTGAGCCTTGCTTTGCTGCCAAGGACTGTGGTAGGGACAACTTAATTTTTTAGTTCTTCAGAAGCTGTGGCTTTGGAGGAGTCAGAGCCTGAATGAAGCTTGTGCAAAGTCCATTGCTAACTTTCCTTTCCAGAAGGATTACTCCTTTGAACGATGAATAACTGCTAAGGCCAGAGTGATATTGGTGTTGTGACCTAGAAGATCTATGGTATATCTAATAATGGTAGAAAGTTTCAAGAGGATTGATTTACACTCTGTGTTAGGGAAATTTTGCTTATAATTAGGTATAATATTTATAAATGAAATAAAGTAATTAGAGCTGTCTAGCTAGAATGGGGTATTATTGTTACAAAGTATTTAGTTTTCTAATTACTGGCACTCTTAAATAGAAGCTTAGATGACTACTTTTCATAGATGTTATAGGAGGGGGACATTTTATTGCATTTGGACAAATTGGTTTCTGAGATGCCTTCTCAGGGATTCTTTGATCTTGGGTCAATTGTATTTCTTCTCTGGCCTATGTTCCTTCCTGTGTAAAATGAAGGCCGTTGAACTATGTGATTTATAAGTCTTTTAATGTTATAGTTGTTCATTGTTGTTCTTTTGTCTCAGTCATAGTCAGTTCTTTGAGGCCCATTGTGCAGTTTTATTGGCAAAAATAGTGTATTGTTTTGTTAATTCCTTCTCCATTTTATTTTGCAGATGAACAACTGAGGCAAACAGGATTAAGTGACTTGGCCAGGGTCATGCAGCGAGTTGTGTCTGAGGACAGGTTTGAATTCAGGAAGATAAATTGTCTCAATTACAGGCATGATATTCTATCCTATGCTACCTAGCTATTACTTTGTAAATGTCAGGGCTTGTAAAACTTGTTTGAATTTAACTGAAATTTATTATTCAAATGAAAGTGGGGAGAGCGTTGTAGAAATTTCAAAATTAAACTTAGTATGCTTTGTCAAGAAGCCACAATCAGAAATTCAGGGAATATTGTTACATATGATTTGGAAGCCTTTCCTAATCCCTCTTAATGGCTGGTATTTAGTTATTTACAATTTTGTATGTCGATTGTATGTACATCTTTGTTTGCATATTGTCTCCCCTATTAGACTAAATTCCTTAAAATTGTAGACTGTGTTTTGTCCTTATGTCCCCAGAATTTAGCACAGTTATTGGTTAAATAGTAGATACTTTATAAAAATTTATTGATTGAATTGCTAATAGTACAACATGGCTGTAGGTATATCATATCTAGATTGCTAGACTACCTTTAAAAAAAAAAATGAAAAGATCTCTTTGAGAGCCAAATGTAGTCCTCAAATTGAAAGCTTTTCTTTCTCAGTTATCAAGTGAATAACTGAATTTCTATTAATTTAGAAAGTAGCAAAATGGTGGCTTTGTTTCATGAAAGAAAAAGAAATGATGTTAAATGAATGAATTGTATTAATTGACAGAAGTGGAAGCTGAAAAGATGAGATTTCTCTATGATTTTTCTGCTCCTTCAGCACTTCTTTGCTGTTGAATGCCAACTAGATTTGAACTTTAAACAACAAGGATTTGGTGACTGCCTAATATCTTGTTCTAAAATCCTTGAATTATAGTTAGAAAGTTGGGCTTGTTCCTGAAACAGAAATTTATGCAGCATCCTTACAAACTTGATCCCTTGGTTCTACAGGAAGTCATCATAGGCATAAATGTAAAACTGGATGGGATTTATTTGGGCTTATCAGACAGTAGTTTGGAATCCTACCATCTGTATTCCACAGTTAATTCTGTTTTCATTACTATTCTGGATTTTTGCCTTTTTAAACAATGAATTTTCCCCCCTTCTGTTTTTTATCTCCCTCTTTTTTTTTTTTTTCTTTTGGTCTACTAAATAAGGATTTTAATAAAAGTAAAAAGAAAAAAATGTACTTTTAATTTTGAACATTTATATTGATGTTTAAATGGCTAAACTTGTTGTAAATATGTTGGTAATTTTGCATAAAGGTTAGCCCTTTTAAGGACCAAAATACCCTAGGGTGTTAGTATGGGGACTGCAGTTATAGTAATAAAGATTATCTTGCTGATAAGTTCTCTACAAGGCCCCATGATGGTAATACCCCTAGATTTTGTCTTTAAAGAAAACTGCTGAGAGGTAATAATTTTTTTTTTTGTATGTGTCCCATTTTCATTAATGCATGGTAATTGATGGAGTTGCAGTGACTTGTAGCAGTAATGAGTTCTAAACATAATAATGCACTCTTTTCTAATAAGTGAGCACTGCTGGGGTTTAAAAGCGTACTAAATCAGTTGCTTTAGTATGAATTTATTAGTTTTTTTCAGCATTAGCTTTAATAGTAGTTATTTACATAAGCGTACATCCCATTAACCGCCATCAGGGCTGGAAAACATGCTGAACTGTTCATATTTTCATATAATTATTGAACATAATGGTTTCATTTGCATTTCTAAACAGTGATGTTTCTGTCAGCCTTGGAAATAGTGTCTTTACACAGTCCCTATTTCACATCCACTTATTTGACATCGTTAAATTTTATGCTAATGTGCTTCCCTAGAATATCATCAGTAGGACAGATGCTTGTGCTTTAATATACAAATCAAGAATGCTTTTCCCTCCCCCAAACGGCAAAGGAAATAAAAAAGCATATCTGCACTTTTTAGATATAGAATTTGTCTCCATATAAATAGCTTTATGAAATAGAACTTTCAGGGTCAAATACTGTAATCCAGTAGTTACTCCAAAATATGCTATTCTGAATACCTTACTGGGGTTAATTTCATTGTCCTGAAAGAGATGAGCCTTCCTAAATAGCTAGTTGCATATGTAAACTTATGGATCTATTTATGTAAATCTTAGTCTACAAAGGTAACTTTTCCAGTGTTTTTGAATATTTGAGACATGATCTCTCCCTTGGACATATTTTTTGTGTATCCTGTTGATGAGTCTGTTTGAGATTGTAAGCCCATTGGGTGAGATTTCCAAATTTATGTCCTGTGTGCTTTTTAGGTTCCTTTAAAAAATCCCCACCCCCACCTCCCCATCTCCATGGATTCTTAGAGATAATGCAGTATGGAAGGACTAGGCCATGTCAGCTTTGTTGGAAAATTTAGTTTGGCCTTAAGTTTGTGATTTGGAGACCCCTTTCCAAGATGTATGCATATATTATGAATCATTGGAAAGAATACTGAATTTGGATATTTGTTTGACTACTAATTCACAATTTACTACTAATGTATTGAGAAATTTAGTTATCTATCTTCCTTTTTAGGCCTCAGTCTTTTTTTTTTTTTTTTTTTTTTTTTTACTTGTAAAATTATGTATTTGGACTAGATGACACCCAAGATCGTTGGAAATTCTAAATTTATGACCCTGATAAGATGTTTTATTTTACTTTTGTTTTGAGATTTTTTGAAAATGTAAGTGAATATTTTGGTAGGATAGTTTAATGAGTTTTAAAAACCATCTATACAAAGAAAGTTTAAACCTTTCAAAAAAAAAAAAAACTACAAGATTTGCATCCTCCATTTTACAGCCCCATAGGCACCCTCCATTGCTTCTGTATTCAGGGTGGCTCAAGCATGGCTATTTGCAATTTTCTTTAAGTGGACCTGCAATATCAGAGCTGACTCTGCACAGTTCTAAAATGCATGCTTTGCAGTCTAGTAACTTAGGGTGAAAGGAGCAAATTTAAAAGAAGCTTCTTGCTCCAAACAGCTTGCTAAAAATATATTAGAACTGATATAGCATAAAACTGATATAGCATAAAGGGACTATTTGGATACAAATGTTGTTTGACTTAACAGGTCAGAAGGCAAGTGAGATTTTTGCAAGACTAGTTTTGTAGCCTGGGGAATTGCTGGTATTGAAGTTTGGTAGAAAACCAGAAGTGTTAGAAGTAGTCACCTAGTCTCCATTTTTAATACACCTCTTTTGGGCTTTACTTAAATGAAAGTAGAATGAGTAGGCTTACTACTTCATCTGTGGAAACAGATCTATTTGGATAGCCTTAAAGATGAAATTCAGAATATTAGACATGCCCTTCTAACACAGAGCAAATCAAACTGTTGAATATTCTCTGAGAAATCATTGTAATCTTGACTGATTATAAGTAAACTGACCCTTTCACCTATCATGAAAGATATTAATTACTAGTGCATCAATCAGTGAACATTTATTAAGCACTTGTACTTGCTGTGTGCCAGGCATTGTGCCAAGTGCTGGGAATATAAAGAAAGATAAAAACCTGAATGCTCTCAAGGGCTTACTAATCTAATGGACTACTACATTTATGAATAGATATTGTTAGAGGCTGTTGTTCTGCCTTCCCAATTAATAAAGAATGTATATGCCTTTTAAAAAGTTATCTACAAATAGGTGAATGGAAATGAAAATTACTTTGCCCTGATTATCAGTACTATTAACTGTCCACTAAAGAATCTCAAATTCTTTTGTCATGACACTTTCTGAAATTGAGGTGTTTTATGAGTCACAGAAATATAAAATCACCAAGAAAATATGAATCTCAAAGAGAGAGACTTTTGCAGAAATGACCATATATAGAATCACTTAAAACACTGTAGAGTTCCCAAATATATTGCAGCAAGATCTCAGTTTTGTGCCTGGCTTATTGTTCATTTTCAATATCTAACAAAATTATATATAGTAACAGAATAATTTGTTTTGAATTCTATTCTTAGCAATTTATTTTATCTATTTGCTTCTTCAATGAGACTAATCTCTTGGCTTTGTTTGAACTCTTGAACCTTTGTTATTAGTAAAGAAACAATTATGAATAAAAATATTTTAAGAACCTTACCACTAGGGAATCTTTCCTTTGTTCTAATTTTACAAAGGGCATCCATCTTCTGTGATATTGGCCAAATACTTTAGTGTTTGTAGAATTTTTGTAGAATCATTGAATAAAGTTCTTTCTCTCATGACATCTTTCATGAAATTTTGAAACCTGTGATTTGTGATATACTTTGAGAAAAAACTTAAAGAGTTTATTTTCTTCTGAATCAAATGTTTTAAATAATCAGTAATAGATAAGGTTCAACTCTTAAAATCTTAATATCCTTTAGCCGTTTATATAACTAAAAATGTAGGTTGTTATAGAATGTCATAAGCAAAATCTGTCCAGTGTGTTTGATATTTTCATTGAAGAGATCATTAATGTTTATATAGCCTATAATCACAAAAGTCTTTAAAAGTTTGAGAAAGCAAGGTTATGTGTCATTTGTTGCTAATTTCTTCTCATTCATTTAAAAAAATAGAACAATCATTTGTTTTAAAACATCTTATAAACTCTCTTTGAAATAACTTAATATCTTTAAAATTGTGTTGATACCACTATGTATTTCTTCCATAGGTACATAGTTGAATTCAGTTCTTCCTCCCAAATGCCATTATCACTTCCTTACATAACAGAGTGGGTATTGATATGATAAGCCCAGTTTTGTTTGGCTTTTAGATAGTGGTGGCCAGTGCATATGGAAGGAGAAAATTTTTTTTTTCTGAATAATAGAATACTTTCCTAGTATCCTTCCAGGCTTTCTATTGGAAGTAAAAATAAAGTAAAAATAATCTCTGTCATCAAGGCTGAGGTCCACTCATTGTCAATAAGTCAACAAGCATTTGTTAGACAATTGCTTACTTTTAAATCTAATAATGAGAATCCTCCTTATATGTGCAAATATACCTCTAACTCTAGCTTTTTTACCATTACCAAAGCAAATCAGAGCAAAGGGATGGATATATAACTTTATAGCTCTCTATAGTTACTGTTTAAATCAGTGTTTTAGTTGAGAAACACATATCCACTTGGTAAGAAGTATAGTGGAAGACAGGGGCATCTTTGCCCTTCAAATCACTCCTGTGTGATAACCTCTGCTCTTATACTTGGATTATGGTCCTTTGTCTTTTCTTGAGCACTAAAACCTATATACCGTATCTCATTCCACTTTGAAACTGGCTTTTTTTGTGTGGTATTGGATAAAATTTAAACCTTAGTCACCTGGTTTTCAGATATACTCTACCATGGAACCTGGTCAAAGGATATTCTAAGATTAGCACTCTACTGGCAGAATTGGACAAGTAGACTCCAGGCACTGAAAGAAATTCCAGCAGATAGCTGCTGAGGACAATTTTTGAAATTAGTCAGGAGCTGAGAGAGTAGAGAATTTTAAAAGTTTCTGATGATTAGTCATCAGTGAAATATATAAAAAAGCATATACTCTACAGATAATGTTTTAAATTGCCTAGTGATTCCTCTTGTATTATCTAAAGAATCAGCTAATCAACAAGTATTTATGAATGTCCACTGTAAGTTTTGTACTATATTGGGGGATACAAATACAGCTAATGAAATAATTCGTGTTTGAAATAAGCTTATAGTCTAACAAGAAAGACAGCAAGTAAATATGTAAGTTTATAGGAGTAAGGATAATAATTAAACCTGCAGTTAACTTAATATAGGAAACTCCATTAATCAATGCTCCTTCCCAGCAACTAAAGTCTTGGCTGTCCAGAATTCTGTGAGGGTGGATATCAGAACCTGATAATCTGTCATGATGCTTCAAAGTTATAGATTGGGAGCAAAGTTGTGGAAGGCTTAAATTTATAGTTACCACTGTTTGTGTGTCAGGTTATCTATTTATGTTCTTGAAACTAAAGCCTTTGGAAGCATTTCAAGGTGTCCTGATTGTAATTGGTCAAAGACTCCCTTCTGTCCCTCTAGCTGTTTATTATTTTAGTCTATTGATATGAATGTGGATAACTGTCTTTAAAAAGGGATCTTTTTGAAAGGAAAACAATCTAGCCCTTTATTTTAAAATAATTAACTTTTTATTGTGAAAGTTCACCATTTGAGTAATTGAGAAGGAAAGTGAGGGACTGAGTCCAGTCTGGTGCTGACCTGTCCAGGGAAAAGATTCAGCATTTTTTTTCTTTTTTTAAAGTGGTGACAGGACTAAGCAAACACCTTGAGCAAATTTACTTTTGGACAGAGGTAGTTCATACCTCTTGTGGCAGGAAGTTAGGTGCAGTGTAAAAAAAAGCTAGTCAGAGCGTGATAATGGGCTGCACACAGGCTTCATATAAGTTAGATTTGATAAAAGAGAAATGTGGCCTTTTTGGAGCAATACTGTACTTGTTTATTAAATGAAGCTGCTCTAATGTAATCTAGGAGATGAGCAGATTGCTTCCCTTCAGCTCTTCTGGTAGAACTAAACTGAGATTGTGAAGTGTATCAATTCCTCTGCTTGTTCTGAGTACATCTGACTAAGTGGTCCCATCAGGATATTTTTGGAAACATAATCAGATATTGATTCTGAAAACTTTTTTTTTCTTCTGGCAGTTTCCTCAGGTTTTTTCAGGTATGCTGCAGCAGCCTAATGAGGAAAATAATAGTAAGCTTTGTGTCTTAATACGTTTAATAGCCAACCTATACTGTGTCTGAACCCTTACAGTGAAAGCAGCAAAATTTAAGTAAAAAAGTTGTGCATTTATATAGTTCATTCTAATTTCAGAGTACTTTTATATGTTATTTTATTTGCAACTCCATAAGATTATAAATTGTATGGAATGTGACAATCTTCATTGTTAGACAAAGTTCCGCTTAGTTCCCTATTTGATGAAATCATGAATGTTAATAGAATCTTATTTGATTTTTATAATAGTTTTAAAAACAGGTGAGGAAGATATATTTATCTTCATTTTGAGATAAGAAAGCCAAGAGAAAATTTCCCATAAATTAAACAGCTGAAGAGTTAGAAGTTTTCTGATTTTTTTTTCTTTTTAGGGACAAAATAAAATTACTTCTGCATCTAGATTATATTTAATTGTTCTCTGGTTGTTTCATCAACTATAGTAATGTTCAGTTAACTATAATATAAATAACCAGACTTCTCAGTTAAATTTTTTTTCTTGCATTCTACTTTAGAAGAAAGAAATAATAAAAGATTTAGTTGTTAACTAGGAATCAGTATTATTATTTTAATAAGCAAACAACAAAAACAACTTCCAGTGTAGGACCTAGGATCTATCTAGGTCTGCTTTTTGTATCTACATATTGAAAACTAATTATTTATATTCAAAGGGTGTGATCCTTAATCACTAAATAATTCTTAATTATCAAATAAAGGTAAGATCATCTTTAGAATATTTAACTTATGAAGAAAGAAAATGGCTATTTTAGATTTCTGATAATAAGCTAACCAAAAGAAGTTTGTAGTTACTTTTCCTTTTACTAAAAAATGCCATTAAGCAGAATGCCCATTCACCACATAGATCAGCAACAAAAAACTTGACCCTGATATAATAATGCAGAACACTTTTATTATATATACTCAGACTGTAGAAAGGCTTTGTCAGGTTTTAAAATAGCTTTATTTTCTGAGATGGGGGAGCCAGCAGTACTCTAATGAAATGAGTCAGGAAGAACAGATTCATTGGAAAACAGTGCAGATGCTTTTCTGTGACTAAGAAAAAAACCTGTATTATTTTCAAACTCTTGATGAAAGGAAAAAATGAATATCTTTTTATGTATAACCTTGTAACTTTTAGAATTTGGCATGTACATTCATATGTGAAAGTGACTTTAAAAAATCCAATAAGGTCTTTTAAAAATCTTGGTTTTTCCTTAAATCTTGGGAAAAATCTCTAGGTTCCCCTACCATTTTCAATGAAACAACTATTTCATTATTACCTTTCACTATTTCTAATTGATATCAATTTATTGAAGAACTTAATATTTTTCCCACAAAAATATTTAAAATGTTTTTAGACCTTCACATATAATATCTAAATGACCAGTTCTGATGGACCTGGCCATCTTCAGCAACGAGATCAACCAAATCATTTCCAATGGAGCAGTAATGAACTGAACCAGCTACGCCCAGAGAAAGAACTCTGGGAGATGACTAAAAACCATTACATTGAATTCCCAATCCCTATATTTATGTCCACCTGCATTTTTGATTTCCTTCACAAGCTAATTGTACAATATTTCAAAGTCTGATTCTTTTTGTACAGCAAAATAATGTTTTGGTCATGTATACTTATTGTGTATCTAATTTATATTTTAATGTATTTAACATCTACTAGTCATCCTGCCATCTAGGGAAGGGGGTGGGAGGGTAAGAGGTGAAAAATTGGAACAAAAGGTTTGGCAATTGTTAATGCTGTAAAGTTACCCATGCATATAACCTGTAAATAAAAGGCTATTAAAAAAATAAAACATATAATATCTAAAATCTATATCGTTGATAAAGAAGTAGTCTATCCATCCAAACTAGTTAAGAAATATTTTCAGGGCAATCAGTATTAGCATTGTATCAAACACTGAATTAAATCTGCCACTTGGTTTGTGGCCAATTTATACAAAATGATCCCTTCTTCCAATACACGACTCTCTACCTCGCAGTTGATTTGTATTAAAAAATTTTCCTATTAACTATATTTAATTTATAACTTTTTTTTTGTGTTTCTCTAGTGTGGGTGTAGAAAGTTTTGGTGGTTTTTTTCTGATTTTAATTTTTCTAAAATGTGAGTTTTTCCTCCGCAGTCAGATTGTAGTACTTTCAAGGATAGGAACAATATTTAAGAAAACTAGTCCAAACAAGCATTTACAAGTATCCTTAATAAAGGTGTAAAAAGTAGTAATAAAGAAGAGCAATTTTTACAATCACATTGTCTAACAGGTACAGATCCTACTGTGATAAATTGGAGATTGTTCAGATTAGTGCCTTCTGGATAGTAAAGGTCTTGGGTGTATATCATCTATAAATCTGAAGGAATTGGGAAGATTTAATCTGGAGAAAGGTGAACTTGGAGGGAATATGATAACTGTTTTAAAGTATTTGAAAATTTACTATGTGGTAGAGAGGTTAATCTTTTTAATCCTAGAAGGTGAATTAGGAACAAAGGGTGAAGTAGAAAAAATAAATTTAGATTACATGTAAGGAAAAACTTTCTTATAGTTAAGTTCTCCAAAAATTAGACTACTTCCTTGAGAAAATACTGTGTTTCTCCTTAGTGGAGGTTTTCAAGCAAAAAGTTGAATGACATCTGTATGTGTTTTCTTGGGAAGACTAAACTGTTTCTAAAATCACTTTTAAAGCTGGTATTGTGGATTACACATCCTTTATAAAAATTATTCACATGTATACTATAACATAGACACTGGGCATTCATCCTATAATCCCATTTGTTCCATGATCAGTTCCTTCTAGAGAGGATAAAATCTTTTGGAGATTATAGACCTTACATAGTAGATACTGGATTTTGAGATTTGAGGCAATCAACACTTTTTCTTCCACACATCTTGAACATTTCACCATTTTTAGGCAATCATATTTGGATTTTGCATTGGAATTCCTCCAATATTTCTGGGAAATATTCATTTCTCTTTTTTATTCTTCATTTGATATTAAGGATCAAAATGTAGTCAAACCAAGTTATCTCTGTTGTTAATTCTTTCAAAGAACCTCCTCTGTTATTTGACATTTGTTTGGGAGACATTTGATAAAGTGATTTCATTTTTCCTAGATTAAATGCTTTTTATAGTCACCAAACAGTGATCACAGTAGGATCTTGAATTCTCTGTACCTGTCAGACAATGTGATTGTAAAAATTGCTCTTCTTTATTACTACTTTTTATTCCTTCATGAAGGATACTTGTAAATACTTGTTTGGATTAGTTTTCTTAAATTTTTGGATCAATGTGAAAGTAAATTTATGGAATAGTTGCATTTCATATGTTCTTAGTGAGCTTTTTAAAAATACGAAAATTATTTACATATTTAAATACTTTCCCTCTTTCTGGTGGCTTGAGAATGGATTCTTTAAAGTCTTCAAATTGTGTTGCTTTACTTGTGTATGTGTGTGTGTGTGTGTGTGTGTGTGTGTGTGTATTAGTTCAATTTAGCTATTTTTCCCTTTTTTGCTTTAGTGTCATTTCTACTTTTTCAGGCAGCACATCCAAATGTGGAAGTTTTTTTTACTATCCATGATAGAGAAAAAATTCTTTATAAAATCTTTACATATATATTTTTCTCATTTTCATGTGTTTGTTTCCTTTCTCCTATTTTTATTCTTAAAGCTCTTAGGTATAATTTTTATCACTTATATGTTTAAGCAAGCTTTTGTTATACTTGTTTTTCCCTCTACTGCCTTTAATATATATATATTTACAGTGCTTGTGCTCTTCTATCATCTTCTTCCATAAAATGTTGCATGTGAATTTATATATTACAAAGGATTGATTCTTGATTGCCATATATTACTGTTTGGAAAAACTGAGAAATGTTTGCCTGTTGAGACAGTTTTACAGCTTTTTTAGACTTTTCATCATCATAGTTGATTTATGTCAGTTAACTTCTGTACAAAATTCTTCTGATCTTTTTCAGTGTGTAATTCAGTTCTTTTTCATCTCAATCCTCTACCCCTTTTTGGGGAGGCTTCAATAACTTCTCTAAATAGTTCAAGTCTGGAATTATTTTAATTGTTTTTTATATATTTTTATTGATTGTATTCTTTTGTATTTATTTGCTCTTTTTTGAACATTTGGTGGTTCTGTGAAGAACAAATTTTTTAATGATTCTTGCCACTGTAATGAATCATTTTCTGTTTATTAAAATATATCTTCATTTTTTAATAATGTTATTTGATATTTACCATGTTTATATCTTGAAAGTCTTTTCTTGAAGAAGTGTTTGTAATATAGGGACATGACTTTGTGGTATAGTCTATAAATAAGCTATTGACCGCTTTCATCTTTGGAATTTTTTTTTTCTGATTAATAAGCATTATTTTCAATTTCTCTGACCCATTTTGAAAAAAAAAAAAGAAAATCCATGTAATAGACCACAAAATACATTCCTTCATTAGCAATGTGTATAATTGTACACATTTTTTTTTTAATTTTGCATTTTTAGCATGTTTTATCAGTTCTGTGGAATCATGGATGGTCAATGAATTTATCAGAATGCTCTAAGTCTTTCAAAGTTGTCTTTAAAATGCTGTTGTCATGTCTAGCTCTTTTTTCTGAGCCAAATTGGTAGATGATAGAAAAGTCATATTAAGTTTTGGTATAAGAAATCCAATGCTAATAAATGTTTTATCTATTATTTGATAATTTAATAACTTCATTTTTTCATCTGTATATTTAAAGATCTTTTATCTGTGTATTTAAGGATCTCCATGAATTGGCTACATTTTATCTTTCTAAACTTATCTTTATAAATAAATCAGCAACTGAAAAATCACTTTTTTTTCTGAATTGTCTAAGAACCCAAAAAGGATGTATACATTTGCTGTATACACAAGCAAATCTATGTTGAAGAATTCTTGATAACTTCCAGCTTACTAGACTCGGAATCACAGAATTGTCAGAGTGTGTGCCAAAAATTAAACATAATGCTCTTCGGGTTTCTCCCCAGGGTCTTTTTTTTTTTCTTTTTGCTCATCTCTAGTTTTTCAAACTAGCAAAAATTCTCCAATAATTTTTTATTGATTAACCCCACTGCATTGTATTCTTGTCTTTAGTCTGAATTATTTTTGTTCTTTTATACAAAATCTGTAGCATATTGTAATGTACTTACCTAGGCAATTTTTCCCCCTTTCTCCATAGAGCTGTATTATCTCATCTTCCAGACTGTAAGTTCATCTGAGATGTAAGTTCATTTATCTTTAAATAATTTAATGTCTAATAAATATAGTATTTGTTTTTTATTAAAGCTTTTTATTTTCAAAACATATGCATAAATAATCTTCAACACTCACTATCACAAAACCTTGTCTTGCAAATTTTTTTCTCCCTCCCGTCTAACCTCTCCCTTAGATGGCAAGTAATCCAATATCTGATAAACATGTGCAATTCTTCTATACATATTTCCATGATTTTCATGTCTCATAATAAAAATTAGATCAAAAGGGGAAAAAATGAGAAAGAAAATAAAATGTAAGCAAACTACAGCAAAAATATGTTGTGATCTACACGCAGGCCCCACAATCCTCTCTCTGGGTGCAGATGGCTCTTTCCATCATTGGAACTTACTTGAATCATCTCATTGTTGAAAAAGCCATGTCCATCAGAATTGATCATTTTATAATCTTGCTATTGCTGTGTACAGTGTTCTCTTGGTTCTATTCATTTCACTTAGCATCAGTTCATGTGAATCTCTACAGGCCTCTCTAAAATCATTCTGCTGATTGTTTCTTACAGAACAATAATATTCCATAACATTCATGTACCATAACTTATTCAGCCATTCTCCAACTAATGGGCATTCACTCAGTTTCCAGTTTCTTGCCACTACAAAAAGGGCTGCCAAAAACATTTTTGCACCTGTGGGTCCCTTTCCCTCTTTTAAGATCTCTTTGGGATATAAGCCCAGTAGATATATTGCTGGGTTCAAGGATATGGACAGTTTGATAGCCCTTTGGGCATAGTCCTATATTGTTCTCCAGAATGGTTGGATCAATTCACAACTTCACCAACAATGTATTGGTATCCAAGTTTTCCCACATCCCCACCAAAATTTATTATTGTCCTTTCCTGTCATTTTAGCCAATCTGAGAGGTGTGTAAGTGGTACCTCAGTTGTCTTAATTTGCCTTTCTCTGATCAATAGTTATTTAGAGCATTTTTTTTATATGACTAGAGATGGTTTTAATTTCTTCATCTAAAAATTGTCTGTTCATATCCTTTGAACATTTTTCAATTGGAGAATGGCTTTTATTCTTATAAATTTGAGTCAGTTCTCTATGTATTTTAGAAATGAGGCCTTTATCAGAACCCTTGGATAGAAATTTTTCCCCCAGTTTACTGCTTCCCTTCTAATCTTATATGCATTGATTTTGTTTGCACAAAATCTTTTTAAATTAATGTAATCAAAATTATCCATTTTGTATTCCATCCTGTACTCTAGTTCTTTTACCATAAATTCCTTCCTTTTCTACAGATCTAAGAGTAGACTATCCTTTGCCTTCTAATTTGTTTATTTAAGTCATGAATCTATTTCAATCTTACCTTGATATGGGGTGGTAGGTATGAGTCAATGCCTAGTTTCTGCCATACTAGTTTCCAATTTTTCCAGCAATTTTTGTCAAATAACAAATTCTTGTCCCAGAAGCTGGGGTCTTTGGGTTTATAAAACACTAGATTACTATATAGTCAATGATTATTTATTGTGTCTTGTGAACCTAACCTATTCCCTTGATTTACTACTCAATTTCTTAGCCAGTACCAAATGATTTTGATGGCTACTACTTTATAACATAGTTTTAGGTCTGATACAGCTAGGCCACCTGCCTTTGCATTTTTTTTTTCATTAATTCCCTTGAAATTCTTGACCTTTTGTTCTTCCAGATGAACTTTGTTCATTTTTCCAGCTCTGTAAAATAATTTTTTGGGAGTTTGATTGGTATGGATATAGTATTTGTTTAATAAGTGATTATTAAATGTAGAAATGCAAAATTTACTTTATTTCCTTTTAGGATTTTCCTTGTTTAAATCTCCTTTTAAAGGAATGCTTGAGTAGCATGCCTGTTTCAGAATGATTAGATTCCTTTTATCATAATAAGTTCTTTTGTTTTTTAAACACCACCACTAATTGATTTCCATAATATTCATCTTCTATGAGGTTGGCTTTTCTTGCCTGGTGTATTGCTTTTTGTTGTTGTTTTGTTTTGAGGGCAGTCAGGATTTAGTGATGGTTTCTTAACTAGTAAGTGTCTAAGGTCCCATTTGAATTCAGGTCTTTCTGACTCCAAAGCCAGTGCTCTATCCACTTTGCCACTGGCTGCCCCCGATATATTACTTTTTAATTAATCCCCGGTTTCTCTCATTTCTCCATCACCAAGAGAAACTCCAGGAGAACTCTCTGTTATTTAATTCTTTTACCCTTCTACCTCTCCCTTCCCCTAATATAAAAGGCTATAATTGTGTATAGGGGTAGCTAGAAGGCCAGTGAGTAGAATATTGGTCCTGGAGTCAGGAGGACCTGAGTTCAAAGCCCCTTAACACTCCTTAGCTATGTGACCCTGGAAAAGTCATTTAACTCCAATCACCTCACCAAAAAACCCCAAAACCAAACCAAAACAAAAATAAAAGTGTGTGTATGTATGTGTATATATATATTTATGTGTGTATATTATATATCTATACATATATAGAAGTGTAAATGCACTTACACAGACAAATATGCATATACATATGTAAATTTCTATAATCATGCACATATACATTCATATGCTTCTTTGTAAGATTGTTTTGTTTGCCCTCTTTCTCTGAAGGTGGATAACATCTTTCTTCATAAGTCCAAATCTTTACATATTTTTCTAAACCTACCAAGTCATGATTTATTATACCACAGAAATATTCAGCCTTACACTGTAGTTATTTTAAATAGTCTAAAATTAAATTGTTTAATATGGCTTACTTAATATGACATATATTTCCCCTATTTTTTCTCTTTTGATTAATTTTATTTTGCTTTGGACTTGTCCGAGATCATACTTACTTACTCCCCCTATTTTTTTTTAACCTAATAAGTTCTACTCTTGATCTTTATTTTGAATTTGTGTCTGTCTCTTTTTTTCTATCCCTCCTAGTGCCTGTGCATCTAAGGAATTTTCTGAAGATCTTATTGTGACTATGAACTCTAAAGAACACATTTTAGAGAGGTCTCACTTTATTTATATCTCTGAGCATCTTTTATGAGATGATGTGCTTTGGATTTAATCAACTTATCTTTCTCAATTCTGATAGGGTTTTGTTTTTTCTCCAAAGATTTAGACTTTCTTCAGCTACTTGTGGCTTTTAGTTGTGTCATATTCTCTCAACAATTGTTTTCTTCCATTTAAATGATACTAAGACTGAATGAAGGACTTGGGAGCATAACAAGAAGGAAGAGGATAGCCTTTTTATGAATCAGTCAACAATCAACAAGTACTTACCTGTGTTTACTAAGGGCCTACTGTGTGCTAAACACTGAGCTAAGCCTAGGGATACAAAGATAAAAATGAGCAGTTTCTGCCCTTAATCTAGGTAGACAACATCTAAATAAATATAGAAAGATTATATGCAAAATAAATAAAAATAATTTTGATAGGCAGAATACTAATAGTTATTTAATACTTAAGTTTTATTTCCAAGAAAATGGGATTTTAAGATGTTCTTTAATAGGCAAAGCTCAGCTTGAATGACTCTAGCCTCATAGCAACTTCTATTGACAAAAGAATTATGTCTTTCTGAGTCTTTCTTTGCAGTTGAATTGTGAATTATATTGCCAAAATGTTCATTTAAGGATTTTTGTGTTTGCTTTTTTTCTAATTTATCTTCAATAGGAGACACTAAACACACTGTCTCTTATTGAAGACAGATTATTCAGTGAATACAGTACAGACTTTTATTTGAATATGCACAAATGTTGCTTAAAGCAAACAAACATCTCAGCTGTTTCTTGAATTGTATTTACACCATTTTTTAAACATATTGTTTGAAAGGACATCACAGTCTTTAATACTGTTATTTGGCTTTTTTCCATGCTTCTCATCTTGGATGACACTATTTTGTCTTTCACAGTTCACTGGGGCTTGAACACAGCACCATTGCTCTCCTTTTCTTACAGTGACATTTTTAGGATGTAAGCCAGCATGAGGAAAAAGGAAGGCAAAGCAGAGGCAGCCCTCCACTTTGTGCCCAAGTACTACTACATGTGTTCTGTATAAAAGTGAAGCACCCTGCTGAGATATATGCCAGGAGAACCCTGGGTATAACAGAAAAGAAGACCATGCAGTGCCAGTGTTAGATACTAAATGATTGAGTTTGTCATATGAATGTCTGTAAAAGTAAAGTAGTGCTAGTATTGTCAACTTTTTTAGAAGGTTGAAATTATCTGCATATTCACAACTCTAGTTGTGTTAAAGATGTAAAAAATCTCACAGAATTCTTAGCTAATTCCAAATTCATTGGAATATGGACCATATTGCATACATTGTGTGTTTCAAGGAGGAGATTCAGCAGTATGAAATAATATTACACACAAATCAGAAATATTTCTACTGGAATGCAGCATAACAGTTCATGTTGTACTTAATCTTAGTTAAGAATTTTTCTGACTTCATTGTTTACAAGTTTACTCCACAATTATTTCAGTTGCTCATTTAAGTTTCCCTTCTCATTGCTTTTAAAATAAGGAGGTAATTTAAGCTTTGAAATGGTAAGAAAATATTATACAAGCACACTCCCAATCCCA
The DNA here is from genome assembly GCF_902635505.1 of Sarcophilus harrisii. Taxonomy (NCBI): domain Eukaryota; kingdom Metazoa; phylum Chordata; class Mammalia; order Dasyuromorphia; family Dasyuridae; genus Sarcophilus; species Sarcophilus harrisii. The sequence continues at coordinate 379,787,866 of NC_045426.1, read as the reverse complement.
AAGAATTAATTTTCTGATATTAAAAATATGATTATAAGATAAAGATGATAAAAACATTTAATATTTAGAAAGGGACAGAAGGAGGTTGTAGTTTTTCATTTTGAGAAATAAGTGGGAGGTACAGGATAATAAAGGAAACTATGCTAAAAAAGAGGGACATAATAATAAAAGAAAACAGTATTCTGAAAGTGAAGTATATTTCCTATTTCTTTTTTTTTTTTTTAATGAAAGCTTTTATTTACAAAACATATGCATGGGTAATTTTTCAACATTGACTCTTGCAAAATCTTTTGTTCTAAATTTTTCCCTCCTTTCCCCACTCTCTCCACTCTTAGATGGCAGGTAATCCAATACATGTTAAATATCTTAAAGTACATGTTAAATACAGTTTATGTATACATATTTATACAGTTATCTTGCTGCACAAGAAAAATCAGATTAAGAAGGAAGAAAAAAAAGATGAAAAAATAAAATGCAAGCAAATAAAAAGAGAGAAAGTGAGAATGCTATGTTGTGGTCCACATTCAGTTTCCATAGTCCAAGTTCTGGGTGTAAATGGCTCTCTTCATCACTGAACAAGTGGCGCTGGTTTGAATTATCTCATTATTGAAGAGAGCCATGTCCATCAGAATTGATCATCATATGGTCTTGTTATTGCCATGTATAATGATCTCCTGGTTCTGCTCATTTCATTTGGCATAAGTTGATGTAAGTCCCTCTAGGCCTCTATGCAATCATCCTGTTGTTCATTTCTTGCAGAACAATAATATTCTGTAACATTCATATATCATAATTTATTCAGACATTCTCCAATTGGTGGGCATCCACTCCGTTTCCAGTTCCTTGCCCACTACAAGAAGGGTTGTCACAAACATTTTTTCTTTTTTTTTTTCTTTTTTTTCTTTTTATTTAATAGCCTTTTATTTACAGGTTATATGCATGGGTAACTTTACAGCATTAACAATTGCCAAACCTCTTGTTCCAGTTTTTCACCTCTTACCCCCACCCTCTCCCCCAGATGGCACACAAACATTTTTTCACATGTGGGTTCCTTTCCCTCCTTTAAGAGCTCTTTAGCATATAATCCCAGTAGAAACACTGTGAGAGAAGTTTCCTGGTGAAACCAAATATGCAAATATGTCTTATATTTTCTCTTTGAATCTTACTCTCATTAGATAGTAAAATTCATACAATGTTCAGCACCCTACTTTGTCTCCCTCAATTTTAATAGGTTTTCTTTGCCTCTTCTTGAGATGTAATTTCCCTCATTTTACCTCCATTTCCCCCTTTTTTTCTGGTAGATTCCCCTTTCTATCTCTAGTTTTTTTTTTTATATTATAACAGTAAAATCAGATTATCCATGCACTCTGTATGTATACCCATAAAAGAAATACAGTTCTCAAGAGTTCTTTTTTTTTTTTTTTTTTTTTTTTTTTTAACCTTTTTATGCTTCTCTTTAGTTCCATATTTGGAGGTCAGATTTTTTTTTGTTTGTTTAGCTCTGGTCTTTTCATCAGAAATAAATAGAAATCACTTTTTTCATTGAATGTCCATCTTCTTCCCTGAAAGAAAATGCTCAGTTTAGCAGGGTAATTTATTCTTGACTGCATTCCAAGTTACTTCACCTTTCTTTCAGAATATCAGATTCCAGACTCTTCAATACTTTAAAGTGGAAGCTATTAGATGCTGGGTAATCCTTATTGTGGCTCCTCAGTATTTGTATTGCTTCTTTCTGGCTGCGTGTAATATTTTTTTCCTTTGAGAGTTTTGAAATTTAACTACAATATTCCTTGTAGTTTTAATTTAATTTTCTTTCAGGAAGTATTTGGTGAATTCTTTCAATGGTTATTTTTGCCTTCTGATTCTGTGATATCCGGGCAGTTAGTTCTCTTTGATGATTTCCTGAGAAATAGTGTCTAGACTTTTTTTTTTCATCACAGTTTTTAGGGAGTCCAATAATCTTAGATTGTTTCTTCTAGATCTATTTTTCAGGTCAGATATTTTCTCAATTAGGTATTTTACATTTTTTTGATTTTTTGATTTTTTTTTTATTTTGCTTGACTAATTTTTGTCTCACTGAATCATTCATTTCCATTTGTTCAGTTCTGAATTTTAGTGAATTATTTTCTTCATTTCCTTTTTTTTTTTTTTTTAACTTCTTTTTATGTTTGTCCAATTGAATTTTTAAATGAATTGTTTTGTTCTATGGAATTTTTTTCCATTTCACAAATTATGTTTTTTAAGGAGTTATTTTTTTTTTATCTGTTTCACAAATTCTGTTTTTCTGGGAGTTGTTTGCTTTTTCCATTTTATCAGATCTATCTTTTAATGAGTTATATGTCTTTTCCAAACACTCTTGCAAAGTTTTCATTTTCTTTCTACATTTTTCTTCTAGCTCTCTATTAAGATCCTTTTTAATTTCTTCTGGGAGAGCCTTGTGTGAGGACCAATTTATATCATCCTTTGGGGCTTCATCTGGAGACAATCTGCTTTTAGTCTTCTCAGGGTTGTCAAAATTGTCTTTGCTTTCTTACTCTTTTTTTTTTTTTTTTTTAAAGTTAAGGTCTGATTTTAGGGCAAGGGAGGTTTTCCAAGCTTCCTCTACAAGCAGCTGCGGCTGGGTCTGTGCTGACTCACTTCTGGCATTGGGTGGGTATAGCTAGGCCCTGTGAGATTCTTGCATTTTGGGGTTCACTATTTACCCGCTGTGGTTGTTTTGGATGTTTTATAACTTCTCTGCTGATCTGCTGGCTTGCAGCCAGGGCAGAGTAGCCAACACTGCTGCGTAAATTCCTCCCTTTAGATTCTCCACTACACGAAGTCTGCACAGCTCCATGGAATCTGCAACGCCCCAAGACTCTGCCCAGTTTGTGCTGGTGTTTGTGATTGGCCTGCTTTTTAAAGCAGGCTGCCTCCCAATATTGGTGGATTCTGCCAGTCCAGAGCTAATTCAGAGGCTGGATTTGCTAATTAGTCTGAGGTTGTAGGAGAAGGTCAAAAAGAAAGGAAGCACAACTGATTGAGACTTGGAGGAAAAAGTCCAAAAGCATGTGCAATATGTAACACCTATGTACCTCCCACCTCCACAAAGGGGTAGTTTGGAAATTTTTTTTTTCCATTTCCCCTTATTTGAGTATCCTTTGATAGTTATAATTTTGTTTCATTTACTTTTGATGTTTTGGTATGTCATTCTTTCTGTTTACATTGTTGTAATTATTCTGCATATATATATATTTTTGATTTTGCTTATTCATTCTGTAACAGTTCACATAGATCTTTCCATGCTTTTCTGTATTCATTGTAGACATTTCTTATACAGTATAATTATTTTTAATTATATTCATATCACAATTTTTAATCATTCCCAACTATAATATTATATAATATTAATAATCTCCTGGCCACATGATAACAATTTAGATTGTATTGTGGCATATAGTGTAGTAAGCCTAATTTCTGCCAAAGTGCATTGCATTTTTTCCAGCCATTTTTAATCAAAGAGGAAGTTTTTCTCTAGGTTACCTATGTTTTCTACTTTATCAATCATTGATTGATTTGATTGATGAGTTCTGTTTTGTTCTGTTTCTTCCTTGGCTAGTTTCATTGATTTTCCTCTTTATTCTTAAAACAATACTAGATGGTTTCAATGACTGGTGTTTTATAATATAGTTTGTGATCTGGAAGTACTGTTTCCCAAAACTTCATTCTTCTTTTCATAATTTCCCTTGGTATTCTAGATCTTTAATTTTTCCAAATGAATTTTTTTGTTATTTCATCATATTCTATAAATCCTCTCCTTATTATTTTCATTAATATAGAAATTATAGTGTAAATTAATTTTCTGAGTTGTCATTTTTATCCTCTTGGCATGAACTAGACATGAATATTGACTATTTTTCTAACTCTTTAGATTTATCTTTATTTCTTTAAGGACTGCTTTGTAACTAAAATATTATATATATATGTCTTTTATGTACTTTGGGAAGTTGTGCTCCACATTATGCTTTTTATACTTATTTGGCATGGAATTTCCCTTTCTGTTATTGCTTCATGTGTGTATGTGTGTACATGTTTATTTTATTTTATAGGAAATGCTGTTAATATTTGAGGATTTATTTTCTAGTGGTAACCCACAAAAAATTACCATAGTAATCTTTATTTTACTGCTATCTCCTTTTATTTACATACATACTTACATATGTACATCCACTTAACACACACATATAGGTTTTCAGATGAACTACTGTAAAACTATAGTTCCCTTTCAGATTTGTAAAGTTGCTTTTTTTTGAGATTGAATGTAAGATTTTATAATTAGTCTTATTATACTTGACTCAGTCTAGCCTTTTGAGATCTTCTCTTTCTCTCTCTCTCTCTCTCTCTCTCTCTCTCTTTTTTGCTATCCAGTATATTAGTTATCCCTTTTAGGTTTGTTTCATCTGCAAATTTGATAAGCTTGTCTCACCCCAGGACTTTGACCAAATCATTCATAGACATGTTAAATAGCCTAAGGCCAAAGACTCTGAGATTCTCCAAGATGGCATTTCTTATTAGTGATGAATTTTGGGTTTTGCCCTTCTACCTAGCAGTCCTAGATTACCTGACTATACTATCATTTAGCCCAAGTCTCCTCACATTCTCCACAAATATAGCTCAAGAAGTGACTTTGTCAGTAGCTTGATTCAGCTCTCAGTCATAGTTTCATAGATTAGAAGAAAGTAACCTCAGAGTTCAATCTAATCATTTTACAGATGAAGAAACTGAGATTATATAATTTGTTTAAGATCAGACAGGTAGTACCTCTTTGTACTTAAGTTCTCTGATTTTGGAGACATTGCTTTTTTCACTTAATATACTTTCCTCCCTTGGGCATTGAAAAATTCTGTCTTGAGGTTAGGTTAGTTTGATCTCTTCCCTTTAAAGACAATTCATTTCAATTAACAAACACTAATATTCTCTCCCTCTAATTTCCTTCTCCCCAATTGATGAAAAAAATAGGAGGGGAAGGGGATAGAAAAGGAAAAAAAAAGTCCTTTTTACTAAAATTTAATAATTAAACAAAACATTCTGACATTGATCCAAAAATATCTATTTCCTTCTTAATTAAATTCAGCAACTGTTTTATAGGAAGTGGGATAGCATGCTTCATCTTTATTTCTCTGGAATCTTGCTTTATTATTGAATTTATTAGAATTTTCAAGTCTTACAAAAAGTTATTTTTTCATGGTTTTTTTTAAATTCTTGCCTTGGTTCTGATTAGTACACTCTGTATCAATTCATTTCAGTCTTCTAAATATTCTCCTTAAGCCATCTATCTAGTCATTTTTATGATGAAATAATATTCTATTGCATTTGCACACCTTTTTCCATTTTTCATTAGATGAACATTTTCTTAGTTTTCAGTTTTTTATGCTGTAAATATTTTTGTAAGACTTCTTTGATTTATTTGAAGTTTGAATCTACTAATGGTATTTCTGGATTAACACATTTAAACAGTTTAGTGACTTTTTATTGATTTGTAGCTCCATCAACTGTGTATCAGGATCCTTGTTTCTTTCAAAATGGTCCATAAATCATCATTTTCTAAAAAAAATCTTTGCAAATCTGATGGATGTGAAACACATTCAAAATTGTCTTTTTAAAAAGTTGCGTGCAAAATTCTTTGATCTGTTTTCTCTTCATTTTGTTTTTGAAATTGCTCATAAATATAAAATTTCTCTTAAGAACTACTTTGACTATATTCCATAATTTTTGATTTGGCTCATCATTTTTATTGATGAAATTCTCTATTATTTCCATGATTTGTTTTTTTTAACCTAGAATTAAACAATTTTGTTTCTAATTAAATTTATACCTTTTCTTCAAAGACTCTTTAAGGAATATATTTTCTACGTCTGCTTTTTTCTCTTTGTGAAAGGTTCTTTTAGAACCCCTAATATATTAGTTTTTTGTTGTGTACCATATAGGGCTGATAAATATATGTTTCTGTTTCCAGAGATTGTTCATGTCTAATTTATTAAAAAAAAAAAAAAAAAAAAAACTCATCTTTTTAATCCAAGAGGAAAAAAAATACGTGACCCAAATAGAAGTTTTAATTTTTTCCTGTCTTTTTTAAAAGTTTTTTTTATTTTTAAAATATATGCAAAAAATAGTTTTCAACATTCACCCTTGCAAAACCTTGCATTCCAAATTTTTCTCCCTCCTTTCCTCTCCCACACCTATAATTCAATTCATATCTGACTTTTCTCCTATTCTATTCAGTTAACTTGTTTGTATGTACGTATATGCATTTGTATATGTATGACTATGCATATGTGTCTTTATATATTAGATTGGCCTATGGCTGAAAGGGATACATTGGGATCTCCAACTACTATGGTTTTGCCATTTTTCTCATATGTAATTTAATTTGGTTTTCATTTAAATATTTAGATGGGTATGCCTTTTGTTACATATTTGTTAAATATTGATTGTAATTGTTATCTTTCTACATGATGTAGCTTTCCAGTTTATTTCTTAATTTTGTTTTTACTGTTACAATTTTGACCTGCTATCTGTGGTTTAAAAAGAAAAAAAAATCTGAAAAACAGTTTTGCTTCATTCCCATTTTTAAAAAGTCCTTGAATGTCTTTTTGTTTCAAGTGTGTTTCTCATAGACAACAGTAGCTACATTAGACCCTCTAATCTGTATCTCTTATTCTTATTTTCCCATGTAAGACCTTTCTTTACAATTTATCTTTTCAGGTCAGTGTTTGTTTTGCTTGTGGTTAATCCTTCTGTAAAACCATTCTCCCCCTCTTGTTTTTCCTCTTCTCTTTTCCCATTCCATCCTTTTCTCTTTGAAGTTGAATGTATTTCTCAGTAAGATCTGTAGTGCCTTCTTCCTTATTTGTATTGATTCATATAAAAGTGAACTTCAAATGATGTTCATTTACTATTTCTTCCTCCTTGTTTGTGTAGTATCCTCTTTAGAAACACTGATTCTATGAGATAGCATTTCATGCCCTGTCTTCCCCCTTCCTTCTTTTTTCTTACTCCTGTATTTTGTTTTTCCAAGGAGATACTTAACTTCCCCATTAAAATGTAACTCTACTGGAAAATGAATGGATGCCCATCAACTGGAGAATGGTTGAGTAAATTGTGGTATATGAATGTTATGGAATATTATTGTTCTGTAAGAAATGACCAGCAGGAAGAATACAGAGAGGATTGGCGAGACCCACATGAACTGATGCTGAGCGAAATGAGCAGAACCAAGAAATCCTTATATACCTCAACAGCAATACTCTATGAGGATGTATTCTGATGGAAGTGGATTTCTTCAACAAAGACAAGATCTAACTTAGTTTCAATTGATCAAGGATGGACAGAAGCAGCTACACCCAAAGAAAGAACACTAGGAAATGAATGTAAACTGCTTGCATTTTTGTTCTTCTTCCCAGATTATTTATACCTTCTAAATCCAATTCTCCCTGACCAACAAGAAAACTGTTCGGTTCTGCACACATATATTGTATCCAAGATCTACTGTAATCTATTTAACATGTACAGGACTGCTTGCCATCTTTGGGGAGAGGGCGGAGGGAGGGAGGGGAAAAATCGGAACAGAAGTGAGTGCAAGGGATAATGTTGTAAAAAATTACCCTGGCATAGGTTCTGTCAATAAAAAGTTATTTAATTTAAAAAAAAATGTAACTCCATAACCCTAGTAGATATTTCTTTACTTTATCATATTTTTCTTGACTTTTTTGTTTTTCTTTCATAGTTCCAATTCAGCCCTTGTATTTTCATCAAGAATGTTTATGTCCTCTATTTTATTAAAAATTATATTCCTTCTGTACCCCTTAGAATTTTTCAAATTATTATTAATAGTAAGCCTTTAACTTTTGCCTTTTGAAATATTCTGTTGTATTAGAGACTTTTTTCTTTATGATGGTGGCTACCAAATCTTTACTTTTTGACTGTTTCTCATTTTTTTCATGGATTTCTTCGAGATTATGACTAACATTATTGGGTATTTTGGTAGTAGCAATCAATCCTCAATTTGTGGGAATAATGTTCTTAAAAGATGGTGTGAAAGTCAAAACCACAAATTTTGATAACATTGAATCTATGGGAAATAGGGAGTTAGATACCTGTGACCAGCCAAAACTGTAGTCTCTCATTAGAAATTGCCCAAAATAGACTGTTCTGCATACAATTCTATACAACAAAACTAATTCTCATAATATGTACTTCACCTCATACAGTAACTATGAAATGTCCCATAAAATTCAGTATACAAAATAAAATTGGTAACATAGAAAACATTTTTTCTAATTAGTAATTCCCTAGAATTCTGTAATCTTTTGTGCTAACATTTCAGATGAAACAAACAGCACATTAATTTTACATAAAATATTCTACTACTATAAATCTCTCTTATTTAGCTACCCTCTGAAAACCAAGGGAGAAGTTATTGGGTTACTGCTTTTGGAAGATGCTAGGAATGACAAGGTCTCAACATCATCTCCAACATTCCTGGAAAGTGTTTTGTAGTTTTTCTCATAAAGTTTCTGATTTTCCCTTGGCAGATAGATTCCTAAATATTTTATACTATCAGTAGTTACTTTAAATGGGATTTCTCTTTGTAACTCTGACTGTTGGATTTTGTTAGTGATATATAAGAATGCTGATGACTTATGTGGGTTTATTTTATAACCAGCAACTTTGCTAAAATTGTGGATTATTTCTAATAACTTTTTAGTAGAATCTCTGGGGTTCTCTAAGTATAGCATCATATCATCAGCAAAGAGTGATAATTTGGTTTCCTCATTGCCTATTCTTATTCCTTTAATATCTTTCTCAGCTCTTATTGCCATAGCTAGTATTTCTTTTTTTTTTTTTTTATTTTTTTATTTAATAGCCTTTTATTTACAGGATATATACATAGGTAACTTTACAGCATTAACAATTGCCAAACCTCTTGTTCCAATTTTTCACCTCTTACCCCACCCTCCCTAAATGTCAGGATGACCAGTAGATGTTAAAATATATTAAAATATAACTTAGATACACAATAAGTATACATGACCAAAACATTATTTTGCTGTACAAAAAGAATCAAACTCTGAATTATTGTATAATTAGCTTGTGAAGGAAATCAAAAATGCAGGTGTGCATAACTATAGGGATTGGGAATTCAATGTAATGGTTTTTAGTCATCTCCCAGAGTTCTTTTTCTGGGTATAGCTAGTTCAGTTCATTACTGCTCCATTAGAAATGATTTGGTTGATCTCGTTGCTGAGGATGGCCTGATCCATCAGAACTGGTCATCATCTAGTATTGTTGTAGAAGTATATAATGATCTCCTGGTCCTGCTCATTTCACTCAGCATCAGTTCGTGTAAGTCTCTCCAGGCCTTTCTGAAATCATCCTGTTGGTCATTTCTTACAGAACAGTAATATTCCATAATTTTCATATACCCCAATTTATTCAGCCATTCTCACACTGATGGACATCCATTCAGTTTCCAGTTTCTAGCCACTACAAAAGGGCTGCCACAAACATTCGTGCACATACAGGTCCCTTTCCTTCTTTATAATCTCTTTGGGATATAATCCCAGTAGTAACACTGCTGGATCAAAGGGTATGCACAGTTTGATAACTTTTGAGCATAGATCCAAACTACTCTCCAAAATGGTTGGATTAGTTCACAACTCCACCAACAATGAATCAATGTCCCAGTTTTCCCACATCCCCTCAACAATCATCATTATTTTTCCTGTCATCTTAGCCAATCTGACAGGTGTGTAGTGGTATCTTAGAGTTGTCTTAATTTGCATTTCTCTGATTAATAATGACTTGGAGCATCTTTTCATATGACTAGAAATAGTTTCAATTTCTTCATCTGAGAATTGTCTGTTCATATCCTTTGACCATTTTTCAATTGGAGAATGGCTTGATTTTTTATAAATTAGAGTTAATTCTCTATATATTTTGGAAATGAGGCCTTTATCAGAACCTTTGACTGTAAAAATATTTTCCCAGTTTATTGCTTCCCTTCTAATCTTGTCTGCATTCATAGCTAGCATTTCTAATACAATATTAAATAGTAATGGTGATAGTGGGCAACCATATTAAATAGTAATGATGATAGTGGGCAACCTATCTCCAACATTCCTGATGCATGGAGAGCTCTTTATTCTACTACAGAAGGGTGAATAAGACCAGTGAGGTACTTTGTAGGATAACAGCCTCTCACTTTTATCTCTTACTTTTTTCTCTACTGTGCATAGCTGAAATGTTCATGGTTGCCAATAAGAAAGTGAAAATGATACTTTGTGTTGTTTTTATTTTGTATATAACTGTCTGACAGGTTCGGATAATTCTTTTTATTTCTTCTGTTTTACTTATGATTTCTTCTATTCATTTACTCATTTGCTGATTTTTGACCTGACTCTTTAATCAGTATATATAAAAGTTAATTGACTTTCTAAAAATTTTTTCAAAAATGTTTTCTATATTTTGGTTTCCAGCTTAGCAGTTTCTTCTCTAATTTCTAATTATTCCTCTTTGAAATAATAGTTTATTTTAGATTTCGGATTCATTTCAATGCATATTCTTGTCATTAATTCTCACTTTTCAGGTCAGTGTTTGTTTTGCTTGTGGTTAATCCTTCTGTAAAACCACTCTCCCCTTCTTGTTTTTCCTCTTCTCTTTTCCCAAGAGAATTTTGTTAATGTATGCTTGTTGGGATCTGATTATCCACTTGAAGATTTCTATAGCTATTTTGTTATATTGTTTCATTAATATCATTGTCTTTTGCAAAATTATTTGTTTTGTCTATGATTTGTTCCTTGATCCACTTATTATTTATTTGGATTTGTATCTTTTGTGTGTGCTCCCTGAACTACTCTTCTTAGTGTGTTACAGTTTTAAAAGAATTTGTATATTATTTCTGCCTTTCTGTACTTTAAAATGTCTGTTCCCTGATATCATGATTAATTTTTGTAAAAGTTTCATCTGGTACTAAGAAATACCTAATATTCTTTAATAGTTCCATTTTAAAAATGCAACAAGTCTTTTAGTTCTAGGAATATATTCATTTTTATGTCTTTCCTCTTTTAAAAAAATCTTTCTGTTTAACATAATCCAAATTGAGAAAAAGGTATCAGAATCTCCAGTCACTGTTATGTTACTGCCTATGTCTTATAGTTCAGTTTGTTTATTCTTTATGAATTTAGGAGGATGTACATTTAAAATGGATATTGATTTGTGGTCTGTGGTTCTTTTTAATATAATTTATTTTTATCATCCCTTTTAAATTTTTTTTTGAATGTTTTTGCTTTTCTGATAAAAGAAGGAGCTGCAATCATGTTTTGGATTCATCTGATGCATAGTAAATTTTTTCCAAGCCCTTCAAATTTTTTTTTCTTCATATGGATTTGATTTTTAAATGTGTTTTCTTGTGTAATTAAAAGACTGTGTTGTTGTTTTTAATCTAATCTTGCAATCTTTCATTGCATTGGATTGTTTAGTCTATTGACACTCAATCTTATAAGAATTAGGTTTGTTTTCCTTCATTTGTTCCTAATGTTAAAATTAGACGTTCCTCCTTTCACAAAACAAAAATAACCCAGTCATATGTTTTACTGTTAGTTTAATCTATTTTTAAGACAATCCTCATCAAAATAATTTGTTATTGTCTTAAAAATCTTGTACCTAAATCTATTTTCTATTGTTTTTTTAAATGCAAATAATTCTAGTAAATGATTATAGATACTCCATAATTGAAATTTTTTTTAATATTCCTGGTTCTATAATTGATCTTTGCCCATCCCATTATCTTTAAAATGCCCTTTCTGAGTTCATGTTCTCTCTTAGTGTCATTTATCCCCAGGAACTCTAATTTCTTTTCTTTTGATGCAGGAGGAGAAATTTCTTCAAGCACCGAATCCCTGAAAATTAGACCCATTATAAAATCCCCCAACTTCCTTTAATAGAGTATCTGTATTCCTAAGGTGATTCATTGATCTCACACCATTGAAACAAAATTTCCCTATTTCCTGATTTTTTAAAAATTCCTTTTGTTTACCTCCTTATGGTCCTATGCACTCCCCTTTTCTTGAGAGGCTACTTAAGTTACTTTCCCTTCTTTATTCTCTTTACCTTTTTTAAGGGAATCATATAGTGCCTTCTATATTTTTTATCCCACCTATCTTTTTATCTGTCTCCTCCCCAATCCTAAAATCCTGGAAAACAAAACAAAACAAAACATTGATAGACCTATAAACAGAGTATTTGGGAAGTTTAACCTAAGGTATTTCAGGCTTATTTTTCTATCATCCTTTCAATTTCAATTTCTGCCTTATTTCTCATCTCTTTTACATTCAGAAATTTCTCTTGTCTTTTGTTATTTTGTTATTCTTGACTGGTTTATTTGTTTTGCATTTACTGGATTTCTGTTTGTGCTACTTTAGGGGAAAATAATCTCTTCAGGTCTTGTTTTCTTTTTATTTGTTTTGTTTTTTTGCTGAGGCAACTGGGCTTAAGTGACTTGCTCAGGGCCACACAGCTAGGAAGGAAGTGTTAAGTGATTGAGATCAGATTTGAACTCGGGTCCTCCTAACTTCAGGGCTAGTGCCCTATACACTGTACCACCTAGCTGCCCCTCAAGTTGCTTTAAAAAAAAAAAATTAAACATCCAAGTTTTTCACTAATGGTTAGACGCAGATTTGCAGGGTGAATAAATCCCTTTGGATTCTACTTTGAGGTCCTTCAGTTTTCAGAACTCATTATTCCACTTCTAGCAATTTTTAGTGGATGCAAAATAGTCTTATATTTTCTAGACTGGTTTCCTTATGTTTGAAGATCATTGCCCTCGTCAGTTGGAAGATTTCTTTATTTTTTTAAAAATGAAATTCTTAAATTTTACTCCAAAGAATTTGGAACTTTACATTATAGGGATTTTTCTTTTCAGGCTATCTATGGATTCTTTTAATTGGCATCCTCCCTAGGATCCCTATCTTCCCACCATCTATCCCTTATTCCCAGCCATTTTAGACATTCTGGAAAGACCTCTTGAATTATATAACTTTTTGACTACTTGTGTCTGGGAGATGTATAATCCTTAAGCTGTTTCTCTGCATCCTGTCTTCAAGATCAATATTTGCATTTAAAGAGATTCTGTTTTCTTTTGAAGTTGTTGCTTTTTGCTTCTCTTCTAGATTGCCCTTTTCTTTTGTGTATTTTCATTCCTAATCAGTCATCAGCTTTTCTTTTGGTGAGACTTGACACTCTGGATTCCAGTTTTCCTATTCTGCCAATTATTTCTACATTCAATTATAAATTCTGGTTATAGAATTGCTGTTCATTTTTGAGCCATTCAGCAATATTTTGCAGTAGGTCCATGCTTTCTTGGAAATCCACAGGGTCTTCTACCTCATTGGGTGTTGATTTATTTTCCTTGTATGTATTCAAGATATCTGGATTCTTTTACTTCCCCTGAAGATCATATTTCCTGAACTAATGCATGGTGTAATTACTGACCTCCTTGTCTGAGCTTTTTTAAAATTCTAGACCTATTTGTTTCTGGTTAATTCAATTACAGGCTTGACTCAAGGTGTTGAGATTCAGGAGAAACATTTCTTCCTCCCCAGATTCTTTAAGCTAGCTGGAAAATTTTGGAGGCTGAAAGTAGCAGAGGTTCTCTGGTTCTTTTCCCCAGAGTCAAGTCTGAGGTTTTTGTCTGGTGTCATAGTGACAAAACTAACATGTTCCTTCTAATCTGCATTCACAGGTTAAATCTGCAATCCTACTTTCAGGTAATAGTGACAGACCTACATGCCCAAGCCTGATCTGAAGAGGTTCAAAATGACAGAGTTGTCATCCTCTTCATTTTCCTCAGTTTCTTAGCTTCTCATTTATCCTGGGCCCAGTATCTTTGGCTCAATTTTGACTCAATTGGTCCTTGGATTTCTGGATTACTTTTCTGAATGTTACTCTTCCACATCTTTTTTGGAGTAGTTGTAAAAGAGAGCTTAGCTATTTTGCTTCTTTTTCCTTCAGTCTTTCCCACTTGTCCATTCTATATTTGTTATTAGCACTAAAAAATGAGAAATGGATAAAAAGGATAGCAACCTAGGCTATTACCATTCCTATCAAAGTTTAATTGAGACCAATCAGTAACTATAGCAAAGTACTTGAAACCATCTTGGCCAACAGATACTCATCTCTTTGTCAAAGAATAGTGTCCAAGGACAGTGCTCATCTAGAATATAAATTCATTTCTAAAATCATTAAGAGGATGGTTGAAGTTTGTGAGTAATATGTCTTATAAAACAATGAAATGAAGTGGAAGGGAAACAAGAGCCTGGTGAGATAGATTCAACCAAAATTGTAACAGTCAAGTATTTAACTGAAAAAAAAAAAATAGACACAAAGAATGGAAATGAGCTGTCAAAAATTTTAAACAAAATCCTTTCATAGTCAATGACAATGTAGTTTCTTCATTTAGAATTGACTATTGTAGCTCCAGATGTGCTGCCTGCAGGGGTGGAAGTAGCATTAAAAAGATGCTTTTGCTGGGGAGCAATACAATTTTAAAGCCTTTGAAAAGATATTTGAAAGGAAAAGGATATTAGAACCTTAGAAGAGTATTTTTTTTTTTAAAACTAAGAGTACTAAACTTCTGATTTCATTAAAATATAAAACTTCATATTAGAGAACCTCTACCTGGCAGGTCAGCATTTTCTTTGCCAATTATAGACTTTGAAGGTTGATTAGAGTACCTTCAATTTAAGTATATTATCCAGGGTTACCTGGATAATACCTATATCAGAACCAATATCAGAACTAGTACTTGAATTTAGGTCTTGTCTAAAAAAGGCTGATTCTCAATTTATTGTTCCAAAGCATCTGAGAAAATATCAACAGCTACCTACTTATATGCATGCTTTTCCTGTCGCCTCAAAACATGACTTTAAGATACAAACATGGATTGAGAATATCCTAGATAAAAGTATGAGAAAGGAATAGATGGGTAAGCAGAGTACATCTTAACAGTCATAGAATTGACCTACAATTGTAGAGAATACAAGGCTATAATATAATGTCTGGCACAAAATAAGAACTTTATGAATATTGGTTGACTTTTTGTTGATTATTAATTGTAATAATCTACTCTTCAAATATATAATTAAATAAGTTGAAAGAAATCATATTTAATGTGACATAAACGTCAAAACCCAATCTTAAACAAAGGTGTTTAAGTCCTCATACAACATGAAAAATGCCTCATCTGGGCATGAAGAATTGTCCCTTTTAAAAGAAAATATAGTTAATATCAAAGAGCAGATGTAACTGAGATGATTGCTGTGGGGAAAAACATGAATGTGAATTTTATTCATTCTTAAACTGGAGGAATAAGTTATATTCAAAAGGTAGGAAACAAAAACAGATGGAGACAGCTGGCAGACAGAGTAAGGAGATCCTACAAACAGAATAGCATTGTCTTCAACCATGTAAATTTACTAAAGGGTAGCCACATAATAATTGAAATAATAAAGAAAAAGACTGGCTCCAAAGAAGAGTTTTGAAAAGAACTTTACAAAGAAAGAGTAGTTTTGGAGATTTGACTCGTGAATTTTGTATTTAATGTCAGATTAAAAAAAAAAAAAGATCTTTTTCTTTTTTACGAGGAGTCTTTGGGGGAAGTAGGTGGTACAGAGGATACAGTACCAACCTGGAAGTCAGGAAGATCCGAGTTCAAATCCAGCCTCAGACACTTCACACTAGCTGTATGACTCTATGTAAGTCCTAACTGATTGCCTTGCAAAAAACAATAACAAAAAAGGAGTATTTGTAAAAGGGATAGTTCTCTGGAATAAGAAGAATACTTGAGGGAGAAATATAGAAGATATGGAAATAAGATATATCATTAATTTTTAATAGTATTTTATTTTTCCAAATACATGCAAAGATAGTTTTGAACATTCACCTTTGCAAAAATTAATTCAAATTTTTCTCTCCTTCTGTCTCTTTCCCTTAGACAGTAAGAAACTGATATTGATTAAACATGTGCAGTTCTTCTAAACATATTACCATATTCATCATATTGTGCAAGAAAAATCAGTTCAAAAGGGAAAAAAACACAAGAAAGAAAAAAAAAACACAAGCAAACATTCTACAACAGCAACAACAAAGTGAAAATATTATGCTTTTGATGCTGTTTGAGTGGTCTAGATTAGTGGTTATAAGAGAGTTGTTAAGAATCCCCTTTAAATTGGCTGCAGGTTTTAGGAGTGAAAGAATTCACTCATTCCCAAATTATTAGTTGCAAAATGAAAGTTCATTGTTGAATAGAAATCAGTTTACCAGGAGACTGACTTCTGTTGTGGCAGATCTATTGGAAAATGGAGTTTTGCACTGAGAATGCAGTTCTCAGTAGACAGAAAGTTTTGGCAGCTGAATGAGCTTCCAAGGTCCATCTACAAAAACTTTAGTTGATGGAAGCTATTTTATTGAGTATTGAGCTGGGACAGTCCGAGCAGAGCAGGTCAGATCCGGTGGGGTCTAGTGGGTGGATTCCTAAGTTGATTCATCTACAAGCTGGGTTTCAGCTTGAGCTGTTTGTAACATCAGAGTGGGAGAAACATCAAGGGCTCAAAATGGGCTCCTCCAGTTTTGGCTTTAGTATATTGGCCTTAGACCCCTGAAAAAGTTGGGGGGTGGGTCCCAGGTTTCTCCTTAGTCTGGGAGGTTCTTCGGCTTTGAAAAAGACACTTCTACTGGGTGTGTCTCAGCCAGTCTCTTCTGCCTGAGGGCAGAAGTAAGTAAGAATCAGTCCCAGGATTTGAGATAAAAAAAGAAAGGGATTTTAATAGTGCACTGAGATGTTGGTGGGTGGAAGGAGATTGATTCCCAATTCAGCAAATTTAATCAGTGTTCAAGTTTTGAGGTTGAGGTTTTTTCCCCAAGCCCAATGTCTCTGCATTTTTTCCCCCTTATATCTTTTTTTTTTTTTTAATTTTTAATAGCTTTTTATTTACAAGTTATATGTATGGGTAATTTTACAGCATTGACAATTGCCAAACCTTTTGTTCCAATTTTTCCCCTTCTTCCCACCACCCCCTCCCCTAGATGGCAGGATGACCAATACATGTTAAATATGTTAAAGTATAAATTAAATACAAAATAAGTATACATGTCCAAACCATTATTTTGCTGTACAAAAAGAATCGGACTCTGAAATAGTGTACAATTGGCCTGTGAACAAAATCAAAAAAATGCAGGCAGGCAAAAATAGAGGGATTGGGAATTCTATGTAATGGTTCTTAGTCATCTCCCAGAGTTCTTTCGTTGGGTGTAGCTGGTTCAGTTCATTACTGCCTCATTGGAACTGATTTGGTTCATCTCATTGCTGAAGATGGCCAGGTCCATCAGAATTGATCATCATATAGTATTGTTGTTGAAGTATCTAATGATCTCCTGGTCCTGCTCTTTTCACTCAGCATCAGTTCATGTAAGTCTCTCCAGACCTTCCTGAAATCATCCTGTTGGTCATTTCTTACCGAACAATAATATTCCATAATATTCATATACCACAATTTATTCAGCCATTCTCCAATTGATGGACATCTACTCAGTTTCCAGTTTCTGGCCACTACAAAGAGGGCTGCCACAAACATTCTTGCACATACAGGTCCCTTTCCCTTCTTTAAGATCTCTTTGGGATAAGCCCAGTAGTAACACTGCTGGATCAAAGGGTATGACAGTTTGATAACTTTTTATGTCTCTGCATTTTTAAGAGACAGCCTGAACAAGCCCCAAGCTTTCCCAGTTCTATAGCTTTTCGGTTCACTATAGGTGTCTCTTAGAGAAAAATATGACAGAAACTTTAATTTTTGTCAATTTGCAGGAGTTTTATGTCATGAGCATCCCCAGGCAAAAACTCTGCTGAGCGTAAAAGCTCCAGATAGCCTCGACCATGCCCTGGGGAGTCCCTCCCTGCTATAGAAAGGGTGGGGTGGTGACTTACTGGGAAAGAAAACAAACAAACAACACCACCCTGTGAACAGTCACCAAATGAGAAATCATTGGGCACTAGAAAGACTGAAATCCTTGACTTCTAGGGAAAAAAAGCTTTAGTGTTCTCAATTCAATAGCTCCTCCGCTGACTCTAGACAGAGTCCAGATTCTATAGCCCCTAGTCCTTCTCTAGAGAAAAAGAGCAACAAAATGCTCCCTGAGTAAAGGAGAATTTGTCAGACTAGCTAACAAATCGAGATATATATTTCTCAGGAATCCCCATAAGGGAATTCTGCAAGCTACAGAAAAGGCAACAAGAAAGGGTTTTTTTTTACCTTGCCCAGATTTTTGGGGTTCCATTCAGTCGCCAATGATGATGTCTAGTTTTCGGTGTTCCATTTGGTCAGGGAACCAAAATATGATGAGGTTTAGGTTTTGGGGTTCCCTTTAGTCTCATTAAGGAAATAGGTGAGGGTAGAGAATAACACTGGAAGAGAATATTATTCCAGCAGGCAGAGGTTTCCTTGCCATAGCATGGCATGTTTAGAACCTCTGCAAAGAGAGAATTTTAGATTGGCTCTTAAAATAGGAGCTTTGGCTACAAGTTGAAGGGGTATAGTGGGTGGAGTTCCAAGTTGGCTCATCTACAAGCTGGGTTTCATCTTGAGCTGGAATTTGAATTAAATGAGTTTCCTTAATTGAATAGGGTTGGAATTATAGATAATGGAATAAAACTATTTGACTTGTTTTCCTTGAACTGGGTCCCTCACTGAGGCAGAGTTGAAGGAGATATTTCTCCTTCAAGGGTTTTTAGAGTTTTGGGGTCCCTTCTTCATTTTGATCCACATTCAGTCTCCACAGTTCTCTCTCTGGATGAGGATGACTCTTTCCCAAAATCTATCAAAACTGCCTTAACTCATCACATTGTTGAAAAGAACCAAGTTCATCATAGTTGATTAACATATAATCTTGTTACTGTGTTCCATGTTCTCTTGGCTTGCTCACTTTACTCAACATCAGTTCATATATGTCTTTCTAGACTTTTATACTCATCATTTCTTATAGTACAATAATACTCTATTGCAGTCATACACTGTAACTTATTCAGCTCTTCCCCAACTGATGGACATTCACTCAATGTCTAGTTCCTTGCCATTATAAAAAGGGGTGCTATAAACATTGTTGTGGATCCTTTTCCCCCTTTTATGATCTCTTTGGGATATGATCCAGTAGAGACACTGCTGGATCAAAGGGTTTACATAATTTGATAGCTCTTTAGGCATAGTTTCAAGTTGCTCTCCAAAATGATTGGATCGTTTCACAGTTCCACCAACAGTGCATTAGTGTCCCAGTTTTCCCACATCTCCTTCTATATTTATCATTATCTTTTCCTGCCAATCTGAGAGGTGTAAAATGATTGTCTTTATTTGCATTCCTCTAATCAATAGTGATTTAGAACACTTTTTCCATATAAATAGACATGGCTTTAATATCATCATATGAAAATTGTTTTTACATTTATTAATTGGGGAAGGGCTTGTATTCTTATAAATTTGAGTCCATTTTCTATATATGTTAGAAATGAGGCCATTCATTACCAGAAACAGTGGCTGTAAATTTTTTCCCCCAGCTTTCTGCTTCCCTTCTAATCTTTGATGCATTGGTTTGTTTTTGCAAAAACTTTTAAATTTAATATAATTAAAATTATCCATTTTGCATTTCATAATATTTTCTAGTTCTTTGGTTATAAATTCCTCCCTTCTTCCAGATCTGAGAGATAGACTATTCCTTGTTCTCCTAATTTGCTTATAGTAACACCTTTTATATCTAAATCATGAACCCATTTAGACCTTATCTTGGTATAAGGTGTTGGACTGATCAATGCTTAGTTTCTACCAAACTACTTTCCAGTTTTCCCAGCAACTTTTGTCAAATAGTGAGTGCTTATCCCAGAAGCTGGAGTCTTTACATTTATCAGACACTATATTACTGTTGTCATTGAGTACTATGTCTTGTGACATAATTTATTCCACTGAGCCACTACTCTATTTCTTAGCCAGTACCAAATGATTTTGTTGTCCACTGCTTTATAATATAATTTTAGGTCTGATACGGCTAGGCCATTTGTTTTGGCATTTTTTTTTTTCATGAATTCCCTTGAAATTCTTTTACTTTTACTCTTCAGATGAATTCTGTTATTGTTTTTCCAAGCTTTACCAAGTAATTTCATGGCAGTTTGATTGGCATGGCACTGAGTAAGTAGATTTATTTAGATAAGACTGTCATTTTTATTAAATATTAATTCAGCCTACCCTTCAGCACGTAAGATTCTTCCAGTTGTTTAGGAGAAATATCATTTATGAAATGTTAGTAGAAATGTGTTTTAAAAGACATCTGATAGGAAAGCATAGGGGGAAGTATTTGAAAGGAGCTTACCCATAATCTCAATTATATTATAGGTTGATTATACCACTATATAATTGATTCTTTTCATTTCAGCAGAAGCAATAACATACCTGAGGGACTATATAGCAAGAATCTTCTCATTGATAAGCTAACCTAGGAAGATTACATTTTCCTCAGTTACTTCTTCTAGCGTAAGTAGAAAGGCCTCTGTTGTTTCTTTTGTTCTTGAAGAACAACGTGAAGTTGATGCCCTGCCAAGGCAGCTGCAGGTGATGATGAGATGAAAGCTCTGCATAACAGCCTCCCACTGCTTGAGTTTTTAAATTGATAATTTTGTATGGCCCATGAATATTGTGATAAATATCCACAAGGCCCTTGGCATAAAAAAGTTCCCCACCCCTGTGATGGGGATAGGTCTATAAAAAACTTGATATAAAACCAAAAAGTATGAATTAAACTTTTTTTGTTTTTATAAGATAAATCTTCATGCACATAAATTTTATGTATTTAGACATTTTCAATCTAGTGGTGGAATTAAAAATTGGATTGGAAGGAGTTGAGGGTTGAGAAAGTGGAAACTCTTTCTCAGAAATGGAAAGAGAGATGGGGCAATAGCTTGAAGGAATGATGACCAGATTGAGCAAAACGTTTTTCGTTTTTTGGTTGTTGTTGGTGGTGTTTTTTTTTTTTTTTTAAAGGTCTGCTCATATTTATAGCTACCAGAAAGGGAACCTTAAAAGAATCAGTCAAAATATCATAATTCCTTTACATTAGATCAGTTACTAATTTAGGCCACGTCCCTTTAAAGAAACGTTTTGCTTCTCAAGGACAAATTATCTGGCACACAAGGGATCATCTTGGGGTATTCCATGCTATTTATATGGGCTGTACTATGAATATCTAATATGCATGGGGGCACAATCATATTACTTCCTTTGAAGCCCACAGAAAATAAAATGATTGATCGGGTTCTTTATTTGTTGTAAGAGAGTGAAGTTGCCTATGATAGTAAATAGAGGTGCTAAGTAAAATGTAATATCCATAATTTGAGGTTTCTGAATAGATTGCTGATATCACACACAAAAAAGATAAATAAGTCTAACTTCTATAATATAGATATTACTAATAAAACTTCAGTTTTATTATGCTATTAAGAAGCATAACAGTAGAGACATAGTGATTGTTTCATGTGAGCATTTAAATCATATATATCTGTTTTCTTTTCTTCCAGAATTGCAGGTACCATATTGTCAGTTTGACCTTTTGTTTGATCTCATTACCTATATTCTATTATGCTTTATGGCAGGTGTCATGTAATATGGAAAAGCAGACTAGTAATCACTAATATAGATACTTTCCTGAGTTTTAAGTACAAATGAAAAATTGCATACTATGTTCATCCTTTTTGACCTTGTCTTTCTGTATGTTTTGGATCATAGCCAAATGATATCAGGCTTTTGTTGTCATCTGACTCATTCCTGTTTAAAAAGATGGTTTGGATAAATTGAGTTGTGGTTTAGTTGTTTTTTCAGTCATGTCCAATTGTGACTCCATCTAGGGTTTTCTTGGCAAAGATATCAGAGTACCTTTGCATTTGATTCACATATATTTTGCCATTTCCTTCTGTGATTCATTTTTCAATGATGAAACTGATTTAAGTGACTTGCCCCAGGGTCACATAGCTATCAACTGTCTGAAACAGGATTTCAACTCAGGAAGAGGAGTCTTCTTCACTCCAAGCTTAGCATCCTTTACACTATGGTGTCATGGTCAGTGAAGACAACAGACAACTTCTTTGAACATCAGTTTTTCATTTATTAATTTTGCTAATATAGGACCCTTTTGAAGAAAGTACTTCTAAATGGTTAAATTAAGTTCTATAGAAACTTAAGCTATTACTCTTATTTCTACCTGCATTCTCCTTGCATATGGAGAACTGTACTGCTTTTACTTAACTGCACATAAAACATTCTTTTTTCACATGTGCACATGCATTTTCTCTAATTCTTTTACTTTTTTTCCTTTTTTCTTCTAACTCATACCCAGGAAAATGTTTATTCTACTCATCTTTCCCAATCAAATCAAATAAATATTTGAATCCTGGCTTAATAATGCTATTATCAAATTTTGAAGTGAAAATGAATAAAACAAAATTTTCTGCATTTAGTGAAAATAAAGTTAGAAACAATTTTTTCTTTCAATATCATTTCTTCCAGTTAATTTTCAGTAATATTGGATGAATTGTATGTATTAACTGATATGACCTGATTGAGAATATGATAAAAAGATTTTCATTCCTTTCTTCCTTTAATTTTGAATTAATTGAAAATTTCCAATTGGAGGAAAATCCTCTATACAGAGAATAGATGAAACAACAAAAAAATTTACTGATTTAATGATAAACATTTCAAGATGTAGTGACTAGTCAGTTTAATTTAATCATACAATCTGAAAAACCTCTTCCTTTATATAACCATTTATTTTAAGAGTAATTAATGATCTGTATATACTGAGTACAGCATGTTTATTAAATTTTTAAAAATTAGCAATTATAACCTCATGTTCATAGATGATACAACTAACTGTTGTAAATATAAAGTTTTGCTTCCAGAAATAAGAATATATTTATATTAAACTTTCTTTTTTTCATTCAGTTTTATTTATAATCACTACCAGCATTTGCCTGAGGTTAGTGGTACAAACACTGTTTGTTTGGGGATCAGAAATGTTTTCGTAGTTGAGATTTTGCTTATTAGTTCTGTGGTCTGACTAGTTGAATTAATTGGTTCAGGTTTTTAGAAATTTTAATGGTTATTAGTCTTATCATGGAGCATTTTTAAAAGGATGTGTGTGTGTGTGTGTGTGTGTGTGTTTCAATTTGCCATTAAATTTTCAGGATATGCCATTTCCCACAGTACAGAATATATTAATGAAAATGATCAATTGTTTTATCACTTTGCTTCTCATCAGTAATGTCACTCAAATAATGTTTTTCAAAGAAATTTATCAAATGCAAAAATAACAGTTTAAGTTTCCCAAGTTGGTCCTTTGCACACCTTTGTCTTTGAATGTCATTAAATTCTGATCAAGTATATTTAACTCTAAAAAGTATTTTCTGTATGCTTCTCTTTTCAGTTAGTCATTAAACATTTATTAAACACCTTCTGTTTTCAAGGAATAATGCTAAGCACCATGGATACAAAGAAAATCAAGACAGGTCTTGTTTTCACGGAATTCACAATCTAAAGGAGGAGAAGATATGCAAGCTACATACAAATAAGCTAAATTTGGAATAAATTAGAAATAATCTGTAGAGGGAAGACACTATAACTAAGGATGTTGGGAAATGATTCCTGTAGGATTTTCATTGAATCTTGAGGAAACCAAGGAATCCAGGAGTTTGTGTTGAGGAAGGAGAATATGCCAGGTATGGTGACAGCCTCTGAATATGACTGGAGTCAGAATATGTAGTGACTTGCTGGAGGTACATGAAAACTGCCAGATTGTAGTGGAGGAAGAGTAAGATTTGAGATGACCAGAAAGGTAGAAAATATCAGGTCATAAATTTCTTGTTTTTATCTATTTTTAAAAAATTTTTCCAGTTCCAAATCTTCCTTTTACCTCCCCAGCTCCTTGTTGAGAAGGTAAGAAAAACAAAATTCTTTATAAATATGTATAGTCAAACAAAACTAATTCATTACTGTATTAGTCATGTTCAAAGAAAGAATGATTCACTTTCCATTAACCTGCTCTCCATCTGGAACTCAAAAGCATGTTTCATTGTAAATCCTTCAGGAATTATGGTTGGTTAATCTATTAATTAGAATTCAAAATTGTTGATTTTTACAATATTGATATTATTATATATTGTTCTCATTTTGTTCACTTATCTCTCTAGCAGTTCATCCTAAGTCTTTCCAAAACCATTCTCTTCACCAATTCTTTTAAAACAACAGAATTCCAGCACATTTAAATATTATTAAGTGTTTATCCAGTCCCCAATTGGTGGATAACTCCCTCACTTTCCAATTCTTTTACACCATAAGAAGAGCTACTAGAAATACTTTTATACATATAGGTTCTTTGCATTTTTCTGTCAATGGTTTTTAGGTATATTATGGGTTTGGTATTGTTGAGTCAAAGGGTGTGAACAGTTTGATAGTTTTGAGGGCATTTCTAAATCTCTTTCCATATTGGCTAATATGGAATAATAATAATAATACTCTAGTAGGTGATAGCTCTATCAACTATGCATTATGCCATTTTTCTTTATTTTTTAAATCAACTTTGCTAAACTGATAGGTATGAAGTGGTGTCTTAGAAATCTTTTCATTTATATTTCTCTAATAGTGTTTTAAAGCATTTTTTCTTTCAGATGACTATTGATAACTTGGATTTCTTCCTATGAAAGCTGCCTGTTATTCTCTATTGACCATTTACTAGTTTTGAAATGGCTCTTTTTTCTTCTAATTGATTTGGTTCTTTATATTTTAGAAATAAGACCTGTATCAGAGAAACTTTCTGCAAAGATTCCCCATCTAGTTTCCTGCTTTTCTTCTCATTTTATCTGCACTGATTTTGTTTGTTTATGTAATCAGTCTTGTCCATTTTACTTGCTATGAGCCTGCCTCTTTCTCTTTCTCTCTCTCTCTCTCTTTCTTTCTCTCTCTCTCTCATTCTCTTTCCTCCCTCCCCCCCTTTCATTCTCCTCTTTCTCTCTCTCTTCTTGTGAACTCTTCCTCTGTCCATAGATCTGAGGCGTAATTTCTTCTGTCCTTCTCTAATTTATGTCACCATATATGAATAAATTGTGTACCTACTGGGATCTTACCTTGTATATGATTTGTGATATTAGCCTACACTTAATTTCTGGCACATTATTTTCCAACTTTCTCAACAAGTTTTGTTCAGTAGTGAGACATAATAACTGCGTATAATCAGTGATATGATGAGAGAGCCAAGGATTCAAGAAAAGACGTAGATTTGAACTGAATGACCAAGGAGTCAAAATAGGAGGAAGAATCTAATTTGTCAGATTGTTGAGTTTATCATACTCACACTTGATCATACCCTTCATATTCCAATGATTTTGAACTCTTATAGATTATCTTCCACATCCCATCCCATTTCATACCCTTCCCACCTGATTCCTCATTCCTATCTCCCTCAATCTCCAAACTAACTCCTAGTTATCATCCTAACTCCACCCAGCCTCTGGAATACCTTCATTTCAACAAACTTCCGTTCATTTTAAGTATTTTCCTCTTTTGCGCTTCCATATACAGGATGTTATTAAAATCTGGCTTCCCTCTGATGACACAGCCTCATTAGCTACTCTTTCTAATATTGGCTGTAACTTCATTCATTCTCCTTGGCTGACTGATTCACCTAGGGAAGGTGGAATAGTCTTTGCTTCTCATTTTTACTTCCAGGTTGTCTCCCTTTCTCCATCTTACTTTGAGATATATACTATTGATATCTATCCAAATAAAATCCTGTTATCTGTTATTCTATTCTTTTTTATATGGCTTACAATTTTTCTCTTCTCCCAAACTCTTGCTTTCATACTGGAAGACTTCAGTAGAAACATGGATAGACAAATAGATACATTGATTCTCTTTCACATGTCCTAATCCCTCAGTTCTTTCATTTTTTGACCTTGCATTAGCTGCTCCTTCATCCCACTTCAACTAATCATAAAGATGATCATACTCTTAATGTTGCCATCACCCAAAAATGTATGACCTCCAAGTTTTAGAATTTTGAAATCATCTTATTCTACCAAAGTTGGTTGGCTTTTTAACAGATTGAGAAGATCCCACAACTATTCTAACTAGGTTCACTTATAAATTTGTTATAAAATCTCAACTGGGCCCTTGCTAAAGCTTCTGTACTTTCCTTATTATTCTTCAGCAGCTTTTCTAAACCTTTTCATGCCTTCTTAAACTTCCTATGGCTCCCTCTCCCTCTCTTCTTTTAGCTGAGAACCTTACCTCATTTTTTTTTAGCAGAAAAAATTGAAACCTTTTTACCATGAATTCTTCTTCCCTCTTTTTCATCTCATCACTCAGGTGCTTTCTTCCACTCTCTCTTTGTTCATCCTGTGTCACATGAAGATATGGCCTTACTCCTTAACCAAGGCTAAAACTTTTATTTTTTCAGATGATGGTTGTGGAAAAAATATGAACACTAATTCATTGTTGGTGGATCTGTGAACTGATTCAATCATTTTGGAAAGCAATCTGGAATTATGTGCAAAGAGTTATTAAAGTGCTTATATCTTTTGACCCAGCAAAACTAGACCTAGCAGTACTGTGTCTATTTTTAAAAATGTTTAGGGGAAAAAGGAAAAAAAAATATATGTTCTAAAATATTTATAGCAGTTCTTTTTGGGTGGTAAAGAACTGGAAATTGCATGTATACAAATTAGCTGAGGATTGGCTTAATAAATTCTGATATATGATTGTATAGAAATACTACTATGTCATAAGAAATGAAGATCTTAGAAAATATGAGTGGACTTGTATGAAATAAGAGTGAAATAAGAATGTTGTGTATAGTAACAGAAATATTGTTTTAAGAACAACTTTGAGCAATTAAATCATTTTGACTATTGTAAAAATTCAAGGGGCAGCTATTTGGTGCAGTGGATAGAGCATTAGCTCTGAAGTCAGGAGAAGCTGCATTCAAATCTGGCCTCAGACACTTAATACTTCCTAGCTGTGTGACCCTGTGTAAGTCACTTAACTCCAATTGCCTCTGGGGGAAAAAAGATTCAATTTAAATACAAAGAATCCATGAAGAAACTATTTGCTTCCAGAGAAAGAATTGATAAAAAAAAAAGTATAATAGAGTGATATTACACATTTACACATGTATTTGTGTTTAATGATAGGCATCTCTAGGGCAGAGGGGTTGAAAAGAAGAAAAAGGAAAAAAATTATGTGATGACTTTTATCATGTATTTAAAATTGTACATAGTAGATTTGCAGTTTCATGTGCAATCATCTTTGGTTTTCCTCCTAAATAATGAAATGCTTTTTTTATTGCTTAAATTTAAATAAAATAAATTTTTAAAGAGAGAGAAATTCCAGTGAGTTCTTGTTGCTTCTAGGAGAAAATAGAAAATATTCTGTTAGCTCCCTCCTATCTTTCCAGTCTTCTTACACCTTACTTCCCACAAAGTACTCTTTAAACCAGTGATATTGGCCATCTGGCTGTTCCACGAATTCCATCTCTCAACTCCAGGGCTTTTCTCTGGCTGTCTCATTATTGAAATGCTTTTCTTCTTCCTCTTGAACTGCTGACCTGACTGAGACAAGCCTTAGCTAAACTCTCTTAATTCCAGTTTCTCCCTTAATTATTTCCAGTTTATTCTGAATACAGCTTGTATTCCTTTGTTTTCTTCTCCATTAAAGTTTAAGCTTCTTGAAAACAGGGGCTGGTTTTTGTCTCTTTTTGTATCCCCAGTGCTTAGCACTGTGGTTGGCATATAGTAAGTGCTTAAATAATGTGTACTGATTTTTAATTGATCATACCTTAGATTACTGTGCTCATTTGGTTCTCTGTACTGTGTATTAAATATTTTCCACAGCTGAATTTTTCTGTTTCTTAATACCAATTGTTTTGATGATTATTGTTTTGTAGTATAGTTTGAGATCTGATACTGTTTGACCTCTTTCCTTCCTACTATTTTACCTATTAAGTTCCTTGATATTCTTGACCTTTTGTTCTCCCAGAACAAAATTTTATTTTATTTTTATAGTTCTTTGGTAAGGCACTGAATAAGTAATTTAACTTGGATAGTATTGACCTGTTTTTATTGTTATTATTATTGTAATGTTTCAGTTTAACTACCCATGAGTAATTAACATTTCATTAATTATTTAGGTCAGTCTTTATTTGTGTAAAGAGTGTTTTATATTTGTATTTATACATATTCTATGTGAATCTTTGAAGGCTGACTCCCAAATGTTAATATAGTCTGTAGATATTTTAAATGGTATGTTTTTTTCCATCTCTTCCTGCCAGATTTTGTTTTTAATATACATAAATGTTAGTTATTTGAATGGGTCTCTTTTGTGTAATGTTGCAAAAGTTAATTGTTTATTTATCCTTTTAATTGATTTGTAATGCAGGAGAAACTAAGGCAAGATAGAGATTAGAGAGTTTTTAATGTTTTATTTAGGTTTCTGAGAAGGAGAGATTTTCTGGGACCAAAGGATCCATTTTGGTCCCAGGGCTGATGTCTTAAAGCATTCAGCATCAGCATCAAATGTGAGATTCTAAATATATGGCTCTAAGATCAGGGGAGACAAAGGCAAGGGCTGGAGTCAGAACACCGGTAAATGGCAGGAATTTCCAGGCAGGGACCATCAATTCGATTCTGGCAGGTTGGGGGTAGGACAATAAATTCTGATAAACTAGGGTAATCATTAGAGACAGAAAATTTGGAACTTGGAGATACTAAGCATTTCTCCCAGTAACTTATCTGCAATTTATGGCTCTATGGAATGCTAATGGTCAGGATTCCCAGTCCTAATTATCTCAGTCCTAATGAACAGAAAAGGGGGGTTGTAGCTAGGGGGATTGAGGCAAAATAATTCCAGAAACTAAAGCAGAACAGTTAGGGAAACAAGCAGGATGGTAAAAGGAAACTGACACAACAGATTCACTAGGATTCTTTAAACCTATATATATATATATATATATATGTTTTTTTTTTTTAAAACAGTTTATAGTATTAAGATGAATGTTTCTTTAAATCTTTGGTAGAATTTTATTTTATATCCAAAGGCTTTTAAGACTCCCCCTCACCTTTTTTTTTTTTTTTCAATTTATCGTAGATTATTTAATTTCTTTCTCTAAGGGAAGAATAATTATTCTTCCCTCATTTCTTTCTTTTTACTTATTTCTATCTTTTTGTCTTCTAAATCCATCTAACTCTTATCTGTTAACTTTAATAATTTATATTTTTGTAAATATTCATCCATTTAATTTAGATTGTTAATTTTACTGATATATAGTTGAGTGGAAAAGCACCTAATAATTGCTTTCATTTTGTTGAGGTGTGAGAAATGAAGGTTGAGAGATTCCCCTGAAAGCAATGAGGTTCCCCGGGTCCATAGGCTTTTTTTTTTTTTGTGTTTGTTTGTTTTTAGATTGATAAAAGAGGTTTGTTATGGGGTTTGGAAGTAAGGTTAAAGTATAGTTTTGTTTTTTTTTAATTAATTAATTAATTATTTTTATTATGATAACTTTTTATTGACAGAACCCATGCCAGGGTAATTTTTTACAACATTGTCTCTTGCAGTCGCTTCTGTTCTGATTTTTCCCCCCTCTCTCTCCACCCCCTCCCCTAGATGGCAAGCAGTCCTATATATGTTGAATATGTCACAGTATATCCTAGATACAATATATGTGTGCAGAACCGAACAGTTTTTTTGTTGCACAGGGAGAATTGGATTCAGAAGGTAAAAATAACCCGGGAAGAAAAACAAAAATGCAAGCAGTTTACATTCATGTCCCAATGTTCGTTCTTTGAGTGTAGCTGCTTCTGTCCATCATTCATCAATTGAAACTGAATTAGGTCTCTTTGTCAAAGAAATCCATTTCCATCAGAATACATCTTCATACAGTATCATTGTAGAAGTATATAATGATCTCCTGGTTCTGCTCATTTCACTTAGCATCAGTTCATGTAAGTCTCTCCAAGCCTCTGTATTCATCCTGATGGTCATTTCTTATAGAACAATAATATTCCATAACATTCATATACCTTAATTTACCCAACCATTCTCCAATTGATGGGCATCCATTCATTTTCTAGTTTCTAGCCACTACAAACAGGGCTGCCACAAACATTTTGGCACATACAGGTCCCTTTCCCTTCTTTAGTATCTCCTTGGGGTATAAGCCCAGTAGTAGCACTGCTGGATCAAAGGGTATGCACAGTTTGATAATTTTTTGGGCATAATTCCAGATTGCTCTCCAGAATGGCTGGATTCATTCACAACTCCACCAACAATGCATGTGTCCCAGTTTTCCCGCATCCCCTCCAACATTCATCATTATTTTTTCCTGTCATCTTAGCCAATCTGACAGGTGTGTAGTGGTATGTCAGAGTTGTCTTAATTTGCATTTCTCTGATTAATAGTGATTTGGAACACTCTTTCATATGAGTGGTAATAGTTTCAATTTCATCCTCTGAAAATTGTCTGTTCATGTCCTTTGACCATTTAATTGGAGAATGGTGTCCATAGGCTTTGTGAAAGAATTCCTAACTCCAGTGAATATAAGCAAAATCCTTTTAGGATTATTTACAAGAGGTCTGGGCACACAGCATTTGATATATTGGGTTTCTTTGGTCCTGAGCTAGGGACTAATCTCCAGATGAATTTGAGGGACTAATTTTCAACTCAATTGAGGGCATTGACCATGCCCCAGGCCAAGATTTCCAATTGAATGAGATTTCTTATCTGGGAGTTTCCCCTTTGAACTGGAGGGTGAGGCCCCTCCCAGAGGGGTTTGAGATTTATAACCCCGGACCACCCTCCCTGCCCCCCAAATCTCAGTTTATATTAGTTTCTTCTTCATTATTTATTAATACACATTTTCATTTTGATACTAGTAATTGATTGTTTTAAATCATAACACCTTATGGCTTATTTTATTTATCTTTCATAAAACTAGCTCCAATAAGTAAGTTATTTCAGTATTTCATATGTTTGCAAGTGAGTGTGAGGAGTCCAGGATGACCCATAAGTTGCAAGCCTGGATGACTAGGAGGAGGAGGATTTCTTTGCCAGGAATAAGGAAGTTTGGAAGAATAGAGGATTTTGTGGAGGAGAGAAGACAATAAGATTAGTTTTGGGCATGCTTAATTTATGATTGAAAATATCCAATAAGTATTTGTAAATGTGAGACTGGAGGTCTAGAGAGAGGTTAGGGAGGATTAAGTAGATTTGAAAATAAACATTGAAGCCATGGGAGTTGATGAGATAATCAAGTAAAACAGTATAGAAGGAGAAAATATTAGATCCCTTTAAAGAGCCCTTAAGAACCCAAGATAAATAAGTTTGCCTTTACTGAAGATCCCGTTAAGGACACTGAGAAGAAATGGTTGGGTAGGGAGGACCAGACCAGGATAAAATAATATCAAATAAATAGAAGAGAATACCAAAGAAGACAGTGTTAGAGTTTTCTGAGGATTGACAAATGATGGTTAGATTTGGCAATAAAGAAGTCAGTGGTGACTTTGGAGAACATTATCTATTCTGTGTATAGATTTTGAAATGTTTTTATATTTTTACATATTATGGAATAATGTGTTTTCTTATTATAGTTATAGGAAATGCCAGTTATATTAATTTTCTGTGTACTGTGTATAATTGATTTTTTGGTTGCATAGATGCCATCAAATTTCAAAAATAGTTTTTTGAAATTCCTATCTAATTTTGTCCATTACTTCTTTTAAATTATTTGCAACATTTTTGCCATTTGTTTTATTATTATGTAAAGATTCAAAATTTGCCTCAAAATCTTCAGTGCCCATAGGTGTTTCATTTTTTTTTTTTATTCTTTACATTTTAATAATTCTTTATTTTCAATTTTTTGTTTGATCAGATCTGGGCTTATTGAAGAATTTATTTAATACATTTTCCATGTATTGGTTGGTTATATTTATTGTATAATACGAAGATGGGGAGGTATCATAGATAGCATGAAGATTCTTACAGTTTCAAATAAGGTCTTCTGGCAACCCCTGCTGCCTCCTCTAACTCTCTTTCTTTGACTCTTAATGTCTAGGAGGGTGACAGAGCCTTAGACTTGAGGGTTAGAAGAAAAAACTTGAACCTAGTAAAACTGTATTAATTCAGTTAGTGCTTAGTTTTAGGACTTCTGCTAGGTCTTTCCCCTAACATAGTGATCATGGGGTACAAAGTGGTACACCAACCTGTCTGATCTTCTCCTCAAGGACCTCTTTACCCCTTAGTGCATGAATTTTAACTTAGGATTTGGGGGAAGATATGTGTATTATAGTTCAGTTGTTGCTGCTGATGCTTTTATTATATATTATATACTATGTAGCATTTATTCATTTTTTTTATCAAAATCTCTGACAGATCACTATAACCTGTTTTAAGTTAAGTTCATAAAATGAGCATGATTTAAACAGTATAGTAAACAAGTGTTTTGTATGAGTATTAGATATGGAGTTAGGAGACATGAGTTGAAAATTTGTCATTATTGTTTACAAGTTTTGTGAACTTGGGCAAATCTTTGAGCTTTATTTCCTTATTTCTTCAATGGGGAAATATGTCACTTGGTTGTGATGATGATGATATGAAATAATGTATTTAAAGTGTTTTGTAAAACTTAAATCATAATATTTGTCATTTATTACTAACATTATTATAAAAATGCTCATTTTTTCATAAGGACTCAACATAAAAGTCATGGAGTTAGAGTATAATCCATACTATTAATATTTGTCAAGACATTCTTCAAGATATATGATTTGTGATGTGTCATATGTGAAAAAAAGGATTTGGTGAGGAAAAATGATTTTTTTCATATTAGTTTTTTGTTCTCTTTGCTCTTTTACTTTCCAATATAGTAAATATCCCCCCCCCTTTTTTTTAAAGCAATGTTTACTCCTGTGTATTTTTAACTGTTAGCCTCTTTAAATCCTTTTTAGGAGTAAATAATAAATAGAAAAGATAAATGAATAATATTTCATCATAAATAGTGTCAATTTGTAAAGAGATACTGATGCAGTCTAGATTCAGGGAACCAAGAGGATGAGATTAGGGTTCCTTGTGGTCAGGGAGTTAAATGATGAGATTAGTGGCAGGTTCGGGGTTCAGGGAACCAAATGAAGAGGTTTGGCTCCCCTAAATCCCTTTTGGATTTGGCACAAGGTAGCGAGTTGTTGGAACCCCTTTCTGGTGGTGCAGAGGTCCTTTGCAAAGTAATTCACAAACCCGAAAAGCTAGACTGATAAAAAGATTTTCATTGGCATTTGGGAAGTCAGCCTTTGCTATGCATGAATAGAAAGACAGAATTCCTTAGTGGCAAGATTCTGGCAGAGAAGTAAAATCCTGACAGCTATAAAGTCTCGTTAAGAAAATAGGTGAGGAGATAAAAGAGGGTAACACTGAAAGACAGTTATCATTTCAGCGGACAGAGGGTTCTCTGGCATAGCATGGCATGACATGGGATGTTAGGTCCTCTGCAAGGATTGAGCCCAAAGTTGCCATTTTTATAAGGAAATCTGAGAGAAGTTTCAATTGAATGAAATTCCTTCAATGCCGTCACTGCCCTCAGGCCTAGATGAGACCACACTTACTGGGAGTGGTTTTGAGCCAACAATAGGGGTCACTAGAAATCTAGATATCCAGCTAAATGAGATTACTTCAACTAGTCCTACCAAGATAAACTACTTTATCTTGGTTCCTTGGGTCAGGTCTCACAGAGGCAGGGTTTAAGCAGAATTTGTCCTTGAAGGAGTTTTCAGAGAGTTTCAGTGTTCCCCTTCAGTTTCAGCCTCCCCTGCAAAAAATGCATCAGATCCTGCTAACAATATCTCCTTTGCCCACAGAGCTCCATGGCTGAAGGTAGTTAAGGAGTTAATTGCTGGGGAGAGGAATAGAATGCCAATCAAAGAAAAGTAGGAAGGGATATGTTAGGAGCAAAAAGTTCTAGTCTATAGTAAAAGTGTTAAATAGCCTAAAGTCTAGTGTGTAAACCGTCCTTTCACTCTGATTTCCAGGAAAGCTAATTTCTCCCAGTTAGGTGGAGTCAGAGTTAGGGTGTCAGGGGATGAAGGATGTAAGAGACCCAGAGAGTCAGGCCAGGTAGGAGGCCTTGATATCTATTAAGTTTCAAGATAAGAGTACAGTTAAGCTTCTTCAAATTTCTTAACTTCTAAACATTTATGCCCCACTATAGAAAGGGGTAATGGGCTTACCTTAGCCAGGGAAAAGAAACCTTGTGAATGGGTTACCAAATGGGAAGTCAGCCTTCATTAGAAAGGTTGAATTCCTTGATTTTTCTAGGGGGAAAAAAAAAAAAGCTTTATTGTTCTCAATTCAATAGCTCTTTGCCTGACTCTAGACAGTGTCCTCCATTCTATAGCTCCTCATCCTTCTCTAAAGAAAGAGAGTGACAAAAAGCTCCATAAGAATTGTCAGACTGACAACTCAAAGTTTGAGTCTCCTAGATAAAGACAACAAACAAGTCTAGAGAGAGAAAGACCCCAGGAATTCCCATAAAGGAATTCTGCTAGCTAGAGAAAAGGCAACAACAAGAAAGACTTTTTTACCTTGTCCAGATTTTGGGGTTCCATTCAGTCACCAAATAATGAGGTCTAGATTTCAGGGTTCCTGGTTAGGGAATCAAAATGATGAGATTGGGGTTCCTGGTGGTCAGGGAGTTAAATGATGAGGTTAGTGGCAGGTTCAAGGTTCAGCAAACCAAATGAAAAGGTTTGGCTCTCCTCAATCCCTTTAGAATTTGGCACAGGGTAGAGAGTTTCGGGATCCCCTCTTCAGTTTCAGGCTTCCCTCGTCAATACTTCATCTGCATGGTACTCAGTTTTCAACCAACTGATTTAATGTTGCATTGGCTATATGGGAAAACAGAGCTTGATTATTTGGGAAAAGATACAAGTTCTCCCTACAAAGTTCAGAAACTATTAGGGAATCAAAAGAGTGGGATGGTGGTTTGGTGGCAATACTACAGTTCTGTTCTGAAAATTGTCAGTTCTTAGTAGTTGTGCCTGCTCATGCTGTTGAAATTATTTGTATAATAATGATTTCCTTGTTAAACTTTAAGAATTTCAAAGATCATAATAACTTTTCTTCTAAGCACAAAATCCAGGCAACTCCCTAAGACTGTAAGTTAGAGATTTAGATTGATATCCACCAAATTTTTTTTTAAACCGACTTAAAAATAACAATAGTTTTTTTATTTTTCAAAATACATGCTAAGATAGCTTTCAACATTCATCCTTGAAAAACATTATGTTTCAAATTTTTGTTCCTTCTCTCCTTCCCTAGACAGTAAGTAATATAATAATTGACATTAAATATGTACAAGTATTCTAAACATATTTCACATTTGTCATGCTGTGGTGTCCACCAAGTTGCAGATCGGTATTGGTATCTAACTTATGTGCCAGTCAATATTAGAAAAAAGGAGTTTATATCTTTAGATCAATCATATCTCAGTTCTTGTTCAGGATTTCAAGGAGATTTGTTGTCAACACATTGAACAAGGTCTGAAGAAGATTGATACTGAATAAATAACATGTGAGAGTCTCTTAGTAGAGGCAAGTTAGTTGCCTCGCAATGGTGCATATTGTATACCAGGCTAGGTTTACATTTTATTTGCTAACAATGTTTCTTTGCCCAATCTTATACCTACTGCATTTTTCTTTCCACATCTGACATTCCTCATTCTTTAGGAAGCTTACCACAAAAGAGCTTTTTTTTTTTTTTTTTTTTTTTTAAGTTTTCCTTCCTTCCTTCCTTCCTTCCTGTCTGAGGTCAAATTTGAACTCAGGTTCTTCTGACTTCAGGGTTAGTGCTCTATCCACTGCACCACTTAGCTGCCCTCTCCCCACCTTTTAAATCAGTGCTACAGTGTTATGAAAAACTTTCATCGACTACTACACAGAGCCTCAGACTTAATGAAAGTTGCTTGTAGTCCAGCTTCAGAGTGAATTATATCAATTCTTCTTCTTGGGAAGTTTTTTGGTGGTTTTCATGGGATCAAAATACTCAAATCATTTAAAAATAGTTTGTTTTCCAAAGGTGTTTTCCTCTATAAATCATTGTTGTCATTGTACCACCAATAGCTGATATTTATGTGCTGTACGATTTATAGAATACTTTCCTTATAATAAGTGACTGGTGTATTATAATTCTTATTTTACAGATGAGGCAGTTGAGGCATGGAGTGATAAAGTGATTTATGAAAAAGCAGGCAGTTGATCCCAGATTCAGACGTGGGTCATTACATTCTTTGAACTGTGCATCAAATAGCACTATTTCAATTCTTCTTGTAATTTTATAGCCATAGCAGTCTAATATTCTAATCTAATGCACACAGTAAGTGTTGAGTTATTATTTATGGAGAATAGTGATGAGAATGAGCACAAATATCATTTTACTTGCTTTATACTACTCTGTCATTCACAGAATCATAGAATTTGAGATAAAAGAAGACACCTCAGTGCCATCTAAATTTCATAAAAGAAATCTGCTATAGCATATCTGCCTATGGATCATTTAACCTCTACTCAAAGACCTCCAAGGACCACATTTCAGGGCAATTTGTTTCATTTTTAGGAAACCGTAATTATTGGGATTTTTTTTCTGATATCAAGTCAAAATTTGCTTCTTTCTAACTTATACCCATTTCTTTAGGATCTGCGCTTTAAGTCCAATAAGTATCAGTTGGTGCAGTGAATGGAATGCTGCACCTGAAATCAGGAAAATCAGAGTTTAAATCTAGCCTCAGACTTTTGCTAGTTGTGACACTGGGTAAACCACTTGAACTCTAAATGCTTCAGTTTTCTCATCTAAAAATAGAAATCATAATAACACATATCTCCCAGAAATTTTTGTGAGGATCAAATAAGATATTTTTAAAGTAAATAATAATAATACTTAACCTTACTATATACTGTACGTCAGACACTATGCTAAGTGCTCAATAAATATTATTCTATTTGAGCCTTTCAAATATACCCTGGGAGGTAGATACTACTACTACTATCTCCTATTTTACAGAAGGGTAAACCAAGGAAGCCCTCTGATATCTGGATTTGAACTCAGGTCTTACTAACCCCATGTCCAGTACTCTTTTCGCTCTATCACCTAGTATCTAGCACCTGATAGCTTCTTAATAAATCCTCCTTCTCTCCCTTCCTCTGCCTTCTCTTCCTTCCTCCTTCCTTCCATTCCTATCTTTTCCCTTCTTTTCTTCATTTCTTTTTTCCCTTCCTCCCTCTCTTTTCCTCCCTCCTTTAAAAACTTAGAGTTGTTGTGTCATTCTTCTCTCCGTCTAGCTATCCTCTTCCCCACAACTCCACCCTCATCAACTCTAAATCTTTTTCTCTTATTCAGGATAAGCCCACTTAGTTCCATCATCCAAATCTCATATGACATGGACTCAAGGCCTCTCAATGCCCTGGTTGCCCTCATTTCCAGCTTATTAATATCCTTTTTAAATTATCGTCTATAGAACTAAACTGATGAAGGCTGACAAGGGCAGAATACAGAGGAATTCTTCCTATTAGCTATTCCTTTTTTAATGCAACTCTGTTTTCTTATTTTCTTTGGTTACCACATTACTCCATCACTGACTCATAATTGAGCTTGCATTCCAGTAGATCTTCTTCAGGCCAACTGATTTCTAACCATAACTCCTCCCCCATAACCCCATGTTATACTTGTAAAGTTGGGGGGTTTGTACCCAAGCCTAAGACTTTACATTTATTCTGATTAAATTTCATTTTATTAGTTTTATTTTGATGCTTTAGCCCGTCATAATCTTTTTTAGGATTGAATTTGTCATCAGTGTACAAACTTTCCCTCTCAGCTTTGTGTTAACTGCATATTTTATAAGTATGACATCTGTATCTTTATCACAGCCTTTTGAGTTAACAAAACAAAACATTAAATGGCACAGAGCCAGAGGCAGATTCTTGGGATAGTACACTGGATACATCTACTACATTGACATTGTAACTATTAGTCAGTTTTCTTTGAGTCCAGCAGTCCTAAAAGTACTGAATCTACCTAATAGCATTATCATCTGTTCTAGTTTTTGTTATATTCTAGTCCACATTTTTTCATATTTTCAGCAAGAATGGTATGAGATATTTTATCCAAAGTTTTTCCAAAATCTACATGTATTGTATCCTTGTCATTTTCTTAGTAATATATCAAGCCTGTTTTTAAAAAAATGAAATGAGGTTAGTATGGCATGATATTATTTAATGAAACTGTACTGATCCTTGATGATGATCACTGCTTCCTTTCTAGAGCTGCAATAGACATTTCTTCAACAATCTGAAGTGAAGTCATGAACACCAGCCTAGAGTTTGCAACTCTATTCTTACCTCTCTCTCTCTCTTTCATAAAGCCATTTGCCTCTTTCCAGTCTTATAATCCTTCTATTTAATATGATCTTCAAAATATTACTTACAATATAGTCTTTTCCTTAAGGATTCAAGGATATAACTTGAGTATTTGGGACATTTAGCTTGAATTCATTAAGAGCGACTTAGTTCTTTCATTCTCTTTGCCCATTGTGATCATTAACTTCTTGTACAACTTTCTCTCTCTGGTTCCTGGATTTTCTCAGACGTATACTTTCTTTCTTTCTTTCTTTTGTTTTTAATTAAAGCTTTTTATTTACAAGGTATATGCATGGGTAATTTTTCAGCATTGACAGTTGCAAATCCTTTTGTTTCAATTTTTTTCCTCCTTCCCCAAGATGGCAGGTTGATCAATACATATTAAATATGTTAAAGTATAAGTTAAATACAATATATGTATACATGTCCAAACAGTTAATTTGCTGTATAAAAAGAGTCGAACTTTGAAATAGTGTACAATTAGCCTGTGAAAGAAATAAAAAATGCAGGCAGACAAAAATAGAGGAATTCTATGTAGTGGTTCATAGTCATCTCCCAGAGTTCTTTCCCTAGGTGTAGCTGGTTCAGTTCATTAACAAGTATACTTTCTTAATGTACAATCCTGTCTTTCTCCTCTCCAGTTCTTACTTGTCACTTATCCTGTTTCTTTTGAATAAAGTATACCAGTTTAATATAGCAAATATACCAAAGTATATATACTATGAACTTCATGCCACTAGTATCAATGAGATCTCTTAGGTCAAATTTGCTTCCTTGCATTAGGGCTTTTAGTTACCCTTATTTGTTGCATAACCTTTTGGCATTTATGTGAGTCTTTTGAAGCATTGTACTTATTTCTTAGATTTTTATCTCTTGTGAAATTCTGAGTGCTTTAGCTACCATCTTTCTAATTCACTGTAGCTAATTTTTGTAGGATCTAGCTATCAGGGTAGATAAATCAAATATATTTTTACCAATTTTTGTTAAATGTTCTCTATCTCTGGCAAGTAATGTTATCCCTATATTTTAAGCCAAAGACCAGAAATCAAAATTCCATTCCCAGAAAACACTTTTTAAACACCTCACTGTTCATTTTCTAAATTAATTCTCTTTTGTATCCCCTACTGATCATTGGGAACCTTGAAGAAATTTCTTACAGTCTTCAGTTTCTTGCCTAAGACTTTTTATTAATTATTGATACTGTTTAGGTTCCTCCCGTAAATACCATTTGTGCCTACTTCAGTTACTAGAGGTAGATAACAAAATATCTCCCTTAATATTCCTTCGAACAAGGAATCACCAACGCTACTGCTCTTTAATTTTCTGTAAACTTTTCTTAGATGTTCTTATTTGTTAATTTCTGTGATATTAATTTATTCCTTCTCAGAGCAGTCATACCAGAACAGAGAATATATCTGTTTCAAAGACAGTGGTCTTCTTCATAAAGAAGTCGTCTCTCTATTCGAGTATTGTACAACCAGTTACCCTTTCTTAATTATTTGACAAACCCACTAAACTTCCTTTCTTTAGTTTGAATAGCATTTTCAAACCACATTCAGTTCTCCTTCAGCCTTAGTGATTGCTAACTTTTCATCATTATCCTGTGTACCAGTTCCCCCCTACCAATTTGCTTCACTCTCTGAATAATTCCACTTATCTTTTCATAGTTACCTTTCTATATCTTCAATATATATCACTTTTCTGTTTGAGTCTTCTTTTATAAGTTCTTTTCCCTAATATCTGGTTCTTTTACATCCTTCTCAATTTTGTTTTTTCAATGAAACAAGTCAAATTTGTACTAATATCATGGCTGGGAGATTATTCTCCTAATTTTCCTTTTTCTCTCATATTTTTTCCTCCTTACATTGCAATCTAACAAATACAAACCCCTTCAAATAAGATGCACTATTTCTTTCTCATTTTATGTTTTAGTCTTCCTCTCTCTTCCTTTACCTTCTCCCACAATATTATCCTAGAGAATATAAAAGTATAAACTCAAAAGAGAAAAAAATGAATTTTCAACTAAGAAATGAATACCTAGAAAAAATGAAGCAAAAGTTGTTTTTAAAAATTTTTTTAAAAAGTGACATAACTCCATTGGAAAGAATTGGAAAGAGAATAGTTAGATGAGATATGGGTAAGACAGTTTAAAAAGCAGGCTTCACAAAAACTAGAAGAGACTAAATAAAAATCAGTAACTCTGACATAGCATGAAATATTAGAACAAAATCAATTGTTTTGAAAAATAAAAGAAAATTTAGGATATCTGATATTAGAAACAATTGACCTCAAATGAAGGTCAAGTAGAAATAATTTAAGAATCATTGCAATCTCTGAAAACAATGATTTAAAAAAATACCCAGCTAATATACTTCAAATAATAATTATTATTTAAAATTGCCTAGATACATTAACACCCAAGGGCAAGATTAAGATACAGTGAATCCACAGAATTCCTCCTGAAAGAAACCTCTAAAGGAAATGGTCTAGGAACATTGCAGCCAAAATCCAACTTCAGGAAAGTGGGAAAGGGAACAAGTATCAAATGCCTTCTCTATTTTAGGCATTGTACTAAATAAACCCTTTACAAATATTGTTTAATTTGATCAAAGAAAATAACATCATAAATATCTGGGAAGAAGCAGTTTAAGTACCAAGAAATACACAAAATCTGACAACTACTTATAAAAATGAGAGAACCTTATAATAATCCTAAATGCAAAGATAGATTTTCAGTCAAGATTAACTTGCTTTGCAAAGATAGATATAATCCTGTGGAGGAGAAAGGAGGGAAATGGACTTTTATTGAAATAAAACATTTTCAAGGATTTCTGATTAAAAGATTGGAACTGAGAAGAAACTTTTCTGAAAACACAAGAATACAGAGAAGCATAAAAAAGGTGGATTTATTTGAGCAACTGGAAAGGGCTGTATTGAAGACTCTAATAGTGGGAGAAGGTGTTTACATCTTCAAAGATTATTTCCCAAAACTATAAAGTTAAATAAGAAAAATAGGTCCTGGAAGTAGATTGATTTCCTTTTGGGCTTTGAAAAGGGAAAAGGGAAGAGAGAGTAAAAGATAGATAAAAAGGGGGAGAAAGAGGTAGAATTTGTTGTTTCTTATAGTTGCAAAGCATAAGAAAGATATAACTCAGGCATGGAAAAGGAGTTTGAGGGAGCAGTCAAGAGATGAATCTCCCTCTCATCATAAACTAAAAAGGACCGTGCACATGCAGACAGCAACACATACCCTCAATACACGCAAAGTTTGATGTAAAAATATATCACATTCATAAGGGAATAAGCAGGGAAATGAGATAAGGTTAAGAGGGAATACAGCACCAAGAAAGAAGTAATTACAAGTAAAAAAAAAAATTCCATATCCTGAAATAGTCATAAAAAAGCAAAAAAGAAAATCAAAGACCTGGAATCTCAGAGAATACTTATCAATTGGTAAATATCTGAACAAATTACAGCTTATGTATATAATGGGTTATTGTATAACAAATGATCAAAATGATGATTTTTAGAGAATCTTGGGTCATGAATTGTTGCAGTGTAAAGTGAGCAGATAGAGCAGTACAATTTGTATCAGGACAACAATGATGCAAAGACAGATACCTGTGAAATACATTGAAAGTCTTTTCAGTGCAGTGACCAACCATGTGTCCCATAGAAATATGATTAAGAATGTTACTTATTTTCTAGACCTAAGATGAAGAAAGATGCATTGATTTTGAACATGGTCACTATGTGGATTTGTTTTGCTTGACTATGTTTATTTTTTTACACGAAATTTTTTTTTTCCTTTTTTCCTTTCTCTTCCTTTTTAATGGTTTAAGGGGCAGTGGAGAGCTGGTGGTACAAAAAAGGAAGTTAACTGAAATAGTTTTAAAATATACAGAAGGGAGGAGAAGGAAGTGTAAAAATTAGTTTTGAAAGTATTGTGGGAATTTATGATTTATTTTAAAGCAAGTAGTTTAAAATAAAGATTCATGATTTCATATATAGTCTTCTATGCTGTGCTTTGTTTATATATTAATGTTGTTTTTAGTGTTTAAATTCAGATTAATAAACTTTTTAAAATTAAAAATGTGCTGTTTGGCCAAGGGATAGAAGAGGTATGAGAGGTATTTGGAATTTCAGAGTAATTTGTACTATTGGTTTTCTGTAAATATACTTGAAAAAAATTAATATTTTTCTGATCTGTTAATTTGTAAGACTTCTTATAATAATTAATCTATTCTTATAATAATACTTAATTGAGCTATTAATTTGTAAGACTTCCTATAACACTTAACTAATCTATTCTTATAATACTTAACTGATCTATTCATTTGTAAGATTTCTTATAATATTTAACTATAATAATTATATAATAAACTAAAATAATGGATTGTTTGCTGAATAATTTTAGGTTAATCTGTTTATTTAGTGAAACAGATAATTGCATGGTTATGAAGAATGTGAAACGTATATTATTTAGTGAATGGAATAAACTGAGTGAAGACCTTTCCTAAGAATGTGGCCATGACCTATACTCTAATTATAACTTGAAACTTTGCAATAAGAAGTTGTGTTGTAAGCGTCAGGTGTTTGATTACCTTAGATAAACATACATTTCCCTCCTGTCTCTTCCCCATTTCTTTTCATTAAAATTAAATTCCTAATATGGCAAAGAGTGTTTCATTGGCCTAGTAGTCTTTGTTTCTGGGTTGATTAAAATTTAAGTCCAGAATCCCATCCAGTGGGAATAAGGGCCAGGAAAGGGGAATGTGGGGGCTTCCTCTTTAGGGTCTATATAAGGCTGTGTTTAACACTTGGACTTTGCACTCCTATACTGACAACACCTTTTCTGTTGTAAGTTGCTCTTTCTTGCTAGATTATAATAAATTCTTTTTGTTTTTTAGCTTAAGAATCTCTAATTTTAATTTGGGTAAGAGTTGCTGTCCCACACATTTATCAAACCTTGTAGAGAGCTGAAACTCTGCAGAAGTATACTTGAAACAAGGTGTTAATTCAGTGGAATTGATGAGATAAAAGTTCTCTAGGGTTACCTGCGGCTCCCCCTTTCTTTTGTTTTTGGAGGAGCATATTGGTGTCTGTTTCTCCTCTCTACTATTGCCTGTCCTTGAAGTTAAAAAGTATACCAGTGGTGTGTAAAATCTGATACTGTGCACAAAAGTGTGCAAAATGTTTAGAAGTATATGCAGATTCATTATCTGTTTTTATTGCTTGTGGCACACTCATCACTGCAAAAGCTTGTATAAGGA
The DNA here is from genome assembly GCF_902635505.1 of Sarcophilus harrisii. Lineage (NCBI taxonomy): Eukaryota > Metazoa > Chordata > Mammalia > Dasyuromorphia > Dasyuridae > Sarcophilus > Sarcophilus harrisii. Next base: position 379,744,027 of record NC_045426.1, on the reverse strand, counting down.
ATTCAGTGACCACTCAGGCTGTCTTTTTGGCTGCTAGTATTGCAAAAGTAAATCCTGAAAAGGTGTCTACTACAACATGGATAAAAAGACAGACGACCAAAAGATTTATAATGAGTCACATTCATTTGCCAAATTTCATTGGGTCTTAAATCAAAAGGGTTTTTCCCTGGAGGGAGCATAGGAACGTGGAAAGGAAGGCAAGCTGTACAGGTTTTTACTATGCTCCTAGCTTCCTTTTTTATTATCCCAAATTGCAAACATAAAGCTTGGGCAGCCTGATGATATTTAGAATGAGATTCTTGGGCTGCCTGAAATAAAGGAGTATTGGCTAACATGGTTAGAAGACTATCTGCCTTTAAATTACCATCAAAAATAGGACCTGGAAGTCCACTATGAGAGTGGACATGCAAGATATAAATCTTACCTGGATGCTTTCTCATTTGCTCTTGAAGTTCCTTAAAGAGCAGATATATATAAGAGGTTACAAATTTTATTTGGGCTGTGGCAATTCTTTGTACCACACTTATTGAATAGGCCAAATCAGATATTATATTTATATCTCCTGGATAATAAGTAAGAGCTGAATGATTGTATACAATTCATTCTGCTTAGTGGACTGAAGAGGAGTTCTGACTACTCTGTTTATAATTAAGTTATGAGAGTGTACAGCACAAATGTAATGTTTGGATGCATCTGTAAAGATAGTCCTTTAAGTGGAACCTTAGAAACTTTTTTTTTCAAAAATCCATTGCCAATTATGTAATAGCTGGGTTATCTTTAATGGAGACCCATGTGTAAAATTTGCCACTCTGGAATGGTTTCACAGCATATATTAATTTGTACATTAGTATAAAAGGTATATATCTTGTCGGGTCTTATCCCAGATAATTGTATTGCTCTCTTAATGGCCTTTAATAAAATTCTAGCCATAAACACTGAGTAAGGAGTAAGGCTTTATTCTGGTTGTGCTGGGAGAGTCAGCCACTCTTATTACACTGTGTCCTTGATGAAGACCTGCTGTGGGTGCCTCTTTTGTAGCAAAAACTGATATTTTCAAGGGTTTTTGAGTAGCTCTTTCAACCACATTGGATAAAGACAGTTCGACCTCTCTCAAAGCCTCTTGAGCTTCTTTTGTAAGCTGTCATGGTGAGTTTAAGGCAGTGGTTCCTCTTAAACTGTTACATAATGGTTGTAATTGATAGGTAGTTAAGCCTAACACTGGATGCATCTATTGGATATCTCCTATCGATTTTTGAAAGTCATTTAAGGTGTTCAACTTCTCTGTTCTTAAAGAAAGCTTTTGTACTGTAAGCACCTTAGGATATACTTCATATCCTAAATATTGAAGTGTGTCTTTGAATTTCATTTTCTGGAGTTATATGCAATTTGTAGTTCCTTAGTGTTTTTATGGTCTTTTGTAGACATGTTTCTAACATTTGCTCATCAGGTGCACACCCCAAAATATCATCCATGTAATATAACAACATAACTTTTAGAAATGGTTTTCTTACTGGAGTAAGAATAGCAGCCACATACATTTGACTGTTTAGGGCTATTTTTTATTCTCTGTGGCAAAACTGTCCATTCATATCTTTTATAAGGCTCAGCTACATTAATGCTGGGCACTGAAAAAGCAAATAAGGCCTGATTTTTTCCAATGGTTAAGGGCCACTACTACCCACATTCATGTATCAGTTTTCCATTGAATGGGAACAGGTGAGAGTGCAGGCAAGCCTTCAACAGCAGCCCTGCCTAAAAAGCTGAAATACTAAATTGTAATCCTAACTGTTATATCTCTTCCCCATAGATTGATGGGTATTTTTTCAACTACAAAAGGAATAAAAGCTCCTGTTTCACCTTCAAATATCTCAAAGGGATAGCACTAACTTCAGCTACTATTGATTCTCCTATGCCAGACATTTGTGTCTGCCTTAATTTTTGGCCAGTGACTGGGCCAATTGGCACCTCTAATTGGCACTTGTGTCTACCAATCCTTTAAATGGTATGCCATTTACATCGATAGTGAGCATAGGTGGGTCAGCTGTAACTGCTGCTGTCCAGAATATTCCTAGATTCTGTTGTTGGGAACCAAAATCTAGGCAAATATCACCAAATTGCCTATTAGGAGTCTGTATCAGTAAACCTGATGCTATTACTTCTCCTGGTTGATAAGTCACACATTGTCTACCCGTATTAGTGACTGGGATATATACACATTTCCCAGTTTCCCAAAGCAGTGTATGGATGAACACTGTTTTGTAAGCACTCTCAGGAGGTGAAATGGTCAAGCCCTACTATGCCTGGAGGCAAAGGATCCACAGACCAGACAGGGACAGATTTCACCTCTCCAAAGGATATCTCAGTAGTTCCAGCTGCATACAACTCTTTTTCCCCAATTGTAATCCCTTTTTCCTATCAGATGCCTTCTCAATTGATTGATCAGGTAATCCCTTTCTCCCATTAGATTGCTTCTCAGCTGATGAGATTGATCATGTTGAAGTACTGAACTTCTTAAAGACTTTCTGGGTGTAACATTGGCTGCCATCATACCCCAAGTTTTTTTTTTTTGCCTGGGGCCCTGGAGTTGGGTCTTTGCTTCCCATTTCCCTCATTCTACATTCTGATGCCCAATGGAAGCCTGTGTTGCATTTTGGACATAGGGTTTTGGGTCTTGTTCTCCCACCCTGTCTTCTCTGCCAAAATGAGTCTTCACATGCTTTACTTTACCACATTGAAAGCATTGACGAGTCTCTCTGGAAGTCCCTTGCCAAAAGGGACCCTGTCTTCTCATGTTCAGATCTTGAAAAGTCTGCATCATAGCCTGGGTGTAAAAGGTATTTGTGCCCACTGTGGCACAGCACAGCATCTTATTATCTCCTCTAAAGGAGCATCCTTGTGTAGTCCTAGTATAATCCTTTTACAAATCTCATCAGCATTTTCTTTACCAAGTTGCCTTATAATTTCTGTTGCTGCATTTTCACCAATAGTTTGTGTGACAGTTGTCTGCAGATATCACACAAAATCAGCAAAGGATTCATTTGAACTTTGAGCTATTTTTGTGAAGGCTTCCCCTCTATCTTGTCTTCCTGGTAGGGTGTCCCATGCTTTGATAGCAGCAGCTGCAATTTGCTTATATGCTGCTGTATGGTAATTAATCTGTGCTAAAGTGTCTGCATAAGGACTTACACCTGCTTGTTGATCAGAGGTGACTAGTATATTAACTCCAGGTTGCCTATTTCATTGGACTTGTATAGTGAACAGAGTTCACTATTACTCAAAAAGCTACAAGTTTTGTCCAGGTTCTAAACATGTCCATGCTATAGATTTCCATTCATTAGAGGTTAAAATTTCAAAAGCCAAATTTTCTAATAACATCTTAACATAAGGTGGTGTAGCCCCATAAAGAGTGCAAGTCTTTTTTAGATCTTTGATAATTTCTAGATTAAATGGAGTGTATTTTCTTTTTTCTTGACCTGAAGGGTCAAACTCTTCAATCACAGGGTATACTTCTATTTTTAAATCAGATGTATGTTGCTTTTCGTGTTTAGCTTTAATTAGCACCTTTTGTAATCTTGACATAAAACTGCTGTATGGGTGGTGCTGATGGTGTCACTGCCTTTACCCCCTCGACCCACGAGGATGAAATTGAGGGAGGATGGTCAAGAGATGGGGAATGCCCTAACGGTGCCTACTTGGGTGTAACTGAGCTGTGAAAGTGAGAAGCACCACATCCCTTAAGTTCATCAGCACTGTTGTCTAATTCTCAGTGCATTTTAGCTGTTTTGTCATCATCGTCTCCCTCCTCCTCCTCCTCTATCTCCTTTTTATTTATTTTAAAACTTAAAGCCAATTGCATTATATTGTATTTATAAAATGTTTCCTTAGGAATTGAATCAAGACCATTATGATTGTAATATTCAATTAGTTGTTCTCCCTCTAGTTCCCACATGTCTGGCTCTGTCTAATTTTTCTTTTCTTATATTTGAGTCCAGTGATCTGCTTCCAAGTTACCAATAAACCTTGCTTCTTTATTAATCTAACTATGCACTCTGCATATTTCCCTTGGGGTGGGAGAGATTCTTTTCTTAGTATTTGCCCCATTTCAACTAAAAAAACAAAAGAAGCTCAAGAGGCTTTGAGAGAGGTTGAACTGGCTTTATCCAATGTGGTTGAGTTACTCAAAAACCCTTGGAAATATCAGTTTTTGCTACAAAAGAGGCACCCACAGCAATCCTTCATCAAGGACACAGTGATCCTCCCAGCACAACCAGAACAAAGCTTTACTTCTTACTCAGTGCTTGTGGCTGGAATTATAATAAAGGCCATTAGTCACAGGTAACCCTAGAGAACTTTTATCTCATCAATTCCACTGAGTTAACACCTTGTTTCAAGTATACTTCTCCAGAGTTCCAGCCCTCTACAAAACCTGATTTTAAATTTCTTTTTTTTCTTTAAAAAATTACAAATCCTAGTGGTATGAAATAAGTGTTATTTATTATATAACATATATTTGGATTTTTAAAAAATAGACTTTTATATTTTACTCTTTATGGGATAAATTCTGAATTAAAACTCTTTACCATTAATAGATAGAATGTGTATCAATTCATAGACCATGATGAATTAAGTCTTTGTGCTCTAGATGAGATAGATAATATTAATATAGAAATATATTATATATAGAAATATATATAGAAATATATATATAAAAATATATAATATATAAATTATAAATTATATAAATTATAAATATATAATATATAAATATATATATAAATATATTAATATAGAAATATATATAGAAATTAATATAGAAATGGAAAAATCCATGATGTCATTGGTATGAATCTTCTCTATTCTGACTGGTGAGTTTATCCTATTTTCCAACCCCACTGTCACTTTTCAACTCTCTTTTATGTATTATCTTTTATCATTACAATTGTAAGTGCCTTGAAAAGGAACTGTCTTTTTTTTTTTTTTTTTTGCTTGCTTGTCTTTGTTTTTCCTAGACACTTCGTACCATGCCTAGTACATACTATGTCCTTAATAAATATTTTTTCTATCTTTACATATTTGTTTATTAGCCATATTGATGCAGTTAGTGGCAGTGCAGAGAATTGAAGTATGAGAATTACTTCTGGTTGGCACAGGTCCAACTTGAAAGAATTCACGAACCCAAAATATTAGTGACAAAAAAAGGAAGTTTTATTGGCATCGAAAAGTCAGCTTTGCTAAGAAGGCAGACTTTCTCAGGGGCAAAGTCCCGGTAAGACTGGTAGGAAAATAGAAGTCCTGAGAAATTCTGATAGAGAAATAAAAAGGAGTTATCACTGAGAAGAGAATGTCTTCACAATGGGAAGGAGTCCTGGCAAGCAGCTATGCTAAGAAGAGAGCTTCCTTAACAAGGCATAATCCTGCTTCAGACATTCTGCAAAGATATGAGTTTAAAATTGCCTTTTTTATAAGAAATCAATTGAATAAGATTCCATCAATGTTGTCACTTCCCCCAAGCCTAGATTTCCAGTTGAATGAGTCCACTTAAGTTCCTACTACTAGGAGTGGACTAATTTTCAGCTCAATAAGTGGTACAGCTACTCAATAGAAATATCAGGTCCAGATTTCTAGCTAAATGAGACCACTTAAGTTTGAGCTAAGTAGGGACTGGTTCTGGACTAATCTTTAATGAAACCACTTAACTGCCCTGAAGGGTGGGTCCCTTTCAGAGGAGAATTTCAGGGCTCACCCCAAAAGTCAAGGAGGACAGTTTCAAGGAGGATAGTTTCAGGGTTCACCCTGTCAATATTAAAATCTCTCTTCATATGAAAGACTCATTACTTTGTAGTCAACCTGATGATAAGCTTTTCTGTACTTATTAATAATTAGCTTTCATATTTAAGTATGATAGGTTTTTATCTAATAGATATTCCACCCATACTCAAAAGTTTTTCCTGTTTATTCAGACCTACTAGGTATTGTACTTCTCTCTAGCTTTTTAGAATCCAAGGTCAACTCAACTTTATGCCATCATTAGGCTTCATAGAACTCTAATAGAAAAAACTTGAGAATGAGAAGTTAAATTATAGGAACTTTAATGGGAAATTATTTACTTTATTAGGGTAGTTTAAATTAGATGAAGTAGTTTTATTAATTTTAGAAGAATTTCTTACTCCATATGCTTTTAGTAACACTAAATATGTGAGTTATTAAATGAGTTGAGTGATGTTTTTCCTCCCTTTCTTGACTTCCACATTGTTTAATTTTCTTCCTTGTCCTTGTTTTTAAATCAAGTCAGAAATTTTGTGTTTTTGAAGTTCTGAAAATACATCAGGATCTAATTTTAACTGAAATGTAAATACTGTAATGCTTGAGTCAGTAGATATCTTTAGGTAACCAGGTGGGAAATGTAGTCAGTGAGGGTAGGGTTTGGACTAGTTTGACTTCTAAGGCTTAATACTGTTTTGTAAATGGAGTTTAATCCTTTTATATAGAGAAACTCCTTAAGGTAAGGGTATTTCTACATAAAATATAAGGACTGGCCTCCGGATCTCAATTGTGTTTGATGATTTTCACATATATTCTTAGAAATATAATATTTTACCCACCATAAACATTTAATTTTATAACTGTCATAAAAAATATGGTTATCTTTGAAAGAAGTCTTATATCCATTATTTCAATCAACAGTTTAATATTTCTGATGATATTAATTATTCTGGTAAGCATAGTAGAAGAAAATAAGAACTTCCTCCTTAACTTCACTAGACAGAAGATTTCTGAACTTCATGAGAAATGCTTGGTATATTTTATCTTATTTTTAAATTTTTATTGGGAATGTGTAATATTCTTCTCTAAAATTTAATGTTCTCTGGGAGCAGGTTTCTTGGGGGGCTTCTGGGAGCCTTCCTTTCAGTTCAGTAATCACAAGTGCAGCCAGGGATTAAGGTCCAAATCCTTTATTGTCTCTTTCTAAGTCTTGTATCCTTTATTTGGGGCTCGACTAGTTTTTCTGGAGGCCTTCCAGATCTTGGTTTCTACTGGACAGCCTGCCACCACTTCTCTGTCTTCCTTAGTTCTCCCCAACTCCCAAAGGTTTCTGCTTTAGCCTCTAGCCACAAAGGTTGAAGATAGAATGGATTTGTCTCAGCCTGCAAAAGAGCTTCTAGTGACCTTGTCCTTTCTGGCCCTGAGAGCTTCTCCTTATATGCCCCACACTGAGTATACACCAGTCATTATATCACTAGGAAACCATTATTTGTTGTAGAATTAAATCAATGCTAAACTAAATTTAACCATTGTCTCCTCAATTCCACTTACTTAGCACCTTGTAAGAATCCTAACTGGAATGTAAAGATCCAGAGGTCATCCTAATAAGAGTGGAAGAATTGAGTTTTGTCTGCCAAATACAGTGCAGTTGATGAGGTTAGTGGCACTCAGAGAGTTGTGGAAATCCCGTTTTAGTTGACTCAGGTTCTTCGTGAAGGAATTCACGAACCCAACATATTAATTGGCAAAAATGGAAGTTTATTGTTGGATAGGAAGCCAGTTTTGCTAAGAGACTGACTTTTTTAGTGGCAAAGTCCTATTAGGGAAATGTAGGCTGGCACTGAGAAGAGAATGCCTTCTCAGTGGGCAGGGTCCTAGCAGCGATACTAAAGAAGTAGAGCAAGCTGCTTTGGACTTTTTGCAAAGAATGAGTTCAGAAATTGCCTTTTAAAAAGGAATCTTGAGGCTCAGGTTTCAGGTTGAAAAGAAAGCCAAAGTCCCCAAGCCTAGATGCTTATCAATATTGGGCCCAGATCTCCAATTGGAATTTAAAAGGGTCCAGCATCCCCAGAAGATCATTGGGGTGCTTTTGACCAAGATTTCTAATTGAATAACAACACTTATCTGGGGAGATATGTTTTCCCAGGAGAGCCTAAAACTCCAAGATCAAAAGGGAACACAGTTTCAGAGTGATAATTTTAGACAACACAGTTTCATTCCCCCTTCACAGTGACTTTAGACAAATAGTGAAACTTTTGGCTTAGTATGGGAAGGATATTTAGGGACCATTTGAATCCTGTTTTTTTTGCTTTATATTTTATAAAGGATGAAATTGAGACTCAGAAAGTTTCATTTCTTGCCCAACTAGTGAGTGTCTGAGACAGAACTTGGATTCAGATCTTTCTCATTTAAAACTTGGTGTGCTCCTTACAAAACCTTCCAGTGTTTCACTTGTAAAATGAGGGAGATGAATTAGATGACAGCTAAGGATTTCTTTGTATGATTTTCATGAAAATAACTTGAAGTTATCAGGTTTGAAAAGGTAGTTATAAAACTGTCAATCTCAAGCTGCCTCTTGATGTAATTAACAAAATGAACTTAAATTGTTGAGTCATTTTTTCTTTCCTCAAATCTAATAGACCATTTCTTGAACTTGAAAATAGAGAAATTCCTGGAGACATTACAGTTTAGGTAAAACTCTTAGTTTACTGGAGCTACAATTAATTACTTCCATTCTTTGTAAGATTGGAATATACAGATAGGTTTATGTCTTATAACTGAGATATTGTGGATTGTAGCAGTTAACTGGTTATAAATGTATGTGGAATCCTCTCTCTTCAAGTTGAGGCTTTGCTCCAAGAGGAAAAAAAAAACCCAAACCATGAACAAAAAAGAAATGCAGCATCTTGGGCTGTAGGGGAGCAAGATTGGGGATCTTTAAAAGAATTTACTCAAGAAGATTTTGGCTAAGAGGAAATGGATTTTTTAGGCATCTAAAAGAGATAAACAAACTAGCCTGATGGTAGGGGACACACATAAATTTCATGCAGAGCTCAGGAAAAATTGAGACTGGACTAATAGTCATTCACATTTGTCTAGATCAAGATTCAAAGGGGATACTCCATTAGTAAATGGACTATTTGCCTCTGCCTGCCCAACTTACTACTAATTAGAATCTCATTATTATTGTATAAAGTAAACAAGCTGCTTTCTCAATTCAAAGAGGCTGCTATAAGTGTGTAATTGTCCCTTAGTGTGAGAATAGTGAGATTGTAGGCTTTGGAAAGGAATAGCTAAATTCCCCCTGCCATATGACTGAAATGAGAAAAATGATTCAGAGCCTTACATAGTGGCAGAAAAAACAGGAAACGGTGCCAGCTATATGATTAGCCAACTGCCCTATGCCATCAGATAAAGTCATATTGTATTACCTATTTACAATATGTTTATACCTGTTTAAACTTTCATTGTACATTTAAAAATATGGTAACTTTTCCACGATTTTTAAAAATAATAATAAAATATCCATCATTTATATAGAATTTTGATGTTTCCACACTATTATCTTATGACACCCCTGGGAAGTAGGGGCTATTGTTAACTGATTTTCCAGATGAAAAAAATTAAAGCCCAGGTAAAGTGCCTGGCTCAAGGTCATACAACCAGCAGGTGCCTGAGACTGGATTTGAGTTCTGGTCTTCTTGATTCCAGGCCTGGAGTCCTATCTACTGTACTACCAGCTGCCTCAGGGAAGTAAGGAATATAACAGGGAAAAAAAGATAGGAAAGAGGATAGTATTGTGCTAGGTTTTTTACCTGAGGAGTTCAGACGTATAGCTTTGGAGTTCAGGGCTTTGGAATGTGTAAGTGTAGGCTTTGTTGCTTTCTACCTGTGATTTCATTTTTGATGCTGGTTGCTTGAATGTTTTACTTCAAAGAATTCCAGTGTTGAAAGGGCATATAAAATGTTATTTAGCCCAGCCTGCATTCAACAATAATCTGGTCTACAAAGTCCCTCATCTGTGGTTATCTAATTTCTTCTTGGAAACCTCTCAAAACACTAACTGTCTCTCAAGATCATCTATTCGGTTTTTATACAAAAGTATTAAGAAGTTTTTCTTTATATTGGTTATAAGAATCTGTCTTCAACTTCTACCATTGATCATAGTTTTGCCCTGTGGGGCCTTACAGCCAGACTGGTTCTTTTTTCACATGGTAATCTATAACAGTTTTTTATTGAAAACTATATATTAGATCAATATAGTTACCTAAATTTATAAGTAATTATAATTAAATTAATTTCATTGGGTAAAATGCCATCAGTTTTTTTTTTTCAATGTCACTTTTCTTTGTGTCTTTCAGTTTTATCAGTGTCCTTCCTAAAATGTGGCATCCTATATTGAAGATAGGTCTTCAGCTATGAAATGACCAAGGCAGAGACAGGAGGACTATTATCTCCCTAATTCTGAACACTATTCCTTTATCAGTCCATCCTAAGGTCATATTAGCTTCTTTTGGCCATTATATCATGTTGTTGACTCATGTTTAAGATCTCTGAGAAGAGCAAAATCAGTATATTCATGAAAATGAGAGATAGTGTTTCCATAAGAGCATCTCCTGGAGAATTGCAGTATGGAAAGATTCTTCGTGTTTAACCTCTATGTGACAATGGAAAGTTTGCCCTATTATGATACCTTGGACTCGGGTTCCTTGTATTTTGCTTCAGATAGAGAATCTTAGGGTTAAAGGAGAACTTGTAGACCATCCTTTTTACCTTTATCCAAACAAGAATGACCTTTTCAGGATATCTATCAAGTACTCATTCTTTTCTCATTTTGAAGATTTGTAGTGGGAAGAAGCCTTCCCTAGGTAAGCCATTCCATATATAAATGCTGATTAATTGAGGATGTTACAGGATCTTTTTAAAATGGTAAATGACCTGGGGAAATTAGAAAGTCTTCATAGTTAATCTAAATCATACCTTGAAATTGTGTTTTTCTGTTCCTTCCCTATCAAACTTAACCTTGAATTCTAGAGATTTTGTTTTTGACAGCAGATGGCAGCATTGGCTAGTGTGTGCTTTTGTGTTATTAAATAAGAAATGAAAGTACCAATTTCACCTTTTTTCTCTGTACCTCTTTTCCCCCTTTCTCCTCCTTCTACATTGAATAGTTTTTATGTGTGGATGACTTGTCTAGCACAGTAACGGAAAGATCGAATGCTATTCTGTTTCCCCCCTCCCCCAATAAAGGAAAGACCTTGTATTTTCACCCTTCCTTCCCAGAGTTAATTTTATACGGATGCACTGGGTGAAATTGTTTTCTCTAAGGTGACACTTTAAATTTGTTTCTTTACAAGAAGGTTGGGCTGAAAGGGAGAGCATGTTATTCTGCTTTGTTCGAGAGGGCAAAATCTCAGCTAAAATCACAAGTATCATCAGTCCTTTCCTTCTACCTACAGTACACAATGTCAGCTGAAAAAAAATTAGTCATAATGTAGCGGCAAAAGTGTTGCCTGGAGAGTGTGCCTGCTGAGAGCCAGAGACAATTTGGAAGCAGTAATAAGTTTCCCTTGATATGATTATTTTCACTGTGCTTTAAGGGAGAGAAAGGATAGAGGAGTGTGTTCCTAATGGGAGTGCCCTTGAAAGAACAAGTAGGTGCAATCAGTGCAAAAATAAATAAAATACATATAGTACAGTTAAAATACCAGTTTTCCTACTGCAAAGAAGTTCATCTGATTTAGGAAGAACAGTATTGTGTGCTTATATTCAGTGCCAGCTTCATGATAGTGCAGAAAGTTTCCATTGAGTGTTTTTTTCATTACTTGAGGATGCTGTTTGGAAGGGGGAGGAGGAGGTAAAATACAGAAAGTGATTTTTATTGTAGAATACTTGGGGACTAGAAAGAGGAAAGGAATGATTTTTGGATAGCTTAGAGACTCAGAAATGTGGAATGGCTCTAGTTTTTGAAATGAATAGAGTTCTTAGAAAAGGCATCAAGGAAAAATATTCAATTGCCGTAATATTACCTTCAGGGATTATGATTCTGGAATTAGTTATGTATTTTTTTCTAGTAGTGATAAATTAATAAAGAAGGAGCAAATTCCCAATAAATTCATTGTTCCTGTAGTTAAACATTTTGAGTACTATTAAAAAAAGATGTTATCATTTGTATGGTTATAACAAAGTTAATTTGGAATCAAGATGTTTTAAATTCTGTAGTTTTAGAAGATTCCCTTCTAATATCATGTTCAAGGTATATTAAATCAAACATCTACTTTGTATGCCATAATGTCTTTTGCATTGGTTCCATTCTTTCTTCTTCTTCAACTACCAATCCTATCCTAGTTCAGATCCTCATTGCTTCTCATCTAGACAATTATAACTTAGCTTATTTTTTTTTTCTGCATTCCTTTCTTTTCTAATCTTCTTAGGGTATAGGTTTGATTATGTTACTCCCTTATTCAAAAGTGATTTCCCTTTGTCTCTTAAGGTAATATCCATATTCCTCATCCTGGAATTTAAAACTTTCTACCATATGGCATTGATGTACCTTTCTAGCCTTATCTTGCATTATTTTCTTCTTCACACTCTTTGGTCAGATTAAACTACTAACTATATGGGAAGGCTTTTCTGACTTTTACCTCTTTTTAGTTTTTTATTGACTATTTTTGTTTGTCTTTTTGTTATAGTACATAGTAGGCTCTTAATAAATGTTTGTTGAATTAGATACAACATTGATAATGTATATTCTAAAATTAAATTAGGTAAAAGCAATGACCCATTCTTTATTACCTTAATTTCAATGCTGTTTGCTATAAAATAGAAATGAGTGAGCCATTCAAAATGAATATGGATGTTATAATATAAAATTATCTTTGTGCTTTACACAGCAATTCAACATTAATTATAACATTTTTAGCAATGGGTGTTAAAACAATTATTTTTACTAAGAGAACTTTGGTAAGATATGACGTTCAGGAATTATGATTTTAAATCTTTGGATAATCTTGCATAATTGTTATGAGAGCATTCTGTAAAGAATGTAATATAATGTAAATTTTATAAAAATGTAAATTCTGTGAATTCTAAAAAAAAAATCTATGAATTCATGTGACCCCACATTTTCTCTTAGTGTTCTGATGGTGGTAATTGATAGTCATATTAGAATTTCATAGATTTCCTCACCTGAAGTTCAAATGATCTGAATCTAGTTTTATAGAGTAAAAAATATATTCATAGATGTATATATGTATATATATTTCCCCCTACCCCTAGTATAGTCTCAGCACAATTAAAATCAAAATAGTAGCAAACACTAAAAAAAATTGTGTTTAGAATTTTGATTGAAATAGTATTTTGATTAATGATTAATGAGGACATTGTTAGTCATTCAGCCTTCTTCCTTAATGGAAGAGTGAGTTTTCTTTGGAGTTCTATCTCTCCTTCTTCTAGAGGGTTCTCAACTTCATTGCTTCTCTATTGACTTTTTCTCCAACTTCTATAATGGTTTTTTGTTGTAAAATATTAAGTGCATTTTGGGGGCTTTCATTTTAAACCAGGCAAGAGGTAGTCAGTAACTTTATGGTATTTACTATTTTCTAGTGTTTTAGCAACGTTTCACTTTGGAGAATAAATCCTGTGATAATAAATTTATAAAAATTACTGAGCTTAGCTATTTTATCTTTAAAACTTTAGCTCTATTTGATTTAACATTCAGCAATTTACTTATTCTTTATACTTATTCTCTATAAGAATGTTCTTGGTACATCAGAATTCTACGTTGCATTTTACATTACATAGAAAGTGTGATGTATTATTCAAGAAAATCAGTAATAAAAGATTCAAACCATATGCGGCTAACTATAATGGCCTTTTCCCAGCCTCTATCCATAGTACAACTATTCCATCAGATCACTTCCTATATACAAGGAGGAGAGGAAGAAAAAATATGCATAAGCTTCCTGAAAGAGGTAAGTTAGTAATAGAAAATAAGTTTATGATCACACCTTTATTGTTCAGAACTTATTTAAACAGTTTAGTGATCTCAATCATCCCTAAGTGATCAGTTCTTTGGGATTTATTTAAAGAGATTTGAGGGTTTTAATGTAAATATTTCTTAATCTGTCATTGTGTGTTGCATAGTCTACCCAAAGAGAAATAAAACTAGTTGATGGTCCCACAGTTTAATCAGAAGAATGTCTACCAAGTTAAAACAATTATGGTATTCTCTAGCACATGTCCTTGAATAATCACAAATTAGTGAATGATAGAAAGTAGTTGTGTTATTAAATTGCAAATTCCAAATTAATACTCAGTATTCAGAAGTGTGCAGTAAAATGTCCTTTTCCTTGAGATGTTGTCATCAAGACTTTTGGGTGTGTGTGTGTGTGTGTGTGTGTGTGTGTGTGTGTGTGTTTGTACCTACTTAGGTAGTTTTCATAGGTCTCATGATTCATTTTCTATTTCAGAATACCTGAACTTCCACACTTCCCTCAGGGGAATAAACTATAGTTCACTATGAAATTGGAGAGCCATACTAAGAGAAACAAAAAGAGGGATTTCTTTAGCTGGACTAGTGCCTTTTGCTTTCCAGGGTGGAGTTAAGAGCTGGGGAGAAATGAGTTTTCTTTCTCAACAGTATTGCCTACATCTCCTCAGCCTGTCTCAATCATTTGTGTTTGACATGACCATGATTAGAGTTCCACCATTATCCTCCTCTGCCACTGGTTTTCAATAGTACCTGTCCACAAATAAAGGGTCATTCTTCATATCTGCTTCCAAAAATCAGATAGAAGCACACCAATAAATCTAACAGCTCTGATCATTTAGCTCCTATAGGGAGCCCCCCAAACTCTCAAATGTTCAAAATCCATCTCCCTGCCAATCCATTATTGTTTTCTAGAGTATATTCTTCAATGCTTTGTTTAGACTTAGGTTAAATGACTCAGAACAATGGGGCTTCCACCATTTCCCCATGGGGATCCTTCCACAATCTAATCAACTGTTTATATTAGCAACCTCATCTGATACTGTGTAGCCTGGCTTTGTTGTAGTTCAGAGAACCATTTATGTGCCATTTCATGTTGCAGATGCTTTCAGATATTTTTTTATTTGTGTTGCTCTACAAAGCATGTTCTCAAGTCTGTTCTATGGGTGAGAGAAAACTGAGGCACAGAAAAATCACATATGGCTAGATGGGAAACGTGAAAAGCACAGAATCTCCCCCATGCAATGGGACATATAGAAAATTTGGTTTATCAGTGTCAATGAAGACTGTTCTGCTAGCACATCGCTTATTTCATGCTTCATCTTTTTCTCTTTTCCCAGAACCAGAGGTGCCATAAAGTATTTTGCATTGTATAATGCTATAGATATTTTGCTGAAGGTATAGTGTGTAGAAGTAGAAATAGAAAATATAAAAAATACTGCCATTCCATTAACTTCCCTTTTCCCCTCCTTTCAAATGAAAAATGCCAGGAAAGAGAATATAAAAGGGAAAATGGATATATCTAGTGACTGAGTGAGGATAACACTTGAGATTTATGATCTTAGGACTTAACACATAGGGCTTTAGTGTAATGTGGTATGAATCCTTTTATATATGATTATAATGATATATATGTGTGGTGTTATATACAATTATTATATATTCATATTCTGATACAAAAATCTTAACTTTGAACATTAGTGGTCTCAATATTATTTTTGTTCCCCTGATTCTCATGCTTGGTGATCAGTTATCAATAATAGTTTCAGGTGCAAAACTGAAGCATTTTGGAAGAGGTGTGGGGAGGGTTGGGGACTGTTGTGTATTAATACAGACAGAGGAAATTGGGAAGTATTTATGGATCTATAATATCAATATTAGAAATACATACTTGCCATATCCAAATAAATTTTTTTTGTCATTATTATAACATGTAATCTTCTTTTTCTAAAAGTTTCCTTTGAATAAATTTTGTATTTCAGAGTGAGCTACTTTGACAATTACTATGATCTTTTTAAAAAAAATATAACCTTCTCACTTCAATGTATTAAATATAGCATGCATAGAAATTAGTTATATTTCTGTATTGCATAATAATACACTATGTTGTTGTGAACATTTTTATCATTAAGGTGAAAAATTGTATTATTTCTCAAGGCTAATTATTTTTACTTTTTTGAATTTGAAAGTGATTTTTTTCCCCTTGGCAAATTTTCCCCTCAATATTCTTTTGCAACTAATCAAGGAAAGGAGGATCTGGGTTCAAGTCTTAAGATATCCTGGCTTTGTTATCTTAAGTAGAATACTCAATGCTCTAGATCTCTCTACAAGACAAGCTGCAGAGACATTGACCTACAGAGGAGGAAGTGTCCTCCTTCTGTACTATAGGTCTAATTCCTGTTTCTTTTCAAGGGTTAAATGATTTCTGGTTGTCTATATTTACCCATTCATAATAGAGGAAAGGCAGGGGTAGTATAAAGGTTCGATTATTGGCCTTGTAGCAGATACCTGAATTCTAGCTCTGCCTCTCTTCCATGATATCTCCATGATGGTTTGGCAAGAATTTAACTTCTCAGTATGCTAAGCAACTCTCACTGTAAATTGTGGAGAAGGTGCTAACCTATATTGACAGCGTTTCTTCATCTACACCCAATGAATTCTAGGTCTCATTTCTATCCTTATCCCTATCTCAATAGATGGAACCTTAAATTATAGATTTCATCTTTCAGCTTCTTGTGTTCTCCATGCTACAGTCAAGGTAACGTAGCATCTCAAACTACCTTATGTTGCTGCTTCAAGCTTTTTGAGTTCTGGGAAACCACATTTTACAGACCTGCAGACACAGACATGATCTATGCTTTTAGTAGATTCAGAGAAAAAAGAGAACATAGTTGGGGATTGTTCTCTTGATCATTTTTTTTTTTTTTTTTTGCTAAAGAAAATGTTTCAGAGAATGTCACTTCAGATAAAATCAGAATGTCACAGATTTTGACAAAATTCACAATTGTTTTCTTCCAGAATTATTCTTCTTTCTGCTTCCATAAAACACTTCCCACAATCTTGAGAGCTTTTATCCTTCTGTGAGAGATCTTGGGAATGTGAGGAAGTTAAAGTCACCGCAACTGGTATTTTGAAGTCAAATTGCCCCATTAACTGTGACTCCTTTTTTGGCATTGGAGCTTAGTATCTGTACAAGAACATTTTACACCATGAATTTTATAGCTTCATGTCTATTGTAAGGGAATGTCTTTCCTTCACCTCCTAGCTCCATGAGTATAAAATGAAAGGAAACTAAGAATTTTTAGAATTTTTTAGGAATCAGTATATTTGCTTTGCTATAGATTTTGCTAGGGAATCAGAAAACTTTTCACAGGTTCTCCAGTCACCTTATGTCCTCCAGGCCTGGCACACAATAAAAGACATGGAACTAACCTAGTTTGGGACTTAGGTATTTCTTTTGTGTAAAGTGAAGGTGTAAAGTGATTGGTTTACCAGAGGCTGGGTGACATCCCTCTAGTCATATTCTAGTTCTTTAGACCTATGATCTATTTCTGTGTTTTCTATAACCTTTTCAGTTAATCTGTTTTTAACTTAACTGAAAACTCATGCTTTTTTCCTAGTGAAATTCTTCTCTGTGAAATTGCTGGTGGGGTGTTTGGATGTTTCTGGTGTATGCATTATTTTATTGTTTTAATCAAATTGTAATTGAACTTCCTCTGTTGTGAAATGGTGGTGGGTTGGGAAAACATTGGGTTGATTCAGAGTAAAGCATAGTTATTGGGATGGTGATATACAAGGGTGCTACTTATGAAAATGAAGAAAATTAAAATTGTGGTTTCCTTGAAGTTTTCATTTCAAGGCAGCAAGTATAACTTTTTGATCCTTGATACTGTGGTTTAGTATACTTAATTTAGGTACAAATATTAGTTTCTTTAGCTAGAAAATAGATTATAAGTTCTATTGAGCATATATATATATTTTTAGACTCCTTTTTTTTTTCTGACCCCAGGTTGGACTTTGTCCCTTTGCTAGTGAAGATACTTTGCTCTATGCAAATCATTATCCTACTATTAATTGAACAAGAATTGAGAAAGAAGTCTGGGTTCTGGTACCTGTTTTCATTTAATTCTAATGTGATGGTTAGGTTATGCCCATTTATTACACAGCAGTATTTTCAGGAATGCTGGTCCCAAATAGAAAAATTTCTCATCTTTCAAAATTTAATTATTTAAAAAAATATTTTATGTAGTTAACCTTTAATGCTACATTTATAAAGTACTTTAAATCTTTTGCTTGTCATTGCTACATAAATATTTAAGTTAGAAACTCCAAAAAATGGGGCTTTATTTATGGATTTATATACTTTTGCAACTGGTGGTCTAAGATTAGGTGACTTCAAGCAAGTGCATCAAAAAGGGAAAAGGGGAGAAGGGAAGCGTACAGTTTTATTGGGGGGGGGGGTCAAGGCAATTACAGTTAAGTTACTTGCCCATCTTCACACAGCTAGGATGTATTATCTGAGGCCAGATTTGAACTAGGGTTTTCCTGATTCCATGGTGCTCTATCCACTATACCCTCTAGTTATTCTTCTTTATCTTCTTTTTAAAGAAATACTTGCTGGTCATTTTATAGAGATTTTTTAAAAGGGAAGGAACAGAATGAGAAATTTAAATTGATTCCCATTATCTCCTCTCTTCCCCCTCATCCCCCCTTTCCTTTTAATGTATACTACTTAAATTTCTCAGGCCTTTGGACATCAGAGATTACTCTGTTAGTGAGCATGGCCATTATAGAACAAATGAGGTAAATGTGGGTACCTTAGCCTGCCCTCTGAATTTCTCATTCATTCCTTTGGTCTCCTCATTCCTTATATAATAGCACTATTGTAAATATAATTGTTTTGCCACATTTTTCACACCTGAGAAAGTTCAGAAGAGATGCACGCTTGGTCTTTGAATATAGCTGTTCTCAATTTTTATTGTGACCTATAGCAAATTCAAACATTCCCTTGGACTTGCTGATATTTAAAAAAAAAAAAAAAAAAACTGTACTGGAGATAATAGCATACAAAGGAGTTCTTACATAATTAGCATATAATAAAAGAGCATCTAGCCACAAAGGGAATGAAGTAGGATGGGCTATATACCTGGCTTAAATTGTAACCCTATGTATTTTGTTTTGCACACTTAAAAAATAACCAGTCTGAGTAGTTTCTTGGCTTCACCATATTTCAAAAAGATCATTGACACACAAAAAAGTTAGAATTCCTGAATTAGAGCAAGATTAACTTCGGAGAAAGCAAAAAACAAAAACAGTCCCCCTCCCCCAAAAACAAAACAAAACAAAACCTCCCAAACAGGTCAATGTTGAAAGAATTAAAAGCTAAATAGGTGACTACAAAAGACAGAAACTTTTGCAACAGGGAGGAAACTCAACTTAAAATTGCTTTCATCAGACGTATCTAGCCCATGTGACCCTTATCTTTTCCATGGAAAGCTTGGCAGTATTTAGCGAGTCCCTGAGGAAAACCTTGATTCTAGATTTCCTTAAATGTTTTATTTCTTTTTCTTTTTACCTTTGTCTTTCCTTTTCCTTGCTTTTATTCCTATTCCTATATCTTCCCCCTCAAAAAAAAAAAAAAAATTCTTGGTATTCTGTATTCCACAGCTTAATGATAGTTCTTGTATTCTTTGGAGAAAAACTGCAGTTGAATCTATTAAGTCAATATAAGTGTTAGGAGGAAAGAAATTAGGGAAAAGAGCATTTTATATTATGGGTACATGTTTAAGATAGTCTGATAATAAACATGTGTTTTTATGTAAGTTATATCTATATATGATTATTTCTCAAGGGGTTAATGCTCCCCAGTGTTCTCAGAAAATACCTTTTTATTAGAAATCACTGTCTGATTCCTCTCCAGAGGAAGAAGTGGTGGATTCTGAATGTATATCAAAGCATACTTTTCCTTCCACTTGATTTTATTTTATTTTATTTTTTGTTTTTGTCTTTATTTTCTTTCACAATATGACTAACATGGAAATTTGTTTTTTTCATGACTGTCCATGGATAACCTTACTTGTCTTCTCAATGGGGGTGGGGGTGGGGAAGAGAGGGAAAGAAAGAATTTGGAACTAAATTTTTTAAATGAATGTTTCAAATGGTTTTTATGTGTAATTGGGAAAGAAATAAAATATTAAATTTTAAAAATCACTCTCTGAGAAGTATTCTTCTTAGAAGCCAGATTCTTCATATCTTATTGACAATGATTCCCCATCTTGAGGACTTCTTGATACATTTCATATCAGAATTTGCTTTTCTCAGCAAAGTAGGTAGGACCCAACATTCTCTTCCTTTTAAGATAAAATCGAAGAAGCATAGTTTTGGTGTTTTTTGGTGCTTTTTTTTTGAACCAAGAAAAATTTTTATTTATTTGGACTGGATGATCTGTTTCTTCAACTACAATATGTTAGGCACATATTTTTTCCTTTCATATATCCTTTTCTTCTGTCTTCCTGTCTTTTTTTTTTTTCTTTCTCTTTGATTTGCTAGTACTGAATACGGTAAATTGATAAATTTGATAAATAAATTGGTAAATAAATTGATAAGAGTAGGGAGTATGGACCTTTTATAATATTTTATGTAGCCTGTTTTGCCTACATCTTGGAGATTTCCTCTTGCTAAAAAATGAAAACAAAAACAAACAATTATTTAAATTAGACAAGTGAGATATTTTGATATCTCAGAGATCTTGAGCTTTTCAAGTGGCACTGGGCATGTACAATCCATTTGGGAATCTTGCCTTTGTGGAGAACTCAGTGAATCCATAGAAAATGGTTATCAGAGAAGTGTACATATACTCTGCTGGAAATTACTGTCTCTGAAAAGTTAGATTAAAATGGATTCTTTGAAAAGTAGGGTCCCATTTTGACTTCATGATGATTCATCATCATTCAAAGCAAATTTAAGTCAGGGTTGAGCCTATCAATAAAAGAAGTTAAAAAACAAACAAACAGGACCTTTTTTATGAGATTCTTCTTGGGAACTTGGCAAAGTAAATTATGTGGCAATATGCATGTATTAATGAAGGGTAATAATGGGTTTCAGTGAAACTCTGAGATAAGATGTGTTAATCTTGTATATTAAATAGTCCTATAACAATGAACCTTATAATGAGGCTGTTATTAAATCTTTTCTTCACTGGCTTTCATTCATTGTAACCAGGACATTTGGTTTGGTATATTTATTCACAGTTTGGAGACTAGAGCCCTAACTTTGTGATTTCTTTGATGTTCATTAGAAATCCTCATCTAATTAAAGAGATTTGTTCAAGGCATATGACCAAAAGAATAAATCTCTCAGGTTTTAGTACCACAAATTGCATCTTTTTTTTTTTTTTTAATAGACTAAAAAGAATTCCTACACTTTTAAATGAGAATTAATACTTAGACAGATTTTTATCAATTTGATCTTTATTCCTTTTCAAATAATAAATCATTGGTCGTTTCTCATTAACTTTGTTGAAAACAGATTGTATTCTAACAAGGTTAAGAAGGCTGCCAAAATAGCAATGATTTTTAAAAAATAAAATCGTTAAGCATACTGGCTAATGTATTTTTGAAAATTAAAGTTAATAATGATGGCTAGGAAACTGTCTTTCCTTAGATAGTCCTGCAGTGTGGACAGAAATGATGCATGGGATATTGCCTTGGCACATCGGATTTACTAATAGAATATTTTCTCAACTTTCTCCACCTGGACATTTGGTTTAATAATGTAGGAAAGGTTAAAACACAAATAAACAAGCTGCTAGGCTTAAGTAGTATATTTTGACAAAATATGACATTCACAAAGCCTGTTGTCACTAGTACACATTATATAGAAAGGCATTCTAATGAGTTAAGTGATGGATTAAATCAATTTCCAAAGGTTTATATCAGAGTTTGCTTATGACTGACCATCTCCTTAGGACCTTTTTAAAGAAAAGAATATTGAAGACAGCAACCTGGAATTTCCTTCTCTGATTGCTTATTGTGATGACCACGTATTGTAAAATCAGCCGGAGTCAGGAATTCAGGTTAAGGGAAAATCCTCGATCTTTATTCTTTGCGGAGATGAAGGGGGATAACGATAGGAAGTGAGAGCAGTCGCTACACAAACCCGGCCAGCAGTCTCTCTGCCTCAGTCTCTCCACCCACCAAAATTGTCTCTACATCATTTTCTATACAACACATCAGTACTTGCACAAAGAGTGGGCAGGGGCCATTCTTTCTCCAAGCATATATATTAATAGAGTATTGTCCAATTGCTATTTAGCCTCATGTGCTTGGGACCTCAGTGCATCAACTCGAGCTTCATCCCATTACAGCTTATATTTTGTCCTGACTCCTGGCTACTAATGCCTCTTCTTATGCATTTTAATTTCAGTTGTTTTGGGGACTTGAGCACCAGGAAATCCTCTTTTTTGGAGATAGCTCGTTCCTCCCCA
This sequence comes from Sarcophilus harrisii, assembly GCF_902635505.1. NCBI lineage: Eukaryota > Metazoa > Chordata > Mammalia > Dasyuromorphia > Dasyuridae > Sarcophilus > Sarcophilus harrisii. The sequence continues at coordinate 379,721,789 of NC_045426.1, read as the reverse complement.
GGCAAAATGTACCTTCTCTTTTCTCTGATACCTAAAGAGAGCTTTTGTCAAATTAGAGCAGAGACACAGCTGCTGGAGTGTCAAGAACTATTGGTATGATTAATAGCTTGAATGAAAACAGTAACATTTGCTACTGTAACAGTGATTTTCTCTGAATTCTGACAAAGATCTACAATTTAGGGGAGCCATTTTAGAGACAAACATGAATGTTTAGGGTTCCTTTTGGAGGATTATATGAATTATGTATATTTGCAAAGAGTTTTAAGATTCATTCAAAGAACTTGAGATTCATACATAACCTTAGAGAATAATTGTGTTACCTGTTATATAGCAAAGTAATTTCAAGTTTTAACATTTTTAAATTTAAATTTCATTCTAGAATTGGACCTTTATTTTCTTGCAATTTATTGAATTGGACACTAGGGGGGGTGGTAGGTCTTTGGAAATGCTTGGCTCTTTCCTTTTGCAGATGCACATATGGTGGAATATTAACATTTTATCGTTACAATTATGAGCAATTTTGATAGAATATGACAGCTAAATTGTGCTGTGTTCCTTTTATTTGTTTTAATTTTGTATTTGAAATATATAAAAATAATGAAAAAACAAAACCCTGAACATTTTTTAGTGGTGGCAAGTAGCCTTTTCTCTGGCTTTGTGCCAACACAGCAGATATCACGTCTCTTTTAATCATTTTCCTGTACATGATATAAAATGGGTACAGCTCTGAGAGATCCTGGCTATGTTTCTTTGGGGAGGATAAAAATAAATAATTATAGTTCCTACTATCCAGTACCATTGCTAGATATAATTATCAGTTAGATGGACAAATACAGAAATGATGTATCTCCTAATATTTCTCAGAGATATTTCATCCATAAAGGTCCAGCCAGGGAAGCAGCAGGAGAGGATATGCCAGAGGACATTTACAAATCCCTAAAACCCATTTAAACTTTTACCTTTCTTTGTATTGCTATTGCTTTGCATAGTGCCTGGTATATAGCCTAGGTGCAGGTTGGAAAAAATGTTGCTTATAGGTGAGAAAGTTAACAATATTCTAAACAGTTGTTGCAAAGAGTTTCCTATGTAAACAAAGTCTGAAACTTTATCTGCTATTGATCATAATAAGACCAGCTTGGTGATATTTGATTGCTATATGGGAAATGATTAAAATTCTTTACTATATACCTCAAGATAAAAAAATAGAAACAAAAAACCTAAAATTTTGGTTGTTTAAAAGAAGGTTATTAATTAACTGTAGGACTTCTTGTTCTCTTTAAGGGACATGTCCTTTTGCATGTCCCTTTGCCTACTTAGCAAGCAGTAATAGTATATTTTACAAGGTTGTTATATAGTAAATCTTGAACTCTTTTTTATTGTTTTATGTAAGATGTATATTGTGGTGCAGTCATTCAGTTGTGTCCAACACTTTGGGACCCTATGGCCCATACTGTTGGTGAGGTTTTCTTGGCAAAGATATTGAAGCAGTTTGCCATTTCCTTCTCCACTGGATTAAGGCAAATAGTATCTGAGGCCACATCTGAATTCAGGTCTTCCTGATTCTAGGCCCACTACTATATCCATTGAGCCACTTAGCTACCTCCAACATGTATATTACAGAATCATAAATATAATAACAGGAAAATGCTTTGTGATCATTAAAAATGTTAATTGTTTAAACCTAATATAGTAATTATAATATGTCCATATAATTCAATCATTTCAGTATTTTTACCAGTGTAAAAGATTATTTAGCTCTTGAAAAGTCAGTTTTAACAATTACTGCACAGGAAGGAGATAAAAAATATAGGTGGAAATAGAAAGATTATTTTTTTCCATAATTATAACTTTTTATTGACAGAACCCATGCCTGGGTAATTTTTTACAACATTATCCCTTGCACTCACCTCTGTTTCGACTTTTGACTCCTTCCCTCCATCCCTTCCCCCAGATGGCAAGCAGTCTTATATATGTTAAATATGTCACAGTATATATATCCTAGATACAATATGTGTGTGCAGAACTGAACAGTTCTCTTGTTGCACAGGAAGAATTGGATTCAGAAGGTAAAAATAATCCGGGAAGGAAACAAAAATGCAAACAGTTTACATTCATTTCCCAGTGTTCTTTCTTTGGGTGTAACTGCTTCTGTCCATCATTGATCAATTGAAACTGAGCTATATCTTCTCTTTGTCAAAGAAATCCACTTCCATCAGAATACATCCTCATACAGTATCGTTGCTGAAGTATGTAATGATCTCCTGGCTCTGCTCATTTCACCTAGCATCAGTTCATGTAAGTCTCTCCAAGCCTCTCTGTATTCATCCTGTTGGTCATTTCTTACAGAACAATAATAAGGAAGATTATTTTTTAAGCAACTTGTAATGATTTCGAGATTGAATTTGTAGGTTATCTTTTTGTAGTCTTATTGACACTAGATGGAAATTTGAATTTATATAGTACATATGCCAACTGAAAGCTGAGAGACTACTTTAAACCAACCCCTCATTTGAATATTTTTTAAAAATTCATACACTTTACTTTTATCTCACACATACCTCACAATATACTCCCTTTTTTTCTCCCAATGAGCTTTCATCTTTATTAAAGAAAAAAAGGAAAAAAAATGTTTCAGTGAAACTTAAGAAGTTATCAAATAAGTTAGACATTATATGCAGAGTTTACAAATCATTGTTTGCAAATACATAAAACTTAGAAAAAACTTTTGTGTTTCTCCACTTTCCTTATTAGTAAACTATACCTAGAAATAATCCTTGAGAAAACTACTGAACTTTGAAACAGTTTTATGAATTCCAGCAATATTTTTATTATGTTAGTATTGGTTTTCATGAAAAGAGAAACCAGAACCTAACAAGGCCAAGTCAGTGTGTTTAACAGTCACACAAGTCATTCAAGATCTTATACCAGAAGCTAGGAATCCTGAGACACAGAATAAAATTCTACACATTAAATCTAGCATTCTGGATTCATTTTGATTAATGAGTAAATTGTTTGCTTTCCTGATGCAGATTACTCTAGCTAATTTTATACTCCCTCTCCATTACCCTGTGGGATTTTCTTTGTAAGTGACATAGACTCACCTTTTTATTTTGATTTACTGTTTTAAGATATTTATCTTGAGATCAACAAAATATATCTTTAGGAAACTCCCTATGCTTTATGTCGTTAATAAATAAACAGGTAAATTGATTTGGTTCAGATCTTTACCCTCAAGAAAAATCACCCTGCTATGGAGACTCCATGTGGAAAGTTTCTGCCCCTAGGCAGAATTGCTTAGAACATTAAGAGCACTTGAAGAAAAATAATTATAACAGAAAATCATCTGGCATCTTTAACAATTCTATTCTTGTCTGGTAGATTTTATAATAAGCTCAATTCTCTTTTGTTAAGCACGTCTGGGTAAAGACCTAGGCCTCAGGGTTTGTTCCCTTTAATGCTTCCATTTAGATCCATTTATTTACTAATCAATAACATTAAAATATTAAGGTAAAAGTCTAAATTCTTGCTTTTAATGATACTTTTAAACTTTGGGGTTAGGTTTTGTTGAGGGAGATGGGGGGGGAGGTTTGAGTACATTAGACTCTTCTGCCATCCATACTTGTAGATGTCTCAGGTGAAGATCTACTTCCTGACCAATTTCTTTACTACAATTCTGTCTACAGAAGCTCCATTCTATTAGAATCAGTGAAGTGGAATTGTTCATAAAATGTTTTATTACCTTCAGTCTTTGTAGCATCTTCTGAGTTTAGATAATAAACCTCCACATGAAGTTACTTAGCTTTACTTTTTTCTGAGCAGTAATTTACATGTGGATAGCAGTAGTGCTCACTTTTCTTCTTTTTTAACCATTTTTTTTAGGTTTAATCTTAAAATGTTGGAAGTGACCCCATCTTATTATAGGAGCTTTCCCTTTCTATCTGCTTTAAGTTCTATTTTTATTTTGGAAGTTTTTTTTTTTTTTTTTTTTAATTCCTATAACTATATTCATGGTGAATCATAGTTTTAGTTTGTGTTAAAAAAAAATTCTTTACAGCACTAGTTGGGGTGCTCTTCATAATTTGGCCACATTTCATAATCTGGAAAAGCTAAACTGATTTAGGAAATATTGTGAAATAAAGTTAGTATCTACTGCGAACTAGGTGGTAGGTATGCATCTGAAAATAAAAATGGGAAAATTGGACACTATAGATCCTAACTCATTTCATTAACTTTTCTTTAGTATGATTATCTAAGCACCGTAGTTAATGAAATTACCAAATGGTGTTACTTCATTCGTCAACCAGAGTAGAAATAAGTTACGTTGCAATGAAAAAATAGCTCATCTCCAAAAAAGAAAAATGGATTATTTTATATTGTTATATATTGTTTTCATTACATATCTTTAAAAATGGACATCTTAAAATAAAAGAAAAAGGAAGAAAACAAAACCAAATTCCAGTAGTTCTTGTGAGTAACCAGCAGCTGACCTCAGATGATGCCCCATCTTTCACATGTGATGTTATTTTAGGGGATCCATCACTTGGATTAATTTTTCCACATAGGCATATTGGGCTTATACTGAATCATGTACATATATAATTGTGTTTAGGCATCTGTGATGAGATTTACCACACTGGTGAAAGGGGCAACCTGAATAGTCTTTCTGATCAGGAATAAAAAGTATCATGGTAGTTATAAAAGAATGAGAAATGGGTCCTGTGAGGACAGCAGAAAACAACCAGAGTTTGCAAGACAAATGGATTTACATAGCAGCATAATATATTTAGTTTAGACACTATGAAGAATAAATGCCCTGAGTGAGCATATTGAACAATGGATGAGTGAAGGGAGATTGTGTAGTCCTTGTTTAAAAAAAAAAAAAAAAAAAAAAAAAAAAAAAAAGGGGGATTTCAGGATATTTTGGTTTGAAAGTAATAATCTAGAAGAGGTAAGGTATTAGTTCACTCTTAAGTCTAAAGATTGATTCCATGTAGCTAGAATTCATAGTTTTCTGTACTCTTGTCACTTTATAATTTCATTCAACTCTATAACTTTAATATCACTTTTACTCAAATGTCTCCCTGATATATTTTCTCCACTCTTGACCTCTTTTGTTAGTTCCAGAACCACATCAGTAGCTATTTGCATAACATTTTTACTTGGATGTGTCACTGAACTTTAAACTCATTATTTCTAATACTGAGATTATTATCTTTTCCTCTTGTCTCTCCTCTTTCTTCTGACTGAACTGTTTTTGTATAAAGTACCATCCTTTATTGATATTCAAAATTTGGGGGTTACATTTAATTTTTCTTTCCTCTTAACTTTCATATCCAATGAATTACTGAGTCCTGGCGATTCTCCCTCTACAATATTTATGTAATCCATAGTTCGCTCTCTTCCCAAGACTACCTCTTGAATATCACTGTTGTAATAAACTCTTAACAGGTCTTCTTGCCTCTACTGCCTTGTCACTCCAGATTTCCTTTGCAATGATCTGGTCATAACCACTCTCTGATCCATAATCCAACAGTGATTTCCCATTGTCTTCAGTAAAATTGCTTGGCATTTAAGTCCTTCTATAATCTTGTGTCTGCTTAACTTTTCACTCTCATTTCATATTGTTTCCTCAAAGCAAACTAGACTATTCACTGTCTCCTAGACACACCCTATTCTTTTCCACTTCTATGACTTTGTCTATGATATTTAATTATGCTTAGAAGAAACACTTTCTTTGCCTGTTGAATTTATGGCTATCTTTTAAAGCTTAACTCATGTGTGACCTTAGCTTTTCCTTGTCCCTGTACCAGTAGCAGAATTTATCCCTCAAACCTAGATAACTCTTTTATTTTACAAATGAGGAAACTGAGGCTCACGGAATATGTGACCTGTGTAAGAGATTTCTCTTTGATATAAATCACTGCTTTTATACTTTTATATTTACATAAGGCAAAATATAACTTTGTTTTACAACTCTGAAAAGTAGTTTTCATTAATATTGCTTTATAGTTATCTTTTTGTATCTCATTACCATTGTAGCAGGTCTTTTTCAAACTTGGTTGATCTCTGATGTAGTGCTATACACTTATAGTATACTCTTAATTTAATCAATATACATTATATGCAATGGTTTTGTAGAGTCCAATATACTTGATTTTTTTTTTTTCAGGGCACTATATGTTTTCATGAATCTTCATGTCAGTCTTTCGATATAGGTCGTTTAGCTTTCTGACTTTTTCATGTTTCAGTTTCAGCAACTCAGCATCACCAAGAATTGCTCCCCTCTGAAATTTGAGGTTTTCAAAGTTTAACCATTGTTACACAGTTCACCTAATAAAATCCCTTCAGGTAGAGAAGAGAAAAATGGGCAGTGTATTTTTTCTAGTTTCTATAACTCAAAAAAGGGCTGAACTGATTTAAATCAAACTTTGCAAATGAAAAAAAAAAATCTCCTTTGGGTCTAGCTGAAACACAGAAACTTTCAGACAAAAGGTGAATTTTTTAGTAGTTTGGAAGCAAGAAAAAAATGGAGGGGTTTATAATGGAAATGCTTTTGTAGTTCTGACTCTAACTTCTGCCATGAATGCCATAAAATATATATCATCCCAGGGCATTGTTCATTTTTAAATGAATCTATAAAGAAGAGACTGAACTTCTGATTTAATATTTTACTAACATTTAGACCTGGTTCTTAGAATATCTATTTGCCAAAAACTAATTAATTGTGTGGTATTAAGAAGTACCTTCACCAAACTGGGTGTTAAATTTCTTACCTATAAAATGAGACTGAGCTAAATGTTTCTAAGATCCCTTCCAGCTTTAACTTTGTGAATTCTATGACTTTTAAAGATTTTTTTAAAATGAAGTTTGCAAAATAGTTAGTGTTGGTAATGAAAATTCAGATTTAAGCATAGTATTTTAAGATGACATGATCAAGAGATTTAAGTAGAGAGCAGAGTCAAAAGTATTTCAGTTTTAAGCCTACTTTTGTTCCATTTATATGATATTTAATCTCAGCTGGTATGAGAATGCTAGTTTCTCAGAGAAACAGTATGGATTGCTCCTTTAATTATTACATGATTTATTAGTAGTAATAATATTATAATGATTTCCTCAAAGCCCAATCCATGTTGAAAATGAATGGCAAGGCAGTGAGAGAATGCCAGCCAGTGTGATATACAATAGGCATTCTCTGTGCCCTGAGAACATTGAGGTGGAAGTGAAAGCTTTTCAAGATCTGGCAATGCCAGTGATTTTGTTAACATTCCAGCTACCATTATGAGATGGCTCCTAGGATTCTAATGAACAGATACTTTAAAAGGTTCTAAGAAGTCATTAAGCCCAATTATCTTATTTTACATCAGTTGAAAATGAGGCTCAGAGAGGTTGGATGATTTGCCCAGAATCATACAGCTAGTAAGATGATTGAGCCAAAATTCAAACACAGGTCTTCCTAACACCAAGTCCAGTGCTCTGCTGTACCAAGTTTCTTCTATAAAGATAGTTCTACTTAAGAATGATATTTATGATCAGCTTAATACAGAGGAGAGCATAGTAAGACATGCTTCTTTGTCTTTTGATACCACAAAGAAGGCAATATATGTCAGAATAAATTGGAAATACATATATGCCACCTGTTGAAAATGTTTCTACTCATGAAAGTGGGCAAACCAAAAATGTATATGAAAAGGACTAAAGAATTTGTTTATTATTTATCAATACTACATAGTAACAAAATTGGAAACATCTTAGTGGGTACAGGCAAAGGCTTCATATTGCTTTTTGTTAATGGAATCCTCAGCTCTCAGTTATACAGTAATGAATTGGATTTTAGAGGAGGATACACTTTGGAAAAACATTGATTCTTAAACCCATATTAGATGAGATCAGAATGGAAATTAAGAAATTATATCTCAGGAAGGAAAAGGGAAAGAATCTGAAGGCATCATAAATTTATACTTACTACAAACTCCAGATAATGATGTGATGGAAAAACAATGGTAAGATCTTGAATGAATATGAAAACAAGATAATTTTGGAATGGAATTTCAAAAAACCTTTTTACTCTGATGCCATAAAACTAACAAAGAGGCTAATTATATCAAAGTTTAATTTAAAAAAGTTGGTAAAAGCTGTAACCATTGTGCATGAATATACAGTTTGCCAGAAAATAGAAAATTATTTGTAAATATAATATATATATTAATATAAAATCATCTCAGAATCTGTACACAGGAGTCTATGCTATGATCATTGTTAGGGTAGTGACTGTAGGAATAGAGAGTATAATCATTGCCCTAGTGGAAGTCATTTTAGAAAACTGTTGAAGACCTATTTAAAGAAACTGGAAGATTACATCAATACCTACTCAGAATGCACATTAGAAAATTTCAACACCATATCACCTATTTAAAATCAACAAAAGAGAAACATGTAGAATAGAATCCTAAAAATGAAAAATTGACAGATTTTTGATGCCCTTAAAATCTTGCAAATAAAAGCCAAAAGATTAAGGGGGGGAGGGGGGAAGGGGGAAGGTAGTAAACCAAAATAAAACAATAAATCAAAGAACAAAATAAAAAATTAGACAATTTTTTTTTCAAGATTATACTTTAGACTCTAGCAAAGAAATTAGAGGAAGAATTCTTAAAAACTGAGAATGTAGAAAATTTCTGTTCATTTTTATGCCTTAAAAAAGTCCAACATGATTAAAATGAAAATTGGATCAAGTACCTAAACAGAGCTTGTGTACCGTTAGTATAATGAACAATCTAATGATTATATCTAGGGAAATGACAAACTAGATGCTTTACAAAACTAGAAAGTATTAGGCCAGTCAAAATCCATAATTATTGGTTCAAATATTTTAACAGATTTCCATGAACAAAAAACTTGAATAATTTTCATTTTGATGCAAGATTGAGCCTGAACCTATCTTTCTTACAAGGCATCACATATTTATTGCTCAAAGATGAGAACATCAGTGACCACTCCAAATATAGATCAATTATACATTTATTTAATGAAAACACTGCATATATTACTCAAAAGATCCATGAACACTTATAGGAAAACAATATATAGGTTGAAGAGTAAAAAGGATATGCCCAAAAGTCCAAGAGGTGTGAAGAGCAGGTCATTATTTATTGAGTGATTTTTCAATAAGCCACACATAAGAGCTGTATGTAACACTTATATTGATTTATTGAATGTCACAAAGTCTTTGACTCAGATCCTTACCTCCTGTCTTAGTAATGGACTGCAAATATGCAGAATAAATATAATTACAATGAGAACACTTGAGTCTTTGATGTTCAATTGTCATATGGTATTGGAAGATGTTTAAGCTCGTTGTAATGGTTATCTAATCTTAAATTTATATGTTCATATGTTGTGAACAAAACTGATCATGACTTTCAAGACAAAGGAGTTATATGAAAACATTGTGTTAAGCATGGGATGTATATGGATGACAAGTTATATGACTCCATTGAAAAGCATAATAAATAGCTACTTCATCTTTTGGAATTTTCTTCATCAATATAAAAATGTCATTTCTATTCAATAAATGTAAGATTCTTAATGTTTACCAAAAAGGAATGCAAAGTTAAGGCTTTGAGCATTAATCCTGAAAGTCAAATTAAGTCAATAAATGAAAGGACATTTTTGTAAATTCCTTTCTTCAGGCCTTCTCCAGGAAAGGCACATAAAGTTTAAGACTATCAAGAGGGAAAGTTAATTTTAAGTATGTTAAAAGATTAAATGGCATCTGGAAGTCAAAGGTTAATAGAAAAAACATAGAACAATTAATACCTAACTATGCAGTACTACTCTTAATAGATTCTTTTGGCAGGTAAAATGGATGACAATGAATTTAGAAGTTGCCCCCCTTAAATCTTCACAATATTAAGGAAATATAGTCTTATTGCCCCAAGGCAACAGTTAGACACAAGAATACTTATAAATAAGGAGGAAGAATCCTGATTAAAATTCTCAAAACTTGCAGTAAATTTTAAATGTATGGAAATACTTTTGGAACACAAAGCAATGGTTATGACTGGCAATAAGTAAGTACCACTTGATTTATGAATGCTAGCCAGAAGTGGTCTGTCTCAAATTTTTCATCTGATTTGCAGCTAAAACCTTCCACATGGGTTATCTCCTCCCACATGAAAGTGATCTCCATGAAATAAAGAGTTGCCTTACTTTTTTATTTGTATCTCCAGAGGCTTGCACATAGAAATACTTAAATGCCACATATATTTGTTCATTTATTTATCTCTAAACCAAAGCTACAAAAATAAGTTCCAAGAATGAAAGTAAAGATATACCTATGTGGACTCAACCGACAAAAATTTATCAAACATCTGAGTTAGTTGGATTTATTTTTATAAATAGATTTATTAGGGTGATTCAGAATCAAATCACTGCAATCAGAGATTACCAGAATGTTCTCTGGAAAGACCTTTATTGCTAAGTATATATTATGCAATTAAGTGGCATCTTACTGCAAGGTGCAAAAAATCAGCATCCATTGGATATCTAGAGTAAAAACAAAATACCTTGAAAATTCACCACAAACTATACTGGAACTGGAGCATCAAAACAGTTTGAACAGTTGAATTGTCCACAACCATTTTGTTATAACCTTGATCTCTATAAATTTAAGAACATTTTTAATAGATGTTGCCATGCAAAGTACTCACCTCTAAGCTCTTGGAATTAAAACTTTAAAAATATAAAGACCTAGTAGAACTAAAATTGAGTAGTAAAAAGTTGAGCTTGCATCTCAATACCTTTATTCAATTTAAAAAATAATTATTTTATTCACTTATGCAGTAATTTATGAAACATAAATATGCAAAACTAATAGCAGTATAGTGACTTGTATTTGTTCTTAATGTCTGAGCCCCATCAAGAATTGTTATAACATATATATATATACCTATATATACACATACACTATAATTTACATGTATAGTTTATTATGCAAAATGTTCTAAAAGACATTTTTCCTTTTTAGTTCAACCTCTGATTTCATTAGATAGAGGAACACCAATAGTGAATATGTCAGTCTTTCTTGTTTGAGAGACAGAAAGGTTAAGTAATTTGTTCAGACTCACAGTCTACTTTTATCAAAGGTAGGACTTGAACCCAGGTTTTTTCTGATTGCTAGACCAGTTCTCCATTTATCCATAATGCCATAGTTAGCATGTGTAAAACTTTTCAACCAGACAGTTTTCTTTGGCTCATCTTTTGTATATCTTGGTCATAGATAATGAACATTGAAAAAGGGTAGAATTGAGGAAGACCCTGCCTTCTCTTTTTTAGTTCCAGAGAACATTTTAATTATCTTATGCCTGTTTGGAAATGTTTGTGACATTCAGAATTAGCTCCTTGAGTTTTAAGATTAAGAATAGAGATTAAAAAATGCTGCCTTTCTGTACTACTGCTGCACATTTCCCATAAACTTTCTTTTAATTAAATGGAAAATTTCAAAGTCAGATCAGCAGGTTGTACTCTAGGCACAGCCGGCAACTTGATAAAAGGGCGTGAACATTCATGTAGAGTTCTTGTCTAACCCTGGTAACCAATTCATCTTGAAATCAATCTTTCTTATTATTACCAGAAATCCATTTTGTGTTACATATATCATCAGTGAGCACCAAGCTGGGTTATATAATTTGGGCCTCATATATAGGTTCTCAGATAATATGCATAGTAATTTTTTTTTTTTTTTTTTTTGTGGGGGAGAGGGAAGAGAAGTGGCAGTAGGAAGTATATTCTGGTAATGTTGGGGAAACCGTATGTGCCTTTGAAACTTTTAATTCAGTACTATATTTGAAAAAAAAATCTGTATTCCAATTAAAGGGGTGTGATTCAACAACTTAAATATGATCTTTGCCAGAATAATCAAAAAGGTATGCATATGTTTGTATGTAAATAGATGTGTATATATTTATATCTATAGCTATATGAATACGTAGATATAGATATAGATATGGATATGTATTAGTGGCACAATGGATAAAGGCTTGCCCTGGAGTTAAGAAGATTAATCTTCATGGTTCAAATCTAGCCTCAGACATTTACTAACTGTGTGATCTTAGTCAAATCACTTAATTCTGTTTGACTCAGTTTCTTCATCTTAAGATGAGCTGGAGAAGGAAATGGTAAACTCTTTGTCACAATCTTTGTCAAGAAAACTCCAAATGGCGTCATGAAGAGTTGGTCATGATTAAAATAAATGAGCAACAATTAGATAGGTAAATGTTATTTTTGTGTTAGTGAGTTTTCTTTTTTACCTGATTAAAAATCATTGTTCTTTAATTAAAAGTTAAAATTTCACCTTATGGACCTACAGTATGAATTTCAAGAAAGATTAACTAATTTTTGGTCAATTATAGAATAGATAATTCAGCAACTTTTCTGTTCACTTTGATTTGATTAGTCGTTTGGGATCCTAATTTTGCCTCTGATTCTTTTGGGGGTATTTATTTACACAAGTATTAGAGATAGATAGTTACCCTTTTCTAAGCTTAGCAGAGTGGATCATGGTAAACCAATTCTCTCTTTTTTGCCAAAACTTCTTTAGCTGAACGGGAATTTGCATAACTTGTCACCCATTTAATATGGGAGCAGTGACAGAATGGTGAGAGGATTATCTCCTGTCAAATACTGTCCTAAAAGCCTCCTAAACATAGCTTGTGTTTTCTTCCCAATGTCTAAGATGATCTTCTCCCTTTTCAGTTTTCTACTATGTCCTTTAGAATCCAATTTAAATGCCACCTTTTCCATGATGCCTTTCTGAATCTCTCTCACTTAGTTCCCCATGGCATTTGTGTTTTCCTTTTGTACTTACCCTGTGTTATTTGTATTACAATTATTTGCATGTCCATTATATCCCTCTTATTTAAATAAGTATCTCCTTTGGCTCTTAGCACAGTGCTCTGCATACTGACTGTGTTTAATAAATGTTTGTTGAATTAAGTTCAAAAGTATGAGCAGGGTTGGACTACTACCTTTTTTAGCTTGTTTTTTTTTAGCAAGAGGTCAAGGCATGGTCAGTTCTGTTTTGTAGTATCAGCTTACAATAACATTTTAATGGCTTAAGTTTTTTGTACCCTTAACTCATAGGCTGTGGGGCTATAGGAAGATCTTCAATGGTGTTTAAACTGGTGCTTTATTTTCATTTCTGCCACCAAATCTTTGATAAAAAAATTGGAGGAAAAAGAACATAAAGAATGAAGGAAAAGAATTATAACTATTTTATTTTATTTTTGTTTTTAAGAATGATAACTTTAAGACAAAATAAAACAAAATTGCTGTCTTTATTTTTTTCTTCTTTTTAGAGTTACATATTAAGAGTTAAGTAGCTTCAGAAATCATGGTGTGGCTTCTCTTATTCCAGATTATTGTTTTACCTTGAAATACTCAATTCTTTCCTATCCCAGATTTGTTCTTCACAATTTTTCTTCTTTTATGACCTTCATATTTTTAATCTCCCTTTCTTCTGCATAATAGCTCACATTTCTATAATATAAGGTTTCCCTCCTTCCTTCTTTCTCTTCCCCTCTCCTTTCTCTTCCCCTCTCTTTTCCTTTTTTTTCTTACCTCCCTCTCTTCCTCCTCTCCTTCTTTCCTTTCCTTCTTTTCTTCCTTTCCCCCTTGCTTTCTTAGCACTTTACTTGGCATATACAAGCTTAATAAATGTATTTTCATTTAATGAAGAAATTCTATTATTGCATATAGGTACATTTTGTCCAGTTTTTGTTCTTTTGAAGAGTTATCTAGATCATTGAGAAGTCAAGTGCCTTATTTGTTCCTCTTAGTCTCTAGGCATAAATGATTTGACTTGGAGACAGGTCTTTGTGGCTCCAAATCTGGGTTGCTGTCCAATAGGCCCTATGTTCTCATGGATACTTAAAGTTTTCTTCACTTCCCACAATGGGTTTGTGATGATTGCTGTATTGCTCACTTAAGTTAGATTCTGGTGTTTTGGTTTGGGTGTACAAAACTTGCACTTGGATTGGATTTAGTGTTGTCTATTGCATCATTTTCTCTCATTGGATCACAATAAAGAAAGATCTGTTTCCTCTTACAGTGTACCCCTAAAATCAGTGATGCAGACATTTCACCTACATTTTTTAAAAACATGAATCATGCTGTCCAGATGAAGAGTTGAAATCTTATTATACCGTGGGGGTGGGGGCGGGGAGACTAGAAGGGGGAATTTGGAAATCTAGTGAATTAAGGACATAAAAAATTGATAAAGATAGGACTGTCTGTTTTTATATTCTGCCACATAACATGGGTTTAAATGAATTTGCCTATAATTTGTCTTCAAATACTGACATTTAACTCTTAGGCTGTATAATTGAACTGGCTTTTTCGAGAGTAAAATTCATACCCTGTGTCCAGGCTAATATGTTCACCTTCTATAAACATTACTGCCTATGGTTACAGCTGGAATAAAAAATTCCTTTTATATACATCATAGCTGGCAGAGGCTCCTGAGACCACCACAAATCATTCCAGTCTTTTGGAGCTTGCTGACAAAATGCACAAAAATGTAAAACCAGGCTGGTCTAAGATGGATTGACTTTGAAAACCTATTAGCTTATTTAGACCATTGTTTATACTGTTATTTTTTGTAAGATGCTGAGTAAAGTATTCTACAAGCTCTCCTTATTAATTTAGTTTCCAAGCTTAGTAACCTGACCCCTTACCAAAAGCAGTTTCTTTCCTACAAGCCATTTCTGGCTTTTTTTTTTTTTAAAGGTTGATAATAGGAATAATGAAGCAGTCAGTTATTTATGCAGTCATGATTGGCAAAAGTGATTAGAACATGAACCTGCCCAGAAGCAATGATTAGGTCATGAAAATGTTAAGGAATACTGAAACCAGGCACTATATTTGACATTTAAGAAATACTATTCCAACCCTTAATCACGACAACTTGTTTTTAAGGTATTTATACAGAATAATACCTTTGGACAATGAGCCTTGTACTAGCAGTATGCATAATTAAATATAAGGGGGAGATTCAGAAATCATGTGCTGTAAGACAAGGGACTAGGGAAGAAATTACTACAGTGACAGGTGAAGAACAGATTTCTCTCCTGGTCACAAACGCCTGCCTCCTACAAATATGACCTTGGTGGCTGGGTATTCTTATAGCTCTAAATAGTTTCAAGGGACCAGGAAGTTGTGTGTGTGGGCAATGGTCTTTATTTATTTATTTTTGGTTCATAACTGAATACAAAGATCTGAGCGGGAACCGAGACAATCAACTCTCTCTGACTCCCGGTTTAAAAATGAAATGTTGCCTTGATTGACTTTTACAATTAAATTATAAGCTCCCCCTTTTTTGTTTGTGTTTTCTTAAAGTAAAATTTAAATTCTTTAAGAATAAAGACTTTTATTTTAGTATTTAAAAAAAAAAGTCCAATTCCTAACATAGTTCCTGGTATATAATATCAAAATGGTCAATAAATACTTGTTGAATTGCAGTTTTTATAGTTTGTAACTTATGAAATAAGTATAACCAACCCCCTTTCCTCCTTCATTAGTCCTAGTTGTTTTTAGTTTTGTGTATTTGATAATTAGGGGAAAATGTCTCTTTGAGTGGGATAGCTTTGCTCAATTCATTGTCATTACCAAGTCAAATACTAAAAGAAATCCTGGGAAAGGCTGGCAGTAGATGAAGATGGCCTTAATATTAGTCCAAAAGTTTGATATTTTGGTAAAATTTTGTATTTCTTAGAAAGCTTTGGAAAAAAATTAAATATTCACTTCAAAGAGCAATTCTTAAATACTTATGTGCAAAGCACTCAGTTGACACTGAAAATAGACACAAGATAAAAAAAAAAAATGATGTGGTCTTTCTCTGAAGAACATACATTATGTGGGTAGAGATATACCATGTATATAGATTTAAAAATCCAAAGTAATTTCTGGAAAAGGAGGAGGTCCTAACAGTTGAGGTAGATTAGGATGGCTTTTTGCACTTGACATTTGACACCTGAACTTAACCTTAAATTAATCTAGGATAGGCATTCTTAACATACAATGCTTGAACTTGTTTGTAACATCTGATAATTATGTTTAATATGTTTATTAATATATAATTACTAAATTATATTAATTAAAAGACTTAAGGTCAAAGGTAAATATATCCAAAAATAAAAATAATTATTTGTTATATAAGTCAGATATAAAATTTATATTAATATAACCATTTGAACTCTACTGGTAGAAGCTCTTTTCTAGAAAATAATCTGGAGGGGAGATTGGGAAGTTCATTTCTTTTCCTTAATCTGGAGGGGAAATTGGGAAGTTTTATTTTTTTTCCTTAACTTGCTATCTCACCCTTGCAGCAACAGTATAGAGAGTGCCAGGAACTTCTGAGTCTTTATCAGAAATACCTTTCTGAACAGCAAGAGAAGCTTAGTCTGTCCCTTTCAGAGGTTGGCACTGCTAAAGTGAAGGAGCAGCAACAGGTAAGCAAGAATCTTTTACATTCCATTTTCTTGACCCTGATGGTAAGACCACCAAGGTGCTTTGCAGTGTAGAAATGTTATTCTAAATTGTTTTAGCTAGTTCTTTTACCTTCCACTTTCTCTCTCTTCTCTCTCTCTCCCCTTTCCCTTTCCCTCTGCAAAATAAACATATAGAGCTCTGACCTTTTAGTAACAAGTAATCTGATCCTAGACCTGTGATTTTGTTTGAGTGAAACTCCTAGTTGGGAAACTGCCTCCAAATGATACTATATTGGTAATTTCTTCAAATTAACAGTTCTTTTGCAGTTATAAGTCTGAGAAGAGTTACCTGGGCCCCAATGTTTTGCCCATGGTTACACTCATAGTGGTTGAAGACAGAGTTTGAATCCATGTCTTTTGGTGTGTTCCCCATGTGGACATGCTGTTTCTCTAAAATCTTTATAATGAACATGAAATATAAATATAAAAATGAACTAAAATAGAAACTGTTGGGTTTTAAAAATTGTATTGTGAGTTCATGTTGATTAATATTTTAAAGTATATATACTAAAGTTTCTTTTAAATTGGTCACATGTTATGACAGGAATAATGTACTATTTTTCTCTTCTTTGAATGGATATCATTTTTTAAAGGTCAGACTTCAGGCACAGGTACTTTATTGATATAGTCCACCTCTTTAAAATGCTATATTTCAAATGGGAAATGTGCTTTCCTTAATTTTCAAGGTGCTACTTTTTCTGGGGTGTGAGAGTTAAGTCCAAATTCCTTTATTAAATCTTCTTTCTATCTTCCTGCATGAAAATCAGTGTCATCATAAAAGGGATGGAGACAGTGCTCAAATAACCTTGTTTTTGTCATATCTGGAAGTATTTTGCCCTCGTCAGCCATATTGAATAGGAGAGTTATTTAGACAAATTATTTCTGGTCAAACTCCTCAGGGATGCTAGAGGAAGATCTCGGAGGAATTCCTCTTCTTGATTCCTCCTTCTCCCTCCTCTCCTCCTATTCTCCTATTCCTCTCCCTCCTCCCTCTGCTCCCTCCTTCCTCCCCTCCCCCCACCCCACCCATATTTCCCTAAGACTCTATAATCACAGGTCTGAGGTGGTATAAAGTAGAGATTTAGGGCCTATTCCAGATAGGATCTTTTCCTGTAATGTTGTGGAATGTAGTGGCACTAAATGGTCACTAGGGGGCTCCAAAGACATCTACATAAGGCGGTCTAACCCATTTTTCCCTCTTGTTTCTGATGGGAGAGCAGGAAGTCACACTATTGTGTGACAGTGGTCTGTATTTAAGCTAGTAATTTCTTGGTATATTTGACAAGAGACTGATTTATAGTTGATAATAGTGCCTCAAAATGGTCTTAATCCCTTTCTATCTCTGCTTCTTGTCCCCACCTCCCCATAATCTACAAAGGGAAAGGTTGGGAGTCAGAAAGAAGTGAGAGGGGAAAAGAGCTAGTCAACTACTCTCCTACTAGTGTGATAATGTTGGCGTTTTGTGTGCCAGTGACAATGAAACCACATGCATGGAAAAGACATATTAAAAAAGAGGAATGCCTTTGAGTTCAAGGAACCCTTCCAATTCTTACAATATCACATCCTCTCTAGCTATTACTAGAGAGTTTTTGTGAGTAGCTGTTGGTGGGAAATGCTTTATCCTCTGGTTAGTGTGGTTCCTCCTGAAGTCAAGCATTGTGGTCTTCCTACAACAGTTGATGGCTGAGCCCATATTTGCATCCTTGCTGACTTGGAAGGAATTGCCAAAAAGTATTTGCTCCCCTGGTCTAGCCTTTATGAGTCCCAGAGAGATCTCT
The DNA here is from genome assembly GCF_902635505.1 of Sarcophilus harrisii. NCBI lineage: Eukaryota > Metazoa > Chordata > Mammalia > Dasyuromorphia > Dasyuridae > Sarcophilus > Sarcophilus harrisii. The sequence goes on along the minus strand of NC_045426.1, from coordinate 379,703,470 downwards.
GAAACACTGGCATAAAGCGGAGTCTGAGAGTCTCTGAGTTGTCACTTTGAGTATTTAAGACATTAAGTCCAGTTCTTAGATAGTGTTTGATGGATTCAGACTCAGTCCTAGCTGCTTTGGTAATGAAGTTAGTTGAAAGTTAAAGTACCTTGTCATCCAAAGACAACTGACTCACTTGCCTCCTAGAAGCAGATGGAGATAAGACAATTGTTTCCTTTGGTGGCTTGGTCATAAGAATTTCCAGATTAATTCCAATTTAGAGCATAGCTGTATTATCATTATTTCCACTTTTGTCAAAAAGTCTCTCTGAACTGCAATGAGGAGAACTCTTTTCTTTCTCCCTGGAAAAGGATGAACCTAACATGTTCTCATTTTTGGCACAGAGGTCATTCTGAAGATTCTGAACCTGAGATAAGAGCTTCTCTTCCAAGAAAGCTATTTTTTGGAGGAAAGCATCAACAAAGATAAAAAGTCTGGCATTTCCAGATCTCTGTTTCCAAAAGGTGACAGCCACACCCTATCTTTTGTCTCCAAATGAAAAACATAGACTTTGAAGTGATTGAACCAGAGGTTTTTAGTTGGGGAAAGAATTCTGAGGTGTTGCCTCTCCTGAGGACTAGCCTTTCTTGAGATAAATGTAAAATTTCATCGGTTTCCTAAACAAGGTAGTTGCCCTTTTAAAAATAATTTAAAACAACACCTAATTTCTATATTTTGAGGTGATGGGAGCTGTTGATTGTTTGTGAAGCATTTGTTTGATTTTGAAGGACTTGTTTATTTTTTCTCCCTAAAGTTGGTTGCCATCTGGTTCAGATTAGGTTGTATAGGTTGTTTCATAGTCACATTTCACCCGCAATTCACCAGGAGTGCTCTGACTTATGATTTTGCTTCTTGTGGGATATATATCATATTTGTTTCTATTTCATTTTCAATAAAAGGAAACCTTCCTAGGGGAGTTTTTATCTCAAATTTTCCTTAAACATTGCATCATTTTTCATCTTATTTTTAGATCTTACCTGTAATCATCACCTTCTCCCTGTACTCTTTCCAACCCTCACCATCACCCCTCCCTTGGTAAATAATTCTTGGATTTATTATTTCTTTGCTTTGGCAGAGTTTTATACTTTAGATTTTGGAAAAGTCCTTTTCATCTACTTATCTAAGCTAGCAGTTATAGAAATCTGACCCTTTCCATGTCTCATTAATTTAGTCTCGTAATAGTCTTGTGAGTTATGTAGTAAGTTTCTTATCTTCATTTTATAGATAAAGAAACTGAGATTTAGAAAAGTTAAGATTTGCTATTGGCCACATAGCCAGAAAAAGTCCAAAGTGGTCTTTGAACCTAGATCTTCCACCCTCAAGTCTAGTACTCTCTTTAATCTGTCATTCTGTCTCTGTTGACTAGAAGAATTGGTTCGCACTAATGTTTTGGCATCCTAAAGTCTTGAGTAATTTTCCTCATGTAACTCAGGAAATTTAAAATTCTCTGTTGTTTCATTGGCAAAGCCACCTTCTTTTTGAAACGTTTGTGGTATTCCTTCCACACTTAGCCAAGGCAGGGCAGGGGGGAGGGTTTGGCGAGGAAGGGCATAGAGCAATTCCCCTGTTACTGAAAAAATAATGACATGCATGATTGGCTTAGGCTTTACTATTCTTTTCTGTCTCTAACTGTAATCCATCTTTCAGGTTGTTATAAACTCTATAATGTCACCTCTTGGTAACTTCTTTGCTTGCTTATGTTGAAAGCCATTTTCTCTAGATCCCTTTGTCTTCTGTGAGGAAGTGGAGGTTGTGGACTATGGTAGAGAGCACTATTGCTTCTTAAGCATTTTCCAGAAAGGAATATGTCCTTGGTGTGGTAGCAGTCTGTCTGTTCGTGGAGTACTTCCATTTTATTATCTGATCATTTGTTATACATTTTTTGTAAAATTTTGGACAAAAGTTGATTTTGCTGTGTATGCTTTTTCTCCCCCTTTGCTAAGAATAATATCTTAATTCCTGGGTCATTTGAATCCTCTCAGAGTCAGAGGCATTTTTTTTTTTTTTTTTTTTTACTGCTTTGTGGTAGTTATAGCCATGTGGAATATTGAGTCTCAGAACCACCTCCTACTCCCTTACTGTTTCCATGGATATTTTAAACTAGTCTTCTTCAAGCAGGATAGAGATATGATTGTAAAGTTTCTTGTTTTTATTTTGATTTTGAAGGCATTTAACATTGAGCTGGCTGGCTGGTGTAGATAGAAAGATTGCACTAAATCAATGCTTCTGCCCTGCAAAACTGTACTGAAGAACAGTAAAAAAATATAAACTCTTTATCATTGACTCTTGTACAATAGTACAAGTACAGCTTTACTTTAGAGCCTCTCATTAACTAATTGTCTTAGAACTTTTAGTTGAGAAGAGGGAACTGGTAGTAGGAGGCCCAAAATACAGAAATTAGTAATCATTTTGTTAAAATGAATTTTTAAGAATTTAGTGTAGAAGGCAGCTAGGTGGCACAGTGGATAAGCACCAACCTTGAAGTCAGGAGGACCTGAGTTCAAAACTAGCCTCAAACACTTAACACTTCCTAGCTGTGTGACCCTGGGCAAGTCACTTAACCCTAATTGTCTCAGCAAGAAAAAAAAAGAACTTCTGTAACATCAGTTTTGTAATCAATAAAAAAATTAACTACAGAAAACTGCTGGTTCATGGATGATGGAGAAATAATAAAACAGGTGATCCCTAAGTATCTTCCAGTTTTAAGGTTCTCTTAAATTTATAGACAAATGCCAATTTGTGCTTAATAAATCAAAGATAATTATTGACAGTATAGAATTTTTTAAATAGCTCATTCTACAGTCTTAGAAATCATATTAACTACTCTTTAGTTTCCAAATCATCCATTTTAATGATATACTTGCTTCCACATCAATATCTTTCATTCTCTGTCTTTTGTCACTTTTACCCTAGTTATTAATTCTGGGTAACCTTAAATATTCTCATCCTTTTAACCTTTGACAACCACAGGGAAGGACTCTTTCTTAGTCATTGCTGACAAAATTCTTGCTCTAGTCCTCCTTTTTTTTTTTTTAATTTTTAAAAATTTTTTTATTTAATAGCCTTTTATTTACAGGTTATATGTATGGGTAATCTAGTCCTCCTTAATAAGCTGATTCTTCAACTGGAAGATATCTAACTGAGAAGCTAGTGTTACTTCAGAAAGAGCCCAGCAATGCTGCTTGACAGACTTGAGGAGAAATGCCAGAAGGAGAACAGAAGTCTGTATACAACGTTCTTTTATTTGATCAAGGCCTTTGATACTGTCAAGCATGAGGGTTTGTGGAAAATTATAGCAAAATTTTGGTTGCCTAAAAAGTTCATCAATTTTATATGCCATTTCCATGATAGCATACTTGTATGGTTTCTGAATAATGGTTGATGCTTTAGTACTTTCTCAGTGACTAATGGAGTGAAGCAAGATTGTGTGCTTGCTTCCATGCAGTTTAATGTGATGTTTTCATCAATGTTGTCAAGATGCCTTCACTGAGGACAAAAATGTCATCATCAAGCTTATTAGCTACTGCACTGACAGTAAATTATTTAACATGAAAAGGCTACAAGCCAAGACTAAAGTGAAGGGAAATTTGCTGCATGATTTTTTTTTTGTTTGCAGATAATTGTGCCCTCAATGCAACCTTCTGAGAGTGAGATGCAATAAAGTATGAATTTATTTTCTACTTTTTGTTCTCATTTTGGGCTAACAATTAACACCAAGAAAAATACAAATTCTTCACCAGTGAGCTCCATACAATTTATTTATGGAATATAGTGATTAAAGCTAATGGAGAAATATCAAATGCCTTTCGTAAGTTCACTTAATCCTGTCATTTTACTTTCCAGGGATGTACACATAGATGATGAGATTGATCTATGCATTGCCAGACCTAACTCATAGTTTCAAGCAGGAAAAATGTAGGAGAGAAGAAATATTAGACTGCCTATTAGACTAAGAGTTGACAGAGTCATTGTGCTAACTACTTTGTTGCATGCCTGCGAAACCTGAATAATATAGTAGTGCCATGCCAGGAAACCAAGTCGCTTCCCTTTGAATGGTCTCAGGAAGATTCTGAAGATCACCTGGTAAGATAGGGTAATTGAATTAAACTCCCAAGTTTAACTTTTTTAGTTAAATTGCCAAGCATTACAACTCTACTGCAGTAAATGGGCTCTGATGGTCTGGCCATGATGTTCAAATGCCAATATGTTTGTCTATAAGATTATTTTGCAGAGAACTCTCACAAGGTAAGTGGTCACATGAAGATCAGAATAATCAATGCACAGATACTCTCAGGATGTCTCTGAAGAACTTTGAAATCGATTATGAGACATAGGAGATACTAGCAAAGGACCATCCAACATGGTATACTCACATCAAAGAAGGCATTGTGCTCATTGAGTGAAGTGGAATTAACAATAGGTCAAAAGAAAAGTGAGATGTACAAATTTAGAGTCATCTCCATTCCAAATGTTCATTTTAATTCTTGTGCCTGATTTGTGATAGAGCCTTCTAAGCTCATGTTAGTGTGATCAGCTATAGTCAGACACATTTACTTTGACTCCAACATGTTGCCATTCTGGTCCTCTTCAAGAACAAAATAAAACAGCCATACCCAGTTTTGAGGCTCTCAAGTCTACAAATAACAATTTGTGGTTAATAAATTAAAAAAAAATCACTTAACTCTGTAATCTTAGTAGTTAGTCTAATAGTTGACAAAACTGACAAATCATATTAGCTTGTCTTTGTTTCCTTTTTTTTTTTCCTGAGGCAATTGGGATGAAGTGATTTGCCCAGGGTCAGCACTGCTAGGAAGTTATTAAATGCCTGAGACCAGATTGAACTTGGGTCCTCCTGACTTCAGGGCTGGTGCTTTATTCACTGAACCATCTAGCTGCCCCCAGCTTCTCTTTATTTCAAAAAAATCATCCATTTAAAATGAATGCATTTGCCTCCTTCTATCCTTGAATCTCTCACTCCTTTTATGTTTTGCCATCCTTTAACTCCTAATGATTAATTCTAGGTAATGCTCACCATCCTCAACCTTTTATTCTTGTCTAAGGCTTCTGAGTTTTTCTTTGGAAAATCACACAAGAAATTGATGTTCTCTCATTTAACTGGCTCCTCATTGCTTGACCACAATTGTTTTATTCATCTTTTATTAACTTCCTCTAGGTTAACCCAACATGACCATCTTAAATCTTTTCCATTTTGCTTCCCTTTCACAACAACTGACCTTATTTCTGACTTTAGTGACAATATTATGGTCATTTAATGTGAATTTCTTCAGTACTCTACATAGCAAAACATTTCTAGGTTAACCCTTCCTCTACTTATGGATTTGTAAATTGTTAGAGCTGTAAAAGACCTTAGAATTTATCTGATCCAGCTCTTTACTTTTTCAGATAAGGAAACTGTGAGCCTCAGAGGAATTCAAGTTCACCTAGCCAATTGGGCCCTACCTAGAATTGACTTCAGGTTTCCTGATCTCTTGGCTAGAATTCTAGTCACCATCTCATGCTTTCTTATTGTTTTAGAGAAAGAAAATCTAACAAAATATTTAACATTTAACAATTTAATAAAATAATTTGATAAACATTTATTCATTGCCTCCTCTATAGGCATTTAGCCCTGTGCCTGGACACTGGGGAAACAAAACTAAAATAATACATAGACTCTTTCATGAAGGAATTTGTAGTCTAATTGGAAGAAGAGCTAGGTTGGAGGTTAAGAAGTGAGAACATTAACTCAAATAACTATGAAACAAGGATGCACATGTTAAGTGCAAAAGGAGAGATAAAAAAGGTGTTTTGTTAGAAATCTGAATTCATTTGGTCAAAAAGATTTATTAAATGCTTACAACTAGACACTGTAGTGAAAGAAAACTTTCAGTTAGGGAATCAGAAAAGGGAGGAGCTTTTGAGTTGGGTCTTGAAGGATTCCCTCCCCTGTGATCCTGTGATTGGTTATTAGATCCTTATCTCTGAGTGACTATATAAAATAAACCAGAAATATTTGGTTTTTTTTTTTCCTCAGAGCTTTTGTTGTACTTTGTACTTATGCCTTTTTTTGTGTTCTAGCAGTGTTTTTAATAATTGCTTTGTGACTGACATACTTAGTATACTTTAATGGTCATTATTATGGGTAATTGTGTCCCTATCTAACCAGTTAATTCTTTTTCTAAAAAATTTATTTATTTAATAGCCTTTTATTTACAGGTTATATGTATGGGTAACTTTACAGCATTAACAATTGCCAAACCTCTTGTTCCAATTTTTCACCTCTTACCCCCTATCCCCTCCCCCAGATGGCAGGATGACCAGTAGATGTTAAATATATTAAAATATAAATTAGATACACAATAAGTATACATGACCAAACTGTTATTTTGCTGTACAAAAAGAATCAGACTCTGAAATATTGTACAATTAGCTTGTGAAGGAAATCAAAAATGCAGGTGGGCAAAAATATAGGGATTGGGAATTCAATGTAATGGTTTTTAGTCATCTCTCAGAGTTCTTTCTTTGGCCGTAGCTGGTCCTGTAAGTCTCCATTACATATGGAGTCAGTTCAGTTCATTACTGCTCCATTGGAAATGATTTGGTTGATCTCATTGCTGAGGATGGCCAGGTCCATCAGAACTGGTCATCATATAGTATTGTTGTTGAAGTATATTATGATCTCCTGGTCCTGCTTGTTTCACTCAGCATCAGTTTGTGTAAGTCTCTCCAGGCCTTTCTGAAATCATCCTATTGGTCATTTCTTACAGAACAATAATATTCCATAATATTCATATACCACAATTTATTCAGCCATTCTCCCAACTGATGGACATCCATTCAGTTTCCAGTTTCTAGCCACTACAAAAAGGGCTGCCACAAACATTTTGGCACATACAGGTCCCTTTCCCTTCTTTATGATCTCTTTGGGATATAAGCCCAGTAATAACACTGCTGGATCAAAGGGTATGCCCAGTTTGATAACTTTTTGAGCATAGTTCCAAACTACTCTCCAAAATGGTTGGATTCGTTCACAACTCCACCAACAATGAATCAATGTCCCAGTTTTCCCACATCCCCTCCAACAATCATCATTATTTTTTCCTGTCATCTTAGCCAATCTGACAGGTGTGTAGTGGTATCTTAGAGTTGTCTTAATTTGCATTTCTCTGATTAATAATGACTTGGAGCATCTTTTCATATGACTAGAAATAGTTTCAATTTCTTCATCTGAGAATTGTCTGTTCATATCCTTTGACCATTTTTCAATTGGAGAATGGCTTGATTTTTTATAAATTAGAGTTAATTCTCTATTTATTTTGGAAATGAGGCCTTTATCAGGACCTTTTTCTGTAAAAATTTTTTCCCAGTTTATTGCTTCCCTTCTAATCTTGTCTGCATTAGTTTTGTTTGTACAAAAACTTTTCAGTTTGGTATAATCGAAATTTTCTATTTTGTGATCAGTAATGATCTCTAGTTCTTCTTTGGTCATAAATTCCTTCCCCTTCCACAGGTCTGAGAGATAAACTATCCTGTGTTCCTCTAATTTATTAATAATCTCATTCTTTATGCCAGGTCATGAACCCATTTTGACCTTATCTTGGTGTACAGTGTTAAGTGTGGATCAATGCCTAGTTTCTGCCACATTAGTTTCCAATTTTCCCAGCAATTTTTGTCAAACAGTAAGTTCTTATCCCAAAAGCTGGGGTCTTTGGGTTTGTCAAAGACTAGGTTGCTATAGTTGTTGACTGTTTTATCCCTTGAACCTAACTTCTTCCACTGATCAACTAATCTATTCCTTAGCCAATACCAAATGGTTTTGGTAACTGCTGCTCTATAATATAATTTTAGATCTGGTATAGATAAGCCACCTTCATTTGATTTTTTTTTTTTCATTAATTCCCTTGAAATTCTTGACCTTTTCTTTTTCCATATGAATTTTGTTGTTATTTTTTCTAGGTCATTAAAATAGTTTTTTGGGAGTCTGATTGGTATAGCGCTAAATAAATACATTAGTTTAGGTAATATTGTCATCTTTATTATATTTGCTCGCCCTATCCAAGAGCATTTAATATTTTTCCAATTGGTTAGATCAGACTTAATTTGTGTGAAAAGTGGTCTGTAATTTTGCTCATAAAGTTTCTGATTTTCCCTTGGCAGATCGATTCCTAAATATTTTATATTATCAGTAGTTTACTTTAAATGGAATTTCTCTTTGTAACGCTGACTGTTGGATTTTGTTAGTGATATATAAGAATGCTGATGACTTATGTGGGTTTATTTTATAACCAGCAACTTTGCTAAAGTTGTGGATTATTTCTAATAACTTTTTAGTAGAATCTCTGGGGTTCTCTAAGTATACCATCATGTCATTGGCAAAGAGTGATAATTTCGTTTCCTCATTGCCTATTCTTATTCTTTTAATCTCGTTCTCAGCTCTAATTGCCAAAGCTAGCGTTTCTAATACAATATTAAATAGTAACGATGATAGTGGGCAATCTTGTTTCACTCCAGATCTTATTGGGAATGGTTGCAGTTTGTCTCCATTACATATGATGCTTACTGATGGTTTTAAATAGATGCTGCTGATTATTTTAAGGAAAAGTCCATTTAATCCTATACTCTCAAGTGTTTTTAATAGTAATGGATGTTGGATTTCATCAAATACTTTTTCTGCATCTATTGAGATGATCATGTTAACCAGTTAATTCTTAATGAATAAATCTAATTCCTTTTTCTCGTTTCTCCCATATTCTGCCTTTGAAATATTTTTTTTTAATTATAGGTTTTTATTTACAAGATACATGCATAGGTAATTTTTCAGCATTGACAGTTGCAAATCCTTTTGTTCCAACTTTTTCCCTCCTTCCCTCCACCCCTTCCCTCAGATGGCAGGTTGACCAATAGATGTTAAATATGTTAAAGTATAAGTTAAATACAATGTATGTATATATGTCCAAACAGTTAATTTGCTGTATAAAAAGAGTCGGACTTTGAAATAGTGTACAATTAGCCTGTGAAGGAAATAAGAAATGCAGGCAGACAAAAATAGAGGGATTGGGAATTCTATGTAGTGGTTCATAGTCATCTCCCAGAGTTCTTTCCCTGGGTGTAGCTAGTTCAGTTCATTACTGCTCTATTGGAACTGATTTGGTTCATCATCTTCATTGTTGAAGAGAGTCATGTCCATCAAAATTGATCATCATAGAGTATTGATATAGTATCCCATATAGTATCCCACCAAGGTAGGAGATGGCGTGTGTGATGAAACTCTTTAAAGAAGCTAGGGTTTCTGAGAGGTGGGAAACACAGATGGAAAGGAAGCATGTTATAGATATGAAGGACTGTATCAAAAAGCAGGGAGATAGGAGATAGTATACCATATATGGGGAATAACAAATAGACAAGTCTAGCTAAAATGTCACAGTACTTTTAAGTGTGGGAAGCAATATTGCCTCTGACTAGAAAAAATCATTATGCTTCTTTTGTGGTTAAAAAATTCTCAATAATATTGATGTTTCTTGGTTTTTGATGACTGCAGGAGTGAAAGGGTCCTCTTAGTAATTTCTAGATTACTGCTTTATGGATCCACTTCAGAGACAGTAGGTGTTCCTATTGGTAACATCATAGGCAATTTCTGGAGCCATTTTATTATTCTACCAAAATGTAATATATTTGTGTGTAAAAGATTCAATGTGACAAATGTAGTAGCCAAAGAATAAGAAGCAGAAGTACTACTGCTGATGTATGTGAATGTGATAAAGAAAAGTTTGTCTGACACATCATAAAGTTATTCTGAAGACAGTAAACACATTGGCACCAAGATGGATCCTTTCCAAAGGGATTCAATTTTAGATTTAGCCCTTGTTTGTAACAGATTCACATATAAGATAGCCTTCATTTTTGCTCCATACCTCCCAAACAGCATTGTCATGAGATCAAACGTTGGTCACATTTAGATGTGGGTTACCTGGCATGAATTATTAATTCTAGGCTCATTTTGCCTGTATTCTATTGGCTTGTCATTGTGAGCTCCAGGGAAGGCAAAGTAATTTTAATTTTTTAACCTCAGCCAAACAATTAAGAAAGTTAGTCTACTGCTAAAATGTCCCTACATGCAGTCCAAAGCCTAAAAAGATACAGATTTATCATGCTTGCCCTTCTCTCTTATTTAGTGTATTCTACTGCCTGCCTCATAAGTAACAAACATCAGAAACATACTGGAAATATACCTTGATAAGTTTGACTCAATAATCCTTTTTTAAGTAGAGAAATTTTTCTAAAAGGGTAAAGATAAGATGATTCCTTAGGAAGACAGGAACATTTTCATTAAGGTAAGAGCCTTGTTTACTGGATCCATGAATGTTTCCACAGGGTTCATTGTATCAGGTTTGGTGCAGCATGCACACTGAAGATGTCGACTTACATGTTATGCATGCCTAGAAAAAGGAAGCTGTGTTAATTGTAAAAGAGCACAGCTCAGAGTGTTGTATTATATGAAAAGGGCATCATCGACACTACATGCTATCAAATGCTGCTTTGCATTTAAAATAAAATATTGTGTTATTATTGACTTTGATGGCAAATAGTAGTATATAAGCCTACGGCTGAAGACTATTTGTCAGAAGTATCACTTATTTAGAGAACTACCACTAGCTGAATAAGTAAGTTTTACTGTATGACTATATGCATATTTGTTCTATAAAATCAGCATTTATGCCATATAAATCTTATATCCCCTATTTCTAGGGAATTAATTTTTCCTTATTGATTCAGTATCCTGTATGGATTTTTTAGTTTTAGTCACCTGGAAGTTATTACAGATACATATTATCAGTGAAGAACATCTCAATGAAATATTGAACAAAAGATTTTTTTATCTTTTTATTGAATCTTTAGAGCATACATTAAAGTTTAAAGACTGAGTCAGAAAAATTAATAGATAAATCACATCATAAATTGGGGATGATCTTAATGACACCTTTGTGATAATAGCTGTCTTTGTTAGAGTGTTTCCCTTTAATAATGAGAATGTATGTATAAGGGAATATAAAATAACTTAGGCCAAAATATGAAAACCACAATATGAAGCAGATTCCTCTTTACACTTTTTTCTTCTTTTCTCCTTATTCCCCTCAACATTTATAATGCTAAAACATCCCCAAACTTAGATTTAAGAATGAAGATGACAGATAACACATTATCTCCCCAATATTTAAGATGTTGTAAACTTCAAAGCAAAGTTGAGAAGAGGGAAAAGCTGTTAGTGATGTCATTGCATTCAAAGGGAGCTGTAAGAATTCTAACATCTCCTGCTTTCTTTTGTTTTTAGAACAAGGTGGTTATGACTCCCTGACTTCTTAAGGAAGTCAGAACCCCAAAAAACAAGGTGATCATGCCTTCCCTGACATCTCAGGAAGGGAGATGAATACACCAAAGAAAATGGGAAATCAAATCAGATTAGCGGGTTTCTGAAGGGGCTCACTTGAAACAGGTATACATAAATCCATCAATATGGGAGATATTACACATAATTACGTAAATTACATAAGCACATAGCAATATAACACAGGCTAATAGTGATGTAACAAATAACATGAATCAACATGAGGAAATTATACATGTCCATAAGTCCTAGAAATAGTCCAAAAGGAATTTATTGTCCATTAGTTCATGTGCTAGGAATCCAATAATTCCTGCAAGTTTTGAAGTCCTGCAATAGTCTCATCTTGTGTTAGGGAATCGAATGATTCCTGCAGATTTTGTTCTTAGGTCTTTTCCTTTGTTTCGAGGTTTTTCTTTTTTTCTGACTCTCTCCAGGTGCTTGTTGCCACCCATCTGTTTCCTTCTCCATCTGTAGGAATACAAGCAAACCCTCTCCCCCAAGCAGTTAATCTGTCTATTCCTTTCTATTTACCACTTTCTAAATCTCTTTTCATCACCTGGCAATTACAATGGAGCTCCTCACACTGACACCGCCCTTTTGTTGGATTAAAAAAAAGTCTGTATTCTCCCCAATTGTAATCCCTTTCTGCCATGTGATTGCTTTTCGGTTGATTGATCACATCAGAGTATTGAGCTTCTAAAGGTGTAACCTCGGCTGTCATCATGTGCCACCTGTCTTTTGACTGAAGTCTTGGAGCTGAGGCTGCCTCTCATTTCCCTGGGTCAGTCTTCATTCTGAGGCCCAGTGGAAGCCCTTTAGCATTTTGGACATGGGGTTTTGGGTTTTCTCTCAGACTGTCTTCTCCCTCTATCTCCATATCGACACTGCGTTCTCAGATGTCCTATCTTTCCACACTGAAAATATTGACAATTTTCTCTAGCAGTCCCTTGCCAAGAGGGACCCTGTCTTCCATGTTCATCATAGTCTGGATATAATAAGCACTTGTGCCCACTGTGGCACAGCATCTTATGATATCCTCTAAAGGAGCATCTTTGTGTAGTCCCTATATAATTCTTCTGCAAACCTCATTGGCATTTTCTTTAGCCAGTTATCTTATCATTATTTCTCTAGCTTCATTTTCTCCAATGGTTCTTGTGACATCTGTCGGCAGATGGCCCACAAAATCTGCAAAGGGTTCATTGGGACCTTGCTCTATTTTTGTGAAGGCTTTACCTTCATCTTTCACTGGGAGGGTGCCCCAAGCTTTTATTGCAGCAGTAGCAATCTGTTCATAAGCTGTTGTGGGTAATTAATTTGTGCTGAATTCTCTTCATACTCACCTTCACCTGCTAAGTTGGTCAAAGGAGATTTGTACATTAACTCCAGTTTGCTTATTGCATTAGGCTTGAATCCTACATAATTCAAGATATTCCAAAAGTTATAACAAGTTTTGTCCAGGTTCTAAACATGTCCTTGCTATGGATTTCCAATCACTGGGGATTAGGATTTCATAAGCCAAATTATCTAGTAACATCTTAACATAAGATGATGTAGCCCCATAAAGAATGCAACCTTTCTTCAAATCCTTGATTTTTTCCAAATCAAAAAGAGTCTATCTTCTCCTTTTTTGACCTGAAGAGTCAAGCTCTTCAGTCACAGGGTATGCATTTATTTTTAAATCAGATATAGCCTGTCCTTCATTTTTTGCCTTAACCAGTGCTTTTTGTAATCTTGTCATAGGCTGCTTCATAGGTGGTGCTGTTTGTGTCACTGCCTCTCCCCCTCCTCCTTCTCCCTCCACCCATGGAGGGTTAATTGAGGGAAGTAGGTCAGGGGATATGGAATGACCTAATTTCTCCTACTGTGAAGTACCACACTTAAAATTGTCCTTAACTCCATTCTTAACTGATTCTTCATCCTTTTCACCTAATTTATTTGGCTCCTCCCCCTCCTGCTCTTTTGTCTTTTTCCTTATTCTATAACTCATATAATTTCCTAAAGCCAGTTGTATTAAATTATATGTATTAAGTATGTCTTTGGAAATTGAGTCAGGTCCATTTTCATTGTAGAATTGACATAGTTGCTCTCCTACTAATTTCCACTCATTTGGACCCAATTCTTTTTCCTTAGAGAACCAAGGAGATGTGTACTATGCAGTTTCTAAAAGTTCAGTGATCTGCTCCCAAATTATAATCAAATCTTGGCTTTTTATAAGTCTGACAATGCTCTCTACACATTTTCCTTGAATTGGAAAAGAAGGCTGTTTTCTAAACATCTGTCCTATTTTAGCTGAAATATTACGTTAGCGCTTAACAAAGTTTCCTTGTTGTACTCACCCTAATTTCTGGGTCAAGGAGACTTTTCCACTGAAATCAGGATCGTGTCTGTTCCTGTTTGGGCGCCAAAATGTAATATTTTTCTCTAAAATATAATATTTTCTGAGAGCAGGTTTCTTGGGGGCCTTCTGGGAGCAGCCTTCCTTTCAGTTCAGAGTAATCACCCCAAATGCAGCCAGGTATTCAAGTCTAAACCCTTTATTGTCTCCTTCAAAATCTTATCTCCTTCACGTGGATCTCTAGCTAGTTTTCTGGAGGCCTTCTAGATCTTGGTTTCAGTGTTCTCCACAAGACAGCCTGCCACCATTTCTCTGTCTTCCTTAGTTCTGCCTGAAATGGCAGACTGTCTCTGGCTTCTGAATCTGCTCAAATGAATCCTGGCTGAGACTTCAAGAGCTTCTAAGGGAAGCTTGTCCTTTTTGCCCCTGAGAGCTCCTCCTTATATGTTCCACACTGAGTATACACCAATTATTATATCACTAGGAAATCATTATTTGTGGTAGGATTAAATCAATGCTAAACTAGATTTAACCACTGTCTCTTCAATTCTACTTACTTAACACCTTATAAGAATCCTAATAGGGAGCTGAGATTTTTTAAATGAAGTATCAGGAACTTCCAACTCTGGGCAAATGCTTTTTTTGTGTGTATGTGAATATGCATTCTAGTTGTGGGGCATTATACTAATAGGACTGTCAATGGGCTTGAAGCCAGAAATCACCAAAAACTGGGCAGAACATATGCATGGAAATGCCCAGAAGATCATTTCAGAAGCCATTTACTTGTAACTTTTCATAAACCAAAAGCTAGCTGACTATACCAAAGTTTTATTTTAATAAATTTGTCTTCAAATACATTAATTTTGTCTGTGGACTTTAATTTTTTTTGGCCTGGATGCTGATTCAATACAGTATAAAATCACCTATTTAGAGAGAATTTGCTGCTAAATAGTGAAGCAAAAAGCTAAGGTCTGATCATCTCTTTAATCTTGGAAGCTTCTGAATCCCTAAATATATATATATATATATATATATATATTCCTTTCCAAACATATGGATAGATGAATTTTTATGGTGACTAGTTAATGGAGCTATATTACTACTACCTCACATTTTTTTGTAGCATTTTCTACTCACAGAATGAATAATCTGTAGTTTCTCTTCTGGTTAGAAACTTCCATTTTAAACTTTAGTCAGTTTACAAACAGCATGGTCAGCCATATCATTGTATATGAACCAATTGCATAGAACTTTTTAGTAATAAAGTCTAGAGGCATTGAATATTAGGGATGATTAAAGCATGCATATCAATACATTAGAGGCATTAAAGGTTGGGTTTTTCATCCCTCCTTTAGTAGTCAAAGTTAGTTACTTGTCCTTGAATCCATGATTGTTTAACATAAGTTTTTAAAGGTTTCAGAAAGCTTTTTATTCTTTTCATCTTTTTCAGATGGACTTTTGGTTCCCAAGACTGAGTAATCTATCTCTTATATGGCACTTTGTTCCAAAAAAGTATGTTTAGTTTTAAGCAAACTGTCTCAGCCAAGCGTAAAGCCATAGGGGGAAAAAAAAATCTTGAACTTGAACCAGCGATTTTTTTTTTTTTTTTTGTAGTCACATCTTGATTCTGTGGGCAACTCCAGGTGATACAATGGTTAGAGTACGAGCCCTAGGGTGTCAGAAAGACTCATCTTCCTATGTTCATCTCTGGCCTTAGACATTCACTACCTGTGTGATTCTGGCTAAGTTACTTAATCCTGTTTACCTCATTTCTTCATTTGTAAAATGAGCTGGAGAAGTGATAACAGACCATTCCAGTATCTTTGTCAAGAAAACCCCCAAAATGGGGGGGTTACAAGAGTCAAATACAATTGAAACAATTGAAAATAACATCTTGGCCTTGATATACAAAATGCTATAATAATGATACTGGATTTCTTGAAAGCTGATATCAGCATGCTAACAGTCAAAAAGAGTAAGGATAAGGGATAAAGGAAAAAGCTATTCCTTCATATTCTGTTATTATCAGTCCCTTTTTTTTATCTACTATCTCTTTAATCATATCACATCATTAAGAAAAGGCTTGAGAGATTAAATGATAGAAATGTTAAGTGCCTTTTCTACCCCCTTAGAATCATGGTCTGACATTATCAGTGTATTGGGTATTATTGCTTGGGCCATTTGAAAGGTCACCTTCAGCCTAAACAATGCATATTCCAAGAAAATGTGGTATTTGTTAACAATGTTTTCAAACTTTTTGTCCAAATTTTTCAAAACTTCTCTTTCCTAAACTAAATCACATTTTAAATTGTCTTTTGGTCTTGGTTTGCTGACTTTTCTGGTCTTCATAAATCACTGACCATTAAATAATTTCTTCATTTGTTAAAAGATTTTTATCTGTTAAAAAACCTTATGGGAGCTTCTTATGGCTGGAATGCATTTGAGCCCTGGTTGATTATGTCTGATTATTTAATCTCATCATTATTTGTAATAATATTACTTGTTTTATATGTAGTGTTTTTCACATTTAAGGTAATACATTCAATTACAAATTACATACGTCTTAGAAGATTCTAAGGCTTTCTGAGATTCTTAAGTAACGGATTGTGTAGACTTACATTGATAGAGTTTCATCATCCTAGTGTTGCCTATACCAATGAAATCATAGGTCCAATTGCAAACTTCCAGAGATTAGGTATTTAGGAAAATAAAAAATTTAGATAATATGCACTCTTTGTATTCTTGACTACAAGAAAGAAAAATTACATGTACAAATATGTACTGTAAAATAATATATGTTCAGTTGACAAAATAGTGAACTTAAAGTGCTTTGAAAAATTTGGTAGAATCAAGGAAGACTGTAAAAAAGAAGAAACAATTGTGTTGGCTTTAAATTATGAGTAAAACCTTAATAGATAGAAGTAAAGAGCACTCTGGGCATTGAGAAATATTTCAACAAAGATAGTGAACTAGGAAAGAGTGAGGCCGTTTAAGGGGACTAGTAAAGCCAGAGATACTTGCAATTGAGGAATATAGGATAAAGCCAAAAAGGAAGATTAGTTAGCTTTCTGATTGTGAAGCTTGAATGATAAGCTAAGAACATTGAACTTTATTCGGTAAACCACAGAAAATCATTGAAAGATTTTTAGCAAAGGAATGGCACATTTTACATGTACGTGTGTGTGTGTGTGTGTGTGTGTACCTATATAAAGATTTATCTGTCTTTTCTTCTGTTTCATTGAATTAACCCTTAAATATATCTCTTCTTTAGAGCCTTCATATGACTTGCTAGAAAGAAACAAGATAAAATCTTATGAAATTTTAAGCCCTAGTAAGGAAAAAATAAATAATTGTGGAACTGACAGCAACAACTATAGCGATATTATTGCATCTGTGATTGAACTGAGGCCCTGATTCTTATTCCAAGTTGAACTAATGTTGCCACTTCTATCATTCCTTTATATTTATTTTAGCCACATTTTGCTGTCCATCATGATTTCCCTGGAACTGGTGTTGCATATGAACTTAACACATTGTCCATTTGTTTTCCCTTTAAAAATACTCAATGCTTAAAATAGGACATTTCCATTTGTGGCTGACAGCTATCAGGTGGAAAAACTATGGTTGCTTGCCTATTGCTGGCACTTTTCTTTCATGGGCTGATGTCCTTGTCAGGATGCTGAAACCCTCTTGCTGCCATTCCCCACGCCCTCTTGTCATATGTTTCTTTCTTTAAACAGAATCAAGTCTGAATTTCCCCAGAGGTTTTTGAATTGTGTGAAACAAGGCATTGCTTCCTTCTTTCTTGGTCCTACACAGCTGGTTTCAGCGGGGAAAGTGAGGCCATTTGTGTTAAATACTCTAAAAGTGATTTGCCAGAAAATAGGATTTTGGGGGTCTTATGTGGTCAGTTTTCTCTATTTCCAAATCCAAAGTGATTTCCCACCTCCAACCCTCCCAGCTTCATGTTCTTCAACTTAACCTAGGATTGGAAAATGACTTGTTGCTTATTTTACATCTTTTATCTTCATCTGCCACACAGAATCTCTGGTTCAAATATAACGGGCTGTTTTGTTGATGATCTGTGGGCCAGAACTGAACCCTGCTTAGATTTTGCCTAGTTTTGTTGGCTCTGTAGCACTAATGGGATGTAAAATGTGGTTTCATCACTTC
The DNA here is from genome assembly GCF_902635505.1 of Sarcophilus harrisii. Classification (NCBI taxonomy): domain Eukaryota; kingdom Metazoa; phylum Chordata; class Mammalia; order Dasyuromorphia; family Dasyuridae; genus Sarcophilus; species Sarcophilus harrisii. Next base: position 379,685,540 of record NC_045426.1, on the reverse strand, counting down.
AGAATAAAGGTAGTTTTCAAGTCTACAAAATGTATACATTGATTCAACTGCTTTCTACAGGTGAAAAACCTTTGCTGTTACTTGTGATGAAAAAAGCTATTTTTATTGAATAGTCTGTCCATCTTCAGCATGCCTGGGAATCCTGGGGTTTTAATAATTTGATTTGGTCATTGTCTTTTCATCTATGGCATGAAAGTTTATAAAGTTATAAAGTTATAAAGAAAGTTATAAAGAGTTTACTCTTTATAAGTAAACTCTGCCTAAATGGAAAATTGCTTTGAAGAGCATTTTTCCAGTCTTATTGCTGAATTTTTGTTGAAGTATTTATGTGACATGTAAATTTAGGAATATACACTTCCTTCATATCAAATATTCTCAGTTTCTAGCTGCTAATTTTTTTGAACAAAGCAAACTTTAACTCCAAAAAGTTGAACTTTCAAAAATATCAAAAGACAGGCAATCAAATGACTTTAAATATCAAACAATAGATTACCCCCTTTAAAAGAAAAAAAAAAAGTTGAGTTTATGGATCTCTGTATCCTGAACTTCTTAAGTTAAAAAAACATATATATATATATATATATATATATATGCATATATATTTCCATTATTGATAATTTTTTGGATTCTTAGGAAAAAGTTTTGATTTCTATTCTGTACAAAAGGTTTCTATTCTGTGTAAATCAGGGAAAAAATAAAGACAAACTTGAAGTCCCCCATTATTGTACTATTACTGACTTCTTATTGCAATTAGGTACTTTCTTGCTCTAATCCTCAATGCTGTTTACTTTTTTAAATTAGCAGAGAAATTTTTTCAAATATCGAGTTTGAAATATTTAGTAGTTTCTGCTAACTTTAGCTGTAGTTCAATCTAATATATATTCAATACTCTTTAAATATTCCAAGTCCAAAGTAATTCCTTCCCCCTATTTCTTCCCCTTCATTAGTAACAGTCTTATTTGGTGGAGCAACAGAGACCCAAAGGATTTTTTTAGTGGGGTATTTCTTTACTGAATTTGGGTGAAGCCCAAGAACCAAGAAGTGACACATCATTCAGTGTGCTTCTCCAGACTTTAACAGATGGGCATTGGGGTTTACTCTGAAAACCTGTAAAGCTCTTCATTGTTCAGTAGTTTTTGGTCCTGGTGATCTGAGAGTCATTACTTTCTGGGCTAACTCAGGATGCCATGCAGTCTGTGGCAGGACTGTGTTCCTTTTTTGTGCTGACAATGGAAGTACAGAGACATTTGAGGCATTACACTATTCTGCACGTTTCCTAAGTTAACGAACACACTGAGCTATTGGCAAACATCCATAACTATGTGTCATAAACAAATTTTTCAACAAGGCAAATTACACATCCCTATTCAGGATTACACACTAAATCGGGGTAGGGGTGGGGTTAAGCCATTTAGGTGTTTGCTCCCTTGAATAAAGTGTAGGGCTTGTCATTTTAAAACATGTGTCTCTTCTTTTTCTTTTAGGCAGGTATGTATTTATAATATTTGTCTGTGTCCTCCATCTCTGAATATCCTTGTATAGAAAATCAATAATATGTTAAGAAAAAAAGTTATTCAAACTGCTTGAAAGTAACAGAAAGCATCTGCAAAATTTCTTTTCAAGAAAAACCCTTTTTATAGCATTATAACTCAAAAACTGTAAAATAGATTTTTATCAAACTCTCCAGAAAGATTTTTTTTCCTCAGCCTAGTTATGAAACCAGAAAAATTTCAATATGAAATAAAATTTTTTGAGAATACATGTGAGGAAAAAACACGAAACAAATTAAGGAGCTATCCCCTCTAACAAAATGGCATGCAAAATTTTGTTAATAAATCAAAGAGAATACAAGTACTAGAAAGATATTGTATTGATACTAAACAAGGTCATCTTAGCATTTTGATGGTTCCTTAATCTCATTTATATGGGTGGTACTTTCATTAGAATAGACCTCAGCTTCTCCATATAGCTGATTTTGTTCACATATTTCCACAAATTCCATCATAAAAAATAGATCCAACAAGCTGAAGGCATTAAATCTTATTTTAATAATTAGATAGAAATGTGATTTAATGAAATGTTTATAAATATTAGGATTTTATCTGAGAGAAATTACAGAGTATTGAGGGATATTAAGAAATATTGTTTGGTGGCCACCCCAACCTGTACCCCCCACTGGGGAAATAGACTTAGATTTAAATAGGAAGAATTCAGATTAGGTATTTGGATGAATTTACATTTTAAGTCCTGTAAGACTTTCCTTTTTTTTTTCCCCCTTAAGTGTTCTTTTCATTTTTTAAGACGTATTGGGCTAACCATTATTTTTCAGGGATGCCTGGTCTTACTAAGAAGCTGGGGAATAGGATAAATGATATTTCCAATTGTGTTGTAGACCTTGACTTCTTTAAAACTAAAAAAACAAAAACAAAAAAACCCAAATCCTGGAGGATAAAGACATTTGTTTTATTTTCTTTTTAAATTAAATTCTCCTTCAACTACTAGCATGTAAAATATTGGATACCCATTACAGGGAAAAATATTTTCAAGTAAAGGAAATCATTTCGCAGTTAAACCAACTTGAAGTTTGATTCACTTAGTATGTTGTTCATACTGTAGACAAAATTGGACATTTTAAAAGTGGTTTTGATCCATTTAAAAATACCGTAGTTACAATAGTGGCTATTTCTATGTCTTCAGTGTTTTGACAAGCAAAGTGGCTAATGTCAATGCCCTTACATGGTGAAATCGCATTTGTAGCTTTGTCAAGGAAAAAGAAAAGGTCTTATAAATCATAGTGAGATCAGAACTGATGATCCAAGCCTAGCACTCAGAGCTGTCATGTTGTTAGTCCAATGGTTTCTCTTAGAATTTAAGTGTTTGCTTTGCCAAGCTTCACCAACCATTTCAAAACAGTGGGGTAGCTTTTTTAACCAATAGAAAAAAAATAATCACTTATTTAATAAATACTTATTGGACACTCTATGTATGAAATGGTATGTTTTCTGTTTTAAATCACCAAGCAATATTTATTGACTTCTTGTTTGGCACAGTCTCAAGAAAAGTAAGATAAAAGAGAAAAAACCCCTGAAAAATCAGTCTTTGAATCTCTCAATAGATTTAATATTTTTAGAATTGTAATAGAAGATGGTGCTAATTCTATTTCAGGAAGGGAAAATAGACACAATGGTATCATTTGAGTAACTAGCTTTAATCAACATTAATCCCAGGTTAATATCATTTGATGACCTCAGGTTCATTATGAGAGTTTTAAGTATGTAACTTTTTATAATAAATTCAGTACCTAGAAGCTGAACAGGAATTGGTTTACCTTCCACAATCTCATAAAAAGCAGCATTAATTGTAGAGTGAATATTGAAATGATCACTAAAGAAGACTCAAATGTGAATGTATTTGGGCATTTCTTCTATAAAGCAAATGAAGTGGACTTTGCTGTACAATAGGTTTCTTGCCCTGGCATTAATGGAAAATATCATTTGAATTAAAATGTAGTTAAATCTTTTCTAACTGACATTATTTTGGACGTTTTCTCTGATGTGCCCAAATGTTCAGCCTTTGCCATTTCAAGAGGCTCTATATACAAAGATGTAAAGAAAATTGCCCTTGTTCTAGATAATCAGGTCTGACCTAATTATGCAGTCTCTGCTTCACTGACATCTCAAATAGTGGAGAGAATCCAATTTATTCTGGCAAGCATGTGGCTGTTGAAATTGTGGAACTGTTGTTATTTCTAAAGCTTTGGTAGTACTCATAAGAAGTAGTTTAGAGGACAGGATGTCATGAACTTTTGATGTACAGAAGATAATGCAGTTTATCTCCATCCTTTAATTCTCATTTGTAAATTAAAAGTATTTTTGTATTCTAATAAGGAGACAGATAACACTGTATGTTTTTATTTGGGCTCCCTGCTTAGGCTCATACATTTCCTTTTTCCCAGAGGTAATTGTCCTGATTTTAAGTACATTACAAGTGCTACATTGGGAAGGATTTTCAACTAACTAGCTTTGGGTTCTATATCATGCCAATGATTTTTGTGGAAAGATGTGAGTGTTTCCTAAAATGGCAACCTCAAAAGTAAAGAAGTGAACCCTAAAGAAGAGTTGAAGAATGATAAATGAGTAGATATAAATACTGATTTTAAAAAGTAAAAAGATGCATACATATATGACCAATTAGATGGGGAATTATATGATTTTCTTGACCTGTCAGACTTCTTCTTCTTTATTTTTTTTTTGTGTGTGAGGTAATTGGGGTAAGTGATTTGCCTAGAGTCACACAGCTAGTGAATGTTAAGTGTCTGAGGCTGGATTTGAATTCAGGTCCTCCCCACTCCAGGGCTAATGCTCTATTCACTTTGCCATTTAGCTGTCCCCAAACTTCTCCAAAATAGGAGTTATGTGCAAGAGATAAAAAATTTCATCTGTGTCCATGAATCAAGAATCATAAAAAGGTAAAACCTTATGAATTAACAAAAAAAAAAAATGCTAATCCCTCACATATTAGCTCAGAACCCATTCCTCCACTGGCCACTTCAGGCAGGGTCCATAAGCCAAAATACTAACTTATAACAGAACTTTACTCTTCTCTTATCCCCCCACAATATGGAAAGTCAAAAACGAAAAGTTTGCTTTGCTTTAAATACTAGAGTGGTAATATACTACTAATAGTGCTCAGCCAGACAACTCAGGAACAAAAGTATTGAGAGCAAGATGCTAATAGATGTGGGAATTCAGTGTGTGTGGAGAAAATGTCAGAACATAAGCAATACAGGAATTTAAAGAAGAGTCTGAAATTACCAAATATTTCAGGAGGAACAAATTCAATTAAAGACCCTGGGCACAAGCAGATAAACCAACAGGGGAGATATTAATAACAGAAGGGAATATGGCCTCCAGATGAGCTAAATGAGTCCAGACATCCATGAATAAATATATGACAAAAATAAATTAATCAACAATTGATGAGGCAGTGGATCCCATGAATTCCCAAGAGAGCATGGAACCACAACAGGCTGTTCCCAAACAGTTCTAGAAAAAAAATAAGAATTGTGAAAGCAGAATTTTATAGCTTGAACAGCAAAAAATAATTTCCACACTAGAAAAATTTGATTTCCCAGTGGCAAAAACTCACCTAAAAAACAAAAGAGAAAAACTGATTGAGAATGGAAATACATACAAAGTAAAGAACAATATTGAAGAAGAGAAACTAAAAAAAAAAAAAAATAACATTAAAAGAAAATGTTTTGTTCTTAAACACAAGATGAGTAGAAAAAAAAACTTAGTTTAAAATCTCCAAGAAGAATATGTCAAAAAACCTAAATAATGCAAAAAATAATGTAATAAATCTGTTCAGAACTTATGAACCCAAAACAAAGTGCCAATCCAAAGAATCCAGAGATCTACCTCTGATGTTCAGTGTATGTGTATGGAGTAGGAATCAGAATGGAGGAAACATATGTTGCAAACTCCAAAAGAGAAGTGGTTAAAATGAGAAGATCACTTATAAATAGGCCTTCAAATGTAAAGGACTCAAATAAGTTCAATATGCAAGTGACCTATCCTAGAAATATGAAGGTCATCAGTGAAAAAAGAAAATTGTGTGATAAAAGAGGCATTTGAACTATTTCTACAAAGAAAACCATCTATGAGCAAATGATTTGCTTTGTAAACATTTTAGACAAAAGAAATAAGAAAAGTAAACAAAGCAACCAGTACAAGTACTGCTAATGAAACAAATAATTCAGGGGTACAAGGGGGAGGAAAGAAGGTTGAGAAAGATAACTTGTGTTTTTAATAATAGGAACAACAAAACAATGACAAGAATACCTTTAAGAAATTTCTTTCTAAAAATGAAAACAACAGATTAGGGTAATAATGGAAATTAAACAGAAGAAGCAGTGGTAAAGATGAAGAGACCTGAAACATCATGGACTAAAATTAAAAAACCTAACTTACAGGTGAATTAGAGGTTTTTGTAGGACTAAACTTCAGAATTGAGAAAAGAGAACAAAAAGTTTAGTGAAAATGTTAAAATACTTTCTTCAAATTGGTTAACAAGGAAGGAAAATAACTTGCTTTTGGCTCCTAGGAAGAAAAATGGCAAAGGTAAAGATAGAAAAAAGGGGAAAAGAAGGGTGAGATCTTGGTTCAGTGGTGGGAATGGATCCTACTGAAGAATACTCCCATAGGAAAAAGAGACATTCTATAATGTGAGATGGGGCCTTCTAGTGGGTATAATCTGGAGGAATTTTGGTGTTTAGAAACACTGTTACTGATGAGGGGATACAGCCAAGATGGCAGATTGTGGCAGACACGTAGTTGAATTTTTCCAACATTCCCCTCTAAACAACTTTAATGCTCCCAAATCAACTGTTGAAGCATCAGAAGCAACAAATTATCAGGGTTAAATAATTTTCTATCTTAAGAAAACTTAAGAAATTGACAGGAGAAGCTTGTGACATTGGTGTAAATACCTGTCCAGAGCTCACATACATGGTGCTAGCAGTGATCACAGCAGCATTTTCAGTTTGAGGAACTCTCAACCCAGAAATCGTAAAGAGGTTAGAAAGAGATACAGGGGATCCTTTGCTAATGTTGTGTAGCTGACTGGCAACACTATTGATGACATGCAATTCTGGGTTGTAGTTCTAGAACAGAGAGGAGTACTGATAATTGATCACAAGGGAGCAGGGGCCCAGGTCACAATAACAAAGCAAAGAGTAGTATTAGTGATTGTGGCTTCAGAGGATCAGGGGCCTTTCCTAAGTGAAGGCTAGATAATAGAATAATTATCATATCTTTCCAGGATTATGCTAATTTAGAAGTATCAAAAACTTGCAGATCTCCAGAACTATCTCTGAAAACAGCAGAACAAAAAAGCCCCAAACCTGGGGCATTGTCTCCCCACTCCCATGTGAATTTAAACTTAATTTAAATGTAAAATTCAAAATAAAGAAATAGTCTGGAAAAAGATGGGCAAACAAAAATAATTTGACCACAAAAACCTAGTATGGTCTCTAAGACATAAATCAGAAGAAGGCAACAATGTGAAAACACTTAAAATGAAAAACGCTTATTAGGCCCAAACCCCAAATGAATTCCTGGAAGAAAGAGATGAGTGGTAAAGGAAATGTTGGAAGGAAAAATTATATTCATGCAAGAAAATTATGAAAAGAGAATTAACGACTTAGTAAAAAATGTAAAAAAAATATTAAATAACACCTTAAAAAACAGAACAGGACTTACACTTAAATGAAGCCCAAAAATTTGTTGAAAGAAAAAAATCCTTAAAAAGCAGAATATGCCAAATGGGAAAAAAAAAAGGTACAAAATTTATTGAAGAAAAAAAAAACTCTTTAAAAAGCAGCAGTTAGACAAATGGAAAAAAGAGGTACAAAAGTTTATTGAAGAATGTAATTCCTTAAAAATGAGAATTGGGCAAGTGGAAACTAATGACTTCATGAAACATCAAGAAACAATAAAACAAAGTCAAAAGAATGAAAAAATAACAGAAAATGTGAAATTTCTCATTGAAGTAACAACTGACCTGGAAAATAAATGGGGGAGAAATAATTTAAGGATTATTGGACTACATGAAAGTCCTGATCAAAGCAACAGCCTAGATATCATATTTTAAGAAATTATCAAGTTAAACTTCTATGATATCTTAGATTCAGAGGGTAAAATAGAAATTTAACCAATCCACCACTCATTTCCTGAAAAGAAAACTAGTGGGAATATTAATAACCCCCAGAACTCTCAGGTCGAGAGAAAAAATTGGAAGCATTCAGCAAGAAAAAATTCAGCTATTGTGGAGCTGCAATCAGGACTATATATGATTTAATAGCTTCTACATTAAAAGAATGGAGGGCTGAGAATATATTCTGGAAGACAAAGGAGATAGGATTATAATCAAGTATAACCTCCCTAACAAAACTGTAATTATTCAGGGGAAAAATGGATATTTAATGAAATAGAGGACTTCCAAGGATTAAAGATAAGACTAAGCTAGTATTAGATAAAGAAGGATGGACAGGGAAAAGGTGAAAGGGAGAGGCAGAATGGAGAAAATTTTCCTACATAAGAAGTACACAAGGGAGAGCTTTTACAATAGAGGGTAAAATGGGGTTAGAGATGAATAATGCTTAAAATTCACTCTCATCAGAACTGGTTCAAAGAAGGAACAATATATTGGGGCAGCTAGATGGTGCAGTGGATTAGAGTGCTGGCTCTGAAGTCAGGAGAACCTGAGTTCAAATCTGGCCTCAGACACTTAATACTTCCTAGCTGTTATGACCCTGAGCAAGTCACTTATTCCCAATTGCCTTAACAACAACAAAAAAGAAAAAGAAAGAATATATATATATATATATATATACACATACATATATATATATGTGTATATACACACACACAAACACACAAGCATACACAAACTCAGTTGTGTAAAAATGTAATCCAATAGAGAAATGAAAAAAAAAGGAGTAAAAGAAAGAAAAAGTTAATAGAAGGGAGGACAAATTGCAGGAAGCAATAATTAGAAGCAAAGAAAACTTTTGAGGAGGGACAGGATAAAAGGAGAGAAGAAAGAGAAGAAAATGGTATGGAGAGAAATATAGTCATCATAACTATGAATATGAATGGGATGACCTCACTTATAAAATGGAAGTAAATAGCAGAAAAGATTAGAAACCAGCATCCAACAATGTGTTGTTTATAAGAGATACCTGAAACATAAAGACACATAGAATTAAAATGGACTAAAGTAGAACCTAATATACTTTAACTGAAGTTAAAAAAAAAAAAAGCAGGGGTAGCAGTCATGATGTCAGGTAAAGCAAAAGCAAAAATAGACCTAATTAAAAGAGCTATTCAGTTATATTACATTATGCTAAAAGGTACCATAGACAATGAAGTAATATAAAAAAATTTTATAATCAGTTTCTCAGAAAAAAGTGTCATTTCTCATATGAGTTTTGAATGAAGTCAAATTTATATAAATAAGTGCTATTCCACAATTGATAAATGGTCAAAGAATATAAATAGTGGTTTTCAGAAGAAAAAGAAAAAAAGCTATTTGTAACCATATGAAAAAAAAGTTATAAAAATTGATTAGAAAGGCAAATTAAAACATCTGTGAAATACTGCCTTAACACCTCTCAAAAATGACAAATGCTGGAAGAAATGAGGGAAAAATCAATACACTATTGAACCATTTATGGAGTTGTGAAAACTAACCATTCTGGAGATTAATTTGGATCTAAGCCCAAAGAACTAAAACTCTGCATTTACAAAGAACTAAAACTGTGCATCCTTTGATTAAGCAACATCACTACTAGGTCTATCCCAAAGGCATCAAAGAAAAAGAAAAAAGGACCTATTTGTACAAAAATATTTATAGTAGTTTTTTTTTTAATGGCAAAGAATTATAAATTGAGGGGATGCTCATCTATTGAAGAATGGCTGAACATGTGGCTTATTATTGGGATGGAGTATTATTATGCTATAAGAAAGAACAAAGAGAGTGGTTTCAGAGAAAACATCGCAAGACCTATATGATCTGATGCTAAGTAAGAAGAACTGAGAAGTTATTATGCATAGTAATATCAATGCTGTAATGAATTGGCTACTCTTATGAGTACAATGATTTAGACCTCTCCCTCCCCCAAAATGGTGATTACCTGAGAGACTGGATTGTTCTACTTCAAAAGAAGGAGAGTTAGTGATTCTAGAGAGAACTGGTACCTAGAAGAGCTGGTACGGACCCAGAGGAATACACTCTGCATGGAAATTTAATAAAAAATGCCAACAAAAATTATCTTGAGGAGGTCAAGCAGTAAGAACTATACAGTGAGGGACATAAGAAAATTCATACTATGATGCAGTATTTCTATCCTGTCTATCCTATTTTTTCTATCTCTCTATCTCTTTATAAACTGATATTTATAAGAATTAGACACAATAAATAAAGGTTACTAGAGGTCAAGATTTACAAAGCAGTAGCATAGAAATTATTTAGAAGAGGAAACTCAAAATAGATATCTCATAAACTTTATTTTCATGAGACTAAGCAAGGAGTAAAAAAAAATATATAGGGAGTTAAAGAATTAAAAGTTTAAAATAGACCAAAAGGAAGAAAAATGATTGAGTGAGAGAAATCATTTTTAGGGGGAAAAAAGCACAGAAAATTAATTTAAAAACTAAGATACCAAATAGTTTTATAAGGAGGAGAAGGGGGTGGGTTAACTTGACTAAATAACAACAACAACAAAAAGAAAATAACAAAGTCCTAATATTTCCTTGACCAGTTTAATTTTTTCTCTGAATTGATTTCATCCATTGTTTGCTTTCTCTTGAAGCCATCTGGAAGAATTGCAAAGTAAGTCCCTGACATATATCATAAAACTGGCATGGAAATACAATATCATTTTTGGTATACTTCAAGTAAACAGACATCTGCTATAGATCCCTATATGCTAATATCAAAACAGCTGAAAAACATTTTCATTTTTTGCAGATAATTTCACATGTTAGAAGGTGCTAAATGTTTGAAACAGCAAGCAGAACCTTTTAAAGTCCATTAGAGAAAATGAGAAGATCAAGAAATCCACTGTTTGGAGTGGATGAAAAATCCATTCATTTTGCCTGTTTTATGAAGAAGTATGATTTTTGAAATGGAAAGGAGAAAAGAAAACTTATTAATAGGTATTGAAATCCACAATAAATGAGGAAATGGTAAAAGAGAGCATAACTACAATAAATTTTAGACACCAGGCTCAGAAATGCTATGCCCAAGAGCACTGAAAGAAGATTGAGAGTGATTGTTTCATCACCATTGCTCTTTGAAAAAAAAAAAAACCAACAACATAGGAATGAAGATAAACAGAATGTGCAGATTTTTTTTTTTAAAGTAAAAAAAGGTAGATATTATTGATTAGTGGGTTTGTTGATTTCTGGTCAAATTATACAAGAGATTATTGAAGTATTTATTTGTCTTTAGAAGATATATATCAGTACAAGCCAGAAAGGAGTTGGAATAAATTATTTTATTTTATTATTTTTTTCTTTTTTCTTTATTTTTTAAATAATTTTTTATTGACAGAACCCATGCCAGGGTAACTTTTTACAACATTATCCCTTGCACTCAATTCTGTTCCGATTTTTCCCCTCCCTCCCTCCACCCCCACCCCCAGATGGCAAGCAGTCCTATATATGGTAAATAGGTTACAGTAGATCTTAGATACAATATATGTGTGCAGAATCAAACAGTTCTCTTGTTGCTCAGGGAGAATTGGATTTAGAAGTTATAAATAACCTGGGAAAAAAAAACAAAAATGCAAGCAGTTTACATTCATTTCCTAGTGTTCTTTCTTTGGATGTAGCTACTTCTGTCTATCCTTGATCAATTGAAACTGAGTTAGAGCTTCTCTTAGTCGAGGAAATCCACTTCCATCAGAATACATCCTCATACAGTATCGTTGAAGTGTATAATGATCTCCTGGTTCTGCTCATTTCACTTAGCATCAGTTCATGTAAGTCTCACCAATCCTCTCTGTATTCATCCTGCTGGTTGTTTCTTACAGAACAATAATATTCCATAACATTCATATACCACAATTTACTCAACCATTCTCCAGTTGATGGGCATCCATTCATTTTCCAGCTTCTAGTCACTACAAAGAGGGCTGCCACAAACATTCGTGCACATACAGGTCCCTTTCCCTTCTTTAGTATCTCTTTGGGGTATAAGCCCAGTAGAAACACTGATGGATCAAAGGGTATGCACAGTTTGATAACTTTTTGAGCATAGTTCCAAATTGCTCTCCAAAATGGCTGGATGTGGAACAAATTATTTTAGACCAGCTCAGTTAAATTTCCTATGGGGTTACTAAGCTAATAGGCCAGGAGAAGCAATCACCAATTACTTATTAAGCTTCAGAAAGAAGGTAATACATATATGATACCTAGATTATTAAGGAATTATAGAGAAAAGTAATTCTGAGGTTTCTGTAAATTAAATTCTTTCTTAGATTCTTTTTGTAATGTCTGGGCTAGCTCTCTGGTGGGCTTTGGGATCAGCCCAAGACCTTGGGCTTAGTGAAGGAGGAAGAAGAGCAACTACCACGTGACTGGTCAAAGATAGAGTCTGGACTCTGGAGTCTGGAGCCTGAAGTCTTCTCTGTGGCTGAGATTGCTGAGACCGAGAGAGCCCTCTTTCACTGTGACTCCCTTAAATACACCAGCAGGACTATATTTAGACACCACACTGGGCATGTGCAGCTGTAGAATATCACATCACCACATTACCCTAAGTATATGCCAACTAGATTGACCACATCATTACATTACATCAAGTATGTGCTGAGAGAACCACCGAGTAGGTACTTAACTACAAGTACTCTGCTGTCTTAGATTCAAGTACATCCAGAGTTCAGGCCATTACACTTTTCAATTTTTGCCAGTCAATGATTTTATGACATAGAACAACCAGAAATTTATAATTCATTCCAGATTTGGGTGCTGCAAAGTTTTATATGACTAATATTTTCTATGTTCTTTCATAAGGTCATTTGACTATAAGACCACATTGTGTTATTGCCTTCTGTGGACATAGCCTTATACTTCTATCACTAGTCTTATGCAAATTTTTTTTTTCTGGAGCTAAAATTAAAACATGTTAAAAAAAAAAAACCTTTTGTATTCAAAGGATCTTCCTAAAATCTTACATATTAAAAAATTCATTATTGATGAGCAAGGTGACTTATAACTTGTGTTATACAACTGTGAATAGGCCTTAATTCATTTCTTGGATAGACATTTCAGAGATCATATCACCTGAATAGGTTTCTTTGTATACATACAAATCATACAAATCCTCAGTATGAGAGTCAAAATCTTCAAGTTGTCACTAAGAAAATGACATTTACACTATATTTTATTCACTGTGAACATTTATCAGCAAAAATCCACCAACAAAGTTGCCATCAAGCTTAAATTATAAAATCAATACAAACTGTAAATTTTATTATAAAGCAATAGATTAAATTCATAGTTTATAGTTCTCTATGAAGAAATGTATCCTCTAGTTTACCTCTCAAACCTGTGGAAGAGGAAGGAATTTATGACCAAAGAAGAACTAGAGATCATTACTGATCACAAAATAGAAAATGTTGATTATACCAAACTGAAAAGTTTTTGTACAAACAAAACTAATGCAGACAAGATTAGAAGGGAACCAATAAACTGGGAAAACATTTTCACAGTTAAAGGTTCTGATAAAGGCCTCATTTCCAAAATATATAGAGAATTGACTCTAATTTATAAGAAACCAAGCCATTCTCCAATTGATAAATGGTCAAAGGATATGAACAGACAATTCTCAGACAAAGAAATTGAAACTATTTCTAGCCATATGAACAGGTGTTCCAAATTACTATTGATCAGAGAAATGCAAATTAAGACAATTCTGAGATACCACTACACACCTGTCAGACTAGCTAGAATGACAGGGAAAGATAATGCGGAATGTTGGAGGGGATGTGGGAAAACTGGGACACTAATACATTGTTGGTGGAATTGTGAATATATATCCAGCCATTCTGGAGAGCGATTTGGAACTATGCTCAAAAAGCTATCAAACTGTGCATATCCTTTGATACAGCAGTGTTACTACTGGGCTTATATCCCAAAGAGTATTAAAAAGGGAAAGGAACCTGTATGTGCAAGATTGTTTGTGGCAGCCCTCTTTGTAGTGGCCAGAAACTAAAAACTGAGTGGATGCCCATCAATTGGAGAATGGCTGAATAAATTGTGGCATATGAATATTATGGAATATTATTGTTCTGTTAGAAATGACCAACAGGATGATTTCAGAAAGGCCTGAAGAGACTTACATGAACTGATGCTGAGTGAAACGAGCAGGGCCAAGAGATCATTATATACTTCAACAACAATACTATATAATGATCAATTCTGACGGACCTGGCCATCCTCAGCAATGAAATGAACCAAATCAGTTCCAATGGAGCAGTAATGAACTGAACCAGCTACGCCCAGTGAAAGAACTCTGGGAGATGACTAAAAACCATTACATTGAATTCCCAATCCCTATATTTTTGCCCACCTGCATTTTTGATTTCCTTCATAGGCTAGTTGTACAATATTTCAGAGTCCGATTCTTTTTGTACTACAAAATAACGGTTTGGTCATGTATACTTATTGTGTGTCTAATTTATATTTTAATATATTTAACATCTAAAAAAATGTATCCTTAAGTATTTATTTATTACTTCACACTGAAGTTAATAGACTACTATTGAAAGGTGAAATTTTAGAATATAAGAGTTATAGTTCAGAGTTAAAATATTTTAAGATCAAAATTGTTTGCCATTGGCTAATTTGTTTTTGTTTTCAGATGACAGTGTTTGTATTCTGTATTTTCACAAGCATTGTGTAGAGTATAAAGAGCTAGCTAGCTTTAAAGTCAGTATGATGTTGATTCAAATCTTCCCTGTGATACCTACTACAATTAAAACTTGAAGTTACCTCAGATGCTATCCTGTAATATTCTTCTCTAAAATATAAAGTTCTCTGGAGCAGGTTTCCTGAGGGACTTCTGGGAGCAGCATTAGTTTCAGTTTAGTTCAATAATCACCTCAAATGCAGCCAGGAGTTAAAGTCCAAATCCTTTATTGTCTCCTTTAAAATCTTGTCTCCTTCATTTGGGGTTTGGCTAGTTTTCTGGAGGCCTTCTGTAGTCTTGGTTCTGAGAGCTTAAGTTGCCTTCTCTGGCTTGTGAATCTCCTCAAATGAATCCTGGCTGAGGTTCCAAGAGCTTCTAGTGGGCTTGTCCTCTAGTGGGCTTGTCCTTTAGTGGGCTTTTCTTTCCTGGCCCTGAGACCTCCTTCTTATGTATCCCACACTGAATATACATCAATCATTATATTACTAGGAAATCATTATTGTAGGATTAAATCAATGCTAAAGTAGATTTACCAGTGTCTTCTCAATTCCACTTACTTAGCGCCTTGTAAGAATCCTACCATCTCCGGCTTTCTTTTGATTTAGAACATAGGTGGTCATGACCTCCCTGACTTCTCAAGGAGGTGAGAACCTCAAAAAAGAGGGTGATCATGCCTTCCCTGACTATTCAAAAAAGAGGTGAAAACACCACAAAAGGACGTAATCACACCCTTCCTGAAGTATCAGGAAGGGTGATGAAAACGCCAAAGGAAATGGGAAATCAAATCAGATTAGCGGGTTTCTGAAGGAGCTCACTTGCAACAGGTACACATAGTATCTAATTTATATTTTAATGTATTTAACATCTACTGGTCATCCTGCCATCTAGGGGAGGGGGTGAGGGGTAAGAGGTGAAAAATTGGAACAAGAGGTTTGGCAATTGTTAACGCTGTAAAGTTACCCATGCATATAACCTGTAAATAAAAGGCTATTAAATTAAAAAACAAACAAACAAAAAAAAAACCAGGTACACATAAATCCATCAATATGGGAGGTATTACACATAATTACATAAATTACATAAGCACATAGTAACATAATACAGGCTAGTAGTGATGTAACAAATAACATGAATCAACATGAGGAATTATTCATGTCCATAAGTCCTAGAAGTAGTCCAAAAGGAATCTATTGTCCATTGAATGTTCATGTGCCAGGAATCCAATAATTCCTACAAGTTTTTAAGTCCTGCAATAATCTCATCAACAATTTTTCATCTCCAAGAATCCAATGATTCCTGCTGGTTTTCAAGTCCTGCAACAGTCTCATCTTGTGTTAGGGAATCCAATAATTCCTGCAGATTTTGTTCTTAGGTCTTCTCCTTTGTTTTGAGGTTTTTCTCTTTTTCTGTTTCTCTCCAGGTGCTCGTTGTCACCCATCTGTTTTCTTCTCCATCTGTTGGAATACAAGCAAACCCTTTCTCCCAGGCAGTTAACCTATTCTATTTGCCACTTTCTGGATCTCTCCACATCATCTTGCAATTACATTGAAGTTGCTTGCACTGGACACTGCCCTTTTGTTGCATTAAAAAAGTCTGTATTCTCTTCAATTGTAATCCCTTTCTGCTACTTGATTGCTTTTCTGCTGATTGATCATGTAATCCTTTTCTGCCATCTGATTGCTTTTTTGATGATTGATAACATCAGAGTCCTGAACTTCTAAAGACTCTCTGGTTGTAAACTCAGCTGCCATCATACCCCATCTGTCTTTTGATTGATATCTTGAAGGTGGCCCTGCCTCTCATTTCCCCGGATCAATCTACACTCTGAGGCCCAGTGGAAACCCTTGTGGCATTTTGGACATGGGGTTTGGGGTTTTATTCTCTCACCCTGTCTTCTCACTCTATCTCTTTGCCTACACTGGGCTTTCAGATATCCTATTTTTCCACACTAAAAAACATTGATGATTTTCTCTAGAAGTCCCTTGCCAAGAGGGACCCTATTTTCCCATATTCATCATAGTCTGGGTATAAGCATTTGTGCCCACTATGGCACAGCATCTTATGATCTCCTCTAAAGGAACATCTTTGTGTAGTCATATAATTCTTCTGCAAACTCCACTGGCATTTTCCTTAGCCAGTTGTCTGATCATTATTCTTGTAGCTGCAATCTGATCATTATTCTTGTAGCTGCAATCTGATCATTATTCTTGTAGCTGCATTTTCTCCAATGGTTCTTGTGACAGTTGTCTGCAGACATCCCACAAAATCTGCAAAGGGTTCATTGGGACCTTGATCTATTTTTGTGAAGGCTTTACCTTCATCTTTCCCTGGGAGGGTGCCCCAAGCTTTTATTGCAGTAGTAGCAATCTGTTCATAAGCTGTTGTGGGTAATTAATCTGTGCTGAATTCTCTTCATACTCACCTTCACCTGTTGGTTGGTCAAAGGTGATTTGTACATTAACTCCAGTTTGCTTATTGCATTAGGCTTGAATCCTACATAATTCATGATACTCCAAAAACCACAAGAAGTTTTGTCCAGGTTCTAAACATGTCCTTGCTATGGACTTCCAAACACTGGGAGTTAAGCTTTCATAAGCCAAATTATCTAGTAACATTTTAACATAAGATGATGTAGCTCCATAAAGCGAGCTACCTTTTTTTAAATCCTTGATTTTTTCCAAATCAAAAAGAGTGTATCTTCTCCTTTTTTAACCTGAAGAGTCAAGTTCTTCCATCACAGGGTATGCATTTATTTTTAAATCAGATATATCCTGTCCTTCTCTCTTAGCACCAGTGCTTTTTTTAGTCTTGTCATAGGCTGCTTCATAGGAGGAGGTGGCTGTGTTTCTGCCTCTCCCCCTCTTCTTTCTCCCTCCATCCACAAAGGGTTAATTGAGGTAAGAAGGTCAGGGGATAGGGAATGCTCCTGCTGTGAAGTGCCACACTTAAAATTGTACTTAACTCCATTCTTATCTGATTCTTCAGCCTTTTCACCTAGTTTATTTAGAGCTTCCCACTCCTACTCTTTCAACTTTTTCCTTATTCTGTAACTTATATAATTTCCTTAAGCCAGTTACAGTGTATCTTTGGAAATTGAGTCAGATCCATTTTCATTATAGAATTGACACATAGTTGTTCTCCTACTAATTTCCATTCCTCTAGATCCAATTCTTTTTCCATAGAGAACCAAAGAGATGTGTGCTGTACAGTTTTTAAAAGATCAATGATGTGCTCCCAAATTATAATCAAACCTTGGCTTTTCAAAAGTCTGACAATGCTCTCTACACATTTTCCTTGAATTGGACTGGTTTATCCCTTTAACAAAAGGGATATCTGTTTTTGTACTCACCCTAATTTCTGGGTTGAGGGGACTTTTTCACTGAAATCAGGATTGGAGGCTTTTCCACTGAAATCAGGATCATATCTGTCCCACATTAGGATGTCAAAATGTAATATTCTTCTCTAAAATATAAAGTTCTCCAGAGCAGATTTCCTGGGGGGCTTCTGGGAGCAGCCTTAGTTTCGGTTCAGTTCAATAATCCCCTCAAATGCAGCTAGGAGTTAAAGTCCAAATCCTTTATTGTCTCCTTTAAAGTCTTGTCTCCTTTACTTGGGGCTCGGCTAGTTTTCTGGAGGCCTTCTGTAGTCTTGGTTCCGAGAGCTTAAGCTACCTTCTCTGGCTTGTGAATCTCCTTGACTGAATCCTGGCTGAGCCTCCGAGAGCTTCTAGTGGGCTTGTCCTCTAATGAGCTTCTCTTTCCTATCCCTGAGACCACCTCCTTATATATCCCACACTGAATATATACCAATCATTATATCACTAGGAAACCATTATTTATTGTAGGATTAAATCAATGCTAAACTAGATTTAACCATCATCTCCTAAATTCCACTTACTTAGCACCTTGTAAAAATCCTAACACTATCCTATATTAGTTGAAGTAATTTCTTAGTTGGTATAATCCATAATTGATAAACTCTCTCTCTCTCTCTCACTCTCAAAAATTGTTTTAAGTTTCAAACACATTATGATTGTTGTCTTGAAAATGGGTCATAAAATAATTATATTTAATAACAATATTTAAAATTCAATTAAAGTCCTCAAAAAAGAATTACCATCAAATGTTTCCTTCATTTTCTGAATTTCCTAATTTATTAGGTTCAAATTTAGAAGCATTAGAAACATGTGATTACCTGAACATGTTTTTTGATTCTTCAATGTCTTTTATCATCCAGAAGAAAACTTGCATTTGAAAAATTTATGAACTGCTTTTCCATTTGTCTGTAATCTCCCAGACTTTCAACAAGAAAAACTGATAATTTTGTCAGATCTTTTATAAAAAAATTAAGTAATTCAGAAGATAGAATAATAATAGAATATTCAATTCTATGAAGCATAGACAGCATTGCATGTAAAGGCAATGGAAATATCAATACCTTTGCCATTGTTAAGCTTTTCCCCTTCACAATGATAAAAGTATTATAAAAAAACAAATTAAACTTGGCTCTGTTTTTATATATTGAAGTTACATTTTAAACAAAGTTTTGAGGTGTTTAGAACAATGTTCTCTTATTTAACAATAAATCATCATCTCAGCCATATGATTCACTAGCTAGAGGACTAGATCTTTTTTCAGAGTCTTACTACCTTTCAGAGTTTCCAAAATTCTAATGATGCTCAATGGACAAAAGAGTTGTGGCTCTCTTTGTAGTCTAGGACATCAAGAATCCAAATAAATTAATAATTCAACAAACTAACAATAGAGAAGACTACCAATCTCTAACCAATAATATATTTATGCTGTGCCCCTCTACAACTAGCTATTGTACTTTGGCAGTAGGGCTGTACACGTAGACTTGCGACAGAACTCAACTCAGTCCCCTCACTCCCATCCCAGTGCTACAGAAATCGAAAGAATAAAGCTTGCTCCAAAGGACAAAACAGCCAACAACTTTAATAATCTAGTGTTTACAAACCCAAAGACCCCAGCTTTTGGGATAAGAACTCACTGTTTGACAAAAATTGCTGGGAACATTGGAAATTATATGGCAGAAACTAGGCATTGACCCACACTTAACACCGTACACCAAGATAAGGCCAAACTGGGTTCATGACCTAGGCATAAAGATTGAGATCATAAATAAATTGGAAGAGCATAGGATAGTTTACCTCTCAGACCTGTGGAAGAGGAAGGAATTTATGACCAAAGAAGAACTAGAGATTATTACTGTTCACAAAATAGAAAAATTTGATTATATCAAAGAAAACTAATGCAGACAAGATTAGAAGGGAAGCAATAAACTGGGAAAACATTTTTACAGTCAAAGGTTCTGATAAAGGCCTCATTTCCAAAATATATAGAGAATTGACTCTTAATTTATAAGAAATCAAGCTATTCTCCAAATGATAAATGGTCAAAGGATATGAACAGACAATTCTCAGACAAAGAAATTGAAACTATTTCTAGCCATATGAACAGGTGTTCCAAATTACTATTGATCAGAGAAATGCAAATTAAGACAACTCTGAGATACCACTACACACCTGTCAGACTGGCTAGAATGACAGGGAAAGATAATGCGGAATGTTGGAGGGGATGTGGGAAAACTGGGACACTAATACATTGTTGGTGGAATTGTGAATATATATCCAGCCATTCTGGAGAGCGATTTGGAACTATGCCCAAAAAGCTATCAAACTGTGCATATCCTTTGATACAGCAGTGTTACTACTGGGCTTATATCCCAAAGAGTATTAAGAAGGGAAAGGAACCTGTATGTGCAAGATTGGTTTGTGGCAGCCCTCTTTGTAGTGGCCAGAAACTGGAAACTGAGTGGATGCCCATCAATTGGAGAATGGCTGAATAAATTGTGGTATATGAACATTATGGAGTATTATTGTTCTGTAAGAAATGACCAGCAGGATGATTTCAGAAAGGCCTGGAGAGACTTACATGAACTGATGCTGAGTGAAATGAGCAGGACCAGAAGATCATTATACACTTCAACAACAATACCACATGATGATCAATTCTGTTGGATGTGGCCCTCTTCAACAATGAGATGAACCAAATCACTTCTAATAGAGCAGTAATGAACTGAACTAGCTACACCCAGGGAAAGAACTCTGGGAGATGACTATGAACCACTACATAGAATTCCCAGTTCCTCTATTTTTATCTGCCTGAATTTTTGATTTCCTTCACAGGCTAATTGTACACTATTTCAAAGTCTGACTCTTTTTATACAGCAAAGTAACTGTTTGGACATGTATACATATATTATATTTAACTTATACTTTAACATATTTAACATGTATTGGTCAACCTGCCATCTGGGGGAAGGGGTGGGGAGAAGGAAGGGAAAAGTTGGAACAAAAGGATTTGCAACTGTCGATGCTGAAAAATTACCTATGCATATATCTTGTAAATAAAAAACTATAATAATAATAAAAAAAGAATAAAGCTTGCTCAAGCTATTTTGTGTGTGTGTGTGCTGAGTATTGTTAACGTTTAACTATAAGGTGCTGGCTATTGTATTTATTCTACTTTTATTGATAATTCTACTTCATCTATTTGCTATTTTGTTCATTTAATTTTCTGCCTTATTTTTAATTATATTGGCTAAAAGCTTATTAATCTTATAGTCTTATCAAAGATTCAGATTTTAGTTTTATTTGTCATTTCTATGCCTTTTTGGTTTTCAGTTTATTTCTTTTCTAATTATTGATGACTTCGCTTTTGTGCTTATTTTATTTGTTGGTTTTCTAATTTTAAAAATAAATATTAAGCTCTTTAATCTTATTTTCTATTAATTTATACTCATATGAAAAGGATTTCTACTCTAACACTAACAGATTATTTTAGTTCTATCCTAGAAATTTTGGTTTGTTGTTTTACCATTATCATTTTTTATATAATTACTGTCTCAATTTTTTTTCTCCAACATACATTCTTTAGAATGTTATAAGTTTTATTGTAAGGCAATAATATTGTGTTTGTTTCATTTGCTTATGCTCCTTGAACTATAATAAAAATGATATTTTTATTAGTTCAGATTTTTTATACATGTTTGCAATATTTCTGTGCTGATAACATGGTCAGTTCTTATAAAACTTCTGTGTAGTTTATAGAAATTCTTAAGTTCTTTAATAGCTAGTTTGTTTATCTTTCTCTTAGATTTATCTGAAAATGAGAGAAGTACTTTGAAATCTCCTGCCACTTAATTTTTCCTTTATGAATTTAAATCCTGTGGTATTTGAAACATATTAGTTTAATATTGATATTACTTCTTTTCTGTAGTTCCTTTTGACATAAAATATTTTTCTTGTTTGACCTTTTTAATATTTAGAATGTTTGGTTTTGCTTTGCCCAACAAGACAACTGCAACTTTGGCTTTTTTGGATTCACCTAATCCATAGTAATTTCTTTTTACACTTATTTATATCTGTTTATGTTATTTTAAAATGTATTTCTTGCAAGCAATAGATTATGGGGTTTCTTTTCTTATCCAATGTTGCCTTTTCCATTTTTTTAAATTAATAACTGGCTTTTTCATTAATTTTTAAATTCAAGTTTTTAGGTTACTTTGGTTCCTTTTTTCCTCAAACCACACTATTCCATTTTGTCCAGTGTTTTCATATTCAGCAGAATAGGTTGAACCAATTAAAATTTCTGTTCGCTAATATTTGAAGAACCTTTTCTTGATTACTTTCATAATCCATTATTTGACATTGATAGTGTTAATTTAACAACTATATATCTTAGACACAATGGTTCTCAAAGTCTGGTCCAGAGCATCCTGGGAATCTCTGAAATCCTTTCAGAGAGTCTACAAATTCATAATTAGTTTTTATTTTTAATGTGATCAATATCTATAACTATAAACCACATAAACAAAAACTCTTTGGACAGATCCTCAATCATTTTTAATAGGATAAAGATACTGTGAACAAAAGTTTGAGGAACACTGTCTTAAGAGTATGCAGCATATGGCTTGGTGTTATTTTTTCTGGAAGCAATTTATGAATTCCTTTCATTAGCACTTTGTTTTGTGTACATTCAAAAGTTTTAGGCAGTTTTTTTGGTATTGCTTCTTGATTTGTGGTAGTTAAGTTTTTTGATTGTCTTGTTCTGGAATACCTATAATATTTAAATTATCTAAATACTGCCTTCAAGATCAATGTTTTACTGATACATAAATAATATTTTATTATTATTATATTATTGGGGTGGTTTTTTTTTTTTTTTTTGCTTTTCTTCTTCCAATTTGTCCTTTCCTTATGCTTATTTACATTCTCATTAGTTCTTTCTTTGATAATATTTCAAGGGTTTTTTTTTTTCCTCTATTTAGCTGAATATTTTTCTACATAGGCCATAAAATATGCCTTCAAAATTTTTATTCTCTTTTAAACTATTCAGTAACATCCTTCTGTGCATCTATGTTCTTTTGGGAATCTAACAAGTCCTCTGTCTTTATTCTGCATTCAAATATTTATTCATAGATGACCAGACTATTATATATTAATTAGAGGCCATATAACCTTGTTATTAATATCTTCCCTGTATATCAGGCTACACTTAAGTTTTTGAATTTTTTTTTCTACTGAGATCTTTAGTCATTTTACATTTTTTAAAAACTAGTTTCCCTTTTATTCACTTTCTGGCTCCTTCCCCTTTGACTGTGGTTTCTGGGGGAGAGGAGCTGGGTTTCAAAGTCATGTCAGCTTCATTCATGCTAGGTAATTCATGGTTCACTGTCCCAAGTCTCTATTTGAACTAACTCCTTGAAGGAATTAGTACCAGCTGGACATTGGGCTTTTCCCCTAAGGTTTAGTTAGTGTAATGTCACAATCACTTTCACTATCTGTCTTTCTCTGTCTCTGTCTCTTTCTCTGTATATGTGTCTTTCCCTTTTTCTACATATATATATTTCCTCTATTCCTATTTCCTAAGCTGCTCTCTGACGTACATACAGTCTTTAAAAATGTAAAATAAGCAAACTAATAGACAATGAAATAGAGATTTCCAATAATAAAAATCTTAGAAAAGGAAATAGAACAAAAGATAAAGAAACAAACTATCATGGTGAGGCGGAGGGAAACTCATTTTTTATCAGATTTTTTAAAAAGTAGGCAGGTAAGTGGCAGGCTATCAAAAGTGTTCTATTTGATTTCAGGAAAGTTTGAGTTCAAACATTACCTGGGATACTTATTAGATTTGTGATCCCAGACAAGTTACTTAATTTTTGCCTCAATTTCCTCATCTATAAGAATGGGCATAATAGCATCTATCATCCAGAACTGATGTGAATAAAGTGAAATAACAGTTGCATAGTATTTTGTAAACTTAAAGTACTATACAGTTTTTATTACCACTAGTAGTAGTATTATTTATGCCAGTTATCAAAATTTTGACAGCAAAATCATTCCATCAGACACATATTGTAAGGTAAATATAAAATAATTCCTAAACCACAGAAGAATTATGAACAGATATTATTAATGATTCTTTAAGCTAAGCTTCCAGAATTACCAGAAGAATAAGTAGGTTTTTGAAGAGGAAGAGGAACTAGAGACCAGATTGCCAACATTCCCTGAGTTTTGAAGAAAGCAAGGAAGTTCCATAATAAAGCCATTTTTTTTCGCTGACTACATTAAAGCCTTTGACTGTGTTGATTACCACAAAATGGGGCAAATCTGATTACAGACCACTCTGTCATGGTGAAGGAGGACAGTTTAAAAGCTATTTTGAAGATTGCATTAAAAAAAAAAACCCAAACCTAAAATTTTGGCAGTCATTTTTATCACTTTGTGATAAATAGAAGAGAAGAAATGGAAGGAGTAGCAAGATTTTATATTTTGGGGCTCAAAGATCACTGCAGACAGCTTGGCAGACAGCTTTTGCAACCATGAAATTAAAAGATGCTTATAGCTTGAAAGGATAGTTATTGCAAATCTGGTCACTATATTAAAAAGCAGAGAAAATATCTTGCTGACAAAGTTCTGTACAGTCAAAACTATGTTTGGGTCACAATGTATGGGTTTGAGAGTTGGACCACAAGGAAATCTGAGCACCACAGAATTGATGTTTTTGAATTATGGTGCCTAGAGAAGACATTTTTGAGCTCCTTGGTTGTCAAGGAAATCAAATCAATTGATACTTAAAAGAAATCAATTCAGGCTATTCATTGGAAGGTTAAAAATACTATGGTCACATAGTATAATGTGACCTTTTTCATTAATTTTTAGATTCAAGTTTTTAGGTTACTTTGGTTCATTTTTTCCTCAAACTACACTATTCCATTTTGTCCAGTGTTTTCATATTTAGCAGAATAGGTTGAACCAATTAAAATTTCTGATTCACATAAAATAATAGGCTCATTGGAAAGGGTCCTGATGTTGGGGAAAGATTGCAAGCAAAAGGAAAAGGGAACATCCAAGGATAGATAAGCAATGAACATTAACTTGTACAGACTTCTAGAGATGGCGAAGAACAAAAAGGGCTAACGTGCTGTTATATGTCTATGGGGGTTCTGTAGAGTCGAAAATGACTGAACAATTAAATAATAAAAATGCAAAAATAGCTCAGCATTAAGAAAAAAATAAATCTAATAATATTAAAACCAAAATTTTAATAGTATTTTATTTTTCCAAATACATGTAAAGATACTTTTTAACACTCAATTTTGTAAAATTTTGTGTTCTAAATTTTTCTCCCTCCCTCCCTTCTTACATTCTCCAATACAGCAAGCAATCTGATATAATTTAAATATATGCAGTCCTTTTAAACATTTCCATTTGTCATGCTCTGCAAGAAAAATCAACCTGAAAGGGAACAAAAACAAGAAAAAACAAACAAAAAGGTGAAAATACTATGCTTTGATCCATATTTGGTCTCCAAAGTTCTTTGAATGTGATTGACACTTTCCATCACAAGTCAATTGAAATTGCCTTGAATTGTTGAGAAGAACCAAGTCCAACTCAGTTGATAGATCATTACATAATCTTGTTCTTACTGTGTACAATGTTCTTCTGGTTCTGCTCACTTTACTTGGCATCAGTTCATATAATTCTTTCCAGGCTTTTCTGAAATCAGCCTGCTCATTTCTTATAGAACAATAATATTCCATTACATTTATCATATCATAAGTTCTCAGCCATTCCCTAGGTGATGGGAATCCACTCAATTCCAGTTCCTTGCTACAATAGAAAGGGCTGCTACAAACATTTTCACGCATTTCCCTTTTTTGATCCTCCTTTCCCTCTTTTATGATCTCTTTGGGATTCAGTGAGATTGCTGGATCAAAGGATTTACACATTTTTTTTTAACCCTTTGTGCATAGTTCCAAATTGGTCTCCAGAATGATTGAATCATTTTGTAACTCCACCAACAATGTATTATCCTACATCCCTCCAACATTTATCATTTTTTCTTGTCATCTTAGCCACTTTGACAGGTGTGAGGTGGTACCTCAGAGTTGTCTTACTTTGCATTTCTCTAATTAAAAGTGTTTTAGAGCCTTTTTTCATATAACTAGAAATGGCTTTAATTTCTTCATCTGAAAATTGTCTCCATATCTTTTGACCATTTGATCAAGGAATGACTTGTATTTTTATAAATTTGAGTCAACACTACATATCTCTCACATTGGCTAAGATGACAGGAAAAGATAATGACAAATGTCAGAAGGAATGTGGGAAAACTAGGGCACTAATAGATTGTTGGTGTAATTATGAACTGATCCAACAATTCTGGAGAGCAATTTAGAACTATGCCCAAAGAGCTATCAAACTGTATATATCCTTTGATACAACAGTATTTCTACTGGGCTTCTATCCCAAAGAGATCTTAAAGAAGGGAAATGAATTCACATATGCAAAAATGTTTGTGGTAGCCCTTTTTGTAGTGGCAAGAAACTGGAAACTGAGTGGATGCCCATCAGTCAAAGAATGGCTATATACGTTATGGCATATGAATGTTATGGAATATTATTGTTCTATAAGAAATGATCAGGAGGATGATTTCAGAGAGAATTACATGAACTGATGCTGAATGAAGTGAGCAGAATCAGGAGATCATTGTACTCGGCCACAGCAAGATTATGGGGATGATCAATTCTGATGGATGTGGCTCTTCTCAACGAGATGATTCAGGCTAGTTTCAATGATCTTATGATAATGAGAGAGAGCCATCTACATCCAGAGAAAGGTCTGTGGGAACTGAATGTGTATCACAACATAGTATTTGCACCTTTTTGTCATTTGCTTCCTTTTTTTCTTTCTCATTTTGTTTTACTTTTTGGTCTTAATTTTTCGTGTACAGCAAGATGATTGTAAAATATGTATGCTTATATTGGATTTATATATATATTTTTTACTATTAACATATATTGGATTACTTGCCATCTAGGGCCAGGGAAGGGATAGGAGGAAGCAGGGGTAGGGTGGAGGTGGGGAACACAGGGTTGCAAAAGCAAGGGTAAGTGATGAAAAATTATCCTTACATATGTTTTAAAAAATGGAATCAATTTTCTGTATATTTAAAAAATGAAATTTTTATCAGAAACACTGGCTATAAAAACTTTTCCCTAGCTTTGTGCTTCTTTTCTAATCTTATCTGCATTTGCCTTGTTTGTACAAAAACTTTTTAATTTAATGTAAGAAAAGTTATTCATTATGCTTCATAATGTTCTCTAGTTCTTCTTTGGCCATAAATTCCTCCATTTTGCACAAATCTGACAGATTACATTATCCATTGCTTAACTAATTTTTGCACATGTGGGTTCCTTTCTCTTCTTTAAGATCTCTTTGGGATAGAAGCCCAGTAGAAATACTGCTGTATCAAAGATATATACAGTTTGATAGCTCTTTATGCATAGTTCTAAATTGCTCTCCATTGATTTCCATTTGATCTATTCTACATGTCAGAAAACTTGTTTTTGGTAAGATTGACCACTTTGTTTGCTAAGATCTTTATTTTCTTCCCAATTATTTTTTTAATCTTATCTTGATATAGTCTTTTAGATGTTGGTCAATGCCTAGTTTCTGCCATACTATTTTCCAGTTTTTCCAGCAATTTTTGTCAAATAGGAAATTCTTATCCCAAAAGCGAGTCTTTTAGGTTTATTAAACATTAGATTACTAGTTAATGACTGTTGTGTCTTGTGTACCTAACCTGTTCTACTTATCCTACTACTCAAATTTTTTTAGCCAGCACCAAATGGTTTTGATGACCACTGCTTTATAATATAGTTTTAGGTCTCTTATGATCTTTGCACCTTCCACCTTCCTTTGCATTAAAAATCAATATTTTGGTAACTACATGATTGTCTCTACAAATATGGAGAAAGCCTTTGCCCAAGCCCAGTACTCATTACTCATTCATGCTAAAAACCCAAACACACAAAAACCTTACTAACTAAAGGCATAGTTAACCATTTTTAAAAGATCATAAAGTTTTAGATGACTTAGTAGATAGAGCACTGGTCCTGGAGTCGGGAAGGCCTGAGTTCAAATCCTGCCTCAGACACATAACACTTCCTAGATGTATGATCCTGGGCAAGTTACTTAACCTAATTGCCTTTCAAAAAAAAAGGAAAAAAGATAAAAAGATCATAAAATATATCCAAAACTAAAAATTTGAATCATATTCAACCACTATATTTCTTATCTAACACCATATTATTAGTGATTACGACTTTGTAGTTTAGTTTCAGATCTGGAACTGCTAGGTCACTTTTTTTATTATTTTTATTATTATTATTGACCTTTTCTTCCTCTGGATTAATTTTTTTTTTCTAACTCTATAAAGTAATTCTTTGATAGTTTGATTGATATGACCTTGAAAAAAGAAATTAATTTAGTCAGTATTGCCATTTTAATTATATTAGCTTACTTCATGTATGAGCAATTAATATTTCTCCATTTATATTTTTATTTATATGAAGTGTGTTTTGTAATTATATTCATATAACTCTTGTGTTTGTGTTTGTATGTTAGCAAGTAGATTCCCAAGAATTTTATACTCTCTGTAGTTATTTTTAGTAGAATTTCTTTGTCTTTTCCTGCTGGGATTTTTTTGCAGGAAGGCATTATGTAGAAATATTGATGATTTGTTTGGGTTTATTTTATATCTGCAATTTTGCTGAAGTTCTTAATTGTTTTTATTCATTTTTCATTGATTCTTTACAGATTTTCTAAATAAACCATCACATCATCTTCAAAATGTGATAGTTTTAGTTTTATTTTTGTTTATGCTTATTCCTTCAGTTTCTTTTTCTTATCTTATTGCTATACCTACCATTTCTAGTACAATATCGAATAATAATGTTGATAATGGATATCCTTGCTTCCCCACTGATCTTATTGGAAAGCTTTGTGGTTTATCTTAATTATAGATAATGCTTGCTCATGATTTTAGATAGGTATTACTTATCATTTAAAGAAAAGTTCTCTTTATTCCTATGTTTTCTAGTCTTCTTAATAGGAATGGATATTGTATTTTCTCAAAGACTTTTTCTGTGCCTATAGATATAATCATATGATTTCTGTTTTTTATTGACATGCTATATTTTTATAGTTTCACTAATTAAATAGTGATTAAATAATCAGCCCTGCATAACTGGTATAAAGACAGCCTAGGCATAATGTATGATTTTTGAAATATTGTTATAATCTCTTTAGTGACATTTTATTAAAAAATTTTTCATCGTTATTTGTTATTCTTTAGTTTTCTTTTTCTGTTTTGGTTCTCTCTGATTAAATATCACTTATTGTTCATAATTAAATATCATATGTTGACATTTGTGTCATAGAAGGAATTTGGTAGGACTCCTTTTTTCTATTTAAAAAAACTATATAGTTTTGGAATGAATTATTCTTTAATGTTTGGCAGAATTTGCTTATAAATCCATCTGATGGTCTGTTTTTTTTTTTTTCCTTAGGGAGTTCATTTGTGACTTGTTCGATTTCTTTTTCTAAGATTTTTTTGGAGTCAAATCTTCCTTTAAGAATTTGGATACTATAACCACTGTTGGATATGGGTTCAATTTTGATGTCAATTTATTATTGTCTTCAGTACATTTGAACAAACTATAATTTCCCTTATCTCTTTTAATTAGTTCCATTTTAGCTTATCTGAAATCATGGTTGCGATCCTTGTCTTTTCTATTTTTATTTTTTAAAATTGAAAAAAAATAGTTTTTAAAATTTAAAATTTGAGTCTCCTCAAGAGACTCTTTTGCATCTAACCACTACCTCCCTTAATCCTCCCTACTTTTCTTTCCACTTCTCTCTATCCTGTCTTTTAATCCCTTTCTTTGTCACTTCTTTATTGGGTAAATTGGATTTCTGTACCCATCTGCGTATATTTATATTTTTCCCTCCTCGAACTAGTTCAAATGACAGTAAAGTTCAGGTATTGTCTGCCCACCCCATCTACTTTTTCCTCTTCCTTGAACTCCCCATTTATATGAGGTAATTTCCCCCATTCTCCCTCTCCCTCTCCAGGGTATCCCTCTTTCTCACTCTTCCATTCTTCTTTTGAAATCATTCCCACAACTCTCTAAGAAGACTCTCTCCAACATCTCTAGAGATAAACTTCTGAGGTGTGCTATGCATTTTCTTCCCATTTAGGAATGTTAACAGATTAACTTTATTTAGTCCCTAATTAATTCTCCCAGTCGTATTTACCTTTTTATGCTTCTCTTTTAGTGCTAATCTTGAATGTTAGGTTTTATCTTCAGTTCTTTTCTTTTCATCAGGAATGCCTGAAACTCTTATTTCATTAAATGTTCATTCCCTCCTCCTCTTTTCCCTTCCACCCCCCAGTAGGATTGTGCTTAGGCTATTCTTGCTCTAATTCTGTTGTCTTATAGAATATGACAATATTGCAAATCCTTCCATTCCTTTATACATTTAGCTGCCAAATTGTGGGTGATCCTAATTCTGTGGTATTTGAATTTTTCCTTGTTGGCTGCTTCCAATACATTTTCCTTTACCTGGGAATTCTGAATTTTTGTTATAATATTCCTGGGAGTTTTCATTTTAGAATTTCTTTCAGGAAGTTGCCTAATGGGTTCTTTCAATTTCTACTTTGCCCTCTACTTCTATAATATGTTATATAATATTTTTGTTATAGTTTTTTGAAGTTTGACATCAAAGCTGTTTTTTTGTTCCTGTCTTTCAAGTAGTCCAAGGATTATTAAACTATTTCTTTTTAGTCTATTTTCAAGTCAGTTTTTTTTTATATTTCAATTTTTCTTCCATTTTTTCAGTTCTTTGGCTTTATTTTTTTTTTGATGTTTCATGAAGTCATGGACTTTTACTTAGCCAGTTCTCACATTTTTAATGACTTTTTAAATGATTTTCAAGAGATTTCTTCTTTAGTTGTTTCAGGAGATAATCATGAGATTCTTTTCATCTTCACTTAGTCCATGTTTTAATTTGTTTGAACAGTTTTCCTTTATGATTAAAAAAAATTCAGCAAGTTATTTTTATGTTATACACCTTAGATTTTCTTTAATTTTTTTGATTTTGTTTTATATTTCTGATGAGTCATAAAGTCATTGATTTCCATTTGATTTATTCTACGTGTCAGAAAACCTGTTTTTGGTAAGATTGACCACTTTGTTTGCTAAGATCTTTATTTTCTTCCCAATTATTTTTTTAAATGTAATTTATTTACTTTAATACACATTGCTTTATGAATCATGTTGGGAGAGAAAAATCAGAAAAAAAAGGGAGAAACCATGGCAAAGAGAAAAAAAAACCCAGAAAAAAGAAGTGAACATAGCATGTGTTGGCTTACATTCAATCATTATAGAAAAGAATTTCTGTATGTAGATGACATTTTCTGTCCAAAGTCTATTGGGATTGCTTTGGATCACTGAACCACTGAGAAAAGAACCAATTCTTTCATAGTTATTCATCACACATTCTTGTTGTTATTGTGTACCCTGTATTACTGGTTCTGCTTGTTTTCATTCAGCATCAGTTCATGTAAATCTTTCCAAGCCTTTCTAAAATCAGCTTGCTCATCATTCTTTATAGAACAATAATATTACCTTACTTTCATATACCATAGCTTATTTAGCCATACCCTAAGTGATGGATATGTACTCATTTTCCAATTCTCTGTTAAAACAAGAAGAGCTGCTACAAAATTTTTTGCACATGTGGATCCTTTTCCCTGTTTTATGATTTCCTTGGGATACAGATCTTGTAATGGTACTACTGGATCAAAGGGTATGCATAGTTTATAGATCTTTGGACATAGTTCCAGATTATTCTCCAGAATGGTTGGACCATTTCACAACTCTACCATCAATGTGTCAGTGTCCCAGTTTCCCCACATCCCCTCCAACATTTATCATTATCTTTTCCTGTCATCTTCACCAATCTGAGAGTATGAGATAGTACCTCAGAGTTGTTTTAATTTTCATTTCTCTAATCAGTAGTGATTTACAGCATTTTTATATGACTATAAATGGCTTTTTTTTCATCATCTGAAAATAGTTTGTTTATATCCATTGACCATTTATCAGTTGGGCAATGACTTGTATTCTTATAAATCTGGCACAGTTCTTTATATATTTTAGAAATGAAACCTTTATCAGAAACACTAGCTGTAAAGAATTTTTTTCTCTAGCTTTGTATTTCCCTTTTAATCTTGTTTCTGTTGATTTTGTTTGTACAAAACCTTTTTAATTTAATGTAATCAAAATTGTTCATAATGTTCTATCCTTTGGACATAAATTCCTCCCTTCTCCAAAGGTCTGATAGGTAAATATCCCTTGCTCTTCTAATTTGTTTATGGTATCATCTTTTATATATCTAAATGCCTAACTGTACCCATTTTGACTTTATTTTGGTCTATGTGAGATTTAGGTCTATGCTAAGTTTCTGATGTTATTTTCCAGGTTTCACAGCAATATAGTGAGTTCTTATTCCAAAAGCTGGAGTTTGAGGATTTATCACTTTTTTTCTTAGCCAGTTCCAAATGGTTTTGATGACTGCTGCTTTATAATATAGTTTTAAGTTTGGCATTGCTAAGACACCATCCTTGGTATTTTTTTTCCATTAATTCCCTTGATATTCTTGATCTTTCGTTCTTCCAGATGAATTTTGTTATTATTTTTTCTAGTTCTATAAAATAATTTTTGGCAGTTTGATTGGTAGAGCACTAAACAAGTAGATTAATTTAGGAAAAATTGTCATTTTTATTATATTAGCTTGGCCTACCCATGAACAATTGATATTTTCCCAATTGTTTAGATCTGACTTTATTTGTGTGAGAAGTATTTTATAGCCCTCCGAGTATTTTATTTTGTCTAATTTTAAATAAATTGCTCTTTCTATCTCTTACTGGTAGGCTTTGTCAATAATATATAGAAATGCTGATGATTTAGTTGTATGGATTTATTTTATATCCTGCAACTTTTCTAAAGTTGTTAATTGTTTCCAGTAGAATTGGTTGATTTTCTGGGATTCTCTAAGCATATTCTCATATCATCTTCAAAGAGTGATAGTTTTATTTCCTCATTTGCAAAATTTTTGCATCAATATTCATTAGGGAGATTGGTCTGTAATTTTCTTTCTCTATTTTGTCTCTTTCCGGTTTAGGTATCAGTACCATATTTGTATCATAGAAGTAATTTGGCAGGACTCCTTATTTACTTATTTTTTCAAATAGTTTACATAGTATTGGAAATTAATTGTTCTTTAAATGATTGGTAGAATTCCTTTGTGAATCCATCTGGCCCTGGAGATTTTTTCTTAAGTAGTTCATTAATGGCTTGTTCAATTTCTTTTTCTAAAATGGCACAATTTATGTAAGTTATTTCTTCTGTTAATCTGGGCAATTTCTATTTTTGTAAATATTCATACATTTAGATTAGATTGTTGGATTTGTTGGCATAAAGTTGGGCAAAATAGTTCCTGATTTTTAAATTTCTTTTTCATTGGTGGTAAGTTCAATCTTTTCATTTTTGATGCTGGTGATTTAGCTTTTTTCTCTTTACTTTTTCTAATCAAATTAACCAAAGGTTTATTTATTTTGTTGGTTTTTTCATAAAACTAACTCTTAGTTTTATTAATTCAAATCTTCTTAGTTCCACTTTTATTAATCTCTTCTTTGAGTTTGAGAATTCTGGGGGTTTTTGGTTTGTTCTTTTTTTGGCTTTTTGGTTGCATGCCCAATTCATTGATCTCCTCTTTCTCTATTTTATTCATGTAGCCACAGTTTATATAGATTTAGACCCTTCTATATATTTGCTGTGATTAAGACCTTCTCACCAGCTTTCTCAGCTGAGCTAAACACCCTTTTACAAACCAGTGAGACTGATCTTTCTTAAAACTTTTCCTATCTATCTTGA
Organism: Sarcophilus harrisii; assembly: GCF_902635505.1. Classification (NCBI taxonomy): domain Eukaryota; kingdom Metazoa; phylum Chordata; class Mammalia; order Dasyuromorphia; family Dasyuridae; genus Sarcophilus; species Sarcophilus harrisii. Next base: position 379,651,688 of record NC_045426.1, on the reverse strand, counting down.
ACTGGAAGGTGGCTTCATTCTGTAAGACTGTTTTCAGGGGTCCTCAAACTACAGCCTGCGGGCCAGATGCGGTAGCTGAGGACGATTATCTCCCTCACTCAGGGCTATGAAGTTTCTTTATTTAAAGGTCCACAAAACAAACTTTTTGTTTTTACTATTGTCCAGCTTTCCAACAGTCTGAGGGACAGTGAACTGGCTCCCTATTTAAAAAGTTTGAGGACCCCTGGACTTTAGAGGCTTGATTTCATGTGGAGCAGCTTCTTAGCTTCACTCTACTATCTTGGCTCTACCCTTGTGTTGGAATCTTTACAAAGTGTTAAGTCATTAGAATTGAATTGATAGAGACAATAATTATCTAATTTAGCATGGTTCAGTATGATTGATCTGATCCTACATGGAGATGTTATGGGCCAGAACTTGAAACAAGGTACTAAGTGGAATTGATGGAAGCAATGCTTGTGTGCTTGGGTTTGCACCTTTAAGAGTTTACACATTAGATGTCACACATTAGAGTTTACACATTGGAGTTCACAAGTACAGGAGATACATAAAGTTAACTTTGTAACTTTGTGAATTCACACCTCTCATAATCCCACTCTCAGAGGAGGAGTCAACCTTTGAGAGAGCATAAAAACCGCTGAGCTCAGTCAGCAGAATTCACTTGAAAAGATTCAGAGTGGAAGCGAGTCAGTTTGGAAGAAGCCACGAGTCGGAGTTGAGCTAGAGTCAGAGCTAGAAGCAAAGGATTAGCAACAAGAGTTCTTGGAACCAAGGAGGGAGAGAGGCCTCTAAGAAAGCTAACCCAATTCAAGGAAAGAGACTTGGAAGGAGAAAATAAACGTTTGGATTTTATCAGTTGGCTGTATAAGTGATTATTACTCTGAACTGAAACTAAGGCTGCTTCCAGAAAATCTCCCCAAGAAACCTGCTCTCCCAGAGAACCATCTTATATTATACAAAAGAAGAAAACACCACACCCTTGGAACTCCTAGTTATTTCTTTCACTGTTTTTATTTTGTTAAAAAAAACAAAAACAAAAACAAAACAAAAAAAAACTTGCTTCATTTTTTTTCTAGATATATATGTATTCCTTATAGAACATTTAGTTTTTACTTTGAATGTCTATAGTTACTTCATAGTTATCCACTACTTCTGGTTTTCTCTAGATCGATGATAATGTTTTATACTAGTTGATGTCTTTTTGAGTTTTACATTTGTTAGATTCTTGAATTAAGAGCTTTATGCCAGGGCTGGAATTTAGTCCTAGCTGTTTTTTAGCCAAGGATGTTTAGCCAAATCAGGATCACATCCCAGGTCCCTGGGTTCCTATGTTTACTTATGGTTCCTAGAGTTAAGTCTCTGTATCTTTGCATATCAGATTACTGAATCATCATATCCCATATTCAGATTGCTCTGTAATTGCATCTTCACTGGAAGTGCTCATGCCCTTGATACCTCACCTTCTGATTGGCTGCTTCCTCCCAGAACCTCCAATTTTAAAAGGAGGTCCAAGCCAAAGATATCTTTATTCCTCTCCAGGGTGTACTGCTGTCTCATATCTGCATATTCATCCTTCCCCACTTTTGAGCTTTCTTTTATATGTTATCTTCTACCATTAGAATGTAACTTTTTGAGGTCAACATTGCCTTTCTGCTTCTTTTTGTATTCCCAGTACTTAACACTGTGCCTGATATATATAGTACCTCTTAATAAATGCTTATTGATTCACTGACTGACACTTGTCTCAGAATGGTTCTTGAGATGTTGAAGCCCCTGGTGGGGTAATAATAATAAGATAAAATGGTTTATGTTCTAATTATTTCTTTCCTGATTTCAGAGATTTTCTAAGTAAGCCATATTACTATCTGCAAACAGATAACCTTTTGTCTCTTCCTTGCTAATTTTATATTTCAAATTTTTCTTTTTTGTCTTATTACTAGAATTTGTAAAACCTACTCTACAAAAAAAAAAAACCTACAATTCTGTAGAGTAGTCAGGTATCCCTCCCCATTTATCCCATTTTGCTACAGGGAAAGTTCATTACATGAAAATGATAGTAGCATTTGATTTCAGATTTTTTAATTATAATAAGAAAGGATTCTTCCATGTCCATGCTTTACAAAGTTCTTAGTATAATCCAATTTTGTATTTTGTTGAACACTTTATATAGTTATTGATAAATTATATAATTTCCAGATTAGTCATAATTGATTTATATATTTATTAAGTTAGATATATCTATATTACTGAGTCTCTTTTCTAGTATTAGTATTATTGAGAAGTATATGGTTCATGTAAACTTTGTTGTAACATATACAAGAGCTACACAGGAAAAGTAATACAAATAAAGTGTAAATGTAAAGTATGTTTGAAAACAAAGTTGATTTGGTCACATGTTGAGAGAAAAGAGAACTAACAGACTGCTAATGTGCTCCATTGGTATCATTATCAAGGGAATCTGAAGAAGGGCCCTTACATTTTAGATAGGATGTCTTTGGGGATATTAAAGGGAAAGACATAGATAAGATCTATGCCTAAAGAATAGATAGTGATAATTCAAAAACCCCTATTGAAAGGATTTCTCTTTATAATGATCCATAGATCCCCTGTAGTATTAGATAATTCATGAATGAAATTGGTCTGTACTTCATAATTTTGAGTATCAGGATCATATTTAACTTATAAAACAAATTTAAAAGAGTGCTTTTCTTCCTTTTTGAGGCTATTTTTTGTCACATAGGTTTTAGTTACTTTTAAAGTGTTTTCTAGTATTGACTTATAAATCCTTCTGGCCCAAAATTTTATTTTTTTGTTTTGTTTTATCTGTATTTGGCTTTCTTACCTTACTTTTCCTGAGATTAGTTTATTTTATTTTTCTATCTTTTTTTTAGTAATTAGAATTTTTGAATATTTTTTGAATGTAAAAATTGTTTTTTTGAATTCTTAATTTGATTGTAAATCATTGTAAAATTTGTCTTTATATTCATTTTGTATTTTAATAATTTCATTTTCTTCTCCTTTTTTTGTTTAGGTTAACTAATAGTTTACTGATTTTCTTAGTCTTTCCCCAAAACTCTTATTTTTTGGGGGGAATGGGGGGACTGAGGCAATTGGGGTTGTGACTTGCCCAGGGTCACACAGCTAGGAAGTATTAAGTGTCACATTTGAACTCAGGTCCTCCTGAATTCAGGGCAGGTGTTCTATCCACTGTGCCACCTAGCTGCCCCCCAAAACTATTTTAGTAGTTTTTTTTGTCTTATGTTAAATTTTGCCTCTTTCTTCTCTCCTTTTCAAAGTTTCTCTGTATATTTTTTGTTTAATTTATTTTCTAGATTAAAAAAAATTGCATGCTCAATTCATTGATTTCTTTTTCTTTTTTTGTTAATGATGAAGTCCTGAGTGATAGTTTGGACCAAAAGAAACTAAAAAATTGATCTCTGAGACAAGCAGATAGAAGACTGTTAGAGATCAGTTTAGTTCCATGGTTCCACCCTTTAGGGAGGCAGTCCAGCCCGAAATCCAAGTTATGTCAAACTTCTGAGACCCACTCTCTGTAAGAAATCCCAGTCATGACACTGAGGCTAAATTTCCCTTGTAAAACAACTTATGCTTTGCTATTGCCCTCTTTTTGTGATATCTTTTCCCTTCCCCCATGGCACATGGTATCTTTCCTAACTCCACTAATCTTCCCAACCCCACTTTTCTTTACAACTAACTAACTTTTTTTTTATCCTTAAATTACATTTATTTATTTTATTTTATTTTTATTATTATAGCTTTTTATTTAAAAGTTATATGCATAGGTAATTTTTCAGCATTGACAGTTTCAAAACCTTTTGTTCCAACTTTTCCCCTCCTTCTCCCCACCCCATCCCCGAGATGGCAGGTTGACTATTACATGTTAAATATGTTAAAGTATAAGTTAAATACAATATATGTATACATGTCCAAACAGTTATTTTGCTGTATAAAAGAGTCGGACTTTGAAATAGTGTACAATTAGCCTGTGAAGGAAATAAAAAATGCAGGCAGACAAAAATAGAGGGATTGGGAATTCTATGTAATGGTTCATAGTCATCTCCCAGAGTTCTTTCGCCGGGTGTAGCTGGTTCAGTTCATTACTGCTCTATTGGAACTGATTTGGTTCATCTCATTGTTGAAGAGGGCCATGTCCATCAGAATTGATCATCATATAGTGTTGTTGAAGTATATAATGATCTTCTGGTTCTGCTCATTTCACTCAGCATCAGTTCATGTAAGTCTCTCCAGGCCTCTCTGTATTCATCCTGCTGGCCATTTCTTTCTTTCTTTCTTTTTTTTTTTTTTAATAGCTTTTTATTTACAAGTTATATGCATGGGTAATTTCACGGCATCATTCCCTATTATTTTAATTTGTTAAATCTTTTGAAAAATGGATTGGGGGTCCTTAAACAGAAAAGGGTCTAGCAAACCAACACTGAAATTTTAGAGCCAAATCTGGGACACTTTTAAAGTAGTTTCCCAAAACTGGGAGTGAAATACAGTGGCTTATGGTATGGTAACTGAAACCAAAGTTAGTGATATCACAGATTACAAAATTAGGTACCAAGGCACAAAAGCAGAAATTACCTTGCAAAGTCAGTTTGCACTTTACTGGGGGGGGCCCATTCAGAACTAGGTGGTATTTTTCTGTTATCCATTCACTCCAAAAGTCAGTTTCCCTCCAAACAAATGGATCCCAAAGTCCTTTGAGATGTGGGATGATAATCTCATCTTCTGAGGCTCATTTTCTGCTGGGAATGTATGTAGACCTCATTTGGAGGGGTGGGCCAGGTTATGATTGAAGTGAGTTATCCAGTGAATTCTAAGCCAGATCTCTGAAGTTAGTCAGTACAGCTTTCAAGTGCTGGTTATTTGAAGGTGACTAAAGGCTAAAACAAATCTTAGAAGCAGAGGTTAGTAGCTTGGATTGCTTGGATGGCCAAGGACAAATGCGCCAAAGTGTTCAAAAGAACTCAGGCATTGTGTAGAGAGGATAACAGATCAAGATCAGGCTTTGTCCTAGAACCAAAAGTTCTCCTAATCCCGAACCGATGGGACAGGGACAGCTTGAGAGAGCATTAAAAGCAGAGCTCTCATCCCTGGCAGGTGTTTTTAAAGAGAATAGATATTCTCCACCTTTTCTGAAAATAGAGTTTGCGATATAGAGTAGAAATATTAATCAGTTTTAAGTGCCTTAGCCACAGTTTGGGTGACCTGAAGGCTAGTTACTCTGTAAGAGTGGGGCAGGCCAAAACAAAGTGCTCTTTTAGTAGAAATTTTGTTGTTCGTTGCTGTCCCGGCTGTTCCTCCTGAGGACTTCTCTCTGCATCAGGAGTAGAAATAGGCTTAATTGGGAAGATATGATACCAGTAGAGAAATACTGTGGGGATTTGACAAGATAACATGGCTTTCTCTTTGGATACAGTAAAGGTGGGGTTTCTAAATTTCCCCACTTGAGATAGGACTGTAATCAAAAATCCATTGCTTGGAGAACTGGGGGAGTAAACAGGCCAAAATCATAGTAGCATCTTTAGGGGTATATCAACAAGCCAAATTTCCTATGAAATTTGGTCTGTATCTATGCCTATCAAATAGGTTATATAAAAAAAAAACATGCTTTTGTCACAAACAGATGTTATTCCCCATTAATTTAAATAGAATTTGACTTTTTTACATGGATATAACAAAAACTCGTTATATTAAAAAAAGCATTTTTTACTCTTAAGTCATACTGCCTGGGAATAGCAGTTGGGTCTCACAAATGGTTCCATTAGTAACTAAAGGTTCTTACAGTTTGAAAGATTCAGAGACCTTATAGAAACATAATTCTGATAAGATATATTTCTAGTAACAGACAGATAATTAGGTCAAATATTCACCCACTCAGTGATGGACAACATTCATTTACCTATTTTCAGATAGAAAACAGGAAGATTTTATATTTGCATTTTTGCTCATGGCTTTTAATGGTCATGGTCAGCCTAAAGCTTAAAGTTTACTTGCTCTGAATATAGAGATTTGCTGTAAGAGAAAAGGCAGGGACAGGTCAAAGCAATCTCTGTTTGATTTCAGGAGTAAAAACCATGCATGAATTCCACACCTTTGCTAAACTCAGCAATAGGTGGGAATCATTCCTATAGAAGGAAAAAGGATTTTGGGGATCAAGTTAGAAAGATCTGGCCTGAAGTAGAGCTCAAAAGGCCATCTTTCACACTCCTTTTACCCAAATGAACAAACCTCTACCTTCTGAAGTTCTGTGGCATTTCACTGGGATGGTGGGTTTTCTGATTTATTGATTCTCATCCAAACTGGATTCAAATATTAGTTATACACCCTCCCCCCCCCAAATTTTTTTTTTCTCTCAAATAGCAAAATTCCATATCAGGGGCTTTAGATCTAAAAGAAAGCCCAAATTAGGCATTCTCATGGCATACTTTCTTTTCACGTGCAGATAAACTTGAAGAAAGGGAATTTTATTTCCCCAGCATTATGCAGAGGGCACAGCCAAAAAAGAAAATCTTGTTTTAGGTATTTTAAGAAAGCTATAGATCATATTGGTTAAACAAGACCATGATAAACTAAATAAATGCCAGATAATTTGCTGAATGGGTTTTGAAATAACAATTTTTAAAGAATTTGTAGTTAACCAGAAATCTAACAAACTTCTCTTAGAAGTTCCTTGCATTACTATGTAGTAGAACTTAGTGATCTTTAGCATTACAGAAATTATTTTGCTTCTAAAATAACCACCACAGACTTGAAAAATAAAAACAAATATTCAGTTATTAACATTTTTTAATCATAGGCTGAAGAAGGATTTTAAAAGTGTGCCAAGGACCCCTTTTCGCCACATAGGTAACTTGGTAGAAGGCTAATACTAACTTCCACATAATGGATTGAGGAATTAGCAGCTATCCCTGTTAGAGAAATGTTTAAAGTTAAAAATATTTCATCTAATTATCAGGGCAGGGCCCCAAAAAGGGCTGAGCAGAGAGGTTTTTCCACTTCCCCCAATAATCAGTGAATTGAGGGGGGCTCAGGTCCAGGCTAGGAACAGCCACAATCCAATGAGAGAAGGGTGGACTATGCCTTCATATATTATTTATGCAGTTGATCTAAAATAAAGCTCCAGTACAGTTTTCAATCCCAAATTTCAGATTACAACTGCTTCTTCTTTCTTGTATGGAAATTTCATATTCCATACCAAGTTCATCTCCTAAGGCCTATAAGCTTTCTAGCTGCTACAAAGAATGGGCTAAGAGATCCAAGAATAAAATCCATCTAGATAAATTCTTCATTGTATCCTTCTATCCTAGACACAATAGGAACTAGTTTTAGGTTTTAAAAATCATCCAATTTCAATAACTCAAGAGAATAATTTGTCTCAGTATTATAATCTCAGAAAGAACCCATGAACTCAGTTAATATATACTGAGAAGATTCAGCTAATAGTTTTTTTTATTAAAGAAATAAGGCAATTCTAAAATTTTGAACATATGTGATAACTAATTAATTTTGAATGAAAACTTCACAAAACAAAGTAGGCACATGTCCAAAGGGGCTGATGGAATTGTAAAACATAGCTCATAACATTGCATAATTGCACAATATACAATTTAAAAAGCAACATAACACCTGAAACACATTTCATCCAATTAGATGATACAAACATGTGACTCAGTTTTTGCTTAAAATTAAATTAAATACATATTTAAATTTCTAGTAGTAATTAGCACCTCAGTATTTGCACATAGGTTTCTAAAATCTTACACTGACTAAACAGGTTCACAATATTAGCATGTACTAGTTAATAGTAATTATCATACAATTTCAAAATCAGAATTCCAATTTAAATACACACAGCCCCAAAATTTAAGGTGGCAGAAAACTGCCCCCAATTTTTTGCTAAGTGATCAATGAGTCTTAGGGAAGAAAAACAAACCAAGTCTCCTCCCAAAACTTCACTATGTGGATAAATGAGATGTAAAATGGGGGGACCCTCTTACATTTAGGTGAAGGGAAAGGCCAGTGTATTTCGCAGCATCAAGTGTTTGCTGAGCTTGTGGTCCCTCCTTGCCTTAGCTGAGGAGCAGGAAAAAATTAGGTAAACATCCCTTACCTTTGTCAAGAAGAAGGCCAAGAGTTGAGCACCAAAATGATGTAATTGTGGTGTGGGGTTTGTCACTAAATAATGGCAAGCACCAAAAAGGTTTGATCATGTGAAAAATTCATAAGGGTCATTATCTTTGGCAAAAGGTAGATTTATTTAACAGAATAGGTTACAGACAAAATGAAGGGATACATTAGCCACTGGGAATAGTAAATATGAAATAGAGGAGGAGAGCATATGAAAAACAAGTTCCTCAGTGGAACTCATAATTACCCAGTAGAAAGGGAGCATTCCATGAGGTTGAGGTATATCCTTAGCTGGCAGGCTAAATCCTGAAAGCGCCCCAAAAGAGTTAGTTGTAAGGAGGAGAACTGGGATTGGGAAGCACAGTGGAATTTGCAAAGGTACCACGTGGCATGGAGGGAGTAAGGAGAAAGATGTCTTGGGGCAGAATGCCATGGCTAGCTGATCCAAAGGAAAACAGCAGCCCTGGATGGCCCTTAAGTAAATTTCATAAAGAAAATTTAACCTCAGGGAAATGACTGGGATTTCTATCAGGGGACGGCAAGGTGAAACTGCTGGAGACCTCTACAGAGTGGGTTTCAAGAGTTTGACATAACTTGGATTTCAGCCTAGCCCTCTTCCCCTTAGGGTGGGACCATGGAGCTAAACTGATCTCTTTCAGGGCCTTCTGCCTGCTTGTCCTAGGGATAGATTTCATTACTAATCACACCTAACACTGAAGACTTCATCAATTTGTTCTTTCAATCACTTATTAATCATGATTTCTTTTTTTAGCCTCAATTTCTTATTGTTCGGGTTTCCCTTACTGAATACTATTTTTATTGCTATCATCTTTCAAGGATATAATTATTTCTGTCTCTTTATCTTTATCATTTCTTTATGTGATAATTCATAATCAACTTTTAAAAGTACTACATGATGTTGAGAAATACATATATCTTCTAATTTTCACATTCAGAAATAATCATAGATATTTCAATTCTAATATTGTCAAAAATTTAATCAGCTCTGTTTTCCATCTTGTTTATCTTTATTTCAAATATAGCCAGCTACTATAGGGAAAGATCAGTTTTCTATGATTAAGTTAATATCATTTAAAAAATAATTTAGTGGGACCTTTAAGTATAATCTGGTTTTGTCTGTTCCATTATCAGATATAGATAACTTTAGTGGTTATTAGATTTTAACATTGCCTTATTTGAAAATATGATTTAATCACTTTTTTCAGTCATATAAAACCTAAGTTTTGACTGTAATTATCACTATTGTAAAAATAATTATTTTTTTCATATGCAATAAATGGTTGGATTTTGTTTTCCTTATCAATTCTTCTTGCATTTCTCTTTTTATTGGGATGTTAAGCCTATTTCCATATAGGGTTAAAATTTTCATGTTTGTGTTTTCTTCATTAAACTATTGTGTATTCTTATTCTCTTTCTTTTTTAATTCAATACAGTGTGGGAGGGTTTTTTTGGGGGGGGATGTGAATCATTTTGTTTATTATTATAGGATATTGTAGATTTAGTTTAGAACTATGGGGGATGTTATAGGCCAGCCTCCTCGTTTTTGTGGCTAATGAAGCAGTCTCAGATTAAATGACATTTCCAGGATCCTAGATCTAGTATCTGAGGCAGGATTTGATCCCTAGAGCTGCCTGATTTTATCTGGCATTCTGTGAACCATGTATATCTTAGAATACCTTCCTTCTTCCCTTCCTCCCTCCCTCCTCTTCCTTTCTTCTGTCTTTTCTCTTTCTGATCTCTTCCTTTCCTCCCTCTTTCACTCCTTACCTTCCTCAGTCCACTAGGGTATCATACCCTTATCTAGAGATTCTCTTAAAAGCATTTTTTCTCTTTTGTACCTCTGAACCTTTTAAAGATATCTTGGAATTTACTGGCTTGATTTCTTTCTTAAAAGACTTTAAACCAAAGCAATCTGATTCTAATTGGCCACCCATCAGTCCTAAGCCAAGCTTCATTTGGTCATTGTTTGGTATATTAAACTCAAATTTAATATAAATATGAATCATTTCTGCTTTGGCCAGAAACCCTGAGAGTCTTTCCCTCCCAGATTCATTCATTTATTTATGTAGATTTTTTCGGGATCCAGGCTAAAGAAGAGATTCTTTGCCTCAATTGTTCCCTAGCCTTATTCACTGAATGAATGAAGCCTCAGTCAGCTGAGACCTGTTGAAGATCTGGGCTTAAAAAGACCAAGTTTCCCACTGCATCCAGGGCCATCTTCTGTCATCCTGATCTATATCTGGCCACTGGACTTAGATGCTTCCTGAGGAGAAAATAAAATGACCTTACCTTGCCCAGCCCTCCCTCCCTTAAATCTAGCTCACTTTTATGTCACGGTGTCACCTCCCTGATGTCAGGGAACTCTTCAAAAACGAAGGACAACGCCTCCATATTTGTTTTCCTTCACAGGCTAATTGTACATTATTTCAAAGTCCAACTCTTTTTATACAGCAAATTAATTGTTTGGACGTGTATACATATATTGTATTTAACTTATACTTTAACATATTTAACATGTATTGGTCAACCTGCCATCTGGGGGAAGGGATGAGGGAAAGGAGGGAAAAAGGTAGAACAAAAGGATTTGCAACTGTCGATGCTGAAAAATTACCTATGCATATATCTTGTAAATAAAACAAAACAAAACAAAAAAGAAGGACAAATAACACCAATCTCAGAACAACCCTGCTCATACTTTATAGTTTAATTCTATCATTACAGAAAACTTTTAGGCCCATTCAGATTTAATCATAATATGATCACACTTTTAAAGATGCTTATTAGTAATAAAAGTGAAATGCTACTTGGATTTATAACTCAAGTTGATGATGATGATGAGAAAAACAAGAATAATAACTAGCATTCACATAGTGCTTTAAAGTTTACAAAAGGCTTTACATATATTATCACATTTTATCCTTAAAAAACAACCCTGTAAGTTAGTCCCTGCTATTTTTCTCATTTTGCAGATGAGGAAATGAAGGCTGATAGAGGTTATCAAGTTCACAAACATGTATTTAAGTACTTATCATGTTCCAGGTTCTGGGACTGAGCACTGAGGATATTCCCCTACCCCCCAAAATGTAAAAACAGTGCCTCCTCTCAAAAAACCCTACAATTTAATGGGGGGGGGAGGAGAGATATGCACTCAGTTTTGTACATAGAAGTTAAATGCAGGATCAATTGGAGATAATCTCTGAAGGAAGACACTAGCATCAAAGAAGACAGAGAAAAACTTCTTATAGAAGGTGGGCTTTTAACTGAACCTTGAAGGAAGATATGGGGCGGAGATGAGGAGGGAAAGAATTCCAGCCAAGGGGGACAGCTAATAAAAATGACTTGGGGAGATGAATGTGTCTTCCAGAAACCAGTAGGGAGGCCAATTGTTAGTGGATCACAGAGTCTGTGGAGTTGAGTAGAAGTATAGAACAAGAAACACAGAAAGGGACTAGTTTTTAACTTTACAAACCAAACAGCTGATTTTATATTTAATCTTGGAGATACTAGAATTTATTTTAATAAATTAAATAAATACGGATCCAGGGTAAGATGACAAGGTCAGACCTTCACCTAGAAAGATCATTTTAACAGCTGAGTGGAGGTTGGACTGGTGTAGGGAGAGAATTGTGGCAGGGAGACCACCCAGAAAGCTATTACATTAATCTAAGCAAGAAATAATATGATTTAACCTAGTGTTATAAAGTTAGTTCCTGAAACAAGATTCAAAGAAGATTTAAAAAGTTCCTTCTGACTTCAAATACTACTGCTGCTAGTAAATAAAAGCTCACACTTAAAAGGTACTGGCAAGTTTCAAAAATCATGTGAAGTAGATTTGATAAGTAATATTATTTCTATTTTACAGATGAAGAAACTAAGTTTGAGTGACATGAGATCATAGAGGTTGTAGTAGATATTGAAGCTGAGATAAATCTTGAGTCTCCTCATCCAAAGATCAGTATTTTTTTCCCCAGCCTATCTCATATCATTACAAGATAAGTGTGCCATTTTGAGCTTGGAAAATTTTGCTTTGATAACTTTAATAAATTGTGTAACTAATTCCCAGACAGATTGTTTTTCTGTTATCTGAAATCAGTTAATAGTCTTATTGTATTCTATTTAACAGAGCTGATTTGACTATTTTCAAGTAGGTACATAAGTGTCTAGATATACTGTACTTTTCTATTGCTTTGCATTCTTCTACTCTGTTTATTCAGTGCTGCCTAATAAAGATCCATACTTAATTTCCTTCTGTCATTTCTCACCATTATTAGAAAAGCACCTTTCTAGTCAAAATATAGTATATACACAGAGATTTTATATGCGTGTATATCTCTCTCTCTGGAGAAAAAGATGTTTAAATATAGATACCACTCATTTTGTAAGTAATTGTGTGTGTGTGTATGCATGTCATTTCCTCATAAAAAATTATAAACTTATAAAAAGCCAGGATTGTCCCACACTGCTTAATATTCCTAATATCTAAAACAGGTGTCCTCCCCATGTGATAAGCACTCACATTTTTACTGATTATATATATATTAATTCTTCAGAATCATATAGGTATACAAATTTTTCACTGTTGTTTAAGACTTAAACCTAATAGAAATCTTGGTATGGCCAAGCTTCAGAAGTAATACCAGTGTAAAAATATTGATCTCCTACCACTGATTATTTCCTTCATATCTGGCTTCTCCCACTATATCATGTTATTACTAATAATATACAAGTTAGTAAGAATTGAAAATGATAACCAATCTAAAGACTTGGGTAACCTCTCAATAGAGCAAACTTGAAGTCTTTTCCTTAATTTTAGTTCTATTTCCTGTAGCCAAATTGTATTTTCATGGTTTTATTAAGTCAATGAAGGTTGAAAGAGTAGTGTGTGAGAATTGCAGGAACTAATTAATCTTTGATTTGCTAGCTTATAGCAACTTTGATAAAGATTTGTTTTCAGTAAATAGGATAAATTGTTATATGTGGTTATCCTGCAAATAACTCTTTAGCCTTATTGAGAATGAAGCAAATTCTCTACCCTTACAGTTAAGTCCTGACTCCATTATGTTTTTTCCCCTATGATATATTTAACAGTATATGATATATTTAACTCACAAAAGAAACTCAAAAGCAGTTAGTATAGCCATCATCCTAACAAACTAAGTATTTCTGACAAAGTGGAAATGTTCTCATTTCAATTTCCTTTTAATGACACACTAGAGTATGGACTCTAAAATGTCAGTCTTTGTATTTTCAAACCTATAGAAACTTGAATAAAGCTTACACATAAGAGCAATCAACTCTGATAGCAGTAGGCTAAATATCAGTTTCTGAGAGTACATTTTATATGAATCTATTCTCTAGACAATTTGAATTTTAAATGTTTTAAAATGTGACATCTTTATATAAGTGAATACAGATTGAAGCAGCAGCTATAAAAACTGAAGTTTCCATGCATCAACTACTTTTTGCCATAACCTGTTAACAATACAACTAGACACAATGCAGTCTTTATAGCTTTCCTTTGAAGTAATTTACTACCCTTCTGACCTATAAACAGATAACTATTACCATTACTTCATACTGTTAGGTAATAGACATTTGGCTACATTCTAGAAGACTGTTTGTGGCTTTTAAATATTGTGTGTGAAAGATTTTATAAGGGAATATTTGGCAAGTGACAGCATTCTCATTCCCTAAGCTGTGTTCTGGGAGTACTGATTTGTTACTACAATCTTGCTATAAGATATTCTTTCTTTCTGATAGCCCTGCCTCAAGTCTGCTAATGTACTCCAAAGAATTCCCACTGAATGCTAGTCAAGGTTTGCCTGAGATTGAGTAGTCTGGTCACCTTGTTGCTCTCTCTTTGTCCTCCTTTATGGAATTGGTTAGATATACAAAGCCAGGCTCTCATATTCAGTCTTGGAAGGAAAAAAACCTGTGGTCCCCAATCACAGGCTACAATTCAAATCTCTGGTCACCAGTTTCACAGACATATACCCTTTGTTACAAAGGCTCTGATTGGGCAAGGGTGCATATATTAAATATAAATCTAGATGATTCCAAGAAAACAAACTCACAATGTGATTTTTTGTAAATAATGGTTCTGAAGAGTTATATTAAGGATAGCATATTTCATTTTAAAGACAAAAAAAAAATTCTGGTTCACTTAAGACTGAAAGAGAATTATAAGTGAGGAAATATTCTTAGCCAATGCTCCATTTTGGCCCTGTTGACTTTTATGCTTTTGATAGACAATATGACCTTCTGAACTATATCAGAAAATTCACTAACCTCCTGCTTTTATTATCAGTTTTGAACTCTCATGTTCATAATAAATGGTTGTTCTTTATAATCCCAGAGTTAGTACTAAGGATCAAAATCAGAGTTTTTCTTCTTATCTGTATTATATCTTTGTCATCACTGTCACTGTTTTCTATTTTGAAAACAAAGTGAAGGGAAGAATATAAATACTAAATAGATTATGAAATTCTGATGCCTGTTTAAGATAATTAGAATCATAAGTTTTGTCAGATGCATATTTTATCCAGGACTGTATTCTTTCTCTTCTGGGCAAACTATTGGGACAGTTTGGATGAGGTTATGAGAGAAACATAAATGTATACACACAGACACACATGGCATTTTTCCAAGATAGCAAAACTGACTATACTAACAACATTTTCTGCTACTTTTGTTGCTTTAAATCATTCAGATGGGGCAGCTAGATGACACAGTGGATAGAGCACCAGCCCTGAAGTCAGGAGGACCTGAGTTCAAATCTAGTCTCAAACACTTAATACTTTCTGGCTGTGTGACTCTGGGCAAGTCACTTAACCCCAATTGCCTCAGCAAAAAAAAAAAAAAAAAAGTCAGATGATACTCAGACCTAGCAACTTTATCAAAAATGGATTCCTTGCTCTTCCCTTCTTGGCACAGACAGGATATAATCTTATAATATTTGTATCTACAGTAGTTCTTGAATTGGTTTACTACTCCTTACTCATACTGTAACTGCACAGTCAAATTTTTTATTACTCCTTACCTAGACTTCTATACTAGCTTTCTAATTGATCTGCCAGCATCCAGTGTCTTCATCCTCCAGTTAGCTTCCAAACTGAGATTTCTAAAGCACACTCAATAGGCAAGTCAAATTGACAAGTATTTATTGTCTACTATGTGCCTATTTTATGCTTAGTTCTGAAAAACCAAGAGAGGCAAAAATAGTTTCTCTTGTCATGGAACTCACAGTCTAATATGAGCAATGGGTAGGAAAAGACGGGGGGAAATAGCAGCATAAAAACCTTAAAAAAAAGAGATCTTCAAAAAAAGGTATTGATTGGCAGGCAGTGTTACAAACTTGAGAGCAGCCAAAAAAGGATCAAGACTGAGGAGAGGCCATTAAATTTGGCAATTAATAGATCATTGGTGATTTTGGAGAAAGTTTTTTCATTTGAATGATGAAGTTTGAAGCTAGCCTACAGAACTAAGAAAAATGTGAGAGTGAAGTGAGTTAACAATTGGTTGATGGCCTTCTCAAGGAGGTTAGGCACAGAAGGGAAGAGAACTTTTGAATGACAACAAACAGAGATGGTCAGAGCTTTTAGATGAAGAGAGAAATATGGACTTGTTTATTGGTAGTAAGAAAGTAGCCAATAGAATGGAAGTTTGAAGATTATTAGTCTGAGAGTGGGGATGATGGACAGGACAGTGAACTGGAGATGATAGATTCAAACGAGTTCACTTGTAAAGTCCACAAGCATTTAATAAGCATCTGCTACACTTGAAGCACTGTGCTAAGCATTGAGAATACAAAAAAAAGATAAAAAGCCCTCTTTTCTTCTTAAGAAGTTCACAATTTGATAGGGGAGAACACATCAATGCAGCTTTATATAAGAAAGATAAATGCAGGATAAATTGGAGATAATCTTAGAAGGAAGGCTCTGACAGGAAGGGGAACAGGGAAAGGTTTTTGTAGAAGGTGGGATTTTTTAACTGAAACTTGAAGGAAGTCAAGAGGTAAGGATGAGGAAAGAGATTTCCATTCGTGGGGAACAGTCCATAAAAATAGAGTTGGGAAATGGAGTGTGTCTTTTGAGGAACAGAAAGGCCTTGAGGCTATTGTCATTGAATCACAAGGTTCAAGAAAATTGGAAAGGTAGGAGGGAGCCAAATTATGAAAGGTTTTAAAAGTCTAACAGAATTTTATGTTTGACCCTGGAGGTAATAGGGAGCCACTGGAATTTATTAAATAGAATTAGGGGTTGGAATTGACATGGTCTGACCTACAATGTAGGATGATTACTTTGACAATTGAATGGAAGATGGATTGGAGTAGGTTTATACTATAAAATTGTCCCTCCTTCTCCATTCTTGCCATAAATGACATGTTCAGGCCATTGTCTTTTTTGCTGGCAACTCTCATGAAAATCTAATATGGCAAGGGGCTGTAAGAGAGACTTCAGTTCTGGATTTTTCACTTTCCTCATCTTGTTAATATCTTGACAATTAGACCAGTTCTTTTTCACTTAACTTATTACCCTTTTACCTAATCTTGGCAACTTGTCTTTTAAATTAATCAGCATCATTCTCCTTGAGTCTTTTTTCTCTTTTTCTTTTTTCTCTCAAGTCTTTCATCCATATTTCTCTTTCTGCTCTAGTATTTCATTTCCTTGAATCCTCGCCTTTCTGCTTCAACTCAAGTCTTCACACATCCCTCTCCCCCATCCCTAGGGAAATTCAGTCTCTCATCTGCACAGATTTAAAGCCCTCCAGATCTTCACATTTCCTCTCCTTTTTCACGAGGAGTGCTTTTGTTTTTCTTTCACTAAAATAGGAAGTATATTTATCTCCTTTTTTGTGACAGTATTTCCAACAACTCTGAAGACAGGAAAACAAATATTTTGGCTGCTGTAAGACTGTTTTTGACCTGACACCTGAATCATTAAACATGATGGGCTCAATTCACACATTTTCTTTCTCTTTGTCCCCTATATGCTTTGTCCAGGGCTCCACTTAGGACCTCTGAATAGCAGAAAGAGTAGACAAGAAGGGCTTTGCTTGGATAACTATTATAGCTTATCAACTTGGCTTTATTGTTCCAAGTGCTTGCTCATGAAATAATTTGTTATAGTATTGTGAGAATTAGAAGGATATAATGGGATAGCTTTTTAAAAATCCTTAATTATGCCATTTTCATTATTTTATTTTTGTTTTATGTTAACATTTAAAATTTGAAGAATACATTTGACTTTTTATTTTGTGTTCTTAGTTAAGCTCTTGGTCTTCAGTTTGTTTGCACAGGTTCTAGTGACTGTTCTGTAAAGGTTATTTGAAAAGTGTAAACTTTCTGAAATAAGTGCCAAGATAGGGAATATCTGAGGCACTTGCCTAGTATCAAATTAAATTTATGGCCCAAAAGGTCATGTTTAAAACCCTTCATTTATGACAGCATTTCAAAATGTGTACCATCCATTTTGGAACACATATTTTTTAGAGTAGATTTTAAGAACTTTCAGAGATCTTGTAGTGCTACTGAAAGTTTGAAAAACCTATACAACAGCCCTTGCTTCTTAGCTCTCAGTAAGGTTAATAAATTAGCAAATTTGGTGATCTTCTGCCCATGAATATGGTAGTTTTTGTTTTGAGTGACAAGGGAAGTAAATTATCAGGTGGTTTGGAAAATTTTAAACTAAAAATTTCAGCTCTATTTCTTTCATGAAAACATGAATTTCGGGCAGCTAGGTGACACAGTGGATAAGGCACCTACTCTGAAGTCAGGAGGACCTGAGTTCAAATCTGACCTCAGACACTTAACACTTCCTAGCTGTGTGACCCTGGGCAAATCACTTAACTCCAATTGTCCCAGAAAAAAAAAAGGAAAAAAAAAGGAAAAGCAAATTTCCAGATACAGAAGTTACTGCAAATCTGCCTAATGGTGAAAGAAATGACATTGGCATCTAATTTAGGGAATTCATTTAAGTATACCAGCTGTATATTAAATATGTCAGTTGAAGAGACTTCCTAACAATTCTTTTTTTTTTTTTTTGGAGAAATTTTAAAATATATTTTTATTTATTTATATCATTTAATTATAAATTTAAAATTTCAAATATAAAGGAAAGGAAATTCAAATAATACAAGATTACCCACCCATTAGAAACTACATGAGGATATCGAATAATATTCCAAATGACAAAGAAGTTCAAGTTGCCCTACTCTGCAAATCTGGGCCTACCTATTAGAGGAAAAATGATCCATGCCTAACAATTCTTGAGGCCAATTCATTGCTGTCATGTTTTTCTTAACATTATGAGCAAGTAAAGGTACCTGGAGGGTAAATACTTTTTTATTTCTTCTGTGTGATCCAACTTCAAACAAAATAAAATTGCTACACAAAATGTTGGGCCATTAACTTGGTTTAAGCAACCATGCCCTCTTGATAAGAATGCTTGGAAACAACTCTAGATGTATATGCTTTGCTTAATAAATGCTTGTTGGTTGACTGTGACTCAGAAAATCTTACTCTGGCTTTATTTAGTACATTAGGGACAGCTGACCTCACAAGCCACACTTTTGCTTGCATGCATGTGCAACAAACCATTTATTCACTGGCATTATCTTTGATCACGAAAGTGAGTGATTTTGTGTATGAAAGCAGAAAAAATCATTGAGATATCTTAACTGACATTTAAACTTACGATTACCCAATAGTCCTTTTCATATAACAAGTCTTAGGAGGTTTGGATGCAGTGTTACAAAGAGAAGAAATAGAAGAAACAGGAATACCCCGAGACCTTCAAAGGTAAACAGATGTCTCATAATTTTGAGAGAATGTTTAGAAGCATAAGAAAGTTTTCTCTGGACTGGTATTAGTTATTTGATAATTTAGAATCTGATGGATGTGTTACCTTAAAGAAGTAGAAATTACTACATTCTGCCATATATTGGCATGAATAAAGCTACAGTCCCTTTAACAGAAAGGGTGATATTATTATATGTGAGGATTTATGACAGAGTGAGTGATGTATTTTGTGCTAGGAAAACAAAGTTTGAGTACATCATTGATAGACTAGAACTTGTATGAAAAAGATTTCGCAAAGTTAGCAACTCGTTCACAATTGCCACTTTTTACCACCTTTACTCTTCTTTCTTGTTGAAGCATATATCAGCATGAAACAAGCTGTGATGAAAAGTCTGCATGCTTCTCTTAGTGTATCTGAATTGTGGACTTTTGATTTTTCCTGATTTTTGTTTCTGGAAGAGATTGAGGGATTTGGCGGGAAGGTGGCATGTGAAAACACTGAGGTAAGATTGGGACACTATTAAAGGATGATATTGGGTGCTCAATGAATATTTGAGTTAAAATGAGTACACCTCAAGCTACTGTCTTTCATGTCCTGGACATGTTTATGAGATCATCCTTCCTTCTTCCTGTCCTGGTAAGATGGATTTCCCTTGGCCTCCCAAGAATACAACTTCACTTGCCTATGAGTTTGGATTTCAAGGGAGGACCTTGATCAGTCTAATCACATGCCTCCCTTAATGGACTTCGTTCAACTACTGATCTTCTTCTTGCATTCATTTCTTAATATTTAGCATGTTACTACTCCCATATACTATTTCCATCCCAGTGATTTTAAACTCGATCTTCTGATATATATTCCATTTTACATTCCCAGATGTCAATCCTCCTTATTCCCATCCACCTTAATCCTACTATCCTTCAGATTCCACTCCAGATCTGCCTACTTCTGCTGCCCTAGTGGAAAACATACTCCATAATTAACAAACTTCCTTTCATCTTAAGCCTCCTCTTTTCTTCTTTTTTTATTCTTTGGCACTCATTTCACTCTCTTCTAATGACTATACTTCCCATACTACCTTTTCCAGTAATGGCTATAATTTCTTTCATCTACTCTGATGTACTATTTTTTTGTAGGGAGTCTGAATACGCCTTATTACATTATTGTTCCTTTTATACTTTTCCTCATCCATCATCACTTAACAGACCTTTCTCCTTTGAGATTTACTCTATCCAAATAAATCACCAAATTCAGTTTCTTATGGGCATTTGTTTTTGACCCTTAGGATAGTCTCCCTTTGTGAGTTCAGTGCCTGCCTGACAGTTTAGCTCTCCAAATGAATTTCTAGTCTCCCATTAAAGGATTTCAACATATATAATGAAGCTCTTTCAAACATAATTTCAACATATATAATAAAGCTCTTTCAAACATAATCATCAACTTCCTAATTTCCTATAACCTGATTTTCCACCTTACCTCAGACACAGAGATACACAGAGATAGTCATACCTCCTACCTATAAAATGTTCTATATCCTGATCATGAATTCTGAAATTCCTTTATCTGATGGCAATATTTTATCATTCCAATTTTTCCTGTTCTTTATGACATCTTCTCCTATTTTCCATCTTCACTGTGCTCTCTATTCCCTCAACCCCTTGGTTCTACTCGAATATCTTCCCATTAAGCCCAGGCTCTCAGTTCCTTTCCAAGATTATCACCTGTTGGATAACCTCCCTTGTATAAACTCTAATTCTGCACTGTCCTCTAGTCTTGAATTCCTGGCCCCCCTTGTTTTATTGCTAATCATGTCTTATCAAACAGCAACCCATATTGTTCCAAAGAGCTCCCTCCTGTGCTAATGGTTACATACTGCTTAGTAGAGCTGTAGGAATTCACAAAACTTTCTTACTGGTTGCAAATTTATGTTATCTAGTCTCAATTGGCTCCCTACTATAGCAGGGTAAATACTTCTAAGCCTCTCTAGCTATCTATCCCCTGATTTATTAAACTTTATATATTATCAGCAAATGTTTGATTTGTATACCTGTTTTTAATTTACACATATACATGTATATGTAAATAAATATATTTATAAATATATGTATGTATGTATATATATGATTATATAAAACTTTTTCAGGCAAAAAGGGGTCACAAATGAAAAAAGACCAGGTCTCTAATTTAGCCCACTCTTCTCAAGCCTCTTATGTTACTTCTCTCCTCACCTTCCCAGCTGAAGACTTTGCCTTATATTTTACCAAAAAAGGTAATATTGTCAATGTTAATTTACAGTTTTAATGTTATAGCAAACAAATTATAAAGGAATACTTCACAGAATTCAATAAAAATTAAATATCAAAAATAACAAAGATCAACAAAATAACAAAAATTTAGAAACTAAAAACTATATGGTCTAGAATATTATGGGAAATGATGAAAGATGTAGGGATAAATGGGAAATAGTATTCCAGACCTCAACTATGATAATAAAGCATCAGTCTTTAGAGCCATCTACTATTGATTAAAAAATATAGAGCTAGATCAATGGAAACATACTAGATGAGGGAGAATTAGAAACAAAGGAACTCAATCACTCAATGTTCTATATATCAGAAAACATCAATTATTCATGAAAGAACTATCTATTTGATAAAAACTGCTGGGAAAACTGGAAATCAGTCTGGCAGAAGTTAAGCATAGACTAAAACCTTATATTATATTCTACAATATATTCTAAGTGGATACATGATCTTAATATTAAAAATCAGAAAAGAAGCAGATAATCTGTCTTTTATAACAGTCTGTAAAAGATGTAGTCTTAATCAAATATATGATGGGGCAAATTATTGGAGATAAAATAATAATTTTGAATACATAGAAAAGTTTCTGCCCAAGTAAATAAATATCCCTCAGAATAAAAGGGAAAGTGGCTAAATGAAAATCTTTATATCCTATATCTCTAATGAGGGTTTAGTGTAATACATACATACATATATATGCCAAAACCTTTTTTTTTCCAATAGGCAAATGGTCAAAATATGAATTGTAAATTCTCTTTTTTTAAAAAGCGTTTTTATTTTCAGAACATATGTATGGATAATTTTTCAACTTTGACTCTTGCATAGCCTTGTGTTTTAGATTTTCCTCTCCTCTCTACTCCTTCCCCTAGACGTCAAGTAATCCAATATATGTTATATATGTTAAATCCAATGTGTATAAACATATTTATACACATCTCTTGCTGCACAAGAAAAATCAGATCAAAAAGGAAAGTAAATGAGTAAGAAAACAAAATGCAAGTGAAACAGCAACAAAAAAAGCGAGAACGTTATTTTATGATCCACATTCAGTTCCCACAGCCTTCTCTCTTCATCACAAAATTATTGGAACTGCCATCAGTCATCTCATTGTTGGAAAGAGTAACATTCATCAGAATTGATCATTGTGTAATATCGATGTTGCCTTGTACAATGTTCTCTTGGTTCTGTTCACTTCATTTAGCATCAGTTCATTTAAGTCTCTTCAAGCCTCTCTGAAATCATCCTGTTGGTCCTTTCCTATAGAACATTTATATTCTATAGCATTCATATACCATAACTTGTTTAGCCATTCTCCAATTGATGGGCATCCACTAAGCCATTATGAAAAGGACTTCCACAAACATTCTTGCCCAACAGGTCCCTTTCCCTCCTTTAAGATCTCTTTGGGATATAAGCCCAGTAGAAACACTACTGAATCAAAAGGTATGCACAGTTTGATAATTTTTTGAACATAGTTCCAAATTGCTCTCCAGAATGGCTGGATCCATTCACAGTTCTATCAACAATGTATGTGTCCCTTACTCTTTTTCTTACAGTTTTCCCATATCTCCTTCAACATTCGTCATTAGCTTTCCTTTTTATCTTAGCCAATCTGAGAGGTATGTGAATTTGCAATTCTCAAAAGAAAGGACTAGCTATTAAAAAACATATGAAGGACTGTTCTAGTTCCCTAGTAATAAGAGAAACATATATCAAAATAACCTTGAGATTTTACTACTCTTCTAACAAACTGGCAGAGGTAAAAAAAAGTTGGGTATAGTCAATGTTGGAGGGATTGTGGGAAGATAGACACATTAGTGAATTGTTAGTGGAGCTATCCAACAATTTTAGAAATTACTTTGAAATGATGAAAATCACTAAAATGTTCAACTTTTTGATCTGGAAATACTAGGCATTCCCCTAAAAAAGGCCATTTTGGTCAGAAAGACCCCATGTATACCAAACTATTTATAACGGCACTTTATGTGATAGCAAACAAAACAAAACAAAACAAAACAACAACAACAACAACAACAACAAAGTAGATGCCAATTGAATTGAGGACTTGTTAAATAAATAGTGATACATGGATGTAATTAGAATATTACTCTACTGTAAACAATGATGAATATGCCTAGAGACAAAAAAATATAAAGCTCTACATAAACTGATAACAATGAAGTCAGCAGAGCCAAAAATGTTATGCTCAATGACTATTGAAGAACAACCACAAAAAGAAAAGTTGCAGTGTTACAAAGAACGAGTATGACTCTAACAAAGAAGTATGAGAAAAAAAGTCCCATCCTTTTGTGAAAGTGGGAGGTCCATGAGGGTGTTACGTTGCACACATTTAGACTTGTTTGATGTATTGATCAGTTGCTGGTTTTTTTTCTTTGTGTGTGTGTTTAAAAATTATGGGAAGGGATGCAACATTGGGGGAAATGTTGTTATTATAAAAATTATAAACCAATAAAAATTTATTTTTAAAAATGAAAAATTAAGGCCATTCACCAAGAGCTCCATCTTCCTCCTTTTTCTGTTTCAATAGATATCTTGTCCCACCATCTCATTCATCACTGCTGTTTGAGATGAAGATGACACTCTTTTTTTTGACAAGCCAGCTCCTCCAGATATATCCTTGATCCCCTGCCCTCCCAGCTTTTCTACAGGATTTTTCTGTAATTCCAATTTTCCCCCCTCCATATTCATTCTTTGTCTATCTGTTTGTTTCTCCATCCCCCTCTCCTTCCTTTTCTTCCTTTCCTTCCCCTCTCTCCTTTTCTCTTCTCCCTCTTTTCTCCCTCTCTTCTTCTCTCCCTCCTAACATCTCAAATCAGTGCTCCATTGTTGTGTCCTGCTTTCTATAGCCCCCAAGTTGGGGTGACAAAAAGTACCATGCTTTCTAGAGCTCCCATAACAGAGTAAGTAAAATATCCCATCCTAGTGGAGAAATGATGAGGCAGGATTCCTGAGGATGATGGAAAAATGGAGTCCATTTATTACAATGTCTTTCTCCTTTTTATACCCTCATACCCTTATATAACAAAAACAATACTGGGCATGTGCTAATTATATACTGCTCACATGGGACCACATAAACAACTTGCTATTGTATGTAGTTTGCCACCTGGTATCACTTTGCTTCAATCTCAACACAAGTTATCACTGCCCCCTGACTTCTCAGGAAGGCTGAGAGCCCTTAGGGGAGCTGGGGAGCCAAAACATACATTGTTCCCTCTGGGCTGAAGGGTCTTACACCTCACCCAGAGTTCCCCCACTGTCTATGACTCCGTGATATGGATAATGAAGCAAGAAGATTCAGCTATTGATTGTATATGTAGGGTGAAGGCAAGTGAGGAGTTGAAGATGATACCACCAAAGCTATGCACTTTGGTGATGGAAATATAGTATTCCTCTCCATAGTAATAAGGGAATTTGGAAAAGGAATTGTTTTGGAGGTAAATATAATATCAGATCTAAGATGCTGATTACAATAACCCTGCTGAATTTGAGTGTTCTCTGACCCACCCCCAACAAAAAGAAAGGAGGTAGGGGCTCTTACTAGACATTCAGAGTTAGCCTTCGAAGAGACCCTTGTCAGAGCTGCCAAGTTATCTAGAAGAAAAGAGGTAGTGAATCTGGGAAGCAAGGGGAGTGGGCAGAATCTTCCCAGTGACACCTGTGTATCTGTTGCTATGGGTCCCAAATGTTGTTATAACTCCTCAGAGAGTAAGTAGTTTGAAGTCAGAGCTTGAAGAACAAAGGAAGGCGGGATGTAGTGAAGTTTGGGTAAATAAGATAAGGTATGATTGTAACATATATCCCATATGTATGAGTTATGATGGGGAAGGGTAGAAAGTGACCTATATTCCCACCATCTGATTGATTGATCATACAACTGTTGAGGTCAAGCTATAAGGTTCTCCTTCTTCTTCCCCACATTGGAGAGCACTGATCTCTTAATTGATCTCTTACCCATACACTAAGCTGGAATTACAAATATTTAAACCAAAACATCTCATCTCTAGCATTTGTGCCTTTTGTATTGTATTATACTCCTTGAGTATATATTTCGTATTTTTAAAAATTAAGTTATTGGACTAGATACTCTCTGAGGTCTCTTCCATTTCTTATGATTCTAACTTGGGGTGTCTTTTCTGATTAATCAATTTTAGATTGAGAAGGATTAAGAAGGTATTCCGCTGTCTAGCAGGCAATCACTGCAGTATTCTCTACCTGGCATTTGCTGCTTCCTTTTTATTTTATCTTTTTAAGATTTTTTTTTTATTATAACTTTTTATTGACAGTACATATGTGTGAAGGTTTTCTGGAGGAGGCAGCCTTAGTCTCAGTTGAAATAAATAATTACTCCAAAATCGCAGCCAGCTGATAAAAGATCTGAACTTTTATTATGTCCTTCAATATAGCCCGGTTAGCTCAGGCCTATCTCTCTGCTTGGTTCCAAGAGATCTTGCAGCTTTGTCCTTGGCTTCTGCCTCTGCTTTCTTCAGCCTCCAGCCAGCACCAAGGTAGAAGATGCGATGAATCTTTCTTGCCTCAAAGATAGGGCTTGTAGGCTTTTTTCAAGAATGCTCTGTCTCCGACCCCAGTTGATGTTCCCCAGAAAACTCTTTCAAGTAAACTCCCTCAAGTAACTAACTCAAGCTCCAAGAGCTTCCTGTATATATGTGATCTCCCAAAGGTTAACTCCGACTTCTGGAGGGAGAGAGATTCTGGGTTATCTCCCAGAGTGCTCTCTGGCCCTAAGGGAGGTGTGAATTCGGTGTTTCTTTCTAAACCATGAACTCTCCCAAACGTGTGAACTCCATTGAGTACTTAGATACTTATGAGCTCTCTAAAGGTATGAACACAAGCATTGTTTTCATCAGTATTAGCAACTTATCACCTTGTAAGAATTCACTCTAAGGTGTGAACCAATAAGCACTGTATCAATTCTATTGAGTTAACACCAGGATTCTGACATCACCCTTGAGTTTTCACCTTGTTTCAAGTTGAGTTGACACTAGGATTCCAACACATATGCATGGGTAATTTTTTTTTACAACATTATCCCTTACACTCACTTCTGTTCCGACTTTTCCCTTCCCTTCCTCCACCCTCTCTCCTAGATGGCAGGCAGTCTTATACATGTTAAATATATTATAGTATATCCTAGATACAATATATGTGTGCAGAACTGAACAGTTCTCTTGTTGCACAGGAAGAATTGTATTTAGAAGGTAAAATAACTGGGGAAGAAAAACAAAAATGCAAACAGTTCACACTCATTTCCCAGTGTTCTTTCTCTGGGTATAGCTGATTCTGTCCATCATTGATCAATTGGAACTGAATTAGATCTTCTCTTTGTCGAAGATATCCACTTATATCAGAATACATCCTCAAACAGTATTGTTGTTGAAATGTATAATGATCTCCTGGTTCTCCTCATTTCATTCAGCATCAGTTCATGTAAATCTCTCCAAGTCTCTCTGTATTCATCCTGCTGGTCATTTCTTACAGAACAATAATATTCCATAACATTCATATACCACAATTTACCCAACCATTCTCCAATTGATGGGAATCCATTCATTTTCCAGTTTCTAACCACCACAAAAAGGGCTGCCACAAACATTTTGGCGCATACAGGTCCCTTCCCCTTCTTTAGTATCTCTTTGGGATATAAGGCCAGTAGTAGCACTACTAGATCAAAGGGTATGATAACTTTCTGGGCATAATTCCAGATTGCTCTCCAGAATGATTGGATTTGTTCCCAACTCCACTAACAGTGCATCAGTGTCCCAGTTTTCCCACATTTCCTCCAACATTCATCATTATTTTTTCCTGTCATCTTAGCCAATCTGACAGGTGTGTAGTGGTATCTCAGAGTTATCTTAATTTGCATTTCTCTAATCAATAGTGATTTGAAACACTCTTTCATATGAGTGGAAATAATTTCAATTTCATCATCTGAAAATTGTCTGTTCATATCCTTTGACCATTTATCAATTGGAGAATGGCTTGGTGGCTTGATTTCTTATAAATTAGAATCGATTCTCTATATGTTTTGAAATGAGGCCTTTATCAGAACCTTTAACTGTAAAAATGTTTTCCCAATTTGTTGCTTCCCTTCTAATCTTGTCTGCATTAGTTTTGTTTGTGCAAAGGCTTTTTAATTTGATATAATCAAAATTTTCTATTTTGTGATCAATAATGATCTCTAGTTCTTTGGTAATAAATTCCTCCTCCACAAGTCTGAGAGGTAAACTATCCTATGTTCCTCTAATTTTTTTTTATAATCTCGTTCTTTATGCCTAAATTATGGGCCCATTTTGATCTTATCTTGGTGTATGGTATTAAGTATGGGTCCATGTCTAATTTCTCCCATACTAATTTCCAGTTTTCCCAAATAATGAATTCTTATCCCAAAAGTTGGGATCTTTGGGTTTGTCAAACACTAGATTGCTATAGTTATTGACTATTTTGTCCTGTGGACCTAACCTATTCTACTGATCAACTAGTCTATTTCTTAGCCAATACCCAATGGTTTTGGTGACTGCTGCTTTATAATATAGTTTTAGATCAGGAGCTAGACCACCTTCATTTGATTTTTTTTTTTTCATTAATTCCCTTGAAATTCTCAACCTTTTGTTCTTCCATATGAATTTTGTTGTTATTTTTTCTTGATCATTAAAATATTTTCTTGGAAGTCTGATTGATATAGCATTAAATAAATAGATTAGTTTAGGGAGTATTGTCATCTTTATTATATTCGCTTGGCCTATCAAAGAGCACTTAATATTTTTCCAATTATTTAAATCTGACTTTATTTGTGTAGAAAATGTTTTGTAATTTTGCTCATATAATTCCTGACTTTCCTTTGGTAGATAGATTCCCAAATATTTTATGCTATTGGAAGTTATTTTGAATGAAATTTCTCTTTGTATCTCTTGCTGTTGGATTTTGTTGGTGATGTATAAAAATGCTGAGGATTTATGTGGATATATTTTGTATCCTGAAACTTTGCTAGAGCTGTGAATTATTTCTAATAGCTTTTTAGTAGAGTCTCTGGGGTTCTCTAAGCATAACATCATATCATCTGCAAAGAGTGATACTTTGGTTTCCTCATTACCTACTCTAATTCCTTTAATCTCTTTCTCAACTCTTATTGCTGAGGCTAGCATTTCTAATACAATATTGAATAATAATGGTGATAGTGGGCAACCTTGTTTCACTCCTGATCTTACTGGGAAAGGTTCCAGTTTATCCCCATTACATATGATGCTTACTGACAGTTTTAAATAGATGCTCCT
Source organism: Sarcophilus harrisii (assembly GCF_902635505.1). Taxonomy (NCBI): domain Eukaryota; kingdom Metazoa; phylum Chordata; class Mammalia; order Dasyuromorphia; family Dasyuridae; genus Sarcophilus; species Sarcophilus harrisii. Next base: position 379,623,095 of record NC_045426.1, on the reverse strand, counting down.
GACTTTTAAGGAAAAATCCATTTATTCCTATCCTCTGAAGTGTTTTTATTAGGAATGGATGTTGGATTTTATTAAGTGCTTTTTCTACATCTATTGAGATGATCATATGGTTTTTGTCAATTTGGTTATAGATATATAGTCAATTATGCTAATAGTTTTCCTAATATTGAACCTGCCTGCATTCTTGGTATAAATCCTACTTGGTCACCTGGGGATGATTTTCTGTAATCTTTTTGCTAATATTTTATTTAAAATTTTAGCATCAATATTTATTAGGGAGATTGATCTATAATTTTCTTTCTCTGTTTTCAACCTACCTGGTTTAGGTATAAGTACCATGTTTGTGTCATAAAAGGAATTTGGTAGGACTTCTTCAATCCCTATTTTTTCAAATAGTTTATATAGCATTGCAGTTAATTGTTCTTTAAGTGTTTGGTAGAATTCACATGTAAGTCCATCTGGTCCTGGAGATTTTTTTTTAGGGAATTGATTAATAGCTTGTACTATTTCTTTTTCTAAGATGGGACTGTTTAACCAATTTACTTTCTCCTCTGTTAATATGGGCAAGCTATATTTTTGAAGATATTCTTCCATTTCATTTAAATTATTGAATTTACTGGCATAAAGCTAGGCAAAGTAACTCCTAATCATTGCTCTAATTTCCTCTTTATTAGTGGCAAGTTCTCCCTTTTCATTTTTAAGACTAACAAACAATTTGATTTTCCTCTTTCCTTTTTAAAATCAGATTTACTAAGGTTGGTTTTTTCATAAAACCAACTCTTAGTTTTATTCATTCAATTGTTTTTTTACTTTCAATTTTATTAATCTCTCCTTTTATTTTTAGAATTTCAAGTTTAGTGTTTGACTGGGGGGGTTTAATTTGTTTCTTTTTTAGCATTTTTAGTTGCAAGCCCAATTCATTGACCTTCTCTTTCTCTATTTTATGCAAGTAGGCCTCTAGACATATAAAATTTCCCTTTATTACCACTTTGGCTGCATTTTAGTATGATGTCTCATTATTGTCATTTTTCTTGGGTGAAGTTATTAATTATGTCTGTGATTTGCTGTTTCACCCAATCAGTCTTTAGCATGATCCCATTATTTTTTGGTCTGTAATTTTTATTGGCTTTTTATTGAATGTAATTTCCATTGCATCGTGGTCTGAAAAGGATGCGTTTACTATTTATGCCTTAACTGCATTTGAATTTGAGGTTTTTATGTCCTAATATATGGTCAGTTTTTGGATAGGTTCCATGAATTGCTGAAAAGAAAGTGTTCTCCTTTCTGTCTCCATTTAGTTTTCTCCAAAGATCTATCATATCTAACTTTTCTAGTATTCTATTTACCTCTTTGACTTCTTTCTTATTTATTTTGTGGTTTGATTTATCTAATTCTGTGAGTGCAAGGTTGAGATCTCCCACTATTGTAGTTTTGTTGTTTATTTCTTCTTACAGCTCTCTTAATTTCTCTTTTGCTTTGCAGCTCTCTTAATTTTTCTTTTAGGAATTTAGATGCTGCACCACTTGGTGCATATATGTTTAATATTGATATTGCTTCATTATCTCTGCTATCCTTTATCTCTTTTAATTAGATCAATTTTTGCTTTTGCTTGATCTGAGATCAGGATATCTACCCCTGCTTTTTTGACTTCACATGAAGCATAGTAGGTTCTGCTCCAACCTTTTACTTTTACTCTGTGTGTATCTCCCTGCTTCAAGTGTGTGTTTTCTGTAAACAACATATTGTAGGATTCTTGCTTTTAATCCAATCTGCTAACTGCTTCCTCTTTATGGGTGAGTTTACTCCATTCACATTTATGGTTTAAATTACCAATTCTGTATTATTTGCCATCTTGTTAACCCATGCTTATGCTTTTCTCCTTTTCTTCTCCCTTACCTCCATCCCCAGTATTAAACTTGTGAGCACCACTTGCTTCTCACAGCCCTCCCTTTTTAGTTTCCCTCCCCCCATCTTAGAGTATCTCCCCCCTGTCTTTCCCCTTTTCCTCACAATTTCTGTATTCCCTTCTTCTTAGTTACTCCTCTTTTCACTTTCCCCTCCCACTTTTCAATGAGGTGGGAGAAGTTTCACCATAAATCAAATATGTCTAATATTTTTCTCTTTAAGCCAGTTCTGGTGAGAGTATGATACATGCTATGTTCATCCTCCTCCATTCTTTCTTTCATATATGATAGGTTTCCTTTGCCTCTTCATGAGATGTAGTATCCCCACTTTACCCTTTTCCTGGTACAATTTCCTCTCCACCTCTAGTTTCTAGAACAAAGTATACATGTGTTCTTTATATATGTTTATAGCATAAATATAGTCCCCAAGATTTCTTTTTACCTTTTTAGGTTTCTCTTGAGTTCTATATTTGTAGATCAAACTTTTTGTTTAGTTCTGTTTTTTTCATCAGAAATAGATGAAATTCACTTTTGTTGAATGTCCATTTTCTTCCCTGGGAAAAAATGCTCATTTTGGCTAGGTAAGTTATTTTTGGCTGCATACCAAGTTCCTTAGCCTTTTGGAATATCATATTCTAGGGCCTTCGATCCTTTAATGTGGATGCTGCTAGATCCTGAGTAATCCTTATTGTGGCTCCTCTATATATGAATTGATTTTTTTCCTAGAAGCTTGTAATATTTTTAACTTGGTCTGATAGTTCTGGAATTGGCCACTATATTTCTTGGAGTTTTTGTTTTAAGGTCCCTTTCAGTAGGTGATTGATGAATTCTTTCAATGTCTATTTTACCCTCTGTTTCTGTAACATCTAGGCAGTTCTCTTTGATAATTTCCTGGAAAATAGTGGCCAGGCTCTTTTTTTCATCATATTTTTCAGGAAGTCCAATAATTCTTCCATTATCTCTCCTAGATATATTGTTCAGATCTGTTGTTTTCCCAAGAAGGTATTTGACATTTTTTTCCATTGTTTCATTGTTTTGGTTTTGTTTGACTGATTCTTGGTGTCTCCTCCAGTCATTCATTTCCATTTGTTCGATTCTGATTTTTTTTTTTATTTGATAGCCTTTCATTTACAGGTTATATGCATGGGTAACTTTACAGCATTAACAATTGCTAAACCTCTTGTTCCAATTTTTCACCTCTTACCCCCCACCTCCTCCCCCAGATGGCAGGATGACCAGTAGATGTTAAATATGTTAAAATATAAATTAGATACACAATAAGTATACACAACCAAACTGTTACTTTGCTGTACAAAAAGAATCAGACTCTGAAATATTGTACAATTAGTTTGTGAAGGAAATCAAAAATGCAGGTGGGCATAATAAATATAGAGATTGGGAATTCAATGTAATGGTTTTTAGTCATCTCCTAGAGTTCTTTCTCTGGGCGTAGCTGGTTCAGTTCATTACTGCTCCATTGGAAATGATTTGGTTGATCTCGTTGCTGAGGATGGCCTGGTCCATCAGAACTGGTCATCATATAGTATTGTTGTTGAAGTATATAATGATCTCCTGGTCCTGCTCATTTCACTCAGCATCAGTTCGTGTAAGTCTCTCCAGGCCTTTCTGAAATCATCCTGTTGGTCATTTCTTACACAACAGTAATATTCCATAATATACATATACCACAATTTATTCAGCCATTCTCCAACTGATGGGCATCCATTCAGTTTCCAGTTTCTAGCCACTACAAAAAAGGCTGCCACAAACATTCGTGCACATACAGGTCCCTTTCCCTTCTTTATAATCTCTTTGGGATATAAGCCCAGTAGTAACACTGCTGGATCAAAGGGTATGCACAGTTTGATAACTTTTTGAGCATAGTTCCAAACTGATCTCCAGAATGGTTGGATTAGTTCACAACTCCACCAACAATGCATCAATGTCCCAGTTTTCCCGCATCCCCTCCAACAATCATCATTATTTTTTCCTGTCATCTTAGCCAATCTGACAGGTGTGTAGTGGTATCTTAGAGTGGTCTTAATTTGCATTTCTCTGATTAATAATGACTTGGAGCATCTTTTCATATGACTAGAAATAGTTTCAATTTCTTCATCTGAGAATTGTCTGTTCATATCCTTTGACCATTTTTCAATTGGAGAATGGCTTGATTTTTTATAAATTAGAGTTAATTCTCTATATATTTTGGAAATGAGGCCTTTATCAGAACCTTTGACTGTAAAAATATTTTCCCAGTTTATTGCTTCCCTTCTAATCTTGTTTGCATTAGTTTTGTTTGTACAAAAACTTTTCAGTTTGGTATAATCGAAATTTTCTATTTTGTGATCAGTAATGATCTCTAGTTCTTCTTTGGTCATAAAGACCTTCCCCTTCCACAGGTCTGAGAGGTAAACTATCCTGTGTTCCTCTAATTTATTAATAATTTCATTCTTTATGCCAGGTCATGAACCCATTTTGACCTTATCTTGGTGTACATTTTTAAGTGTGGATCAATGCCTAGTTTCTGCCATATTAGTTTCCAATTTTCCCAGCAATTTTTATCAAACAGTAAGTTCTTATCCCAAAAGCTGGGGTCTTTGCATTTGTCAAAGACTAGGTTGCTATAGTTGTTGACTGTTTTATCCCTTGAACCTAACTTCCACTGATCAACTAATCTATTCCTTAGCCAATACCAAATGGTTTTGGTAACTGCTGCTCTATAATATAATTTTAGATCTGGTACAGCTAAGCCACCTTCATTTGATTTTTTTTTTTTCATTAATTCCCTTGAAATTCTTGACCTTTTGTTTTTCCATATGAATTTTGTTGTTATTTTTTCTAGGTCATTAAAATAGTTTTTCCTTAAAGAATGGTTGTATTTAAAACATTTAATCATGGTCTCTACTTTTTTCTTAAAAAAAAAATTCCCTAAAGAATGAAATTTTATAACTCATGTTAACAGAATTTATTGGGCAACTACTTTATGAAGAACACTAATGTATATTTTCTGGTGAATTAGTTGGAAATAGAAGCCATAGTTCCTGCTTTCAAAAAGTTTACAGTCTAATGAAGGAGACAGTAGAATAATGAATATATACACACTAACATAAATAACAAATATGTATGTTGGTCTTCTTGCATCAAATCTCTCCCCACTCCCATTCATCCTTCACTCAGCTGCCAAAAGTGATTTTTCTAAAGTACAAATCTGAATATGTTATCCTTCTACTCAGTAAACAGCAGTGCCTCTCCATTACCTCTAGGATTAAATATAAAATCCTGTTTGGATTTTAAAGCCCTTTACAACCTGACTCCTTCCTATCTTTCTAGTCTTCTTCTACTTGATTCCTCTCTGCATATTTTGTGATGCAGTTACACTGGCGTATTTGCCATTCCTTACAAGTAACACTACCTCTCAAACCTCTGCCTTTGCATTGGCTGTCTCCCACAGCTGGGATGATTTCCCACCTCATCTCTTTCTACCTTTTAGCTTCCTTATCTTTCTTCAAGACTCAGTTTATATCTTACCTTTATAGGAGAGTTTTCTCAGTGCTCCCTGATGCTAGTACTTTACTTCTGAGATTATTTCCCATCTACTCCATATGTATAGTTTATGTGCATAATTATTTACATGTGGTCTCCCTATTGGAAAGGCCTCCCCTAAGGAGGGAGCCAGGTTGTTGTCCCGCTCCCCCTTTCTTTGTGTTTCTTGAGCTTAGTGTACAGTGCTTGATACATTGCAAAATTTTAATAAATCTTTGAGGATATATAACAGCTATAGGGAGATTGTTATTGTTTGTTGTTTCAGTCATGTCTGATTTTCTGTGACTCTTTCTTGGCCAAGAAACTGGAGTGGTTTTCCATTTCCTTTCCAATTCATTTTATGTATGAAGAAACTGAGGCAAACAGGGTTGTGACTTGCCCAGGTCACACAGCTAGAAAGTAGGTGAAACTAGATTTGAACTCAGAAAAATAAAATTAATAAATTCACTTGGTGTTACTTATCTTTTATATATATTTAATATTTAAATTTAGAGCCTACTTAAATCCAGATAACAGTTTTTGTATTTGTTGCTGTTTTGATTGTGTTGAGAATGTTAACTTTATTCATAATTCATTTTTAAAAATCTAATATACATAGAAATTTTATTGTTTTTAAGGGTTAGTTTTGTATAAACTAAGCTTCATATTCAAAGTATCAGAAAATCTATAAAAATGAACAATTTTCACAATAGCAAACTATGATTAATATAGATAATTTATAGAGTGAGCTCTACATCAGTTTTTCTATAGGAAGGACTCAGTTTAACTACTTTTTTATTGATTAGAAAAAAAACAAGAGCAGAACTTAGAATAGATGCTTCCTAAATGTTGACATTCTTTTTTGTATTGTCTTTCACAGCGGAATGATCCAAGATCATTGCTCCATTTTTATGTATTACTTTGTATTCTGAATTTTAAAGTTTCTCCCAACTTTCCTTCCTTCCTTCCTTTTTTCCTTCCTTCTTTCCTTCTTCCTTCCCTCCTTCCCTCCTTCCCTCCTTCCCTCTCTCTCTTCCTTTCTTCATCCCTCCCTCTCTTCCTTTCTTCTTTCCTCCCTATCTCCCTCCTTTCCTCCCTCCCTCTGTTCTTCCTTTCTTTCCTTTTTAAATTCATTCTCTCTTTGCTTATTGGCCAGCAAGGGAAATTGGACTTCCATTTGCCCCCATTGTCACTTCCAGGTTCTCCCTCTACTACCATCAATCATTAAACTTTTCTTCTTTGAGGTTCATTCAATACTTATCTTCTATCCAGTCAAAATACTGGAAATCATTGTCTACAGACCTCCAAGTAAAAATTTTTCTTTCTTCAGTGAGTTTGGTACATAGTTTATAGTTTTCCTCTCTCTCCAGTACTTCTCCTACTAGAGGATTTTAGCAAACTTAATAATATTCCCTCAAATACCCCAACTTTCCAATTTCTCAACTTATTCATTTCCTATGGCTTATTCTTTTACTTCACTTCAGCTACACAAAGATGGATATAACCTGTGATCTTACTCTTTTCCACAAGTGTGCATACACTTTTGTGTTTTTGATCTCTCGAGTCTTCCACCTGATCACAACCTGTTGTTATTTTCCTGTATCTTGAAACTTGTAAGTTTTCCTGAATCTTCACTATGATCACCAATCCCTCAACTACTCAATTCTCTCTTAGGCCATCTTCCCTGACTGAGCTACACTCTCCTCCCTTCCCTGTTTTCATCCCTTGTTAAATAATTCAAGTTTATACTATCCTTTTCTCTCAAGTCCCTTGTCCCCTTTGTACATCAAAAAAATCTCATCCTGCTAATAATACTCAGCCTTCAACTATTCTCAACATCCACTGCTTTTGCTTCTATTCATGTGTTGCTAAATAAAGCTGGAGAAAATCATGTAACTGTCTTGACTAGGTTCCCTATAGATTTATGTTTCATAACCTCAACCAGACCCCTACTACTACAAAGCAATTGTTTCATATCTCTCTAAAATAATTTATTTCAGCATAGACATTTTTCCAAACTTTTAATCCTTCCTCAAATCTACCAGGGCTCCTTCTCTTCCCATAGTCTCATCTGAGAATTTTGCCTTACAGTGCACTGAAAAATTTGGGGCCATTTGCTGTGGATGCCTTCTTTTCCTCTCCTCCTCTTCTCTAAGATGCCATCTTTCATTCTTTCTTGCTTTACGCCATCTCACATGAAGAAGCTGTCCTCATTGTCAAGACTTACCCTTATATTTGTACAAGATATCCCATTCCATATTGTCTTCTCTGGCAGATTGCCTCCTCTTTTACCTTCACTCTTTCACTAATCTTCAATCTCTCCTTGTCTACTGTTTCTTTACAACCTACAATTATACTCCTCAAAGATTTGATCCATCATTCCCTATAGCTATACTCCTATATCTCTCTTCTCTTTTGTGACTAGACTCTTTGATAATGCTATCTATAATGGATACTTTTATTTCCTTTTCTTTTATTCTTTTCATAATTCTCTGCAGTTTGGCTGTCAGCCTTATCATTCAAGTGAATTTGCTCTCTCCAAAGTTACTCATGTTCTCTTTTTTCCCCTCTCATTTTATTTTATTTTTCCTCAATTATATATTTTTAAAAAAATGTTTTTTACCAGTTTTTCTGGCAGTTTTTGTTAAGTAGCAAGTTCTTGTCCAAAAAGCTTAGATCTTTAGAGTTATCAAATCGTAGATTACTATGATCATTTACTACTACTATGTATTAGTGATACTTAATATGTTGTACTGATCTACCACTCTTTTTTTTAGTCAGTTCCAGATTGTGTTAATGATTACCAACCTATAATACAGTTAGAGAGCTGACATTGCTAGGCTACCTTCCTTCATTTTTTTTTTTTTTTTTTGCTTAAGCAGTTGGGGTTAAGTGACTTGCCCAAGGTCACACAGCTGGGAAATGTTAAGTGTCTGAGGTCGAATTTGAACTCGGGTCCTCCTCATTTCAGGGCTGGTGCTCTATCCACTGCACCACCTAGCTGCCCCCTTAACATTTTTTTCATAGATTCCTGTGATATTCTTGGCTTTTTGTTCTTCCAGATGAATAAAAATTTTTTTTCTAGCTCTGTAGTTTGTGTGTGTGTGTATATGTGTGTGTGTGTGCGCGTGTGTGTGTCTGTGTCTGTGTCTTTGTGTGTGTGTAGTTTGATTAGTATGGCAATGAATAAGTAATTTAGGTAGGATTATTATTTGTACTATATAGGTTTGGTCTACCCATGAGCAATTACTATTTCTTTAGTTATTTAGGTCTGACTTCATTTATGTGAAAAGTGTTTTGTAATTATATTCATGTAAATACCTGGCTTAGCAGGTAGATTACTGATTGTTTTATGTTGTATGCAATCATTTTAAATGGAACTTATCTATTGTTGCTAGACTTTGTTGGTAATATAGAGAAATATTGATGATTTATCTTTTTATTTTTTGTTTTTTTATTTTGTTTTTTTGGTTTTTTTTCAATTCAACTTCAATTCAACTTCAATTCAATTCAACTTCAATTCCCTTCTTTAAGAGTAGTAATCTAGTAAAAACACTGCTTGATCAAAGGATATGCACAGTTTGATAACTTTTTGAACATGGTTCCAAATTGCTCTCAAGAATAGTTGTATCTGTTCACAGTTCCAACAACAATGTATCAGTGTCACAGTTTTCCCACATCCCCTCCAACATTCATCATTATCTTTTCCTGTCATCTTATCCAATCTGACAGGTGTGTAGTGGTATCTCAGAGTTGTCATAATTTGCATTTCTCTGATAATTATTTGGAACACTCTTTCATATGAGTGAAAATAGTTCAATTTCTTCATCTGAAAATTGTCTGTTCATATCCGTTGACCATTTATCAAATATTGATGATTAATGTGACATTATTTTGTAACCTGCAACTTTGCTGAAGTTGTTAATTATTTTAGATAGGATTTTTAGGAGATTCTCTAGTATGCCATCATATCATCTGCAAAGAATGATAGTTTTTCCCCTCATTACTTATTTTAATTCCTTCCATTTCTTTTTCTTCTCTTATTGCTCTAACCAGCATTTCTAATATAACGTTGAATATTAGTGGTTACAATGAACATCCTTGTTGATTTACAAATTTTAAATAAAACTTAATTTTAGGAAAATTCAATGGAAACATTTTAAGGTCAATAAGCAAGAATATTTATTAAATGTCTACAAGATGCTAGGCATTCTATTAGGAACTGAGGATATAAAGTCAAAACTGAAATAATTCCTATCCTCAGGAAACTTCCTATATATGAAGAAAACAGTTTGTTCACATGCAAGTATTATAGGTTCAAATATCATATAACACTCAGAAAAAATACATATAACAGTTTAACTTATAAGCAAAATATATTTTCAAAGGATAAATTAAATTATTCTGTTTCATAGTACAAAAGGAAAGGAATTAAAGTCTCCTCAAAGTATTATGGACTAACTTTCCACTATCACATTGTAATTATTTTGAAGATGTTATCTAAATGAAAACTAGTTCTGTTCATTTTAAGTAAAAAAACAAATAACTTTTTCTTGCTCTTTGAAAACTCCACATTCTAAACAAAGGATGAAGCTGAGTAATTTTTCAAATTGGATTTTTCATTTTGTTGTATGATAATTTTTTTATTTTATCAAGCTTTCTCTTTAGACATAAGAAGATTTATAGCAAATGAATTTGGTTTTTATTTGGACAAACATGCAATAAATCAGCACACCATTTCAATAAAATGTTATTAATCAAGCACATTATTCTATTCAATATTACTTTATCTTTACAATTAAGGACAATATTAGTGGCAATGAAACTTATTTTGATCAATATATTCTTGCAATGGAACCTTTTGCATAAGAAAATTTTCTCTTTAAGGTAAAAGAAAATAATCTCTGCACAACTAGAACTTAAGATGAATGGCACTTTCGGACTTTTGAAAAATTTCTTTGATAATACTGTATTGTGACATATTTATTTGGTTCTATTTGGTTGTACTAGTCTTGGTTTCTGAAATGATAGCATGTGAGATCTGAGTATGCTTTGCATAATGATTTTTCTTCATAGGGATTTATTTGGGGGTTGTCTTGGCATTAGTTTCACTGTGCACAATTGCTCAAAATATGGTCAGATTATCTTTGATGGCTAGGCTCCTAGTGATATCCAGAACTTATGACTGGCCCCTTTCTCTCCTGAAGTTTAAACATAATTAAATAAAAATTATTTAAAAACAATTTTCTAATTAAATTTAAGAATAGAAAATTAATAACATTGTAAAAAGTGAGAGAATTGCTATTCATTCTTCTTAAATGTATATCAGAAGAAAGTCCTTCCCTATATACAAATGTTGTGGAACTGGAAATAAAATAGATTTTTAATGAAATGATGGCAAAATAACATTGAATTATAATGGTCTCTTTATAGACCTTTTCTTAGGAGGCTGAGGTCTCACCAGGCAGGTGTTGATGGAGTTTTATAGAACCTGTGTGATCAGGATGGAAAGTGTAACAGGCAATTGTCACAGGCTCTTGTTTGGATAGCTGAGCAGCCTTATGGAGGATTGCTGTTTAATAGACATAATCTGGGAATTAAAAACATTTGGATGTTAATTTGCATATATATTCTAGTGAAGAACCATAAAGAGAAATTCATTTTATAGATACTTTTGTTTGGTGCTCTATGGAGGGGAAAGGAATTCAATAGCTGAATAGTTATCATCTGACAGCTTAAGAGAACCTGGAGAGTTGTCAGGGGCCTGGCTTCACTCCCCCAATTCTCTCATTTCATATCTTTAATCTGAATGTAAGAAATAGAGATGTTATCTTACTGTGGTTTTGTTCTCATTAAAATTTCAAGAAATTGTTATTCTGGGAGATGAGAGTTATGTTTAGGGAAAAAAAATATTTATGGAAATCTGAGCCATCCTGCATATTCTGTTGACTTACACTAGTAAGTTTTTTTTTTTTTTTTTGCATTGCCCAGCAGGCAAATATATTTGAGCATATTGCTGTACAACTCTAATAATAAATGAGTGAACACTAAACTCATCTACTATCACTATTATCATTTTTAAAGCTTTTCAACGCACTCCTTTTCCTGTATTTTAAATGCATATGTTCATCAAACTTTTAATACCTGGGGGAGACCGTACTCAAAATCTACGTTAAAGTGAAGCACAAGTTGGCAATAAACTTGATACTAGCTTTTATCTGTCTTGGTTCCACCTCAAAGCTTTTAAATATTACATTTCTGAAGTTAGAATTTCTTTTGTGTTAGTCATTTCTGTGAACACCTGTGAACTGCTGGGTTTAATTGGGCTACAGCTGGCATTAATTGTGTATAAAGAGCATGGCAGAGGGTGAGGAGAAGCAACTAACTGATTGGTTGTCTTGCCATTGTCTCCTTTTATCCTTTTTTCTCTATTTGGTGTCCTTTTATAAAGGTTAGGAAAGCTGGAATGACTTGGGTGCCTGGAGTGGAAGGGATTATAAGAAAGGCTTGATGTTTCTTGGATAAAGGTATTTCAGAGTGTGATTTTTAACAACTTGGTCTTTCTGAGTAACCCTGAATTTTTTTTAGCACACATGAAGCTAAGATATAAAACAAGCAAGAAGAAGCTAGGCTTCATGAGATACATTCCTGTAGTGGATTTAGAGTTCTTATTTTAAGACATGTGCCAGAAATGCTCATATCTCAAAGGACTCCATATTAAATCTCAGAAATGTGAAACTTCCATTGTCTTGAAATCAAACAGAAATTAGGGAAAAAAAACTACTGAATTAATTGAATGGATTAGATACTGACTATAATGTTGTAAAAAAGATAATGTCAACTGCCCCTGTGGAGTAGCTTAGACAAGGAACCACAAAAGAAACAGTATTATTTTTTGAAAAGAGTGACTTAATAGTTTTCCCAATCCCAATGTCTTTACTTAATGATAGATCTGTGCATATCTTCCTAGAAATGTTATTTCCTTTTTCCTTTCCTTACCCTTATCCTCCAAAGAAGTAATCCCAAAGTTTCTCTTGCACAACAATAAATCCACAGGTGGATAAATCAATAAATCCACAGGTGGATAAATCATCTATGATTCTTTACCAAATTATATGGTCAGTATGTAAGTTAAGTGTTTATGCTTGGAGGTTGGGATGAGAGAAAAAGGTTTTTACTCTAGCTAAATGAGTTTGCAGTTCTAACTGTGTTAGAAAATAGCCAAAGTGAAGAAAAGAAAGAAAAGTTTTATTTTCATAATTATTACAGGGATGTGAGAACAAGATAAAAGTAAAATGTACTATGCGACTTTATGTAAATAGCAAATGAAGGAACCTGAATTTGTCTGTATATACAATCACAGACAATGTAGTATGTGATTTAGCTTCACTTTTATTTTAAATTTTGGATGCAGTGACTATTGGAAGATATATTTTCTGTGTTATGGTTTAAATTTGAACATGATTGATTTAAACTTTTTATTCTTACAGAATAAACTTTATACTTCTAGACATTCATGGCTACCCATTCTTGAGACTTATAATATCTGGACCTTCAGCTGATTAAAAATAATTACATACATTTATACCTTAAAATTGCATGTTGCTTTACATTTTATAACAATTCCGTGTATATGTATTTGCATATACATTATATCATTTGATCCCTTCAACAAATTGCTGAAGGGTATGTCAGGACACAACCCACAATTGACAATCTTATATGGGAAAATGTCTTCTCTTTGTCACAAGTGACAATTGATATCAAGAAATTAAGTTCAGTTTCTTTCTTATATGTTTGTTAACTGAGGCTTTCTTAGTTTTCAAGTTCCAAGTTTCACTTGTTATTTTTTGATTCCAAGAATGTAAAGCTAGGATGGCTTTAGAATCTTTCCCATGTGATTCTTTTAGTTCAACCAAAAGGTTTTGGGGAAGATCAGAGTAAACTCTAATACTTAATACTTATTTTCATTTAAAGAATAATGCCTGCACTTGTAATTTAGGATGACTTACATAAAAACAAAAACATAAACATAAAAGTACATGAAAACACACTATAAAAGTGAATTCATTTACGAGGACTGTAATGATTTAATTTATGAGCCTTTGTTTATTTTAAGATCTGAGATTTTATTGTCTTCTCATGTGGAGTATAAGCTGAATCCTAGGAATTTTTAAATTTGGGAAATAACTAAAATAGTTTGAATAACTTTTTGGTTCCAGGAATCATCATTGTTTGGGGGAAGTTTTTTTCAGTGTTGATAATTCCAACCCATCTCTCATTTTAAAATCTGAAAAACAAACAAAATCCATTGTATGTCTGCATCTCAACTGTATATAAAAAATAATCATAATAACTGACTTATAAAAATAGAAAGGGATAATAATTCCCATCATGGTTAAAAGAGTCTCCAAAGTGAAGGATTACCAGTACTTATCCTACTGAGTTCATAATGTGGTTAATTATCTCATGCCAATAGCTGGAGGAATCAACATTTCAACTATTTTCTTGGTGTTTGTTGAATCATCCTGAAGCTAATTCTTAGTTCTATGAGCTATTTTAAAGCAGAAATATGGCTAAGACTTGCAGAAAGATCCTGATTTTCTAACAGTTTAATGTGAGCCATTAAAATGAAGTTCAGTTGTCATTCATTTGCCCAAGATGTGCCTGTCTGTTTACAACTGTTCAAGCTCCAAAATTCAGCTGGTGAAGCAATCAGATGTATTTCTTCCTCATCTCTTTTTTATATTAGGGAGATTACCTTCTAAGTGATTTGTTTGAATACCAGCATCATTTCTGTGGCTTATGGATTTCTTTTCATGCAGAAGAAGTTTGAATCTTATCTTACTATTGCTTTGCTGAATTGGGATTATAATGTTATTGCATCAGCTCATTGAACAGATCCCCAAGTCTGCAGCAAATACAGTCATGGTAAAAGGCACCTAGTGATGTAGTGGTGTTGATGTTAGAATTGATAAGGGGATGTGTGTATGCACACACACACACACACACACACACACACACACACACACCTCTGATGTAATAAATTCTGTGAGGGTGGAGATTGGCTCATTTTTATCTTAATCTTTGAAGACCTAGAAGAGTGCTTTGAACATAGATGGCAAGGATATGGACATCCTTCATGCATCACATGGTAGTTGCCGGTATATCTACAATCCACAGGTATTCATCTGTACTTTCCCCTGATGTTGGCTCTTTGTTATATAGCTAAAGTTAGCTATCACACCTCTTAGTGCTCCCATAGCCAACACTCTGAATACCCTTCTTTCAGATTGTCTTTGCCCTTTATATGAAATAATGGATTTTGAATAAAAGGCATGCTATCATTTCTCTTTGCCTCTATCATTTTTTTTTCTCTTAAGGCACATATAAATATTTTGTTTTTGAAATATTTAAGGAAACAACTCATACATTATGGTTACTCTCTTGGGGTGGTGAAGCTCTGACTCCTGTAATTCCATAAGACCTCTACACTTTGGGATAGTGGTTTAACTTAAATCATGGTCACCATGATCTTCTTACTTTTGTAAATAAAGGCTTTTTTACTGATATATTTACAAAAAAGGATATTGTTTAGCTTTTTTTTCTGAGTTACCTTGACCCAAGGTCTTAGCTTTTGCATTGAAGTATTGGAATGAAGTGAATGAAGACCTTTGTGTTAAGGGAAAATATTTTAACTTGAAAACCACTTGAGAGAGGGTGGCCACTCTCCGAACCTCACTTATAACTCCACTTTTTTTTTTTTTAATTTAATAGCCTTTTATTTACAGGTTATATGTATGGGTAACTTTACAGCATTAACAATTGCCAAACCTCTATAACTCCACTGTTACCATGCCTTGGAGTACTTAACTCTTCAGATCTAGAGCATGCATTCTGGGCTACCTGGTTGGTAGTTGCCTCAATCACAAGGCACATAATAAACTTGTGCTGGTAGGATGCTCAAGCACAAACCTGGAAGAGAATGATTCCAACATATTTACATGCAAAACTTCAAAGGAAAAAAAAAGCCATGAGTACAAATTCAGCTAGAATTCCTGTAAAAGATAAAGATTTTTTTTTGAGTCAATTTTTTTTTTTATTTAAGAAATGAAATGATGGGATAAGTAGGTAATGCAGTGGATAGAGGACCAGCCCTGAAGTCAAAAGAACTTGAGTTCAAATCTGGCCTCAAAACTTACCATTTCCTAGCTGTGTGACCCTGGGCAAATCATTTAACCCCAATTGCCTTAGCAAAAAAGAAAAAATGAAGTGAGAATGACAGAGGAGGAAATTGGAAATTAAAGGAGAACTTTTGAAAAAAAGATTTGGGGAGAGAATTAGAAGCTTGGCATAAAAAGCTTCTAATCTGGGCACCAAACCTCCTAAAAATTAAGATGGACCAAAGAGAAGAGAATGACTATGAAATAGAAAGAAAGGAAATGTCAGGTAGTTCTCAAAGGGAAGGGGAAAGAAGGCAATAAACACACACACACACACACACATTCCCTACCGTGTAAGTAGGTACTGTGCTTGCTCTTTTACAGATTTACCTCATTTGATCTTCAGAACCACCCTGAGAGGTAGGTTCTCTGCTGAGACAAATAGAGGTTAAGTGAATTGTCTGAGGCCACATTTGTACTTATACCTCCCTGACTCCAAGCCCTACACTCTGCCCACTGTGCCACCAGCTGGCAAAAAGCAACTGACCTGGAAACAGATCAAGAAGAAAAATATTTAGAATCATTAGACTCTCTGAATGCCATGACCAAAGAAAAAGCCCATGCATCATTTTTCAAGAAATATAAAAAGAAAATGCCTAGGGAATTCAGATTACCCAAAGAACTAGAGGTAAAATAGAATTAGAAAGAATCCACCAATCACCTCCTGAAAGAAACCCTTAACTCAAAACTTGTAATTTGTAGCCAGAGCTTCCCAGTCCAAGAATAAAAATACCGCAAACAGTCAGAAAGAAAGAAGTCAACTACTGAGGAGTCACAGTCAGAATCACACATGATTTATCAAGCACCACTATAAAGGAGTAGAGAGCTTAGAATATAATATTTCAGGTATTAAAGGAGCTGATCTTATAGTCAAAAATGGTCCAACAAAACTTAATATAATGCTACAAGGGAAAAATGGACCTTTAATGAAACAGAGAACTTCTAAACATTCCTCATGAAGGTAGAGCTGTGAAGAAACTTTGAAGTTCAAAATAGGAATTAAGAAAAATGTAAAAACGTAAATACAAATAGTGATAAAGGACTAAATAAACTGCATATATTCTAACACAGGACAATGGTACATATATCCCCTGTGAAGTCTATCATCAAGGGTCATCTAAGAGACAAGACTTAGTAGTTGTGCTGTTTTGATAATCCTAAGAAAAGAATGGAAATCAATAGAGGAAGAAGAATATAGCAGGAGAAAAGGGAGAGAAAGTATTGAGAAAATCATTTCACACATTGGGGTATCCAAGTAGAAGACGACAAACGAAAAGTAATGGGTGGAGAGAGAGACTAAAACCTGAACTCTCACTCTGAGATAGTCAAAGGAGAGTGTGTGTGTGTGTGTATATATGTGTATGTGTATACACATACACATATATACACACACACACATACTATGTATATACACTATATATATATACATACATATATATATTATATACACACACACTATGTATATACACTATATATATATATATATATATATATATATATACACACACATATATATTATATACACACACACAGAAATAGAATTAAATAGGGAAAAGGGAGAATTACAAGAAGGATAATTTAAGAAAGAGATTATACATAAGCAAAACAAATTACTACTAAGATTGCTCAAAAACAATTAAAACTCTTTTTGCAGTTACAAAGAATTGGATATATTATGATATATAAATATGATGAAATACTACTGTACTGTAAGAAATGAAGAAATTATTTCAGAGAAACCTAGGAAGATATGTGAAGAGTGAAGTGAGCAGAGCCAGTAGAATAATTTGTACAATGACATAAATATTATAAAGACAATATAATATTTTCACTTTTTTGTTGTTTCCTTGCTTTTTGTTTTCTTTCTCACTTTGCCTTTTTGATCTGATTTTTCTTGTGCAGCATAATTGGGGAAATATGTATGGAAGAATTGCACATGTTTAACATAGATTACAAAAAAAATTTTGGAACACAAGGTTTTGCAAGGATATATGTTGAAAATTATCTGTGCATATGTTTTGAAAATGAAAAGCTTTAATTTAAAAAAAAAATCTAAAAAAATGTTGTGAAAATAAACAACTTCAAAAGATTTAGTAGTTCTAATCAGCATAATACCATGCTTCCAGAGGACAAATGGACATATTATCTATGTCCATATAGACATGTGAAAGATTCAGAGTGCAGAATGAGACATGTATGAATTTATATGTATTAACATATTTTTTTTTTTCCTTTTGGACATGACCAATGTGGAAATTAGTTTTGTAACATGAGTTTCATTTTCCCCCTTTGTTCTCAATTTGAGGATGGGAAAGAGGGTAGATTTCTTTTTTTTGTTCTGATTGAAAAAACAATTAATTAAAAAACATGTTATGAGATACTTGTCCCCACATTTTGGTTCATAAATTTTAGGTTTCTATCATAGTTGTTTTATTCTCCTTACCATCCTGTTCTTCAAAGTCCCTTTATACTTTTTTCTTTCCTTAATTCATCCATGTATCAAGGTTTTTGTTTTTTTTTTTTAAGTTTACATCATAAATCTCTTAGTCTTTTTCCTATTTAGAGCTTCCCCTTTGCTCTTATTTCTCCTTCCTTCCCCACACAGAATATATATTCACATCTTCTTAGGCCCCACTTATTCTCTTCACATTTTGACCATCAAGACCAGTAATGATTCTTTAGGGAAGAGAAAGACATTAAATTGGGGGGTGGGGTACCTGTGCTCTTGCCAATCTTAGATTCAGCATTTAGCTCTTTGAAATGTTTCCTTAATAGAAAATGTCATGCCATGTGAGGATTAGTTAAAAGAATTAGGGACATTTAACACAAAAAAGAGACTACTAAGAGGACACATGAAGGCAGTCTTCAAGTATTTAAAAGACTTTCTTAGGGAAAGGGAAAATACTTATTCTGCTTGGTCCCAGAGGACATATCTAAGAGCAAAGAGGCAGAAGTTGAAAAGAACAAAATGTAGACTTACAATTAGCTTCCTCACAAAGCTATTCAAGAGTGGAATGGACTTTATTGGGAAGTAGTGAGTTCCTTCTCACTGAAAGTCTTTCAAACACTAAGTTTGGTACTTATTGACCATGCTTTAGAAGATGTTCTGGTTCAGCTAAGGGTTGGATACCATACAATGTTCCTGTAAATAGCCTCTGCAGTTATTCATTCAACAATTTTAAGTGATTTATTAAGTGCTTATTATGTGCTCAGGGCATTGTGCCTTATAAATCCTGAGGTTACAAAAGACAAAACAAAAACAGACAACTGCCTATGTGTCAGGCACCATGCTAAGCTCTGGAGATACCAAAAAAAGGTGGGGGGGCAAAAAAAAAAAATTCTCAACATGTAAACAACTATGTGCAAATAAGAGATATGCAGGATAAACAAATC
Organism: Sarcophilus harrisii; assembly: GCF_902635505.1. Classification (NCBI taxonomy): domain Eukaryota; kingdom Metazoa; phylum Chordata; class Mammalia; order Dasyuromorphia; family Dasyuridae; genus Sarcophilus; species Sarcophilus harrisii. Next base: position 379,604,053 of record NC_045426.1, on the reverse strand, counting down.
TAATCTTAAAAGGAAGGCACTAACACAAGCTTTTAAAAGTGAATTAAATGTTAATTTTAAATGTTGGATTTTATTTTTTTGAGTGTGATTAAAATATCAAGTTTGGATTTTAATTTTTTGAGAATGACTAGAGTATCATTTTTATAAAAACTATGTTTAGTTTGGCCATAGGTTATCTAATTCTGTCCTGCATGATAGTGTCTTTTAGAATTTAAAGATTTTGCCTGAGTAATTAGGAAGTACTTTTGTAATCTTATATTTAAGATTCAAAGTTATAAATATAAGTAAGAAAAGAAACTGAAACTCCCAATTATCTGAAAAATAGGTATTGGATGATTTTTAATGTTCTGTGAAGCAGAGCCATTATCTCATTAGAAAGGTGCTACATCCTGGAAAGCAAGCAGGTTTTGGAGTTAGAACCCCTGGGTTCAGATTCAGATTACCCAAAGTCACTGCTGTGACATGTGAGCTGGCTTTTTGAACATGGTCAGGTCACTTAATTATACAGTGTTTCAGGCAAGTGTGTGTGTGTGTGTGTGTGTGTGTGTGTGTGTGTGTATGATTAATTGTACATTTAATTTTAGTGATGTAGTGATCTATATTGTCTTGAAATGTCACCTTAGTTTATGGATGGTTGAATAGTACTACTTACCTGAATACATATATGTAATATTCTTCTCTAAAGTGTAATCTTCTCTGGGAGCAGGTTTCTTGGGGGACTTCTGGGAGCAGCCTTTGTTTCATTTCAGTGTAATCACCCCAAATGCAGTTAGGAGTTAAAGTCCAAATCCTTTATTGTCTCCTTCAAAGTCTTGTCTCCTTCACTTGGGACTCGGCTAGTTTTTCTGGAGGCCTTTCTTTCTCTCTCCTTGGTTCTGGGAGCTCCTGCCTCTAGTCTTTTGCCTCTGCCAGCTTCTGCCTCTAGCTTCCTCCAAATGTCTCCGAATCCAAAGGGTTGTGCTTCAGCCTCCAGCCAGCACAAAGGTAGAAGATGGAATGAGTCTGTCTCAGCCTCTGAGAATTTCTAGTGCACTTGCCTTTTTTGACCCTGAGAGTTCCTCCTTATAAGTTACACACTGAGTATACACAAATCATTATATCACTAGGAAACCATTATTTGTTGTAGGATTAAATCAATGCTAAACTAGATTTAACCACTATCTCCTCAATTCCACTTACTTAGCACCTTGTTTCAAGTTCTGGCCTATAATACATATGTAAAATCATGCTCCTAAATCAATGAAATCACAAGATTAGTCCCTAATCCCCAGCCCTATATAAGTTATTATTATTGTTGTTTTTATTTCATTTCCTTCTTTGCTTGTACTGAACTCTGCTACTAGCTTAATACTGCTACTTTCCTCATGTTACTCTCTATTTAGTAATTTACAAAAGCTTTCTCTTGCCTCTATGATTGAATCCAATTTATTCCACATGGTATTTAAGGCCATGCTTCCATTGACTGCCCCATTTAACTTGATTTAACATGATTCTCCAACATGAACCTTACAATTTCTGTCACATCGATTCATCCCACATAAGCTGATTCCATTCCCAACTCCTTTATGCCTATCCTTTCAGCCACCTCTGTACAGATCCAAATCCTACTGAATTCTAGATCCAAGTTAAATCCTATCCATGTTTCCTGACTATTGCAATCTACCTGCAATGATGATATATTTCATTTTTTAAAATTCCTATAGCAGGAGAGATAAACGTTTTTTTAATAGTGGTCATCCCCCCCACCCTGAAATTCATATGTGTATGGATCCGTTAGTGTTTATTGAATAATTAATTTTATCAATCTTTAATTACCATTACTATGAGATCTAAGCATATTAGCATTATACCTGGTAGTAGTCAGTTATATAACAGTTGCAATTTGCAAATGGTTAGACCCTCCTGGGAACTAGCTCTTGTGTGTTAAATCAATTTGTTTAAATAGTCAAAAATTTTATACAGGTCATACTTTGAAGTCAGGCAAATTTGTTTTGCCCATAGGCCACAGGTTGTATGTTTAGGCTACAGAATAATATATTCCATATTACATAATTTAGCACTGGTTAAATATGTACCATCTTGTCTTATTTTCTAATTTTAATTGTGTAAATTGCTTTCTCCATAGTCCAGTGAATTTTGGCAATTTGGTCTCTAGTTCTTTTTTCTCTTCAAACAATCAGCCTGTCTTTCTAATAGTAATTCTTGGTTCACATGTTTCTGAAGCAACCAAGCAAAATTATCTTGCAAAATCTTAAGCTTTATCTTGCTTGTGTATGAAATGAGTGCAATAGTCTGGTAATTTTGTGGATATTGAGTATCAAAAGTTTAGTCAGTTGATATGATTATTAGTTTTTAGGTAACTTGACTAACACTTGGAGTTGTAGACATTTGGGAAGACTTTATCTGAGCTGAACCTTGAATGGTGACAAGACTTCTAAAAAACATTTGAGGATGGCATACATTCTAAGTAAGGAGAACAAAGGCCCTTATGTTTATTATACAAAGGCCCAAAATTTAGAGAAGACATGATGAGTTCACAAATCAACTAGTAGTCTACTATAAAGATTTCTTGAGTAAATGCTCTATTCTAGGTAGTATATGGACTAAAAAAATGTATCTCCTAAAGAAGCCTAATTCTTTTAGGGGAGCAAAAACATGAAAAAGTAAATGAAGTAGGCAAACCTGTGTTACCTTATTAACATCACATATTTATAAATAAACCTTAGTGTAATCTGTTCATGCTGTAGCATAGGTCATCCTATAATCCATTCTTTTTATATCATTGTTTCTATGGAACTGACAAATGTTTTGGCTAATACATTTATTAAATTCATTTACTGACATTAATTGGGCCATATCTGTTCAAAGTTAAAATGATTCAAACTAGTTACAAGATCTGAGAACTGATAGGAACTTTAGGAAAAAATATCTAAGTTCTAAAACTTTTTGATCTCAAGATCCCCTAAAGAGTTTTTGTTGATGTGGGTTATATTTATTGATATTTACTTTGTTAGAAACTAGAACATCTTAATATTATAATGAGAATGATTTTGACCTTAAAATTCCCTGGAAGTCTCAGGAATCTCCATTGGACCACACTTTGAGAACCACTAATCTGTGGTGTGTCCATACCTAATCAAAAATACTGTCTACAATATTAAAGACACAAATGATCAGATTTCATGTCCCATCTCTTTGATTTAGGAAATCAAAGGCCCTTTCTGGGACTCAGTTTTATCATCTATAAAATGAAAAAGTTGGACTCTGAGATTATTTCCACTGCAGTTCATTTCACTTAAAAAAATTCTATGAAATCCTATATTAATTATTAATCAATAATTTTTCCTTATATTGGACTTAAATTTCTCATTGTAGCTTTTATTTCTTGCTCCTTATTTAACCTTCTGACCCTGAGCAATGAAACTCTTTTTTTTTTTTTTTTTTTTTTAATTTAATAGCCTTTTATTTACAGGATATATACATGGGTAACTTTACAGCATTAACAATTGCCAAACCTCTTGTTCAATTTTTCACCTCTTTACCCCCACCCCTCCCTAAATGGCAGGATGACCAGTAGATGTTAAATATATTAAAATATAAACTTAGATACATAATAATATACATGACCAAAACATTATTTTGCTGTACAAAAAGAATCAGACTCTGAATTATTATACAAATTAGCTTATGAAGGAAATCAAAATGCAGGTGTGCATAAATATAAGGATTAGAATTCAATGTAATGGTTTTTAGTCATCTCCCAGAGTTCTTTTCTGGGTATAGCTAGTTCAGTTCATTACTGCTCCATTAGAAATGATTTGAGTTGATCTTGTTGCTGAGGATGGCCTGATCCATCAGAACTGGTCATCATATAGTATTGTTGTTGAAGTATATAATGATCTCCTGGTCCTGCTCATTTCACTCAGCATCAGTTAGTTAAGTCTCTCAGGCCTTTCTGAAATCATCCTGTTGGTCATTTCTTACAGAACAGTAATATTCCATAATTTTCATATACCACAATTTATTCAGCCATTCTCAACTGATGGACATCCATTCAGTTTCAGTTTCTAGCCACTACAAAAGGGCTGCCACAAACATTCGTGCACATACAGGTCCCTTTCCTTCTTTATAATCTCTTTGGGATATAATCCCAGTAGTAACACTGCTGGATCAAAGGGTATTGACAGTTTGATAACTTTTGAGCATAGTTCCAAACTACTCTCCAAAATGGTTGGATTGTTCACAACTCCACCAACAATGAATCAATGTCCCAGTTTTCCCATCCCCTCCAACAATCATCATTATTTTTCCTGTCATCTTAGCCAATCTGACAGGTGTGTAGTAGTATCTTAGAGTTGTCTTAATTTGCATTTCTCTGATTAATAATGACTTGGAGCATCTTTTCATATGACTAGAAATAGTTTCAATTTCTTCATCTGAGAATTGTCTGTTCATATCCTTTGACCATTTTCAATTGGAGAATGGCTTGATTTTTTATAAATTAGAGTTAATTCTCTATATATTTTGGAAATGAGGGCTTTATTCAGAACCTTTGACTGTAAAAATATTTTCCCAGTTTATTGCTTCCCTTCTAATCTTGTCTGCATTAGTTTTGTTTGTACAAAAACTTTTCAGTTTGGTATAATCAAAATTTTCATTTTAGTGATCCAGTAATGATCTCTAGTTCTCTTTGGTCATAAAGACCTTCCCTTCCACAGGTCTGAGATGTAAACTATCCTATGTTCCTCTAATTTATTAATGATTTCATTCTTTATGCCTAGGTCATGAACCCATTTTGACCTTATCTTGGGTATGAAGCGTTAAGTATGGATCAATGCCTAGTTTCTGCCATATTGGTTTCCAATTTTTCCCATGCAATTTTTATCAAACAGTAAGTTCTTATCCAAAAGCTGGGATCTTTGGGTTGTCAAAGAACTAGGTTGCTATATTTGTTGACTGTTTTATCCTTAGAACCTACTCTATTCCACTGATCAACTAATCTATTCCTTAGCCAATACAAATAGTTTTGGTAACTCTGCTTCTATAATATAATTTTAGATCTAGGTACAGCTAAAGCCCCATCATTTGATTTTTTTTCATTAATTCCTTGAAATTCTTGACCTTTTGTTTTCCATATGAACTTTGTTGTTATTTTTCTAGGTCATTAAAATAGTTTTTGGGAGTCTGATTGGTATAGCGCTAAATAAATAGATTAGTTTAGGTAATATTGTCATCTTTATTATATTTGCTGCCTATCCAAGAGCATTTAATATTTTCAATTGGTTAGATCAGACTTAATTTGTGTGAAAAGTGGTCTGTAATTTTGCTCATAAAGTTTCTGATTTTCCTTGGCAGATGGATTCCTAAATATTTTATATTATCAGTAGTTACTTTAAATGGAATTTCTCTTTAAACTCTGACTGTTGGATTTTGTTAGTGATATATAAGAATGCTGATGACTTATGTGGGTTTATTTTATAACTCAACAACTTTGCTAAAGTTGTGGATTATTTCTAATAACTTTTTAGCAGAATCTCGGGGTTCTCTAAAGTATACCATCATGTCATCGACAAAGAGTGATAATTTGGCTTCCTCATTGCTATTCTTATTCCTTTAATCTCTTTCTCAGCTCTTATTGCTATAGCTAGTGTTTCTAATACAATATTAAATAGTAACGGTGATAGTGGGCAGCCTTGTTTCACTCAGATCTTTTGGAATGGTTGAGTTTGTCTCCATTACATATGATGCTTACTGATGGTTTTAAATAGATGCTGCTGATTATTTTAAGGAAAAGTCCATTTAGTTCCTATACTCTCAAGTGTTTTTAATAGGAATGGATGTTGGATTTTATCAAATGCTTTTCTGATCTTGAGGATGATCATATGGTTTTTGTTAATTTGGCTATTAACATGGCCAATTATATGATAGTTTTTCAATATTAGACCAGCCTGCATTCCTGGTATAAATCCTACTTGATCATAGTGTATTATCTTGGAGATGATTTTCTGTGTCTTTTTGCTAATATCTTATTTAAGATTTTAGCATCAATGTTCATAGGAGAGTTGGTCTATAATTTTCTTTCTCTGTTTTCAGCCTACCTGGTTTAGGTATCAATTACCATGTCTGTGTCATAGAAGGAATTTGGTAGGACTCCTTCATTCCCTATTTTATCAAATAATTTATACATTGGGGCCAATTGTTCTTTAAATGTTTGGTAAAATTCACATGTAAATCCATCTGGTCCTGGGGATTTTTCTTAGGGAGTTGTTTAATTGCCTGTTCTATTTCTTTTTCTGAAATGGGACTATTCAAAGCAATTGCTTCCTCTCTGTTAAGTCTGGGAAGTCTATATTTTTGGAGGTAGTCATCCATTTCATAGGTTATCAAATTTATTGGCATAAAGTTGAGCAAAATAACTCTATTATTTCTCTAATTTCCTCTTCCTTGGTGGAAAGTTCTCCTTTTCATTTTAAGACTACTAATTTCATTTTCCTCCTCCTTTTCTAATCAGATTTACAAAGGCTTATCTATTTTATTGGCTTTTTCATTAGAACCAACTCTTAGTTTTATTAATTAGTTCAATAGATTTTTACTTTCAATATTTTTTAATTTCTCCTTTTAATTTTAGAATTTCCAATTTAGTATTTGATTGGGGTTTTTAATTTGGTCTTTTTTTAGTTTTTTTAGTTGCAAGCCCAATTCATTAATCTTTTCTTTCTCTGTTTTATTCAAGTAACCTCTAAGGATATAAAATTCCCTCTTATTACCGCTTTGGTTGCATCCCACAAATTTTGGTATGATGTCTCATGATTGTCATTATCTTGAGTGAGAATTATTAATTGTATCTATAATTTGCTGCTTCACCCAATCATTCTTTAAGATGAGATTGTTTAGTTTCCAATTACTTTTGGTCTATTTCCCCTAATTTTTTTGTTAGATAGTAGTTTTTATTGCATCATGATCTGAAAAGAAAGCATTTACTATTTCTGCTTTCTTGCATTTTAATTTTGGTCTTTTGTGTCCTAATATGGTCAATTTTTGAATAGGTTCCATGAACTGACTGGAAGAAAGTATATTCCTTCTATCTCCATTCAATTTTCTCAAAGATCCAACATACCTAATTTTTCTAATATTCTGTTTTACTTCTTTAATTTCTTTTTATTTGTTTTGTGGTTTGAGTTGTCTAATTCTGAGGTGCAAGGTTGAGATCTCCTACTATTACAGTTTTTTGTCTATTTCTTCTTAACTCTTAACTTCTCCTTTAGGAAGCTGAGTGCCATACCATTGGTGCATATATGTTTAATATTGATATATTAGCTTGTTGTTTATGCTCCTTGTGCAGGATGTAGTTTCCTTCATATCTCTTTTAATTAGATCAATTTTTACTTTTGGCTTGTCTGAGATAAGGATGCTACCCTCTTTTTGACTTCACCTGAAGCATAATAGATTTTGCTCCAGCCTTTTACCTTTACTCTATATGTTCCCCTGCTTTAAATGTGTTTTCTTGTAAACAACATATTGTAGGGTTCTGACTTTTGATCCAGTCTGCTATCTGCCTCCTCTTTATGGAGTTCATCCATTCACATTTACGGTTAGAATTACTAAATCTGTATTTCCTGCCATCCTAATAACCCCAGATTGTGCTTTACTTATTCTTTGCCTCCCCAACCCTCTTTCCCCTTTTAAACTTTATGTACCCCTCTTGTATCACGATACTTATCCTCTTTGATAATCCCTCCCTCCCCTTTGAGTCTTTCCCCTTCCTTCCTTATACTCTTTTTCTTTTCCTTTTCCTCTCCCACGTTTTTAATGAGTGAGAGAATTTTCTCTAAAACAAATGTCAGATTATTTTCCTTTGAGCCAACTCTGATGAGTGAAGATTCTACACAATGTTTCCTCCCCTCTCTAAATTCCCTCGAGATATGATAAGTTTCCTTAGCCTCTTTGTGGGATGTGGTTTCCCTCTTTTTCCCTCCTTCCACCTTATTCTGCCTCATCCCTTTTCCATATCTACTTCCCTTTTTATGTTATATCAGTACTATCAAATTTTACATGTATTTTTTGTATATCCACAACAAATACAATTCTCAAAGTTATTTTTACCTTTTTCTGCATCTCTTGAGTTCTATTCTTGGAGATCAAATTTTTTTGTTTAGTTCTGGTTTTTCTTAGAAACAAATGGAATTCATTTGTTTCATTAAATATCCATCTTCTTCCCTGGAAGAAAATGCTCCAGCTTAGCTGGGTAGTTTATTCTTGGCTGCATCCCAAGTTCTTGTGCCTTTGAGATATCATATTCAGGCCCTTCTTTCCTTTAATGTAGAGGCAGCCAGATCTTGGGTGATCTTTGTGGCACCTCGGTATTTAAATGGTTTTTGGCTTGTAAAATTTTTTCCTTAATCTGATAGTTCTGAAATTTTGCACAATATTCCTTGGGGTTTTATTTTAGGGTTTCTTTCAGAAGGTGTTAGATGAATTCTTTTTCAATGCCTATTTTACCTTCTGATTCTATACATTTGGGCAGTTCTCTTTGATGATTTCTTGTAAAATAGTATCTAGGCTCTTTTTTCATCTAGTTTTGGAAAGTCAATAATCCTCAGATTATCTCTCCTAGATCTATTTTTCCATGTCTGTCATTTTGCTTAAGTAGATAATTCATGGTTTTTCCAGTTTGTCATTTTTGGTTTTGTTGACTGATTCTTGCTGTCTCAATGCATCATTAGTTTCAATTTGTTCAGTTCTAATTTTTAAAAATTATTTTCTTCATTAGCTTTTTTACTTCTTTCTGTATATGTCAATTGAGTTTTGAATGTATTGTTTTGGTCTGTGGAATTTTTTCCATTTCACTAATTTTTTTTTAGTGAATTATTTTCTTTTTCAATTCACCGATCCTACTTTCTTGCGTGTTCTTTGTCTTTTCAATTCCACGGATCCTACTTTCTAGTAATTCTTTATTTTTCAATTCACAATTCTTACTTTCCTGTGATTTTTTATTTTTCCAATTCACTAATTTGCACTTCCTGGGAATTTTTAACTTTTCAGTTAAGTATTTCAGGAAGTTGTTGCTCTCTTTAAGGCTTTCTTTCCTTTCCCATTTATCTTCTAACTCTCTTTTGGACTTTTAATGGTCTCTTCTGAAGGCTTATGTAAAAAGAAGGACAGTCTGATGCATTTTGCTGTTTGAGATTCTTCAGGTTTGCTGACCTGCTCTTTTTCTGCATAGAAGCTGTTGATCGTTCTTTTCATCTTTTTTTTCATGTTTTAAAGCCTTTAGGGTAGGGTCTCTAGGCAAGGGGGTTACCAGCTTCCTCTGCAGAGCAGGGAAAGATTTAAAGCGATTTCCGGCTCCAGGTATGGGGTGCTCCGAGTGAGGTTTTCCTTCCCCCAACAGGAGTGGATTCAGCACTGGCCAAGCTATCAAACGGCTAGTAGGGCTGAGTGGATTATCGATTGCCCTAGGCTAGAGACTAAGTGGTGAAAGTGTCACTGCCCCAGGCCGGAGCCTCTTGCGGGACTGTGAGTATTAGCAGCTGAGCGCAGACCTCCCGGGAACTCTGCCCCAGTGTCTCTGCCCAATGCAAATCGGCCCTGGAAAAGCTCTATGGCCCCAAGCCGAGCTCCCCACTGGGCAGATTGGAGGCTAACCCGGGCTGCGTCCTCCTGCCGTGCAGGATCACACTGCCCAAGGAAAAGCCCTTACTGCGGGTTGGGGCTGCACGCTTGTGCTGGATCTGTGCTTTCACCCTCGGTTTGAGACTCTCCTCGGAACCTAATTTCTCTCCCAGTCTGTGCCGATCTCCCCCCTGGCCCCGGAACCAACCTTTTTTGGCGAGACTGCAGATTTTCTTCGGCCGGTGAGTTGTTCTACTTCTTATTTTTACGAATTGTAGCAGTCAAGACTATTTTTGAGGCTCGATATAATATTGATAAAGAGGGTAAGAGAAGAGCTTAGAAAGTCGCGTGTGTCTTCTCCGCCATCTTGGCTCCGCCCCCCGCAATGAAACTCTTAATACATAGTGTACACGGATGCCCTTCAATATTTAAAGACTACTAACTATCCTTATAATTCTCCTAGGAGTTTAGACTCCTAAATTTGACTCATTACTCTCATCCCCACCATAGCCAATCTTCTGCCTAACCTACCAGTCTTACCTTTCTAACATTTTTTGAATATGACCCCATCTCTCTTCTTATACTGCCACCACCCTGATGTAAACCCTCATCTTTGCACATTTGGATTATTATAAAAGCCTATTGGTTGATCTTCCTGCCACCTCAGTTCATTCTCTATTCTATCAAGTCTGACCATGTTATCCCCCATGTAATACATGTCCATTCTAGGATCAAATATAAAATTTTCATTAGTATTCAAAATTCTTCAAAACCTAATGCCACCCTCTTCCCCCATTCAGTCATTCTAAACCTTCCCCCTGCCACACACTTACTCATTGATCCAATAACTCTGGCCTCTTTGCTATTCCTTGAAGACAGAGCAAGTAACTATTTATTTACTGTTTATTTCTTTGCAAATAATAGCAAATAAATAGCAATAATTCCAGATGATTTCACTGATTGTCTCTCCTACATAGAATGCCATCCCTCATTGTTGCTTTTGTGACTTCCTTCGAGTCTATGGGAAATCTATCCCAATTCCTCTTAATTCCAGTTGTTTTTTAGTTCTATCCAAGTCTTCCTAACCCTGTGAACCACATCACACCCATACTTGCCATGGAGTTTTCTTGGCAAAGATACTAAAAAAGTTTGCTATTTTCTCTCAGTGAATTAAGGCAAGTCAGGGTTAAGTAATTTGCCCAGGGTCACATAGCTAGTAAGTATTTAAGGGTCAGTTTGAACTCAGATCTTCCTTACTCTAACCCTACTGCTCTATCCATTGAACCACCTAGTTGTCTTCTTTCTGTTGCTTATTTCTATTTTATCATCTATATAATTTGTACAGAGTTGTTTGCATGTTTTCTCCTTCTTTAGATTGTGAGCTCCTTGAAGGCTAGAACTATCTTTTACTATTTTTTTTTATCCACACGCTTGATAACACAGTAAGTGTTGAATAAATGTTAATTGATTAACTGTGTCCCTAAGCTTAAATTCAAATCAGAAATTATATTGAGGTCTAATCAAAACTTAAAGAGGGTTTCAAAGAGCCAAAAGTCATTGAAGATCTTCACTTAATACAAATACCAGAAGTTAGATCTAATTATGAAGTAGATGACAAAAACTGCACCATTATCTTAAGTGATTCTGAAAAGGAGATGGGCATACTTAGACTCAAATTTTTTAAAAGCTGCTTTTGAGTTAGCATGAAGAGTCTATAGAAAGAGAACAGTTTTAAAAAACACAACAATTTCTGTTATAAGTACCATGAATGAATGTACTCTTACACAATTTTTGAAAAAGGGGGTAATAGCATTCAGGATCTGCACACAGTATATTCTGTTACCATTACTAAAGTAAAAAACATAGAAGGAAAAGTAGAATATGAAGTTAAATTCTGAAAGGACAGGTGACAAAAATCACTTTGGCAGAAATTACTTGACTTACTGAAAATATGTGGAAAGGCACTGAAAGTTTATTATTAATCTTAACATATATTATTCAATTATATAACAATTAAAATCAACCATTACACTAGTTAAAAGTAAAACAGAAAGAGAAGAAAGAGGAGAAAAACCAGAAAACAAAAATTTAAAGGGAATTTTAGATGTTCTTATCAAATAGGTAAAAGACAAAAGCAAATGTCTAAAGCAATTTTAAGATTCAGAGCAACTAACAGAATACAAGAAACAATTTTACCTTAATTAAAAAAAAAAGTTTACTAGAGAGGGAATGAGGAAAGGAAATAAGCATTTATTTAAGACCCAATATATGCTAAGTATTTTATAAATATCATCTCATTTGATCCTTGCAACAACTCTGGGAGATAGATGTTGTTGTTGTCCCTATTTTATAAGTTGAGGAAGCTAAAGCAGATAAACAGAGATTCAATGACTTGCCCAGGTACATTTAGCTTGTATGTGTCTGAGGTTGCATTTGAATTCAGTTTTTCTTGATCTCAAGCCCAGAACTCTTATTTATTTTATCACCTGTTTTTACCAGAGTCAAAGGAAAATGCTCAATGAAGAATGATATGGAAAATTTGTGAATACATGTAATTGCAAGTTCTACATAACATGTACACAAGTTAGATCAAAGAAACAAAATTTGCACATTGTTATTATAATGAATGACAAAAACATCAAGGAAAAGTGATACCTTTCTGAAAAAAGTTGAAATCAGTGAGGCCTGATAAAAACCATAATGAATGGTTCAAATGCCTTAGCAGTGTTGCATAAATTATTAGCAAGGGACTTTCCCACTTCCCTCTCAAACACAAACTAGATTCCATTTTTCTTAAGAGAAGTAGTCATATACCAGTTCTCAAAAATGATAACTATCCACAAATAAGCCATTATGGATTAATATATTTTATACAAAGCACTCACTGCTTGTGTCACTGAAAACATCTTCAAATACAGGAAAACATGCTGACTGAGGAGCAAAAAGTGTGCCAAAAAATCCCAGATTTATAAAGAGCAACTATTCTTCAATTTGGTAATTATTGAACAGTTTTCCTGAAAAGCACTACATCATTTATGCTGCCTTTTTTGGTTTTATCACACAATTTCTGACATAGTTCTGCACTTACAACCTATTTGAATGCAGCAAATATTTTACATTGAAGTATAGTTGGAATGTAATTGATTTCCACGTGGAAAATGTTTTTGATTTAAAACAGGCCAATGATTCTGTAACATCAAGTAGCAATTTTGAGGAAACAGGTAAATAATAGTTTTGTCTAGCCTGAAATCCGTGCTTATTTCTAAAAAATACTCCCATGCTAAAGGAGTCAAACAAAAAAAAAATCATATAAATCACTTTATATGTTTTAATCCTTTTATGTACATGTATGAAATCAAGATAAATAACTAGCAAAAACACTTTTAATAACTCCATCTTATGGAATCAATAAATGAGAATTCTTTCTTCGGTATGATAAAACATAATTTTGATTTATTACATATAAATTTCCTAAAAGTATCTAAGATACTAAAGTTTTTTGAGTTTGAATCTAGAGGTCACATTTTAATAATTGTCCAAGGTGCTATTTGTAAGTGTTTTGGTCTCCTCCAGGCAAGACATATTAAGTATAAAGCTGTCAAGAAGAAAAGTGTGACTGAATATGTTAAGATACTTACTGGCATCCTAAAATCAAAGCTGATTGGAAAGAACACATTTAAAACAATAGCCTCTATGGTATTCCAGTCCTATGGAATTGTAAACGAGATCACAATAGATTTGTTATGTATCCTGAAAAAAACCTGCATGATGGTAATGAAGTACAAAGTCTATATAGAAAGATTAAAAAGGAAAGAGGAGATTAGTATTGTTAGAGATTTTCATATCACATCAAAAACCTTCATAAATACTGTTAGAACAAATAAATATTGCTTGACTAGTAGTAATAATAGTTAATAACAGATACAAGGCATTGTCATGGTTGATTATAACTGAAAGAAAGGGCATATTAAACAGTTAAGGTGTTGGTAGATAAAAACTATGAAAAATAACTAGAGTTTTATTGGACTTACTACGATAAAACAATGACCATGGAAATTACAATAAAAGCTACATTAATGCAAGGTCAGTTAAGACACAAAATGTCTAAATTGAAGGAGATAATTAGTCAACTATATTTGATTAGCCAAAATAGCATACTGTATTTAAATTCTGGAGGACCTGAATTCAAGTCTACCCTCTGATGTTTATTATCTTGACAACTATGAGAAAAGTGATTTAATCTTTCTTGATTGTTTCCTCAAGATGATAATTATAGTACTTTAGATGATACTTATAGTACTTTATCTCACAGTATATTTCTAAGATTTGATATTAGAAAATGTTAATAAAATGCTGTGAAACTTTAAATTATCATATAAATATCAGTTTTTTGTTTTTTTTTTTTACAAAAGAAAATTGTCATGATAGTAATCGATCTCATTTTGTTCAGTAGAATTTAGATAGAAACAATTCTAGGACAAATCACAATGCTGCTTTTATTCTTTAGAATTAAAGTAATATAGACTTTTGCACAGGTGGATAAAATTACTGCTTTAATTAGTTGGACAAAAGCACTAGTATCTAAGTTCTTTTCCAGTAAACTTATTAAACATGCTGTTGGTACATCTTCTATAAGAGATAGGATGTGGCAACAAGGTATCAGAGCAGTTGAATATCAGACCAGAAGATAGAAAGACCTGAATTCAAATCCTACCTCACATACTTACTAGCTGTTTGATTGGACAAGTCATTTAACTTCTCAGATTTCTCAACTGTAAAATGGGGGTAATAATGGCAAGATTGATGTGGAAGATCAAATGAGATAAAATTTGTAAAGCAATTTACAAAACGTAAAGCAATATATATGAAAATGGGGATATGTTCTTCATCCTGTTTCCACATGATTTTGATTTTTTGTGATGTTTTTATATTCTGAAAGTATAACTTGATGAAAGTATAACTATGTAAAGAATTGATATTTAGTATAGTACTACCTTCTTAAATAATCTATATTGATAACTAAGATTCTTAAGAATAATTTTAGCTAATTTTTTTAATTTCATACGCTAATACCTATTAAACATAATTATTTTAGATTCACTTCTCTACCCAGTCAGGATCTTTTTAGACCTGAATACTATCATTCCATGTTTGTTATCCCTTCAGGTTTCCTGAAATCTACCAATTTGATAAGCTACATCTAATCTGAATTTTTATCTAAATCCTTAATAAAAAATTATGAACATCATATGGTCAAGAGTAGATCTCTAGAGCACTCTGGAAAGACTTCTCTCCAAGTTGGCATTGCCCCAATTATAATTACTTTTTGGGTTCTGGCATTAATATAGGTAAAGGTACTATCATCTAGTTTATATCTCTCTACCTTAACCACAAGTAGAGAATGAATGATTTTGTCAGTAAAATATCAAACTGTTCATGATTAGAGTGCTTTGCATATATGTTCTTAATAAGTATTTTCTTTTATTGTTAATTGCAGAATTAATTAAATAATTCGGTAAGAGCTTGGAGCCTCCTAGAATAATTGCCTCTGATCAGAGATGGAAGAGGTAGCATTTAAACTAGAGCTTAAAAGTGAGATTTCATTAAATAGAATTTTTGATAGGTTGGCACTTCCTCCTTGTTTCATTTTTAGCAAGAATGTTGAAATTGATAGAATTTATTTCCTTCAGTAATATGTCCATTTGGTCATTGTGAAAATGTGACAAGGAGTTCATATTTAGAGTACTATCAGCGAAAACCTGATGTGTGGTTATAAATAATGAAATATTATGGCCTCTCAAGAATTAAAATAGCTATCATACAGAATGCAACAGAGATTTGTGAGGTGAGTGTGAGTAGGCTTCGATATAGAGCATATAACGAACTTCAGAGATTTGGAGCAAAATATATAGTAAAGAAAATGTATAATCAGAAAAGATGAGCATTTTCAGGGCATTTTCCAACAATGGAATGATTAAGTCAAGTCAAAATTATTTTTGTAACTTTTAATGCCAGATTATGCTCTTTAACATTTTTTACAATTTGGGTGTTCCACCAGCAGTGAATGGATGAAATGTATCTTATTTCTCAAAAATCTTGTCAGCTTTGAGTTTTGCTGCTTTTAAAATATTTTTGTTAATTTTATGAGCATGAGGTAGTATTGCTTTAGTTTGCAACTCTTTGTTTATTAGTGACCAAGCATTTTTGGAGATGGGGGTTTGAGCATGTTTCAAGTGATTTCCTCTTCAGAATTGTCTGTTCCTAGCCTTTAGGCTTTTGTATCGCGAATTTAGAGTTACCACTGTATGTTTTTAATAGTTTAGATTAGTATTTTCTTAGTTACTTTATATAAAACTTTAAAGTCTAATAAAGATTAAGTTATCTTAAAGAAGGATCGCCAGTATAATCAGAACTGAAAAGGTATTACATCAGACCATCTCCTTAGTTTCCTAAAACTTAGTGTGCCCTTTATTTCATAGAACTGAATTTCATAATGTTTATTTTCAGTTATACCATGTCCAAGGAGGTTATACCGCTGGATACCTCCTTGAATCTCCAGTACAATTTCTTTGACAATTTTAAAGTTGTAAATAGCATTATATGTCTTGATATCCTTGACTGTATCATCATTTAAAATTGTACATTTTCATATTGAAATTTGATACTAGATAGAAAAATATGCATTAATTGTTGGTATTTAGTAATGCTATTCATTTTTTTCTTTATTATATCATCTTATCAAGTAAGATTCCTATTTGTTTTATGAGTGTTTAGAATATCGTTAATACTTTCTACATTGAACATGCTCAAAATATTGATCAGTAATAATAAAACCTGTTCTTTCCCTCCAGCTTTGGAGCTTAAGGGAATATGGTAGACTATTGCTGAGCAGATGTGGTTTTGTTTTAGTGATATTGACTGGTAGGAAAACATTGCTCTAAACCAACTTTATGGAGGCAGAACTAGAAGAACCAGCTCACAGCTCTAACTGCCATGTTAAGAGCAAAAAGCTTGTAATGTAAAGCTAAAAGGAAAAGAGGGGGAAAGGAGTCATAAAAAATATCCATCCTGAAGAAAACTCCCCTTTAAGTAAGTACAGTGCATTTGGACTTCAGAGAAGGAGTAGATTGTAAAGTTTGTAGTATAGGGTAAAGCTTCATAAAATATGGGTTATCTCCACATATGGGGTTGCATAATTGAATGTGGGGATCACAAAATCATGATTTATTATTAGAAAATGTTTGATTTATATGCCTGTTTCATAAATTTTTAAAATGTGTGTGTGTGTGTGTGTGTGTGTGTGTGTGTGTATGTGTGTCTTTAAACTTGGGCTTGCATAAGAATTTCTCTGGTGAAAAAGGGTCACAAATGGGAAAAATTTAAAAAGCCTTGGCATTGAGATTAATAGCTATTTTTGAGATTCAGTGTCCCCAAACCCAGAAAGTATCTAATTTAAAGACAGTTTTAAAATTTTAGCATAAAAACAATACTCTAGCTAAAATAAGTAGTTTTGGAGGGTGGTAATAGAGAGGAGTCTAAGATAAACATAATTCAAAAACAGAAAAACATTCAGTCCATTTAGAGAGGTAAATAGTGAATGATTCTCACTGCTTTGAAGAACAGAAAGAAGAATAAATAAAGTTTGGAAAGAAAGATAAGTAGATAGGGTTAAGAAAGATTAGAATGAGTAAATTTAAGGAACTCTGGAGAAACTAAAGCTTGGTCAAAACCATTGTGGCTTGAAATTAAAGAATTGATTTGTAGTAAGAATTTACTAAAGAGAATTTGTTACAAGGGGTCAAGATAATGAAATGATGGAAAGTTGAGTGAAGAAAAAAGTACAAGATTTGAAATGTTTCATGAAGGTTGGGTTTCAGAAATGTTCGGATTTCAGTTTTGTCAGAAGAGATAGAAAGATGATAGAGCATTTATTAAGCACTTACTATACATTAGGCAATGTGGGAGTTACAAGTATAAGCAAACAAGACAGTCTTTGCTTACCATCAAAAAGGTATTCTAATGGAATAAAACAGCACATCTAAAGGTGCCCAAGCGAGGGAAAGGTTATTGGTAAGGAAGTATAGAAATCTAGAAAGTAAATCAAGCTCAGAGTGAAGTGAGTTTGGTTACTCTCTATCTTTCCCTACCTTCCCCACCCCCAGGAAATGTTGGCTTGGATTCGGGGTTCACCAATATCAGGAGATTGGTCCTTAGGTTATAACTATCTTCTAGATGGTAAGTCTAATAGTGAGGGAGGAGGAAGGACAAGAAATGTTAACACAGTGTGATGCAGTGATTATAGCATTACAGTTTTAGTCGGAAGACATTTGCTTAAATCCTTTTTCAGAGCCTTAATAGCCATGTGACTATGGTTGTCAACTCAGTTTGACAACTGAGGCAGAGCCTGAGTTTCCTTATCTATAAAATGGGAATAATATTTGAAACAGCTACCTCATACAGTTTTAAGGAAAAGACATTGTAA
This sequence comes from Sarcophilus harrisii, assembly GCF_902635505.1. NCBI lineage: Eukaryota > Metazoa > Chordata > Mammalia > Dasyuromorphia > Dasyuridae > Sarcophilus > Sarcophilus harrisii. Next base: position 379,585,959 of record NC_045426.1, on the reverse strand, counting down.
ACCTGATAGCCCTAAATAAATCTGAGTTATCCAATTTTAGTGCATTTCTTAGGATGCTGATAACACACTCTGTGAATCATTTTGAAAGGTGCTGTGTAATACAAATATTTGTTATCTTGTACATCTCATACATCTCATCCCTCCTTTTTGAAGCACTGTTTAGTGAAAACTGTTAGCCTGCAAGAAGTGGAGATATGAAATATATTTACAAATAAATTAATTGTACTTGACATTAAGGTTTGTGTGTTCTAGCATCATAAATACATTGGGTTTTAAAATAAAACCTAGTTTATATGAATTAAGAAGTGAGAAATTTAATTGAGATTGAGAAAAGTAAGCATAAACAGGATATAAAACCATCAAAGACTGAAAACAAACAAAAAGAAAGAGTGGAATGTAAAAACAAAAAACAAAACAAAACAGCAAATGAAACCAAAAAAGGAAGTTACAAAGAATTTTTTCTTTACTAGGTACAACAGAAGGTCATAGAACTTTTGAGAGGGGAAAAAACCTGTTGACAGAAAATTGAGCTTGCTAAAGAATGGGAATGAATTGTTTGGTTTCACAGAAGAGGGATCAGTAAGTAATATAAAGTTCATAGGACTAGCTAGACGTTAGGGGAATAGTCTAGATTTCTAAAGAAAATTGGGTGTACTCTCTGGTTTCTTATAAGGAAATTAGAACATGTGAACACTAACTCCTCCAAGACCAGGTGGAATCAATCCAGGAAGTCTGGAGGCATTTGCTAATGTAAGGAGAATGTCATCTCTTGTCAGATCGAATCAAACTGTTCGTGAGCCCAATCACTTAGTTTTGCAGAGACACTTTTCAGGGTTTTCACCTTAGTTCAGGTTGAGAGCATTTTGTATTAGAAGAAATGATCTGTATATTTTCAATTAAAGAAGAGTTGGAAAATAAAAAGTTATAGGGTAGAAAAGGAAAATCAGGAAATACACTCCAGTCTTTAAGTCCCTGTGTGCTTTTCCCCCTCTTTTCCAAATTCCAAGATGAAAAAATTTTTTCCTCTGATTGATCTGCTGTTGGTTGTCAGGTGTAAGCTGATTTAGAGCCACATTGAGTTAATAATCACATTGCCACTTTAAACACAAAATTTTTCTATAAACCTAGAGTTAGTTTTTAAGTTTAAAAATCTGTCTGAAAGTGACAGAAGTGGCATTCCTCACCCGTTATCTTTTTTTCCCTTTAGGTTTTCCTGGTTATAATACTGTCCTCTGCCTCACCCTACATCCTGTTTATCCCACCCACTATCTCAAGTGTGCCTTCAGGGAAGGTAGACCTTATGTTCCAACCACATTTAGGCTAAGAAAGTGGAGAAAGTCTTATCTTAATGATTTTGATTCTGTCTTCAAATTAATACCAAAAAAAGTGTGTGTGGGCTATTGATTACCAGTGTGCATGGCGCTGCCTAGCAACCTTGCTTGAGGTGATGTTCTGTGACAGAAAACCACACTTGGTCAGAGTGGTTTCTAGAGAACATTGAAAGATAGCATTGTTTGTAACAAGGGAAAAATGCTTTTCTTGTGCATTGAATTCAGGCTCATTTAGTAGTTTCTTTCATAGCCTCCTCAGTTTACAATTTACAATTATTTATTTTTGCAAGAGAGTATTTAATCATTTCGGCTTGTACAACCAGTTAGGCACACATTTATGACTAAAAAATTCAAATGATGATTATGGTACAGATTTAGCTTAGGTAGGAGAGATTCAGGAAGCAAGCAGCTAGCCACTCTGCTCATCTTTCTGTAATAGAAAGCTTTTACTCAAAAATGAATCAATCAAAGACTGACTGTGGTGTCATTAGAAACAGTCAGACCATTTACAGCTTGGAGTTTGGCTAATCAGCTTGGCAGGCCTTGTGTGCTGTCAATCCCTATTGAAGTTCTGCCAATCTTCCTAGGTGAGACTGATTGATGGAAGCCTTTTCCTTACCATTCATTTAGACAGCCCAGCTGGTTATGACTTGCAGTTTGGCTTGAACAGACATTCAGTGCAATTTACATTGATTAGTGTTTGTTTGAGACTTGGGGAAACATAAAAGTAATTTGCCAATACCCCCTGTCCATACACAAAGATATAGACCCCTTTCTATTATGAGATATTTCCCAAACTCAGCAGCCACTGAATTTGGACTGATTTGAAAGTGGCTGTCATGGCAATTGACATGAGGTCAAGTCTCTCCCTTTTTCCACATGTAAAACTAACTTTTTTCCACAGTAGCATTTTAGAGACTCGTGAAATCTTTTGTAAGCAGGACTTTTTCTGCTATGTGGTAAAAGTTCACTCACAATTAAAGGACCATTTTATGTGTGTAATAAACAGCTTATAATAACCATCTTAATCATGATTTCAGCCAAAAATTTCATAAAACCATGCAGTATAGGAAATCTTAAAATGATTTCTCCACTCTGCAGAAAACATAGATTAATGAAAAGTAATTTTTTTTAGAATTTTCGTTGTCAGTTGTTTTCAGTAGTGAAGAAGGCTGCATTTTCTGGCTTGGGGGCTTATTATTTAAAATGTATACTTATCTCTACTGTCCTTAGATTTATTTTTCCTTCCAACCATCCTACTGAAGTGGGAGGGAAACTGTTCCCTTTACTGAAGCTGTGTTCCCTTTAAAATTATCACTAAACTGTGTTCCCTTTAAAATTAAATTGTGTCCCCTTTTTGATCTCAGAGATCAAGATCTTCCAGGCTCCAAGGAATCTAGAGAGAAGAACCATCTTCCTAGGATGAGAGAAGCAACACTATTCAAGGGCAACTCAATTCCCATTGATCTTTTTGAAATTCTAAATTCTCATTCAATTGAGAAATCCTGGTCTGATCAGCTCAGGTTGTTCCAGCCCCCCACCAAGATACCCATATAACAGGTTCCCTTAAACTCACTCCTTGCTAAAGGGCCAAGCAATTTGCTAGGACCCTTTTGCTGGCTGAGGAGACATTCCCTTCTCAATGCCAAATTCCATTTCCCTAACAGGGCTCTGCCACTATAGAAGTCAGTCTCTTAGCAAACTAGTTTCTATCCAACAATAAACTTTCATTTTGCAATTAATAATTCAGGAATAAGTGAATTCTTTTACTTTAAACCCGCGGCTGACCAAAAAGAGGATTTTTAACAACTGTCTTATTGTCACTAACCTCATCATCACTGGGAATTGAGAGGATACAAACCTCATCACTACCTTCTATAAAGTATATTATTTAATATTTGTAAATTGCCTCAAATATACATGGCTTTGTGCGACAAATCTCTCCCCAAATCAAATAACATTTCAGTCTGACTTCAGTATGACTGAAGTGTGAAATGCCCACACTAATGGGGAAAGAGCTTTGTATTTGGAGTCAGAAGATTGACCCTCCTTTTTACTAGCTTTGTGTCCAGCTTCTGTTTACTTATACCTACCTCACAGGGTTGTTATAACCATCAAGTGAAATAATATGCGCACTTTATTAAATGTAACCTAATATTATTGGGTCTTACATAATGCTTTTTATAAGCTTATTTTTCCATCTAATGCTTTGTTTGTAACCTTTGCCTATACTTAGTAGTGTTCTACAAATGAACTTGCCTTCCAAATTGGTCTTTCTTTTGGTTATTTCACACATTTCCATTTGTAGAAAGAAGGCTTGCTTGAGAGCTCTTTTGTCCTGTTTTACCTCTATTAAATTTCTCAATGAAATGGTGATAGTGTATATTTTTACTTTTTTCCAGTACCCATTTTTCAGAAGTTTGTTTAATTGGATAGGTTAGAAACTCATAATTTCACACAGCCATCTCAACATTAAACCCTACTTTTAATAGGGTATGATTTTTTTTTTAAGCCAGTTAACCAGTTGATAGTTCAACTTTACATAGACAATTGATTCTGAAATGATTCCCACTTCAGTAACAAGTGAATGAACTAATCAATTTTATTTGGCTAGGGGGTGTAACTGTTGTTAATTGCTTACTTTATCTAATTCTCTCCAGTTCTCTTATTGAAGAAAATGTTAATGAAAGGGACACAAGTGAAAAGGGCAGTTTTGTCTACTAATTTTTTTTAATATGTACTTTAAAAACTATAAAATTGGGTTCATATGCAATGAAGTTTTTGTTCTATTTGGTAAATTCATACTAAAAGTAAAATTCTAAAATAAATTTAAAATATTCAAAAAATGTAAGCATGAAGCTCATATGTTATTGGCAAGTCTTTGCTCTTATTCTTTCCTTAAACCTTATTTTTGGGGGCAGCTAGGTGGCACAGTGGATAAAGTACCTGACTTCTGGGCTGCTACTCTATCTACTACTTTCCTTATCTGTCATGAGTTATATCAGTGGAATTTAAGTTCCCTGATATAACTCATGACAGATAAGGAAAGCACAGAAAAGTAAAAGTACAATTAAGCTGGGTTATGGTAATTAAGGAAGGTAACAAGTAAGAAGTGGCATCTTAACTGGGCCTTGAAAGAAAGTAAGAATTATTAAAGATGGAGATAGAAAGGAAATATAATCCAGGTATAGGAAATAAATTATATTTGCTAGTCTGCCAGCAATTATTTTTCCCAACTCCTCTTAATTCTAGTACCTCCCTTTCTGTTAATTATTTCCTATTTATATGTTATATAAAGACTGCTTTATACATATTTTTCTGCAGGTTGTCTTCTCCATTAGATTGTAAGGTCCTTGAGGGCAGGAACCATCTTTTTTTTTTTATTATTCCTGGACATGTAGAGGATACTAAAAAATGTTTACTTATAGATTACTGATTGATTGGCTTTCAAAGTCTCTTATGACCATTTGGTACTGGCTAAGAAATAGATTAGTTGTTCAGTGGAATAGGTTAGGTTCACAGGACAAAATAGTCAATAACTATAGCAATCTAGTGTGAGACAAACCCAAAGACCCCAGCTTTTGGGATAAGAATTCACTATTTGACAAAAACTGCTGGGAAAAATAAAAACTAATATGGCAGAAACTAGGCATTGACCCACACTTAATATCATATACCAAGATAAGATCAAAATGGGTCCATGATTTAGGCGTAAAGAATGAGATTATAAATAAATTAGAGGAACATAGGATAGTTTATCTTTCAGACTTGTGGAGGAGGAAGAAATTTTTGACCAAAGATGAACTAGAGATCATTACTGATCACAAAATAGAAAATTTTGATTATATCAAATTAAAAAGCCTTTGTACAAACAAAATTAATGCAGACAAGATTAGAAAGGAAGCAACAAACTGGGAAAACATTTTCACAGTTAAAGGTTCTGATAAAGACCTCATTTCCAAAATATATAGAGAATTGACTCTAATTTATAAGAAACCAAGCCATTCTCCAATTGATAAATGGTCAAAGGATATGAACAGACAATTTTCAGATGATGAAATCGAAACTATTTCCATTCATATGAAAGTGTTTCAAATTACTATTGATCAGAGAAATGCAAATTAAGACAACTCAGATACCTCTACACACCTGTCAGATTGGCTAAGATAACAGGAAAAGATAATGACGAATGTTGGAGGGGATGGGGGAAAACTGGGACACTGATGCATTGTTGGTGGAGTTGGAAACGAATCCAACCATTCTGGAGAGCAATCTGGAATTATACCCAAAAAGTTATCAAACTGTGCATACCCTTTGACCCAGCAGTGCTACTACTGGGCTTATACCCCAAAGAGATACTAAAGAAGGGAAAGGGACCTGTATGTGCCAAAATGTTTGTGGCAGCCCTGTTTGTAGTGGCTAGAAACTGGAAAATGAATGGATGCCCATCAATTGGAGAATGGTTGGGTAAATTGTGGTATATGAATGTTATGGAATATTATTGTTCTGTAAGAAATGACCAGTAGGATGAATACAGAGAGGTCTGGAGAGACTTACATGAATTGATACTGAGTGAAGTGATCAGAACCAGGAGATCATTATATACTTCAGCAATGATACTGTATGAGGATGTATTCTGATGGAAGTGGATTTCTTCGACAAAGAGGTCTAATTCAGTTCCAATTGATCAGTGATGGACAGAAGCAGCTACACCCAAAGAAAGAATACTGGGAAATGAATACAATCTGTTTGCATTTTTATTTTTCTTTCCGGCTTATTTTTACATTCTGAAGCCAATTGTTTGGTTCTGCACACATATATTGTATCTAGGATATACTACAACATATCCAACATATATTGGACTGCTTGCCATCTGGGGAAGGGAGTGGAGGGAAGGAGGGGAAAAGTTGGAACAGAGGTGAGTCCAAGGGATAATGTTGTAAAAAATTATCCAGGCATGGGTTCTGTCAATAAAAAGTTATAATTATTTTTTAAAAAATTAAATAAAAAAAATAAAAAGTAGATAATTTTGATTTTATTAAGTTAAAAAGTTTTTATACAAACAAAACTAATGCAGACAAGATTAGAAGGGAAGCAATAAACTGGGAAAATATTTTTACATTCAAAGATTCTGATAAAGGCCTCATTTCCAAAATATATAGAGAATTGACTCAAATTTATAAGAAATCAAGCCATTCTCTAATTGATAAATGGTCAAAGGATATGAACAGATAATTTTCAGATGAAGAAATTAAAATTATTTCTAGTTATATAAACAGGTGTTCCAAATCACTATTGATCAGAGAAATGCATATTAAGACAACTCTGAGATACCACTACATACCTGTCAGATTGGCTAAGATAACAGGAAAAGATAATGATGAATGTTGGGATGCAGGAAAACTGGGACACTGATACATTGTTGATGGATTTATGAACAAAGCCAACCATTCTGGAGAGCAATTTGGAACTATGCTCAAAAAGTTATCAAATTGTGCATACCCTTTGATCCAGCAGTGTTACTACTGGACTTATATCCTAAAGAGATCTTAAAGAAGGGAGTGGGACCCACATGTGCAAAAATGTTTGTGGCAGCCCTCTTTGTCGTGACAAGAAACTGGAAAATGACTGGATGCCCATCAATTGGAGAATGGCTAAATAAATTATGGTATATGAATGTTATGGAATATTATTGTTCTGTAAGAAATAACCAACAGGATGATTTCAGAGAGGCCTGGAGAGACATGAACTGATGCTAAGTGAAATGAGCAGATCAATATACACAACAACATCGATATTATACAACTGTCAATTCTGGTGGATGTGGCTCTCTTCCAACAGTGAGATGATTCAAACCAGTTCCAGTTGTCCAGTAATGAAGAGAGCCATATACACCCAGAGAGAGGTCTATATGGGAATTGAGTATGGATTACAACATACCATTTCCACTCTTTCATAGCATTTCTTGCTTGCATTTTTGTTTTCCTCCTCAATTTTTTTTTCTTTCTTTCTAGATCTGATTTATTTTTGTGCAGCAAGATAACTGTATAAATATGTATACATATATTGGATTTAACATATACTTTAATATATTTAACATGTATTGGTCTACCTGCCAGCTAGAGGAGGGAGTGAGGGGAAGGAGGGGAAAATTTGGAACAGAAGATTTTGCAAGGGTCAATGTTGAAAAATTACCCATGCATATGTTTTGTAAATACAAAGCTATAATAATAATAATAAGAAGAAGAATATCTTATGAGGTGGGCACTCTAGTAAGCCCTGTGTTGTACTATTTTCTAATTGTTTTATTATTCATTATCTTGAGAAAATAGAAGGGACATGATCCCCCACAGTGAAAAAGTAACTTATTTATTTGATAAATTGAATTTCCTGCCCTTGGGCTGTACATTAGGAAAGAGTAAAATAAATAGAGAAGGTAGTAACTAAAAATTCCTAATAGTTACATCAGTATCTTTAGAAATATTTACTGAATGCCTATGATGTAACAATGTTAAGCTGGGACTTTTTATAAAAATGAGCCATACTTCCGACACCTCTGCTGAACTTGGGGGAAGGGTGAGTGGGGAAGGGTGTGGAGGGACTAAAGGTACCAATTATTCAACAAAACCAATCAAGACAACCACTTAATATAGGGAAAAGGTAAAAATTAAGTCACTAATATTCTTCTTTTACCAAATTATGTTTCCTAAAGTTTTAGCTGTAAAATTTACAGGATAATATTGACGAATAATATTCAGGCATAATATTGTCTAGTGGGGTTAAATTTTAACATATATTTCATGGTATAAAAATAGCAATAATGGTGTGTGACTTCTCCGTTATTTAGGTAATTCTCTAAAATTATACATTGCATAACAGTTGAAAATATGCATCTAATAGAGAGAATTTCCTTACCTGTAGATCTTTGCTTTGAAAAAAATCACAAATCATCTTTTTCCCTTTTTTCTCTCCAAAACATTAGAAAATAACTTTTTGGAAGTGCCAGTTTTTGTTTTGTTTTATTTTGCTGTTTTCTATGAGTTCAAATTCAGTGGAGTCTAGTATAATTTCTTAGAAATTCACAAATGCTTAGCACAATGACTTCCATTTACTAAGTGCTTCAAAAATGCTTGTTGACTTGACAAATGCAACCCATTCTGTTGGGGTTGTGGTTTGAAGGTTAGAAAAGAAAAAAGTTGTCATGGAGTTTAAATTGGATTCTCTTTTGAAGAAATCAAGATTTCATTACTACAGGTACTCTTTCCACTGATAGAGGTGTTAACACCTTTCTGTTGTCTACTCTGATTGAGTTGATGTCAACAAAAAATCATCAACTGATAATCTATTTAGCAAAGTTATCTTCTGATTCAACTAAGTTTGTCCTCAGGTGACAGATACAGTGCATTGTTGGGACTTTAAGGCTTTCTGGCATGGTTAGAACCTTCTAGAACTTGTGGCATATATATATATATATATATATATACCTGGCATACCTTTTGAGAACTCTAGCTCATTGCCATGTGATCATAAGGCATCAGATCAGGAGTGATACAGTGGATAACAGTGGATAAACAGGCCTGGACTCAGGAAGATTCATCTAATTCAAATCTAGCCTTAAATACTTAACTAGCTGTGTGACCTTAAATAAGCCATTTTCCCGTTTTCCTCAATTTCCTTCTCTGTAAAATGAGCTAGAGGAAAAAAATGATACTACTCCAATATCTTTGCCAAGAAAGCCTCAAAAGTGGTCATGAAGAGTCAATCATAACTGAAAAACGACTAAATAATCAAAACTTACATGTATATATATTTATGCACATTTTATTTATACTTACATATAAAAATGAATTGCTTCTTCTACATAAATGAAAAAAGTATAGTACTTCCAAAAGTCTTAGTGCATTTTTAAGCTAAAATATCTTAAAACTGCAGTAAGACAATGGGACAGTCAATATTCACAAATAATTTTTTTTCTTGAAAATCTTTTTGTTTGAAAAGTGATTAATATGATATGACCAATAATCATTACCTTCTAAATCATCATGTGAGAACAATTTTAGAAATGAATGGAATCTATATTTTCCTTTTTATATTTGATTCTTAAAATAAACAAGTATATTCTCTCATTATCCTATTATTTAAAATATCCATGTCGGGGTTGTTTTTTTTCCCCTCCCATTAGTGATATTGAACAAGGATGTCCTTAATCTGGAATCTATCATAGTTTCAGTAACTAAGCCTGTAACTCTGTTCAGACAATATATTTATTTGTCTAGGTACTGCTAAAATGGTGGTGGAAAGAAAGTATAACTTTATGACTTCATATTGGGCACATATAAAGACATGTTCTAGAATGAAAGCTAGTTGATATTTATTTTAGACCACCTGACTCGCAAATTGCTTTGACTTCTTTATCCAAAGAGAATTCAAACACTAGTTAAAGTTGTAAACAGTACATTAAAATCACAAGAAAATGATATCCATTGTTGGTGACATTTTAAAAATCTCTTGGTACATTTGACTGTGTAGAATAAATATCCATACCATTTTAAGCTACTTGTATACACTTAATACTTTCTGTTGATTGTGACAATTTTATTATGAATTAAAATTTTATATATTTATTGTACCCAAGAGTTTGTCCAAAAGTGTTAGTATATTAAAAGGAATAGTTGATCTGACACATTCTTTTACCATCCCCTCAAAACTTGTAAAAATTCAGTTTAATCCTATAGCTCTTTGAGAGTAGCAGTCTCTGAAGGTATGATTTTTGAGCCTAAATTCTGTATTTATTAAGCAACTTCCCTTTGCTGCATAGCAAATGGAAATGTACTCAAATGGATTGTAGAGATTGTCATTCCTAAAGCTAGTAGGAACTTGTAAGCGAGAAAAATAAAGCTCCCAATAACAGGGAAAGTGACACTTTTATGGACTCCATATGTTTGATTGCATGAGGTATGTCTCTGAAAATAGGAAGCAAGTGCCAAATTTAAAAGAATTTCAAAAGTCAGGCATCAAAGGTAATAGAGTTGACCTCTAGTTTCTGAAATCACAGACTAAGATTTCACAGTCTTTCACGTCCAAACTTTATTTAAAGCTCTGCTTAGCAATGTTTTTTCTGATAGTATGATGTTTGGTCTTGGTCCAATGTATACATTGGATATATAAACTTTTTCACCATTGTCAAAAGTAAATTCCTGGAAAAGTGGAATATACTGTAGCCTAAAGGCAAAATCTTTTTGCAATAACATTGTAATTATGGTAAAATTAGTCATAGTAAGCATTTGCATTGTATTAACTGTATAGGTTCATTTCTTAGGCATTTCATTTGTTTCTTAGTGTTAAGCAGCAGCTCATTCAGCACTATGAAATTTAATTATTTTGTTTCTTTCACCTCTAATTTCATAATCTTATTTAGCATTATTCTCTGTTAATCAACAAGCATTTATGAAACATCAATTATTTTTGCCAGCTCTGTCCATTTCCCCACAGGTACAAAATAAGTATAATGAGAATAAACATAACAATATAGAGAAACTATAAAAGGGAGAGGAGAACAGTAAGAGTTGAGGGATTCATCAGGTGAAGGATGGATGAATGTTATGGAATATTATTGTTGTATAAGAAATGATGAGCAGACTGATTTCAGAAAGACCTGAAGAGACTTACATGAACTAATGCTAAGTGAAGTGAGAAGAACCAGGAGAACATTGTACACAGCAATAGCGAGATTATATAATGATCAATTCTGATGGATGTGGCTCTTTTCAACAATGAGGTGATTCAAAGTTCCCCAGGTCTTGTGATGAAGAGAGCCATCTGCATCCAGAGAAAGGGTTGTGGGAACTGAGTGTGGATCACAGCATAACATTTTCATTCATTTTGTTATTTGCTTGCTTTTTGTTTTCTTATTTTTTTCCTTTTTAATCTGATTTTTCTTGTGCAACATGATAATTGTGGAAATATGTACAGAAAAATTGCACAAGTTTAACATATATTGGATTACTTGCTGTCTAGGGGAAAGGATGGGGGGAAGAGAGGGAAAAATTTGGAACACAGGGTTTTGTAAAGATGAATGTTGAGAATTATCCATGCATATGTTTCGAAAGTAAATAGCTTTAATTAAAAAAAAAAAAAAAAGGAAAACATTAATTGAGGGTTTAGAAAAAGTCCTTCCTCTTGAAGGAAGATAGGGATTTAAGGAGCTAAAAGAAAGGAGTATGTTCCAAGCATAAAGAATGGCCAATGCATAGGCAGAGAAATAGAAAATAGAATGTTGTCAATGAGGAACTGAGGGAAAACCAGTCTGACTGAATGGAAGAATGTGGGAAGTAATGTACTTTTAAGTATGGCAGGGTAGGTTGAGATCATGTTGTAAAATACTTTTAAAATCAAATGGGGAAATTTGTATTTTATATGAAAGACCATAGGGAATGATTGTATTTGTATTTTAATTTAATTTACTTTTTAAATTTAAGTTTAATTCAAAGAAAATTATTTTCATAGAAGAATATAAGATCCCAGACAATTTGGAACTATGCCCAAAAGGACTATAAAACTGTGCATACCTTTTGATCAGGCGTGTCTCTCTTGGGTCTGTATTCCAAAGAGATTATAAAAAAGGGGAAAGGACCCATATGAGCAAAAATGTTTGTGGCAGCCCTTTTTTATAGTGTCAAAGAATTGAAAACTGAGTGAATGCCCATCAGTTGGGGAATGGCTGAAGAAGTTATGGTATATGAATGTTATGGAATATTATTGTTCTGTAAGAAATGATGAGCAGGCTGACTTTAGAAAGGCCTGGAAAGACTTACATGAACTGATGCTGAGTGAAGTGAGCAGAACCAGGAGAACATTGTTGATAGCAACAAGATTATGTGGTGATCAACTATGATGGATTTGGCTCTTTTCAACAGTGAAGTAATTCAAGGCAGTTCCAATAGGCTTGTGAGGCAAAAAGCCATCCACATCTGAAGAGAGCACTCTGGAGATTGAATGTGGATCAAAGCATGGTATTTTCACCTTTTTTTGTTGTTTATTTGCTTGTTTGTTATTTTCCTTTCTTGTGTTTTTTTTTCTCTTTTGATTTGATTTTTTTTTGCTCAATATGACAAATATAGAAATATGTTTAGAAGAATTGCATGCTCTTAACCTATATGGGATTTCTTGCCTTGGAAAGCAGGGAGGAGGGAGGAGAGAGAAAAATTTGGAATACAAAGTTTCTCAAAGGTAGATGTTGAGAACTATCTTTCCATGTATTTGGAAAAATAATATGCTATTTTAAAAAAGAAGTACATAGGATCCATTAGAGTTGGGCTAGACTCAAGGCAGGAAGAATAATTAAGAAGTTGCTGAAATAATCTAGATTAACAATGTAGAAATAATGAAGGCCTTAAATAAGATGTTCCCTATATCATGTAGAAGGATTGGTTATGAGATTTTGTGGAGGTAGCAGTGGCAGTATTTGTCAGCTTGTGGATGAGAAATGAGGAGTTGAGGATTCATGACAATGAGTTTTTAAAATTAGAAGACTATGCTGTGTGACCCTGGGCAAGTCACTTAACCCCAATTGCCTCAGCCAAAAAAAAAAAAAAAAGACATAGGAAAAATTAGAAAACTGGAAAAAAAAAACTTTAACAAAAGTTAGGTAGTTTGGAAGAGAATTGGATTTTGAAAAAAAGAAGAGTTCTCTTTTGTATGTAGTCAGTGTAAGCTGTCTCTAGAACATACAGTTTGATATGTTCAATAAGCATTTGGAGGTGGGAAACTGCAGCTCAGGAGAATGATTAGATTGGACATATAAACCTTGGGTCATTTTTCCTAAAAATGATCATTAAACCTATAGTTGCTGATGCGGTAAGTCACCAACAGAATATAGAGGAGATGGCCCAGGAAAAAGACTCTGGGGAATGACCATATTTAGAAAGTGTGAGGTTTAGATGACATGATACAAATGTTCAAGTAGCAAAGGCACTGAAGAAGGTAGGATGAAAATCAGGAAAAAACAGTATCACAATAATCCAGAGAGTATCCAGAGAGGAAAGAGTGAGCCACAATGTTAGATGCAAGGATGAAGAAAAGAACATCAGATTTAGACATTAAGAGATCTTTGGTAATATCTCATTTCCTCTATCTCTTTCCTTCTGCCTTTTTTTATAATTTGCTTTATGCTTTTCTCTCCTCCCCCCCCACCCCTTTTTTTTCTTAGGTTTTTCCACTCCTAAACCTCACAACACATCATCTTCTATCTTCTCTCTGTAGCTCTGGCTACTTTCAAGATTGCTTCAGTTGTTTTTATGGATTGTTTAATCTTTTCATAGGAAATTCCAGCAATGGAGGGAAATAATGACTAGATCTCTGCCATTTTGGTAGATTATAAAATAGTAAACAATAGCAACAAAAGGAGTTTGTTTTATTTTTAAATTTAATGGGTGAGTGAAAGGAATTAAAGGTCAAAAGATGATAATGCACCACATAAAATGTTGTTGAGGCTATTCTTGGTCAAAGATAAGCTGAACTAGATGTTCTTTAATATATTATTTTTCTATTTCACCAATTGTATTTTTTAAGAAGTTGTTTTCATCAATTTTTGTGTTTCCTTTCCCAAACTATCCTGCAAAACTCTCATTTCCATTCCCTGTTTTTCTTTTAACTCTCTTGGAATATACTTTTTGAATTCTTCCACAAGAACCTTTTGAGTTGGAGACCAGTTCATATCTCTTTGAGGCTTCATCTGGAGGCATTTTTCCTTTAGTGTCCTCAGGGTTTAAAGTGTTTTCTTCCTTTTCTCCATAATAGTTATCTATGGTCAGAACTCTTTTTGACTTTTTGCTCTTTTTTAAAACTTGAGGTTTGTCCTAAGGGCAAAGGAGAGATTGTTCCAAGTTTCCTCTACAAGGCGGCCCTGGGACTGGTGCTGTTGGCTTCCTCCCCATGCTGGGTGGACATGGCCAAATCCTACCTGTTACGCTTGGGGTTAAGGAGTTTGCTGTTTGCCTTGTGTAGGTGCATTGGAGGTCTCATAGCTAGTCTGCTGATCCATCTCCTTGCACTGCACATGCACTGGACTGCCTCTCCCTTGATTGATTGAGATAGGCCTTTTCTGAAGTCTTTCCAAGACATCTTCTGCTGGAAATTTGTCACACTTCAAATACTTAGGGGTTTTGTCATTCCAAAACCTGTTAAGAGGCTTGATGTGGTGTTGATTCTGAAGGAAGCTTGGAAGAGCTCAGGCAAAGTTCTGTCTAGTCTCCATCACTTTGACTCTTCCTGAATTAGATATTCTTGAGTCTCTTTTAACTATTGGATCCTGTATAGGAGAACTATATAGGAGCAATATAGGAGAACTTGAGATCAAGGATGATTTTATACTGGAAGGAAAGACTATTTGTTTTAAAAATCTATTTTCTTATAGAACAGAGTTTAAGGACTTCATTATGCCTAAAAACCTCTGAAGCTAAATGTTATGGGCCAGAACTCTGAACTTGAAACAAAGGATTCTTACAAGGTACTAATTAAGTGGAATTGATGAGACAATGGTTATCTAGTTTAGCATGGTTCAGTATGATTGATTTAATTTTACAACAAATCATGGTTTCCTAGAGATATAATAATTGGGAACTGAGAGCCACAGAGGACAAGCGCACTGGAAGCTCTCAGAGCCAAGGAGACAGAAATTCATTTCACCTTCAGTCAGACTCCTGGTGACTGGCCTGGCCTCCTGCACTTCTCCACTGAGACCAAGGTCGTCTGAAAGGCTCTCTAGAAAGCTGCCCAGCCCCAGGAAAGAGATAATAAAAAATCTGGACTTTTAACACCTGGTTGTTCTTGTGATGATTACTGAACTGAAAAGAAGGCTGCTTCCAGAGACTCACAAGAAAACTGACCAGAGAACATTACAGCTAAATATGTTTTTTTCTTGGCCAAAGAATTTATCACTTAGAGGCTATTTTATTGGTGATGAACCTGTTTAACTAAATCCATCTGCTGCTAGAACTTAGTCTTTCTAACTTGATAGAACTTGCCATATTGTATACTTCATTAGTTCAGAGAATGAGACTTGAAGCTTACCTCTATACCTCAATAAGACATTAATGGAACTAATCTTACACAAATAAAAAGAGAAAAATGAGAGGAAAAAAAGGAGAGGCAAGTAGGATAAGAAGATAATGAAAAAGAGGAACAAAAAATGAGAGAAGGAAGGAATCAACATTTGGTATTTTAGGTGATTGCCTTGAGTTTCAGAGATTCTTTATTGAAGTTGAGTAAATAATACAGTGGCAGTACTCTTCTACAAATTTAGTGCAGGAATTCTGGGGAAAATGGCCTGCCAGGGGTTGGGGGAAGGACGTGATAGGATATACAAAGTGATTTCTTAGAGTCTCTTCTAAGGCTTTTTCAATGATTCTTTGATAAGAACTAAATATAATCACAGTGATTTTATATAATATAATTTGGAGGTAGTTATATAGGAAAAATTGTCAGCCAATTTTCACTTTCCTCAGAGTAAAGGTTTTAGACCCCTTCATTGAATGAGCCATAGTGCTCCAGGAAACAATTTTATCATTCTTTCCCACTTTTACTATTTAGTAAACATTTTAGGAGCCAAGCAGACTTAATTGACTATACTAAAAGAAGTGAGATGAGCATAGGATGTACTCCCCGGCCTTGCCTTGGAAATTAGCTGTAATTTATTTGGGGGCTATTCAGGCTGTTTTCTCAAGTTTGTCCATTTCCAACTAGTCATTGTTCCATGTGAGGAGTCATAGGTTTCTGCCAAAGAGAGAAAGTCCATCAACTTGTGCTCAGGCATATATCTGCCTTTTCAAATTGGGTCAACTATAAGGGCAGTTCCTAAAATTTCCTCTTGTATTTCATTCTTTTCAATCATGGCAAACTCCTTGTGTTTTCTTAGCAAAGACTCATTATACAGATGAGGAAATGTAGGAAAACAGAGTTAAGTTGACTTGCTCAGGATTACATAGCTAGGTAGTGAGGCCAGAATTGAATTTAAGATGATGAAGCTTCCTAACTTCAGGCCTGGCACTCTATCCTTTGTACCTCTCTTCCCCCGCAATTGCTAAGTATTAAAAATTAGATATCAAAGTTCATTTTAACTTAGTTTTCTCCTTTTTTACTTTGGAGATCTTGGTGAATGATCTGGAAATTGAAGTAATTATATCCTATATTTGCAAAGCACTTTAGATATTACAAAGTATATTCCTTTACACATGTTATCTCATTTGATCCTCAAAACACCCTACAATTATTCTTTTATTAGATTAAGGAAATTGGGACTCAGGGAGGTTCAATAACATATCTAAGATCAAACAGCTAATAGGTGACTATAACATACCCAGGTACCTCTGAATCAAAATTTCAAATTCGAAAGAGATTTCAAGAAAACATCCAATCCAATGGGAATATTCATTATAGCATCCCCAGCAAATAGTAATCTGGTTTCATCTTGAATACTTCCTGTTGTGAGGAACACATTACTACTAAGTAGCATAGTGTGTAGTATTAGTGCTAAATTTGGAATCAGAACTACCTGGAGATTCTTATCTCTGACACCAGTTATATGACCAGTGGCAAGATTTCCTAACTTTCATGAACCTCAGTTTGTTCTGCTAAATAAGGATAATATTTGTAGTGTAATCTCGTATCGTTTTTATTTGACTCAAGTAGATTTTTAAAAGTATTTTTACAAATTTTAAAGCACTGTATAAATGTCAGCTGTGGAATGGGGAGGGGGCAGAGCACTATGATATAATGGATAGAGAACTGGCCTGAATTCATATCTGACTCTGGCCAAGTATTTTAACCTTTCAGTGTCCCCCAAATAACTCTAAAACTAATTTGTATCAATAATAGAGGAAATTCTTCATCAGGGACTCCTAACTTTAGTAAAATCAAAGGTCCAATTTAAAAAAAAGAATAAATCCCTGGAATAGGAAGATGGGAAATGAAGGAGGAAGAAGAGTCACATCTCCATCACCTTATGGAATATCCTTTTTTTTTTTTTTTTTTTTTTTTTTTTTTACTTCTTTTACTTTTTACTTATCTTTACTTCTTTTGAAGTTTGCTACTTTGTCTCTTCACTTCCAATTCAACATATCTTATCTCTTTTAGTATCTTTACTTCTCTAATTATTATGCAATTTACCCTTACTGAACTAAAATCTCTCTTCAACTTCTTATTGTTTAGAGATCTGCTATCTGGGACTAAGCAAAGAATTTTCTAATCCCTGTTCTGTAGAGTAGTCATTCAGGTCCTTGAATGATATCTGTTATATATCCCATTTTCTAATACCTTTTTATTTCTGAGATAGATATCCCAGATTCTTTAAATTGACTCAGATATTATGGTTTCCAGTTGCTATATCATCATCATCATCATCATCATCATCATCATCTATCTTGTTCACCTTCCTTTGGATATTTTCCAATTTGTGAGATTCTTTCAAAAAATGTGGTGCCCAAAACCAAAACAGTATTCTAGAGGTAATTTAACAAGGCCTCTGAGAATATATCTCAATTATGATACATGTTTATAAGCCTGGTGAAAGAAAAAAGACTGGCAAATATTTATGGAATATCTATTTTGTGTTAAGTGCTTTATCTAGCATTCTGAATTCTATATCATCTAAATGCCTAAACTTTTCTGCATTAATCATTTTGATAGACATCTCCCTATAACATTTCATACGGTTCCCTGGATTCTTGGCCTAGGTATATTGAACATAATTTATCCTTTTCTTGATGACTAGAAATCATTGTTATTAACATCTATTATTACTTTGTGCTACAATAGAAGGTGATTCTGTAGGAGGTTATTGCTGTTTATTCTTAAGCTAAGTGACTCCAAAGCATTTATTATATTTTAAATAATTTTTATAGTTTTGCCTCCTCTCTTACTGTCAGCTGTCACTTTTTATAGCTCTTAGTGTATATGTCTCTAGGAACCTTGCCCCATTCTAATTTTCTTATAACCTAATTCACTAAATTAATTATCTTATTTTATTCATATTTTAACCCAATTTACAAATGAAGGCCTATTGAATCTAATCCAAGGGCTGTGTAGGTTTTTTTTTTTTTTCCTTCTTTACCCATAAACCTTTGGAATATCTCACTTCCAATTCAACTTTTTTTTTTTTTTTCAGCAGACAGTACCTACTCTGTGCTAGTACCACTTTAATTCTGTGGAATTAAAGGCAAAAAATGAAAAACAGTTTGTGTCCTCAAGAAACTTACATTTTACTGAGAGGAATTGAGATAGAATACAATATATACACACAAATAGGTAAAAACAAGATAATTGTTTTTACCTATTTTAGTAGAGATAATAAAGAGAATACACTAATAATTGAGGGAATCAGAAGGTACCTTTATTAAAGGAAGTGCCATCTGAACTTCTATTATGAATTCTAAGACAGATGATGAGAAATGACATTTTAGGTATGAAGGACAATGTACATAAAAGCCAGGAGATCAGAAGAGGAAGCCCATTTTGACTTCTTTCTAGATAACTGAAGAACTAAAAGTTCTCTTATCGGAAAAATGGTAGATTAATACCTCTCTTCATATGCTTTTATTCTTTGAAATAGATATAATTTAATACATTTTAAATGATTAGTCAGCACCACATTGCAAATACTCACAAAATAAGCTTTCATGAGGCTTATCAATGACAAAATCCACTGTATTCTAAAGTCAGACCTTGATGGTGTTACCCCTTAAAATTCAAAATAAATGTGCTCATGACATTGCTACCAAATTCTTTTTTTTTTTTTTAAGTTGTTTTGTGAGTGTTCAGGAAGATCTAATAGTTGGTGCTTTATCTGTCTTTTGATAAAAAATAAAAACTTTTCTACCCAATCTTGATTTCCAGTACAGATAATCAATATCATAGAGTTGTTTGGTGTACTGACTATGTAACAGTGGTGAGACATAAGAAATTTGTCTCTTTGAAACAGAACACTGGAAATCTTGGAATTGTCTTTCTAAGAAATATTTTTTAATTCTTGATAGGCAAGACTAGCTTCTGACAATGATATGTTCAAAGAGAGGATTTGTTTCCAAAAAATTACTTTGTTGAATGAATATTAATCATGTAATAATGAACACTTGAATATTATCAATTATTTTAATCTGAGACATTAAACTTAAATACCATGTCTTAATTTGATTACTGTAATGCAGTTATCCCACACTTTTTTCTTTTTCCTTCAATTGTAACTTCCCCAGTTCTTCTGTTTTACATATAAATTTAAAGAAATATATATGTATATGTACATATATATATAACACAAAAATATGTTATGCACATTGCATATATGCATATAAATTTCATTAGATAATATGATCAGTTTTGCTAGGAACACAATAGTTTAAGTTGTTTTTGCCCTAGAGTGCACACAATAGCAACACTAATTAGATTCTAATGATTATTTTCATTTTTTTTCCTGTTTAGTGTAGGAGGTGAAAATTAGAAGCAAAACAACTGTGAAAGTAGTTTTATAGTAGAAAGAGCACCAAACCTGCAATTGAATGACCTGAATTAAAATCTCAGCTGTCTTATTTCCTATTTATATGATATGAATTTATGATCAGAGGATCATAGATTTATAGTTAGTTATTTAATACACCACCCTCATTTTATGGATATGGAAAAAGAAGCTCCAAGGAGTGAACTTCCTTGCTTAATATTATATAGATATTGCCTAGCAATGATTTGAACACAGTTATTCTGACTCCTACTCCAGCACTTTTTTCCACTGAATCTCATTGCTCCAAGTCTACCTTCCTTATTAGTAAGATAGGGAGCATAATGCTTGAAGTCTCTTAAGTCATGGGGTAATTGTAAAGAATATGCTTTATAAACAAGGAAACTTCCATATAAATGTAATCAATTTATAATTTCTGTCATTTTTTAAAATAGATGTGGAATAAGGGAGGAGGATGGGCTGTGCTGGACCATCCATATTTTCTTGATTTCTATTTTTGACTAATAACCCATATTTGTGCCGAAATACTGATCAAAGTTAAGAGGCTATGGCTATGGAAGCTATGGCTGTGGAGGATGGGGAGACTGAGAAAATCCATTTAGGTAGATAGTGAATTCAGGACTTTGAGCTGATTAATACATATTCTTTGAGCTTTAAAGAGAGCATTTAAAAGAAACATCACCATATGGCCTTTATACTTAGACAGAAGTTGTTAAATTGGGAATATATTTTGAGAAAACAGATTTAACAATCTTTTAGTGCTCTGGTTAATTTTATTTTCTTTAATCTACTTTCATCTATTTAATATGCCATCAGAAAACTGTTTTATGTAATTTGTCTCTTTAATTCTTTAAGATAGTTTTCTCAGGAACATAATCATCAAAATAGAGTATTCCTATTTTTAAAATTACATTTGATTTCAGGAGTGAGATTAACAGTAAATAAATCTCATTAAATAACCAGATGCCAATGGATTTTTCAAATCAATTAGCAAGCACTTATTGAAAACCCACTATGTTTCAGGAATTCAGCTAGTTATTGAGGATACAAAGACAAAAATTAAATACTCCCTGCCTTCAAGGAACTTAAATTTTAAAAAGTGAAATAACATTTACACATATATGTAATGCAAAGTTACTCTAAAGTAAGTAATTGGATAGATAATTGAACTCCAGCAGCTCAAGGGATCAGGAAATGCCCTCATATACGTAGTAACAATTTAGTTGAGCCTTTAAAGAAAATAGGAATTCTCAAAGTCAGAGTTGAAGAGTGAGTGTATTGCAGGTTCAAAGAAGAGAGAAGCCTGTGTAAAATGCATAGAAACAGATACTGAATGTCATTGTTATGGAATAAATAGCAAAAAAACAATGTGATTAGACAGGAAGTGCGGGAAGAGAAATGATACGTAATTAATCCAGAAGGGTAGATTGGAGCTAGTTTATGAAATTAAATGCCAAACAGAGGAGTTTGGTTTGGGAATTTCTTGAATGTGTGAGTGGAATAATTAGAACTATGGTGTAGAAATGTCACTTTTGGCAGTTACTTATAATAATAAGTAACATTTCTATTTAACATTTAACTTATTATGTGTGAGATGTTGCATTATCTGCTTTACGTTATTATCTCATTTCATCCACATAACAAACCCTAGGAGGTAGATTCTGTGATACTCATTTTGCAGATGTAGAAATTGAGGCAAACACGTTAAATGACTTTTGGGAGTCACATGACTAGTATCTGAGGCCACATCTTCCTTTCTCCAAGCCTGGTCTATCCACAGGCCCACTTAGCTGGAAAGTAGATTGGAAGAGGAGAAGACATGAGATAAGTAAGACCAGTTATTAAAGAGGCTGTTGCCATAGTCTCACCAAGAGATGATAAGGGCCTGAGCTAGGGTTGTGTGACCTATCAGGGAACAAGGATGATGGAGGTTTCAACCCCTTATAATTGGAAAGATAGTAATGACCTTGGCAGGAAGAAGAAAATTCCAAATAGGAAAGAGATGAGTTCTGTTTTTTGATAAGGTAGTCACTCCATTGCAAGATTATTTTATTAAAGGAACTTCTGAAAACATTACTGTATGTATGTGTGTGTGTCTATGTGTGTCTGTGTATCATTGTGTGTTGGCTTGCACACTTTTTTCTGATTAGTTGGGGAAGTTGTTAAATATGTAATTTCTGCTACCAATTCAGATGAATAATTTATCTTTAATTTGCAGTCTTAGAAGTTTTGAGGTTGAGTGACTTACCCACATTAACATTATCAACACGAGTGAGATTCAGGACTTAAAACCAAACTTTCTTGACTCTTAAGACTAACAGTCTCTACTTCATCATGCTGCTTTTCTCTATATGTTTTATAAGTTTGAAAAATGTTTCCTCTAGCATTTACCTTCCATGTCAATTTAAAGTTTGATGTCACTTTAGAAAACAGCAAAACAACATGAAACTGTTTATTTGATTCACCATTGTAAAGTGGATGATGATTAAAGAATTTTGATTGGTAAATCTGTCAGTCATTCTCAAAACTGAAAATTGACTTTGGACAGTCATCTCAAAACATTTGTTGAATGAAATATATTTAGTTCAATGTAAGTAAACTCTGTTCCTCGGGAATAGAAAAATAAATCTGGTATTTTGGACACATTTGACACAATGAAAACAATTGTCAGCTTTGAAGTTCTTTATTGGCCCTTTAATGATTAGTTGAAACATGAAGACTTTTTATCTTCCAAAAGTCTGTGGTATCTCTTTCTAGTCATTAATAATCTAATGAAAGGACTCAGGATTCTTTTCCAGGACAACAGAGAGCTCTTCATGACTTTAGTGAATGGACTTGTTCATTGAACACAGTCTCCTCTTCTTGAAATTTCAAACATTGATCTTGTATCTTTTCTTTATTTCAGAATTAACATAAGACTGATATCTGGGTCAGTATGTAATCATCATCATCTTCAGTATATAATATTGCTACCCAACTGTCATATAATCTCATGCTTAGCATCTGCCAAACAGTACATTAAACACTTTATAATTATTAATTCATTTGATCCTCCCCACAATCCTTGGAAGTAGGTGCTGTTATTATCCCCATTTTACAAACGAGGAAACTGAGGCAAACAAAAATTAAGTGACTTGAACAGTAAGTCTCTAAGTCAGATTTAAACTCAGGTTTTCCTGACTCCAATACCAGTGCTCTCTATCTCTTGTGCCACTTAACTGCCTCATCCACATTTAAATTGTGTTCTTAATATTAAATTTATGCAAGAAGGTAGATCTCTACCTTATTTCCCTTGCAGGAAGAAGAAATTGATTTACATTTGCTAAGTAAAATCATTTGATAAAGAAACAAAATCCACCCTTTGATCTCAAGTTTTCTAGTTTGCTTTTCATTGCTCAGTTCTACTGCTTCTCAAGTATTTCCTAAAGGCCTTCTTAGGAGCAGAATACTACCCTGAATGCTTTTTGCCCTCTCAAGATACTTGGTTCCTTATTGGTCTGTCCTTTTCTAAGAACATCAGGCATACTAACAAACAGATTTTAAAAAGCTACCACGCTTCTTCAGTCCGAAGATCATAGAACTGCCTTTAAGGAGAATGTTATAGGAGGCAGGCAATTACCCCAACTTGTCTTGACTCTAGTTACTCTGTAGTTTTGGAGATAGCACCTGATTTTATTTTATTATTATTTTTATTATTTTGCCTATCTTCCTTTGGAGATCTCATGGAGATCATTCAGTGATACATTCAAATGTGAAACTCCTGGTGTTACTGCTGTATGAACACTTGAAATAAAGAACAAATCTTATCATAACTTAATGTTAATTCTTCTGTAGTCTATCTTGAACTCTACCCCCTATATATCTACCCACTTGTACCTTTGTTCCCATTCCCCAAAAGTAATATTGTCAAATCTCAGTTCTTAATAGATTAATTCCCTAATTGTGAATTCAACAGATTCTGTTCAGCTCTGTCTCCCACTAGCTACCTACCTTTTGACTCTTTGCTTCTTATTACAATTCCCTATAGTGGATGGGTAGAAACAATGAAAAGAATAGGTCAGTGCTGATGCTCGTGAAGGCTTCTGGGTAAGAATTTGGGAAGAGAGGAGGGCAAAGCTATTTAAAGGGAATATTGATAATTGTATGTGGGGAATTAAGTTATCCAGGCTTTTCCCTTCCTCCATTGCCATAGCTTATCGATTTAACTAATTATATGTTAATTACTATATTTTAGTGATACAAAAATGAAGAATGGCCTCCTTAAAAAAAAAAAAAACTTACAGTCTAGTAGCAGTGATCAGGCATAAGTATTTAAAACTAGTAGGGACCTTAGATATCCTACTTAAACTCCTTTACTTGAAAAGTTTGTAGAGGAAGTAATACTCAGATTTGCCTTAAAGGAAAGAAGGTATGTCATTAGATAAAGAAAGAAGAGCTGTTCTAGACATGGAAGATGTCTAAGACATGGAAGATGCAAAAGCACAAAAGTTAAGAGGAAGCATTATGAGATAAGAGTATATTTAATAGTTTGGTTTGGCTAGAGCAGAGTGTTTTCTTATAATGAAATCCTGTCTCAATGAGTCATCATGTCATGGAAATGAGCCCAAGTTCTCAAGAATGCCATTAGAGCAGAAACTCTGGCCAGTACTACCAAGGTGAAAAGGCTTTCAATATGATCCAAGTGAGAGACTTATTTCATCATATAGATTGAAAAGCTCCCATTAGATTAAACTTCTAGAGAACAGCGACTGTCTTTCATCTCTCTTTGTATCCCCACCGTGCTTAACAAATTTTTATTGATTGAGTGATCATTTCTACTTCTTCCTTGGTAGTAAAAATCAAGTGTTTAACATAAATGGTTAATAAGTTTATACTCAGAAAAGTAAGAAGGTAATAAAAAATTACTTAGCCCTCAATCATTTCAATTCTGGATGAACTACATGTAAGAGCTTTGAAATAGTTGATTGATGTGATTGCTGAGCCTTGGTTAAAAAGAACAAGAAAAGGGCTTCTATGTTGGAGAAGCATAAACATTCTCAACATTTTCCCAGTTTTCAATAAAAAGAAAAAAATTGTCAGCAAATTCTAGGCCAGTGAACTTGACTTTATTCCTGATATTTCTAGTTTTAGAATGTATTATTAGAAAGTTGATCTTTGAATATATAGAAAAGGTCAGAATGAGCCTACATAACTTGCAAAATAATCATGGTATGCTTTTTGACATTACTACAGTAATAGATCAGGGAATGGTATATAGTTTATCTAGCTTATTATTACCAAGACATTTGATAAAGATTTGCATGCTACCTTGGTGAACATGCTGTTCTGGTGGGCCCTGTTTTTTTTCAGTCATTGATTTCCCTGTGTTCACTTGTGATTTCTAAGAAGATAATTCTTAAATCTATATTTCCAGATCTCATTTCTTTCTTAAATTCCAGTCATACATCACCAACAACCTGTTATATATTTCTACCTGATTGTCCCATAAACATGCAAATTCAACATGTTCAAAACAGAGCTTATCTTTAACCCAAAATCTACCTTTGTTCCTAACTTCTCTTTTCGTATTGAGAATCATTGTATCCAGGTTCACAACCTCAAAATCACCCTGAACTCTTTAGATTTCCTTATGTCATTTATCTATAATTATCATTTTATTTCTAAAACATCCCTTGCATCTAATCCCTTCTCTTTCCTCTTGAATGAATCTTCTATATAACTGTAAAATTTATAATCTTAAAGCATACCTTTGACCACTTCCCTCCTCAGGTAGCTTTAGAACCTTCATATTGTTTTAAGGATCAAAGGAGAATAATTTTATCTTACATACAAAGCTCTTCATTATCTGCCTCCATCTTTTTAGAATGATTTCACATTATTCTTTCTCACACACATTATTCTAGTCAAACAGGATTACTTTGTCTTTGTATGTGTGATTTTTTCTTTCTTTTTAAGTTAAAATAATTTTTTTCAATTAACAAATTATTTTCTCTTCCTCTCACTACATTTTATTAGCAAAAGAAAGTATAGTCAAGCAAAACAATTTCATCATCGGTCATGTTCAAAAATAGATTTGTATGAGTCAATAGGAATGGATCCTGATCAGACTACATCTACTATATTTTCTTCAGTTTGTGGCACCACATTTTTCAAAAGACATTGACAAAGCAAATCAGTGTTTGGAGGAGGACAAGCAGACTGGTGAAACACCTTGAGTTAAAATATGAGGTTCAATTGAACAAACAGGTGATGTTTACCCTAAAGAACAAAGGACTTCCTGTGTTCACATAACTGAAGGGAAGCTTTATGAAAGAGGAATTTTTTTCCTGTATGATCCCCAAGGACAAAATTATCAGTAAAGTATAGAATTTGCATAGAAGAAAATTTGTATTTGCTAAAATGAAGAATTTTCTAGCAATTCACATTATCCAAAAGTGGGATGAAATATTTCAGAAAGATGTAAATTCCCCCTCAAAAAAAGGACTTCAAAAATGAGCAGAATCAAGAGAACATGGTACACTGTAACAACAAAATTATATGATATCAAGTATGATGGACTTGACTCTTCTCAACAATGTGATGATTTGAGGCAATTCAAATAGACTTGGGATGGAAAATATCATTTATATATATAAAGAGAATTATGGAGACTGAATATGGCTCATAGCATAGTGTTTTCACTTTGGGGGGGGTTGTTTCTTTCTTGTGATTTTTATTTCCCTTTTGGCCTGATTTTTCTTGCACAACATGACAAATATGAAAATATATTTAGAAGAATTGCACATATTTAACCTGTAACAGATTACTTGCTGTCTTGAGGAGAGAGGTAAGGAAAGTGTTGGTGTTTTTCTTCTTTAAAATAATAATGGTTTTATTATTTTATTATTAATTATTAATTAATTAAATTAATTATAAATTAATTAAATTAAAAATAAATTAATTAAATTAAAAATTATTAAAATAATAAATGGTAAAATAATAATAACCTGGGAGCAGGTTTCTTGGGGAGGTTTTCTGGAGGCAGCCTTAGTTTCAGTTAAAAGTAATAATTACCCAAATACAGTCAGGTGTTAAAAGTTCAGATCTTTTATTGCTTCCTATATAGCCCGGTTAGTTTTCTTAGAGGCCTATCTCTCTGCTTGGTTCCAAGAGCTCTTGCAGCTTTGTCCTTTGCTTCTGCCTCTGCTTTCTTTATCCTCCAGCCAGCAAACCTGATGAAATGAATCTCTCTTGCCTCCGAGAGAAGTCTTGTGAGGCTTCCTCCCAGAGTGCTCCTCTCCACTCCCTGAAAATGTTCTGAAGTCCTTCACCCGAAGCTAAGAGTCTCTTTATATATGATCTCCCAAAGGTTAACTCCTCCTTCTGGAGGCAGGGCTTAAGGGAGGTGTGAATTCAGATATCTCATACAAGGGAGGTGTGAATTCGGATATCTCATACTAAACCCTGAGATCTCCCAAACGTGTGAATTCCAATCAGTACTTAAATACTTCTTGCTAATATGAGCTCTCTAAAGGTGTGAACACAAACATTATTGTCTATCAGTATTAGCAACTTATCACCTTGTAAGGATTAGCTCTAAGGTGTGAACCAATAAGCATTGTATCAATTCCATTGAGTCAACACTAGGATTCTGACATCTCCCTTGAGTTTTCACTTTGTTTCAAGTTGAGTTGACACTAGGATTCCAACATCTCCCCCTTTCTTTTGATTTAGAACACAGGCGGTCATAACCTCCCTGACTTCTTAAGGAGGTGAGAATCCCAAAAAGGTGATCACACCTTCCCTGACTGCTCAAAAAAGGAGTGAAAACACCATAAAAAGAAGGTGGTCACGCCCTCCCTGACATCTCTGGAAAGGAGATGAAAACACCAAAGGAAACAGAAAATCAAATCAGATTAGTGGGTTTCTAAAGGGGCTCACTGGAAACAGGTATGAAACAAGGTATACATAAATCCATCCATATGGGAGGCATTACACATAATTACATAAGCACATAGCAATATAACACAGGCAAGGAGTAATGTAACAAATAACATGAATCAACATGAAGAATTTACACATGTCCATAAGTCCTAGAAATAGTCCAAAAGGAATCCATTGTCCATTAGTTCATGTGCCAGGAATTCAATAATTCCCGTAAGCTCTGAAGTACTGCAATAGTCTGATCAACAATTTTTTATCTCAAGGAATTCAATGATTCTTGCTGGTTTTTCAAGAACTTGAAACAGTCTCATCTTGTGTTAGGAAATCCAATGATTCATGAAGATTTTAAAGTTCTTTTAACAGTCTCATTGTCAGCCATGCTCTTTTAGTGTCAGATGTTTCTTAAATCTTCTCCTTTGTTTTGAAGAACTTGAAACAATTTCATCTTGTGTTAGAAATCCAATGATTTCTGAAGATTTTAAAGTTATTTTAACAGTCTCATTGTCAGCCATGCTCTTTCAGTGTCAGATGTTTCTTAAATCTTCTCCTTTGTTTTGAGGTTTTTCTCTTTTTCTGTTTCTCTCTGATGGACAAGGCGAATATTGCTCATTAGCACCCATCTGATTCCTTCTCCACCTGTGGAGATACAAACAAACCCTCTTCCCCAAGCAGTTAACCTATCTGGTCCTTTCCATTCACCACTTTCTGGATCTCTCCACATCACCAGGAAATTATCTAAAGATAGTGGAGCTGCTCGCACTGGACACTGCTCTTGTGGTGGGTTATAAAACCTGTCTGCTGGAGCCAGTGCATCTTTATCAAAAATTTAAAAATTAATGGTATAGAGAACTAAAATTAGAAGTTCTCTAGGGTGTGGCTCCCCCTTTCTTTTGTTTTTGAAGGATTGTCTTAATGTCTCTGTTTCTTCTTTCTCCGATTGCCTGACCTTGAGGATTAAAGGGTAATGCCAGTGGTGTGTAAAATCTTAAACTGTGCACAAAAGTGTTCAAAATGTTTGGAAGTATATGCAGGTCCATTATCTGTTTTTATTTCTTGTGGCACACCCATAATTGCGAATGCTTGTATGAGGAATTAAGTGACCACTTGGGCTCTTTTGCTGCTGATATTGCAAAAGTGAATCCTGAAAAGGTATCTACCATAACATGGATAAAAGACAGACGACCAAAAGATTTATAATGGGTCACATCCATTTGCCAGATTTCATTGAGTCTCAAACCATGAGGATTCTTTCCTGGAGGGAATGTAGGAGGGTGGAAAGGAAGGCAAGCTGTACAGCTTTTTACTATGCTTCCTCTTTTATTATCCCACATTGTAAACGTAAAGCTCGAGCAGCCTGATGGTATTTAGAATGGGATTCCTGGGCTTCCTGAAATAAAGGAGTACTGGCTAACATAGATAAAAGGCTATCTGCCTTTGAATTTCCATCAAAAATAGGACCTGGAAGTCCACTATGTGAGTGGACATGCAAGATATATATCTTGCCTGGATGCTTTCTCACTTGCTCTTGAAATTCCCTAAAGAGCTGATATATATTAGAAGCTGCAAATTTTATTTGGGCTGTGGCAATTATTTGTATCACACCTACTGAATAGGCCGAATCAGATATTATATTTATATTGCCTGGGTAATAAGTGAGAGCTAGCATGATTGCATGTAATTCATTCTTCTGAGTAGACTGAAAAGGAGTTCTGACTACTCTTTTTATTGTTAAATCATGAGAGTATACAGCACAAATATTTTATTTAGATGCGTCTGTAAATATAGTAGATCCTTTAAGAGGAACCTTAGAAACCTTCTCAAAAATCCATTGCTAATTATGCAATAGTTTGGTTATCTTTAATGGAGACACGTGTGCAAAATTTGGAGCTGTGGCCAATAAAATTTGCCACTCAGGGATGGTCTCGAAGCATACATTAATTTGTGCGTTAGTATAAAAGGTGTATATCTTATCAGGTCTTGTCCCAGATAATTTTACTGCTGCTTAATGGCCTTTAATAAAATTCTAGCCACAAGCACTGGGTAAGGAGTAAGGCTTTGTTCTGGTTGTGCTGGGAGGTTCACCCACTCACACTGTCTCCTTGATGAATGACTGCTGTGAGTGCCTCTTTTGTAGCAAAAACTGATATTTCCAAGGGTTTTTGAGTGACTCTTTCAACCACATTAGATAAAGCCAATTCAACTTCTCTTAAAGTCTCTCGAGCTTCTTTTGTAAGCTGGCATGATGAATTTAAAGCAGGGTCTCCCCTTAAAATGTCACATAGGGGTTGCAATTGATTGGTAGTTAAACCTAGCACTGGATGCATCCATTGGATATCTCCTATTAATTTTTGGAAATCATTCAAGGTGTTCAACTTCTCTATTCTTAGAGACAGTTTTTGTACTTGTAAGTGCCTTAGGATATATTTCATATCCTAAATATTGAAAAGGAGCATGCCTTTGAATTTTTTCTGTAGTAATATGAAGTTTGTAGTTTCTTAGTGTTTCTATGGTCTTTTGTAGATATGCTTCTAACATTTGTTCCTCAGGTGCACACCCCAAAATATCATCCATATAATGTAACAATACTACCTTTGGAAATGCTTTTCTTACTGGAGTAAGAGTAGCAGCAACATACATTTGGCATAAAGTAAGGCTGTTTTTCATTTCCTGTGGTGAAACTGTCCATTCATATCTTTTATAAGGCTCAGCTAAATTAACACTGGGCACTGAAAAGGCAAATCTTTTCATATCCTCCTTATCTAGGGGGATAGAATAGAAACAATCCTTGATGTCTATAACCCAAAGAGGCCATTCTCTAGGCAATTGAGTAGAAGATGGAAGTCCAGGCTGAAGATTTCCCATAGTTTCCATCTGTTCATTTACCTTTCTTAAATCAGTTAACATCCTCCATTTTCCAGATTTTTTTTTTTTTATAATAAATAGTGGGGAATTCCAAGGACTTAAAGAAGGTTGTAAGTGTCCTTGGTCAAGTTGTTCTTGCACTATATCTACTAAGGCCTGAATTTTATCTCTTGTTAAGGGCCACTGTTCTACTCATACTGGTGTATCAGTTTTCCACTGAATAGGAACAGGTGAGAGTGCTGGCAGGCCTTCAACAGCAGTTCTGCCTAAAAAGCTGAAGTACTTAATTGTAATTCTATCTGCTATAAAATGTCTCTTCCCCACAGATTGATGGGGACTTTTTCAACCACAAACACAAAAAAAACTCCTGTTTCATTTTCAGATGTCCATCTCATAGGGGCAGAACTAACTTCTGTTGCTATTGATCCTCCTACACCAGACAAGTAGGTGTCTGCCTTAATCTTTGACCAGTGACTGGGCCAGCTGGCACCTCTAATTACAGTACGATCTGCACCCGTGTCTACCAATCCTTTTAATGGTGTTCCATTCACATAAATAGTCGGCATAGGTCGATCATCTGTGACGGCTACGGTCCAAAATATTCCTGGACTCTGCTGCTTGAAGTCAGAATCTGGGCAACTATCATCAGATTATCTATAAGGGGTATGTAACAGTAATCCTGATGCTACTACTTCTCCTGGTTAATAAATCACAGGTTGTCTACCTGTGTTAGTGACTGGGATATTAGCTACAAATTCCCCAGTTTCCCATATCAGTGTATGGATGGCCAGTTTTGTAAGCACCCTCAGGAGGTGAAATGGTCACGCCTACTGTGCCTAGAGGCAAGGGATCCATAGGCTAGACAGGAACAGATTTCACCTCTCCAGGGGATATCTCAGTAGTCTCTACTGCATACAACTCTGTTTTTCCTAATTGCAATCCCTTTTTACCCTCTGATTGCGCTTTGGCTGATTGATTGTGTAATCTTCTTCCATCCAATTGTCTTTTGGCTAATTGATCATATCTTACTATTGAATTTTTAAAGACTCTCTGGGTGTAACCTCGGCTGCCATCTTGCCCCATCTGGGGCCCTGAAGCTGGGTCCTGTCTACATTCAATCTACATTCAGAGGCCCAGTGAAAGCCTTGGTTACATTTTGGGTATGGGGTTTTGGGTTTTATTCTCTCACACTGTCTTCTCATTCTATCTCCATATCTACAATGAGCTCTCAAATGTCCAACTTTTCCACACTGAAAACATCGACGAATTTCTCTAGAAGTCCCTTGCCAAGAGGGACCCTGTCTTTCCATGTTCATCATAGTTTGGGTATAATAAGCATTTGTGCCCACTGTGGCACAGCATCTTATGATCTCCTCTAAAGGAGCATCTTTGTCTAGTCCCCATATAATTCTTTTGCATATCTCATTGGCATTTTCCTTAGCCAGATGTCTGGTCATTATTTCTGTGGCAGCATTATCTCTAATGGTTCTTATTACAGCTGTTTGCAAACGTCCCACAAAATCTGCAAAAGGTTCATTGGGACCTTGCTCTATTTTTGTGAAAGCTTTACTTACATCTTTCTGTCCAGGGAGAGAATTCCAAGCTTTTATCGCAGCCTTAGAAATCTGCTCATACACTGATATGGGATAATAAATCTGTTCTGAATTCTCTGCATACTGACCTTCACCAGATAGTTGGTCAAAAGTGATTTGTCCAATAGCTCCTGTTTGCCTATTGCGTTGGGCTTGCATCCTACATAATTCATGAAACTCCGAAATCCACAACAAATTTTGTCCCGATTCTAAGTATGTCTTTGCTATGGATTTCCAATCATTCGGGGTTAAGATTTCATAAGACAAATTATCTAGTAACAGCTTAACATAAGAGGATGTAGTCCCATAAAGAGTGCAACCCTTTTTCAAATCTTTAATTTTTTCCAAATTAAAAGGAATGTATTTTCTCTCTTTTTGACATGAAGAATCAAGCTTTTCAATCACAGGATATGCATTTATAAAATTAGATATATCTTCTCCTTTATTTTTTGCCTTAATGCTTTTTCTAATTTTGTCATATTCTGCTTTACAGGAGATGATTGTGTTTCTGCCTCTCCCCCTCCCCTTCTTCCTCCACCCATGAAGGGTTAATTGAGGGGGGAGGATCATGAGATGTAGAATGATCTAATTCCTCCTGCTGTGAAGTATCACACTCAAAATTGTACTTAACTCCATTCTTATCTGATTCTTTATCCTTTTCACCTAGCTTAGTTGGCACTTTCTTCTTTTTCTTCATTCTAACACTTAAATAATTTCTTATAGCCAGTTGTACTAAATTGTATGTATAAAGTATATTTTTAGAAATTGAGTTTGGATGAGAATTGTAGTATTCACCTAGTTGCTCGCCCACTAACTTCCACTCATTTGGATCCAATTCTTTTTCTGTAGAGAACCAAGGAGATGTGTACTCTACAGTTTTTAAAAGATCAACGACATGCTCCCAGGTTATAATTAAATCTTGATTTTTTATAAGTTTGGCAATGGTCTCTGAACATTTTCCTTGAATGCTCTCTAAACATTTTCCTTGAACACAAACAGAAGGCTGTTTTCTAAACATCTGTCCCATCTTAGCTGAAATTCTATTTTAACTCTTTTAACAAAATTTCTTTGTTGTACTCGCCCTAATTTCTGGGTTGAGGAGACTTTTCCACTGGATCAGGATTGGAGTTTTTCCACTGGAATCAGGATTTTGTCAGCCCCATGTTGGGCGCCAAAATGGGGGGGGGGGGGGGTTCTTTTCTTTAAAATATGATAGTTCTCTCTGGGGGAGAGAGTTTCTTGGGGAGGTTTTCTGGAGGCAGCCTTAGTTTCAGTTACAAGTAAATAATCACCCAAAATGCAGCCAACTGATAAAATGCAAATGTTTATTTTCTCCTTCCAAGTCTTGTCTCTTTCCTTGGGCCTGGATAGCTAGATTCTTAGAGGCCTATCTCTCTGCTTGGTTCCAAGAGATCTTGAGCTTTGTCCTTTGCTTCTTTCTGCCTCTGCTTTCTTCAGCCTCCAGCCAGCAAACCTGATGAAATGAATCTCTCTTGCCTCTGAGAGAAGGCTTGTGGGCTTCCTCCCAGAGGGCTCCTCTCCGATCCCTGAAAATATTCCAAAGTCCTTCACCTGAAGCTAAGAGCCTCTTTATATATGATATCCCAAAGGTTAACTCATCCTTCTGGAGGCAGGGCTTAAGGGAGATGTGAATTCGGATATCTCATACTAAACCCTGAAATCTCCCAAACATGTGAATTCCAATGAGTACTTAAATACTTCTTGCTTATATAAGTTCTCCAAAGATGTGAACACAGTCATTATTGTCTATCAGTATTAGCAACTTATCACCTTGTAAGGATTAGCTCTAAGGTGTGAACAAATAAGCATTGTATTGATTCCATTGAGTTAACACTAAGATTCTGACATCTCCCCTATTTCAACTTGAGTTGATGCTAGGATTCCAACAGGAAAGGAAGGAGAAAAATTTGAAACACAGAGCCTTACAAAAATGTATGTTGAAAACTATCTTTATATGTATTTGAAAAAAAATTTTTTTTAATTGAAAATGTAAACTCCCCCCTCCCCCCAAAAAAAAAAAAGAAAATCCAAAAAAGGATTTCAAAGAGATTAGAAAGCTTCACAGTGGGAAGGTTACAGAGGGATTCTTTTGAGGTTTGGGTTGGATTAGATAGCCATTAGGAACTCTTCTGACTCTAAGATTCTCTAATTTGGTAACCATCATAGATAAATTTAGAGGTATTTATTATTAAGTTGTGCATAGAATTATGATTTTTATTGCATAGCAACTATAGACTACTCTTGATTTATAGAGGGGTCACAAGATTGAAGAGTACCCATACCATTGGAATCATGCATCTTTATGGAGGGTATTAAATACCAGGATAAGGATTTGTCTTTCATCTTGAAGGGAATAAGGAACCAAGTTAACAACACATCACAAGGAAATTATGTGCCAGATATGAAAGGCTGAGGATACAAAGAAAAGGGGAGAAAAGCCCTGCTCTCAATTGTTTCACAAACTAATGAAAATGATAGTATCCAAACAACTATCTAATAAGATCTGAAGGCAGTCAGGGAATTCAGAAGCCAAAATTGAGGAAGAAAAACATTTTAGTTATGGGTGGCAGCCAGTGAAAATGCCCCAAGTTGGAAGATAGAATGTCTTGTGGGAAGAATAGCAAGGAAGCCAGAATCATAATGTAATAAAGGACTTTGAAAAGATTAAGGTTCATAAAACTAGAAAGTTAGGAAGGGGCCATGAAAGGCTTTAAAAGCCAAAAGATGATTTATATTTGATCCAAGAGATATGGCAACATTGGAGGTTTTTTAATTGGGAGGTGATATGTTCAGACCTCCATTTAGGAAGGTCAGTTTGACAACTGATGATTGTGAAGTAGGGGAGTAGGGGAAGACTTGAGGGAGAGGCTATTGAAGTAGTTCAAATATGTGGTGATGCATCCCTATAGATCAGAGAGGTAGTTGTGAGATAAGAGAAGGGAACAATTCTAAAAGGTGTAAAACAGGTGGAAATGACAGGATATCAAGAATGATGCCTCAGTTGCAAGCCTGGATGACTGGAAGGATAATGATACTCTTAATTGTAATAGGGAAATTAGAAAAGCAGAGGGTTTGGGGTTCCATTTGGGGCATGTTGGGTTTAAGATGTCTATGGGCATCTAGTTCGAGGTTTATAAAAAGCAGTTGGAGATGTGAGGCTGGAAGTCACAAGGGAAATTAGTATTGAATAAATAGATCTGGGAATCATCTCCATAGAAATGATAGGAGCTTATGTGATCATCAAGTGAAGTAGTAAGAAAAGGATTAGGGGCCCAGGACAGAGTCTTAGACAATCCTTCATGGTAAGCAGTTGTAACTCAGATTAAGATCTGGCAGAGGAGACTGAAAAGTAGCAGTTATGTAGGAAGAGTATCAGAAGAAAGTAGTGTCAAGAAAACGTGGAGAGAAAAGAGTATCAAGGAGAAGAAAGTCATTGTTATTGTCAAAGGGGCTCTGGAGCTGACAAGAGAGTTTAGAGCTAAATAGATCTATGAATCATATTCCTAGAGATGATAATTGAATTCAGAAAATCTCAGATTTCCCCCAGCAAAAGAGTAGAGAGTAAGAGAAGAGAGAATCATCACAGATCCTTGGATGACACCCATGGTTAGTAAGTGTAACCTGGATAAATATGCCATCAGGAGAAACTGAAAAGGAGCAGTTAGAGAGGTACTAGAAGAGCCAGGAGAGAGCAATATCACAAACCAAGAGCAAAGAGGATGAGGAGAAAAGGATGATTGACAGTGACATAGATTGTAAAGAGTTTAAGATGGGTGAGGAGTGATAGAAGGTCATTGGATTTTTCAAATAAAAGATTTTTTGATAACTTTGGAAAAACTTGTTTTATTTAAATCATTAGGTTGGACACTAAACTTCCAGAAGTTAAAAAGAGAGTTAAAAGTTAAATAAGAGAATGAGAGGAAAAGAAGTGGAGCCATTGACTGATTCAGGCCTTCTCCAAAAATTTAACTGCGAAAGGGGAAAGAGATATAGTGAAAGGAGAAGAGAGAAGAATGATGCAAAAGATATTTCAAAGACAGACTTCATCAGTCTTAGAATGTAATTGGATAGGAAAAGAGAGAGAGAAAAATCAAGGATAACTAAGGGTTCAAACCTGGGTAACTAAGAGAATATTGGTGCCATCAACTAAAATGGGAGATTTGAGGGAAACTTGGATTTAGTTTCAGATACTGATTTTGAGGTATTGCTAGGTAAGATGTTCAGCAAGCATTTAGCAATATGGACTAAAGCTCAGGGATTTGAAAATTTTGGCAGTTGCCTGCAAAGATATAGTAATTGGAACAGTGAAAGTTTTTAGTATTACTTAAAGAACAAGAAGAGAAAATGACTTGAGGACAGAGCCATGGGGAAATGTCTTTATACAAGGATTGTACCAGGGATTGGTCTTATATTAGAACCAAAAGAGAGAAATATGAAAGAATTCAGATCTGTACTTTAGGCTACACTGACTTAAAATTAGCTTCCTTATTTACCATTTCCTTTTTATTTAGGAACCCCTCCTAGGAGACCTTGCCCTTTGACTACATTGCTTTCCTCTTATTCTCGTATTTTCTAAACTTTTAATAGTTTCTGGATCTCAAGTCAAAGTAGTGTACCTCCTGAACTTTCTTTTGTCCCTGAGTTGGTTTGACTGCTTGCCATTTTTGTCATATCAGAGTCCCAATAACCTCCTTTCTCTTGCCATTGCTACTGCAACTAAATGACTTGGTCTAGCATCACCTTCCTATTTCCCTTCTCCTTGTCTTCATACATATTCTTCCTTATCTCCTTATACTACAAGGCTATATTTTCTAGGATCTATTTATAAGGGGAAAGAGAAAGTACATAGAAATAATAAAGATTAGAAATGAAATTAACTTTGTCCTATACTGAATTGCTCCTAAACTTGAAACATAAATGCTTAACTAAAGTTATTTGAGCTTAGCATGATTTTTGATCCTTTCTAAGCCTCTGGGCCACAATGTCTGGTTCCTCCTATGACCCAGTTGGAAACTAACATCTGATTTCTAGAGCATCACTGCAACAGTTAGTAAAACTAACAGTTTTTAGCATTCTCTTGCCTAAATCATCTGAATCAATCTTATTTTCTTATTCTGTAATTCTAGAACCATTGCTACCTAATCAGGAAGCTCCCTGATTGGCTGTCAGATTTTAGGTTTTCCACCCATATTTCTATGTAATTACTTAGCCCTTTCTCTGCAGTGTCATGCTGCAGAAAGGTCAAGGAGGATAAAAGTGAATAGAATGCATTGTATCTGGCAATTAGAATGTAATTGGTAAAAGAGTGATTTCAGGAGACTGTTGGGACTGGAAGCTAGATTGCTGGTTTTTAAGGAGTAATAAGGTAATAAGGAAATGGAGAATCATTAGTACTTACTGTGAGTTTGTAAGTGAAAAAGAAGAGAGAGATGAGATAATATCTTAAGATTTTAGTAGGAAGGTTTTTTGGTTTTAATGATGGGGAAATCTGCATGTGTATGCTGTCAGAGAAGAATCCTAAAGACACTGAAGAAGCAGAAACTAAAGATGCCAAATAATAAGAATGATCAATGGAGCAAAATTTAAGAGGGGAAGTGAGGGAATGAGAGCAAGACCCATGTGTAGGAGTTAGCTTTGGCAAGAGAAAAGGTCATCTTATCATAAGGAAAAGAATTTAGACTAGGAGAAGACCGAAAGGAGTATGAAGAAAGGGACTTGAGAGACCCAATGTCCAATGGCCTAAATCTTTTTAAATTAGGAGTTGCCTTTAATTATTCATTTTGTTGTATCTTCCACATATTGAAAAATAAAAAATTTCCCAACTTCCAGAATTCTAATTAGACTTACTTTACTTTCTTAATCATATTTGGTATTACATCAAAATTAAATGTGCAACAGAAGTGAGGTGAGAAGCATATCATATATTTATAGCTACAGAACTGTATGACTCTTGGACAGTTGTCTATTTTAAAATTATACCTTGAAATAAAAATTTTAATAAGTGGTAATGTTTGGGAGTATATAAAACAGCTATGCTTCAACTTTTAGAGAATATTCATTCAAAATTTTAAAAAATAGAGAATTATTCCTAAATAATTTTCAAAATGAATCATTCTTTGCTTGGAATATGCAGATCTTGGGCACAATATAAAAGTGTTCATAATAAAAGTTACATAATGAGTTTGCTGTTTATTTAAGTACTAATTTTCATTACAAGCACAGGCTTTTCTCTGTTAAAGAGTCAACATTGGAATAATAGACACTCCAAAATTTAGCTTTTACTTATTAATGTATACATTATTGACTTCAGACCAGCAATTCATTGGCTATCTCAGTAAAAGAGGCTAATTTTCTAATAGCTGAACAGAAATGAATTATTACTGACAAGTGGTTCTCAAAGGTCATGCTGCCTTTCTTCCAGGTGCCTTCACTTTTGTAGTAGTAGCCAAACTACAAGTTTGTACTTTGTACTTTTTGGCAATCTCACAACTTAAATTCTTATGTTCATAACCATTTCTAAAACATCTTAGAACATTATATAATCACAATTGTTAGTTACTTTTGTTTATATTCTGGATCTCAAAACAAAAACAAAATCAGAAAATGATATTTTTATTTCTCCCTCCCTGCCTCCACCTTTACCCTGGCACTTCAAGCCCCTGCCCTAAGAGTCAGGCTTTCTGATTGGTGAGTATTCATTATGTATAAATCACTTTGCTCACTGGTCATCTTCATGTCATGCTATCTCCTGAGTAATTTTTCTTACTCCTGCTTAAGCTCTAAGCCAAGATAGGTACTGGATCTTTGACTTCATTGGTAGAAGGAACATCTTGAAGATAAATTCCCTTTAACAATGCAGTTAAATATCTCTGTTAAAAAGATTCTTAAAAAGAATTGCCTAGAATGCTAAGAGATTAAATGCCTTGTCCTAAGGTCACACATCTCCTTTATTTCAAGTTTGGAACTTTACCCAGGTCTTCCTTGCTTTAAGGTTAGCTCTATGCTGTTCTGCTTTTCTATTTCTGAGAGCTCTAATTTTATTATCATTAACAGAACCCTCTTCCCTGGCCACCACTACCTTACAGGTATTGTTTTCACTTATTAGAATTCAAATGCAAAGACTTTTTTGCTAGCTTTTGTTTGTACCCTTAGCACTTAGTTTAGTTCTTACACAAAACAAGCACTTAATACTATTCCATTCCATGCCATAAATTATTATCATGAATAGTAACTCCTACACAAAACTGTTTCCATCTTCTATAATTACTTGTGGCCTTCCCTTGCCCTACAATTATATTTATTTTGACTATAATTTTAGGTGTACTTGTTGTTTGATCCCAATAGAATGTAATCTCCTTAAGGGCATCAACTATTTCATTTTTATCTTGGTTTCTCTAATGCCCAGAATAATTCTTGAAACATTAGTAAGTGCCTAAAAATGCTTGTTGATTGATTGGTAATATATATCTGCATCAAATTTAGAAGCAAGTAGGTGGTGCACTGAATAGTACAGTAGAGTCAGGAAGACCTGAGTTCAAATACAGTCTGAAACAGCTATCTGTGTGACCTGAGTAAGATCAGTTAACGTCTCTGTGTCCCACATTCCTCATCTGTAAAATGAGAAGAAGAATGCTACTTACTTCTCAGAATTGCTGTAAGTATAAAGAGAGGTAATAATTAAAACACTTTGCAGACCTTAAAGTGCGGATAGCTATCATCATCATCATTATCATTAACAGCCATCTTAAGTCCAGCAACATTTGACCTCTTGAATCCTTTAGAATAATTCAAGCACCATCACATCTCTTAAGCAGTAGTTGTATCTATAGCTAAATTTTGAAAAAAGAAAAAAAACATCATGAGACTTATTGATAATTCTTCAAATGATGTTTTTATCTTCAGATCTCTCATTTACAACCCATCTGAATATTAAGGTGCTAAGAAAGCTTCACTTTTTCCTTTTATTTATTTTCTTGTGTTGGACATGTACTCAGCACAATTTAAAGTCCTTGGTAATTCTTGGATACTCTGTTTTAGCAGAGTCTATTAGAAGTACAATAAATATCAAAAATATCCAACACCTTCTTTCCTCAGCCACACAAAATGACTAGTTAATAAACTCTGACCTCTCCTTTAGAATTTGAAAAGTTCAGGTAATTCTCCTTTAGAGTATGATCCCATTGAGTTATTACATCACCTTTCTGCTCCAAACTTTTTTTTTCTTTTTTTTCTTCTTCTCCGACCTACTTATTTCCTTTCTTCTTCTTTACTCCTTCTCTCCTTCCCTTTCTTATTCTTTCTCTGTCTCTTTGTCTCTCCGTTTCTGTCTATCTCTCTGTTTCTGTCTGTCTCTCCCCCTTCCAAGAAAAAAATACATTAAATTTTTAAAAAATTCTTTGCCAAATCTTTTTATCCCTATTTCCCACAAATCTACTAAGTTAATCTCTCTTTGAAAGGACTACATTGAAATGTCTACCTACATGCAATTCTTGTTGTCATTCCTGGACATGATCATTCCTAGAGGGGCAGATTAGAGGGTCAATCAACTGGAGCTATGGGGGCGCCGTTAGCGAGCCCCAGGATATTCTCTACAAATGTAAGATCAAGAGGGCAGCCACAGGAAAATTACTGTATACTTCTTATGAATTATTTCCCTACACCTGCATCATTAACTGAATCTAAATGCCAGTTGACTCTATTACCTGATTCCTGATATTATACTGTGCACCTACCAGAGACTGACTTTACCACTTCTACCTGGGGATTTCTTCAGCTTTTATTTTGTCTGCATTTCTTTATAAATGGTTTTTACTTTTTTATATTTGATATTAAATAAATATAATTCTGTGCTGTCTGTTTTAGAGATCAAGCTATGAGGTTTTCATTTAAGATACCTTTTTCAAGTGACATAATGTATGTGAAACTCATATAGATATAAGGTGTCATATATTTATGTGTGTGACTTAAAAAAACAGTTACCTAAAAGAATTTTTTTGTTTTTTACCAAAATGAATAGCATGAAAAGTGTCTAGATTTCTTATTCCAAACCACAGTGGGTAATTAGCAGTGATGACTAAGACAACTTTCCCTTGTCTTATATTCAGGAACATTAGAATTTGAAGAAAGAAGATAATTTAAATTCTTTACTTGGAGTCAGGTTTAAATTTATCCTCTCACCCTCCTGTCCTTCCCCTTCCGTCTCTTCTATGATTCTCTCTTTTCCTCTCTTTCCCTTCCCTCTCCTGCTTTCTCTTCTCTTCTTTTACCCTCCTTTCACCTCTTCTTTTCTCTTCTCCTCTCTTTCCCTTCCTTCTCCTCTCCTTTCCTCCTGGCTTAAATCCTGCATCTCCGACTTTGTAGCTTTGTGAACTTTTAGCTCAGTGATCAAGGGCAAGTCATTTAATCTCTGACTTTCAATTTCAATCGTAAAATGGAGATGACAGCAGAGGTGTCTACCTCACCAGTATATCATGGTGATCATATATATAATGTATATAAACTTCTTTGCCAATTTTGTCACCACACACACACACACACACACATATATATATATATATATATCAGTTATAAGTGTATACATGTTAGTAATGTTAGTTTTGAAAGTTCATATTTGAAAAGGAAATAGAAACAGCCATTCTAGTAATACTGGCACCAGCTCTGTATGTTGGAAAACACAT
Source organism: Sarcophilus harrisii (assembly GCF_902635505.1). Classification (NCBI taxonomy): domain Eukaryota; kingdom Metazoa; phylum Chordata; class Mammalia; order Dasyuromorphia; family Dasyuridae; genus Sarcophilus; species Sarcophilus harrisii. The sequence goes on along the minus strand of NC_045426.1, from coordinate 379,544,048 downwards.
GATACCTATCAGTTTTTTATTTATTTTCAGAGATGCATAGTAGAATTTCCTATTGCATCTATCTTTCCTCCCTTCTTTTTTTTTTTTCTTCTATTTTTTCAGGTGGCAGAATTCCCTAGAGATGTCTCCTTTTGTAATAGAGAATATTGTTTTGTTTTCTTAAACAGCACTCCAGGAAATTCTCTATTTCAGGAAATGTAAAATTCATCAATATGATCAATATGGTACATCTAAAATCTGGCAGTGAGTTTTGAAAGTTTTGCTAACTTTACCAATTCAGCTTCTTAGTTGGATCTACATATGCCTACTCTTGTATTTCAGATAGGGCAGATCTAGGGAAAGAAGGTGCAAAATGGTCTGACATTTTGGAGTTAGTGACTTGTTTTAATGTCTTGTCATCATCAGGTGTTCTTGATAGATCCTAATATTTTTCCGCTCATAAGTAATGACTTCACAATGTCTTTTAGATTTCATTGTTTTTAAGTTATGCTTACATCCTTAAGAGAATTAAAATAAGTTATTAGAGCTTTCCAAATGCTCATGACTGCTGCATTCTATTATTTTCACTTCCATTGGGGGCCTTTGGCTTCTGGTGCTGAGCAGCAGAGGAGTTTAAACCTCCAGGGCCCATTAGATTTAACTTGTTTACCACATTGATATCTATATGTTAAATGACAAGAGAGTTCAGGTTATTGAATAATTTAAAATTCAGCTCTAATTGGTGTCATATGACCTAGAAAAGGCCATGGATGACGCCAGGAGCATGCTGTGAATTTCTTATAAATAATTCATAAATTAGATCATTCATTTGCCTGGATGTCTTGCTAAATGCAGAAGTTTATAAGTAATAACTGATGATATAACACCTGTAAGTATTTAGTTCATATGTTGGAAGGTAATCTACCTTGATGATCTTCTAAGAAAATCTGCCAGTGTTTGAGAGTTAATTGCACTAGGGAGAATGCACAACATTTATTTGGGATGGAACTTTGGCAAACCATACTGTGCAGCTGTTGCATTAGGAATTCTTCGTCAGTTTGACAACTAGTCTGTGTATGCCCCATGTTAAAAATGCAGCTCATCATTCCTTTGCCCTTATTTCACATGAACTCCAAATGCTCTGGGAAATGGAAGTGACCTGCCCTGCTCACCAGTAGTTTAGTTTTTGAAATATTTATCTAGGTCTTGAACTACTGATTCCGCCATAAAATAAAGGGCAGAAGGGGGAAAAAATTGAAGTCATAAGGATTGTGATGTTCATTTTTTATAATGTTCAGAGTTACAGCGCAAAGAGTATTAAGTTAGACTAGAAAAATTATGAAAGTTGCATTTATCACTAAACAAACTAGTACTAGTCAAATCTGTTTCAGAAGATAAATAATATTGATTGATATTTGTTGTTCCTCATAGTTAACACTTTAAATCAGTATTGTAGATAGCTACTAGCCCAGTAATCCAAGGCAAGTAACAATTTGAATCAACTAATAATGAGTTCTGATGTGTTCATTGCATTGCCTGCAGCACTTTGCAGTGCTTAGTAAAAAACAAAATTGAAGCAAGTTGGTAGGATTTTAATAGTTATTTACTGAGGGCATTGTACCAAAAATGTGAAGCTTAAAATGTGTTTGGGAGCAGAATATCTTTTCAGAATCAGGAAGTGCAAGGTTACCATAGGGACAATCTATACATTTTAAACTCAGTATTCTGTTGGAGATTTGTTTAAGAGCAGTAATTTTAAAGTTTTGTTATTACCAGTAGTTTTCACAGATTTTGAGAGTTGACATGGAGCTTCGTGGCCACCTAGTACAGCCTCCGTGTGAGTAAGAGCCTTGATTACTACCTTCTTGGCAAGTGATCCTCTGGACTTTGCTCAGAAACCTGTCTTGGGAGGGAGGAATCTTTATCATCTCCTCTTGTAGATGGCTCAACTTCTTAGCTTCTCTATACATTACACTTTAGCCTTCCTCTCCACAGTGTGTGACTATTGTCCCTAATCATCTCTCTTGGCCTGGCACACAAGTCGAATTCCTCTACCATAAATTTAAATAAGTAAACAAATATATATGTATATATATGTGTGTATATGTATGTATCTATGTTTATATATGCATACATACACACACACACACATATATATATATACACATATACACACATAAATAGATACTTATATGTTTGTGTATTTACCACAAATAGCCCATCAAATGTCTAAAGACAACCTTTACCTGTTCAGCACCGCTTCCACCACAAGAGATTTGTCCTCAATTAGCAAGTTTCTATTAATGCCACATTGTGTGGGGGATACAAAGGAAAACCCTATCTTTAAGGAGTTTATATTCTATCAGTGGAAACAATATCTATACATATATGGATATCCAAAATAAGTAATAAAACAGAATAAAAACAAAATAAGGGGAAAGACACTGGAAGTGAGAGAACTCATACTTTTGTCCTCAGTTTTCTAGAGAGAGATCACAACATTTGTGCATCCATAGGCACCCAGCTGTATGAGTTCTATAGATATGTCCATCTAATTATAGATTATCATCTAGGTGTGGTCCAGGGACTCCTGTAGGTCTCATTAGACCATTTCAGGGAGTCTGCAGGGTCAAAACTATTTCCATAATAATACATAATAATTCCTTAATTTCCATTTAGGTAGCTAGGTGCCATAGTACATAGAACACAGGATTTGGAGTCAAGGAAACCCAAGTTCAAATGTGGCCTCTTAAACTTACTGGCTGTGTGATCAGGGGCAAGTCATTTTGCTTCTGTTTATTTCACAATCCTCATCTTAAAATGGGGATAATAATTGCAGCTATCTTCCAGATTATGGTAAAGATCAGATGAGATAATAATTGTAAAGCACTGAACACAGTGCCTGGTAAATAGTAAGCACTATAAAAATTATGGCTATTATCATTACTATAGTAAATATTATTTTATATAATCCACATAAACAAAAAAGTCTTTAGTAATTTTTCAGTGTAAAGAGATAGAGATGGCTATTTTTGAGAACCATTGGTCTATATAATAGACATTCTTCATCTCCCTTGTTTTTCTTTTGTAGATAGTTAAATCCTATTCTTTTGATTGGTTTTGGTTCTTACCCAAAACACCTTACAGTGTTTCTTGCCTAGATGAAATCAACACAATGCTGTATGTAATCAGAAACATCTGGGAGACCTTATGACCTAATGGGAATCCAGCTTTGAATTGAATTCTAGATTGCATTTCCTTTATGACAATGGCAATTACCTTTAGCAAATAGCAATTCTTTCTATTCTAGACCTCATTTAACAGTTTTGATAAGGGAATAGTTAAATAAAGTTGTTTAAGTTGTTATAATTTTCATAGAATTTGTAAAATTTGAAATATTTATGAATCTCGTTTTGTTCTTAGAATCAAATGCTTTTTGTTCCTCCCTCCCCCCCTTAAATAATAAGTAACAGTAAATATAGTGGGATCTTTTAGTTTTTATATCTTCCATTGTTTTTTATGGTAATGAAGTTGTGATCTCCTATGGAATATCATTTATGGAAACCTGCCTCTTCCAATTCTCTTGAATATCCTCATCAAGTATATTTTGAGTATAAATTGTTTTATAGGACAGTCACTGAAGTTCTTTTTGTTTGCCCCTTTAGAGGTGTTGATAAATTCTGAAATACTTGAATTTTGGACATTTTTTTCCACTTTCAGATTCTTTGAACATTTAATGCTCTGATACACTCACAACTATTGTGGTTCTAGTACAGATCTTTTCTAGCTATATCTGATCTATTCCCACTTTATTTCCTCTTCTTCATTCTGTCTGTTCAGTGCTGTTTCTATGTGTTTGAGCATTCAGCACTGTTGTTATAGTGTTAAAATTGTGGTGTCTCCAGTATCCTTGATGGTGAGAAAAAAAGTTTGTATAATAATGGAGAGCTAAGTGGTGCCATGTAAAGAGTGTTGGGCCTAGAATCAGGGAGATTCTTCTTCCTGAGTTTATATAAGGTGTCAGATACTTTCTAGCTTTGTGACCCTGGAAAAGTTGCTTAATCCTGTTTGCCTCAGTTTCCTCATCTGTAAAATGAGCTGGAGAAAAAAAAAATGGCAAATTGCTCCAGTATCTTTGCCAAGAAAACTTCAAATTGCCTCACAAAGATCTGGACAATTGAACAAAACTATGTTCCAGGCACTATGCTAAGCATTCATTTTGGGGAGATCTCAATTTTATTTTCTTTCCCGTGTTATCTTTATATGTTCTGAGGATGGTGTTACTTAGTTGATTCTCACTAACTCTATTGCTTTTTTTGATTTATGAGGTAATATTGCTCATAATCTTCTATCCTTTTTCCTTGAGATTTTAGAAACAAGTTTATCTTCTAAAACCAGTTTTATCCTTCATTGTAATATTCTTCTCTAAAATATAATGTTCTCTGGGAGCAGGTTTCTTGGGGGGCTTCTGGGAGCAGCCTTTGTTTCAGTTCAGTTCAGTTGTAATAATCACCCCAAATACAGCCAGGAGTTAAAGACCAAAATCCTTTATTTTCTTTTTCAAGTATTGTCTCTTTCCTTGGGCCCAGTTAGCTTTCTTAGAGGCCAATCTCTCTCCTTAGTTCCAAGAGGTCTTGCTGCTAGTCTTTTGCCTCTCCAGCTTTAGCCTCCAGTCAGCACAAAGGTGGAAGCTGTAATGAATCTGTCTCCTCCTCTCAGAATAGGCTTCTAGTGGGCTTGTATGTCTGGCCCTGAGAGCTTCTTGCTTATATGCCCTACACTGAGCACACACTAATCATTATGTCATTGGGAAACCATTATTTGTTGTAGGATTAAATCAATTCTAAACTAGATTAAAACATTGTCTCCTCAATTCCACTTAGTACCTTGTTTCTGGCCCATAACATCTCCTTGTAGGATCAGATCAATCATACTGAACCATGCTAAATTAGATAATTATTGTCTCTATCAATTCCACTGTCTTAGTACCTTATAAGAATTTTAACACTTCGCTGTCATATTTTTCTGTAAGTCAAGTGTTTGCTAACTAAGATGATTTGGGACTTTTTTGGTTCTTTTGTTACACTGATTGATTTACATTGGTTAAACTTATATGTGAAATTATTTTAACTCACTTCAATCACCACCTCCTACATTAAGCCTTTCTTGATCCCTCCAGATCTCTTCCCTACTGAAAATATCTTGTATTTATTTTGTATAAATTCTGTATTCTTGGGTCTTATTCAATAGAATGTGAACTCCTTGAGGGCAAAGACAATTTAATTTTTGTCTTTTGTATTCCAAGCACTTAACCAAGTGCCTGGTACATAGTAGATATTTAATAATTGTTTATTGATTTTTGTCCATGTCCTTTCCTTCATCCATATCCCATTTTTCATCATCAATATCTCATTTAAATAGATTACGTTAGAGTTGTTTTCAACGCATACCCTTTTAAATTTTTTTATTTTTTCCTACTACTTACTTACTTTGATTTTTGCTCTAACAAGTCAATTTGAATATATACAGACATCTGATTCTCAAATGACTTCCCTAATAGAATTGGATTCTTTCTTTTAAAAAATGAACATTTATAGGGCAGCTACGTGGTGCCATAGATGGAGCACCAGCCCTGAAGTTAGGAGGATCTGAGTTCAAATCTGGCCTTAGACACCTAACATTTCCTAGCTGTGTAACTTTAGGCAAGTCACTTACCCCCAATTGCCTCAGGAAAAAAAATGAACATTTATATTTTTAAGATGTAATTCAATGCTAACCATGTCCAACTTTTTCCAATTCTTTTCTCAAAGAAGATGTTTGGGGTGTATAATCATAGAGTTCTATTCTATAAGGTTTGCTTTCTTTCATTTCTTATTTCTGACCAATATTTTCTAACACATTTTTGCTATCCCCCCTATTCACGCCTTATCTTTGAAGTTAATAAGAACTAATTTAATTTGGAAGGTCTTACAAAGTTCTTGGTATATTTTTCTCCCTCTTTCTCTCTGTAACAGATGCTATTGCATAAACTGCTAATACTTGGAGCACTATGATGTTTGATGATCAGATATCCCTTGCAAAGATATTTCTTGTTGCCTTTGATTTCATAACATCTCCACCAATTCCTTTATTTGACTCTTTGAAACTATCCTTCCATTTATCTGCACTTTCCTTTTTAGTGAGAATGGTCAATATAATATGATTCTACTTTTCAGCATGGTTTTCTTACTACATCTCATATCCCTTCTTCTCTATCTGTCTTCTACTTCTGTATCTCCTCTATTTCTCTATCTTCTCTATCTCCTAGTTCATATACTTGGGAACCTAGAATATACTCCACATAAGAGTTGTTAAACTGAAGGCCCTGATGGCCTGAACCAGATTAAAATGTAATTGGGAAATGTTTACCAAAATAAATACAAATGCAAGACAAGAAAGTTAATGTTAATTTTTGACTTCTAAGTTGATATGGCTCCATTTCTATTTAAGTTTGACACCACTGCTTTCCATTTGGATATAACAAAGGAATATGAATTTGTTTAATAACCCTGAATAGGAAATGAATCATTGTGATTTGCTCTGACCAAAAAAAATTCACCACCCAGTGGTAAACTTTGTGGTTATGAGTTTCTTGAACTTAGCTCAGTTTCTCAGATAATAGATGTATAGTCTATCTGTCACTGGGTTTTTCTTGTTTCTCTTTATTATGAGGAAAGGTTCTGTTAGGAATAAGAGTGGGAGCATGTTGAGTTATCTAACTGGCATAAAAGAATTAATCTGATTGTTTGACCTAAATATGTCTTCCTTGCTGATACTGAAGAGAATCAAGTAAGTATCCTGGAGTATGGGCAGTTTGTGAAATTAAATTAAGGACCCTAATTTGAGTTTGCTTGTTTGTTTTCTAATTTTCACCAAAAATTTGCCATGCAATCCTTAGAAAATTCCTCAACTATTCTTTTCTCTGTGCCTTCTTCAAAAAAAATTGGGACTATTTACAATACCTTGCTTATGGGAGAATTATAAAAATATGGCCTACAGAGACCTTAGAGCTGATTAGGTAGGTAACAGGTATCTTGTAGAAGCAAAGGAGCAGTGAATGAAAAGTTAGCCCATGTGGAAGAGTATTCAGTAACTTGCATGTATCAAATTAAGGATTAACCCTTTTTTCCTTTTTGATTAATGTTCCACAAATTGATAGAAAATATACATTTTTAAAAATCAAGTATAATAATAATAAAAGTAGTAATACTGTCAGTAATAATAGCATCAGAATATGAATGGCACATTTTATGCATTTGAATATCTAATCTCTGTGCACTTTCTTGTGTTATCTTTATGAGGAAAGAATGCTTCATATAAAGTTGTCTTTCAATATATTTTAAATCAGTATTTTCTCAGACTTGCAAATGGTTAGGCATTGAGTCACTAGAGATTAGAAATATCATTTTGGAGAACAGCATAATAAGATGTAAGGTTTAGCTTTTTCAAATCTCATGGGAGTGAATATATTCCCAACTGAAAAGTCAAGGTCAAGAATTTATTGAGATCTCTTTTGGCATATATTCAGGTGATCCTTCATTTTTTTACTTTTGAAAGAAAACTAAACTTTAGAACTCTGAATCTTGCCTCTTTCAGTATTTTAAAAGAATTCCAATTTTTCACATCTGGGGAGATTATACAGTACAAAAGGCTCTCTTGAAACCATCTAAAGACTGCATGTATATAAAGGAGAATATAACTTATCTGTAAGGTATCTTTTCAAAATTGTTGCACCACATAATTGAGCATGCATATTACCCTAAATTCAGTGTGGATCTCAAATAATATTGAGGCTTTAGTGGCAACACCAGTAGTTTTGATTTCAGGGTTGGCAGTAAAAAGACTTCATGGTTCTCCATTTTTACTTTCTCATCTTCAATCCTTTAAAAATTATCTTTAATTACTTAAATATCTATCAGTTTCTCTGTTAGTGTTCTATATTTGATCAAATCATATTAATTCCATATGCCAGAAGCAGCAGTTTGGGTTTTGTTTTGTTAGTTTAAGCCTTAGTTAAGGGAAGTTATATCTTTAAATACCATATAGAAAGCATGAAACAGCTCCAGAGAGAAATGCACATCTGTTTCATCAGGGCCATTTGTGGTTTCCATGTGTCCCAGAAGCAATATCTGTCTTAAACTCCTCTAATAAAATAACCTAATTCCTTATGCTCAGAATACGATGCTATGAGCTTACTTAAATCCTCTTCTCTTTTCATTTCTTTTTCTCTTTTACTCCCCAATCTTTTCTAAATGCAATCATGAATGTCATTCTGTTTTCTCCATAGTCACCATGACCCTCTTATTGTAGACTAGCATTTATTGGAAAATGGAAAGAGCAATGGATTTAGAATCAAAAGTTCTAGCTTTGATTTCTAGCTTGCCATTTACCAACTGAATGACCTCAGATAAATCTGTTAAGTTTTTTGACCTTAGTTTCCTCATTAGTGATAATAATATTTGAACTACTATTTTAAAATATTAATGTTTTTTATATAGTTCACCACTAAACTTTTTGAAAAACTTGTCTGTCCTGAAATTTTCTCTTGCTTACTTGTTTGTTTAATAGCCACTTCTCTTTCAAAAGACATCAGATTCTGTAGCTGTTCTGCAGTTCTTATGTCCCCTCTCTATATCATTGGCATTGTTTGGCATGCCCATCCTAATTCTATCCTAGTTAATGGGCCTCTTCCCCAAATGGCAAACTTAAGAGGACATGGACAAGAATTGTACAATATTGGCAAGTGTAAAAGGCTGGTAGAGTACACACATGGATCACAGATCCATGGGATATCTGAATAATACATCTTCATACTGCATATAATTTCTGATTCTCCTTCTAGCATTCTAACCATGATTTACGTGTTTCAGTGGCTATTAAACCTGTAATGTGGAATTCCTAAAGGATTTGACCATATTCTTCTTGCCTCCTCTCTTTATTCTCTGTTCTTTGTCATCTCTTCATGGCCAAGACTTCAGATACTTCCACTTCTATATAGGTCATCGTCAGGTCACTTTACCTGCATGTTCAAAAATGAGTTTGATATTTTCTCCTAACACTGTATCTCTTTATGATTTCATCATAGATCTAGAATAGAAAGGGATCAAAGACCACCTAAATCCAAGCATTTCTGAACTGTTAACTTACCTTTGCTTGAAAAACTGTAATTAATGATGGGGAAATGTCTTTTTGTTACCTCTAACTCTGACTAATGGAGTGAAGCAAAACAAGTGTAATATCTGTTCTACAAAAGAGTCCTTCGAACACTTGAAGACAAATATCTGGTTTTCCCCGAGTCCTTTCTTCCTCAGGCTAACTATCCTTGAGGTTCCTTCAATTGATTCTCACATGATTCTGATTTTGAGGACTTTGGTCATTTATGTATTCACTTTCCTCTAGATGCAGTTGAATATTCCAGAACTTGAATACAACAATCCAGTTGCTGACAAGACAAAGAATGATATCTTGTCATTTTCCTAATTCTAAAACATTATGTCACTCTTAGTAAGTCCTAGAATTTTTTTTTTTTTTGCTTTCTATATCACACATTAAGTTGTTGAGTTAGCCTACCAAATTGATGAGATCTTTTTCAGGAATTCTTCATCTTGTTATTCTGAAGTTTATTTTTAATCTAACTTTAAGATTTTATATCTGTCCCTATTGAATTTCATCTGATTGGATTTGGCTAACAGGATTTTTTTGGGACCTTAAGCTATCCCTTGATAGAATATAAGTTCCTTGAGGACAGGAATTATTTTATTTTAGTCTTTTTCTTTTGTTATTGTCTTTGTCCAATAACTAATACTGTGGTGTCTAGTACATAGTAGATGCTTACCCTATACTCATTTATTGATTGGCCCAGTGAATTAGCTACCCTCTCAGCTTTGCATCAGTTGCAAATTCGATAAGCATGCTAAATCTGCCTTTATTTATTTCCTTTATAAATTTATAAAACAGCATATCACCAAGAACAGATACCTGAGGCATTCCATGACTGGCTATTTTCCAAAATGACATTGAACCACTATTCTCTGAGTCTAATCATCTACTCCAGAATCCATCTAACTACCTAACTATAGCATATAAGTAAAATCTCAATTTTTTCCCATGAGTTCCTTTTATAATAGCTTTTGTTCAAAGCTTTACTAAAATCTAGACATTATATAATTTGCTTTCATATCTCTAACAGAGACACTGCCTTTAATTTGAGAAATAATTTAATCAGGCTTTTTTTTTTTTTTATGAAGGGGGAAGGAACAGTAAAAACAGAAACAAAGCCAATTTGATAAAACAGAGAATGAGTATATATAGCAAAAGAAGACATTATCCAAAATGCCCTATTTTGATTCAATTTAATTTACTTTTAAAAGTTAAGCATTGAAATTCATTTGTTCTTCTAAAGATACTATTAGGTAAATTGACATTTATTTCTTCACTAACGTGATTTCATATTTGTAGTATGATGTGTGTCTAAGAAACTATACTCCTGTTAAAAGCTCCCAGACAGTATTGCTGTATGCACTTTGATCTTGAATAATTATTTATGAATTGACTTTATTTATGAGAAACAAGCATTAAGTATCCAGCTTTTAAATGAAAAAATCACCACAATCTTCTTGTAGCCTAGAGTAAATGATAGATAAATATTTATCCCTAAACTTTCATAAAAAGGAAAGATAATTTCATTTTGCCATAGTGTAGCATAGTGATAAAAATATGTTTTTATTGTTGTGTGCACTCAGTTAATGACTTAACCATCTGCTCATCACTGGAAAGATCCTGTAATTTCAATGAAATTTAACTAACTTTTACTAAATACATAGTAGGTGCTAAGTACTTAAAGAGATATAAAACATAAACATGTTCCCTTCCCTCAAGAAGCTTTCAGCCCAGTAGAGGAGATAAGATGTCTCAATAATTAACTATGATAAGAATAGAATATGCATACAAAATAGGCATATTGTAAGTGTTTTGGGAGAAGAGGGAGGTGTCTGTCAGGAATGGCTTCATGGAAGATGTTAGTGTGTACAATAGAGTGTCAGCATTTGGATACTGATGTAGGAGTTGGGGGAAAAGGCCAGGAAGGAAACACAGGGAAATGTAAACAAAGGCCCAGAGATGAAAACACATGGGATACAGTCAAGGAATGGTGAGTTGTGTAATCCAACTGGAGAAGAAAAGTTGAATGAAAATGGAAAGAAGACAGTCTAGCTAGATGAAGAGAATATGGATGAGAATAGAGCCATGGAAAACAGCTAGGAGGAACAATCTTCTTAGGATTGTAGGAATAATCAAGTCAGTAAGCCTTTATGAAGTAAAGACTTTATGAAAGGAGTGATCAGAGAGGTAGAAGGAAAGCCAAGACAATTAAGGAAGCCAAAGAATTAAACAAACTGAGTAGAGAGAGTTTCAAGAAGAAAAAGAGTGGTCAAAAGTCTCCAGGGTTGCAGAAATGTCAGAGAAGATGAAGAATATGAGAAAAGTCTCTTGAATTTGCCTTTCTATATTAACTCCTTCACTGCTGTCTTCAAATATGCTTAGGTGTTTTCTCTACTTATGGTTCACGTTATCCTTCTTGCTCCTCACATTATCATCCCATAACTCTCCTCCATTTCAGAAAACTTCTAAAAAAAAAAAGTCTAATGAGTGGTCCTCCAATCTTTATTTATTTATTATTATTATTGGTAATATTTTTTTTAATTATAGTAACTTTTTATTGACAGAACCCATGCCAGGGTAAATTTTTTTACATTATCCCTTGCGCTCACTTCTGTTCCGATTTTTCCCTCCCACCCTCCACTTCCTTCCCTAGATGGCAAGCGGTCCTATATATGTTGGATATGTTGTAGTATATCCTAGATACAATGTATGTGTGCAGATCCAAACAGTTTTCTTGTTGCACAGGGAGAATTAGATTCAGAAGGTAAAAATAACCCGGGAAGAAAAACAAAAATGCAAACAGTTTACATTCATTTTCCAGTGTTTTTTCTTTAGGTGTAGCTGCTTCTGTCCATCATTGATCAATTGAAACTGAATTAGGTCTCTTTGTCAAAGAAATCCACTTCCATCAGATTACATCTTCATACAGTATCGTTGTTGACGTATATAATGATTTCTTCATTCTGTTCATTTCACTTAGCATCAGTTCATGTAATTCTCTCCAAACCTCTCTGTATTCATCCTGCTGGTCATTTCTTACAGAACAATAATATTCCATAACATTCATATACCACAATTTACCCAACCATTCTCCAATTGATGGGCATCCATTCATTTTCCAGTTTCTAGCCACTACAAACAGGGCTGCCACAAACATTTTGGCACATACTGGTCCCTTTCTCTTCTTTAGTATCTCCTTGGGGTATAAGCCCTGTAGAAACACAGCTGGATCAAAGGGTATGCACAGTTTGATAGCTTTTTGGGCATAATTCCAGATTGCTCTCCAGAATGGTTGGATTCGTTCACAACTCCACCAACAATGTATCAGTGTCCCAGTTTTCCCACATCCCCTCCAACAATCATCATTATTTTTTCCTGTCATCTTAGCCAATCTGACAGGTGTGTAGTGGTATCTCAGAGTTGTCTTAATTTGCATTTCTCTGATTAATAATGATTTGGAACACTCTTTCATATGAGTGGTTGGTAATTTTTTTTTTTAATCATCTACCACAATTCAGTCATTCCCTAATTGATGGCTATTCCCTCAGTTTCCAATTTTTTTTTATTATAGCTTTTTATTGAGAAGATGTATGCATGGGTAATTTTTCAGCATTGACAATTGCAAAACTTTTGTTCCAACTTTTCCCCTCCTTCCTCCCACCCCTTAATTCCCTTGAAATTCTTGACCTTTTGTTTTTCCATATGAACTTTGTTGTTATTTTTTCTAGGTCATTAAAATAGTTTTTTGGGAGTCTGATTGATATAGTGCTAAGTAAATAGATTATTTTAGGTAGTATTGTCATCTTTATTATATTTGCTCGCCCTATCAAAGAGCATTTAATATTTTCCCAATTGGTTAGATCTAGCTTTATTTGTGTGGAAAGTGTTTCATAGTTTTGCTCATATAGTTTCTGATTTTCCGTTGGCAGATAGATTCCTAAATATTTTATACTATCAGTAGTTACTTTAAATGGAATTTCTCTTTGTAACTCTAACTGTTGGATTTTGTTAGTGATATATTAGAATGCTGATGACTTATGTGGATTTATTTTGTATCCTGCAACTTTGCTAAAGGTGTGGATTATTTCTAATAGCTTTTTAGTAGAATTCTGAGGTTCTCTAAGTACACCATCATGTCATCAGCACAGAGTGATAGTTTGGTTTCCTCATTACCTACTCTCATTCCTTTAATCTCTTCTCAACTCTTATTGCCAAAGCTAGCATTTCTAATACAATATTGACTAATAATGGTTATAGTGGGCAACCTTGTTTCACTCCTGATCTTATTGGGAATGGTTGCAGTTTATCCCCATTACATATGATGCTTACTGATGGTTTTAAATAGATGCTACTGATTATTTTAAGGAAAAGTCCATTTATTCCTATACTCTCAAGTGTTTTTAATAGGAATGGATATTGGATTTTATCAAATGGTTTTTCTGTATCTATTGAGATGATCATATTGCTTTTGTTAATTTGGTTATTAATATGGCCAATTATACTAATAGTTTTCTTAATATTGAACCAGCCCTGCATTCCTGGTATAAATCCTACTTGATTATGGTGTAGTATTATGGTGTAGGATGATTTTCTGTAGTCTTTTTGCTAATACCTTAGTAAGATTTTAACATCAATATTCATTAGGGAGATTGATCTGTAATGTTCTTTTTCTGTTTTCAACCTACTTGGTTAAATATCAGTACCATGTCTGTGTTATAAAAGGAATTTGGTAGGAGTCCTTCATTCCTTATTTTTTCAAATAGTTTATATAGCATTGGAGCTAATTATTCTTTAAATGTTTGGTGGAATTCAGATGTAAATCCATCTGGTCCTGGGAATTTTTCTTAGGGAGTTGATTAATAGCTTCTTCTATTTCTTTTTCTGAAATGGGACTATTTAAGCAATTTATTTCCTCCTCTGTTAATGTGGGAAGCCTATATTTTTGGAGGTAGTCATTCATTTCACTTAGGTTATCAAATTTATTGGCATAAAATTGGGCAGAGTAATTCCTTATTATTATTCTTATTTTTTCTTCATTGGTGGAAAGTTCTCCCTTTTCATTTTTAAGACTAACAATTTGATTTGCCTCTTTCCTTTTTCTAATCAGATTTACCAAAGGTTTATCTATTTTATTGGTTTTTTTATAAAACCAACTCTTATTAATTCAATAGTTTTTTTTTTACTTTCAATATTATTAATTTCTCTTTTTAATTTTGGAATTTCAAGTTTAGTATTTGGAGGTTTTTTTTATTTGGTCTTTTTCTAGCTTCTTACGTTGCAAGCCCAATTCGTTGATCTTCTCTTTCTCTACTTTATTCAAGTAAGCCCCTAAAGATATAAAATTTCCCCTTATTACCACTTTGGCTGCAACCCACAAATTTTGGTATGATGTTTCATCATTGTCATTATCTTGAGTGAAATTATTAATTGTGTCTATAATTTGCTGTTTCACCCAATCATTCTTTAAGATGAGATTATTTAGTTTCCAATTATTTTTTGGTCTATTTACTCCTAACTTTTTGTTCTGCTTGTTTCACTCAGCATCAGTTCATGTAAGTCTCTCCAAGCCTCTCTGTATTCATCCTGCTGGTCATTTCTTACAGAACAATAATATTCCATACATTCATATACCACAATTTACCCAACCATTCTCCAGTTGATGGGCATCCATTCATTTTCCAGTTTCTAGCCACTACAAACAGGGCTGCCACAAACATTTTGGCACATACAGGTCCCTTTCCCTTCTTTAGTATCTCTTTGGGGTATAAGCCCAGTAGTAGCACTGCTGGATCAAAGGGTATGCACAGTTTGATAACTTTTTGGGCGTAATTCCAGATTGTTCTTCAGAATGGTTGCATTCATTCACAACTCCACCAACAATGCATCAGTGTCCCAGTTTTCCCTCATCCCCTCCAATATTCCTCATTATTTTTTCCTGTCATCTTAGCCAATCTGACAGGTGTGTAGTGGTATCTCAGAGTTATCTTAATTTGCATTTCTCTGATCAATAGTTATTTGGAACACTCTTTCATATAAGTGGAAATAGTTTCAACTTTATCATCTGAAAATTGTCTGTTCATATCCTTTGACCACTTATCACCAATTGAATTTTTAAATGAGTTGTTTTGCTCTATGGAATTTTTTTCCATTTCACTAGTTTTTTTTTTTTTTTTAGTGAGTTATTTTCTTTTCCAATTCATAAATCCTACTTTCCAGGGATTTCTTTACCTTTTCCAATTCACAAATTCTGTTTCCCTGCACATCCTGGGTGTTTTTTTTACCTTTTCCAATTCACATTTCAGGAAATTATTACTCTCTTGCATAGCTTCTCTTCCCTTTTCCCATTTTTCTTCTAGAACTCTTTTAATATTTTTAATAATATCTTCTAGGAGAGCCTTTTGTGTTGGGGGCCAACAGTTGTCTGGAGACTGTCTGCTATTAGTCTCCTCAGGGTTGAAAACCTATTCTCTTTCTGTATAGAAACTATTGATCCTCCTTTTTTTTACCCATGTTTTTTTAAAGCCTATAGGGTCTGCCTTCAGGGCAGGAGTTCACCAGGTTCCTCTGCAGAGCAGTGATGGATAGTAGCTGTCCTGCCAATGGGCTGCAAAGAGCTAGCTGTAGGGAATGGGAGTGCTCTGGAAAAAGTTCCCCACCAGAACTAACTAGGCCTGGGTTGAGCTGTGAAAGTGTCCTGCAAAGAACCCTGCTGTACAAATTAGTGACTGCCCTGGGGCTAGAGGCCAGCAGTGGGGTTGTGCATTGGCAGTTGTCCAGTGAATTGTCCAGCACGGACTGGAAGTGTCTGTGCCTCAGGAAGCACAGTCCCTGGAAGTTCTATTGCCCCAGGCCGAGACCCCCACTGTGCATATTAGAGGCTGCTCTGGGCTGCGCCCCACTGCCATGCAGATTAGTGACTGCTTGCTAGAGGCCCGTGCTGCAGATTGCAGCTGTACAGCTGTGGTATAGTCTGTGCTGAGTCACTTCCGGTTTTGGGTGGGTATAGCCAGATCTTGTTAGGTTCTGGTGTTTTTAGAGTATCCTCTACCTTTGGCTTTTATTTCTCTGCTGGGGTGCTTTGTAATCAAGGCAGAGCAGTTAACCTATGGCAGAGTTGTCTCTATAACTTCTCTAGCCACCCCCGTCCCTGGTCCACTCTTGAAGCTAGTCTCTCCTATCTCCCTGCTTGCACTGATCTGCTCTGGCCCCTCAGGACAAACCTGCTCTGGCAATCTTCCAGATTATCTTTGGCTGATAAATTGTTGTGCTTCTCATCTTCGTGAATTTTAGCTGTCAAGCGCTATTTTTGAGACCGAATTTAATAATTGGTCATGAGGGCATGAGAGGAGCTTAGAAAGTTGCATGTGCCTTCTCCACCATCTTGGCTCCGCCTCCCTCCAATCTTTATTTAAAACAATTTAAAAAAAATTTTTTTGGTCCATATTTTTTCCCTTCCACCTTCTCCTCCCTTTATTGAGAAAGCAGGAAAAACAAAACTTATTACAAATATGAATAATCAGGCAAAACATTTTCCCACATTGGCTATGAACAAACCAAAAATATTCCTCAACTGCATTCTGAATTCACATTTCTATCTAGAGGTAAGTAGCAAACCTTTTCGTAAATCCACTGAAATTGTGATTGGCATTGTGCTATTCAGAGTTTCTTACTTCTCCAAAGTTGTCTTTACAATATTGTTATCATATAAATTATTCCTTTGATTATGCTAATTTTACTTTCCATTAATTTATACAAATCTTCTCTTTAAAACCATCTCCTTTACCATTTCTTACAGCACAGCAGTGCTGTATATATATATATCATAACTTTTTCAACTATTCCCCTGCTAGTGGACACCCTTTGAGGTTCTAATTCTTTGCCACTATAAAAAGCTGCTGTAATATGTTTGTATAGATGGGTCTTTATTCCATTTCTTGATCTCATGGCAGGCATACTTTCAGGGCAATTTATTCCACTTTTGGACTTGTTTGATTATGAATAGGATATCAAGCCCAAATTGACTTCTTTGTGATAACTTGCCTCCTACCTCACCCCAATTGTTTTTCAGGTTCTGCTTTCTGTATCCAAACAATAACTCTGATTCTTCTCCCATATAACAATCTTTTAAATGTGTCCTCCATGAATCTTCATTTCTCCAAGCCAAACATTCCTTGTTCCTCCAGTTTACTCCCCTGCCAAAAAATCTTCTATGATGCCTTGCTGCCTCTACGATAAAGTATACACTCCTCAGCTTGTCATTTACATCTGGAATGTTGAAAATGATGTTGAGATCTTGCCAGTCTTGTCATCTTCCATCAGCAGCAACTAAAGTCTCAACAACCTCTCCTTTGGTTTTCAGAGGGTGGCTAAAGTAGAGAGATTTACAGTAGCATGGTATTATCTGAAATCAATATGCTGTTTTGTTTTTTTTAAACTGAAATGTTAGCACCAAAGATCACAGAATTTTAGGAAATTACTAGCAAGAAAAAATGTTATCACTTTTATTAAAATATGAAATTTAATATAATTTTATGGGATCCTTCATGGTTACTGTGTTAGGCGAAGTACATATTATGAGAATTAATGTTTTGTTATAAAGAATTGTATTTTTGGAAATTTCTAATGAAAAACTGCAATTTTGGCTCGTCACAGCAATCTAATCCCTATTTCCCATAGGTTCAAGTATCAATATTTGTAGTTTGACTTTCACACTATCCTCTAGAAACAATAGTCACCTAAGCTGAGGATTGACTACAATTCCAAAATGAAAATACCCAATAACATCAGAATCATAGACCAAAGATTAGAGATCCATAAAAAAATATGAGAAATTGCCAGAAAGTGAATATTTGGTAGCCACTATTATAAAGAAAGAATTTGAAATACAGTCCTCCAAAAGGCAAAAGATAAAAACTTAACAATTAATGATAACTTGAGAAAAGTTCTATTGGGTAAAAAAGAAAGAAATATAATTTTTGATAAAATAAAGACTTACAAACTAATGAAAAAGCAAGGACTGAGCAGAAAGAATTCATTGTTTATAATGAGGGTGACATGTAAGATGAAGGAAGAAGAGCAATGAATGTGGAATGATTAAAATATGCAGGAAAGAGGGACAGCTAGATGATGCAAGGGATAGAGCACTGGCCCTGGAATCAGGAGAACTTGAGTTCAAATCTGGCTTCAGACACTTAACACTTCCTGGCTGTGCGACCCTGGGCAAGTCACTTAATTAACCCCAATTGTCTCACAACAGAAAAAAAACTTTAAAATGTAACAAAAAGAAAAAAAAAAGGTTCATTTAACAAGGTTCGGGAAAAGGTTGAGTATCAGGATGAACTCAAAGGTTAACTCTTGTAAGAATGCAGTCTACTTCTTTTTCAGTGAAGAAAGAGGAGGACATAGTTAAGTGGAGACTGAAATTTTGTAGGATGAGGATGCTAATTAAGTAAGGAAAAATGGTGACATGGAAGGAAAAAAATTATAAGAAAGATGGTTTAAAGACTGGCCTAGAAGAATAGAAAAGAGTTGGTATTAAAAAGAAAGCTTTTTGAAGGATACTTTCTTGACATTCCAGCTCAAATTTTCAATGAGGCTATTTTCATTCAAACATATTAACTTGACTCCAACAAAATGATGTCATTTTGGTCTTCTTTGAATATGAAGGACAACAACTAACCAACCAGGCAGAATTAAAAGTAGGAAATTGATTTAAAGTTCTACTTTAAAAGGCTTTTGAACCCTCTCTGTGAACTTTGATTAAATTAAGGGTTCATGAATAGTAAAAATAGTTATTTGTATTACCATTATCATTGGCGTTAAATGTATTTTTGACTGAGATCTAAACTGGAAGTTTGGTTTCTTTTTGAAATGTCTTCAGTAGACTCAGTATTCTGAGGATACAATGAAGCATTGATCTGTTGAAGTGAGTCAGCCTAAGCGTACTCTTCCTACAGTGAGAAAGAATGTTCCTTAGTACACTCAAAATTTTGATGCCCATGACAGAAGAGCTATAAAGAGAATACTAGGAAAGTTCCTTTTATATTGGCCCAGCAGGTTTAAATTTAAACTCACCCAACTTAATAGAAAAATCACTTTCATTTATGACTGAATTTAAACATGTTTTGTATTTAAATGATAGTTTTTGATAAAGAACCATATTTTATGGAAAATGGCCATTTTTATCTGTGTTCTGTAAAGACGTTTTCAAAATTTCTCATCAAATTTTCAGCATTAAGTAATGTCCTACTCCAGTGCAAGATGAAATGGTTTACATCAAATCTCATGCTGTGTAATGGCCAATCTAAAGGTATTTATAGCAGGTGATTGGATTTCTTGGCTTTGTATTGAAAATTAAGCATTTTAAGACATTAATATTTAATATTTCTTCTACTCTCTGAGTTGATTTTATGCAACCTTAAACTATTCATAACTCCAGTGATACTATTTATATTAAAGTTGCTGTCTGCAAACTCTTCTTATTTTAACATCACTGGTGAGATAAACTGAAGTGCACATTGCTTGGTAATTGTTTTAGCTGTGATTATGGAATGTATCTTCTCAGGTATATGAATGGCCATTATGGTGAGTCTGAAGACTGATTCAAAGCAGCTTTAATTGAGCAGATTGTCTCATTGATTTCTGGAGGACCACAGAGAAAAAATTACTTTACTAGCTCTTTAATTGAAACCCAATCTTTTATTTGCTTCCAGGTCCCCATCAAGAAGGGCTCTCCCAATTCTCTACATCAGGAGCAGAATGGTCACTATAGGAACCTCACAATTTCACAAATCTATCAAAGCAAGAATGAGATTAAATTTCCAAACCAGGGCTCAGCTTCAGAAACAAATCTACCTTTCAGGAATTATTATCCCAGGATAGCAGCTCTTCATCCTCCCCAAGAGGGTCTGAGTAGGGAACATTCCGAAGCAAGAACATGTAACTACAGGTCCCCACGAACAAAGCTGCTGGGCTCACTTTTGACAGAGAGAGTCTCACCAGATGAAATGAGACCCAAGGAATTTTCGTTCATCCAGCCTTATATCAATAGTCATTGCTTTGTTCACAATCATCCTGAAAATGAAGATCACATTCATGGAAACCATCAGCCAGGAATGACCAGACAGCATCCCAGGACACATCAACAGGAATCACACAATTATTGTGACCTTTCCTGGACACCTATGCCTCGTGTACCAGTGACATTAGAGCCTGAGGAAATGGAGGACAGAAAGCAGATGTCAATAGAGAAGAGAAATCAACTTCTCCTACAGAAAATGGAGCTGGAGATTGAAAAGGAGCGCCTGCAGCATCTGCTGGCCCAACAGGAAACAAAACTTCTATTGAAACAGCAGCAGCTCCATCAGTCCCGCCTGGATTATAATCGGTGAGTCCCTATTATGAGGGTTAGTCTTCTCATTCTGTTTTTCTCACAAGTCTCTATACATTGAAGAATATGTGGCAGGATAAATCTGTTCCTGTAACAATTATGTAGACAAGTAACTCCCTTGAGAGGCTGGCATGACTGGACCTGCATGCTGACTGTTCCCACTGAATAAACACCCCATCCTTTTTAGAAGATTTTAAAGGTTATCTTGTGTTCTTCAGTATTTGCTTAAATTAATCAGCTGCCTAGCAGCAGAGTGTAACTCTAGGTATACACAAATACAGTATGATACTTAGGAAATTACATTGTCATAACAGAAGAGCCTTTGGAGTGTGAAGCCACAAAGCAACACAGTACATTGAGCATTATTAAGCACTTTGCTCAGAATACTGCTCTAGGGACGGGAGCAGATAGAATATTTGAGCAAGATGAGTGTTCACCTTCAAGGAGCTTACAGTCTAATTGAAAGAATAGATACCAGCACAAAAGGACTGTATTATGTAACACTATGAAAAGTTTATTAGAGAGTTACAAAACAGTTATATAAGATTTGGGTGGTAAAAATTTTAATAGTTGAAGGGATCAAAAAGGTTTTCTGGAGAAACTTTGACATCTGAGTTGGATTTTAAAGGATAGGTAAGCATATAACAGATGAATAAAAGGCATGCCAGATGTAGAGAATGGCTTGAACCAAGGAATAAAAATAGAAGTGTGGTAGAAGATATAGAGCCAGAATTATGTAGTTTGAGTGGAAAAGAGAATATGTTGCATGGAAGGAAAAAAGAATATGAGGTCTTAAATAGAAGCTTGTGATTCAGGAAGATTATTTACATTTAGGAAGAAATATAAACAAAGATACCACATAAATTACATGTACCTATCCCGTAGAATACTTTGTAGAAGCTTTATAAAGTTGGACTTATCCACTGATAAGTTACATCCATTTTATTCAATGAAACTTGTCTATATCTTCCACATTCAGATTTTACTTTGATTGTTAATGTCCTTGGTTAACAAACTCCCTGTCAAGAAACCTTTTTGAACATTTTTTCTATTTCTGGTCTCCATTAGGATATGACTTCCAATCCCCCTCTTACCTTACTAAAGTCTACTTTATATATTTACTTCATGTTCAAATGTACTATTTTTTTTACAATAGCTTTTTATTTTTCCAAATATATGCAAAAACGATTTTCAGTATTCACCTTTACAAAGCCTTGTGTTCCAAATTTTTCTCCTTTCCTCCTCTAGACAGCAGGCAATCCATATAGGTTCCACAAATGTAATTTTTCTAAACATATTTCTATGTTTGTCTTGCTATGTAAGAAAAATCAGATAAAAAATGTGTGTGTGAGGGACACAAGAAAGAAAAAAAAAGCAAACATACAAAAAAAAAAAAAAGGTGAAAATATTATGCTTTGATTCACATTTAGTCTCCATAGTTCCCTTTCTGGAGATGGATAACTCTTTCCATCATTTGTTGGAATTGCCTTGAATCACCTCATTGTTGAAAAGAGTCAGAATGCTGGCCCTTAAATCAGGAGGACCAGAGTTCAAATCCAGCCTCAGACACTTAATACTTCCTAGTTATGACCTGTGCAGGTCACTTAATAACCCCAATTGCTTCAGCAAAAAGAAAGAAAGAAAAGAGCCAAATCCATTGCAGTTGATCATTTCAGAATCATCTGTATATAGTGTTCTCTTGATTCTACTCACTTCACTTAGCATCAGTTCATGTAAGTCTCTCCAGGCTTTTCTGAGATCAGTCTGCTTGTCATTTCTTACATAATAATAATATTCTGTTAATTTATATTCCATAACTTATTCAGCCATATCCCAACTAATGGTCATCCATTCAATTTTCAGTTCTTTGCCACTACAAAAAAAACTGCTACAAATATTTTTGCACATGTGGGTCCTTTTCCCTTTTTTTATGATCCCTTTGGGGTACAGACCCAGTATAGACACTTCTGGATCAAATGGTATATAGTTTTATTGCCTTTTGGGCATAGTTCCAAATTTCTTTTTAGAATGGTTAGATCAGTTCACTCTACCAACAATGTATTAGGGTCCCAGTTTTTACCTCTCCTCCAAAATTTATCATTATCTTTTCCTGTCATCTTAGCCAATGTGAGAAGTGTGAGGTGGTACATTAGAGTTGTTTTAATTTGCATTTCTCTATGTAGAACGTTTTTCATATGACTAGGCATGGTTTTAATTTCTTTATCTGAAAATTTATCCATTAATGTCTTTTGACCATTTATCAACTGGAGAATGACTTGTATTATTAGAAATTTAAGTCAATTTTCTATATATTTTAGAGATGAGGTCTTTATCAGGAACACTAGATATAAAAATTTCCCCCAGCTTTTTGCTTCCCTTCTTATCTTGTCTGTATTGGTATTATTTTATAGTCAAAATGATCCACTTTGCATTTCATAATGTTCTCCAGATCTTCTTTGGCCTTAAATTCCTTTCTTCTCCACAGATCTGAGAGATAGACTATCCCTTGTCTTCCTAATTTGCTTATAATATCGCCCTTATGTCTAAATCATGAACCCAGTTCCACCTTATCTTGTTGTAGGGTGTTGGTTAATGCCTAGTTTCTATTACATTATTTTCCAGTTTTCCCAGAAATTTTTGCCATATAGTGAGTTCTTATCTCATAAGCTGGAGTCTTATCTGCTACAAACACATTCTTTATACTTGTGGGTCCTTTTCCCTTTTTTACAATCTCTTTGGAATACAGACCCAGAAATTACATGTAATTTTTATTGCATAATGATCTTAAAAAGATGCATTTACTATTTCTACCTTTCAGCATTTAATTGTAAGGTTTTTAATGCCCTAATACATGGTCAATTTTGTGTAGGTTCTATGTATGTATTCCTTCCTATCTTCAA
Source organism: Sarcophilus harrisii (assembly GCF_902635505.1). Lineage (NCBI taxonomy): Eukaryota > Metazoa > Chordata > Mammalia > Dasyuromorphia > Dasyuridae > Sarcophilus > Sarcophilus harrisii. The sequence goes on along the minus strand of NC_045426.1, from coordinate 379,520,582 downwards.
TCAATTTTCTTCAAAGATATATCTTATCCAACTTTTCTAAAATTCTCTTCACCGCCTTAATTTCTTTCTTGTTTATGGTTGAATTTATCTAGTTCTGATAGAGAGAGGTTGAGATATATCTGTAGCATAGTTTTACTATCTATTTCTTCTTGCAATTCACTTGACTTCTTTTCTAAGAATATACCACTTGGTGCATATATGTTTAATATTGATATTATTTCATTATCTATGATACCCTTTAACAAAATGTAGATCTATTTTTGCTCTTACTTGATTTGAGATAAAAATTGCTACCTTTTTTTTTTTTTTAACTTCAGCTGAGGAACAATAGATTCTGCTCCAGTCTTTTACCTTTCTTCTATATGTATCACTCTGCTTCAAATGTGTTTCTTGTAAACAAAATATTGTAGAATTCTGGCTTTTAATCCTCTCTCCTATCTGCTCTGTTTTATGGGAGAGTTCATCACATTCACATTCACAGTTTTTTTCCCAAGTTATACTTTTCTCTCTTTTCACTCTTTGCCTCCTCATCATTATTTTGCTCTTGGCCACCCTTTCCTGCAATTTGTCCTACCTTTTTCTTTCCTCCCCTATTTTATCCCTTTCCCCTTCTACTTCTTCTCTCCCTCCTTTCCTTTTTCTTTATCCTTTCCTGTTTCCTTGCAAGGTGAGATAAATTTCTGTACCAAAATAAGTATGTATGCTATTTCCTACTTTAACCAAATCTGGCAAGATTAAGGTTCAAACAATGCTCACCCTCCTCCCTTCTTTCCCTCAACTGGAATAAGAGACACAAAAGTCTCTTGCTGTGATATAATTTATACCAGTTTACTTTCTTTTTCCTCTTCTCCCAGTTCAATCCCTTTTCACCCCTAATTGCTTTTTTATATCAGCACATATATCAACTTATACCTACACCCTCTAAGCATACCCATTCTAATTATCCTGATCTGAAAAAATGCATTTACTATTTTTGCTTTTCTGCATTTGATTTTGAGGTTTTTATGCCCTAATTCATGGTCAGTTTTATATAGGTTCCACGAACCACAGAGGAAAAAGTAAACTTCTTTCTGTCTCCATTCAATTTTCTTCAAAGATCTATCATACCTAACTTTTCTAACATTTTGTTTACCTCCTTCACTTCTTTCTTATTTATTTTGTGGTTTGACTTATCTAGTTCTGAGAGAGCAAGGTTGAAATCCCCCACTAATATAGTTTTGCTGTCTATTTCTTCTTCTTTTCTTTCTTTTCTTTTCTTTTCTTTTCTTTTCTTTTCTTTTCTTTTCTTTTCTTTTCTTTTCTTTTCTTTTCTTTTCTTTTCTTTTCTTTTCTTTTCTTTTCCTGAGGCAATTGGGGTTAAGTGACTTGCCTAGGGTCACACAGCCAGAAAGTGTTAAGTGTCTGAGACCCGATTTGAACTCAGTTCCTCCTAACTTCAGAGCTGGTGCTTGATCCACTGCACTACCTAGCTGCCTCTTCTTGTATGTCTTTCTTCTTGCATCTCTCTTAATTTCTCCTCTAAGAATTTGGATATTATATCACTTGGTGTATATATGTTTAATATTGATAATGCTTTATTATCTATGGTACTCTTTAGTAAAATACAGTTTCCTTCCTTATCTCTTTTAATTAAATCTATCTTTGCTTTTATTTGATCTGAGATCAGCATTGCTACCCCTGCTTTTTGTACTTCACCTGAAGCATAATAGATTCTGCTCTAGCCCTTTACCTTCACTCTGTATGTATCATTCTGCTTTAAATGTGTTTCTTGTAAACAACATATTGAAGGATTTTGTCTTTTAATCCAGTCTGCTATCCACTTCCCTTTTATCCCATTCACATTCACAGTTAAAATAACAAATTCTGTTTTTCCTGCCATCTTATTTACTCTGTTATGCTTTCTCTTTCATTTCCCCCTTTTCTCCTCCCCAATATTTTGCTTTTGATGACCACTTGCCTCAACCAGCCCTTCCCTTTTAGAGCCCCTCCCCCCTTTTTACACCTTTCCCCTACTACTTCTGTTTTCCTTTCTATTAGTATTTCTCTTTCTTTTCCCCTTTTCCCCTCCCACTTCCCTATAAGATGAGACAAGTTTCTCTGTGAAACCAAATATGTCCGATATTCTCTCTTTGAACCAAATCTGATGAGAGTAAGATTCACACAATGCTCATCTCCTTCTCTTCTTTCCCTCAATTATAATAGGTCTTCTTTGCCTCTTCATGAGATGTTATTTCCCTTATTTTACCTCCATTTCCCTCTTTTTCCAGTATGATCCCCTTTCTACCTCTAGTTTTTTTTCATATTATCATAATAAAACCAGATAATACTCACACTTTCTAAGTATACCCATAAGAGAAATATAGTTCTTGAGAGTTCTTTCCTTTTTTTACCTTTTTATGTTTCTCTTGAGTTCTGTGTTTGGAGATCAAATTTTTTGTTCAGTTCTGGTCTTTTCATTAGAAATAAGTGAAATTCACTTATATCATTGAATGTCCATCTTCTTCCCTGAAAGATAATGCTTATTTTAGCTGGATAATTTATTCTTGTCTGTAACCCCAGTTCCTTTGCTTTTTGTAATATCAGATTCCAAGCCCTTCAATCCTTTAAGGAGGAAGCTGCTAGGTCCTAGGTAATCCTAATTGTGCTCCTCAGTGTTTAAATTCATTCTTTCTGGCTGCTTGCAATATCTTTTCATTAGTGTGATCTGAAATTTAACCATGATATTCCTTGGGGATTTAATTTGGGGGTCTCTTTCAGGAGGTAATTGGTGAATTCTTTCAATAGCTATTTTACATTTTAATACTAAGATATCAGGGCAGTTTTCCTTTATGATTTCCTGTAAAATAATTTCTAGGTTCTTTTTTTCATCATGGCTTTCAGGAAGTCCAGTAATCCTCACATTTTCTCTCCTAGATCTATTTTCCCGGTCAGTTGTTTTTCCTAGGAGGCACTTCATATTTTCTTCTATTTTTTTCATTTTTTTTGTTTTTGTTTGACTGATGTTGAAGTCTTATTGAGTCATTCACTTCCATTTGTTCAATTCTAATTTTTAGTGTATTTTTTCTTTTTTAGCTCTTTTGCAATTGGCCAATTAAATTTTTTTGTTCATTGCATTTTTTCCATTTTTTCCATTCCTTCTGTCAATCATCTCATTTTATTTCCCCATTTTTCTTCTAACTCTCTTTTAAGATCCTTTATGCAATTTTTAAAGAAGGCTTTGTGAAATGGGGTCCAGCTCATGTCTCTCTTTGGGGCTTCATCTGTAGTTGCATTGCCTTTAGGAACCTCAGGATTTGAGGTCTGTTCTCTCTCTCCATAAAAGCTGTCTATGGTGATAGTTCTTTTTGCTTTTTTATTCATTTTCCTAAGGTTTGAGGTCTGTTCAATGCAAAGGAGCTACAGATGCTTTAATTTTCCCTGGGGCAATTCTGCTGATTGATTTCCAGTGCTGGGTAATGGTGGCTAGGTCCAGCATTCTTCCAGTGGTTTACAATTTATCTTTAGTAGTAAGTCTACCAAACCACCTGCTTGCAACCAGGATAGAGTAGCCTAAGAAGCTCACAGAAGATTCCCAGGTGCATGGAAGCTGCAATGCTCTGACTCCCCACCCCAGCTCCTTGGCCCAATTTCTCTGTGCCCTGGTCTGGGCTCAGTCTGTAGACTGTCCCCCTGCCCATTTTAAACAGAACTGTTCTGAAGTAGTTTCATGGTATCTTCTTCTGGGAATGTGTTGTACTCCACATATTTGTGGATTCTTTTGCTCCAAGACCAGTTTAGAAGCTTACTCTGCTGTTGGTTTGAGAGGAGGTCACAAAAAATCATGTATGCTCTCCATCTTTCATTCTAATTATCTTAATATATAGTTTTCAAGAGTTACATGTAGCATCTTCCCAAGTTGGGATGTAAACATTTTATCCTTTTAAAAATATATAGTTTATTTTTCCCCTTCCCTTTTTTATTTTCCTATGTTTCTCTTGAGTCTTGTATTTGGAGATCACATTTTCTATTCAACTCTTGTCTTTTTCATCAAAAATTACTTAGAATCCCCTGTTTCATTGAATGTCCGTCTTTTCCCCTGAAAGATAATGCTTACTTTTGCTGGATATTTGATTCTTGCCTGCAGTCCAAGCTCCTTTGCCTTTTGGAATATCATATTCCAGGCCCTCTGGTGCTTTAATGTAGAAACTGCTGGGGTCCTAGGTAATTTGATTGTGGTTCCTCGATATTTGAATTATTTCTTTCTGATTGCTTGCAATATTTTTCTCCTTGATTTGAAAATTCTGGAATTTTGCTACAATATTCCTTGGAGTTTTCATTTTGTGGTTTCTTTCAGGAGGTGGTCAATGAATTCTTTCAATGACTATTTTGTCCTCCAGTTCTAGGATAGCAGGACAGTTTTACTTGATAATGTCTTGAAAGATATTGTGCAGATTCTTTTTCTTTTCTCATTGTGGCTTTCAGGTAATCCAGTAATTATTTGATTGTCTCTCCTGGATCTATTTTCCTGTTCAGTTGTTTTTCCAATGAGGTATTTTACCTTTTCTTCTATTATTAAATTTTTTTTGTTTGTTTTGTTTGACCTGATTCCTTTGATGTCTCTTTGAGTCATTCATTTCCATTTGTTCAGTTCTAATTTTTAGTGAATTATTTTCTTCAGTTAGCTTTTTTACCTCCTTTTGCATTTGACCATTGTACTTTTAAAGGAGTTGTTTTGTTAAATGGATTTTTTTTTCCATTTTGCCAATTCTATTTTTAAAGTTCTTTTTTTTCCATTCCACAATTCTGTTTTTCAAGGAGTTGTTTTCTTTTTCCATTTCACCAAATTTATTTTTTAAGGAATTGTTTTCTTCAGGCAGTGTAATGTTCTTCTCTAAATTATAATGTTCTCTGGGAACAGGTTTCTTGGGGGACTTCTGGGAGCAGCCTTCGTTTCAGTTCAGTGTAATAATCACCCCAAATGCATCCAGGAATTAAAGTCCAAATCCTTTATTTCCTTTTTCAAGTATTGTCTCCTTCCTTGGGCCCGGTTAGCTTTCTTAGAGGCCTACCTCTCTCTTTGGTTCCAAGAGCTCTTGCCGCTAGTCCTTTGCCTCTCTAGCTTCAGCCTCCAGCCAGTACAAAGGTGGGAGATGGAATGATTCTGTCTCCTCCTCTGAGAGTGGGCTTGTCTTGTAGTGGGTTCCTCCTTATATATGCTCTCTTAATGGTGTGAATTTTAAGGTGTGAATCTTGTGGAATTCTAATAAGTACTAAGTATATTAGTGAACTAGACAACTGTTAAGTACCTTGCTAAATTAGGCAACTGGCTTAGCACCTTGTAAGAATTCTAACAAGTCAGTTTCTATGTTTTCTAAGTTGTTAGTTCTTCCCTCCAAAGTTTCATAATCCTCCTTCATACTACTTATTTCCTTTTCCCATTTTTCTTCTATCTCTCTTTTAAGATCCTTTTTGAATTCTTCCACGAAAACCTTTTGAGGTGGAGATCAGTTCATATCTCCTTTTGAGACTTTACCTGAAGATAATCTGACTTTACTGTTTTCTTCTGTGTTTGTGTTCTGATCTTCCCTGTCTTCATATTAGGTTTCTATAGTCAGATCTCTTTTTGCTTTTTTGCCCATTTTTAAAAGTTGAGCTTTATTCCTAGGGCACAGAGGTAATTGTTCCAAACTCTTTTGCAGGGTACAGGAGCCTTTCATTGTGTTGGGACAGGTGATGCTATAGGCTTTCTTACTGTGCTAGATAGGCCTGGCCAGGTCCCACTTGTTATGCTGGGTTTCAGAAGCTCATAATTTGCCTTTTGTAGTTCTGTTGGAGCTCTCACAACTGGTCTGCTGATCCATAACCTTCTGAAACAGTAGAGTAACCACTGCTGCTATATTTTGGCTAAGAGCCTCCCACTAGATTCCTCATGCTGGGCCTCCCTGTGCTGAGCCTGATGGGCCATGTTCTGCCCCCACCCCTCTGCCCAGTGAACAGACTTTAAGTCTGTTCACTTAAGAAAGACCTGAAGTCTTTCCAAGATATCTTTAGTTGGAAAATTATACTCCAAATGGTTGTGGGTTCAGTCACTCCAAAATCTGTTCAGAGACTTGATCTAGCTTTGATTCTGAGGGAAGCTGAGGAGAACTCAAGCAATGACTTGTCTACTCTTTGCCATCTTGCCAAATGTACTTTTTTCCAGATGTGCTGTTTTCTTAAGCAGAAGGCCTAGATAATGGAGTGAATAGAGTACTGCACTAGGATTCAGGAAGACCGAGTTAAAATCTGGCTTCAGACACTTACTGTATGTCCTTAGCCAAGTCATTTAACCCTGTTTGCCAGTTCATCTATAAAATGAACTAGAAAGGAAATGGCAAACCACTCCAGTCTCTTTGCCAAGAAAACCCTAATAGGGTCATTAAGAGACAGACATGATTGAACAATGACTGAACAACAATAGGTTTTGTAAGTGTTAATTCTCCTCATACTAATGGCATTTGGCCATCATTTTAAGATTTTCCTCCTACAATTCAAACCCCAAAGAATATGGTTTCCCAAAAGTTTATTTTTTTAAACCCAAATATAAAAGTTTATTATTTCCCTATTAAATTTCATCCTATTGGTTAACCCTCTGAGATCTTGTTAGCGCATTATTACTCTGTCATCCAGTGTATTAGCTATCCTTCCCAGATTTGGATCTACTGAAAATTGCTAAGAATACTACCTATGTTTTTGCCTAAGGCATTAATAAAAATATTAAACAGTGTGAGGCAAATCAAATCTTTTATGGGCACACTAGTAGAGAACTTCTTTAAGTTAACATTGAACAGTTAATAACCACTCTTTGGATCTGTCCATCCAGCAAGTTCAAATTCCACTCAATTGTACCATCTATGAGAATAATATGATAGACTTTGTCAAAAGCTTTGTTAAAACCTATGTAAATAATATCACAAGTGTTTTCCTCATTTCTCTGTCCAAAAAGGAAATAAAATTAGTCTGACATTTCATCTTCTGAATGAAAGAATGAAATCCTCTCGATACCTTGTTATCACTACTTCCTTTTTTGTATGATCAATCACCATTTGTTTAATGATAAGTGTGTGTTTAATGATAAGTTTGGGCTTAATAATAAAATTATCACCCCTTTTTGAAAATTAACTGCTGTAACTGGTCTGTCTAATTTATATTTTTGTGTGGTGCTAGATTAAATCTATATTTATTGTCTTTCATTATATTGTATTCTGACTAAGGGCTTGTCATTCCTATATTTTAAACTATAATCTAGATAACCAAACACTACTCTCAGATACTTTCTTCTTTTTTCTTTTTTTGCTGAGGCAATTGGGGTTAAGTGACTCTCCCAGGGTCACACAGCCAGGAAATGTTAATTGTCTGAGACCATGTTTGAACTCAGGTCCTCCTGATTTCAGGCCTGGTGTTCTATCCATTAGCTCCACCAACTAGCTACCCCCTGATACTTTCTTCTTAATCAACTGGTCACTTGCTAAATCTCCCTTTTTCTTCGGAAACCTCAGTCTTCAATTAGCCCTTAGTGATGAAAACACTACCTGTGGTATTCAGTTTCTTTCTAGGATTTAATTATTCCTGATTGTTTTTTGAGTCACTTCCAGCAGTGCCATTGATCCCTGTATTAATCATCAGGAGTCATGGTAGTCTTTAGGTTTAACAATTTTTGAGAGACTTTCCATGTTATATCAGGTTCATGCACAGGGAAGATAGTCATCTGCCTATTTGTGCCAGATCAACAAGTGGCTTCATTGGTACCTTTTATCAAGAAATTGACAACCATTGTTACCAGTCTTTTTTTCCTCTTGTCATTGAATCATTGATTCAATAAGGTTTTTTTTTTCTGATAAAATCTATAGATTTGTATTATTTCTCTGAACACAAGAAACTAATTCTTCCTTCAAGTGTCCAGATATATCTCCTATGAGAAGTATTTTATCTGTTTTATAACTTTAAAAGTTCAGAAGTCCTTTTCTTCCTTTTTATTGGTCACATTTTTCTACCTTCCAGCCTCCAGACATAGTTAGGATTCCTATGTTTCTCTTCTATTTTTCTTTTTTTTATTTCTTTTTGGGGGGATGGGGTAAGTTAAATTTTGGTATTTTAAACCTAAATGATAGAAATAAAGCATTGTTTACTTTATTCATTGCAAAACAAAACAAAACAAAAATACCACTGCCCTTTATATTTGATGAGAAGGAAACTTCAGTCCTTCTTAGAGGCAGCTAGGTAGTGTAGTGGATTGAGAATTGGGCCTAGAATCAGGAAGATCTGAGTGACCTTATATAAGACATTTAACCTCTTAGTTTGCCTTAGTTTCCTTATCTAAAAGATGAATGTAATAATATTATTTAACTCCCTGTGTTGTTATGAAGATCAAATGAGATATTTATAAAGCCCTTAACTGTCTTGCATATAGTGCTAGAGAAATGCTGTGATTATTATTATCATCATAATAATTGTAATCCTTGTTGGTAGTTCATAGGATCAAAGGGATCATAGATTTAAAGTTAGAAGAGATTTTAGAAGTTATTTAATGCAGTCTTTTATTTCAGAGGTAAGGAAACCAAAGGTCATAGCATTTAAATGTTTTTCCCAAGACCACAGGGTAATAGATAGTGGATCCAGGATTGGAATCAGACTCTCTACTTCCTTATCCAACACTGTTTCCACCGGATTATGTTGTTCTCATAGATAAATATATGAAGCAATTACTTGTTTGTCATGAATAAAAGATAAAGTATACCAAAACTAGAGGGAATAGCCACAGAAATCTCAAGGGAACATTAGTGCCCATAACTTGCTTATTTTTGAGCATTAGGGCATAGTCTCACATGTGATCAAATATTAGGTGGCACAGTGGATAGAGCACAGAATTTGGAGTAAGAGGTTTTAATCCTACCTTAGACACTTGCTAGTTGTGACACTGGAAAAGTTACTTAACCTCTATTTACTTAAGTTTTTTCATCTGTAAAATGGGAATAATAATAGCACCTATCTCCTAGGATTATTTTGAGGGTCAAATAAATTAAGATATAACTATATGTTAATATAACAAAATAAAATGCTTTGTGAACCATAGAGTACTATAAAAATTATTATGATTATTACCATCATCATTATCATTATTATTACAACTGACCTTCAAATAGGAAGCATGAGTAAAGAAGTAGAATTTGTGATGAGAGTAAACTGAGTGTTTGAGTTTGATAGTATGAGTGTGATTCCTTTTACCTGGCCAATTGAGAATGTAACTGAATCATCAAGTTACAGAGTGAGTTTGGCGCTAAGATTTTTGCTGAACATTGGTATTTGTGAGGGAGAAACTGGGAACTAGAGGGCCTAGTCCATTGGCCTGAGTAGCTGTCCTGGCACTTTGTTGTCTAGAGTTGAGCAAGGGATAGGGCATGCTGTGTCACAGCAGCATATGGGTATTTGCCACTTTGAGGGATCAGCTATTACAAGGCTCCTGAATAATTCTTCACCTGTTTAAGACATGATTTCCACCTTTTCTCATTATGATCTTAAGCCTATTTTATTGACAAGTAGTAGATTCCTGCTGGGGTTTTCCATGTTAATGACATTTGCTCAGTGTTCTTTAAGAAAGGCTGTTAAATAAGCAGATAATAGCCATTCCATACCTTTTCCTTATTACTTAACATGTCTAATAGATCAGGCTCCAAATTCTGCCTGAGACATTTATTAGTTTTATGACCTTGAACAAGTCACTGTCTCCCAGCCTCGGTTTCCTTATCTTTAAAACAAGTATAATAATAGTGCTTACTTCACAGGTTGTTGTGAGGATCAAATGAAATAATATCTATGAAGTACTTAGAAAACCTGAAAAGTACTATGTAAATTCTAAAATATTATTCATTATTGTCTTTTTTCTCCTCTTCCTTCTAAGGCACTTTTGATATTCTCTTCCATATTGTTGCTAAGCTAAGCCATGGCACTCTATATTTGAAACCTTATGTTTCTAGAGACTAGACTTCATGTCCTCTGAGATTAAACATAGTTTTGTTTTTCAGGGATGTTTACTCATGCACTTTTCTTGGACATAAAGGCCAGTGTTGTGTGTATGTGTGTGTGTGTGTGTGAATTTATGATATATCTTATATCTAACTTGATAGGGATTAATTTCTTATAACCTGGAATCAGAGTATGAAAGCCTAAGGGTTTCCAGCTCCTCGATGTTCACAGATTTAGGAACTCACTGTATCCATTTTTCTAGGTTAAAAAGTCAGGCTGCATTTAATTCAAGAGATACTGCCATTGATGAAGCACTTGGTAAAACCCAAGAAATGAATCTTTCAATGAATGGAATTGGTACGAGACTAAGGTAATATTAGGATGATGCAGAAATGCTCCCTTTTCTCCATCTATCTCATTCATCAAGTATTTTTTTTTGCTTTTCCCCCAAATCATTGTTTTTATTTACTTATGTTTTCTCTTTCACTGTGCAAATCACAAATTGGCATGAATTTATTTTTAAACCAACTAACTAATAGTTTAGAGTCCTTTTTTACTGCTGAGAAAGATTTCCAGTCGTATGTGCTTTTACTATCTGGAAAATGTCTTAAAAACACATCAAGTACTTTTTGAAGATCATTATTTTTCACTTGGACTTCAAAAAGCTAAGAAACTAAGTCTACATTTTTAATGGATCCCGTAGTCTTATATAAAAGAATCCACTTCTCAGTTCCCAAGAGGAATTATTGTACAGTATTATCTGTGTGATGAATCTTTAGTTTGATTGCAGAGCCATTACTTGTGAGGAATTCTTGAGAGAGGCACATTAACAGGGAACCCTTTTTCATATCCGACAATATGAGCCCAGATACTTTGAACAAGAAATGTTTACAGGAATAAAGCTGAGATCATTAAAAAGGGGCCCTTAATAAATGATTTGAACATTTGAGATATAGTTTTCAAATATAAATGCATATAAAAACATTTGGGCATATAATCATTCATTTCTTTATGCACTTGAACCTTAACTGATATTTTACAATGTAAATTGTCTTAAACTTAAGAGGATACTGAAAATTCTTTATTCTGAAGTTTTATAGAGCAATGAAGGGGAAAAGTAACACAACACTTGATAAAACAATTTAGCATTGCAACCAATCCCCACTAACAGTGAATTTTATACTGTTTATCTTCTTTTTCCATCAAGGAAAAAGGGATAGGTACAGGGGTACTTAAAATGCTGGTCAAAACAACATTGGAAACAGTCCTTAGTGGATGTCCCTATTATCAAAAGGTGCTACTCTTCTTGTTTGACATTGGCAAGAAATGATGTGGATGAAGTGAAGCCTTTAAGACAACTGATCTTTGTTCCTCTTATTCTCTTCCTATCCTTTTAAATTGACCTCACATCTGTCAGATTGACTATTTTTAGCTACCACACTACAGATAACTAGAATTGCTTTGTTTTCTTACCTTTCAAGACTTAATGACCCTTTCTTTATCTGAACTACATGGATGATTAAGACACAATACTAGACTAGTCTGCAACACATGCAATTGCCCCAAAAGATATAGGGTATCTGGTTAATATTTATACACCTAACCCAAATAATGACCTCAAACATCATAAAATTATATACAGATTTCAAATATCCAATACATTAAGTTGCATGGTGATGGTAATAGTTTTAATATGCCCTTGATAGATCATCATTTTTTCCAAAGTTAATTTGTATCAGAGCAGTTCATGACACTGTCAGCTACTTCCAAAACCTGACAGACAACCATTGGGAAGTGTGTTTCCCATCTTCTGTCTTCTTTTCACTAAAGTTACTCACTCAAGGCTGCTTAAATTATTTAATCTAATGTAAGACTAGAAAAGGCAAAGGTGACAAGTCCATTTGTCTCTTTTATACAGTTGGCTGTGGAAATGGTGTTGTCTTAGATATTTCACAGAGAGAGAGCTAGAGATGGGACAAAAGGGAATACTATATAGCCCTGAGCAGTCTGACTCTTTTATTAAAGAACTTGGTAGAATTATTTAAATACCAAGTGTGGTAAATACAATCAAGAATTGTTGTGAAAATGACCCTCTTTTTACCTTCCAAGCTGTTTGAATTTGCCAGAGGAACTCCCAAGATGAAACTTAATTTTAAACTGAATTTTGTTTATCTGGAAATTTAAATTATCTTAGTATTAAAAAATATTCGGTGTATTTAAAATATTAAACTTACTCAAGTGAGGCATTAAGAATTTGGAACTAAAATAAATGATATAATCAGGAACCGAAAACATATTTTTTTATAATTAACAGCTCATTTTGAGTTAATTATATACAATTACCAAAATCTAATTGCAATTTATTCTCTATTATCTGTGGGAAGAATCACAGGCTAGGGAGCTTGCATCGCTGGCTTCCTGCATAAATGCTATAGAATGAGAACAAATACTACAGAAGCACTTAATGACAAACAGGAGCAAATAGAAGGGCACAGCTGGGCCAAACTATTGGAAGGTAATTGTTGTCTGAAATGAGGTAGTGACTTAAAAAGCCCGAGGCAGTTCTGTTAGGGCATCAATCCTTCCTTTTTTTTTTTTTTTTCCTAGCCAGCCAAAGATGACCCTTTTTGCACAAATTATACGTTGTTTTTTCTGATTTACCCCTGACAGTCTGCCCAATTTTAAGCCTTAAAAAAGCTTTAGCATGTTTCAGAATCACTTATAGAACATTGGATGCAGTATTCCGTCAGTTTTGCATGCTTCCACATTCCATTTACATGGCTTGAATGCTATGTAATATAATTGTCATTTCTGCTTTTGTTAATCTAGGTGCTATTTCTTTTATTGTTTCACTCCTCACACGGTTGAGGAAAATCAAAGTACTTACTGCATTTTTTTTTCTATTTTGCCCACAGATATAACAATTTGACAGACTGGAGGAATCATAAGATTTTTTTTTGCCCTTTACTGACTTTTCAAAACATTTACCCTTTATTTCTTTCAAAATTTCCTTAACATCTTGTCTAATTAATGCCAGTTTGAATCAACTTGATTTCCTTCACCACCAGTTCAGTTTTTAGAAACTGAATGAGATCATAAAATTGAGTTGAAGCTATCCAAATTATGACTTTGTTTTTTGGTGGAGAGTAGAAGAGAGGTTCCTGAGTCTAAGAGGAAATCTCTCTTCAACAATAGAAACAAATTCTTAAGGACTGGATATAAAGTAGTACTTTCCATCTTTTATGACAGAATTACAATATAGGAAAGAGTGCAACCTACCATCTTACTTGTTTCCTCTCCAATAGTTTCTTCCAGAATGGGTATTCTTAGAAATTAATGCCTGGAACCACTGCATATACTTATTGCTTTGGGGCTAGTAGAGCTACAAAACCCCTCTATGGGATTTTACCAGCACACATACAATAAATAGTAAAGATACTGTGATATCCATCAGTTCAGAGTGTACCCAGAACAGTAAAAGCATGACTCCAATAAAAACTAAGTTCATCATTTAGCATGTATTAAGGACCTGTTCTGTGCTAAGCATTAGGCCGATTCCTGGGGATACTTAAAAAAAAAAAAAAAAAAGCCAAAAAAACCCAAACAAAAAATAGTTTCTTCTCTCTAGGAAAACTCAACAGGAGAGTCAATATGCAAACATGATGTACAAAGAAAATATGTACAGGAATTATTCTGAGAAAAAAGGCACTAAGATTAACTGGGAAAGGTTTCCTGTAAAAGATAGAATTTTAGCTGAGATAAGAAGGAAAACTTTGAAGCCAGAGAAGCTAAAAGGCAAAGATGAAGAGAGAGAGAGAGAGAGAGAGAGAATTTCAGGAATGGGAGAGTCAATGAAAACTCTGCAATTTCTTGCTTGTGTACAAGAACAGCTAAGAGTCCAACATCACTGGATGACAGAATATAAGAAGGGATATAAAGTGTGAGAGACTAAAAAGGTAAGGAATGGATTTTATTTGATCCTGGAGGCAATAGGAGGTACTCCCTAATGAGTAAAATAACACTTTCTTTCAAGAACAACCAAAATTAGAATTTGTGTGTTTATGAAAGCAAGATGTATGATGGGAGTTGATTAAACTATGAACCACCCAATAGATTGGCTTTCTTTCCCAGAATTCAGCTCTCCTCTTTGGCAAGTCTTAGTCCATCTTAAAATATCATTCTTTCTTGTACGTCATGTGCCATATTAACTGCTTTCCCCTGATATCAGTCATTTCAGGTAATACAGCTTTGTCTCAAAGATTTTGAAATAAAACTTAGAGAATTTAATGATGAGTGCTATCTTAAACTTGTGGCTATTTTTTTTTTAAATTGTAACATGACTATAAGCATGACAAAAAAGCCCTCAGTCACAAAATTTTTATTAAACATTTTCCTAAGCCCAAGAATATGAAGAAAGTTAAAACATAGTAATCTCTGGTCTTTACTTCACAATTTAATGGAGTCAACATTCTACTATGTACAGATATACAATTGTGTACAATTAAGGCTATGTACAGGAAAAACTGAAAATAATTAATAGAGGGAAGATAGAAAAATTAGGAAGCATTGGGAAACACTTCTTATAAAAAGGTGAGATTTTAGCTGGCGTTTGAAGGAAGCCAGAGAAGGGAGGAGGCAAAGATGAAGAGGGAGAACATTCTAAGTAGAGGGGACAGCCAATAAAATGTCTCAGGGAGGTGGAAAGTCTTGTTTCAGGATCATCAAAGACACCAGTGATGGAAGTTGGAAGAGCACTTTTGGCACAGGTGTGAAGTGGGGAGTAATAAAGTGTAGGAAGTCTGAAAGGTAGGTGGAGACCAAGTTATAAAGAGCTTATTATTATCAAGAATATTTTATATTTGATCCTGAAGATGATAAGGAGGCACCAGAGTTTATTGAGTAGGTGATTGAGTATTGAATTTTCTTTGGAAATTAAAACTGAAGCATCAATTGATAAAACATCTATAAGTCTTTAATTTTCTTTTCTAAAATTGTTAGGCACTACCAATCTCATTTTCTTTTAGAAGTTTAAATGAACTATATATGCAGATTCTTTTTTTATATGTAACACAAAAGTACTTCTCATTTCAATGTGTATTCCTCTGAAGAAGGAAAGATTCCTCATAGATTGAAACAAGAAGAATGGTTTTAAAAAAAATCTTAAAGGAAAGTTTCTTTGCAATATTGACATGTAGTACTTTTCTATGACTGTGAATGTATTTCACAGGGCTGTAGGATTTTATTTAAATCAATTTTTCAGTTCTAAAGCATGCTGAAGGGTCACTGATGTAGTAGAAAAAGTCATATATTTTGAAAGATTTATTTTTAATAGTAATAGCACTTTTTAATTTATTACCAGCCCAGATAAAAGTTGATTTAAAATTAGAAAAACTGTTGTGAATAAAATTTTAAAAGTTAAATTTCTCCTCTTGCTGCTTCAGGTCATAATCATAACATGTTCAGTGTCCATTTCCCCTTTTACATATATACACACACACACACATTTTGAAAAGCTAATGGATTCTTTTATATAGAGAGGCATACATGAGATTCACTTTTACAGGAATGGTGAAAGTAAACTCATTTGGAAATGAAGTGAGAAGAAATGTCTGTGTTTCTGACCCTGCCCTTTTTTCGAAAAATATCTGAAAGCTAACTAAAGCTGTGATGACTTATAGTGGTTTGCTGTGGGTGGGTGCCTGTCTCCAGAGAACTGGCCATTACATCTGTTACAGTGCTAATTTGTGAGAGTCCCACAGAGAAAATTTTAGATTGAGCTCAGCTGATTTGTTTTTCACACTGCTCCTGCAGTGAAAAGGATTGATTTCTGTGTTGCATTTGCTATTTGGTGTACTCTCCTTTGGAACTCAGTGCCTTCAAGCCTTAATCCTTTAACCTTGAATCTGAGCACTGGGGCTTCATAAGGATCAGGCTGTTTGATGGAAAGAGAACTAACTTTGTTATACCAAGTGGCTGGGTATGGCATGAAACAAGATGGATCTTCAGATAGTTGATCTTCGTTAACACAACAAAGAAATATACAAAGAGAAGGGTTTTAAAGAGGATTATGAATAATCTCTAGGAAGGTGTGGGGTATTAGACAGAACTGTTGAGGAGGAAATGGCCCTCCAGCAGAGCCAGCTGCGATTACCAAGCACCACAGACCAAGCAAGTAATGGTCCGAGTGACAGTACATCATGGAGGAAGCAAGTAGCGTCCACAGAGAAGAATTGGGGCTGGCCAAGCAGCTCCCTGCAGAGCAGGATTTGTGAAAGAACTGCTCGCTTACTCTACTAGCAGAAAAAGTGGCTCTTTGGGCAGCAGGGGGAGTTCGTACTGCTGTGTTTTTATGGGATCATTAATTATATGTTATAAGGCAGCTAAGCATGGCATTCCTAATTCAATGAATTCCATTATAAATGGCCTTTTCATCTTCTTCAGCTCATTATGTTAAATGCATGTGACCTGAAGTTTAGCTAAAGTTATTGTTCGGGTTAACTTTCCTTTAGTGGTTGCCCTAATTTTAGAGAAAGTATAATCTTTCATTTTTATGAAGATCCAATATACATTTACAGTATTTTGAGCTAATTTAATACTGAGTTTGAACTACTTTCTTGTCTTCATTTTAGAAGTTTCTTTGGTTGCATCTGAAGACTTTGCCAAGTATTCTGTCAGTTCTTTTCAGGACTCCAACTTCTAGACTCTGTTCCACTAGGTAGGTCTTCTGGATTGCTGTTGCAGTCGTCGGTATTGTTGAATTGTGTTTCAGCATAGTCTAACTCTTTGGGACCCCATTTGGGATTTTCTTGGCAAAAAATCTGGAGAGTTTTGTATTTCCTTTTCCAGTTCATTTTATAGATGAAAAAAAAAAAAAAAAAAAACTGCGGCAAACAGGGTTAAGTAATAACTTATCCAGGGTAACAAAACTAGTAAGTATCTGAAGTCAGAGTTGATTGATGAATCTTCATGGCCCCTATGCACTCTGCCACTTAGTTTCCCCACTTCTAAAAGGCATCCTTTATAGAAAATCTGTTCTAAGTTTTTGTTTTTTTTTAAAAGACATTTTCTATCACCTGTGACTCTTCCTCTGTATTTTAACACCATTATCCAATAATTGTAATGCCTTCAGAATGATACAAGTTTTTAATAAATAGCCTTAAACTAAATTATATAGTCCATACTTCATGCTGGTTTAATTTCAGCAGGCTTGACCCAAGCATCTTCAGTGAAATCTGCATGTCCTGACTTACCCTTTCTTGATCTTGCTGAATTGATTTCCTGGGGTTTTGTTGGGTCAAGCTTTGTCACCTTTATATACTTTATCAAGGCCCTGAGGGACCATTCTCACTGCTCACACAGTATTTGACACAACCATTGCATTTAGTCATATATACCTCAAACACCTGGATCAATTTGGTGTGTCCCATGAGTGCCACAATTGCTAATGCTCTGTTTCTGCCCTTTCCAGTGTTGGTTATGGGACCTTTTGCCTTTGCAAACACAACACAATAGACATTTAACACAGTCCATTTTTTTAATACCAGCTGGAAATTTAGGATGTTCCTCCCCTCCCACCAAGCTAAAGAAACTCTTCTTGTTTTACTCAGCACAGAAACTATGGTTAACTATAGTCTACTTTCTCCCATTTTTGCCAAGCCAAAAGTAGTATGTTGGATAACAGCTTATAATAGAGATTTTGGTCTGGTCTTTTCCTTTCTTTTAGCTAAATAGTAACTTATCTCTTCCCATTTCATAAGACATATAAGAACCTTATCCGAGGTATAAGATTGAACTTCAAAGTAGGTAATTACTTTCTAACTGGTTTATACCCTATGAGTTCATTCAGAGAAACTGTTCACTTATTCAGAGTTCATATTAAAGTCTCATTAGGCAACTAGATGCAATGGATAGAATGCTGGGCTTGGCGTCATATAGATCTGATTTCAAATTCACTGTCAGAAACTTACCAACCAAGTCACTTTATGTCTTTTTGCTTTAATTTCCTCAGTTGTAAAATGGAGAGAACAGCACTTTCCTCACAGGATTGTAAGAATTAAATGAGATAATATTTTGAACAAGCACTTAACACATAGTAGGTACTATATAAATGCTTATTTCTTTCTCCTTCCCCTTCTTCCCCACCCCCATCACTATTATACTGGTAAAATTCAACAAACCAAACCTTTTAAATGCCTAATCTTTGCAGAACTATCCCAGGAATTGAATGAGTTTTGTTAATTGTCCCCGACTTCATAAGAGTTTATAATGTTGTGTAGATCCAACATACATAGAACCATCTATAATACAAGTAACACATGGTAAATTGCATGAGAGGTATAAATAAACCTCATGTCTGTAGGAAGAAATAACCTTTTTTGCAATGGCATTATACTAATATATTTTTGAAATTTCATTAGATAAAGCCCATAGATAAAATCCAAGTCATGCTCAACTTAAACTCCATTCTATAAATAATAGTTGAGAGATCTGAGTACCTGATGATGTTGATGATGATGATGATGATGATGATGATGATGATACCTGAGTGACAGTGACCAAATTTAACACTTCTTTCACAGGATCATAGAATCTTGGAATTGGAAGGGACCTCACAGGAAAGCCTTTGATAGAAAATTCTAGTTTATATACCTAAATAAAGAGATTCCTCACTAGTGTCCCTAGTTCTTCTACTAATTTTCCATGACCTCCTTGGACAAACTACCTCTCTATTTAGAGATCCCTTATTAGTTCAATAGCAGTAGTAATGTTCATACTTACATTTAATAGACTTCTTGGGTGATTGTGAAGATCCAGTGAGAAGGATGGAGTATTTGTAGATCTAGCGCAAGAAGAGACATTAGCCACTATCTGGTTCATTTTCTTCATTAGAATGTGTCAGATATAAAGAGAACCTCAACACAGAACAAACTGTTAGAACACAAGAGTCCTGCAACCTTAGTCATAAGGGCTTATAGGATCATAAATCATGGATTTAGCAATCATCTTGTCTAGCTACATCATGTGACAGGTAAGGAAACTGAGATGTCACAATTAAAAGGCTGCAGTTCCAGTTTTCTGCCTTTGGGTCCAGGGCTTTTATCTCTGTATTGTGCTGCCTCTGTCCAGTAACCATTTTCTGCCAGCATCATTATCACAACAAATATTTGATTAAATGGCTAAAACATTCAGGGCTAGACAGTCAATGTAAAATGGAATAAGACCTGAGCTTAACATGGTCCTTACGCAAAGCAGACTAGAAGCAAAGCTGAGTTGTATTGACAAAATTCAACCTTTTGAGGCACTATTTCTGACTCCTATGTTTTGAAGGCAAGAAGTCTTAAAATAATATGAAAGAAAATTGCACATCCCAATGAATGAGCTGACACAGTGCAATGTCATGTTACTGTCTTTTATGAGCAAATGGATATTATATATTCAGAGCTAGCAAACCCCCTTCCACATGTGTGACATCTAAAAGTGAAGTTTTTGATGAAAAACACTCACTGCATAGACATAGAAACCTGTTTCCAAAGCAGTGTGACTTGACAGTTTTGCCCTTTTAGAGTTTTCAGCCCAGTGCCAAGTTTCCCATGCAGAATCTTTCCATTTTGAAATATTTGGAAACTGGATGAAAACACTGATATTAGCAAACCTTCCTCTAGATAGAAAATAAATACAAAGTACAACCTGCATGCTAAATACAAATATACAAATATTAGCATTAAAATGGCATGATATATTTCCCTCAAACTGGTCACATCAAGTAATTAAAGCTTTTCATTTTGTCCACATTCATGTACTAGTACATGGCTTTTGGAGAACCTGAGTCAAATGAGTTTCAGTGCCTGGTCTGTACTGACTGCTGGAAATCCATAAAGCTGCATATGTCAAAGCTGGCTGCTCTAATTATGGATACATTTGAATGTTTTCTTTCAGTTCTTCCAAAATGTTATTTTTCATTTTTCTTGTTCAGCTCTTTCTGTTACATTCTCATTTATATCTTCAGTGGATGGTGATTCTATGAATGTGACCCACTGGCAAAAGATGGATTTCAAAATTGCTATTCATTTGCTCAAAGCTGCCTGCTATCAACAGCTGTGAGCCTGTTCAGAGGCTCCTGTGGAGGAGATGGTGTGTATATACTTACAGACATTTTGAGTGCATCAAAACATAAGGGGTCTTGTATCATGCTGGTGGGCCCTGACTTTTTACAAAAGGCTCATTGATTATAAGCCTAATTTTGCCAGCTTGGTTTTTCTGACTCCATGTAGTAATAAGAGCACCATGGAGAGATCCTTTGCTCTGTTTGGACCAAGGAAACAAGGAAGAAGTCAGAATATGGCTTTGCTAGCTTCTTGCTGCTTGCATTTTCTCTGCAGTCAAATTCTGGACATTCTGGGAATGTGCATGTTTTGGGAGAGAGAATATATATTATTTTTGTGCCACATAACAAAAGTGAGCTCTCTAAATGGGTAAAGTTAAAAGCCTTTTTTTGGAGTCCTACTTAATTCCTTTAAAAAAAAAAATGAGATATTTTTCCTAAAAAGGTAGCAAGTATTACCTTCATGAGACAGTTTGAGCAAGGGAACTTTAGATTGTTGCTTTAAAGTTTGTCACATAATATTGTTTTTATAAAGAATAAAAACAGGACTTCTTTTCAGATACTAAGTGTTGTAATTGTTAGCAGGTCTCCAGCTAGATGCTAACATAGCAGTTAGAATATCTTTCCAGCTCTGACTGAACATTTTGGTTACCTTTTCTTCACTGAAAGCTGACAGTTTAGCTGGTTGCTATGGTCTACAGAGCAAGTAAGCTCACAGAAGAGCACTAATAACTCCTGCCTCCCACCTCTCTCTATTACTGGATTATTGTCTCTAGAAATTTGTGTTGGAATAAACTTTGGAACTTGACTTCTTTAAAATTTTAGGTGAAAAAAAGAGACAAAGGAGATAATCACTCATTATTTATGAAGATAGTTAATGGAGACCTGAGAAAAGATGTAGGAAAAATTCCATTCAACTTGCTGATTGGCATGTGTCCAGTTATAATGAGCTTGAAATAAGAAAATGTTATCTTAAAGATCAGTTATATGTTTTGTTCTGATTCTTCATAGAATCATAGACCTAGACTGAATGAAACCTCAGAGATCATGTAGCTTTTTATTTTAGTATAGCCTTTTTACTTTATAAATGATGAAACTGAGGCCCATGGAGGTTAAATGATTTTCTCAAGATTATATAGGTCATAATCATCACAGACAGAATTTAAACCTGGCTGCTCTGATTCAAGGAGCAATACTTTTTTCCTGCTGTATCACACTACTTTCTCCTTTCCTTTCCTTCCCCTCTCCAAATGCCCAAAATTCCCAAACATAAAATTTCTGTTCCTATATACTATATTTTTTTAGCAAGGACTGTGGTTATATTGTAATTGATTCTTGAGTGTTCATAGCTTTTTCCCCCTCATTTACAGATGTTACATGTGAATATGTGTGTACATATGTGTGTGTGCACATGTGTGCATGCAATATTATTAATCTTTACATTGTGTTTATGAGCTGTAAGATAAGCAAAAATGTTGCTTTCTGGTTTGTTGATGGAAAGATTGAGGCAAATAAGTGTTAAGTGATTTAGCCATAATCATAGGGACACTGTTGTAATATAGATCCTGGATCTGTAGACCTTATCCTGCCATTCCCTTTTCCTATTGCCAGCTATTGGAGACTTGAAACTAAACCAACTAAAATAACATAACTATCTAGGATTTATCCTCATCAAATGCTGTTATTGCAATGCTCTCAATCATGTTTGCATCTAGGGCCATGTATATTCTTCTCTGTGCTCCTAGATCCTGGTTCTGTGTCCTGTGGCTCTTGTGTTTTGTGGCTCATGTATTGCAGACAACAGTACTGTTCACTGGCTCACAGGTCCACATCTGAAGCAATTCAGATATACAACCCACTTATGTAACTTTCTAGGATGCTCAAAATGTGAATATATTTGTCATTGTGCTTTCAAATCTATGCTTGAACAGACTGGTACACACTCAGATGCACTAATTCATAGTTTGCATTAGCAAACATTTCCAAACAGAGATCATATTAAAGGCATGTGAGTTCTTTTTAAATTTGATATGTTCACTAAATTTTAAATACTCAAACTAATTAGACTTCTAGCACCTTAAAAACAGTTTTGCCTAACCACTTGAGGGGGAAAGTCTAACAATTATTTCAATGCATTAGTTTCCTGTGTTACTGTGTGTGTTTTATTTTATGCATCTAAAAACATTCTCCTGAAAAGAAGTCCATAGATTGTCTAGACTATCAAAAGGGTCCATGACCTAAAAACATTAAGAACCCAGTCTTAAGAGTTTTGGTGGGAGGAAAGAATCACCTGACCCATGGACAGCTGTGAGCCTACTTGAACTATGCTTAAAGTTACGATACTTCACACGAGATTGTGCAACTGCTCGTAAGGGTCTGATTAGAGCATATTTTGAGTTGGATGCTCACCCTGATCATAAAATTGAGTATACTGATAGTCCAGATAGTGAAAGAATGAAGTAAGTCCTAGGTTGAGGTCTAGGAGTATGTTGGGTATACTCTGACACACAGTATACCAAAGGCATAGCTCATGAAAAATAAAATCCAATATCAGGAAGAAAGAGATTCTGTGGAAGCAAACCTTGAAAGGTTATCAAGTAGAGGAATGTGACACAGAAGAGAAAGTGAAAAAGAAATTTCCAGAGCAATTGGACAAACTCTTTGGAGGAAAAAAACAGGAGCCCAGTAGAGCCATTTAAATCACTTTATTTCTAATTTCTTTAACACCTTTTCATTTATTATCAATCTCTTCTTGTCTATTGGTTCCTGCTTACCCCATCCTGGAAAAAAGGCCATCTATAATAGGAGCCTTTATAAAATCAGGCTTTCAACCTTATTGTGTCATCAAAATTGTTTTCTCCAAAGTTTCCACTGATTTCTTAATTGTCATATCCAATGACCTTTTCTAATCTTCATTCTCCTTGATCTGCAGTCTTTGATACTTTATCACTTTCTCCCCTAATATCTTCTTCTCTCTAGGTTTTTGGGATGTCATTCTCTCCAACTGCTCCATCTCATTCTTTTCTGAATCCTCAGGCAGATCAAGTTTCTGTCCTGGTCCCTCTCCTCTTTTCTCTCACATTACTTGACCTCATCAGCTTCCATGGATTTAATCACTGTCTCTATGTAGGTGATTCTCTAGCAACTGCTTTGCTGATCTCCAGTCTCACATCTCCATGTCTTTCAGACATCTCAAAATAAATGTCCAGTAAATATCATAAATCAAACATGTGCAAAAAGAGAATTCATTATCTTTCCCCTAAATTCTCTCTCATCATATGTATCATATTACTATAGAGTATAACACTATCTTCCCAGTCCCTCAGGCTTACTATCTCCCATATTCCATATCCAACCTGTTGTTCCTATTTTACTTTTATATCATCTTCCATATGTGCCTCCTTCTCTCCTCTGACAGCACCACTGTCTAGTGCAGGCATTTGTCCTCTCATGTCCATAGTTTGCTTCAAGTTTTTCCCTACTCCCTTTTCCAGTTTTTCTTCTTACTTCTTTAATTTCCTTTAAGTCCCATTTAAAATACCATCTTCCACAGGTTGCCTTTCCTAACACCGTTTAATTCCATTGCCTTCCCTGTTTTTAATTATTTCCTTATTTCTCCTGTATATAGCCTACTTTGTATATATTTGTTATTTTTTCCCCTTTTAGAATATAAACTCCTTGAAGTCAGGGACTATCTTGTGCCTCTTTTTGTATTCCTCTGGCACATAATAGCACTTAATAAATGTTTATTGATAGATTAATATCACAAAGACATGTTACTAAAAATCACAATCACTATCACTATGACTAGAGTGGATCTATATAACAAGACTATAACGCTGATTCAATACTATGAATAGTATAAACATAATTGACCTTATTGCTAACACAATTAGCAAAAATAATATGACTATATAAAGAGATTGAGAAAAATTGACAAGTTATAATATACATTTCTGTGTAAAATAGCGGAAACAACAACTACAAAACATGGGAATAAACAGAGATTTCCTTTATATGCTAAATCACATCTATTTAAAACTGAAAAGGCAGCATTATCTTTAATAAGGATAAATTTAAGACCTTTTCAGTAAAATTGTGGTAAAACAAGGATATTCATTATCATCATTACTGTATACTGCTAGAAATGCTAGCTGTAGCAATAAGATAAGAAAAAGAGGCATAAGCCAGGAGCAAACAACCCTTCACAAAAAAACAAAACAAAACAAAACAAAACAAAAAAACACTTTTTGTAGATAAAATCAATTTACTTAGAGAATCTCAGAAAGCCAACTAAGAAAACCAATTGAAATAATTAACTACTTCATTAAAGCTTCAAGATATAAAACAAATGCCTACAAATCATCATCATTACAGATAGTATAAAATACTTGGGAATCTACAAGGTATAAGAATTACATGAACACATTATAAACATTTTTCTTTTCTACAAGTAAATACAAATTTAAGTAATTGAAGAAATGTTATTTTTCTCATGGATAGGATGAGCCAAGATAACAAAAAATGACATTGCCTAAATTAAATCTTTTATTCATGCCATGCCCATCAATCTAAAATAAGATTCCTTTAAACAGCTAGAAAAATACTAAATTCATTTGGAGTAAAAAAAGATAAAAAATGTCAAGAAAATTAATGGAAAAAAAGAAAATAAAGCAGGATGGTGGTGGTGGGGTGGTGCAATCCAATATAAAATCTCAAAATGTGCAAAAAAGCTAACATTCATCATACAAGTTTGATACTGTATTAAGAAATAGAGGTGGTTAATCAGTTGAACAGATTACATATAAAATATATAGGAACAAATGAACACTATAACCTGACATTTGATAAACCAAAAGATCTTCACTATTGGGAAAGAACTTACTATTCAGAAAACATTTGGAAAAACTATAAAATAATCTGGTAGAAACTAGGCAGAAACCAACATCAAACACCACATATATCAACTTAGGCTTTAAGTAAGTATGTGATTTAGACATAAAGAATGACATTATAAATAAATTAGAGAAGCATGGAAGAAATTATATCAAATCTATGGAGAGGAAAGATGTTTTTGACCAAACGAGATAAAAAGGATCACAGAAGGTAAAATGAACAATTTTCATAATATAAAATTTAAATAATTTTGTACACACAAAACCTAAAACAACTGAAATTAGAAGAAAAAGGGAAAAATCTTTGCAGCAAATTTCTCAAGCAAAGATCTCATTTCTAATTTACATACAGAACAGAATGAAAATAATAAATGAAGAATAAAAATAAGAGCCATTCCTCAATTCATAAGTGACCAAAGGACATGAACCAGTGTGTTTCATAAGAAGAAATCCAAGCAACTAACTGCCACTTAAAAATTGCTCTAAATAATTAATAATTAGAGGAAAATGAAAATTAAAGTAACTCTTGTGTTATTAGTACCTTATATTCAGTTTAATAAAATTGGCAAAAAATGAATGACAAATGCTGGAGGAGGTAGGGAAAAACAACTATATATCAATGCACTGTTATTAGAACTGAACTGAATAGGTCTAGCCATTCTGGACATTAGAACTATGACCCCCAAAAGCTTTTAAACTTTGCATTTAATTTGTCCCAGTAGTAGCAGTATTATATACCCCCAAAAATTAAAGAGGAAAATAACCCATACATACCCTCAGAGAAGTGATAGATACACAGTACACAGAGACTATACATTTGGCTATGTCTTTTTGTTACTGAGTTTTTTTTTCCCCTCAATTTTGAGATGGATAAAAAGAGAGAGAGAATTCAGACCTAGAAATAAAATAAAATTGATTTTTAAAGGTATAGGAAGATATTGAAAGTGAACAGCTAGCTAGCTAGATGGTTCAAAAAAATAAGATTTGATGTTTTAGATCATAGTTCAAAATATTGTAATGGTTGATTCTTGACTAAATATGGAATATTATCTTGTGAATGAAGAATGTGTTGAGCAAAATACTGGCTGAGAGCTTTAAACTGAAAATGGAGAGAATTAGGGAGAAAAAATTCCCACATGAAATTTAATTCAGAAAAGATATTAAGTACAGATCACACATGAGAATAGAAGAGGAGAAACCCTATAATTCATTGGTGGAAATAGCTTGGAATATTCTCTTTTTGTAATTTCATCAGAGGCAACAAGATGGAAAAATGGATAAAATTCTGGGTCTGAAGTCAGGAAGTGTTATGGGCCAGAACTCTGAAACAAGGAATCTTAGAAGATGTTAATTCATGGTGCTTAATAGTTCTTTAAGTTCAGTATGATTGACTTAATCTTACAACAAATAATGGTTTCCTAGTGATATAATGATTGGTTTATACTTAGAATAGAGCATATAAGCCAGGGGGAACTCAGAGAGCTTCAATTCCATCTTCAATCAGGCTCCTGGTGGCTAGCCTGGCCTCCTGCATTTTCTCCACTGAAACCAAGTCTCTGAAGGCCACGAGAAAGCTAGCTGAGCACTAAGTGAAGGAGACAATAAAGACTTTTGGACCTTAACACCTAGCTATTCTTGTGTGATTACTCTGCTGAAAGGAAGGCTACTCCAAAGACCTCCAGAAAAATAAAGAATATTAAATTTTGGCTCCTGAACAGGGACTAAGGATTTATAATCAGCAGTTCAAACTGACATATCCTGATTTCAGTGAAAAATTCTCCTATCCTGAATTCAGGGAAAAAGTCTCCATGACCCAGAAATTAGGGTAAGTATAAAAACAGAGAAAAAGGAAACTTTGTTGAGGGCTAAAGTAGTATTCCAGCTAAAATGGGACAAATGTTTAGAAGGGAGTCTTCTTTTCCACTTCAAGGAAAATATGTAGAGAGCATGATTAAATTCATTAAAAGCCAAGGTTTGATTGTAACTTGGGAGCAGATTGTTGAACTTTTAGAAACAGTACAATACATAGCTCCTTGGTTCTCAAAGGAAAAAGAATTAGATCCAGATAACTGGAAATTAGTAGGAAAGCAACTATGTCAATACTACAATGATAATGGTACCGATTCAATTTTTAAAGAAACACTTTATACATATAACTGAATACAACTGGCTTTAAGAAATTATATAAGTATTACAATAAGGAAAAAGAAGAAAGTGCAAAGTTACCCATGTATATATCCTGTAAATAAAAGGCTATTAAATTAAAAAAAAAAAAAAAAAGAAAGTGCAGGAGGGGGAGGATACTGATAAACTAGGTGAAAAGGATGAAGAAATAGACAAGAAAGGAGTTAAATACAATTCTGATGAAATTTAGGAGTGTGGTGCTTCACAGAAGGAGCCATTAGGGCATTCCCCATCCCCTGACCTACCCCCCTCAATTAACCCTTCTTGAGTGGAGGGAGGAGGGGGAGGGGCAGTGACACAATTAGCACCACCTATGAAGCAGCTTATGACAAGATTACAAAAGGCACTTGTTAAAGCTAAAAAAAGAAGGATAAGATATATCTGATTTGATAAATGCATACTATGTGATTGAAGAATTTGATTCTTCAGGTCAAGCCAGGAGAAGATACACTCCTTTTGATCTGGAAATTATTAAAGATTTTAAAGGGTTGCACTCTTTATGGAACTACATCATCTTTTGTTAAGATGTTACTAGAGAATTTGGTTTATGAAATTTTAACCCCTAGTGATTTGGAAATCTATAGCAAGGACATGTTTAGAACCTGGACAAAACTTGTTGTCACTTTCAGGGTATAGTGAACTATGTAGGATTCAAGCTCAAAGCAATAAGCAAATTGGAGTCAATATACAAATCACCTGTGATCAACTAACAGATGTATGTAGAAACTTCAGCACAGATTAATTATCCCATAGCAGCATATGAGCAAATTGCTGCTGCTGCTATAAAAGCATGGGGCTCCCTCACAGGAAAAGAGAGAGGGGAAGCCTTCAAAAAATAGAGCAAAGGCCCAGTGAACCTTTTGCTGATTTTGTGGGACGTCTACAGACAGCTGTCACAAGAACCATTGAAGAAAATGCAGCTACAAGAATTATGATAGGACAACTTGCTAAGGAAAATGCTAATGAGGTTTGTAAAAGAATTATATGGAGACTAGACAAAGATGCTCCTTTAGAGGAGATCATAAGGCACTGTGCCACAGTGGGCACAAATGCCTTTTATACCCAGACTATGATGCAGAACATGGGAAGACAGGGTCCCTCTTGGGAAGGGACTTCAAGAGAGACTCGTTGATGCTTTCAGTGTGGTAAAGTAGGGCATCTGAAAGCTCAATGTTGGCATAGAGACAGAGTGAGAGGATAGGGAGAAAGAAGAAAACCCAAAACCCAATGCAATAAGGGCTTCCACTGGGCCCCAGAATGTAAATTAACCCAGGGAAATGAGAGACAGAGCCCGGGTGCAAGACATCAAACAAAAAACAGGTGGGTCCTGACGGCAGCCAAAGTTACACCCAGACAGTCTTTAGAAGTTCAGGACTCTGATATGATCAATCAGCCAAAAAGCAAATCAGATGGAAGAAACAGTTTGCAATTAGGGAAAATAAAGTTGTATGCAGCAGGGACTACTGAGATATCCCATGGAGAGGTGAAATCTGTTCTGTCTGGCCTATGGATTCTTTGCCTCCAGGCATAGTAGGCTTTTCATTTCACCTCCTGAGGGTACTTACAAAACAGTGTTCATCCATAAACTGATGTGGGATGTGGGAAATGTGTAGCTGATACCCCGTCATTAATACAAGTATACAATGTGTGACTTATCATCCAGGAGAAGTAGTAGCATCAGGTTTACTGTTACATACCCCTAATAGGCAATCTAATGATAGTTGCCCAGATTCTGACTCCAAGCAGCAGAATCCAGGAATATTCTAGACAGCAGCAGAATCCAGGAATATTCTAGACAGCAGCAGAATCCAGGAATATTCTAGACAGCAGCAGTTACAGCTGACTGCCCTATGCTTGCTATTTATGTAAATGGGATACCATTGGAAGTGTTGAGATGCAGGTGCAGATCGTATAGTCATTAGAGGTGCCAGCTGACTCAGTCACTGGCCAAAGATTAAGGCAGACACCTATATGTCTGGCGTAGAAGGATCAATAGCAGCTGAAGTTAGTGCTGCCTCTATAAGATGGACATTTGAAGGTAAAACAGGAGTTTTTACTCCTTTTGTAGTTGAAAAAAGTCCCCATCAATCCATGGGGTAGAGACATTTTACAGCAGTTAGGATTACATTTGAATACTTCGGCTTTTTAGGCAGGGCTGCTGTTGAAGGCCTGCCTATACTCTCACCTGTTCCTATTCAGTAGAAAACTGATACACCAGTGTGGGGAGAACAGTGATCCTTAACAAGTGATAAAATTTAGGCCTTAGTAGCCTAAGTTGCAAGAGCAACTTGACCAAGGACACGTACAACCTTCTCTAAGTCCTTGGAATTTCCCAATATTTATTGTAAGAAAGAAATCTGGAAAATGGAGGGTGTTGACTGATTTAAGAAAAGTAAATGAACAGATGGAAACTATGGGAACTCTTCAACCTGGACTTCCATCTTCTACTCAATTGCTTATGGTTCTTGTGATAGCTATCTGTAGACGTCCCACAAAATCAGCAAAAGGTTCAATGGGACCTTGCTCTATTTTTTGAAGGCTTCCCCTCTCTCTTTTCCTAGGAGGGAGCCCCATGTTTTATAGCAGCAGCAGCAATTTGCTCATATGCTGCTATGGGATAATTAATCTGTGCTGAAGTGTCTACATACACCTGTTAGCTAGTAACAGGTGATTTGTATATTGACTCCAATTTGCTTATTGCTTTGGGCTTGAATCCTACATAGTTCACTATACTCTGAAAGCTACAAGAAGTTTTGTCCAGGTTCTAAACATGTCCTTGCTATAGATTTCCAATCACTAGGGATTAAAATTCCATAAGCCAAATTCTCTGGTAACATCTTAACAAAAGATGTAGCTCCATAAAGAGTGCAACCCTTTAAAATCTTTACTTTTTCAATACCGACAGCCCAAGTGGTCACTGAATTCCTTATACAGGCTTTTGCAGTGATGGGTGTGCCACAAGCAATAAAAACAGATAATGGACCTGCATATATTTCTAAACATTTTGCACACTTTTGTGCACATATCAGATTATACACACCATGGGCACACCTTTTTTAATTTTCAAGGACAGGTAATAGTAGAGAGGAGAAACAGAGACATTAAGATGCTCTTCCAAAAACAAAAGAATAGGGGAGCCACAGGTAACCCTAGAGAACTTCTAAATTTAGCTCTCTATACCATTAATTTTCTAAACTTTCCATAAAGATGCACTGGCTGTGGCAGACAGGTTTTATAACTTGCCAGAAGGGCAGTGTCCAGTGCGAGTAGCTCCACTATCTTTAGCTAATCACCACATGATGTGGAGAGATCCAGAAAGTAGTGAATGGAAGGGGGGACCAGATAGGTTAACTGCTTGGGAGAAAGGGTTTGCCTGTATCAGATGTACAGATGGAGAAGAAATCAGATCGGTGCCAACAAGCACCTGGAAAGAGACAGAAAAAGAGAAAAATCTCGAAACAAAGAAGCCGACCTAAGAAACATCTGACGCTGAAAGAGCATGGCTGATAATGAGACTGTTAACAGAACTTCAAAACCAGCAGGAATCATTGCATTACCTAAGATGAAAAATTGTTCATAAGACTGTTGCAGAACTTCAAAACCAGCAGCAATCACTGGATTCCCTGAGACATGATAAGACTGATACAGGACTTCAAAATCTATAGTAATCATTGGATTCCTTAACACATAATAAGACTGATGCAGGACTTCAAAACTTGCAGGAATTATTAGATTCCCTACACATGTGAAGTAATGGACAATAGATTGGTTTTGGACTATTTCTAGGACTTATGGATATATATATAATTCCTCATATTGATTCATGTTGTTTGTTTGTAATACCTCCCATATTGATGGATTTATGTATACCTGTTTCAAGAGAAACCCTTCAGAAACCCGCTAATCTTGTTTGATTCCCCATTTCCTTTGGTGTTTTCATATCCCTTCCTGAGATGTCAGGGAGGGTGTGATCACCTCCTTTTATGGTATTTTCACCCCTTTTTTGAGATGTCAGGGAAAGTGTGATCACCTCCTTTTGGGGGTTCTCACCTCCTTGAGAAGTCAGGGAGGGTATGACCACCTTATGTTCTAAAACAACAAAAAGCAGGAGATGTTATGGGCCAGAACTCTGAAATAAGGATTCTCACAAGATGTTAAGTCAGTGGAATTGATGAGACAATGGTTATCTAGTTTAACATGGTGCTTAATAATTCTCTAAGTTCAGTATGATTGATTTAATCTTACAACAAATAATGGTTTCCTAGTGATATAATAATTGGTTTATACTTAGAATAGAGCATATAAGCCAGGGGAAACTCAGAGAGATTCAATTCCATCCTCTGTCAGGCTCCTGGTGGCTGGCCTGGCCTCCTGCATATTCTGCACTAAAACCAAGTCCCCTCTGAAGGCCACGAGAAAGCTAGCTGAGCACCAAGTGAAGGCGATAATAAAGACTTTTGGACTTTAACACCTGGCTATTCTTGTGGTGATTACTCTGCTGAAAGGAAGGCTGCTCCAAAGAACTCCAGAAAACCAAAGAACATTACAAGGAAAACCTGAGTTTAAATCCCTTCCCAGACACTTACTAGTTGTATGATCGTAGGCAAGTGTCTTTGTCTTCCACAGTTTCTTCATCTGTAAAAAGGGTATAATAATAGCACCTATTTCCATTTCCTGTTGAAAGGATTAAAATAGTAGTCACTTAATAAATGTTTGTTTCCTTTTTTCTTGCATTTTCTACCTCAGCTTCAACTATCCATTCTATGTTAATGATTCTCAAATCTGCATTTCTTTTTTTTCCCCTTTTTTAAAATTAAAATTTAATTGTTTTTTCTTATCACTTTCCCCCTCCTTTTTAAAATTTTTAACATTTATTTTTATAAGATTTTGATTTCCATTCCCCCTCCCTCCTATTTTGCTTTTCCCCTTCCCTAAGAGAGGAAGCAATCTGGCATGGGTTATATATGAACAATTATATTAAACATATTTCTACATGAATCATGTTGTGACATAAGAAGCTAAACAAGAGGGGAAAATCACTAGAAAGAAAAAAAATGAAATTACATTCAGACTCCATAATTCTTTCCCTAGATGTAGATAGCATTTTCCATCATGAGTCTTTTAGAATTTTCTTAAAATCTAGAATTATCTTAAATCTTAAAATATTTTGCTGAGAAAAGTTAAGTCTGTTAAAATCAGTTAACATCACAGTGTTGCTGTTACTGAATTCAATGTTCTCTTGGTTCTGCTCTCTTCAGTCAGCATCAATTCATGTAAGTCCAGGATTTTCTAATATCTGCCTGCTGATCATTTCTTATGCCATAATAGTATTCTAATAGTTTTCAATAGTATTACTGCAATTTGTTCCGCCATTCCTCAATTTAACGGGTATTCCCTTATTTTCCAACTCTTTGCCTCAAATTGCTGCTATAAACATTTTTTGTGTGTGGGTCCTGTTCCCTTTTTTATGATCTCTGGCATTCAGACGAAGTAGTGGTATTGCTGGATCAAAGAATATATGTCCTTTGTGCATAGTTCTAAATTGCTTTCCCAAATGACAAGATCAGTTCCCAAAGCCACCAACAATGAATTAGTCAAACTTTCATTTCTAATCCTGATCTCTTCCTTGAACTTCATTCATTTGTCACCAGTGGTCCACTCTACATCTCCATCTTCATGTCTTATCTAATTAAGTTCATTATGAATATAATAGAGCTATCTTCCTTGAAAATATCCGTCTAACATACTCTGTTCTCACCCCCAACTGCTGCTCCAAATTTCCACCCCTTTCTTTCTCCCTCCCTTCCTCCCTGTCTCTCTTTCTCTGTCTCCTTATCTTCTCTCTGTCTCTGTCTTTCTCTTCCTGTCTGTCTTTCCCTGTCTTCTGTCTCTGTCTGTTTCTCCCTCCTCTGTCTCTATCTCTCTCTGTAGAGAGAGTCAGACACAGAGAAAGGAGACTTGGTTTGCTCTCCTATCTCATTCAAATAGATGATCCTTTCAGCCATACTCTGTTCCCTTGTCTTTGGGTGTACTGTCTTGATTAATGATTTAAAGTGTTTTAGGAATTAATGTAAAAAGAAGTAAAATTTGCACAGTGACTATAGTAATGTAAGTGAATATGAGGAATGTGTCAGTTGATTAAAATTCATTAAACTCTTAAATTGCAATGACTAATCTTGGTCCCAGAGAATAGATGATGAAATCTCCCTCCTCTTGGTAGAGAGTTAAGGAATGATGGGAAGGAAATTTTGTAAATGCCATCAAATTAGCTCATTCTTCAGTCAGTTTAGTTTTATAGTTTTCCTTGTTAGAACAGGGACTTCACATGGGAAGAGGATTGGGGGGAATGGGGAGAGCCAAGATTTAAAAAAACAGCAACAAAACAATTAGATTTTAAAATAGGAAATTTTGAGAAGTAGTTAATCCTCTAGCACTAGAAAATCTTCAAATCTAAGCCTAGATGCCCATTGATCAGGGGTATTGTAAAGAAGATTGATGCTTCAAGTAGGGGTTAAATCATTTTACCTCTGAGGTTACTTCCTATGCTAATATTCTTTTATTTTGTGATGCATTCTGTCTTTTGCTTCATTCATTCTTTCTAATCATTGCTTCCCAAAGAAGTGAGATGCTTTTCTCATCAGCATTGAAAGAAGACAGAATAATTTCTGGTTTTTCTGAAAAGACGCAGTGTGACTTCATGCCTTTAGCTAAGTTTTTGTTTTGTTTTTGCTTCCCTATCTTTCTCTTTCCTTGTTCCAAATACTATTTTTCTGCCTAATTATTTTTTTTTCCTTCAAGGACAGGGGCAAAGGAGAACTGTTTCAGTGAATGGCAGTGGAATTAGTAGTTGATATATTCTTGTTTTCCAAAAATCTTCACTTCTTGTAGTGTCTCATGTCATGTGTATTCCTGAACCTGCAACACTAGAAAGCCTGAGTTAGGTCTAACACTCTTACTAAAAGAGTGCTTGAATTTATATACTTTTTTTACCTACATAATGCAAGTCTGATTAGACTATTTTTAGACTTTAAGCTTTGCATTCAGTACTTGAGTGGATCTTTAATGTCATCATATTCAAGTACAACTTCCATTGGTGCAGATAGTATTCCATCCATGTCTTCTCATCTTCTACATTTCTTCTTCAAGAATTCATTCATGTCTTCTCATAAATCCTTTGTGAATAATTTACCTGTGGCAGGTACCAAGAAGCTCTAGCATCCACAGCAATCACACCCCAGTAAAACCATCATGGCAGATGGCTAAACCAAGTTAAGGGTAACTAGCAGATTTCAAACCTTTGCTGAATAAGAGAGATGTATATCCTAAACATATGAAGATTTCCCTCATTAGAGTGGATAGAGGAGAATAATTCCTTCCAACAATCAAGAAGGCAACTAAAGATGTGCTTTGAGGTGCTTAGAGCTTGGTCAGACATCAGACTCATCCAGTGCATCCTGGGCCATCACTAGTGATGACTTTTTTCTTGCTATTGGACTTCAATGACTGAAGAAGAGAGTGAGACTGACAATTTTATGCAGTTCTGCCTCTCTTAATCCAGTTCATCAACCCATAATGTCTTTGATCCTCTTTGAAAAGGGATGAACAGCAACCCATTGTACTAGAAGACGTTTTAAAAAGTCTTTTTAACATCTCTTAAGTAGCAATGCAGCATTCAGTCCATCTTTCTGTTGTGCCTCACTTTAGTTGTATGAGTGGACATCAGGACTTCTGCTCTTTAGTATCTTTAGTTTTTCAAACTAGTTGGTACTTCAGACTTTCCTCCATCAATTCCTCATATTGTTTCTATCCTTGGACCTTATATTTAAAAGGAATCTTTAGCCACTTTTTAATTTTTTAAAAATATTTTCATAATTACTTCTTATGTGATTTGCTTATGTCCAGTTTATTATCTATACCACAGTTTCTTAATGGTAGAATCCTGTTTAGCTTATCAAAAGACTTTATTTATTCCTAGTGTTTTTAATTTGCAAGGTTCTTTATTGTATGAGACCTTCCCTTAAAGCAGTTTTCTTATCCATGAGGGGGAGGCAGGTTCTCAATGCAGCTCTGAAATTAGACCAGTAGAACTGCAGATATCTGCTGGGTGTCCAAAGCAAGGTTTGTTGTTATTAGCATAGCCTCAATTTTCTTATCTATGAAGTGAGAATTTTAAACTAGATGTCTTCCCTAGACTAGTATGCCTTTTTTTTTTTCCTTTTGGATAAAATAAAAGATTTTCAGTAGCATGAAGATGACCATCAGCTCTTCATGGAATAGAGAAGATGAGACTTGGAAACGCCTCAGTGTTAAAATATATCTTCATAGTAGTTGAAGTTTGCTGAAGAGCGAATTATGAAGAGCCATTATGGATTTTAAAAGGCAAAGATCTCAAGATGGGACATTTTATCCAAACTAGAGGTTCTTAAGCTTTTTTGTGTCATGAATTCCCCAAACAGTAGTTGGATAAAGACTATGGAACCTTGTTGAATGCTCTTTTTAACTGAATAAAATAAAGTACATAGAATTACAAAGGAACCCAATTATAATGTTATCAAAATAATTTAAAAATTCACAGAACCAGTGAAATTATCCCTGGAGCCCAGGATAAAAACCTTTGATCTGGAGAAGAAATTCTTTTCTTCATATAATTTCATGAAGCCCAAATTTATAGGTTTGTCTTTGGAGAGGTTGAGGTAAATCTTCTTTACCATATTTGGAAAGAAAATATATCAGAAAAGTTTGAAATTATTGTGTGGTTAGTGGCTCCATGTCCAGTCATGGAAAACAATCTAAAGAATTAGTAACAAGAAACCAACTGAGTAAGTACTGGCCCTATTTCAGAAAACAGCTGAGTCTGTTTCTGAAAGCAGCAGGTGGATTGTAAGTGCTAGTCTGTGGCTAAAACTGAACTTCTTTAACTCCATGAGAAGCTTAGTGCATCAGTAGATCTGTAAAATTCCATTTATAGACCAAGTTGACCATTATAGTAGATTGATTCATTGAGATGAGTAGCTAAAACAAGTTAAATTCCATCATCATTTTCCTGCATTAATTTAAAAATGAATTTAGTTGGCTTTAAATGAACATTTGTTTTTATTATCTCAAAGAATGGACTTTTTCTCTAGTAAAACAGAATAATGTATCTATATGGTGCCCTAACTTGAACAGTACATAAAGATTAGTAAATAAGACTCCATTAAAAATACTTATAATGTAAGTAACATGGGTCCCAGTAGCATTTCTAATGTCCATTAATGCTTATTCTGAGGATCAGAGCTCATTTTACTGAGCCATTTAGTCAAACCGTGTGATTATTTAGAAAGTTAATTCATGCATACTAAAATCTAGCTTAAGTAATGCAGAGGGTAGGAGGTAAAACTCTATGGAGACGATAGTCCTTTTTGTTATTTAATGATCAGCCATAATTAACTTGCAAATTTGAAATAATTAGAACAAATTAAAGGTATTTAACTTTGCCTCCCTAAAGAAAAATTCAAATTGCACCAAATGCAGCTTTAAATTATTCAAGTCTCAGAGGTCTGTGCTGGTTTTTTTTTTTTTTTTTTTTTTTTTTTTTTTTTTTTTTTTACAATGCCTTTTCTATGATGAGAATACCAATCTGCTTTTTGTCAGAAAGCATCCTATCAAGTAATTGTTCTTTGTGTCTAATAAATGACAGCTATTCTTCTTTGTAAAAGTATTTCAGTCTCCAAAGACTACATCAGCATTTCCGTGGCATTTTAATTCAATAAAACAAAAGGTTAATGTTTTTCTACTTTTTAAGGAATGCAAATACAAGTGGTATTCAGTTGGTCCTGAATGACATTTAAAATTTGCCATTCAAGATTAAGCAAAATATCGTGATATGAGATTTGGGCAAATTGGGGGGTAGGAGTGTGTGATTTCATCACCTATATACTATTAGAATTTTAGTGAATCTAAGAGAAATGATTAATCTTTTATATTTTGGTGCCTAGATCATGATGCTTAAACTACCATGTAGGAATATTGAAAATGAAAATTAAATGCAGTCAAATCTTAATGACTTAGAGGTTGCCAGCAGTTTGTCCACTTTCTGTCTGTCTTATTTCTCCTTTTTTGGCTCTTTCATTGACTCATTTGGCTCTTTTTATTGCTTACTTAATGCTGCTATTAAAGGGTAAGTGTGAAGAGAATTCTACTCTTGTCATTTCACAGCCTTTTACAGATGATGATGATAGTTGGGTCTTAAATCAGTCATAGTCATTATCAAATTGTACATATTTACTTTTCTTGACCATACATAGTAATAAGAATAAATTTTACCTTAATATTGTCAATATGGGCATCATAGCTTTCGATTCAATTAACATTTGTTAAATGTCTATGGTACATACAAAGGATTATGGTGGAGGCAAGATACAGTGACCTAAACAAAATGGTTCTTGCCCTCAAGGAATTTATATTCTACTTAAGAGAATATAGAATTTGCATAGATAAGTGTTAGATAATTGATGGAGAAAGAGGCCATCAATAATGGAAGGAACAAGAAAGGTGATGAGGTCTAGATTTGGGGTACCTAAATGAAATTAGGGTTTAGTTGAGGTCTAGTGGCAGGTTTGGGGTACAGGGAGAGCTCCCCTGCAACCCCCTTGGATTCGGTGCAAGGATACAGCGGTAAATGAGGTCTAGTAGCAGTGAGAGCTCCCAGTAAAGGCATTTATCAGCCCAAAAGCTAGATTGATAAAAGAGGTTTATTATTGGGTTTGGAAGCAAGGTTAAAGCATAGTTAAGGAAATAGGTGAAGGTAGAGTAAGGAGGGCACTGGACGGAGCGTCCAGTGGACAGAGAGTCCTGACATGGCTAACATGTTTGGGACTTCTGCAAAGAGGGGGTCCCAGCTTGATCCTTTTATAATGGGAGATTTAGCTCGAGGGACTTTTGGGTGTAGCCCCAAAGTTGGCTCAGATCCAGGTGGGGCTGGGACAGTCCAGGATCTTCTATTGGAATACAAAGGGACCAGGATTTGTGAGTTAAAGGGTAATTACATTAACTAGGAGTGGGTGGGAATCTTTAAGAAAGGAATCTTTCCCACATCAAAAGGGTTTTTGTTTTGTTTTGTTTTTTAGTATTTTGATTGCTAACTTTTTTTCTCCCACAAACCCCTTTCTGTAAAACAAAACAAAACAAAAAATCATCATGAACTCCCAAAGTAATTTAATATCCTATTCATAATGTATTTTGAATCAGTGAAGAAACAAACCCTACAAGTTGAATCATTACATGATACAAACATATACATATCTATTGTCAGAAGAAGAAAATGTATTTGTTTTATAATTGGGCAGTTATTTACTGGTTTAAAAAATGTTTTAGCCTGAATCCCTTGGTCTGTCATAGCAAGCTCCCAAGGGTTGAAAAAACCACTAAATGGAAGCAAACCACTAAATTGAGGCAAAATTTAAAGGAAACTTAGGATGCTAAAAAATAGATATGAAGATGAGCTTTTTGTGGGGTAAGTATATTTCTGGAAACCATTTTACAAATTTGTTCATTTCTGTATGTGTGATTCAGACAGCGCTTAATAAAAAAGCTGGAGAGATCCCTAGAAGTAAAGCAAAGTTCTCAGGAGAATTGGGCGGCCCACCCATCCAGCAGATAATCAAAGGGAGGAAGCACCGTAGGGGGCAGGGTCAACACTTTTAATCCCTAACACAAATACCCCCTCCCACCACTGACCTTCATCTTTATTGGCTGAGGATCTTACATTCTAAACTCGGGAACTACCCAAGAAATTGAACTTGACCAATAAGTACATAGTTGCCCATATTTGACTGAAATAAGGAGGATAACAAGAAGGGGACTTAAGTATGCCCTTGACTTAATGCTTAAAGTCCTTCAGGCCTACTCAGACTTTGAAATAGATGAAGCCTTACTCAATTTTCACAAATGTCTTGAAAGATCTCACCTCATCTTGTTCATGAACATCTCAATATATCCAGAAGTATAGATGCAGAGAGTAATAAATGCCTCTGATTTGTACATTCTGACTGATATATGGTGAAGTCAAATGTGAAAAACTACAAAGCAATACATAATTGTGCCAGATTGATGTGGTATGAATTGCAAATGCTATTGGTACTGATGAGGTTCAGCTTCCCTCGAATCCTGGTCAGGGAGCCAAAAATGATGAGGTTCGGTGCAGGGCAGAGAGTTGTGGGAACCCCCTTCTGGTCAGCACAGATCCTTCCTAAATGAATTTACAAACCTGAAAAGTTAAATTTGCAAAAGAAGTTTATTATTAGAACTGAGAAGTCAGCTTTTGCAGGCTGACTTCCTTAGTAGCAAGGTCTAGACAGAGAAGTAAAGATCTAGCAGAGAAATCCCAACAGAGAGGTAAATAAAGTCCTGTTAGGGAAATAGATGAGAGAGATAAAGAGGGAACAGCGCTGAAAAGAGAAAGTCTTTTCAAAGGGCAGAGGGTCGCAGCTATGCCACGGGGAGAGAAAGGTTCCTTGGCATTATTCCTGCTTTTAGGTCCTGTGCAAGGAATTGAGCTGAAGGAAGCTTGTTTTATGGGCAGCTCTTGATAGGGGCTGGGAACAGTTTGAGCTGGAATCAGAATAGAGAATCTTGGAATTGAATGAGTGTCCCTGGACTAATCTCCAACTCAAAATATGCAACTATTGAGTTGGATAGAAATCTCCATCTCCAGCTGGGCTAAGTAGGAGTGGTCTTGGACTCAGCTAGTCCCACTCAGATAACAGAATGAAACCACTTTATCTTGATTCCCTGGTGTGGGTCTCTCAGGAGAGAGCTTCTCTGACGGAGTTTCCCAAGCTTTCCCCCCCAAAGTCTGAGAGAGAAAGTGAGATAGAGTTTCTGTTATGCCACAGTTCTCTTTTATTGTCCTGATTCAGTTTCTCTAATTTTCCTGACTCAGTTTCCTTAAGTGTTTTGCTTCAGTTTATAATTGTCTGCTCAGTCCTGTGGAAACCACCCCTCCCTCTTAATCAGAATATTTGATAAGGATTAAAGATCTTATGTTTTAGAATATCAGAATGCCCCTCCCCACCTCAAGCTATCAGAATATCAGATACTGTCTTATCAAGATGCCTCTCCCCATCTCTGGGTACCTCCCCCTATTATGTCATCCCCCTCTCTCCAGAGGCTCACCCCACCCTGTCAGAGTTCCTTTCGGATCTCAGCACCCCGACTCCACCCCTGCCTCAGTCTACCCCCTAAGTCTGACCCATGTGTATATATGTCATTGAGAACTCACATTGCTGGGATTCTTGGAGATGATAGTCTCATTCAGCCCTGGGACCAAACCATAGATCCATTTGGTCCCAGTAAATCTCTCCCTTTTAAATAAATTATTAAATACTCACTAATCTTGCCTCAGTTTCTCCAGCATTACATTTCAGGGCTGCCCTTGTCAGTACAAAGGGAAAAAAGAGATCAATATGAATTGATATAGATGGAAAAGATTTGCTATCGGACTCGTAATTTAGCTAGAGCTTTTGATAAGTTCAGGGAGCAGTTCCTAGTTTGAAACAAA
Organism: Sarcophilus harrisii; assembly: GCF_902635505.1. Taxonomy (NCBI): domain Eukaryota; kingdom Metazoa; phylum Chordata; class Mammalia; order Dasyuromorphia; family Dasyuridae; genus Sarcophilus; species Sarcophilus harrisii. Next base: position 379,479,880 of record NC_045426.1, on the reverse strand, counting down.
CATGTGACAAATTTGCAATGGCCATTCTCTTTACCAAAAGATAGGATTATTTAGGAAAGGAGGTTACAGACAAAATGAAGAGGTAAAATAGGCACCAGTAATAGTACATGTAAAATAGATTTGGGAGAATAACAGTGTTACCAAGGAAAGGAATTTGGAAGAGACCATTAAAGGAATACTCCATGAGGCCTGGATATGCTATATGGGCAAGTTAGATCCATAGAGCAGTTTAGCAAATTAACCAGAGTTAGCTATAGTAAGGAGAAAGATCCCATTAAAAAGAAGACACTATGAGGAGAGGGAGAGACAGACAGAGAGAGAGAGAATATAAGAGAGGAGAGGAGAGAAGAGATACCTGATAGAGGACTTATTCATAGAAAGGACTTAGCAAAGATCTTCATCATGAGTAGATCCTTTATAGGGAAAATACAACCTTGAGGATTTCTCAGGGAGAGAAAGGGAAAAGTTTGATAGCTCAGAGGGAGGGATCAAAGAGGAACAAGAAGGAATGCACCTGGCAGACTGAGTCCAGCACCTATCTAAAGATATGCTAATCGATATTTCAAAGGTTGTTTAAAGATGTTCAGAGATTTGAGAAATAGAAAATGAAGGCTGATAAAGAGTTTCATCCTTACAAATCATTCTGTACAAACGGGATGGTTGGTTATGTCTGATGATAACCAGATGGTCTTCCAGACAAGGGAAGAGAGTAAGCTAAAGTCCACATCATCTTGATTTGTGTTGATTAACAGAGTAGAGTGAGAGACGCCCCAAATACCTGAATTAGTCAAATGAAAAGGTTGGAGATGAGAATAGGCAAGCATGTGATTTGTAAGAAAAAAAAAAAAGGATATCCCCAGATTGTAATAGAAAGTAGAGTGGTTGATCAAGAATGGTAAATTTGGAAAAGCAAAGTGAGAACAGTTTGGAAAGAGCTTTGATATTAGCATGAATAGTGTGGACTTGACCAAATAATCTACTGAAATCCATTTTAGATTCTTCACAGGAAAGTGACATGATTAAGAGACTATTTCTGTGAACCACTCAGCATGGGCAGGTTTTAGACTAGGGAGATAAAAATTGCTGGAAAGGAGATCTGTGAGAATAGTAAACCAGACTGAACATAATATGAGGTCCTTAGGAGAAGGAGTGGAGAAATCACAGGAAATTTAAGAAACTTTGGACTAAATAGAGGATCTTTGGTTTTGCCATCAGCTCTTCTTACATCATCTTTGTGAGGTCTTGGGAAAATCATTTGCCTTCTCTGATTGTCTTTATTCAAGTTTTCACTTACAATATGGGGATATCTATGGTAAGAATAAAATAATAGATATGAAAGTACATTGAAAAGTATGAAAGAATGCTTAAAAGCATAAAAGTATAGAAATGAAAAATAATATTTGAAGGATTGATAGGATCCAGTAGATGAGTATACAGTAAATTCTAGTTAATTAAATTAAATTGAATGTAAAGTATGAAGAAAAATTATTCCATATTTTTAAGCTTTAGTTATTGGGAGTAGTGAAACCAGAGATCATGAGTCTGTTTTTTGGATCTGTATCTATCTATCTATGATTACAATTGAGGTTAAAGCCACAAATATGGTTTTATGGATCTAAGAGTTGAGAATTCTGGAATTGAGATAGAAATTTTGGAGTCCTCATCATAAAGCCATTATTTAAACAATGAGACTGGACATACTCTTTGAGAAGAAAGAAGACCTTAAAGTGAATACCCACATTTAGGGTATGGAAGTAGAAAATAAGATATGAATGAAACGGTGAGACATAAGAAGAGAATTAAGATAGTACATTGTAAGATAGTATATTGTCCATTCTATTTTTAAATACCTCACACAATTATTTCCCTCTACTTATTAAGATCTTTCCCATTCTTCTACTTTCTGTGTTTTCCTTTGTGTTCTTGTTTCCTAATTTTTCTAATTTTCCATTATGCCTTTCCTGCCAAAGTGGATTTTTTCCTTTTTGACCTGTTGTCCCAATTTCTATCACCCTGCTACTTTGTTTTCCTCCTCTGCTCTCTTCATTCTCTCATCTTTTGAAACATGATTCTTATTTTTCACATACCCTATTATTTACCTCTGTATAATTGTATTTGTTCATTTTCTCTTTACATGTAACTTTTCCAGTTTGATTTTGATTTTTTTGTGGACCTTATTTTAATTTCATTACATCATATATTTTTCATACTGTAATGCCGAAGAAACTGAGCAAGACAGAGATTAGAGACCAATTCAATAATTTATTAATGGAGAGAAATACTAGGCCCAATGGATCCCAGGGCTAGACGAGACTATTATCTCAAAGAGTCTAGCCCCAAGTGTGGGGACAGCAAGCCTTTTATGGAATAACAAGAACAATGACAAAATGGAGGAACCTAGGTGGGGATAACCTGATAGAGGGAGGTTACTGATATTCTAATGACATTAAGGAATGTCTATAAACCTTTTATCTAAACCATTAAGAGGGCACGGTCATAACCTAAGGCAGAATTACAAAATAGGACAATTGGAGGAACTGGTCACCCCATTAAAAGGGAACTTTGGCATAACAATACTAAAATATGAATTGCATTTTCTTATTATACATCATGACAACTTCTATTTTTACTTGACTTAATAAATTGGAGTTAATTATGTTTTTTCCCATTTTGCACAATATGCTAAGTGCAAGCAGGAACCATTAATTTCCCGTTTCTTTTTCAGATTTATCCATTCATCGCCTATTCAAGCATACCATCATAACTTCCTACACTATATTTACTTATTCTAGGTTGTTTGCCCTAAAATTTTGAGCTTAGACATCTACTTTGCGTTTATAAATACCAGTACTTGTAAAAAGGGTCTCTTATTTACTCTCCATACATTTCCATCTTCTAGGATTGCTGACATTAATATTTCCATACCATTGTCTCGGTCTTAGACTAAAACTTGTTGGAACCCACATGGAAGTCTAAAGAGATCTCTTTTAAGAATTAAAAAGTGTAGGACCAAAAGATCCTTGCTTCAAAGCAAGGCTTTATTCACAGAACTATCTTCCAAATTAAGGGGCTTAATAGTGTTTAATTATCTGTATTGTTCCCATTCTTTATAATCTATGTTCACCCCTGATTTGGGGAATCACAAATTTTTAAGTTGGAAGTGACCTTAAAGATTATCTGCTTTAGTCTTCCTCTCCATTTTTATTTTATTTATTTATTTTTGCTGAGCTTAATTAGGGTCAAGTGACTTATGCAGGGTCATACAGCTAGGAAGTATTAAATGTCTGAGACCAAATTTGAACTTGGGTCTTCCTGATTTCAGGACTGATGTTCCATCCACTGTGCCATCTATCTGCCCCCCTACACTTTTATTTAAAAAAAAATTTTATTGCTCCTAAAAACTAGCAAATGAAGATTTCTACATACAAAGAACAGAAAATATAATGTGTATTAACCATGAACCTTTAGTAGCTATAACTTGTTTTTTAAAGTATATAATAAAATTAGCACAACACTGTCCTTGTGTTTGTCCTTTGAATTTCCTTCTGCTCTATTTTCTTTATTTCATTGACCCCTTTTGTTTTTTCATCACCTCCTTTGTCTCCTTTTTCATCCCTCTCTCAGAATCACAAAGTTGTTAATTTTTTTTTTTTCTTGAAAATAGGAATTGGCCTGGGGGGGATTATCTAATTGATGTGCATCCACTTTGCTTCCAATTCTGTGCCAACATAAAATGCCCTGCCATTAATATTTGAATATATATAAAACCTTTATTTTTATCAGACTGAATGCCTGGCAGTGTTGAATTGTATGATCATTTTATTTACTTTTTGCATAATTTCAAATTGCTTTCCAGAATGAGTGTATCAATTCACAGCTCCACAAATGATACCTTAATGTTTCTGCCTTTCCATAATACCTCAAACACTGACTCTTCTCATCTATTATCATTTTTTCCAACTTGCTGGTTTTGATTTGCATCTTTCTTGAGGCTTCCTTTCATATGGTGTTTTAATATTTTTCTTTAGACCTCTTTTCCTATCTTTTGACCTCTTATCCATTGAAGAATAGCTTTTGGCCTACAAATTTCTGTTAATTGTCTATCAAACATTTACTAGACATATTTGATAGAAACATTTTTTCTCCCCATGAGTAGCAAATTCCCTTCATAAATCAGGTTGATAGGTTAATGTTTTTTCCTAAAAGCTTTTCATTTTTGTTTAATCATTATTTTTTTTTTAAATTTGGCTATGTTTATGAAAAGTACCTGATCTGCTTACTTTCTAATTTTTTATGGTAAGATTTAAGTCCAGATACTGACAGACTACTTCCTAATTTTCCCAGCAGTTCTTATGAAGTAGAAGTGCATTCCTAGGAAAATATTTATTTTGGTTATATCTAACAATGGGTTGTTGCATTCAGTTAATCTTTTGTCATAGTCTATTACATTAATTTACTTTTTTGTTTTTTTAACCAGTGCCAAAGTGTTTGGACAATTAATGCTTAATAAGATATTTTGACATGTAGAAATGCTATTTTCCCTCTATTCTTACTTTTTTTTTTTCATTATTTCCTGTGTTACTGTATAGCTTTTGTTCTTCCAAATGAATTTAGTTATTTTTTTATCCTGTTTTATAAAGAATCTCTTTGGTAGTTTGATTGCCATAGCTCTAAATCTTTGGATTTGTTTAGGTAGTATTTTCATTTTCATTATTTTGGTTCAGTTCAGCTATGATCATAGAGTAACCCTCTCAAGCTCATTAAATTCTTCTTTAACAAGCATTTGTCATTAAATTTGTATAGATATTAAATTTTCTTTGGTAGATCAACTCCCAGATATTTTCTGCATTTTATAGTTATTTTTAATGGACATTTCTTTCTATTATTGCTTTCTGGATTTTTAAAAAATTATTTATAAATGTATTAGATTTCTGTGGGTTTCTTTTATAGTCTACAATTTTGCTGAGGCAGTTATCTCCATTAGTTTCTTTGCTGATTCTCTGAGGTTTTCTAAGTAAATTATCATGTTATCAACAAAATTGGAAAAATTTGTCACCTATTTGTGGTTTCTTTATGAAGAACTCTCACTTTGTCCTAATCTGATCTTCATTTCCTACCATGTGCCCTCTATCCACACACACACCACACACACACACACACACACACACACACACACACTCTTACACACTATCCTTTATTCCTCCTACAGGTGTTTTTTTTACCTTCACTGAGACCTCAGTCACCCAAAACTTTCTCAGGTATTAACCTTGTTCTGACTACTTTACTGTCTTTCAGACTCCAGCCTGATAACTCTGCATTGTCCTCTACTCTTGAGTTTCTTGTTCCCTTTTCCTTTTGCTTTTTTGTTCACTTTGCTATGCATCAGTTCATATAAGTTTGCTCAAGTTTTTTTCTGAAACTATTTCCTTTATTATAATACAATAGTATCTCATCATATTTATATACTATAACTTATTCAGTCATTTTCTAATTTTATGGGTATTTCCTCATATTTCCATGCTTTGTCACTTCAAAAAGAGCTAATTTTTTTTATATAGAATTTATTTTGCTCATTACTAAGCCATCCTTTCCTTTAATTCTTCTTTATCCTCTTTCCATATCCAACTGTATATTTTTCTCTCACTTGACGATTCCAAATAAGAGTAAGACTCAATTTGTCCTCACTGTTTATATAAATATCTACTTGCAAAGCCTGATTATATGAAATAATTTTAATTACTTTCATTCTAAGATTATCAAGACATAATAGAACCACTATAGGCATTCTGTTTATGAGACTCCACCAGAAGATTGCATTCAGAGAAGGTTAATTTGTCATCTCTCCTTGTTAGAATGTAAGCAGTTTTTCCTTGCATGATATCTCATAATTGTTTATTCATCTTTGTCTCTTTTATGTTTCTCGTAACTCCTGTGTTTGAACTTCAATTTTTTTCTACACAGCTCTGAACGATTCAGTGAGGGAGAGATTTAAGAGATGCAGAGGGGTCAGCAGTAGCTATGTGGGTCACCTCAGCACCTAGGGAGAGACTGTGCACCAGGAGGACAAGAGGTCTCAGACACATCCTGAGTCACTGCAGTAGGACTGGATGTTAATATGATAGCTTTGTCTTCCTCTGCGCAGTTCCAGATTACAAATCAGAGAGGATTAATGAGACTATATGTGGATACTTCAGGATGAGTCCCTTGGCAGTAAACTAAGAGGAACAAGTTCTAATAGCAAACAATGGTAATGTGGCTGAGACCACAAGAACAGAGTAGAGGTCTCAGTTCCAGTTTCCTAGCCAAGTCTGAAGCCTGAAAAGGAATAACCAGTGTAGCAACTGGAGACCAAGGGAAGTCTGCCATTTTCTCCCTGAACAAGCAGCGCTTACCAAATGCTTTCAAAGTTTCTGAGTTCAGCAGCATTCTACATTGTTGTGGTCATATATTGTTTCCTTGACTGTGCTTATTTATTCTGCATCAATTCATGTAGCTCTTTCTATGCTTCTTTGTATTCATTATATATGTAATTTGGCACAAATATATCCCATTACGTTCATTTACTATAATTTGTTTATCCATTTCCCAGATAATAGGCATCTATTTTTCTTTTACTATTTGGAAAAAAGAAAGTGCTGCTATAAACATTTTTCTATATGTGTGGACTTTTTTCTTATAATTTTCTTGAAGTATAAACCCAAGTTAATGGAATCTCTGATTGAAAATTTATGAACATTTTTGTCATTTTATTAACACTATTGCAAATTGTTTTCCAAAATGATTGTACCATTTTGTAGTTCCACTAACAATGTGTTAATGTGCCTATCATTGAACACCTGTACCAATATTGACTATTGTCATTTTTTGTCATCTTTTTCGATTTTCAGGATATGGCATGAAACCTCAGGATTTTTAAAATTTGAATTTCTCTCAGTAATAATTTAAAGCATTATTTCATGTGGTTGTAAATACTTGATAATTCTCCTTTTGAGGATTATTTATTATATACTTTGATTATTTGTTGGCGTTTACTCTTATCCATAGTTGTGAAAGATGATGTAGTCAGCTTCTCTTATCTTTTTTTTTAAATAGCTTAATATTCATTTTGAGGTTGTGTGTCCATTTAGAATGTCTTGTGCAATATATGGTATAAGATTTTGATCTAAGCCCAATTTCTACTAGGTAGCTTTATAGTTTTATTAGTTAATCAAATAAGTTTTTTTTAAATCAAATAAGTTTTTCATAGGTAATTTTTATTTTCCTTTTTATCAAACACTGGGTATTAAGCTACATTTTTTTATGATTCTTTCCTATGTACTGTTGCATTGATTTCTCTATTTTTTAATTATAATTTTTATTTTTCAAAATATTTTGTGGTCCAGAAGTACTGTTTCCCCTTCGTTCCTACCTTTTTTTTTAGTCATTTCCCTTGAACTTCTAAATCTTTTGTGTTTTTTTTCAATTGAATTTTGTTATTTTATCAAGGTATAAAGTATCTCCTTAGTAATTTGATTGGTATAACATTAAAAGTCTAAATTGCCCTTTTATATATTTTTTTTTATTATATTGGCATGGTCTACCCACAAGCACTGGATATTCCTCCAACTATTTAACGTGTGCTTTACTTCTTTAAGGAGCACTTTGTAATTGAATCTATATGATCTTTTGTTTGTTTTGGAAGGTTGATTTGCAGATACTTTCTATAATTTGTTATTTGTAACAGGGTTTTCCTTTCTATTTATTATTGCTTCTTTGATTTTGTAATAGTTATATAGAAATGCAACTGATTTTTGAGGGTTTAATTTTTGGTTTGCCACTTTGCTAAAACTGTGTCTCAGTTATTTTTTCTCATTCCTTAGGATTTTCCAAATGTACATCAGCAGATAATTATAGTTTTGTCTCTTCTTATTTATCTTTATGCCTTTAATTTCTTTTCTCTTGTCTTATTGATAATGCTACCACTTGTCAAACAGAACTGTATTAAGTAATATTTAGAAAAGCAAATATCCTTGCTTTCTTCCTGTATTTAGGGGGAAAGAAAGATTCTTGTGTATTATATTATGCATGATGCTTAATTATGATTTTAGACACTTCTTATTAAAAAAAGATATTAAAAAGTGTCTCTAAGATACTTTTAGGTAGTTTTTTTTTAAGCATAAAGAGTGTTATACTTTTGAGATAAATAAGTGATTTTCCCTGTTTTGGTTATTAACGTGGTTAATTATATTGATTGCTTTTCTAATGTTGACTCATCTTTGCATCCCTGGTATAAACTCCCTCAAATCATATTGGATGATTTCTTAGATAAATCAGTGTAATGTATTGGAAAAGATTTTGTTTAAAATTATATTGACCTCTAGTATTCTCTTTGTATTTAATCTTTCCCTGGTTTAGGTATTAGGACTATTTTTTACTCATAAAAATATTCTGAAAGGATATTTTCTCCCTTTCTTGCAAGAATAAATTGTAAAGTTTGTGCACTAATTTGTTCTTTAAAGTTTGAAAACACTTTGCTGTGAATCCATCAGGACCAAGAGTCTTCCCTCTCCCCCGCTTCATTTTTTTCTGGTAGTTCCTTTATTGCTTTATATTTTTATTTTCTGAAAGTCATTTATTTAAAATCTCTGTCTCTTCTGTTAGTTTGAGTATTTTATATTTTTGAAGATTATCCTCTATTTTTTGTTCTCAATTTTGTTTGCATGTAATTGTGGATAAGTTGATTATTCTTTTTTCTTCTGATTTTGTAGTGATTTCACTAGGTTTATTTTCTATTTTATTGATTTGATCTTTTGTCCTCTTCTTTTTAATCAGATTAGCTAAAGGTTTATCACTTATGTTAGTCTTTTGAAAGACACCTTTTAGTATTTCTTAGCATTTCTATGTTTTTTTGATTCCTAATTTTTCTATTTCTCCTCTAATTTAAAATTTTTTTTATCTTTAGATTTATTTGTTGGCTTTATATATTTTTTAGATCTATGTTCAGTTCATTAATCTTCCCTTTTTCCTTTTTGTTAAAGTATGTTTTTAGGCATAGGGCTTTTTCCTTGAATATTATGTTAGTTGCATCCCAGAAATTTTATTATGTTGTTTCATCATTATCATTTTTCTTTCCCATAATTATTCAATATTTCTATGATTTGTTTTTTGGCCATTCTTTATCTAGGATTTCACTGTTAATTCTCCATATGGGTCTTTTTTTGTTGTGATCCCTGGACCAGTGACTTTCTGTTGCATTGTGGTCCTTAAATTATATGTTTACTATTTCTGTCTTTCTACATTTGTTTGTATTATTAATACCTGTTTGTATTAATATATGATTTGTTTTTGTAAAAATTCTATATAGTGCTGATAAATATGTTTATTCTTTTCCAATTCTATTTAGGTGACATAAGTTTTCTACCTCTTGTTTCTCCAACAATTTATTTGGCTCCACCTTTTCCCTTTTGTTCATTTTTCTGTTAGACTTATCTAAAACTAAAAGAGGGACATTAAAGTCTGCTACCAGTATATATTATCATATATGTCTTCTTATGGCTAAGTAATTCTTTCTTTTATGAATTTTAAGGCCAAGGCAATTGAGTCTGTAAGTTGACTTTTATATTGATTTGTTTGTGGTTGCTTTCAGCATGATGTGGCTTTCTTGTTTATCCTTTTTTAACTTTTTGATTTATTTATCTGCTTTATCAGATGGCAAGATTGCAACAGCTGTTTTTGAGGGATTTATCTGATACATAGCATTTTTTCCCATCTTGTATTTTATTTTTTATTTTGTATGTTTTTGTTTTTTAAATATGTTTCTTGTGGCCGATTGCCGTTTTGTTTTCTTATGAAATCTTTTTTTTTTTCCTTCATTTTAATGGATTGTTTTCATTTATATTTGAAGTTGTAGATATTAGGTTTATATTTTCCATTTGTCTCATATTTGGAGTTTTTTCCCATTATCTCTCTCTCTAGCTATAAATACAGTATTAACCCTCTTCAATTACTTTAGCTTAATTTTATTTTAAACTATTTAAAAATTCCTATTAATGTTCTCTTTACTCCGACTCCCCCTTCCATTTCTTAAGTTTTTCTCCTTTTAGAGTTTTACTTATTGGTTCCTCTTTCTTGTTTTTATCACATTATTTAATTTTTCTTTTTTTTCTTCTCTCAATTAGTCAAATAGAGTCCTTCTCCCTCTCCTTCCTTCCAGCTAATTCTATTCATTAGTTGTTTACATTTCTTTTTTTGGGGGGGGAGCATTCTTTTCCAACAAGCATTTTCTCACTTTTACTTTTTTTTTTTTTTTTGGTTAGCTATTAATTTTGTGTGCTCTAGACTTTTATTCTCTTGTTCATGGTCCTCATACTTGTTTAGTAGCTCTTTATTCTCTGCATTTTTCAAAGAATCAAAACTTCCAAGGCAGCCATTGAGGATTCTTCCCTCTAAGCAGTTTTGGTTACAGTCTTTTGTATAGTTTGCACTATGGATTCCCCTTTTCTCTTGTGATTTGGTTTAAGAAAAAAAAAAATAATCCATTTCCCACAGATGACAGAACAGTGCTACCATGATAGGATCCCCTAACCCCATATATCTTATCAGGGAGCCCACCACTGACCTGTGCTCTCCCCCAATTACCTTCCTATCCCATCTGCCTCAAAATCTCTTCCCTTGGTCCATACCCTCCTTCTCAAGTCCACTCTTCCCCCCCCCCAAGTTATTATTTTAACATCAATTCTTTATCACATTGTCCCCATCTGTCTTCATAGAATATCTTTCTTTGCCCATAGAAATATGCATCACCACCAAAACATGGCTTCCTTCTCTCATCCTTTTTAAGCCTCCCCTCCTCCTCCCCTGCTCTCCTGCAGACTCTTCTCTTTCTGAGAACCTAAGGGATCACCATTTATTCATTGTTAGCTCTCAAATGGATCAGAATATATCATGTATTTCTCTTTTTCCTCCTTTTCCCCTCCTTTCGTGAATCATCCCATTTTGTAATAGAATCCTACACACACACACACACACGTGCGCACACATATACACATATATGTATATGTACACATATTTACATACTACACATATACATACATTTATATGTTTATATGTATGTACATTAATACATATTCATCTGAAGGCTGGGGGTCATGAAGTTCTATCCATGCTGCCTGAGGTCTGCTTTTCTATCATTACTTCCTGCTGACTTTCACCTTCAACTCAGTCTCCTTGTGAGTATTTAGAAAGAATTTTCTTGATGATTTTTCTGCTGTGACTGATATCATTGCTATGCTTCACTGCTGCATTCATTCACCCCTCCTGCATTTATATTATAAATCTGAGATAGTCAAGAAATGAAAAGTTCTTCAGGTCTGGTTTTCATTCTAAGTATATTTCAAAAATTTTTTTATTATTGAATATCTTTTTTTCCTTTTTGGTTAAACTTAGATTTTCAGCTATGTCATTTTGGGCTATCTCTTAAATCCCATTGCTTTTTAGAATATATTGTTCCATTTCTTCCTGCTTTTTCTGGTCAGTGCAGAATAGTACTGTATTATTCAAATTTTCATTTCTTTGTATTTGAATGTCTTTTTCTTGGTCCCTTCCAGAATTGGTTGTTTCTAAACTGAATTGTTAAATGTAACCAAACACTATGTTGTCTTGGAATTTGCAGCCTTGAGTTTTTTGTTTGTTTTGTTTTGTTTTGTTTTTCCTCCTGGAAACAATCTATGGATTCTTTCAATTGGTATTTCTTTTTTCCTTGGTCTTGACTTCTGGGCAGTTTTCTTGTATTATTTCTTTTGTTATAGTCTTTGGTCTTTTGCCTTGGATTCTTTGGGAGACCTGTAATCTTTAGATTATCTGTATGCTTATGTTTTCAAGATCAGTATGTTTTTCATGATTGGAGAAATATTTCCTTTGAATATTATTGCTTTTTGCTTCCCTTGTTGTCCTTCATTTCTGTGTATTTGCATTCCCAATCAGTCTTCTCTTTTGTTTCTTTGGTGAAACCTGCAATCAGAGATTCAAGTTTTTCTATTCCTTCAGTTATTTCTTCTGGCAGGTCATAAATTCTGCTTTCATAATTCTAATTTCTTTTTTTAAGACATTCAGGTATAAATGCTGTGATTCCATGTTTTTCTCAAATTTCACAGGGATCCTCTATCTTATCGAGTACTAAATTACTTTCCTTTGTTTTATAGTGTTCATTAATAGATGCCTGAACTCTTTTACTAAATCTGGAAGGCATATGTCCTTTTGTTGTCAATATTTTATATGTTCATTTATCTGCTTGTGCTCAGGGTCCTTCCTCCTGAGAGCTCTGGTAACTGCAGTCTTTTTTCTCTTAGTTTCCCTTATTACTTTCTGACTCTTCACCTCAGATGATGTTTTCCCTGAGGAATGAGACTTGGACTTCTCCCACACTGGGCAGTTCACCATTTACCAATCTAGGTCTCTGCCCCAGTTGTCTTTTGGGAAGACAGAAATGGTCCCAGTTGTATGCTGAGATCTTTCCCTCAGATTTAGTAGAATTCTGAAGACCTCAAAGGCCAAGGTCTCCCATTGCATCCAGGGCCATTTCCAGTTGTCCGGATGTATATCTGTCCAGATGGCTCTGGAGGGGAATGTGAAGCAGGTGACCTTGCTCAGCTTTCCCTCAATTCACCTGCATATTGTGCCATCATCTCCTAATGTCATGTCTTTGAGAAGGAAGGACAAACAACAACTTCACCCTATCCAGCCTCTTCCCTCATGGTATCTTTTCTTATTGCCTCTTACTCAGTTCTCTGCCACAAGTTAGTATTCTGCCACACAGGTACTATTGTAACTGGGGTTGATTTCTGTCATTTGTAGTTTTGGGAAGAAAGGGAGGGCTTCAGGTATGAAATTGAACTCTATTTCAAGCCCAGACAAGCCTGTCCTGCCCCTTTCTTTTCTCTTTGTTCCTCTGCTCTCCTAGAGATTTTTGCAGCACAGTGCGCTGACAAGGCATTATCACAGCTTTAGCAAATTCTTGCAGTTTAAGGTTTGGATTTCCACTGCATTGGAAAGTGTGGGTGTGTGTAGGGGAACCAGATTGTATTTTGTTACAAGCTCAAGGGTCAGGTTGGCCTGTGCAGTTTCACTGCTGGCAGCATGATAAGCAGTGGGGTGGGGGTGCTAAATGAGAGCTCAAAGTAAATGTTAGTTCATAGAGTTTTGGGGGTTTTAAGCTTTGTTTGGGTTCCTGGCATCCTAGACCATGGGGACAACTGAAATTGCTTTATCTTTAGCACATAATTTCTGTTGTAGAGAGATTTGTGAGGTTGTAAGGATCAAAGAAAATGTCTAGTTTTCCATCTTATTGGTCACAGTCTTTCCTGTTACTTTGAAAAACACTACCATCCTTCCAGTCTCTTGGAGTCACAATCTGTTGCCAAGTCTACTTCTTCCGTTAAAATTATTTTTCATTTGAATTTTTTATTATTATTAGTTATTTGGAGCTTTTGTCAGGTGCTAGTTGATAACTTCCATTTCTTTTTTTTTTCTTTTCTTTTTTTTTTTATTATAGCTTTTTATTTACAAGATATATGCATGGGTAATTTTTCAGCATTGACAATTGCAAAACCTTTTGTTCCAACTTTTCCCCTCCTTCCTCCTCCTCCCTCCTCCAGATGGCAAGTTGACCAATACATGTTAAATATGTTAAAGTATGTTAAATACAATATATGTATACATGTCCATACAGTTATTTTGCTGTACAAAAAGAATTGGACTTTGAAATAGTGTACAATTAGCCTGTGAAGGAAATCAAAAATGCAGGCAGACAAAAAAAGAGGGATTAGGAATTCTATGTAGTGGTTCATAGTCATCTCCCAGAGTTCTTTTGCTGGGTATAGCTGGTTCAATTCATTACTGCTCTATTGGAATTGATTTGGTTCACCTCATTGTTGAAGAGAGCCACGTCCATCAGAATTGATCATCATATAGTATTGTTGGATAACTTTCATTTCTTTTGAGCATCTTTTGTCCATATACTTTGTCCATTTATCTATTAGGAATTAGCTCCTATTCTAATATATCAATTCTCTATTTATCTTGGATATAAGACTTTCCTTTATTAAAAATTTTTAGTGCAAATACTTTCCCCCTATTGACTGTTTCATTAGGAAAAAATGTGCTGATTTTGTTTGTGATAAACTTTTTAGTTTTATCAAAACTTTTCATTTTATCTTCTATGATCATTTCTGTTGTATACTCAAGAACTCTTAGCCATACTTGTCAACAGTATCTCCTTTGCAACTCCTCTGATTTGTTTTTTAAATTTTAAAAATAAATTTAATTTTTTTTAAACAGGCATTTTATTTTCTCTCCATCTCCCTGAGAAACAAATCCCAGCTTACTACTTCCTATATTGCATCTACCCAAAAATTGAAAGAGGGTACCATTTTAAATAGTGTATCACCTACATATTCAATTGATCAATAAAAACTTATTAACTACCTACTGTGTACCAGGCCCTACGGTAAGCCTACACTCAATTCATATCCCCTCTGTCATGCTATCCTGCATGCTGGTTATCTTGGGTTTTTCAAACCCTTAAATGACATTATTTGAGACACTTGGCATCCCACAGTAATTGTTCATATTGAGATAATCTACTATGTAGCCAATACAAAACATATACCAATGTCAGAGATCAAGATGGGAACCCAAGAGTTATTATATCTCGTTGCAACTCTTCAACAACTATGAGTAGTTTTAAAATAAATTTTATTACAGTCCTTTAGTTGGGCTAGGGCCATGTGATACTATTCTATGATGAATAATCTTACAAAGAAGGTATACATCCTGTGGTGCAGAGTTCTAAAACTTTCTTGTGTGGTAGACTTCTTCAGCAGTCTACTAAAACATGGATTCCTTGGAGTATTGTTTCTAAATGTACACGAAGGATCACAAAGGAAACTGATATACTGAAGTATAGTTACCAAAATTAAAAATAAAAGTTCACAAACCTTAAGTTAAAAACTCCTCTAAGATTATTGAAAGGGCAAAGATGTTCTTGAAGAACATCTTATGCCTACATGAATTCCCATAGTAAGACATCTTGCTCTGGTATCTAGGTTAGATTTCTTATTTAGATTGTGATGGATAAGAGAGGGAAAAGAATAAAGAATAACTACTGGCTCTCAGGTCCCTGGGAAATAGAGAGAGCTTCAACAAATTTCAACAGTCATAAATCCTCAGTGAATACTTGGTATTGTTCAAAGCAATATACTTTGCCAGAGGGTAAGATCATCTAGAGTGCAATGAATTGTTGTTTTGCCAAGCTTGGGGCATGTTGGGGTGCTCAACTAGTGCAGACCTGCTGACACCAGCTGGTGTCTGAGCACTTACCCACAATTATCGTTGCCTCTATGACCTTCGGAAGATGGAAGTCTCCAGATATGACAGAGCAGTTCTGACACCCTTTATAAAGTAAAAGAAGCTTTATTGTTTGGTTACATCATCTTGTCTCTCTGTCTGCTTCCTTTCTCTCCCTCTGCTGTCCTGTTCTTATACCCCTCTCATCTCCCTTGCCAATATGCCCCAACAGCAAGTATGTGTTTGGCTTGTGTATCCAGGAGCCCAACTCCTGAGACGGTGGGGGTGAGCTCAACTTGGTGCATGCTAATGCCTGTCCTGGCACGTCTACAGGGTGTGTACCCTGGACCTGTAGCCAGTGAAGCAGAACTCACACGCGGAGCCTCAACATCCATTCCCAAGAGTGAGCTGACTGAGATCCAACCAGGCAAAGACTACAAGGATCAAGTTTACACAAGACTTGTCTTTGCACAAATTTATTGCCTGTGCAAATGGGGGCACTGTGTGCAAGGTACACGATGAAGGGTCTCAAGATTAATGCAGACTCTTGTTATTCTGTTCCCTAGCATTCTTGTTACTAGGTACAATAGCAGGGGCACAGCCTGCTTATTGGACCTTACCTCTGAGAAACTGGGTTTTTCCAAATACCTTGACAGTTTCAAGGCTCTGCTCTGGTACCACATCTTTGGGGAAGCCTTTCCCAACACGATAATTGTCAGTGGCCTTTTCCTTCTCCAACTATGTTTGATTTACTTATCTGATTATGTTTTTAGAATACAAATCTTTTGAGGGTAGGATTTTTTTTTCATTTTTATCTTTAATTTCTCATACTGCCTTATACAAAGTGTCTATAAGTATTTGTTGAATTAAAGACTTCCAAGGAATCAATATTTATTACTAAGAACTTATCATTGGATTTACAATTTTCTTGGAAAGAATCGTTTTGTTGATGGACTTTCTTGGAAATGAGATTGCAGAGAGGTAAAGAAGTGGAGGTAACAAATAGTGACAAAAGATCTGTGAAATTTAGAAATTCACCTTATTTCTCTGAGTGCAGCTTATTCCTCTGCAAAGTTATAGAATTGGAATAGGTGACCTCTTAATCCATGATCCTATGAAAAGGAGAAAAAATGTCTAGCAGTAGCTTCAGGAGGGTGTCAAGATTAAGTGAAGGATAGGCAAAACCTGGGGATGTTTGTAGTCAGCAGAAAAGGAGGCAGTATATAAAGAGATTGTAGATGATGAATAGAAAGAGAATGATTAAAAGGACAAACTCTTAGAAGAGTGGATAAAGGATGAAATAGAATGACATAAATAGAAGGGTTGGTTTTGGGCCAGGGGAGGGGAAAGAAACCACTTCCTTGTCAGAAATTTGAACAAAAGAAGACAACTTTTGAGGCACATGATAGGAGAGAGAAAATATCTCATAATGAATACCTTTTTTTTTTTTCTACCTAAGGTAAGAAGGTTCTCTGGATGAAAGTGGTATAAGGTGAGCTTGAGGAAAATGGAAACAGCTGTTGGAGAAAATATAATGAGAAAAGGATAAAAGGATTGCTTTGTAGAAATAAGAACCCAGGTGAATTAGTTAATAGATTTGTACTAGAACCTATTGATTCTGTTATATAACTTCTAATTATATTCAATCTAAGAGTAGAAAATTAATGTAACCTAGGATTCAAGTTTTTCAAGAGTGATTGAACAAGGGATAGAGTGACATGTTGAATTGCTTAACTCCAACACAAAAGTTGAAGGGAGGGATGTGAAGGTAGGGCATGGATAGGAAAACAGGGAGGGCAGGGCTCTGGAAGTGGCTGTGAAGATGTGTTCTTATTTCTACTGACCCAGGGTATCAAGAGATATAAGAGAAAGCATACCTAGCACTATAGAAAATGGCCAAAGTTGACAGGAAACAGCTATATCACACTAATGCAAGAAGGGAAGGGCTAAAAGAGGAAAAGGTTCTAACTCAAAGAGAAGGTTGTTAATGGAAAAAGCAGGGATTCAAGGAGGCAAAGTAGAAGGGGAAAATAGAAAACCAGGGACTCTGAATTGTTCAGGTTTAAAATGGCTAGATATGGAAGAGCAGGGAATGATAGCCCCCCCCAAAAAAGGGCTTTTGCCTTGGCAATTTAGCAACACTAAATCACAGAGATTGAGCGAGAAGGAGTTAAGAAGAGCACAAAGTAGTGGCCAGCCTTGTGAAAGGAAAATGATGTTTGATGTGAATCCAACCCTCAAGGGTCAGTGATGATGGAGGTCAGAATAAGTTTGTTCTCCTTCAGATACCATAGTAAAAGATAGATTAGGCCACTAAATGAATAAATATTTCATATGCATTCATATTTGCCAGCAGTCTGTTTTTACGTGTGAAACAGCTGAAGGCCCCTATTGTCCCAAAATCACTTGTAGTAAGTAGATAAGCCAGGGTTTTGAATCCAAGGTTTTTTACTCCAAATCCTGTGTTCTTTCCATTTTGCTACATTGCATCAAATAACTGGGGATAGGATATTTGCTGAATTAACACAGACCATGAACTACTAGAAAGTCTTTGAATCATTTAATCTTGACTTATAGTAGATTTCCCCCCCATTCCTTTAGTCATTGTTTAATCATGGCCTCCTGCATTTTGTATTTGTTGAATTTTCAAGGATTAGATTTTAATATGTGCTTTGGCTTTTAATGCAAATCAAATTGATAACAATAATAATAGCAGTTCACATCTATGTAGCATTTTGAAGATTAAAAAATGTGTTACATATGATCTTCACAACAGCTTTAGATATAGGTACTGTTATTATTCCCATTTTACAGATGAGGAAATTGAGGTAAACAAGGGTAAGTCATCCAGAATCATACAGCTAGTAAGTATCTGAAGCAGGATTTGAACTCAGGTTTTCCTGACTTCAAATCCATTCATTTACAGATAATTAAACTGAGGCTCTAAATGTCAAAGTGATTTGTCCACACAGTTAGTAATATGGTTTGTTTATTGTGTACTATTCTGAACCATAACCTGGCTTGTAATCTTGTTTGATCTCTGTATCTGTACAGAGGCATGCAACATTCTGTAAACAGACATAGTGGTTAACATACATGCCTGAAAATTCAGATCAAAACTCAAACAAGTCTCAAGATTTTGGGCCTCCATGATTTGAATTCAAGTGAAGAAGGACCAAATAGAATTGGCAGTTTATCTAGCTAAAACCAGCAACACTACTGAATATAATATTACTCCAGGTTAGAGGATGTTTTAGCTTCTGCCAAATTGTGGCCTGTTTAGACATAACCCTGAAGAATAGTATTCAAAATCCTTAGAATAATTCTCTTAGAGTGATGAATATCCTTCTTTATTACCTATTTCCCTTTCTCCAAAATCTTGGAATGGAGGCTGGAGAAAAGGATTCTGTGACCCTAATATTAGTATTCAGATATTCAGACAATTCTAGTGGAATTTTCCTCAAGAGTTTCTTCAAATTCCACAGAATTTTTTAGGGTGTGTGTGTATGTGTGTGTGTGTGTGTGTGTGTGTGTAAGTATGTATGTGTATGTAAGTAATAAATAAACTGCCATTTCCAAATATGGGTGGTGTACTTGCATGTTTCTATTTGCTTTCTTGCTTTTTAAAGTGAAAGTTCACTGAATGCAGAGTCTGCCTTTCTATGTGCTATACACAGCCCACAACATTCTACAGAGCTTAGTAAATGTTAAGCAATTGAATATTTTATGATTTTTATGGAAGTTGGGCCCAAGGAGTTTTTAAGAATTCTAGTATAAATTGATCTCTGGCATTTTGATCTCTAATTCCTGTCTTATGTGCTTGAAGGAAATTTTGCTAACTAGATAAGAATTATTTTATTCAACTCAACAAACATCTATTGAATACACATTATATGTAAGGCATTAGATATAAAAAGTTAAATAATATACAGACTTTTCCCTTAAATATATTACAATCTAATAAGATATAAATCTGTTGTTTATAACAGACTAGGTCATTTTCAAAAAAGTTGAAATAGAATGGTATAAGAAATTCGGGATTTGAGAAAGTCTTTGATCTGGGGATGATCAGGGAATACATCATAGAGGGAGTGGTACCAAAGTTTTCCCTTAAAAATATGGAGAAGTTTCAATAGGTAAAAGTAGAAGTAAGGAAAGAAGAGTACATTTCAGTCATAAGAGAGTATGGCGCAGAGACTCAGGAAAAAGAGATAATAGGAAAAAGCCCTGCAAATCCTTTGGTTTTTACCATAACATAAAGTATATCAAAAGGGAAAGTGTCATCAAGCTAGGAACTTGTAAATTAGAAATAAGCTGTGGAGAGCCTTGAATGCCAGAATTAGAAAATTTAACTATATTCAATGATCTTTAAAAAGCAACTAAAGGTAGTTACAAGAGTAACATGTTCAAAGAATGATTTTGTAGGTAGCTATAGGAAAAAAAATTAGAGAAAGAAAAATCTAAGGAGGAAGCCTAGTTAAGAGGCTTTCATAATAGTCAGAGCAAGATATAAAGAGAACTTGAGCTATGCTGGTTGCAGTAGATATAAAAAGAACAGACATACACTAGGTATCACATAGAATTGACAGGATACGGAAAATGATTGGAATGAGGGAGAGGGAATTCTCAAATATAATTATGGGGTTTTAAGCCTTTTTAACTGGATGTATTCAACAATAACAACAAAAAAAGAAAAGTTGGAAGGTTCAGTTTTTAGAAGATTACAAATTCAATTTTGTATACTACTTATGAAGTGTTTACGGTATATCCAAGTGGACATATGTAGCATTTATTAGTGTATTACTGGAGATCTAGAGAGAGATCAAGGAAAGAGATGTACATTTTAAGATAATTGGTATAAAGCTAATAATTGAAAAAATTAGAGTAGTAGTTAGGAAGAATGTATAAAGAAAAAAGTAAGGACAGAAGTTTGAGATCTACATTAATCTACATAAAGAGGATGTCTAAAGAAACAGATTAATAGCCATAGGATGTAAAATCATGAGCATGCAACATCATATAACAAAAGGAAAGAAAGTATCAAGAAGGAAGAATTGTTCAGTACAGTTATGCTGCAGACGGCAAGATAGTAACTAAAAAAAAAATGTAATTGGACAACTAGGTCATCACTGTTTTGGGGAACCGTATTTCAACAAAATAGTGGGAAGAAAAGTCATATTGCAAGGGTCTGAAGAATGAGTGGGTGGTGAGGCAGGAGACAGTAAGTAGAGTTAAAAGGTGTTACTGGTTCAAAGAAAGGGACTTTTTTTTTTTAAAAAGACTAAGGTGATCTTAACATATTTGTACATCCAGGAAAAAGAGCCAGTAGAAAGGAAATAGAATGATATAGGAGAAAAAGGATGTTTCCTAGAGTAAGGTTAAGGAGGAGATGTGAGGGGAAGTTAAGGACATTAGTAAAGAAATCCTATATTAGTAAAGATTTATTATCAGTAAATAATCAGTTTGATTTGTATACCTATTTTATATATGTATATATTTGAGGTCACACAAAAATTTATCAGTCAAAAAGGAGTAACAAGTGAAAAAGGTTTAAGAAGCCCTGCCCTACAGCATCCAGTACCTTTGGCACATAAGGAATACTCAATAAATGCTTGTTGAAGAGAATTGAATTTTAACTCATTCCCAAACAAAACATCCATATTTACCTACCATATGTGATCACAGAAGTGGGGGAGGGAGGAACAAAAGAATAAACATATATAATGTCTTCTATGTCTCATAGTTATGTGCTATGCTAATCAATTTACAAATATTACCTTATTTGATCCTCACAACAATCCTGGCATGTAGGTGCTATTATTATTATCCCTGTTTTACAAATGAGGAAACTGAGGCAAACAGAGTGACTTGGCTGATATCACATGGATAGTAAGTGTCTGAGGCTTATTGTCATTACCTGTTAATGGGTGGTGCTCTATAATAGTTCCTGTGTTTTTACCCCTTGCAGCTTACTGAAGTCGGAGTGTGATGATTACCTGTTAAGAACATCATTGTCCAGCAAAGGAAACAAATTGCTCAGTCCCAGTGAAGGGAACAATACGGGGAAGAAAACAGTTGGATTTCGATCAACTGTAGAGGAAGGTGCCCTTTGGATGTATCAAAAGAATCACATGAGCCAATCCAGAAGAGGTAACTTGAAGTAGGAATGTGGGGAAATGCTGGTGCTTCAAAGCCACAGGGGTTTTGCAGGTCTATTGAATACCAAAATTTCTTTGGACAACCATTACAAGATTTTTCTAATTTAACCCATTCTGGCAAATCTGACATAATAAGCCAGAGTAGCACCAGGTATTGAATGAGTACCTAATAATTATTAATGAAAATGGCAAGGCAATGTTTGTATCTACTGGGGAAATTAACTGCAACAACTGTTCTGAATCTTTGAAGAAAGAATATTTCCCAATTAGAAATAAAAGCAAAACTATTTCAGTCCTCACAAGAAGAATGCTTGGGTATCTTCATTGCTTTAGGAAAATTAGAACCTTGTTTTTCCCCAAACTTTTTCCTCAAGGAGAAAATAAAATTGACAGGGCCTACTGTTAGAGATGTCATCTTCTTAACTCTAATAGCAGCTCTACACAGATGGCTTGCTGTACCCTCTGGCTTACTTGCTACTTAGTCATTCCACTTTGGGGAGTGGAGAACCCAGACTTTCATTTAGGAGGAGAGAAAAAATTGGTATGGTGGTTTCATTGCAGTGCCTAACATAATCTTTTGTTCAATTATGAGCAGTTTTTTTTTTTTTTTTAACTTGTCAGCCAGTCTGTGGAGTATGTCAGCACAAAAATAAAATGGTAAAATGAGAAAAATGTGGCTCAGTTCTCCAAGGGACAAATAACTTGTGTTATTGGTTAAGACCACAGCAGCATTACAAAGCAGACTTTGGAAAGGCACTTTGGGAAAGGTATCATCAGGCCAGCCCTTGCTGTGGTGGAGGTTAATCTCTCCCAGGCCCAGCAACAGAAGCTAGAAGCCTGGAAAGGGCTTGTGTCCAAAAAAATCAATTTCTAATTTGAAACAAAATCATTTTTGACTAACAGGGGTTCAAGACCCATTACTTTTGCTGTATAGTCTGCTGACATTTCAGCACTTTCTGTTGTGCACAATGAATCCTAATAGTCATTTTATAACATTGCTACACCAATCAATTTAACCAAGAGAAAGTCGTTTCAATTCCACAAAGTTTTCAGGAGCAATTTTCACTGATGGTTTTCTGTTTTATTAGCATTATTTTTCCTTTTTTTTTTTCTTTTTTTGGGGGCTTTGCAGTATTTTTGTAGTGAAATAGAGATTTTTCACAGTTGCAAAAAATTTTGGCCAACAGTATTCCTAGGAATTATTAACTTTACACTCACATGTGTTTTTTCTTCTTTTTTCCTTTTGGTCTATAGCCATTAGCAAAGTATATAGCCTTCTTGGTAACTAAAAGTTACTGAAGGCTTACCTTGGAGCTACCCTGCCTGTTGCAGACCCAAATGTACAGGGATTGCAATGTGGAGCAGAATTATTGCATTGGCATTTGCTGTGGCACACCACCATGTTTGGGAAATAAACTTGCCAAGGTGTGCTGCAGTCCAGTTGGACACCCTGTTTATCACAGGGCAAATGACCTAGCACTAATTGCCTAAGTTAAACTGCTTGGTTTAGTGCTTCCTTAATTGGTTTTCCCTCTGTAGCATGCTTGAATTTTTGAATATACTTTTTCTCTCTTTTATTTCCTTTTGTTTCTTTTGTCATTGTCCTTTAGTCATTACAGTACTACACAGGGCATTTACTGCAGGATCATTAATCTTTATTACCAATCTCTTATTCCTTTACCTCTTCCTATCCTCCCCACCATTATGCCAACTTTATTGGAGCTGGTCATATAGAAGAGATTTGATTGCTGTCTTAGTGCCTTTGTATTAGGAAGAATGCATACATTGTTGTCAGAATCACATTTAAGGGGCAAATTGTTTCTTTTTCTCAAATGCTTGAGTTTTCATATTTTAGTTTCTTTTATTGAGCTGTATAGAATAGGAAACATTTACTTCATGAATTGTAAGTTTAGGTCAAGAGCTTCTAGACCTAAGGCATGAATCTGAAAATCCAGTGCCTGCTCTTTTTACTTCTTTCCCTTGCTTTTCTCCTCTGTGCCCACATTCCTCCACATGGCCACAATCACAATTCTCCTTTTCCAACTTTTTTTCTAAGATCCTTTATCAAATCTGGTACCATCAGTCTTTTCCTAGTAAGGCAGTCCAGAAGTAAGGTGCAAGCTTGTGGCTCTTGAACAGGTTTGAAATGACCGAGCTTATGGTTTAATTAGGGCTGCTACTGGTGGGTATCAGTTATCCCAACAGTTTAGAGCTACCACACCAAATATTTCTAGGGTCTCAGATTGTCCTTTCTGACATATTTCTTTTCAACTTTGGGAGGAAATGAAATAACTTGCAAGGAATCATGCTGTTTAAACTATACTAGTATCTTTTGATCAGGACCTTCATTTTGTCATTCTTACTTATACCTGCAATGGGAGATGCCTCCAGCACAAGGGCTGCTCATCTGCCTCTAGTGTCTAACCCACCACCCAATTCTCACTTGGGGCTCTAGAAAACTGTAACATGCAGCAGTCGCATGCCAGCAAGCCATTTTAACAGACAGGGTAAACCAGGTTGAGAATAACCAAGAGATTTGAAACCTATCAGTGAGTTGGAGGGAAAAGGGGAGGAGAGGTGTCTGCCCATGTGAAGACATTCCCAGGCAGAAGGTGCAGATAAAAACGACTTGTTCCAATGGCCACAGAGGCAGCTGAAGCACAGCCATCATGGAGTGCCTGGAGCTTGGTTAGATATCAAAATGCTTATGTCATTCAGCGCATCCCGGGCCATTGCTGGTCTGATTGGCTTTTGTCTTGCTACTGGAGTTGGATGACTCTGAAAGAGAGAGCAAGGCAGACAACTTCAAGCAACACAGCTTCACTTGGATCTAAAAATGGGCCGGTCAAAAAACAGCCCCATATCATTCTACTATTTTTACCTGTCTCAGAGCCCTGTGATGAAACCCCAGATGCAAATGTACTGGGAGAGGTAGTAATACCCTGTACACAGGTGGCCCAGGCCCAGGGTGATCATCTCACTGGGCTGAAGCAGCAGAGGCATTCAGCAGCCCTCTGAGTGTCTTACATGTTATTTTTTATATGATTTCCTGTTTACCTCCTGGCATGAAAAGGTGCCCTCAGAATTTTCTACATCATCTAGCCCTGCCTTCTTACTACAGCAAACTGGGATACCTACCACCTTGTGGTTGAAAAAGAAAAAAATGTACAAAATCTTTTCTGAAGATGATTCCATGTACAGTCAGCATGACCCAGCACCAGCTATGCAGGATTCTGATGCATTAGCACCCTAGATTTTACAGCTACAGTAAAACAGAGACACTCCTAACAGCTCCAGGTCAGAAAAGAGGGCTTGTGGTCAGGTCTTTAGAAGAATCTCTGAAAATAGCTTTACAAAACCCCTGAAGCTTGGAACAGTGCATCCTTTACTTTTGAAACAAACTTTAACAAAGAGTTAAAAGCCAAGTAAGTAATAAACTAGAAAAATGAGCAATAAACAAAAAAAGTTTCTGGTCATTGAAAGTTACTATGGTGGTAAGGAAGATCAAAACACCCACTTAGAAGAAGATAACAAAGTCATAACTATTTATTACATCCAAAACCTTCAAGAAAAATAAAAATTGGAGAAAAAAAAGAAAGAAAAAAATAAGAATTGGGCTTAGGCCATGGAAGAGTTTGAAAGAGATTTTGAAAATGGAGAGAGAGGAAAAATTAGGAAAAGAATTGAGAATGATACAAAAGGAAATACAAAAGCTAATAGGGAGAAGTGTAATGGGCTGAAGTTTGAGTTGATGCACTTAGGTCCCAAGTACATGAGGCTAAATAGTAATTGGGCTATACTCTATTAATATACATGATTGGATAAAGAATGGCCCCCGCCCACTCTCCGTGCAAGTCCTGATGTGTTGTACGGGAAATGACGATTTTGGTGGGTGGAGGCAGAGACAGGAACAGGAACTTCCTGTTCCTAAGTGTATCAACTCAAACTTCAGCCCATTACATCTCCCTCTTTCTTTTATTTTAGAACACAGGTGGTCATGCCATCCCTCACTCCTCAGGGAGGTCAGAGCCCCCAAAGGGAGGTGATCACAGCCTCCCTCCCTAACTTATCAGGAAAGGAGGTGAAAGCACCGAAAAGGAGGTGATCACAGCCTCCCCGACTTCTCAGGAAAGGTGGTGAATGCACTAAAAAGGAGATAATCACACCCTCCCTGACATCTCAGGAAGAGAGATGAAAAGCACCAAAGGGAAGTGGGGGTTGCTAGCGGGTTTCTGGGCTGAAGGGTCTTATTATGCACAAACCCATCAGCATGGGAGGTATTACACAAGCACATAGCAATAACGCAGAGGCTATTAGGGATGACTCTCCCCACAGAGAAGAATACCTTAAAAGCAAAATTGGCCAATTGGGAGAAGAAGTCCAGAAGATCACCAAGGAAAATAATTCCTTAAAAATTAGAATTGAGTTAATGGAAGCTAATGACTTTGTGAGAAATCAAGATACAATAAATCAAAACAAAAAAAAATAGAAAAAATGTGAAATATCTCATTGGAAAAACAGCTGACCTGGAAAATGGATCCAAGAGAGATAATTTTAAAATTATTCGTCTACCTGAAAGTCATGATAATAAAAAAAAAAAGAGCCCTGGACATCATCTTTCAAGAAATTATCAAGGAAAACTGTCCTGATATTCTAGAACCAGAGAGTAAAATAGAAATTGAAATAATCAATTGATCATGTCCTGAAAGAGATCCCAAAATGAGAAAACTCTCAGGAATGTGATAAGGAGAAAATATTGCAAGTATCCAGAAAGAAACAATCCAAGTATAGTGGAGCTATAATAAATAAAACACAAAACTTAACAACTTCTAGATTAAAGGACCAAGGGACTTAGAATATGACATTCCAGAGAGCTGTGGAGCAAAAAATATTGCTCAATATGGAGCAAAACTGAGTATAATCCTTCAGGGGAAAAGATGGATATTCAATGAGATAGAGGATTTTCAAGTTTTTATGATGAAAAGACTCAAACTGAATGGGAGATTTCATTTTCAAATTTAAGACTCAGAAGCATAAGGAAGTAATCAGGAAAGTGATATAGGGGATTTTATAAGATTTATCTTTTTACATTCCTAGATGGAAGAATAATACTTGTAACTCATTAGAACTTTATTATTATGACAGTTTAAAGAGCATATAAGACAGAGGGCACAAGTATGAGTTGAATATGAAGAGATAATATCTTTTTTAAAAATGATGAAATTAATAGGTAAGAGGGGAATATACTAGGAGAAAGGGAATGGTATAAATTATTTGCCATAAAAAAGAAGCAAGGAAAAGCTTTTACAGTGGAGGGAAAGTGGGGGAGGAGAGAGTGACTGAGTGAATCTTCAATTTCACCAGAATGACTCAAAGAAGAACACACTCAATATGGGTATGGAAATCTATCTTACCCTGCAGGGAAATAAGACGGTAATGAGATATGGGAAGGGGGGGATAGGGTGATAAAAAAGAGGGCATATTGTCTTCAACACTTTTGCCAATAGACAGGATGAAAGGAGACACAATTGTTCTATTTGAGGGGGGGGATACAATTAACAATAGTAATTGTATAAAGAATGTTGAAGCAAATTTCTCTGATAAAGTCTTATTTCTCAAACATAGAGGAAAAAAGACAAATTTATTTTTTAAAAAATATCCTAATTGATAAATGATCAAAGATATGATCTATGTCCAAAGAGCTATAAATTCATGTATATCCTTTGATCTAACAATGCTACTATCAGGCACAAATACCAAAAGAGATTAAAAAAAAAAAAAGAAAAAGAAGAACCACCTATATGTACAAAAATATTTGTAGCTGCTCTCTTTTCAGGGCCAAAAAACCCCCAAAATTGAGAGGAAACCCATCTACTGGGGCTGCATAATTTGCAGTATATGATTGTTATGGAATATTCTTCTTCTATGGGAAATGATAAGCAGGATGCCCCTCCCCCCCAAAAAAAGCCTTCAAAAGTCCCCCATGAACTCAAGCAAAGTGAAATGTACTATATACAAAGTAATAGCAATGTTCTGAGATGACCAGCTGTGACTTTGCTATTCTCAGCAGTACAATGATCCACACAACTACTCTGAAGGACTTGTGATGAAAAACTCTATCCATACTCAGAGAAGAAACTTATTGTGACTGAATACAGATTAAAGCATATGTGCTCTCTCTCTCTCTCTCTCTCTCTCTCTCTCTCTCTCTCGTGCGCGCGCTCTCTCTTTTAACTTTATTTTTCTTGAGAGCTTTTTTAAAATTAGGGTGGGAGTTCTACAGTTGCTTTTTTTTCCTACAACATGACTTTTATAGAAATGTTTTGCATAATTTTACATGTGGTTTCTTAATGGGAGTTGGGGGAGGGATAAAGGAGAGAATTTGGAACTCAAAAGTTTTAAAAACAAATTAAAATTCTTTTAAATGTAAGTAGGGAAAATATTAAATAAATAAATTTTTAAAAAAGAAAATTATTTCACTCACCATTGGTACATGGAATGCACATTTGCAAGAAAGCACCACCCCACCATTATCAGTATCTATATTCCCATGATGATGAACCTTGATGAGGTCAAAGAAAAATTTTCCTGGAGACCTTCATCATCAGTGTGCCAAAAAAGAACAAACTTGATCTTTTCAACAATATTGTCAGATGCCTTTAGCAAGGACAAAAACCACATCAAAGTCAGCTACCACACTGACAGTAAATTATTTAACCTGGAAAAGCTACAAGCAAAAACTAAAGTAGAAGGTGAGTTGATGTGCAGCTTCTTGTTTGCAGATGATTGTTTATCCAATGCAGCCTCTGAGATTGAGATATGAAACAAACTATTGTTATCTCTGCTGTTTATACTAATTTTGACCTCACAATTGGCACCAAGAAAACAGTTTCTTCACAGTCAGCACCATACCATGCATACATGGAAATATCACATGGAGAAATTTTGAATGCTTTGTCTAAGTTCACTTATCTTGTTAATTCCCCAGGGATGGATACACACACACACACACACACACACACACACACACTTGTTAGCACACACACACTTGTTAGTTAGTTAGTTAGAGTCACACACAAGTGTGTGTGTGTGTGTGTGTGTGTGTGTGTGTGTGTGTAAATAAGTGGGAGAGGGAGAGAGAGAGAGAAGATGAGGATGATGGCATGCATTCCAGACCTACCTCATTCTTTGGGAATCTGTGAAGGAAATGTGGGAGAGAAGAGGCATTAGCTACTTACCAAACTGAAGATCTGTAAAGCTGACCTCAATTGTTGGATGCCTGTGAAACCTGGAGGGCATACCAGATCATTCCAAGAAACTAATTGCTTTCATTTGAACTGTCTTAAGATTTTGAATACCATCTGACAAGATAAGGCACTTAGACCCTGAAGTCCTTTTTTGAGCTCTGAAGTATCAGGCATTCACAATCTATTGCAAGGAGTACAATTCTGATGGGCTGGCCATTTTGGTCTAATGGGCAAACATGCATTTGTCTTAAAGACTATTATACAAAGAACTCACTTGAGGCAAGTGTTTACATGGAGGTCAGATGAAGGAATACAAGTACACTCTCAAGGTCTTTCTGAAGAACTTTCAAACTGATTGTGAGACATGGGAGATACTGGCATGGGACTCAGATCAAAGAAGGCTTTGTGCTCTATGAGCAAAGTCAAATTGCAATAACTCCAAAGAAGAATGAAATGTGCAAATGTAGACACATTTTCACTCCAAATGGTCATATTGGACTATTTGTATTCAACCTGTTGTAGAGACTTCTGAGCTTATATTGATCTGATCAATTAAAATAGGTCATGCTATATCTTGGCATAGCAACGTCATTTTGATTCTCTTCAAGCATGAAGGACACCTAAGTATTAGTCTAGTCTTAAACCATTCATTGAAGAGGCAGTGTCTTTCTCAGAATCATGTAATACTATTCTTTCAGAATACTTCCAGACTTGCACAATAAATGTTAGAGTGCTTCCAACTCCAATTAATTGTCCCACTATCTGTCAGAGGATGGAGCTTTAAAACTCCCGAATAGCATTAATTATAAGCCCAAAGAATTTTACTTCTAAATAACAAATTCCATTAGCTGAAGTTTCAGATAAATCCTAAACAGATATTTACCATACCTTATATTTTTACCATAACCTTATATTTTTAACAGGAAGAATTTGTCTCAATAAGTTCACTTCTTTCATATCTAAGTAGATCTTTCTGAGTTCAAATCAGACCTCAGACACCTGCTATGTGATCTTGGACAAGTCACTTAATTGTATTTGCTGCAGTTTCCTCATTTATAAAATGAGTTGGAAAAAGAAATGGTAAACTACTCCAGTATCTTTACCAAGAAAACCCCAAATATGGGATCACAAGGAGTTAGACATGATTAAAATGACTGATTGACAAGTCTTGGGTTAGTATGCTCTATTTTTCAAAGTATGGAAAATAAAAGGAATATAAAATAAAGACAAAATAAGACAGGAATTATGATTTCTTTGATATAGGAAACTCCTTCTACCAATGAAGATTGGTACCTCCCTTCATAACTTATAATGTTAGCATATCCTGTGGCACCAAGAGATTGTGACTCACCCAGGAGGCGAAGATAATTAACAGTGTCAAATGCTATAGAGAGATAAAGAAAATGATAAGGACTGAGAAATGGCCATAATTTGGCAATTAAGGAATTGTTGCTAAATTTGGAGAGAACAGTTTCAATTGACTGATAAGGTAAAAAACTACATTATAATACATGAATGAGAAGTGGAGGCAAATGGACTAAGTAGAGAGCCTTGTAAGGACTAGCTGTGAAAGAAATAAGTGATGTAAGAATAAGACTTGAGAGTATGGTACAATCAAATGAAAGCTTTTGAGTTTCTGGAAATTTTTTGTTTTAAATGCGTCTATTTTCAGTTCCATATTCTCACTCTCTACCTCCACCCCATTGAGAATGCAAGAATATAATACTCATTATATACATGAAGTTATATCAAACATTTATGCATTAGCAATATTAGAGGAGAAGGATAAAGATAAATATATATATATGTATGTGTGTGTGTATGTATATATATATATATATATATATATATATATATATATGTCATTTGTGCACATCCACAAATTCTCCATTTATTTTAGGACAATTATTACAAAATCTATCATTTGTATCTCTAATCCAGTGCTTAACTGTGAAGAACGGGTATTTTAAAATCAGCCGGAGTCAGGAATTCAGGTTAGAGGAAAATCGTCAGTCTTTATTCTCAGTGAAGAAAGATTGGAGGTGGAAGAGAATGGGCAATAGCAATGTGTGTAGCTGAGTCAAGAAGCTAGCTAGACCAGCAGCCACATGACCAGCAGCTAGGAGTATGGAACCCAGGCCAGTCTCTCCCCGCTTCTCTTCCCCTCTCTCTCTCTCTGCCTCCACCCACTAAAATCGTCATTTCCTATACAACACATCGGGACTTGCTCGGAGAGTGGGCGGGGGCCATTCTTTATCCAATTATGTATATTAATAGAGTATAGTCCAATTACTATTTAGCCTCACGTACTTGGGACCTCAGTGCATCAACTCAAACCTCAGCCCATTACACTTAACAGTGCCTGATTTAAAATAGGCAGTTAATAAATATTGATTTGATGCTTATTCCACTTCTGATCCTGCTTCTAAGGCTGTTATTCAGTTAATAAATCTTACATGGCATTATCAGGCCTGTGGCATATTTGTAATATAGACCATGGTGTGCTAAGGAATTGAGGTTTAACAAGTGAGTCAGTGCAGATGTATAAGGAAGTATGAGAAGGGAGGATGTGACTAGTGTGAAACCCAGTGAAAACTAGGGTTTTTGGAATCATGGAAAGGTAGACACTAAGACTGATGGATGGAGGCTGGTTTTTTCTGCTATTACTTTGAGTCCTGATTCTGTTTCCTGTATCTTACCCCAAAAGAATATCAACATTATGCGTAACAGTGAGAAAAGAACCTTAACCAATGTTATGTCTCACTGGCATTGTCTCTGTTTAGGAAAAGAGCACTTGGAAAATTAAGGGATGGGAAGTTTCAGTAACCCCAACACCAGAGTATGGGAGAGTACATATCCGTATAAGTCTATAGCAGCTAGGCAGAAATTGGTCTGAGCTCTGATATAGTTGGCACTAGTCTTGCAGGACTGTCCTTTTAATTCTTTTATATTTGTATTTATAAATCTAAGTTAGTTGATAAATTTCCATGCGGATTTTATTATTTGTCAGACTCATTTCTGTTTATGTCTTCAAATTTAATTCTTAAGAGAAGAGAAATGCTGCACCTCCATCTCTTCTTTGTGGAGGTAGAATATAGCAGATGTGGAATATTGTATATGCTTTCCAACTTAAGAGGTACATCTAGATAGCTTCAAAGATCCCCTCCAACTCTAAGGTTCTGTGATTTCATGGTCCGGAGTGGGGATTCAGCTCCTAATTTGCTACTGTTTGCTCTATCAAGGAATATAATCATCAGATATGGAAGGATTATACAAAAAATGGTTAGCAAAGGACTGGAATCCAGGATAGATGAGGAAATAATAAGAGTACCAAGTAATCCAGGTAGTTAGGTGGTATAATGGATAGATTATGGAGCCTAGAATCAGGAAGAAACATCTTCCTGAGTTCAAATCTAGCCTTAGATACTAGCTGGGTGACCCTAGGCAAATCACATCATTCTGTTTGCCTCAGTTTCCTCATCTGTAAAAATTAACTGGAGAAAGAACCACTATGCTATCTTTGCCAAGAAAATCCCAAATATGATCACAAAAAGTTAGACATTATTGAAATGACTGAACAACTAAGCTATCCCTCAGTGGGTGCAAGTCTAGTTATCCAATTGCTATTAGTGGTCATTTAATCACCCATTAAGCATCTAACACTGTGGTAAGTCACTGTGTGTCAGGCACAGTGCCAGGTCCCAGTGATACCAAAAAAAAAAAAAAAAAAAAAAAGTGATAGGAACACAGGGCTGGTTGTAGCTTATGTTTCAAAGAGCCGACTAAGGTTAATTCTTGTAAATATAGGTCAGTGAGCTTTACTTTGATACCCTGCAAAGGTAGCAAAACAAATTTTTTATGGAGTTGGCTTGTTGATATTGAGAAAAGAATTGAGAATTACTAACACTGAGCTTGGATT
The DNA here is from genome assembly GCF_902635505.1 of Sarcophilus harrisii. NCBI lineage: Eukaryota > Metazoa > Chordata > Mammalia > Dasyuromorphia > Dasyuridae > Sarcophilus > Sarcophilus harrisii. The sequence goes on along the minus strand of NC_045426.1, from coordinate 379,447,235 downwards.
TGTCAAGATTAATCTTACCGAACTAACCATTTCCTTTTTTGGCAGTGTTAAATGATTGGTAAATCAGAGGAATGCCAGAGAAGTAGTATACCTGGATTTAAGCAAGGCATTTTACAGATTCCCATGCTATATTTATGGACAAGATGGAGAGATATGAGCTGAATAATAGTACAGGTAGGTGGATGCAGGAACTGGTTGAGTGATCAGACCCAGGAAATTGAGCTACTGCTTGCTCAATGGCAACCTTGGAAACAGTCACTAATGGAGTAGTGTCACAGGGATATAACTTTGGGTTCAAAATTGTTGTCAGTCACATGAATAAAGGCGTAAATAGTATGTTTATCACCTTTTCAGATCACAGTAAGTTGAGAAAGTATATTTGATATAATTCAAATGAAAAAAGAAGTAAAAACAACAGGCCAAATTTAATATGTTGACACTTTTTTTAAAGGGGATAAATATGAATTCCTGCCCCATAACAATAGTGATATGTTTAGTTTTAGGTGCCACATTCTGAGAAGACCATCCCAACGCTGTAGCTCATTCCATGGAAGGAAAACTAGGTTGGTGAGGGGCACTAAGAACCATGTGTTGCTGAGCTCTAAAGACTCAATAAAGATACTTAGATGAGACATGATAATTGTTTTCACTTATTTGAAGAGCTGCCATGTACAAGAGGAATTAGACTTCACAAAAGAACAAAATCTCAGTTCTGGAGAGACCTTAGCAGACATCTAAACTACTCCATACTAAGTTCTCCAATTAAGTGATATTTCACTCTCATACTGCCAGCCCCACTCCAATGATGAAAAATTCACTAGATCCTGAAACTCATTTCCCTTTTGGATAGCTCTAATTGCTAAGACATTTTTTCTTTTATCATGATAAAATTTGCTTCTCAGCAGCTTCTATCCAGTGTATTCCTAGCTTTGCCCTCTGGGACTGAGGTAAATAAAGCTAACCCTTATTATGTATGACATTCCTGATAACTGAAGTCTTTTCTTCTTAGAACTCAAAATTCTGAGTTCCTTAAAATGAAAACTTTATGACAGGGCTTCAGGTTTCCTCACCATTCTGGTTACCCTCCTCCTTGAAATGCTCCAGTTTGTTGCTCTTACCAAAATATACCTCCCAGAATCAATTAGATTACAAACATTGAATAAGAGAGTACCAAATAAATGTCACCTCCTTTGTTCAGGCCACTATACTATCAAGGTAGCTTAAAGTCTTACTAGCTTTTTTGACTGCCATGTTACCTTGACTCCTTTTGAGTTTTTGGTACACTAAAATTCCCAAATATTTTTTACCCAAGCTGTTAATTATTTATACCTCAGTCCAATATTCTAGCTCCACATTCTTTCATTTACCCTTCCATTTATCCCCTTCCAGTTTTTTGGTGTCTACAAATTTGTGAAGTATCTTAACTATGCCTTCATCAAAATTATTAATGAAACTGTTAAACAGGAAAAGAGAGCGATTTTCTGGACCACTCCACATTAACATTCATCCATTAAAGACTGAAACAGTCATTCAACCAGTTCTGAATCCATCCAACTGAATTATCATCTATTCACATCTCTTCCCCTCTTTTTTCAAGGTTGTGTTGTGAGAGACTTTGTAAAATTCCTTGTTATATTGGGGTATTCAGTAGCTATGAAATTTTCCTGATCTCAGCAGCCTTGTTACATAGTTTGCCATGATCAATTATTCATTAATGTTCCATTTCCCTAATTAGAAACTTTGACATTGCCCTAACTGACCATAACCTCCTGGCATACCATCCCTATGTTTTATTCTTTCTATATCTGTTCTTTGCCATTGAGACTTTCAATCATTTCATTCCTCAATACCTTTTCTGACTCTGACATCATTTTCCTCTCTTTCTAAACTCAATCCAATAGCTCCCAATTTCTGTTTTACACTGTCTTCTGCTTTTGAATCCTTTTATCCATTTATCCAATTACTTTTGTCCTCTTGCCAAACTTCAGCCTTGGATTACTTTTACCATCTGCTTCCTATGCCCCTACTCACAAATTACTGAATAAAACTAGGAGAAATCTTACAATTCTATTAATTGGGTGCATTACAAATCCATATTTTCTTACTTTAATTGAGTTCTCATTGCAACAAAGCAGTCCTTTTTATTTTTTCCTAATTAATTCCCTACTTGACTTCCCAAAAAACTATTATAAACTTTTCTTTCCTATACTCAAGTCTCCTCCACACTTTATCCTGTACTCCCTTTCAGCTAGGAACTTTACCTTTTGCTTTAATGAGAAAATTGAAACTCTTCAGTGTGAGCTCCTTCTTTCTCCCATTTCTTCATTTTAGTACCCCTTGACATCATTTCCCACTCTCTATTCCTTTTCCCTTTCCTCTTTTCTGATCGAGGTGATCTTTCTCCTTGCCAAAGGCATCACCTCAATCTATATGAACACTTGATCCTATTCCTTTTCCACTTTTTCCAGCACACCATATTCATCAACCATCTTGCCTCTGGATTTTCAACATCTTTTATCAACTGCTTCTTTCTCCAGTGCCTTCAAATTCTATCTTTCCTCCATCCTCACTAAACCATATTTCTCCTCTCAGCGAGATTCCTTGAAAAAGCTCAACACTCACTTCCTTCCTTTTTTCTCTTTCACTTATTCTTTATCTCTTTGCACTCTGACTTCTGACCTAATCACTGAAAGTAAACTTCTCTCTTTAAAGTTATTAGTAATTTCTTAATTGCCAGATGATGGTCTTTTCTCATTTTTAAATATTTTCCAACTATCTGTGGCATTCAACATCATTGAATACCCTCTTTTCCTAGATATTGTTTCCTCTCTGGGTTTTCATGGGATTACTTAATTCTCATCCACCTGCCATCTGTGATCGCTGTTTCTCTGTCTTCTGACTTATCATCTACGACATGCTTCCTAAGTTTAGGTGTTCCTTAAGATTCTGTCCAAGGCATTCTTTTCTTTACCTCTGCCTTCTCTTAGGGTAGATTGATTAGCTTCCATAGGTTTAAATAAAAATGAATGATTACAGACATAAATGTTTTTGCACATAAACACATAATTTCTCTCTTTACCTGTACCTATGTATATGTGTGAGTTTATACATATACAAGCACACACGTGTATATACCCACAAGCATAAGTATAAGTATATAGACATAAATATGTCTATATAATATCAAATATATATAGATAAAAAATATTTTGGTTGTGTTGAATCATTTTTTTTTTCATTTTCAATGAAGTATTTTCTGATATTTCCTGATCCCATTTGGGATTTTCTTGGCAAAGAAAATGGAATGGTTTGCTATTTCTTTCTCCAGCTCATTTTACAAATAAAGAAACTGAATGAAAAAAGGCTGACTCAGCCAAGGTCACATAGTTATTATGTGTTTGAGTCCAGATTAGAACCCAGGAAGATGAGTTTTCCTGACTCCAGGCCCAACACTGTGACTCCTTGCTGTCCTTCAATATATAGATAGAGAGATAGAGATTTCTTCAGTCTCAAAGAGATATGTTAAAATTGGCAAGTCCAAAACTGAATTCATCTTTTTTTCCTACACTCTCCCCTCTTCCAACCTTCTCCATTTCTCTTAAATGTACCACAATCCCTCCATTGTCCCAGATTTATAATCAAAGCATTATCCTTAATTCCTCATTTGTCTTGCCATTTTTATCATCACAAAACCTATCACTTATAACCCCTTAGTTCAACTCATACAGGTACCACTTTATTTTAGGCCCTTATCACCTCTCTTCTAGATTATTGCAAGAGCCTTCTAATTGGTCTCTTTGTTTCAAGTGTCTTTTCACTATAGTCTATCCTATACACTCCTGCCAAAGTAATTTTCTTTGACATAGATTTTACTCTACTCGCTACACTCCAATGACTTCCTATTGCCTTTAGGATCAAATATAGCCTCTTCTGCTTAGCCTTTTAAAGTCCCATACAACTTGATCCCAACTTGTCTTTCTGATCTCACTAGATATTAGCTCCCTCATCCATGCTCGGCCACCTGGCTCAAGTATCCTTCTGTTTTGTCACATAGAATGCCCCATCTCCCATCTCTCTGATTTTGTATTGGCCATCTCATGGACCTGGATTGCAGTCCCCTTTTCCTTTACCTCACTCTTCCTTTTTAATATTGAGCTTTTGCATAGATCCTTTTCCTAATACCTCCAACTACTAGGGTACTCCCTCCAAAACTACCTTGTACTTTTTATGTATTTTATCTGCTTTATATTTATACTGTGTATACATGCATGTATATGCATATATACCACATAAATACAATACATTTATATATACATTTATAGCTGTTGTGAGACCCATTAGAATTTAAATTCTATTAGTGTGGGGATTGTTTCAGTCTATGGACTTCTATCCGTGGCACCTGACATTGTGTGGGGCACATAGCTAGCAATTAATAAATATATATATGGATGGATTCACTTAATGATGGACCTATACTTTTTTTTTTCACTTGATCTCCCCTGTCTTGCCCAGATGGAAAGTGAAGTATAATGCCCATTATGCTAGTGGCAGGAAATTGAAAGGTTTGGTCTCCTCTCTTTTTCCACTAAAGCCAGTTTGTTCCTGCTTAGGTATGCTTTCCCCAACAGTTCAAACACCTCTTCAATTTGGGTCCTCCTTAAGCGCAGAGCTCCATCAGATTCAGCCTCCTCAGTAGCAGAGGCTCCAGGAAACACACAGCTAGTACAGACTCTCAGCTAGGCGTGGTGTCATACCACGTGGTGTTTGCCAGTTCCCTTTGTAAATGCTAACAAGTCATCCTTTTGATAGTATATTTCCTAGGACTCAAAATCTTGACCTATAGTTGATTTATCTTAGTTGGCCACAGAAAGCAGAACTGCTAAAATTTACAGAGAGTGATATTATATAACTCAGCACAAGTAAAAATGACCTGACATTTTGAATTGTCACAAATTAGAATGTATAGTCTTCTAATTGAATTTAATAAACATTCTTAATATCTTGCTATCTGCCTAGGTGGTTTTATGCTGGACAGTGGGGATCCAAAGACAAGAATGACAAACTGTGCCCTCAAGTAATTTACATTCTACTCAGTAGCATAGTATTTAAACACACAAGTAAATATGAGGTAATCTGAGGAGAAAAAGATAATTAATACCCAAGGATGCTTAGAGGGTCTTTCCCGGAGGGACCATATAATCTAGGCATGAAGGATCTGAAGAAGAAAGGATGAATGAATTCCTGGCAGGAGGGATAGAGAGATGGGAGCTGGAATTTGGAGTTTGGAAAAAAAATAAAATTATAATTTTGCCTGGAATAATATGTACATAAAGAGGGATGAAGTGAAATAAGTCCAGACAATAGGCTAGACCTAGTTATGAGAAGTTTAAATGCCAAATTAAGAAATTTGAATTTATGCTAGTGGCAGGAAGGAGCCACTGAATAGTCTTTAACAGAGTGATGAATTGGTCAACTAATGATGTATAAAGGAAGATAATTTAGGCAGCTGTGTGGATGATGGATCAGAGAGGAGAAAACTGAAAGTAGCAGAGACCAAAAAGAAAAATAGTCAAGGTGTAAAGTGATAAAGCACTGAATTTGGTTGGTTGCTCTATGAGTATATCAGTAGTGGCAATATGTTAGTATGATAAAAGAGAGATAGAGACACAGACACAGGACAAACATAGAGAGAAAAAAATGAGAATAGATGAACATTTTCTGAGGATTTTGTAGAAGGAGTTCCTGTTTTATTATGAATTGGACTAGTTTGCAACTGAAATCTCCTAGTGATGAAATTCTTCATTCTGCAATTCTCCTGCTTAAAAAGAGGGATCTGAATTATTATGGATAAATAATATTTACTCAGTCTCAATAGGAAGCCAGGTGTGTGGCAGTACACCTAGAGTCAGGAATATCTGAGTTCATATCCTGCCTCAGACACTTATTATAAAATGTATGACTTTGGGCAAATCACTTTATGTCTCTTTTGTCATCTGTAAAAGATGGATGATCATAGACCTCGCTCATAAAGTTACTAAGAGGGTAAAAGGAGATAACATTTAGGTTTTTTAATTATAGTTTTTAAAAAGTATTTTTTTAATTTTTTATTTACAAAACATATGCATGGGTAGTTTTTCAACACTGACCCTTGCAAAACCTTCTGTTCCAACTTTTCCCCTCCTTTTCCCCACCGCCTCCCTTAGATGGCAGGTAGTCTAATACATGCTAAATATGTTAAAGTATATTTTAAATACAATATATGTATACATATTTATACAGTGAGATAACATTTGTTAAGTGCTTTGAAAACCTTAAAGCACTATATCAACACGGTTGTCATCATTGTCATCGTCATTGTCGTCATTGTTATATTTCCTTGAAAGATCTATAGGAAGAAACCTTGTAATTTTCTTTCCTTACTAAAGACACATTTCTGCATTTTTTTCTTCTTAAAGACTCTCCATCAATCAGTCATCAAAATTCACCAAGTAATTATCAAGTGGAGATCTTATGTCAGCTATTTTTATGGTGGTTAGTTGATTATGAAGTGGATTTTCCCCTTTCTTTGTTCTGGCATTTTTATGTCACTAGTCAGTAAAGCCTACTAGTCTTTGTCCAAGCACCAGACTTTGATCGAGTCATTTTGCAAGATTCTCAAAATCACAGATTTAGAGCTGGAAAGGACTCTGAAAGCTATAAAGTCCTACTTTGTCATTTTAAAGAGGGAGTGGAATGCATCTTGATAGTAGGGTTCATGACTAGGTGGTGTATCCTCTCTATTGCCTAGGATACACTCTGTGAAGGAAAAGAAAAAAGATGGGAGAAAGCCAAAAGCTTTCTCAGTTTTTTCTCTTATTCTTAGTTGTGATTTCTTCACTTTCCCTCTTTCAGTTTTAATTGGCTTTAGTGTGTCCTCTGGCTGAACTTGTTTAGCACTAGCTACCAGACCTCTAAGTGAAGTAAGTCATCCTCAACTCTTCTATCTTTGTGGCAGTAAATTGTTTTTATTGGAGTTACCAGCACTTATGTCAATATGCACTAAAATCTAACGACCTGTCTAGTTAAGAGTCACTGGCTGCAAAAGCCATTCTCTCTCCTGACAGCCTGTGCTGTTAGGCTTGGAAACCAAATTAAAGTACTGCTGTTCAGGTTCTCTACTGTAATCCTGACAGCTTCTCTTCCCCAAGTTTTACCTTTTTATTAAGACTATCATACTTCTAGATAGCCGTTATTATTATATACAGATGTTCACTGCATATTAACTATAATGCTGTCTTTCTTAGAGAAAGGTGGTATGGTTGATCCACCATCAGTGGGTATATGCATTGAGGTGTATTTTCTAATGGCACAGATCTTACATAAGGACTGTCCATATCAGGAGTGTATCATCTGTGGCTAAAGAACTAAGGAAAGTTAGCCAGCCTGTATAGGAAATTGATCATTTGATCTTAATTTCTTTTCTACTTTTCTATAATCACTAAGAAAAAAAAAGCCACCTTGACCACTCATAAAAATGAAGGAAAGTCTATGAAGCCTGACTGATATTATGACCTTATCTTATGGTATATTTAATTAATCATATTGCTAATTATAAAAAGTTAGAACCAACCTTGCTTATGAATAACATCTTATTTTTAGTACCAGTATCATCATCCAAAAGTTTTGACTAATTGCTTGCTTGCCCTGTAAGAATACTGTTACAGGACAGTAACAGTGTACAGGATCTTCATTTGTTTTGTAGATATTATTTTCCATGTATCTAAGTCAAGAATAATTTAATTTGTTCACCAATTACTTGGAATACTTTCTTTCCACTTTCATTTCTATCCCACATCCATCTTTTCTTGCAGATATCGCTAAAAAAAGTATTGTGGGAGAAAAAATATTGGATTTGGAATCAAAGGATCTAGTTTAAGTTCTACTTCTACCAATTACCCTACACCAATGGTGTGAAACTTAAATAAAAACAGATCCTTGCCAGCATATTAACTTAGTAAAACAAAAATCAACATTATCTATGTTGTATTGTATTTTTATTTATTTTATTAAAAATTTCTCAGATACATTTTAATCTGGTTCTGTAGGTTGACACCTCTTCTCTATAATTACAAATGTCTTTGTGTAAGTCATTCCATCTCTCTGAGCTTCATTTTTTTTCATTTTTCATATGATGATAATACCATTCTTTTCTACTTCACAAGATTATTTTAAGGTTAAAATGGAATATTTTGTGTAAGGTGCTTCTAAACTATCAAATATTATATAAATGTGAATTATTATTCATTCCAATTAAATCCCCCAACTAAATTACTCTAATCTGCCTCCTTCTTTCTCTTCTCCCTAGGTAATTAACATAAATATCAAATCTGTAAAGCTATAGTAGCATCCTTTTTTTTTTTTCTTATAATCCTGTCCTTTGTGATTAAATACATACTTGTTGAAACTAATTGTGGTCAATCTAATAACCAGAAATTTAGTATATTATATCTAAGTTAACAATTACGTCTTCAACTTAATGATTTTTTTTTTATTTAATTGATGATGATTCTTGTTCAAGACTCTCTCATACCATCAACAAAGTGGTTTACATTTTTGTTCTGAAACAATCAGGAAACAAATAGTCATAACCAAATGGAAACAGTGGCATCATTTATCACTTTGTTATATCTAATCCCTTCTAAGAGTTAACAACTAGTTGACCAACTGTTAGCCATTAGTTGAAGGAGTAAGACATTAGGTTAAGAAGAGGGGTGTTAATATAGGCACAGATTGTGATGGGGTTTGTTGTTTTTGTTAACTATAGCCACACTTCTTTTTGTCTTTTCTCTCTCTAATAAATTACCCAATTATAGCTATCATGAGTCCCATATTTCCAGTGCTTTCTGAATTCCCTTTTGCATCCATTAAAGGGCTTAACATTTCATACCTGCAGTAAATTGACCAGTGAAAGAGGATTTCCATTACTTGTCTTGGAAATCTTTACAGACTAATAGCCTTCCATGTGAATTACATTAGGGTTTTTTTGTTTGTTGTAGGTGTTTACATTCATTGTGTTCTTGTTCTCTTGTTCAGTTTCCACCTAAAGAATTGTAATAATAAGGAAGCCATGCCTTTTAAGGCTGTTCCATTGGACTAATTAATTAATTGAAAAGCTTTTCCCTTGCACTGAACTGTTTTGCCATTCTACCACTTGCTCCTATAGCTATCTGCTGAGTAAATCTAATCCTTCAACTCTTCAGATATATGAAGCTAACATGTCCTCCCTTTAGCCTCAGTTCCTTCAACCAATGTTATGTCATCTTTTCCAATCCCTTCACCATCCTGATTTCCTGTCTCAGAACTTTCCAATTTGTCAATGTCCTTCCTAAAATGTGACCTCTCTTACCATTCTTTAAGTATTATTTTGCCAGACTTCAGATAAAAATCAGATTCTTCCTTAATGCCTTTTACAAACCATTTCTCTGAATTTGACCTTTATCTTTGTGACTTTTCACTTCAATTCCATAGGGGTAAGTGCCAAGAAACCTAGAATTTCTCATTTCTATTGTCAAGTCCTATTATGGTCAGAAAAGTTTTCTTCCTCTTATTTTTATATGCTTAGCTATCAATGTAGGTATCGATTAGTATTGAAGAAAGCTTCTTTTTGTACCAAATTTCTTTAAAGTTTTCAGACGCCTATCCTCTATTGCCAAAATAAACAAATTCCTTCATTAGCAAGTACTCCTTTATGAACTTTCTTTAACAAGTGAATTATCTTAAGTTTTTCCTTGCTTTTAGTTGTCAGTAATTACTGGCTTTATTTTTTTTTCCTCCAATAAAGACTAACCTTCATCTCAGATGCTGGGAAAGTTTTATATTGCATGGTCATCTCCTCTTCCCATTTTATTAATGGGCCTCTCTTTCCCTTTGTTCATAAAAATTAGACTTAATCTCCAGTAGCATAATTCCAGTTATTCTCTGCCTCATTGTTGATCTGTGTCACTTGCCTAACTCAGTATTGTCCATTTTGGATTTTTTGAGTTTTCTCAGAATATTTTTAAAATCCTAAAAAGCATTACTTTAATAAAGTAATTAGATTATACTTCTTTCTCCTTATGTTACTGGTTTTTTTCCTTAATATTCTGTTCATATTTAATAAAGCTTTGTTAATATATGCCAACTACCTTCCAATCAGAATTATAATATAACTGGGTAAATCATTTTATATCCCTGAACCTCAGTTTCTTTGTCATATGATTATAATACCATTTTTATATACCTCACAAGGTTATTATAAGGCTAAAATGAAATATTATATGTTATGTACTTCTAAATTCTCAAATGCTTACAAATGTGAGTTGATGATTATAAATGCTGATGACTAATGGTTTCATGGAGAAAATATGCAGAAGCTTGTCCTCAATAATGAAGGAAAATTATAGAATTTTTTTTCTTACAGATCTTTTAGAGAGGGGTAACAACAACATCTTCCATCATAATAGATTTTAATATATAATGGCACCAGGCTTATTTGGTTTCTTTATTCCCTAAAATTTTTCAAGTAGCTGTTGATCTAAAACAAAGGCTGCCTCCTCATTGTTTTCAATCAATTCCTCCCTCATGGTTATAAAGAGAGGCAAATTTTCTTCTCCACTTAGAAGATTCTTTGCATTCTAGCTCATAAAGTTTTCTTTAACATCATTTAATAACATTTAAAATATCTTCTTAGCTCTTATATCACAGAGCTATCATGACACTAACAAGTATAATGTCCTTTGCCTTGTTTGGTTGAGTACTTTTCTCAGTCATATTCCTTGGTGGTAACAGTTCCCTTTGTTCCATATTTCCTATTTCTAGATGTAGATCTAGTTAGGATCAAAAGGTTGTCTGTCACTCGAGATTTTTTGGGGTGAAAATTACCTATATTTGGAACTTCTATACTCCTCATCCATGAACTCCCATACAGAGTCTATAAGCTCCCTCACACCCATTATTAGGTTTTTTTCTTATCTTTTTCTTGATGCAACATTTCTCATATTTTTTTGGGGAGGGTCATTAACTTCTATTGTCATGAATATTTTGTTTATATGAATCAGCTTACCAGGTTTCTGTTGTGACCAATGGGTCATAGTCTCCATCAATTAGCATCATTTCCAGTTCCTCTAGCTTACTTCCCAAGCGCCATTCATAGATATGTTAATATTCCTTTTTTATTCTTAGTATTCACCTTTTGTTGCAGAACATGTCAGTCTTCTTCCTTATTATTCATATTGTAAGTATATGCCAGGTTTTGTGATAGACGGCACATTTATCCTTCCTACCCTTCATCTCCAGTAAATTCAGATTGAAGACTCAAATACTATCTATTCTTAGGAAAGTAACTGACGTCACTAGTTCAGACAGTCCAACTCTGTTGGCTGGTTGACCCATATCTATCTCCTTTGTGAAAAATTTTTCACAAATGCTGAGGGCAATAAAAAGTCTCTAGGAGACAGTAAAAGTTTAAGCCATGTAGGAGACAGCAAGAAGCAGAGTGTCCATGAAAATTGTAGTCTATAATATTTTCTCTTACTTCTAATCCCAATCACTCAGTCAGGTTATTGTGCAGCTACAAATGCAGAACAATGAATACACATTCCTGTTTCATTTTCTCATGTTTTTAGAGCATGCCTGCCTATTATATAAGCTCCATGGTAAGTTAGTAATCAAATAAAAATGAAGGATTGCCTTGAATTTTATCTACTTCTTTAAATAATATATGAAAACCCAAAAGTCCAGTGTCTATCACTTTGTAATTTTTTTCTTTTAAGGACTGAAATATTCTTTTCTTCCAGATATTGACTTACCTACTTTCCTACAATTCAAATAAGTTTTTTTTTTTTTATTTATCATCTACTCTAATGTGGTAATATGGAAAAGTTGCAGGGAAAATAATAGCTAGAAAGCATTGTAGGATGATCAGTTTAAGTTTCACCCAATGCAAGTGATAATTCTTAACCATAGACTTTAATAACTTTTAAAATTCAGTTTCTTTCTTTCAGTGAGGAATATTCTGCCATCTTTCTATCCCATCTCCCCCATTTAGAAAGCAAGAAAAAAAACCCTCTGTTTACAGACATGTATAATCAAATATAAATCAAGTAAAATAAACATACACATATGACATGGCCAATATGGGAATATGTTTTACTTGATTTATACTTGATTATTCATGTCTGTAAACAGAGGTATTTTTTTTCTTGCTCTCTAAATGATCCTATAATGCTTTCTAGATATTATTTTCCCTGCATATATATATATATATATTTACATTTGTATACACACACATATATCAGTCTTTGTCCATCACTATTATTCAGAAGTTAGCATATTTCATTATGATTCTTCTGAAATATTAGTTGGTTATTATGTTCATCTGTTTCTAGGCAACTAGATGGAGCAGTAAATGAAATACTAAGTCTGTCAGGAAGATCTGAGTTCAAATTCAACTTCAGATACTAAATGAAGAATCCTGAGCAAGTCTCATAACTTCTGTCTCCCTCAGTTTCCTCATATGCAAAATGGGGACAATAGTAGCACCAACCTCCTATAGGTGTTGTGAGGATCAAATGAAACAATAGTTTAAAGTTCTTAGCACAGTATTTAGCACATAGTGGATACTTAATAAATGTTTATTCTTTTTTTTTCTTCTTAAGTCTTTCAAATTTATCTTTACAACTTAATTGTTACTATATAAACCATTTTTCTGGTTCTGCTCATCCTGCTGTACATCAGATCAGACATTTCCCAGTTTGCTATTTTTTTCATCATTTCTTACAGCATACTAATATTCCATAACTTGTTGAGCCATTCCCTTTCAAATTGAGAACGCTTCCTCAGTTTACAATTCCTTAACACTGGGGAAAAGAAAAAGATGCTCTAAATATTTTTCTACATCCTTAGTGGTTTTTTTCTCCTTAGGACTAATCGTATCCTTAATCTCCCCTCTTCCTGATTTAACTTTCTCCCCTTTCCTTCCTGTTTCCCTGTTCTGTATCCAACTCTATGTATCTATTTCCCCCTCCTTTAATTAGTTCAAATGAAAGTGAGATTCAGATGTCTCTACTCCCTCATTCTTCTTCCTTTTTTATATACACTTCTACTTATATACTTCAGTTATGTGAGATATTTTCCCCCATATTTCTTTTTCCTTCCTTCATCCCACTGGCAATGCATTTCTCTTCCCTTCCCTTTCCATTTTTAAAATACGATTAAAATATAACAGAATCACTATTTAGACTCCTTGACTAATTTAGTTTCACTTTTACTCCCCCCAATCTTGTGATCTCTAATGATGAAAAGATTCTGAGAAGACTCATGTATATGACCTCTCTGTATTAGGATGTAAACAGGTTATCATTTTTTAAAGTTCTTTATGATATAGTTCTCTCCTATTTAGTCTTTTCTTTTTCTCTTGACTCCTATGTTTGTGCCTTAGAATTTCTATAGAGCTGCAGTCTTTTTATCAGGAATGATTGGAAATTGTAAATTTCATTAAGTCCTCCTTTCATTATGTTTTTTTCCCTAGAAGATCACATTTTAAGTAGATAAGTTAAGGTTGTAAGCCTATATCCCTCACCTATATCATTCATATTCCAAGTTTTTTTCTTCTTTATAATGGTGGTATCTAAATCATATGTGAGAATCATGATTATAGTTCTTTATCACTTCAATTCTTTCTTTTTGAGTGTGTGAGTGTGTGTATGTGTATGGTTTTTTTCCCTATTACTGGAAACTCTTATACTTTGACTGTAATGTTCCTGGAGAAGGGACAAGAAGGGGGAATTCATTTCAGAAGATGATCATAAAAGTACTTTATTATTTGTAATTGTCCTCTGAAAAGTCAGTTAGTGGTGCAGTAGATAGAGCCATGGACCTTGAGTCAGGAAGAATTGAATTCAAATCTTCAGACCTTTACTAGTAAATGACTCTAAGCAAACAATATAACCACTATTTGCCTTAATTTTCTTAACTATAAAATGGAGATAATGTAGTATTTATAGGGTTTCTGTTGCGTCAAAGAAAATATTTGCAAAACTTGTTTAGTACAGTGTGTGGCACATAATAGATGCCAAATAAATATTTATTTCCTTCTCTTATCTAGTTCTAAGACATCTTCACAGTTGTCTTTTATGATTTCTTGAAGCGTGATATCTAGGCTCTTTTTTGTGATTACTGCTTCCCCTTTTTGAATACTCATAAACTGTCCTTTTGATAATATGTTCTAAAATATTTCAAGGAATCAAAATCAAGCTCACTAATCTGCAACTGTCAATCACCACCTATTTTTGGAATTGAGGATTTTTTTTCTTGTCCAGTCCTTTGGTCTAGACTGGACTGGTCCAGTCCAATTCTATTTGTCACTATCTTTCAAGATTATAGTAATTCACAATCACATTTTATTGTTCTCTTATTACCTTCATACATAGTATGTCTGGAATGACTTGAACTCCCTTGATTTTCATGACACCATGATATCCTGATTCTTATTCTGCTTTCATTCGTTCTGCAAGCAGATAGTATAGGCCAGACATCATGTTGGGTACTTAAATGAAGCAGTTCCTGCCTTCAAGAAATTGGTATTCTAGGCAGTTTAGTGACTGCCTATGATCACACAACTAGTGCCAAGTGTCTAAGATAGGTTTTGAACTCGGATCCTCCTGACTCCAGAGCCGAGCTGGTGTTCAATCCACTGTGCCATCTAGGTGCCCATAGAAATTTATGTTCTATTGAGAGAATATAAGTACTAAATAAATGTAAAATATATACAAAATAAATACATAGTAACTTTTTATGGGTGGAAAGGACTAACAAATTGGAGAATCGGAAAAGGCCTTATTTCTTAAAAAATTGAAAGACAGCTCTTAAGATGCTTACAAACTAAGGAAATGAGACTGAAAAACCTGGGGCATGTGGGTAGGGGAAAGGGACATGGGTAGGGGAAAGGGACACCAGGAGATAGCTTATTCCATGGAATTATAACCAGGTAGAGAAGTTTTTGTCCTCTATAATAGAAGGCACTAGGAGGGAGGTACTCTGCTCTTCAGCTGTCCAGTCAGATGGAGAAAGGAGATTGAGGGAGATGGTCTCAATCAAGCAGTCTGGTGATGAGATTAGAAGGGATGAGTTTATCCAAGGAGGGATATTTTGTTCCACAGAATAGAAACCAGGCGGAGCAACAGAGGCAAAATGGAAAGTTTACTTTCCAAAACATGGAAATGGGATGTTGTATGTGAGAAACAGCATGTAGGCAAGTGTGGCCTAGAATTTCAACTGTATGTGGGAGTTGGCGGGGATAGGGGTAAAAGGGGTGAGATGCTGGAGGCAGGGGAAGAACCGTGTACAATAGACCCACATAGGCCAGAGCCAGAATATGAAGCATTAAGCCAGAATATTAAGCATTATTAAGAATATGAAGTCCCTAACTGAAGAACTTTATTTAGTAGCAAAAAAGAAACCTGTTGTCAGAGCCTAGAGGAAAAACTGTGGGATTTGATTTCAAGATAGGGGTTTGAATACTGAGTTAATTATTTACTTACTCTGGGCAAGGATTTTCACCTCTTTCAGTATCAATTTTCTTGGTACTTGGTTTCTTGGGAGGATGGACTGAGGTTATCCAGGAAGAGGCTGGATATATCTTGTTTTCTTGAAGATGACAGAGATGGTCTTTCTCCCTATCACCTACTCTGTACCGAGCACTGTGCTAAACTCTTTGCAAGTATCAGGTGTGCTATTATACAAACATAAGTTTCTGAAAGGCAAGACTTGACTATCTGCAGTGCTATCTGACTAACTGAAATAACTTGTTGAAATTCCTACTTGAAATTTTATCTGTTCCTACCTCTGCTAATCTAGGGATCTTTTCAATCACATACCATGCCACATATGCTCTCCACAGCATTCCTGTATTAAGTGCTGGAATGATTGCCTTTGTTCTTTTTTACAGGGGCAGGGTCGGGAGCTAGAAAAGATGCAACCACATCTCCTATAATGCCAGTCAACCAAAAAGAGTTTATAACCACAGCCACGTCACCATTCCAACATGACGCTGCCAGGTAAGCTATTAGGGAATCTTTGGTTTAACATTCCACAGATGCACCCATTACATCTGCCCAATTTGGAGGAAACATCAGAATTTCTTTGGTGCTATGCTCTAATGTGAGATGAATAATATAATCTCTAAATTTGACATTTATAGTAAGCTTTAAATTGCTTATTAGAAAAGGAAAAGTAGAAATATGCCAAGTTAGAACATTTTATTTTTACTTAGATTTTCAAATGAATATATTTTATGTTTAAAGTCCTGCTGTATTTAATAGACGTGTAAATAATTGAAAGAGTTAGTGCTAACCCCTGTTAGACCTCAAGTCCACTGGAAGGTTTTAATCACTTTGCATTTTTTCCCAAGTTTTATCAAATGGAATTTCTCTAAAATGTATCACACAGATGTTATTTTATATTTAATGACAAGTAGCAAAATCACATTAAGCAGCAGCTTTGATTATACTGTGTGCCTGCTCTAGAGGCTTCCCCATAATAGAAATATCACTTTAACTCTAGTAAAGGGAAGTAGGTTTGTTTTCATTGCCGTAATATTCACAATAACTTTGTCTCATTTTGGGATTATAGCTCCCAAGGCTGTGTGCATATGTATGTGTAAGCGTGTGTACATGTACCACATTTGTTAATGAAAATTTTAAATCAATAAAAACCATATCTCTTGTCTACGTGATGACTTCTGGCAATAGAAGTTGAATTGGTTCTGTACCCAAAGGATGACTGGCTGAATTGCTGGGAGTGAATTAAATGGAAAAGAGCTCTTGACAAAGCTTGAAAGTCCCTTCCTTGACCTTCTCACTAGTACATATCATGAGCCAAGTGAACATTTAGATGGGTCTCTCTCATTCCCATAGGAGGCTAGTGCCTTTTTTTATCTTATATAGAAATATATAGCATATAATCAGTGAGGCCATTGATAATTAGGATGCATTTCTATATGTGCCTCTAGAGATGCAAAATTTATCTTTTGAAGGAGATTTTTCCTACCTAGTTCCCTAATTTTCACAATTCTTCATTGCAACAACAAAACAACATTTAAAAACCAAACACTCCATTAAAAGAACAACATTAGTCTCATTTAAAATAGCTACATCTGCAGATACCACTGTGGAGGCTGAAATTTTATCACTGGAGGCTCCTAAGTAGTTATTTATAAACAGTGACGCAAATTATATTATCAAAAGGGAATCTGTAAAAATAAAAGTGATTAGCTGATGTATTCTGACAGAAGTGGATTTCTTTGACAAAGAGAAGATCTAACTCAGTTTCAATTGATCAATGATAGACAGAAGCAGCTACACCCAAAAAAGGAACCCTGGGAAATGAATGTAAATTGTTTGCATTTTTGTTTTTCTACCCGGGTTATTATTACCTTCTGAATCCAAGTCTTCCTGTGCAACAAGAGAACTGTTTGGTTCTGCACACATATATTGTATCTAGGATATACTGTGCCATATTTAACATGTATAGGACTGCTTGCCATCTGGGGGAAGGGGTGGAGGGAGGGAGGGAGGGGAAAAGTCAGAACAGAAGTGAGTGCAAGGAATAATGTTGTAAAGAAATTTTTTTCAAAATAAAAAAAAGAAAAAAGTGATTAGCTGGCAACAGCATTTCAGAAGTTTATTTATTATGTAAGGAATATAAAATTCTCATACCTCATAATGCATCTAGAAACATCTCTACCCAATGAAAGACTCTTATTGAAACACATGTGAATTTGACCAGGTTAAATAATCTTGGTATGCTTTTCCTTACTCATGGGCTTCTTTAATTGACAATGGTAAATGGACAAAGCTTTCTTTAGAGACCTAAAGCTGATCCTATCCTTCATCAGAAAACCTGCTTGGGTAGCAGGTCCTTCCCAATTTATCATTGAATGCTTATAAGCTTAGACTGCAAGTTTAACTAACTAAATTAATCAATATTGAGAATTATAGCAGCTTTTGTACAGCAGTTAAGGGACTGTCAGCATGTTAGTGATACCAAAGACCTTTGAGGGGTTAATCACTTAATCAACCATATTTCTTGAGACAGAAACTTGTTATATAAAGTAAAATATCTTTTAAGATATCACCTTTCAGTATCTATTTAATGCTGAGATAAATATCAGCCACAAAGGGGCTTAGTTTATGTTTACTTGAGGATGTTTGTGGTTCTGAACATTTATAATCATTACATCTCCTCAAACAAGTGTGGATTATAAGCATTTTTTTAAATTCTAAAAAAAAATTTAAACCAGTTATTATCTTTTAACCTTATAAAATGAGCACATACTGCTTATTGATTACAGACTTTATGATTTTTAAGAAATATTTTTAATCTATTCCATTGGGTGCAAGAATTGTGACATTTTAACCACCTCTAGAAAGGTGTTTCAAAGTGCTTATAGGAATGTTAGACCACAGAAAGAAAGTCCCTGAAGTTCAAGCCTTCATAATTGACTGTGTATAATGTAGTCACTGCCTATACTTTTGTAACTTATTATCATTAACAGATTCATACTCTTGACTTTGCTAGTTTTGAATTAAATTCACATTAGTCTAAAATATTGTAAGACATATGTTTTAAAATATCCCACCTCTTAACTAACATTTGAGTTCCAGGAAGATTCATCCCATCTCTTCTTAAGGGATTGAGCTCATTTGGAAGGGAAAAAAATAAAAGAGAAATCTGGATTTTTAGTCTTTACACCAAATTTTCTTGCTTTTGCAGATGTAAATCAAACCTTTAACATTGTTTTTGATGGTTACCTTTCTAACCTGAAAAAGAAGACTAATTGTTCTTGTCATTTAGATTTTGCAGAATACACCCTATACATACTGATTATACCATATCAGTCCTGCAGACTTTTATAAATCTATGTTAAAACTATTTATAAATTTGTGTTTATCATGGGCTTTAAAAAGCAGGTTTCTAGATCTGTTAGTCCTTAACAGTTCATATCAAATATAAAAACACAGATTATTCTTAAGAAATGAGTATCTGACTAAATAAAGTGATGTATATAGCATACCAAATTTTCTCCTTAGAAGTGCACATTGGCATGTTATGGATCCATTATACAAAATGCAGAGTTGAAAAAAGATCCAAAGCTATGAAAATCAGTTACTGAGAAGACGCAAGTAGATGTTTTCCAGGTCTCAGTATCAGATGTTTTTTAGTTATTTTCATTTCCAAGCATGGAGAATGCAAAGTACATGATTTTTATATAGAACTTTTTAGTTACTCACAAACTCTTAATGGGGGGGAGGGGAAGGAATGAGAGGTTTTTTATTTTTTATCCCAAGAAACATTTTAAGCTTCAAAGGAGAGGAAAAATATAGGCGCTTCCCCCATCCACACCTAAATTCCAAGCATTTTTAAGACTTGAAAAAAAGAGTGGGGGTGGAGAGGAAGCTGATAGGAGACAAGTTTTCCTTTTTTCCCTGAAGAGAGCTAACGGCCAGAAAAGTCCAATATAGTTCCATATGCAGGTGATAAAACCAGACGTTGGCAAATTAATCTCTCTTATTCACCGTGTAGGCTGTTAATTGTTCTCTCTGCTGGCTGTCGATATAATGTGAAATTTTCATTCCCCATTCAAGATGGAAAAAGTTGTGGCTGAAAATGTTAACATTTGCATTTTTATTTGTTGATTTATTTAAAGGACAGCCTCTCTTACAGCAATCCATCACTCGGTGACACCCCAAATATGAATAATGTATTGTAGACTTGCGGTTACAATGTGTAATAAGTGCCAGAGACAGTAGAGGAATGTTAACTATGTTGCAAATGTAATATTTATCGACTCATAAAGTTTATTGCTTTCGAGGTTCAATAATACTGACCATAGGACATTAATATCACTTATTTTGATTTTAGTTGGGCACCTTTGTATGTAGAAATATCCCATCTATCTCATGCTTACAAAATAAATGTGAAATTTACAGCACCAGTAAGGAGGGTATTATGGTGTTCCTGGATGAGAGCTGCAGTGCTCCATTCAGACACCTCTGAATTTTCCCAGACAGTAAGCACAGTGGTCATCTCTGCACAGAAGGGTGGAAGAGCTGAACTGTGTGAAGACATTTATTTCCACTTTGCTGGGACAGGCAACATTCCATTTCAGCTGGAGAAGGACTGGGGGGAGGGGTCTTTTCTCTCTGTCAATCTGAACACCAGGTGGGTGGTTGAGATTAGAGCCCTGAGATTTGGCTCTTGATAGAAAGTTAAAGAAATCAGTTTTTTGTACGTTGTCCATCCTGTGAGATAGAGTCAAAGTTCATTCATTCTTGGGTGACCAGATTCCATTTAATCTTGTAGTCTCTACTACAGAGCATCACAGGGCCCTTGAACCTCCAGTTCTAACCCAAAACTATAAAAGATAGAGCTGGAGCAGGAACTTTGCCTTGCTTCAGAGGTAGGGGGAAAGGTCTCATCCAGCTCACAAGCTATTGTTAACCCTTTTGTGCCTGCCAGAGTTAATGTGTTCATTAAAAACAATGAAGATCAATCACACTGGGAATATCTGACTCTTACCCAAAAAAAAAAAAAAAGAAGAAGAAGAAGAAGAAGTAATGTTAATTAGCAACTGTCAGCTGTAATTGTCATCCTCATTAAGATGCAGAATTATGTATTTCTTAGTTATAAATAACCTTTCTAATTGTACTTGATGTATGCTAGTTTAATCAAAAAGTACACTTGCAAACAGGCAGATATTTGCATTAATCTAGCATTGGATCGTCAAGGTTTTTTGATAGTCTTTTATTTCAGATTTGATTCAGAGAAAAAAAGATCTACTACAGTTACATATTTTTTATGTAATAGTGACTTTTTCTGTTCAGCTATGTAGAACTGACAGGATTTTATATTAAAATTAGGTTAAATATCTTCTGAGATTGTTCAATGTAATAGAAATGTTGTCAGTTTTTGAAGCAATTGGTAGGGTTTCTATCACTCAGTCTTTTGATAAGAAGTTGATTATTGTTCCAAACTGATAAAGTTGAACATCAGGTCTATAGCCATTAGACTCAAATGACTAAATCTTTAGAGCAAAAGTTCTCTCTTTCCTGAACTCCACGTCTAACTTTTTTTCTTGTCCTTTTTCTGGGAAGTCGATTGTTCTCTTTTGTGAGGAGTAAGGGAAGAAAGTTTAGTATTCTTACTAAACTATTCTTGTAACTATATATTGGTGCATTTCTGCTTGTGAAATTTTGCCAGCATAGGGGATTTCTTTCTGAGAAGTACTGTCAACTTTTCTACCTATTGCTTTTTGCAGGAAGGTGAATTCTTCATGACATCCTTTGAGGTTATGGTTTATTGTTTTGTTTTTGCTATGCTTTAAAGGAATTTATTAGTTCATAGGGATTTTTTTCCCTTAGAGTTGGGAAGAAACACAAAACAAAATATCCCAAAAGCTGTTTGGATCTTTTGGGGGGCATTCAAACTATGTTCACTGTAAGCTGAAATGGTTTTGAAAAATTGCTTTTTTGTTGCTTAAATATATCCCTTGCTAAGTTTTATATGCTACAGTCACACACATACACACAAACACACATACAAATGGGGACTGATTATAATACATAATTAGTTTCTTGAAAGTGGATTATTAGATCCTTCATAACTTGAATTTAGGATACCAGGAGTTGTAAAATGAGTAATAGGAAGTTTCATAGGCATATAACCTATAACTATTCCTGACCATTGCCAAGAAGATAGGGTACAGGATTCTTCTCACACCTAAATTCCTATTGTTTTAAGATGTTTGACTTTACTTTTATTTTAATGAATTTAATATGAAAATTCAGTATGCCTCCAGCACAAGTTGTGATGGCATAATCTTAAAAGTGCTAGACATATGACTGTGTGAGTGTTTTTGCATCAGTTTCTGTTAATACTCTGTTAGAGTACAAACCAAGGCTGGAATGTATATGCACTCTGGGCAATGTCTGGTTTCTCACATAGATATATTTCTGACAATTTGGAAAGTAGACGGGTGGGAAATCATGCTAATTTACTATCCTAAAAATAACATAAATACGTAATATCTGAGGCAAAAATATTCTATTTGAGAAGTTCTGCTATCTAAACAGCCTGAAGTTTTTTTGACTATTCATTAAGAATTCAGAAATCAAGTAGAAAATTTGCAGATAATAATAATCATAGTTTAAATAATAATCATAAATTAAATAAATAATCAATAAATAATTGACAATAATCATTGTCAATAATTAGTATTGTTTATGATAATTATGATCATATAATTTATATAGTATTTTATAGTCTTTCAAGCATTTCAGATGCCATGCAACAAATCTGTTATGAAGTAGACAGAATTATTGTGTATTAATCATTTTTCTTATGAAGAGCTCAGAGAAATTAATTTACCTACTTTAACGCAGCTAGTAAGTTGCAGTTAAGATTCAAGCTCAGGTTTTCTGATTCCAAGGGAAATTTCTTTCTGATATTCTATGCTGATAGGCTGAATATATTTACCTGAGAAGATATTTGGGATCTAGGATAGAAACTTTCCAGATTCCTGCATTTTGTTTATCACTTAGATTCAATTTAAAAGCTTAAAAGCAGGTGTCCTCAGATTGGCTGGAAAAAATAAAAAAGGACTCAAGAAAAATAAAATCACAATTAAAATTAAGCTCTTTGAGGCCAGAGACCCTTTTGTTGTAGTTTCTAATCCTAACATGTAGCATTATATTTACTAAATGCTAATAATGCATGGTTCTTAATAAATGTTTATTCAATTGAAATTTCTAGTCTTACCCTTAATGTTTTTTGGTTACTTTTAGATTTTTTGATAGTTTTGAAAATTAGAATATTGTTTCTTAAAAGAGAATCAGTTAATGGCCCTAATCAATTACAGTCAGTATTATAAAGTCTCTTTATTTGAAAAAAATCTGTTGGTATTTGCTTCTAAGCTTTGAAGTAAAAATTCTGTTTTTCAAGATAGCTTCCTAGAATCTTGCCTATTGAAAAATAAGCTGCCATTTTCATCTGCCTCCAAAATGATTCTTTACTTATTCCTAACCAGTAAAATGGGGCTTATTAAAACTTTTCTTTTTGAATCAAAACTTAATTGCAGGAATTAAGTGAAGATTAAAGGAATGTATAAGAACTTCAGAAAATGTGTTATTGGAAGTAAAGTAAAAATGCTGTACCTTCTTCTTTAGTCACAAATAAAGCTGAAAAAGACCTTTGAAATGATCTAGTCCAACTCTTATTTTATAGATGAGGAAAATGAAGCACAAAGTAATATAGAAGAATATAGACCCAGATTCTCCAGTGCTCTTTCCACTTCCCCATGTTGCCAACCAATGGCATAAAAGCCCCAATTCTATAACCTATCTTAGAGCACCCTCCTTTGGAGAGCTCAAAGCACATCACAGGCATCATTTAAATAGTTTTTATCATTTATTTCATAGAGATCAGTATGTAAATCATTCTTTTCAAATAACTTTTAAAAGTAATTAAGGCTATTAAAGTTTAAGTACAAATAATCTGCATGATTGTTTTTCTTTAATGCTATTATCATATTTCAGAATATTTAATATACTAATTTAATACCATTATTATTTTATTGTATTATATCAAAATTATATCAATAGCACCTCTTTCCAATTTTTGAATATTTTTCAGTATTTAAATCTTCTATTATGACTCCCTGTTTATTATTTTATGACTCCCTATTGTTTGTTTTGTTTTGAAGGAGGGAAATGTTAAGCCTGGAAGAAATAAGACTCATAGTTTCCCCTACAAAGTGTTTCTAAGCACAAATAGTTTTTCTGACAGACAACAGACAGAGAAACAGAGCACAAAGTAGAGAAACACTTATTTCAATGATTTTTCTACTAATCCACTTCTTTTCTTTAGTCATGTATTTCCTTTAGACATGATGCCTGATTTTGGTTAGATCCTGAATACAGAAGTCAGTGCATTTTTTAATAAGTAGCACCAGTCAAAGCAAATACTCATAATTTTATTCTCTTGGGAAATGGTCAATCTGAATTAGGGAGATACATGACTTTTCATCTTGAAAAAATACATATAACAAATCCATGTTTGATAGACAAATGTCCACTGTGTAAGGAGATTAGCCTTAGTAAGGATAAAGGCTACCTCTTCATGTGAGACAAGGTAAAAAATTTGTGGGAGAAGGCAGGTGAGTGCTGTGAAATAAGGAGGAGAGGAGGAGAGGGAGCTCTTAGAGAATGCCCTCAATTTTTCCAGTGAAATATGAAGCAAAATTCTCAGATGAGAGAAATATAGAGGGGGGAGCAATAGGAAGTTTGGAGAAGGATGAAATGACTCAGAAAAGGTATTCATTTCATTGGGAATGAAATGCTTAGGGAAATATAAAAGGACTTCCATGCTACAGTGAGGACCCAGATATAATCATGTATTATAAATTTTTAGTGTATCCAGTTAGCATACTTTCTTGAATTTCTCCAGTTTTGTTCAGCCACACATAAACAGAAGTGAAGGCAGTGGATGGTGGAAATGATACAAGGCTAGGTTTTGAGAGACAAAATCAACAAGAAGATAAAGAGACAAGAGGTTAGTGTAGAATATATTAGAATGCATCTTCTTTGAAAGTCAAGGCTATTTTTACCTTTCCTTTATAGCACCAACATTTAGCACAGAGCCTGGTATTTACTAAGTATTTAATAAATATTAAGAATTATTATAGCACCTAACCTGGTTCCTGGTATATGATATGCCAAATAAATGCTTATTAATTGAATAGTATGAATATATTCAAAGGAATATTGTAATAATAGTATCAGGTGCTTTTCAAAATCTTGTAAATTGTATCAGTACCATTCCCTTAACCTATAAATTTAGTAACCTTCTCAAAAAAAGGAAATAAGAAAAGTCTGTTATGATCTGTTCTTGAGTAAGTTGTTTTGGCTTTTTGTAATTGTTGCTTCCTTTTCTAGTAGTTCATCAACTATCCCTTTAATAACATGTACCTTAAAAGGTAGTCATCAAATTTGTATATGATTTAGTGTCTGAGCAATGCCATAGAGAAGCTCTGTCATTGCAGGAAAGAGAACTCTGCCAATGTCCTGAGAAGACTTCCTGGAAGAGTGAGTCTTGAGAGAGGAGCATTATTCTAATATGTCAAGAGGGAAGGAAAAGGCATTTGAGGTTAAGTATATGCTGGTGAAAATGGGCAAAGTTTATTTGAAGGACAGTGATTAGATTACTCATGGTAGAGAAGAAATTTCTTTACATTGGGGTACCGTGAGAAATAATGTTAAAGAGATGGATTGAGGCCAAAATGTAGAGTAATGAATACTTAAAGAATTAGAATTTAGTTCTATAGAAAGATACTATTGAATGTTTCTTAACACTATCGTGACAGACTTTTATGATATTTGGAGGCAGTTAGGCTATAGTATATAGGAAAAAAAAAGTTTGAGACTTGGAGTCAAAAATTCTGGGTTCAGTTTCTAACCCTAAGTTAGTTACAGAGACCAACATCTTGTCAAAATGATGATTAAGGGTATATTACCAGCAGAGATGCTCTTCACCAAGAACAGTTGTCTGAATATAATTTCTGTGTCTAATGAAAAGATCTTGCTTTTACTTAAGCTCTGATGTTAAGCCAATATTTTAATTCCTACTGTTAGGAACCATTAATATATTTATCTATTTCTTTTGTGCACATGAGTTGGTAAGATGTTTGTGAATAAGTAAAGAAAATAGAAAGAAATAAGATGATAAACAATGAGGATATAATATGAACTCTAGTAACTGATGCAGATCAGTTCCCTTCCCTTTTTTGGAGACCCTGAAGAGTTAGTCTCACCACAGAAGCAATGCATGCGCCTCTGAACTCTCCCAAGATATCTTAGGGTTCATTGACTAAATTTCTTTCTTAAGGACCATACCTTAAACCAAAACCAATCTGATTCTCATTGGTCACCAATAGATCTTAGACCAATTCCCATTTAGTTATTGTTTGGGCCCTTATTGACTCAAATTGAATGTAAAGAGAATCATTTCTGCTTTGGCCAGAAATCCTGAGGGTTTTCCCCTTTCAGATCTTTTATTTATATTTTAGATTTTAGTGGGGGGGGGGACTAAGTGAAAGAGGAGATTTTTTTCACCCCGAATTGCTGTCTAGTCTTAATCACTGAATGGGTACTGCCTCAGTTGAACTAAGACCTTTTGAAGACCTTAGTTTAAAAAGTCCAAAGTCTCAGGGCCACCTCAGTATATCAGACCACTGGACCCAGATGGCTCTTGAGGGCAAAGTAAAGCAAGTGATCTTGCATAGCTCTCCATCACTTAAATCCAATTCACTTGCCTGTTATGTCATCACCTCCCTGATCTCATAGTACTTTTCAAGAACGAAGGACAAATAATAACAACATGTAAGGATATGCTTAAGAAAATGCACACTCTAAAAACGTTTGTAGCAGACCTTTTTTATAGTGGCAAAGAACTAGAAACTGATTTGGTGCCTATCAGTTAGAGAATGGCTGAATAAATTATGGTATATGAATGTTAAGGAATATTATGGTTCTATAAGAAACAATTAGCTTGATGATTTCAGAGAGACCTGGAGAGACTTACATGAACTGATGCTGAGTGAAGTGAATAGAACTAAGAGAACATTGTACACAGCAACAACAAGATTATGTGATGATCCACTGTGATGAACTTAGCTTCTTTCAATAATGAGGTGATTCAAGCCAATTCCAATAGACTTGTGATTGAGAGAGTCATCTGCATCCAGAGAAAGGACTATCTATGGGGGGCTAAATGTGAAGTATAAAACATAATATTTTCACCTTTGTTGTTGTTTGCTAGTTAGTTTTTTTCTTTCTCATTTTTCCCCCTTTTGATCTGATTTTTTCTTGTACAGCATGATAAATGTGGAAATGTTTAAAAGAATTGTACATGTTTAACCTATTTTGGATTACTTGCTGTTTGGGGAGTAGGGAAGGAAGGGAGAAAAAAATTGGAACACAAGGTTTTGTAAGGGTGAATGTTGAAAACTATCTTTGCATGTTTTAATTTTTTGATTTATTTTTCATACACATTGTTTTATGAATTATGTTGGGAAAGAAAAATCAGACCAAACAGGAAAAATCATGGGAGAGATTAAAAAAGAAAAAAACAGGAAAAAGAAGTGAACGTAACATGTGTTGATTTTCATTCAGTCTCCTTAGTTTTTTCTCTGATTATAGATGGCATTTTCTGTCTAAAATCTATTGGGACTTCTTTGGATCACTGAACTACTGAGAAGAACCAAGCCTTTCATAGTTGATCATTGCATATTCTTGTTGTTATTGTTTACAATGTATTCCTGATTGTGCTTGTTTCACTCATCATCAGTTCATGTAAATCTTTCCAGGTCTTTCTATAATCAGCTTGTTCATCATTTTTTATAAAACAATAATATTCCATTACCTTTATGTACCACAGCTTGTTCAGTCATTCCCCAACTGATGGGCATCCACTCCTTTTCCAGTTCTTCTCTGCATGTATTTTTAAAAATGAAAACTTATTTTAAAAAAACAAAACAAAACAAAATAAAATATTATATTTTTGTAAATTGATGTCCAAACCAAAAATTAAAAAAAAAGAAAATACACATTCCTTGCAACCCCTTGTATTCACCAGTCAGAAAGTCATTGCAGCTTCATTCTTTTATTTCTTAAAAACCCTTTCAAAGAACTCAAGTTAATAGAAAATGAAAAATTTTTGTGTTTTATTGGTTTCAATATTTAAGTTTTTGTTATAGGTCATATTGAATATCTTATTTCCTTAGAAATCCTGAATTAAAGGAGTATTGTGTCTTCCATTTGTATTTTCTCTATGGGTTTGACCTCTTTGATTGTTGTTGTTCAGTTATGTGTTACTCTTCATGAATCCGTGGTCCCTTCTGTCTCCCCTTATCTCCCAATGTCTGTCCATGTCCATGTTCACTGCTTCCATGACACTATCTAGCCACCCTTTATCTCTACCAGACCCTTTATCTTTTTGTCTTCAATCTTTCCCAACATCAAAGTCTTTTCCGGTGAGTCCTGTCTTCTCATTGTGTGGACAAAGTATTTAAGCTTCAGCTTCAGTTTTTTTTTATCTTCCAGAGAATAGCCTGAATTAATTTCAGAAACATCAATTTAGAGGTTCCCTGTTGCCTTGGTCACTGGATTTCAAACTGATCAGATCCTTAGAATAGAATCATTTCATTACAAAAGACCTTGCCAATAGTCTTACACAAGTTAACATTGTTGCATTTCTTTATCCCTAGAGCAGTTTAAATGTTGTATGTCTTTGACAAAACAGTTTCAGAATATCATAGCTTTTAGATCTTTTGGAAGATATTTTCAAAAATCACCTAGGCCAGCCTCATCATTTTATAGCTGAAAAAACCGAGTTTCAGAATGGTGAAGTGTCTTGGCCATAATTACATAAAAATAGAAGTAAATGACAGAGCTGGAGTTCAAAAACAGACATTCTACAAACAGTATTGATGTTAATTCTTCAGCATTTGAAGGTGGTTGTCTTCATTTTTCCTAAATATAGAAAGATAGAACCTATAACCATCTGCTGGATAATAAAGTTTATCTTGGGATTTAACATGCTCTTCAGACATCTGTTTTCTCAGGTGACTAAACACTGCACCTGCAAATTTTAGTTGATGTTAGATTTCTTCCTCATTGTCAACCTTTTGTGAAGATAACTGAAAATATTCCAATTTTTTTAGACTGGTGTGACCCTTTCCTTCCTCTACAAGGGCACCTGGTACATCTGGAAACTTCATGAGTTAAGTGGCAGCTTTTCTTAACTCTCCTCTCATTTTACCTCCTTGTGGTACACTATAGCATTCCAAGAAATTTGGAATGGCAAAATTTAGGAAATTATACTCTAGATTTTCACCATCATTCTGAATTTTTGAAACTGATGAATGATCACTGTAAATTTGCTGATCATACCCTTCTAAATGGTGGCAAACCTCTATTCACCAGCATTCCAAAAAGAACTAAAAAGAACTTTTGGCAGGAAAAAGGAAGTGGTTCATGATAACTTGTAGAGAGATCTTTCCTACAATAATGGACAACAAGGCAAGACTATTATAATTTCTTCAACTGGATATGTTTCCTTTATTTAAAAAAAATGTAACATTAACAGCATCCCTGAAAACATTTGGTATTTCTTTGGCATTTTAAGTCTCTGTAATAAGAACATCAAGCCATGGCTTGAATTGCCTTGTACCATATACATTTCAGTAATATTTTCATTAATTCTTGATGCCTCCTGTTTTTATCTGCTTGAAGATTTGTCTCATCCTGCCAAAATTTCAGAGTATTTCAGGGTAGCATCACTGATTGCTTTCTAAAGAGAATTGGTATAGTAGATCTCAGGTCATGAAGCATCTTCAAAATTTTCATTCTGGAATATTTTGATGGCTTCTCATTCAGCAATCAATATTTTAAGACAATTTGTCCTGAGTGCTTGAGCAGGTTGTGAATATTATTTGAATGTCAGATCTCTTTCACCTACTATTCAGACCATCTTTTCTTCATAAGTCATGAATCATCCTCTGATCCTGTTCCTTGGCCTTATAGTTGCTTCATGTATTTCAGGTATTTCATCTAAAATTACTATAATTTTGCAAAGTGCTCCAAATCTTATGATTGTTGTCAGACAACTAAACCCCAACCCCTTGACTCTAAATCCCTCTCTTTTTAAAGCTATATGCTGTAAATTAATGTTCCCAAAATATTCTAAAACCCTGTCACTCTTCTGCTTAATATAGCAGTCATAATGTATGTTAGTAGAGAATATAAGTGATCCTTTATAGATACTGAACAGAGTAGACTTGATGGCACCTTGAGTGATGCTGGAATTTATACATTGTAGCTGATTCAAATTTACCACTTTTAAAATGTATACAGTTTGAGTATTTGTATTTTTTAGAATTGAGGCTTTCATTGATTAGATTGTTAAATCTTTCAGTGAGATTGTTCTATAGACTTAACTTTACTGAGTTTAAAAGTTGCCTTTATGGACATGGATCAAATTAATTTGTGAACAATCTAAGGAGGACTGATGTTTAAATAAATTAGACTGTATGGTTAGCCCTAGTAGAGAGATTTAATTCTTGACTTGTTTACTTTGTTGGCTTATTGTTTTGTAGCAGACACAGAAGTGGATAAATACTATATCTTTTTTTGTGTGGGGTAAAGATAAGAGTATAGGAAAGTTAAGAAGGAAGAGTGAGAGAAAACTCCGAAGAAAAAGTAAGGAAGACTGAAGCAAGTTCTTACCCTCTCTCCCACAGTGATATATATCTTCCTGCAAGCAAAACACATGCATGAATGAACAAATATCTATCAGTAGATGGCAAGCATTGTGCTAAACTCTGGAGGAGACAACCCATATAAGAGAGTTCAGCTACAGGGCCAAATGGAAAGGCCCAGAGAACCATTGTCCTTAAGACAATGCAGCGACAGGACACATAGTAAGTTCTGATGTTCCTCTATCTCACTGGAGGCCTAGAGTTGCTATACATTTTTTGTTCTTCATGGCCCCATTTGAGGTTTTCTTGGCAAAGGTCTAAAAGTGGTTTGTTATTTTCTTCTCTGGTTCATTTTACAGATGAGGAAATTGAGGCAAACAGGCTTAAGTGACATGCTTGGGGTCACACAACTAGTGTCTTTGGCCAGATTTGAACTCATAAAGCTGAATCTTTCTGACTCCAGGCCTAGCACCCAAAGCACTGTGTCACCTAGCTGCCTTTTGAGTTGCTAACTTCCAGTCTAAGTAGTTTTTGCATTCTTCCAGCCCAGCCACCTCATGGGGTTTTTATATAACCTGGGGATGAGGGGAAGAAGAGAGAGAAGTAAAGGGAAGGGAAGGGAAGGGAGGACACCTTGCCTTGTGAGGCTTTCAATCACCCCTACTTTCATTAGATCTGGGCTATATGGGAGGAGAGGTAGGGATCAAGGTAAAACAAGGGGAAAGATACCCTCACTTGAAACATCATAAGATGTTTCATAAAACAGAATACCATAGAAAGCAGTTTAGAAATAACCGAGAAGGTTTTTCATTTATTTATTTGTTTGTTTATTCTGTTTCTTAGAATACATGAAGAATATATCCTTCCTAAATTCTGACAGCTTAAAAACTTTCTGGGTTTTGTATTCATTTTGAATTATTTACAGAAAATAAAACATATTCTCAAGCAATGGGATTGCTTTTTGTTTTGAATGGTGTGCATTGAATAAATAAAATGGTTCTGGAGAGTATACTTTGTGGGTTTTCCTTCTTTTCAGGACTCAGAATATGCCATTCTAGGATATCAAGAAGAGCCAGAAACACCATCTACACTAGACCTTTAGAAGGGAGGGATATATGAGTTAAAGCTTACCCTTCTGCCAAGACTACTTCTGCCTTTCTCCAGACATTTTGACAGTGTGCCTCAGACAAGTCTCTTCCTATTAGAATTAACTTTATCCCTGGGCAATAAAGGAACTGACTCAAAATCCTAATCTATTGACTACATAAAACATTTTGATTGATAAGAAAGGGCATTTTAAATCTTGAAATATATAATGTAACTTGTAATTGTTAGTAATAGTAAAATTTAAAGGAATCCCAACATCTCATTGTTTTACTAGTAGAAATCCCCATCCATTTGTGTTCTCATCTTTTGCCTTTCTTGTTATCTTTTTATAAATCCTCCATTGAAAGACTACCTAAGTGTTACTATTGAGCTAATATCCCAAAGAGGTATTAAAGAAGGGAAAGGGATCTGTATGCGCAAAAATGTTTGTGGCAGCCCTTTTCATAGTGGCTAGAAACTGGAAATTGAATGGATGCCCATCAATTGGAGAATGGCTGAATAAATTGTGGTATATCAATGTTATGGAATATATTATTGTTCTGTAAGAAATGACCAGCAGGATGAATACAGAGAGGCTTGGAAAGACTTATATGAACTGATGCTGAGTGAAATGAGCAGGACCAGGAGATCATTATACACTTCAACAACAATACTATATGAGGATCAATTCTGATGGAAGTGGCTACCTTTGGCAATGAGAAGATCCAATTCAGTTCCAATTGATCAGTGATAAACAGAACCAGCTATACCCAGTGAAAGAACACTGGGAAACGAGTGTGGACTGCTTGCATTTTTGTTTTTCTTTCCAGGTTATCTGGATCTGATTTTTCTTGTGCAACAAGAGAACTATATAAATATGTACACATATATTGTATTTAAGATATACTTTAACATGTTTTACATGTTGCCTGCCATCTAGGAGAGGAGGCGGAAGGAAGGAAGGGAAAAATTGGAACAGAAGTGTTTGCAAGGATCAGTGTTGAAAAATGATCCATGCATATGTTCTGTCGATAAAAAGCTATAATTAAAAAAAAAAAAGCTTTAATAAAAAAAAAGAAAGAGCAAAGAGATAATATTGACAAAGTAATATATAAATATTTATGGGGAAAAAAAAGAAATTAAGACTGCCTAAACCTTCAGCAAGCATCTGCTAAGGACCACTTTATTCCAGACACTCCAGCATTCAAGCTTGCTGTCTTTTCTCCCTCACTCACCTCCATGTGACCATCTCTCTTTTCGGGTATGTCTTGTTATATCGCTTTAAAGTCCTTCACCATGAGTTCCCATTGTCCCCTTTCTCTTCATCTCAAGATCTTTTGGCCTATTCTTTTCCCAGTCTTTGATAATGGGTTGGCCCTTTTCTTTACCAAAACCAAGCCCCTCTGTTATATGTACACTTAATCTCATTCCATCCCTTCCTGTTCAGAAGATTGCATACTCAGTCATCCCAAATGAATTCTCTTGAATGTCTCCCTAAAAACTAACTGGTTCCTTTCTTACTGCCCTCAAACATGCCCAAAGTATCTCTCATTCTTAAAAAACCTTTACTAGACTCTACTATCTTCTCAAGCTATCAGCTACATCCCTTCTTCCTTTCCCAGACAAACTTCTTTTTTTGTGAGTAATTGAATCATTTTATTAAAAAGGCCAACATAATATTAACTTCATTCATAAAAGGGGGATCTTTCCTCCCCACCACCATTTAGTAGTGTTTTTTTCCCAATTACATGTAAAGATAATTTTCAACATTCATTTTTATAAGATTTTGAGTTCCAATTTTTTCTCCCTCTTTTTCCTCTCCCCTCCCCAAGATAACAAACAATCTGATCCATGTCTAATCATGTTAAACATATTTCCGTATTTGTCATTTTGGAAAAGAATTAAAAATAGGGAAAAACTATGACACAGAAATAACCAAAAAAAAAGTAAAAATAGTTCATTTTGATCTGCATGAATATTCCATAGTTCTTTTTCTGGATGTGGATGTCATTTTCCTTCATGAGTTTTTTTGAATTGTCTTAGATCATTATATTGCTGAGAAGAGTTAATTCTATCAAAAATGATTACTGCAAATGTTGTTGATCTGTACTGTGTTCTGGTTCTGCTCACGTCACTAAGCTTCAGTTCATGTAAGACTTTCCAAATTTTTCTGAAGTCTATATAGTACAATAGTATTCCAGTATAATCCTATACCACAGCTTGTTCAGTTATTCCTATTCCTTCTTTGATGGGCATCCCCTCAATTTTCAATTCTTTCCAGCCAAATTCTCATAAAAACTCTACATTGGCTATCCCCACTTTCTTTCTTCTCAATCTTCAAGCCTTTGCAATCTGACTTTTGACATAAGACCTAAATGAAACTGCTCTCTCAGGAGTCAGTAAGGACCTCTCATTTGCCAATTCTGATCATCTTTTCTCTTCTTTTTTTTTAAATTAAAGTTTTTTTATTTTCAAAACATATACATAGATAATTTTCAACATTCACACCTGTGAAATCTTGTGTTCCAAAACTTTTTCCCCTCCCTTTTCCCCACCCTACCCCCATATGGCAAGCAATACAACATATGCTAAACATGTGCAATTCTTCCACACATATCTCCACAATCATCATGTTACACAAGAAAACCAGATCAAAAAGGGAAAAAAAAAATTAGCCAGCAAACAGCAACAAAAAGAGTGAAAATGCTGTGTTGTGATCCACACTCAGTTCCCACAGTCCTCTCTCTGGGTATAATGGCTCTCTTTGTCATAAGATCATTGGAACTGGTCTGAATTACCTCACTGCTGAAAAGAGCCACATTCATCAGAATTGATTATCATCTAATCTTCTTGTTGCCATGTATGATCTGGTTCTGCTCATTTCACCTCATTTCTTATAGAACAATAGTATTCCATAGCATTCATATACCGTAACTTATTCAGCCATTTTCCAATTGATGGGCATCCACTTAGTTTTCAGTTTCTTGCCGCTACAAAAAAAAGGCTGCCACAAACATTTTTGCACACATGGGTCCCTTTTCCTCTTTTAAGATGTCTTTGGGATATAAGCCCAGTAGAAACACTGCTGGGTCAAAGTGTATGTACAGTTTGATAACTCTTTGGGCATAGTTCCAAATTGCTCTCCAGAATGGTTGGATCCGTTCACAGTTCCACCATCATGTATTAGTGTCCCAGTTTTCCTGCATCCCCTCCAACATTCATCATTATCTTTTCTTGTCATCTTAGCCAACATGAGAAGTGTGTAGTGGTACCTCAGAGTTGTTTTAATTTGCATTTCTCTGAATCAATAATGATTTAGGACATTTTTTCATATGATTAGAAATGTTTTAATTTCTTCATCTGAGAATTGTCTTTTTATATCCTTTAATCATTTATTAATTGGAGAATGGCTTGAATTTTTATAAATTTGAGTCGATTCTCCCATATAAATGAGGCCTTTATCAGAATCCTTGGATATAATTTTTTTTCCAGTTTATTGCTTCCCTTTTAATCTTGTCTGCATTAGTTTTACTTGTATAAAACCTTTTTAACTTAATGTAATAAAAACTATCCATTTTGCATTCCATAATGTACTCTAGTTCTTCTTTGGCCACAAATTAATTCCTTCTCCACAGATTTGAGAGGTATGCTATCCTCTGTTCTTTTAATTTGCTTATCGTATTATCCTTTATATCTAAATCATGAACCTATTTTGAACTTATCTTGATATAGAGTGTTAGATGTGAGTCAATGCTTTATTTCTGCCATACTAATTTCCAATTTTCCCAGCAATTTTTGTCAAATGGTGAGTTCTTATCCCAGAAGTTGGGATCTTTGGCCTTATCAAACACTAGATTATTATAGTCATTGACTATTGTTTCTTGTGCACTAACCTATTCCACTGATTGACTGACTACTCTATTTCTTAGATAGCACCAAATGGTTTTCATGACCACTGATTTATAATATAGTTTTAGGTCTGATACAGGTAGGCCACCTTCATTTGTATTTTTTATTGTTTTCCTTGAAATTCTTGATCTTTGTTCTTCCAGATGAAATTTGTTATTATTTTTTCCATCTCTGTAAAATAATTTTTTGACAGTTTGATTGGTATGGCACTGAATAGATTAATTTAGGTAGTATTGTCATTTTTATTATATTAGCTCAGTCCTGAGCATTTGATATATTTCCAATTGATTAGATCTGACTTTATTTGTGTGGAAAGTGTTTTGTAATTGTGTTCATATAGTTCTTGACTTTACCCTGGCAAGTAGACTTTCAAATATATTATCAACAGTTATTTTAAGTGGAATTTCTCTTTGTATTTCTTGCTGATGGATTTTGTTGGTAACATATAAAAATGATTTATGTGGATTTATTTTGTATTCTACAACTTTGCTAAAGTTGTGAATTATTTCTAGTAGTTTTTTAGTTGATTCTCTGGGATTCTCTAAGTATGCCCTGATGGTCTTTTCTCACTCCTTTTGACACTTCTGCACCTGATCTTACTGACCCTCTCCTGACTACTCTTATTTCAGGGTTCTTGTTACAAGTTTCTCTCTTCTCTTTTACCTGTCAAAACTTCCTCAGTTTCTTTTTCTAGCTCACCATCATATCCTGCTCTCTAACCATTCCCTAAGATTCTGTTCTGAACCCTCCTCCTTTCTTTCTCTACTCTCCATGATTCCATCAGACCCCATAGGTTTAATTAACATTTCTATAAATATGGCTCCAATACTGATACAGCCTTAGTCTCACCCCTGAGCTCCAGCTCTGCTTCATAGTGTATTTCAGAACTGAAACTAGATATTTAAGGAGGGATTTTAACCCCTCTGGGTAGGTCAGCTAACCCTCAGCTAAAGCTTTAGTTTCCCTTGTACCTCACACTCATGTCATGTATTTGAAGCCCCAAAAGCATTTAGGTCCATCCTATTGATGCATTCCCCATTTCGCTATCTCTCCGACATTTTATGTGAACTTTTTCTTGAGCACCAAAATGTTTCTACTGATGCATAAGTCATAGGGTCACATGGCAGGGACTTTTACTCAAATCGGAAGATTTCATGCCAAGGTTGTAATGCTGTATCCTTACTTCAGAGGAGTCTTTTGTATTTGTGTGGAAATTTTAATTTCACGCCCTGCAGACTTCACCATCTTTTGTACTCTCTCTGCTCATGTTGTTGCATAAAGGGTAAATCCCTGTGTCACATTCATTTTGTATCCGAAGAGAGTAAAGTTTGGTTCCATTTGAGGTTTTCATACAGAATCAGGTAGAAGTCTTTTGGTAGAACTGCTATCTGTTAATGAACGAAAAACAGGAACTTTTAAACTAATAAGGCTTTTCCATATGGGTGAGCATGACCTCTCAGTGCTCAAAAAAAGAAAAAATTCCTCTGTAAACATTGGATACTTGTGCTATTTTAGTTTTTACAGATGATCATGAACTTCCTGATTGAAACACAGGGTATCCACAGGTGTTTGAGTATAAAAAGCAATCAGACTGGGGCCAAGATCTTTTTTTAACTAGTCATTGCTGGCAAATAAATTAAAATCTCTCCCTCACACATCTGTTCAATTTAAAGAGAGAGAAAGAAATGTTGTGTTGGGAAAGCTGTCAGGGTAGACAAAGATTCCAGAATGGATTTGAAACAACCAAAATCAAATCATTATTTTTAAAAAGATAATAAAAACAATTTTTTGTCAAATTTTTTTGCTAAAATAAATTTTTTTAAAAGTCAGAAGTTAATATGAAGATAGTTTTAAAATTGGAGATTAAAAAGTTTTAAATGTAGAATAGATCCAGTTCTAACTCCTAATTACCTGATATTTTAGACAATATATTCATATAGCTTTCTAAGAAAATTTTAATAATTGCTTCACCTCAAACTAACTACTCAGTACCTCCAGCTCACTTCTTTGTCCCCATTTTCAATGCTCAGAAACTTGGGTCATTTTTAATTCTAAAAAAGATGAGTTAACAGTGACAGGGCAGTTAGTACTCACCCCTCTGTAATATCAACAATATCAACTGTATTATCTTTCTGGGCTAGGAAGGATCCATTCAAGAAATCTATGTTTGCTGATGAGGTTTTAAAGAAAGCCACACCAGTAACCTGGTGGAAGTCAGTTAAGTATCTGTATTCATCAGAGACTATTGAAGTGATAATCCAGCTTTTAACAGAAGGAGCTATAAGTGTGGGGAAACTTTTCTCTTTTTCAGAAGTAACTCTTTCTAAATTGCACAGTCCTTTGGGAACTGAAAAAGCAGAAAAGCTCTTCTTTTTCAGTTTTTGAATAAATAAGGAAATTGGAGAAAAGTATACTAGCTTTAGAAACCAAGGTTCCCAATGTTTGATTTGTAATAATCTATCTAGCTGTAGAAATATCTGCTTTATTTTGTGTTGGCAATGAAATAATTAGAAACTCATTCTCATTTTGGATATGACCACAATTTTTATCTTAAAAGTATACATTTTGAGACTTTTGAAATTTGCAATATTCTTAAAATGTGAAGTGTATTTCTGTCTCAAAGATGGGAAAACTTGTAGGTTATATCAAATAATAGAAATATACTTTGATAAGAAATTATTAATTCTAGAGATGAAACTTGATTTTTTTCTTTGATTTAAATGAAATCTACCTTAAGAATACCTATCTGCCTTTAAATAGGACCCAGAGGACTAAGCCCTTTTCCATAGAGGAAGAAGAGGAAGTTCACTTTCAGAGGCCAACTGACATTGTTGACATGGAAAGGCCATCTGACATTTCACTCCTCCCCAAATGGAGGAAGTGCTTTTCTTTCCTTTTGGTGAATTTGCTCATTTATTTCTTTGGGAGGAGCCTGAAAAAAATTTTTTTTATTAGGGTTAGAAGGATCCTTAGATGTCATCTAGTATAACCCACCATGTTTCACAGATAAGTAGGAATCATGGGCCTATTTTTCACAACAGAGCAGTCCACTGACAAATTGTTACTACACTGAGACATTAATTACTTAGCTTTTTTGCCTTGCTTTCTCTCTACCCCTCATCTGCAAATATAATTGTGTCTTTTCCTCCATTGCCGGATTTCTTTTCAAGCACTTTAATTTGGTCATTATCATCACTTGGAGTTTCTGAAAGGGGTGAAAGATGGGGAGGGGCCAAGGAATGGGGTGACTTGTTACTATCATAGTTGTTAAATAGGATGCCAGCTTTTGTTGCACAGCCCTGTTCCTCTAAAAGGTCTTTCATACTAAGAAAGTATCAATATACTTGGAAGACAATGACTCAAAGGCTTGTTCACCAACTCCTGTTGCTTTCCAATTCCTGTTCTAGCTTTCTGTGAGTGATTGTGTATGGAGTTCAGCATGACACATACATCTGCCTATGACATCAAGGAGATCACAAGAATGAAATGTAGGGAATTTTTCATCTGGTAACTGTGCCAAGTCAGGGCAAAGAGTGTAGGTTTTGCTGAACCCTAGAACCCCATGACAAGGCTTACTCTCTACCTTCAGTCCTCTGGCTTAGTCTAAGGAACCCAAAAAGAACTGGATTAAATGGTTTAGTTTTCTTCCTTCGTCTGAAATTGTTCTGCAGAATCAGTTGTGTCAGAAATGGAAAATACTTATTAGATCTCATCTTATTCTTATTGACACATAACTATCCTGCTTTGCTACTTCTCAGTTCTAAAACAATAAATTATATGGTCTTGTTGGTCCACCCTTTATTCCTTTAAGAAGCCTTAAGTTTAGAATCTTAGGTTGCTATATTCTCAATTCATTGTGGGCATCAAGCCTTGAATTCACAGAAAACTACTTATTCCTAAACAAATGACACAAACCCCCTGCCTTCCTCTGCCAGCAAAGTCTTCTGCCCTCTGTGATCTCTCAGTATGTTGTCAGCCTTGAGGTCAGTGTCTCGATGTCTCACCCTTCTCTTCCAAAGAATGCCAGCTCTAACTGATTCTTCTTTACCTCTGAGTTCATGCCTTTTCTATTTCATTGGCACTGGGAATAGAAAGAGTATCTTGAAACTCAGATGTTGATTTGATTCCATACATTTTACCTTTGCCAGAGCAACTATTAAAGCTTGGTTTCCTTTGGCTGGGCCCAAAGCTTATAGGGTCTGTGAGAGGGACAGGAGAAAGAACGAGGGGGAGCTCTTTTTCTTTTCCTGGGTGGCTTTCACTAATGGGCTCTTATGAGAGTTACAAAGTCCATCTATCCAAATTGTCTTTCTGTTTGAAAGTCCAAGCAGCCATAAAGTAGAACACTACAGTGCAGTTTTAGAATCTTAAATTTCAAACAATGGACTGATGAATTATTTATGCTGTTGAATGTGTTTTCAGTAATGTGTGGCATAAAATGGAATGAATGCGTATCCATACTTGCCCTGAACTCTCCAAAGTGCATGCTAATAAACAGAATGATAACCTAGCATCACTCTGGTCCTATAAGATTTACAAGGCAAGCAATTTTTCTTTTTCTTCTCAGTTTTGGTCTTCACCATTATGTTTTAAATTCCTTTCAATTTGTCATTCGGCAGGCAACCTACTGCTTGGCTCCAAGAGGAGGTGAATTGGTAACTTTCTGTGATTCTAAACAGTCCAGCAGTGTTTTTCTCTCAATATTATCAAGAGTTGGTTGTCTGTAAATTTCACTTGTCATACTGGCTTCCAGCCATACTAAATTATGCTTTAATTCACAATTACTAAGAAGTTGCAACTCTATAATAGAGAGTGTTTCATTTTAGATGGCTATTATCCAACATTATGATTTCACAGAATGATGAAGATATTGGAGAATAATTAATCTTGAGTGTTCCCCCATTTGAAAGTGTGTATGTGTGTATGAATTTTTAAAAGATATAACTCTTGCCATAATGACAGTAAAACAGGAATTCTCTAGGTTTCTTTCCATTAAATGATGCCTTAATTTCTTATGCTTAGCCCCTTTCCTCAGTGTTAAAATAGATTTTGCTAAGGTGGCTCCCATTGCTTTATCTATTCTCCTGTCCATTCTCAAAAAAAAAAAAATGTATATGACAAATATAGTACCTTTTGTGTGGTTGTGCCTGAAAAGAAATGTGATTTGATTTGGGGATTCTAACAACAACAACAACAACAGCAGCAGCAGCAGCAGCAGCAGCAGCAGCCTGAAAAGAAAACTTGATATGATTTGGGGATTCTAACATAGATGCTGAAGTGATAAAGTAGGATTGTGTTCAGTTCTTTGAGTATGATCCAGATCATGTCATGCTCCCTAAATGGTACCAAGTCTAGGGAGCCCCAAATATTTTAATTGTCATTTGTTCAATAGGTAATTGATGGAATATGTGACAGTCTAAAGCGTTGAAAGTCTAAAGTAAATAAAATAATAATGATGTATTAAGAGTATTAAGGGCCACAATTTAGCCCATTGTGTGGATCTCTATGGCTGAAGAACTCTAGCTATAACTTGTTCAAGTGATAATGAGTTGACTGAGTGACAGCTTTGTCAACTGGACCAGCTCTAGGATAGTAAATAATCTTGACATTGTGGAGCTAAAGGATGAAACCACAGAATTAACAGGAAAACATGGACTTTAAATGCAACTTAAGTCTCAGGACCAATAGCATTAATCAGTAGAAAGGAGCCCATGAAGACCTGAACCACCTTTGCCTATCTGCCAAGGTGATGCAAAATTTCCCTAAGCCTAGCAAGTAGACTAGAGAAACCCTTTGATTTTAATTTTGAAGAAAAGCAGTTTCTTAGTTGTGATTCCTTAATAAATGTTAAATTAAGGTCCAATGAAGAATTATAGATACTGAGTCTTTTTAAACTAGGGTAACCTATGTTCTTTTACTTCTGTTTCTGCATCACTTCATACAAGTCTTCCCATACTTCTCTGAAATTCAAATACATTGTTTATGACACAATGAACATTCCATTATATTTGCAAACAAAAACTTATTCACACTTTCCCCATTAGAAGCAAACTTTCAAAGAAGATTTTTAAGCTGTTTTGTCTCATATTTGTTCCACCTGTCATCATGATTTATTTTATTTCTGTTCAGCAAGTAATATTGGCATTGCCCTGTAGGTAAGCAAAAGGAGTTCAAGAATAGTATTCTTTGAAACTGATGTTTTCAAATCTGTTGTCCTAAAATTAATGCTATATATAAAATAAAGGGAAAGAAAATATGTGGGAATCTTTAAAATTTGGAAATTATGTTTTAACACTTGTTTGTCTGGAATTTCCATAAATTTTTATTGAAGTATCAAAATTCTTTGCCAGAGACAAGGAATCCATTACCAAGTTTTCAGTTAACTGTTGATGAGCATCTCCATGTCTAGCTAGGTTGGTCATCAGAAAGCAGATATGGATTGATGACATGATAACTCAAACCCTGTCCATTACAGCAGAACCTTCCCGATCTTGTATTAGCTGTCACTGACTTTGAGAATGTAGCTTTATGTTACATGACAGTGAGACAAATGAGTAGAACTTTGTTGTAGTCTGCATCATTGGAGAGAGTACCCTTAACAATAAGATAACAAATCAGTCCAAATAATGGTTATCAAAGTATCAAATTCTTAATAAATTTTCCAGAAAATCTGGTAACTTCTGGAAAAGCAATTTAGGTAGCCCAATAATCGGACTTACTAAACTAAATATAATTCAACTAATATTAATTAACTCATGTATAAAACACCCCACTAAATTTTAAGGTACATGTAAAGAAAGACAGATAAGATTGGGTTCCTGTCCTTGAACAATCTAGTATAAATTTGTTACCAAGGATTGGATCTATGAACTGGTCCAACTATTCTGAAAAGCAACTTGGAATTATGAGAGAAAACTGATTGCATCTACTAACCATATACCCTAAGAAGATCATAAATAGAAAAGAAGATCTAAGTCATGCCAAAATACTCAGAGCAGCACTTTCAAGAGAGCAAAACAATGGAAACAAAGCAGGTTCTTGGCAATTGGGGAATGTTTCCATAGACTGTTGTTAATGAATAGAATGAATAGAATATCATTGTACCATAAGAAGCCATGAATATGAGGATCTCAGAGAAACTTGGAAAGCCTTGTATGGAATCATTCCGATTAAAAGCAGAAGCAGAATAAAAGTAGAAGGGAGAGTTCATGAATAGGGGAAGAAGCTTTAAGTTAAAAAACTGTGTTATAAAAATAATGTAGCACAAAAAAAAAAGCTATCAAAGGAAAAAAAGATAGGTAAACATAATAACAGTGAGTAAAATGAATAGTGAAAATGAGAAATAGAAAGTCTTAAAATAATTCTCTGGAAAGAATAGTCACTTCTTACAAGGAGGGTTAGGGAAAGTTTCACAGACGAAATGGTGTTTAATCTGGACTTTTGACGTATTTGTGTCAAAACATATAGAGCAGGTACAGTTAAGATATGCATATGAGAAGAAGTTTTAGGAGGTACATGGTAAACGATTCTTTGCTACAAAGGTAAAGTGATTGGATTTCATTATAGGGGCAGAGGGAGAGATGAAGTGTTTTTAAGCTGGGAAGTGACATCTTCATGTCTATTCATTTGAAAGTTAATTGACAGCATTGTATAAGATGAATTAGAACAAGAGTTTTTAACTTGGGGTTAGAAATGTGTGAACTTCTTTGGGGAAAAAAAAATTCCATCTAGTCCCTAACTGAAATTTAGCATTTTTCTATGATTATGAGGTAGGTAACAAACCATAGAACTATTAGTAGAATCTGTATGATTTTGTTAACAATTGAAATCACAGAGATTTTCATAAGTATCATTTATACTCATCACTAATTTGAAATTATTAGACTTACCATTAGAAAAATTTGAAAATTCCCAATTTTCAATGGATGTCCATTTTAGCTCAGAATGATTATGCTCAGTTTTGCTGAGTAGCTGATTCTTAGTTATAATTCAAGCTCCTTTGCCTCCTGAAATAGGAGTTCTCAACTTTGTCTGGTTGATATTAATCTATCACATAGGGGAAATCGTGACTGACAAGATGGCCATCAGAGTTTTGATATAATTAATTTCTTCCAATGTTCTCCCTTTTCCCTTTAAGATGGTTTAGTCTAGATTCTTCCTAAAGGCAACAAAACCAGGATTTGATTTGTGCAGGGGTAAAGCAAACTTCAAACTGTTCCTCCCTTGTTGTAACTTCCTAGTAGCTATGTTGACATAGTGTCCTAGTCTCCTTGAAGCAAAAAAGGTCCTACCTCCATGGGGTCAATCCCTTTCAACTTGACATATTCTTGAAGACCACAAGAGTCCCCACAGCCCAGTCTGCTGGAGAAACCCAGTTCTATATGAAACAAAGGCGACTGTGTCTATAAAAGCTAAGTGCTCCTGTCTCCTTGTTGCACATGCTTATAATGTTTGGGATAAGTTAACTTTTTTTTGGTTAATTTTTCAATGACCTAGTAATGCTTCATTTCATCCATACATACAATCTGAATTAATTCAGACCTACTCCTAAAACAAACCTTTGCAAGTATAAAGACCCAGTCAATACTACTATTTTGGATAGAGACTAGATCAAACTCCAGACTACTGAGAGCATTAGTAGAATACTGCAGGCAGTAAATTTGATACCATAATGCTCCTACAACATGATAGACAAATTCATAACCCCTACAACTGTACAATGGTGGCTGTAGTAATATCGTGTGTTTTCTAAAGTGATAGATACCACACAGAAAATAGAGTGCTTGTGGAGACCTACAGTATGT
Source organism: Sarcophilus harrisii (assembly GCF_902635505.1). Taxonomy (NCBI): domain Eukaryota; kingdom Metazoa; phylum Chordata; class Mammalia; order Dasyuromorphia; family Dasyuridae; genus Sarcophilus; species Sarcophilus harrisii. The sequence goes on along the minus strand of NC_045426.1, from coordinate 379,403,108 downwards.
AACTCTTAAAACTGTTATAGACATACCTTTATGTGACTTATGTATGTAGTATACTGTATGTAACTCTACTATGTGGTACTATTCCACTTATACCTGTATATAACTCTCATAGGTAAAGCAATACAGTAGGTAGGTGCTTATATATGACTCCATATCTGTTGTATTTTCATGTAATACTATGCTAGATGTCTAGTATTGTGATCAATCTTGTATAGTCTATGCTTATTTGCTCAGTATAATCTGTAGAAACTACAGATTTTTTCTTAATATTATTTATTTAAAATTAAAAACAAAATAGAAAAAGAAAAAAAGCCATTGTCATGGGCCCAGCAAAACATCAGGGAGAATTCAAAATATGTAGCAATAAACTTCCATTTCAAGAAACTATATATAATAATAGAAGACATTATATTTATGACTATCTATCTTTTCTTTGCTTCCTTGTTGTAGTTTATTTTTTGCATTTTTTATATTATACTTTTTTTCCCCCCTTTCATTCTCTTCTTCCCAGGGAGGCTACAGTTAAGTACAGATATATTTACACACACACACACACATATACATATCTCTATACACACTTGCATATATCTATGTCCATATATATATACTCATTTATACATACATGGACATACATCTAAAATAATGTTAATATGGCTGACATAATGTAGATTCTCAAAGATTTAAATCTTTGACTTTGAGATCAATGATTACTAGTCCTACTTTTTTCCCTAATAAATTATACTCCTGATCTTTGTTACTATGTTTTATTTTTCTTATCCCTCCTAACTTTTTACTTTAATTCTACTCTTTAACTTGCCTTGCTATCACTTAACCTCCCCCCAGCCATAGACCCCCTCCCTTTTTTCTTAAGAAACTACAAATTCTTTCAATCAGTGTAGGATATACATGTACAGAAAGGGATTGACACCAAAGGAATCTGAGGAGATTCTTATAAATCCTTTTGAATCAGTGCTAAGTGTTGAAACAGAAATACATGAATGATATTTTTGAATATAAGACTTTCAGAGTTGGAAGGGACTTTAATCCATCTATTATTCTAAACTAAAAGTAAACAAGAATTCTTTTATAACATCCATGACAAATGGTAATTCAGGGTATCTTTTAAAATAATATTAAGGGGTAAGAGAGGAATACACTGTAGAAAAGGGAATAGATACCTTACATAAATGAGTCAAGAAGGCTTTTACAGTGAAAGGAAAGATGGAAGAGGGAACAAGGGAATGAAACTTATTGTCATTGAAACTGGCTCAAAGAGGGAATAACATACACTCATAGGGTATAAAATCTATCTTATCCTATAAGAAAGTAGGAGGGACAGAGGATAAAGTGGGCTGGCGATTAAAAAAAAAAAAGGTAAATTGGGGGAGCTAGTAGTCAGGAGCAAAACATTTTTGAGAAGGGACAGTATGAAAGGGGAAAGAAAATAGAATAAATGAAAGGGATGGGGGTGGATAGGATAAATATTGCCAGAAATAGTTAACAATTGTTAATTGTAAAAAAAAATCTGAAGCAAGCTTCTCTGATAAAGGTCTCATTTCTCAAATATATAGAGAACTTAGTCAGATTTATAAAATAAGAGCCACTCCCCAGTTGATAAATTATTAACATTATGAACAGCTTTTAGATGAAGTCATCAAAGCTATCTATATAGCCTTATGAAAAAATGTTCTAAATTGGAGAAATGCAAATTAAAACAATTCTGAGCTATACCTATTAGATTGGCTAAATAAGATAGAAAAGGGAAATGACAAATATTGGATAGCATGTGGGGAAAATGAAACATTAATGCAGTGTTGATGGAGTTGTGACCTTATTTAAGTATTCTATAAAAGTATTTAATTTCAAATTATGCCCAAAGGGCTATAAAACCATACATTTGATCAATCAATATCACTATTAAGTCTATATCCAAAAAGAGATTAAAAAAACAAAAAGGCAAAGGACTTATATGTATAAAAATATTTATAGCAGCTCTTTTCTGGTGACAAAAAAATTGGAAATTGAGGGGATGCCCATCAATTGGGGAATGGCTGAACAAATTGTGGTATGTGATTATAATGGAATATTATTGTGCTGTAAGAAATGATGAGCAAGATGCTCTCAAAAAAACCTGGAAAGACTTAGAGAAATTGATGTCTAGTAACATGTATTGTGGATTGAGTAACACTATTGTGAGGTGATCAGCAATGAATGACTTAGCAATTCTCAGCAATACAATGATTCAAGATAACTCTGAAGGACTTATGATGAAAAATGCTTTTCATTCCCAGAGAAAGGACTGAGGGGGTCTGAATACAGATTGAAACATACTTTTCTTATTTTTTATTTTTCTTGAGGGTTTTTTTAATCTGTTTTCTTTGACAAAAATATATTTTGCATGGCTCCTCATGTATAATCTATATCAAATTACTTGCCTTCTCATTGAGGGAAGTGAGGAGGGAATATGGAGAGAATTTGAAACTCAAAATTTTCCAAAACAAATGTTAAAAATTGTCTTTATGTGTAATTGAGGGTAAATAAAATACTAAAAAATAAAAAGTAAACAAGTGGTCATCTAGTCTTTGAGTGAAGATTTTTTAATGAGGAAAGAAATACTTACCAAGGCAGCCCATGCCAGTTTTAGAAAGCTTTAATTAGTTGCTAGGAAATTTTTTATAGCAATTGTTAAGCTGCCTCTTCTTAACTTTCACTTATTATCCATATTTTTTCTTTCTGGGCCAAGCAGACAGCCCTTCAAATATTTGAGTATAGCCACATGTGCCCTCTGAGGCTTGAGGCTCTTCACCATTCTTCCTATGCTCTGAAAACTACATATTGTCACTATCCTCAAAATGTGGTGCCCCAAACTGAATATAATACTCTGCATATGGTCTGACCAAGTCTTGAGTACTTCTCCATCATGTATTATCTTCCCCATTAGAATGTAAGCTCTTTGAGAAAGCTTGACATTCTTTCTTTTTCTCATATTTTTATTCTCAGCATTTAAAGTGCCTGGCACAAAATGAATAAATGTTTGTTGACAGTCATCTGCTTTCTAATCCCAATCTATATTTCTTTTAGTCCAGCCTCTGATCTCATAAGTTTTTTCAACTAACATATCACGTTGCTGATTCACTGAATATGCAAATATCTACAGCATTCCCCTGATCTATCAGTTTAGTAACACTATGAAAAAAATGGAATAGATCTAGGATGACATGACCTGTTCAGTTTAAAGCCAATGACAGCTCTTTACAGTTGCTGCTTCCATTTTTAAATGTTTTCTACTCATCATTTAATAACATGTTCAAGAATATTGCCAGAAATAAAATTTAAATTCCCTAATCTGTAATTTACATATTCCATTCTTCTCCTATTTTTTTTTTTTTTTTTACATATATCTGGATAGCTTCTACCTTGCCCTTATTCCTACCTGGTGTCTGTAATGTTTCAGAGATCATTGACAGTAGTTTAACAATTATATCTACCAATTCTTTAATTTCCCTGTGATACAATCACATTTTTCTACTACCCAACCTCCTGACATTAAGATTTTCTCCTCTGCCTTTTCAGATTCTTTTTATTCTTTGTTTTCACATTAAACCTCTTCTATTAGTTTTTAAAATATATTTCTCTATGATAACCTGGAAAGTGAAGAGGTGTCTCTCAAACAACTTTATCTTCTTTTCTCAGAAAAAGACTGACCTACTCTTTTAGCATTAACAAGTTGCTGGGCCTTGGCAAAAATACAAACATTACACATTCTGTGACTGCAAGATTCTCTCTGCTGTTCAGGGACTTGAACTATGAATTTTGTAGGGATTGAGACTGAACTCTCTTCCAAGAAGCATAGAGAAAAGGTGTGAGAGATGTCCCTTTTAATAAGCCTGTTTAAGTTTAATAATCTAATATTTGTAGGGAACTGTAACTACCAATTGAGAACATGAAACAAGTCAAATTCAAATATTACTAGAGTCTGAATGAACTATGGAAAAAAACTGAGTCATTATTGAATTATTACTGAGAACTTTTCAAGACTGAAATTGAAACCTTATCTTTGTGAACTCTGTGTGAGAATTACGCCACTTCAGAACCATGGGTTCATCTGGTCTGTTCTTCATTTTGCTAGATTTTATTCGACCTCAGGCACTTTCAGTCAGGATGCTACAGAAGATTACTGGCACTTTCCTATGCTGCATTTTATTTGGAACAGTTTTAAATTTCAAAATATTTTACATTTTTTTTTGAGAACAATAAAACTAGTCTTCTTTGACCAACTTTTTGCCCTTTGATGTTTATGTAGTTCTTTAGTGAAGGAGGTGACCTAGTGTCAATACTTCCAGAATTTCTTCACTTTGAGCAGCCAGCAACATCAGCACCTAGGCTGGTATCCTCTGGATTTAAAAAGATTGATCTTTGTTAGATAACAAAGCTAGTGTTGTTTTCTCCTGTTCTTATTTTTAAATTTTATTTTATTCTGAATTGCCAAATAAAATTGAGCAAAAATTCTCTTCCTGCCATTTTAATATACACTTTTGAATAGGCTTCATATCTATCTCAGAAGAAGTCTGGCCACTCTCATTTAGTTGCCACATAGACAAATAGACTTTTCTAAATTTGGGCAACTAATAGAAATTAAAGTAAAATGGCAGAGGCAATAAATGTGAGATTATATGGGAACTGAATGATAGTAATATCTAAGGACAGTATTTGTTTTAGGAAATATATACACATCTCAGAAGTAGAGAATGTTTATGACTAATAAATGTAGTTATTTTCCCTGGTGGAAAAATTTTTACTGATGTTTTTTAAGTATCAAATTTATTTGGGATTGTTGTTTGGTAGCCAGAAGCAAATGATTTGATTAGTATACACTGTAGCATAGTACCAATATATACCTAAACAACTTGTCTGTTGTCAGCCCTACAGCCAAAGGGAATAACCTCTTTTTGCGCCTGTTCTAGTTCTCAAAACTCACTTATCTAGAGCTGGGCCTGTAGCAAAAAAAATTCATTGACTTTTATGGTATTTTGAGGGCTCTGAAGTAAAATTTGTGAGGACAACAATAGCTTTCTTAAGACATAAAAGGAAGAAGAAAGGAAAGAAAGGAGCAGGGATGTAATATTCTCTTTAAAATGTAATGTTCTCATGAGATCAACCAAATCATTTCCAATGGAGCAGTAATGAACTGAACCAGCTACGCCCAGTGAAAGAACTCTGGGAGATGACTAAAAACCATTACATTGAATTCTCAATCCCCATATTTATGCCCACCTGCATTTTTGATTTCCTTCACAGGCTAATTGTACAATATTTCAGAGTCCAATTCTTTTTGTACAGCAAAATAACGGTTTGGTCATGTATACTTATTGTGTATCTAATTTATATTTTAATATATTTAACATCTACTGGTCTTCCTGCCATCTGGGGGAGGGAGTAGGGGGAAAGAGGGGAAAAATTGGAAGAGGAGGTTTGGCAATTGTCAATGCTGTAAAGTTACCCATACATATAACCTGTAAATAAAAAGCTATTAAATTAAAAAAAAAAAAAAGTAATGTTCTCGGTTGAGGTTTTCTTGGGGTCTCTGGGAGCAGCCTTCATTTCAGTTCAGTAATCACCACATGAGTAGCAAGGAGTTAAAGTCCAAATCCTTTATTTTCTCCTTCAAAGCCTTGTCTCCTTCACTTGGGGCTCAGCAAGGTTTTCTGGAGGCCTTCCGGATCTTGGTTTCAGTGGAGAAGCAAAGGAGGAGAGCCTGCCGCCATTTCTCTGTCTTTCCTAGTTCTGATTCTGGCTGAGTTTGTCTGAGCTTATATGTTCTCTTCTCAAAGGTGTGAATCTTGTAGAACTATATTAAGTACTAAGTACATGTACAGAACTAGAGAACTATTAAGCACCATGCTAAATTAGATAACTATTGTCTCTATCAATTCCTTTGTTTCAGGTTCAGAGTTCTGGCCCATAACCAAGAGAAAGGGACAAAGGAAAGGGAAAAGGGAGGAAGGAAAAGAGGAAGGGATATAACATAATTTATATATTATATATTATGTATTATACTAATTTATAATATTTGTAAATATTATCCCATTTGATCTTCATAATAGCCCTAAAAGTTAGGTGCTGTTATGACCCCTGTTTTATAATTGATGAACCTGAGCCAAACAGAGACTGAATGAGGGCCAACTCATGTTTTCTTGATTCCAAGCTCAGCACTCTGCCCACTGTGCCACTTAAAAGCCTCAAAAAGGAAAACTGTTCAAAGTGTAGCATCTTGGAAAGGCTGTTTCCAAAACTGTTTGGCAGTGCTTAAAGACAGTGTTACCATCCAAGAAAGAAAGAATATAACATTTCCCTCTTGTGACTTAAACTTGCCTAAACACATCTCTCTGAACTCTATTGCTCCCCCTGAAAACTATCTTGCCCATGTCTCTAGAAATAAATAGCTGAGTTAGTGAGAAATAAAGAATGAAAAACTAAAGGAAAAAAAAATTGGAATGTCAAGATTATAGACATCTTGACCTTATATGGTCTTCCATTTATTTTTCCTTAGAAAACTCTAAATTGTTTTCCAGAACAATTGGATTGATTTAGTATCCCACCAGCAATGAAAGAGCATACCTATCTCCTTCCAGACACTTCAGTATTATTCATCTTTTATCATATTTGTCAACCTAGTAGACATGAGGCAGGGAAAGGGGAGTAAGCATTTATATAGGGCCTACTATGTGTGAGGCATTCCACTAAGTGCTTTCTGAATATTATCTCATTTGATCCTTACAATAATCCTCTGGGGAAAGGTGCTGTTATCATCCCTATTTTACAATTAAGGAAATGGAGGCAAACCGGTTAAGCAGCCTTGCCCAAGGTCAAAAAGCCAGTAAATGTCTGAAGCCAGTTTTCACTCAGGTCTTCCAGACTCCAGGCCCAGTACTCTCCCCACCAGTTCAGAGTTATTATCCTTTGCAGTTAATTTATTAGTCATTCAGAGCATTTTTTTTTTTTTTTTTTTTTTTTTGCTATGGTTGTTGATATGCATTTCTTGTGTAGAAAACTATATCATTTGATCACTTACCCAGTGGAAAATAGCTTTTGATTTAGAATATGTCCATTTCCCATATATCTTGAATGTCAGACAACTTTCACAAATATTTCATGATTTCCACCCTCCCCCCCCACCTAGTTTTTCTTCTCTCATTTTAACAGCAATGATTTTTAATGCAAAAACTTTAAAACATTTTAAATAACCTACATTATCTGTATCTCGTACAAATATTACTACCCCCTCTTTTGGTTCTAATCATAGGCCTGAAATGTGCCTCCTTCGATTTACTTTTTTTTTTTTAATGATATGACAATCTTGTGGAGCTTCTTATATATGTACAAGATGTTAATCTTAACCTATTTTTGCCAAATTACTTTACTGTTTTCCCAGTAGTTTTTGCAAAAAATGGAGAATATTTTCCTTAGTAATTTATATTTTAGGTTGTATTGAACATTGGTCTACTGTGCTTGATTAATTCTGATTCTTGGTTTTAATATATTCCACCATTTATATTTTTAATGAATTTCAAAGTTTTATAGATTATTGCTTCATAATATAGATTGATATCTATAATATAGTTTGAGATGCCATGTCTCCCTCATTCCTACTTTTCCCCCCTCATTTTCTTTCTTGAAATTCTAGACTCTTTAGTCCTCTAAGTGAACTTAGTAATTCTTTTATCTAGTTTTTTTCTGGATCATAGGAGCATAAATTTAGAATTGGAAGGAACAAAATAACTAATCCTACAGTAATTTAATTGGTGAAACACCAATCTAAAAATAATACAGGTAGTGTGATCATTTTTATTATATTGACCAACCAAGAGCAAAACTATCCCCAATTACTTAACCTTCCTTTATTTCTATAATTGTATTTATATAAATCCCTAGTTTGTTTTGGAAAGTAAATACATAAATATTTTTATCTGCTTCATAACTATTTTGAATGGGATCTTTCAATCTTGTTTTTGTTACTATTTTATGAAAATGTTAATAATTTTTCTGAATTTCTTATACCCTGCTTTATTTAAGTTATTAATCAGTTCAATTAGTTTTTTCACTGATTTGGGGGGGGAAAGTTTCTAGGTAAAACCATCACATCATCTGCAAATGAATGTTTGTCTCTTTGATGATATTTACGTCTTTATTTGTCTTATTGTTAGATCTAGTATTTGTAAAATTATGACACAAAAAATAGTAGGGGGAGAATCTTAACTTAATATCATGCTTATGAATAAAGTTTCTTGTGTTTTTCCATTGCAAATAATGCTAGCCTTAGTCTTAGATGTATATTTTTTATCATATTAAAGAAAAGTCTTTCCATGCTTTTTAGAATTTTTTACATAAATGAAAGTTCTTGTTTCTAGTGATATAATCATAAGCCACACTCTTATTAATCTTCTTGTCTTTTCCTAACCAAATTATTCTCATACTATCACTTACCAATACAAATCTCAAACAATTTCTCTTGCATTTCTCAGATAATTCAGACTTTTACTTTGGTAAAAATAAGAAATTTATTCAATTCTTTTATTTAGTCATTTATTTAGTAAACATTTCCACAGCTTCTGTATACAAAGCTATAAGTGTATTTGGGGTGAGCTATGAAATCAATTACAACATTTTTCAGTTTCTTTATCTGTAAAAATGAGATAGAGGGAGGGGATGTAAAGAACTTCCAAGATCCATTCTGACTCTGATAGCCTTTGAATGAATAATGAACAAAAGATTTGATCACAGAGCTGATAATGTAGTTGAGGAGGTACCATGCCCATAAAAAGATGACAGAGCAAGATACAATGGAATCATTACATGATAGAAGAGAATTAGAGTCTAAAATTAGCCTGTCAGAGTCCAGTCAAAATTACTCTTTCATGAGAATCCCTTAAATTGCCCATAAAGTTATCTATATTATTGTAATTATCAAACCTGAAGGTCATGGAGGGAAGGAGGAGAAAAGTATTGGGGGAAGATGGGAGAAAGTGGTAGAGCCTTCTCTAAACAGCCACACTGACTTGCCAAATTCCCTTACCTATATTAATCCAACATGTCAGAAATCATTCTTAGAGGTTTGCTGGAAATGTTGTAGAGAAGACTGGCACTGTCCACTGAGGAAGAAGTGCTGAAGTGAGACATCACCTCCATTCCTGTGATATATATCCCAAATGCTGGAATCCACTGGTAGCCCATGAAGGGAAGGGACAAGGTCAATGTAGAATACTAAAGCCCCATTCCCTGATAGCACCAAATGCACTATTTTCTTTATGTATTATTTCTCTTGTCACATATAATGCTTATATGTTAAATGCAAATATAATGCTACCTATAGCAATTGGCCATAAACTAAAGTTTCTTTCTCTTCTTGTGTCTTGCCATAGTTCTTAATGCAGTTCATTACTGTTTGCAGCCTGTTTCTTTTAATGATCTCTCCTATTCTCAGAAAAGACTTCTTCCAATCAGTTCATATTTATTACATTCTCACAATACCCAGCCCTGTCCTAGGCCCTGATGAGAGTGGAGGTGGGGAGAGAAGGCTTGAGCTTCAAAGAGCTCACACTTTCTTTAGCTGAAAAGACAAGATTGGTACACTTAAACAAAGAATAGTATAAGACAGTATGAGATCAAATGCTAGATTATGTGGTTCAGAATTGTGAATGCAGCAGAACTCCACAGGAATAGCAAAGATGAAGGGAGAAGTATAGACTGAAATAATTTGGGAATAACATATGGCCTACTTATGCACTCCCCTCATTGTGTGTAGGGAGGAGCTTACTTGTTAAGTACCCGCCCAGTGCCAGGCACTATGCTAAGCACTTTATAAATTCTATCTCATTTGATCCTCACAACAACCTTGAGAGATTAATACTATTATTATTTCTATTTCATAGATGAGGATACTGAGGGAGATAGGGTAAGTGACTTGTGTAAGGTCACACAGCCAGAAAGTATCTTAATCTGTACTAAACTCAAGTTTTCCTGACTTCAGACCCAGAACTGAACTGCTTCTGCCAAGAAGGTGAAAGAGAAAGCAAATAAAGAAAAATCTGAAAATCAGATAATGGCATGGACTTTGTTTTGTTTTGTTTTGATTAAATATCTTTCTCAATATGTTAAATTAAAAGCTTGACTCAATCAAACTAACACAAAAACATGATGTAGGATTTGAGATGGACCATACACTAGAGCTAGTTCCTGCCTCCATCTTTTAGGGTTGAGCAACACATTGGCCTCTTCCTAGGCTGATAACATTTCAGATTTCAGCTGCCTTACCTCAGCTCAGAGTGCTATCCTAGTGGAGAAATTTGGAAGCACGGACAATAGTTATCCTTTGTGCCTTTTGAAGGCCAGCATATGCTGGAGGCAAATAGAATCACAGCGTGTAGCACTAAAAAGGAAGACTCCCATGAGCACAAATAGGCCATAGCAACCAAATTTATACTGGTTCCCTTGGGTTTACAATGTTGACATTGCAGGGAGAGGGGTCACAGGAGCTGTTTTCTTTTTAGCATTCTGACTGAAATAAACCAGTTAAAGGAAGCTTGACACCAATGGACTTAGGAATAGGGAGTTCCTATTGCTAGAACACATTAGATGCTTCAAAAAACAGTCTAGTTGTGGATCCAAACAAATTGTATCCCCTTTTTGAATCATCTGATTACAGGAAAAGCAATGGTTCTGGGGTCAGACCATACTAGATCACCTTGATTGTTGTTGTTGTTCACTCATTAAAGTCCTGTCTAACTCTTTGTGATCTCATTTAGGATTTTCTTGGCAAAGATACTAGAATAGTTTGCCATTTCCTTCTCCAAGATCACCTTGATTGCCTCCAGCCAAACCTTGTCTGATGTCACCTCAGCAATCTAAGGCTCACTGGTTGCTGGGGAGGGGAGCACAATCTGATAAAGGCACTTCTTTTTACTGGTATTTAGTGCTTAATACTAAGTGAATTTTTTTTTTCCTTATTGCATATGTAACTGGTCAAATAGGCTGATTTCTAGCACCTAGATTTTTAAATAATCTTTGCTCTTTTGCTTCTCTTTAATCTGTCAAATTATTTGGCCTTCTTGATAGCAGAAATGCTATAAAACTTAGATAAACTTGCTAGAAAAATTAGCTGTGAGATGCTGCTGAATTCCAGGAACCTGCATCCTACAAACCTATTTGCTCCTACCCCCACTGTGTAATCTGTGATTGAATATGGCTTCTGGAAAAATGGAATTTTTATGATACCAACACAGCCATGAAGATAAGCATTTGTATTTTGGGGTAGATCAATTTGTTGGAGAGAAATGTAGGTGTGGTCAATAAAACCAAGTAGGTTAGCTAGTTTGTGAATTACTCTGTGTGTGTGTGTAATATATATATATATATATATATATATATATATATATATATATATATATATATTTATACACATACATATAGATGTCTATGTCGAATATTTTTTAGGATGGGAGGTAGGTTAAAAAATGCAAAACACTTCAACCATGTAAAGATGTAAAAACTATTCTTAAATGAGTTGTACAGCCATAATTTTAGTTTCTTAAGTAGTTGGCTTAAAGCTAATGACAAAGGAATAATCAAGACCCTTTTTCAGACTGAACTTTATAAAATATATTAGACAGGGATGCATCAAATTACCTAGGGTGTATTTATCTACTTGTAACATAACCACTTTTTAACGATAAATATTATTACTTATCTAGATGTCAATCACCTAATTTATTCTGCTTTTCTTAAACAAAATATTGAATTTTGTATCAGATGCTATTTCTCTTCCTTTTGATTTTAAAGATTTCTTAATTATCCTTTATTGTATTGTTTGAAAATTGGAGATTATATGGAGGAAAAAATGAATACTATAATCAATTCAAGAAAACAGAGAAAAACAGAAAGAAAGACAGGAAGATAGAAAGAAAGAATGAAAGAGAGGAGAGAGAAAAGAAAAGGAAGGAAGGAAAGAAAGAAGGAAAAAAGGAATGAGGAAGGAAGGAAAAGAGGGGGGAAGGAAGGAGGGAGGAAGAAAGGAAGGAAAAGAAGGAAGGAAGGAAGAGAAAGAAGCAAGAAACAAAACAAAACAAGCATGGCAGCTTTTTTGTTCATTCATTGGGAATACAAATGTTATCTCTTCCCCCAGCCCTTTATAAACATGAAATTGGTTCAAGGATGGAGAACTTAGTATTTGTATCTGATAAAACCCAGAGGAGTCCCATGTGAAAAAGAGAATTAGTGCCAGCAGTATCACTACTCCATCTCTAAAGTTCAAATGAAGCTGCTTCCCTGAGCCTGATCCAGATTTGTACTCTATATAGGCAAATTTTCCTGTAAACAATTCGAGAGTCTTTGGTTTTGCTATTTAAATACATTTTTTTTTAGTTGCACACAGGGTGGGCTTTTCTTCTGAATGACAGAGATAATTGTGTTGGAAATAAAGTGGTCTCCTTGACACTGTGAGAATAAAACATGTGAAAGAATTTCTAATAAAAAGATCAGCCCCACCATAGGATTAGAATTACAATGAGCTCAGTTTTCATTGCTTAGAAAACTCCATGGCATTACAGTGCTTGGGGTGGTATTCATATCCTGCCTGAAACTTTGGAGAAAGGTTTTATATCTGATGAGCTACACAATTTATAATCATCATGTTTGGAAATGTGCAAAAAAACTCACTTTGCCAATGGCAAGGCCTTTCTAATGAGAGGCAGCATGGTTTAGGGGGAAAAAGACTGGGCTTAGATCAGAAACCTTGGTTTCTGGTCCTAATTCTGACATTTACTATCTGACATGGCATATCAGAAAGAGCATTAGATTTCAGTCACTCAATCAACAAGTATTTATAAAGCATGTCATGTCCCAGTAACTATTCTAACGTGCTAGGGATACAAGTACAAAGAATGTAACAGTTCTTACAAGAACCTTACATTCTCATGGAGACAAGTACATATTTTAAAAAGAGAATAAACACAAAGTGTATGTATATATGTGAGGAAATTAAATACAGGGCAATTGGGAGGAAGGGCACTATCCATTAGGCAAATAAGGAAAGGCTTCAATAAGAAGATGGTGCCTAACCTCCAACTGAGAATCCCTGAAAGGTGAGGTTAAGAAATAAGTGTATTCCAGCGGATGGGCCAGTAAAAATGCAACAAAACTAAATATAGAGTATCACAGGTAAGGAAAAAAATAGGTCAATTTAGCTAATTTGCAGAGTAAACATGATGTCAATGAGGATGACAAAATAAGTTGGGACCAGGTTGTATAGAACTTTTAAAAGCCAAACAGAGAAGATGGAGTAAAAGCAGGGATTCTGCTGAGCTCTCCCTCAGACTGCTCCAAATACCTTTAAATAATGACTCTAAACTAATTCCAGTGCAGCAGAACCCACAGAAAGACTGAGTGGAACAATTTTTCAGCATAAGACAATTTAGAAGGTTGACAGAAAAGGATTTTTGTATCAGGGTAAGAGGGGGGGTACAGGTCAAGCTGCATCAACATAGATCTGGTCCCAGCATAACAGGAGCTGACCTTAGGACAACAGAACCAGAAGCAGCAGTGTTGATGTCTAGAATTCTCAGCCCATAGACTAAAGGCATTACACAACTGGTCAGAAGAGAGTATACAAGGATCCCTGTTATGGGACAGAACTTGAAACAGGGTGTTAAGTCACTGGAATTGATAGAGAACAATGCTTATGTACTTAGTTCACACCTTTAGAGTTCGCACCTTTAAGAGAGTTCACATATTAGTTCATACATTAGAGTTCACACCTTAAGAGAGCATATATAAGGAGGAGCCCACTAAAGGACAAGCCCACTAGAGACTTCAGGAGATTCACAAGTCTGAAACCCGCAAGCCCACTCTCTGGGAGGTGGAGTCACAGCTATTCCTTCTTCCACCTTTGTGCTGGCTGGAGATTCGGAGAGAGCTAGAGGCTGAAGCTGGAAGAGACAAAGGACTAGCAGCAAGAGCTCTCAGAACCAAGGAGAGAGATAGGCCTCTAAGAAAGCTAACTGGGATATTTTGAAGAAGACAATAAAGGATTGAACTTTTAACTCTGCTGCATTTGAGGTGATTATTACTCTGAGCTAAAATTAAGGCTGCTCACAGAAGCCCCCCAAGAAACCTGCTTTCAGAGAACATTATACTTTAGAGAAGAGAATATTAGAGATCCCTTTGCTGGCACCAGGGGCTGGACTCTGTTGTCTGGCATGTCCTATACACAATCTAGGATACAGTTTGGGGTTTTACTCTCAGTGCAAGGAGAAATACTAGCAAAGAAAGTTTGCCACCACAGGAGAACCCTGGTTCCTGGATTTAAAAGAATGCTTGTGGTTGCTCACAAATCAGTGCACAGATAGTAGTAAATTTACTTCTCCATAGATCATACTACTTTGGAAGAGCTCAAAACTAACAGATTCCCAGAATTAGCTCTAAAAACAGCTATACAAAACAACCTGAAGCTTGGAATAATGCCCCCTTCACTCAGGAAGCAAAATTACACTTTAACAGAGTTAAAAGACAAGAAGTAGGCTGGAAAACGTACAAACAATAGAAGAAAATGTTGACCACAGAAAATTATTGTGGTGTAACATATATTCAGATCAAAACACACAGAAGAAAACAACAAAGACAAAATTCCTTCTTCCAGAACCTCAAATAAAAATATGAATTTATCTCAGGTCATGGAAGAACTCAAAAAGGATTTTAAAAATCAAGTAAGAAGGTAGAGGAAAAATTCAGAAGAGAAATGAAAGTGATGCAGGAAAACCATGAAAAAAGTCAACAGCTTGGTAAAGGAGGCACAAAAAAAATAATAATAATACCTTAAAAATAGAATTGCCAAATGAAAAATTATATTAAAAATTTGTGAAAAAGAATTTCCTAGGGGGCAGAGCCAAGATGATGGAGATGACACACATTTCTCTTTGACCTTCTTTACAACCCTCATAATAGTTATTAAATCCAGCCTCTGTCTGGACATACAGAGCCCACAAATAATGGGAGTGCAGCAAATTATCAGCAGAAGATAATTTCAAATATCACCAAAAAAAATCTGTTTCAATTGGAAATGGGATGAAGGCAGCCAGGGCAACCAGTACAAACCAGCACAGACAGCTCAGAGTCCTGGGGCAGAGAATTTATGGGACGGAACAGAACCAGAAAAGATCTGTTTCAATCAGAACCGGGAGAGAGGCAGAGAAGCACAAATAGCTGATCACAAATGCCAGCACAACAGAGCCCTGGGGCAGAGTAGTCTCAGTGTGGTAGTGCTGTGACCTCTAGGAAGTGGGAGAGAGACAATGAGGCCCAGTCAGTTGACCACAGATGCCAGCACAGACAGCCCAGAGTGCCCAAGCAATGCAGTCTCAGAGGCCTGAGAAGACTTGGACTACAAATACCAGGGCATACAGCACAGAGCCCTGGGGCATCGCTGACAATTCCACGTGGCAGCCAGCACCAGGAGTGAGTCAGCCCTAACCCAACACAGCTGCAGTTGCTTGGAAAACCTCTCCCGCCCTAAAGGCACATCTTAACTTATAAAAAAATTGAAGACTTCTGGCCAAGATGGCAGAGAGGACGCACACATCGACTTAAGCTCCGCATTTTCTCTCAGAATTTATTTCATGATGAGCCTCGGAATTAGTGCTTGACTGAAAAAGAACCCTACAAACAATTACCAAGAGAAGACATCCTTGAAATTCACCAGGAAAGGTCTGTTTTTGCTCGAGGGTGGGGAAGGTTTTAGATCAGGCGCAGACTGAGGCAGTGAGAGCATGGTAGGCAGCTTACAGTTGAGCAGACAGTAGTGGGAGGGGGGGAGGGGGATGGGGGTAGGGAGAAGGCGGGGAGGGGAGCTGTATGATCTCAGCCGTCTCTGCAAAGAGAGTTTTACTACAGTATTGGATACTTTGCCCTGGCAGCAAACCAGCAGACAAGCAGAGAAGCTAAAAACACAAGGGGTGAAGAATACAACCCTGAGCAGCTAGAGTCTCTCAGGACGTGGACACCCCTCCCCACAGTGTCTCAGCATGCTCTCAGAGCATAGGCGCAGCACAGCCATTGCTGTCCTGCTAGTGCCTCGATGCTGCCCCCCACAGTCTGTAGAGGAAGCTCAGTAACACTACCCAGCCCTCCCCGCCCCCCCCCAAAAAAAAACCAGATCATTTGTTTTTCTTGTTAGTTTTCTTTAATCTTCTTTGACAAAATGAGCCAAAAATTTAAATGGACCCTAATCATTGATAGCTTCTATATGGTGAAGAACAGATTTTAAACCCTGAGGAGACTAAAAACAGACTGTCTCCAGATGACTTCCCAAAAGGGGATATGATCTGATCCTCAACACAGAAGACTCTCATAGAAGAAATTAAAAAGGCTCTCATAAAAGAGCTAGAAGAAAAATGGGAAAAGGGAAGGGAAGCTTGGCAAAAGAGTCTGGATCAGTCATCCCACTCATTTAAAGTGGATAAAAAAATCAAATCCTTGAAAAACAGAATTAGTGAACTGGAAAAAGAAAATAGCTCTCAAAAATAAAATAAAAGTTTTAAAAATGGAAAAAAATTCCATAGAACAAAACAAATCACTTAAAAGCTCAATTGGACAATTAGAAAAAGATATTAAAAAAGTGAGGGAAGAAAATACTTCATTGAAAATCAGAACTGAACAAATGGAATTGAATAACTTGAGGAGACACCAAGAATCAATCAAGCAAAAACCAAAAAAATGAACCAATGGAAAAAAATGTCAAATACCTTCTTGGGAAAATAACAGACCTGGAAAATAGATCTAGGAGAGACAATCTGAGAATTATTGGACTCCCTGAAAAATATGATGAAAAAAAGAGCCTGGACACTATTTTCCAGGAAATTATCAAAGAGAGATGCCCAGAAGTTATAGAAACAGAGGATAAAATAGACATTGAAAGAATTCATCAATCACCTACTGAAAGGGACCCTAAAATCAAAACACCAAGAAATATAGTGGCCAAAGTCCAGAACTATCAGACGAAGGAAAAAATACTGCAAGCTGCTAGAAAAAATCAATTCAAATAAAGAGGAGCCACAATAAAGATTACTCAAGACTTAGCAGCGTCCATATTAAAGGATTGAAGAGCCTGGAATATGATATTCCAAAAGGCTAAGGAACTTGGCATGCAACCAAAAATAATTTATACAGCTAAAATGAGCATCTTTTTCCAGGGAAGAAGATGGACATTCAACAAAATAAGCGAATTTCACCTATTTTTGATGAAAAAACCAGAACAAAACAAAAAGGTTGATCTACAAATGTAGAATGCAAGAGAAACCTAAAAAGGTAAAAAGAAATCTTGGGAACTATACTTCTGCTATAAAGATATATAAAGAATACATATATACCTTATTCTAGAAACTAGAGGTGGAAAGGAAATTGTACCCAGAAAAGGGTAAAATGGGGGGTACTACATCTTATGAAGAGGGAAAGGAAACCTATTTATCTGAGAGAAAAGATGGAGGGGGATGAACATAGTGTGTATCTTACTGCCATCAGAATTGGCTTAAAGAGAAAAATTTTAGACATATTCGATTTATGGTGAAACTTCTCCCACCTCATTGAAAAGTGGGAGGGGAAAAGTGAAAAGAGAAGGAATAAGCTAAGTGGAAGGGAATACAGAAATTGTGAGGGAAAAAATTAAGATAGGGGGAGGAACTCTAAGATGGGGGAAAAGATACTAAAATACATCTAGGAGAGACAATCTAAGGATTATTGGACTCCCTAAAGCCTTTATAAAAAAAGAGCCTAGACACTATTTTTCAGGAAATCATAAAAGATGCCCAGACATCATAGAAACAGAAGGTAAAATAGAGATTGAAAGAATTTATCGATCAGCTACAGAAAAAGATTTTAAAATTAAAACTCCAAGAAATGTTGTGGCTAAATTCCACAACTATCAGACCAAGGAAAAAATACTGCAAGCAGCCAGAAAAAAATAATTCAAATACCAAAGAGTCACAATAAGGATCACTCAGGATCTAGCAGCTTCCACATTAAAGGATCGAAGGGCCTAGAATCTGATATTCCGAAAGGTAAAGGAACTTGATATGCAGCCAAAAATAACTTACCCAGCCAAACTGAGCATTTTCTTCCAGAGAAGAAGATGGACATTCAATGAAATAAGTGAATTTTACTTATTTCTGAGAAAAAAAAGAGCTAAACAAAAAGTTTGACCTCCAAATATAGGACTTAAGAGAAGCATAAAGAGGTAAAAAGAATTCTTGAGAACTGTATTTTTATTATGGGTATACATAAAGAGTCCATGTATAATTTGGTTTACTGTTATAATATAAAAAAGGATCTAGAGGTGGAAAGGAAATTATACCATAAAAAAGGAAAAGTGGAGGTACTATATCTCACGAAGTGGCAAAGGAAACCTTTTATATCTGAGGGAAAGAAAGGAGGGGGGGTGATCATAGTGTAAATCTTACTCTCATCAGAACTGGCTCAAAGAGAAAATATTAGACATATTTGATTTACAGAGAGACTTCTCCTACCTCACTGAAATGTGGAAGGGGAAAAGTGAAAAGGGAAGGGGTAGGATAAATAGAAGGTAATACAGAAATTGTAAGAGAAAGGTTTAAGAAAAGGGGGAAGGGAAGGATCCTAAAGAGGGAGGGCTGTGTAAGTCAAGTGGTGCTCATAAGTTTAATACTGGGGAGTAGGGTAAGGGGAAAAGGAAAGAGAAAAGCATGATCTGGGGTTAACAAGATGGCAGGAAATACAGAATTAGTAATTTTAACCATAAATGTGAATGGGGTAATCTTCTCCATAAAGCAGAGGCAGATAGCAGACTGGATTAAAAACCAGAATCCTGCAATATGTTGTTTAAAGGAAACACATTTGAAGCAGGGCGATACATACAGAGTAAAGGTAAAAATCCGGAGCAGAATCTACCATTCTTCAGCTGAAGTCAAAAAAGCAGGGGTAGCCATCCCGATCTCAGGTCAAGCAAAAGCAAAAAATGATCTAATTAGAAGAGTTAAGGAAGGAAAGTATATCTTGCTACAGGGTAGCATAAATAATGAAGCAATATCAATACTACATATATATGCACCAAGTGGTATAGCATCTAAATTCCTAAAGGAGAAGTTGAGAGCTGCAAGAAAAAAGTCAGCAAAACTATAATATTGAGAGATCTCAATCTTGCACTCTCAGAACTAGATAAATCAAACCACAAAATAAATAAGAAAGAAGTTAAAGAGGTAAGCTGAACACTAGAAAAGTTAGGTATGATAGATATTTGGAGAAAACTAAATGGAGACAGAAAGGAGTACACTTTCTTCTTAGCAGTTCACGGAACCTACAAAAATTGACCATATATTAGGATATAAAGACCTCAGATTCAAATGCAGAAAGGCACAAATAATAAATGCATCCTTTTCAGATCACAATGAAATAAAAATTACATTCAATAAAAAGCTAGGGGAAAATAGACTAAAAAGTAATTGAAAACTAAATAATCTCATTCTAAAGGATGAATGGGGAAAACAACAAATCATAGACATAATTAATAAATTCACCCAAGTGAATGACAGTAATGAGACAACATACCAAAATGTGTGGGATGCAGCCAAAGCGGTAGGAAGAAGAAGTTGTATATCTCTAGAGGCCTACTTGTATAAAATGGAGAAAGAGAAAATCAATGGATTAGGCTTGCAACTAAAAAAGGTAGAAGAAGAGCAAATTAAACCCCCCCCCAATCAAATACTAAACTTGAAATTCTAAAAATAAAAGATTAATAAAATTGAAAGTAAAAAAAAAGCTATTGAATTAATAAATAAACTTAAGAGTTGTTTTATGAAAAAACCACCAAAATAGAGAAACCCTTGGTAAATTTGATTAAAAAAGGAAAGAGGAAAATCAAATTGTTAGTCTTAAAAATGAAAAGGGAGAACTTGCCACTAATGAAGAGGAAATTAGAGCAATAATTAGGAATTACTTTGCCCAACTTTATGCCAATAAATTTGATAAATGAAATGATGAATACCTTCAAAAATATAGGTTGCCCAGATTAACAGAGGAAGAAGTAAATTGGTTAAATAGTCCCATTTTAGAAAAAGAAATAGAACTATTAATCAACTCCCTAAGAAAAAATCCACAGGACCAGATGATTTACATGTGAATTCTACCAAACATTTAAAGAACAATTAACTCCAATGCTATATAAACTATTTGAAAAAATAGGGATTGAAGGAGTCCTACTAAATTTCTACCTGGTTTAGGTATCAGTACCACGTTTGTGTCATAAAAGTTTAATATAATAGCATGATTATCTAGAAAAATATAATTAATATATGAGAAAGAAGAATGCAGTGGGAGAAGGAGAAAGGAAAAGGTAGAATGGGATAAATTATCTGACAAAAAGAGGCTTGGAAAAGATTTTACAATGGAATGAGAAATGGGAGAAGTGGGGAGGAGAACCCATAAAAGCTTTATGCTTATCAAAACTGACTCAAAGAGAGAATAATATACACACCCAGTTGGATGTAGAGATCTATCTTATCATATAGAAAAGTAGGAAAGGAAAAGAATGGGATATTACTAATAGAAGGGAGAGATGTTTGGGGGTGATAAAAATCCAAAGTAAAACACTTTTGAGAAAGAACAGAATAAAAGGCGAGAGAGTAGGAGAAACAGTTAGAAATAGGATGAAGTGAAATACAAAGGTGGTAATCATTACTATGAAAAAAAATCTACAGTGAATTTATCTGATAAAGACTTTTTCAAACACACAAAAAAAATTGAGTCAAATTTCTAGAAATAAGAGCCATTCTTCAGTTGATAAATGATATGAACAGGTCATCCAGATAAAGTAATTAAACCAATCTATAGTCATATAAAAATATTCTAAATCACTATTGATGAGAGAAATCCAAATTATAACAACTCTGAGCAATTACCTCACATCTATTCAAATTGGCTAATTTGATAGAAAAGGAAACTGACAATTGATGGAGAGTATATAGGAAAATTTAAAATACTAATATACTAATCAGAGAAATGCAAATTAAGACAATTTTGAGACACCACTACATATCTGTCAGATTGGCTAGAATGACAGGAAGGAAATGTTGGAGGAATGTTGGAGGGGATGTGAGAAAACAGGGACACTAATACATTGTTGGTGGAATTGTGAATACATCCAGCTATTCTGGAGAACTATTCGGAATTAATGCTCAAAAAGCTATCAAACTGTGTACCCTTTGATCCAGCAGTGTTACTACTGGGCTTAAACCCCAAAGATATACTAAAGAAGGGAAAAGGGCCTGTATTGTTGTAGCCCTCTTTGTAGTGGCCAGAAAATGGAAACTGAGTGGATGCCCATCAGTTGGAGAATGGCTGAATAAATTGTGGCATATGAATATTATGGAATATTATTGTTCTGTAAGAAATGATCAGCAGGATGATTTCAGAAGGGCCTAGAGAGACTAACTAGCAGCTCTTCTTGTAGTGGCAAGGAACTGGAAACTTAGTGGATGCCCATCAGTTGGGAAATGATTGAATAAATTATGATATATATATATATATAGAGAGAGAGAGAGAAAGATATATATATATATATATGTTAAGGAATAATATTATTCTATAAAAAAACAGTCATCAGGATGACTTCAGAAAGGCCTGGAGAGACTTATGAACTAAGTGAAATGAGTAGAACCAGGAGATCATTATACCCAACAGCAGCAAGATAATCCGATGATCATTTCTGATGGACTTGACTCTTTTCAATGATGAGGTGATTCAGGCCAGTTCCAATGGTCTTATGATGGAGATCGGCATCCAGAAGAGAGGCCTGTGGGGACTGAATATGGATCACAATAGAATATATTCACTTTTGTTGCTGTTTGCTTGATTGTGTTTTTCTTTCTAATTTTTTGCCTTTTGATCTGATTTTTCTTTTACAGCATGATAAAAGTGAAAATATATTTACAGGAATGGCACATGCTTAACCTATATTAGATTACTGATTAGGAGATTTATATCCCCTATATAGGGGGTCTAGGGGAGGGGGAAGAAGGGAGAAAGGAAGAAAAATTTAGAACACAATGTTTTTCAAGGGTGAATATTAAAAACTATCTTTTCATGTATTTTGAAAAATAAAAAGCTATTATTATAAATATTATAAGTAATATTATAAAAAATAAAATTTGAGTTCCACTGGGGGTGGAGTAGAGGAAAACTTGAAGAGAGGGGAAAAAAAGGTTTGAAATAGTTTCTGTGAGTAGTTAAGAGAAATCTATTAGGAATGAATAAAAAGAATGACTTACTTCAATGAGGGTCTGGATGAGATTGGAAAGCATAAATTTGAAGTATACCAAGTCAGCATGGCTGTGAATTTTATCTAGTTTTTTGCAACAATTCATGAATAGATGCAAATGATGCAAATGGAAGTAATCAGAGGCTGAAACTTAGCAAAAGAAGATGATGATAGGACAAAGGGGCAAAGAATTTGAGAACAGAGGATAGGGTGGGGTTGAAATTATTAACTACTGAGTTAAGGATATCTAGTTTGAATATGTCCAGTGGACAGTGTGTGATGTGAGACTGAAGATTGAGGGAAGGGAAGGAATTAGGAGAGAGTGAAACTAGGTCAAAGGTAAATGACCTGAAAATGTACTGAAAGGTGGAGGAAATTGCAGTTTGAATGGGGGCAAAGTTCAGGTGTAAGAGGGGGTATAAAGCATAGGGAGAAGGATGAGAATGAGGGTAAATATAGTTTCTAGTTACAGAAGTAGAAACATTACTAAATAATGGCAAATTCTAGTAGGTTATCATACTTATGTGTTGTTAAAGTGGAATAAAGGAGTAGTGCTTAAGGAGGTTAAAGAAATTGAAGGTTTAGGAGTTGTGGAAAAAGAAAAATAATTTGAATTGGGTGCTAAACTCCTTGAGAAATAGTGGGGCGTGACCTGAGGCTCATATCAGTGTATATTACAACTACCATAATTTTGATTAGGTGAGGTTCAGTCTCATAAGTATGAGAGACTATGAGAAGGGCTGGAGATGCTCTGCCTTTAAAATGTTGTCGCACAGAAGACACTTTTGTATCTCTTAAAGGATTGTATTTTAAGATCTTGAAGTTATAGATAAAAGGGACCTGAAAAATAGACCATCTACTCCAACTTCCTCACTTTATAGATTAGGAAACAGAGGCCCAGAGAAGTAAAATGGCTTTGCCCAAAGTCATACATGTAGCAAGTAGATGGGAGTTATTATGAATGTTGTTCCCTAACCCAAAGAGAAGGGTCATCTTTTATGAGCTTAAAATTCCCTTTTGAGCCAAATGATATCTGAGACTTTACATTCACCTTATGTGTATTGGTTTTTACATTTTCATTATTTGATATCTATTATCATGCAATAGAAGAGCAAGTTCTTATTGCCTCAGAAGACACTTATAATAGACAGTATAGCACAGGAGGGTTTAGAGCAGGGGTCCTCAAAATACAGCCCGCCGGCCAGATGCAGCAGTTGAGGATGTTTATCCCCCCTCACCCAGGGCTATGAAGTTTCTTTATTTAAAGGCCCACAAAACAAAGTTTTTATTTTTACTATAGTTCTGCCCTCCAACAGTCGGAGGGACAGTGAACTGGCCCCCTATTTAAAAAGTTTGAGGACCCCTGGTTTAGAGGGAGCACCCTGAATACCTCCCATAGAATTCCCTCATTTGCACATTAGAATACAGATGTACATATGTACCTTGGAAGGTAGAAAGAACCTTGGGATAAAATATGGAGCAGATAGGGAAGTAGGTGTGGGAGGACCCAAAAAGTGTTGTTGTTGTAGTTAATAGTAGTGGTAGTAGTAGTTAATAGTGGTGGTACCACTACTACTACTACTATTATTACTACTACTATGACTACTACTACTACTATTACTACCACTACGACTACTAATACTACTAGCTAGTACTACTAGTTAGTAGTATTAGTAGTAGAGATAGTGGTAACGACTACTAATACTAGTACTACTAACTAGTAGTTAGTAGTAGTAGTAGTAGTAGTTGTTGTTGTTATTGTAGTGGTAGTAATAGTAGTAGTAGTAGAAGTTAATAATAGTAGTAGTAGTTAGTAATAGTAGTCATAGTGGTGGTAGTAGTACAAGTAATAGCAGTAGCAGCAGCAACAACAGCAGCAAAAGTTTCTAAATGAAATGTGATTAAGGAAAGAAAACCCCAGTGGGAACAGGAGAGTTTGTACCTATTCCTAATAAATAATGTGTATTAATGAAACGAATTAACACAAAGATTATTTGGTTTATTTTGAATGAGGATTCTATATATTCACTCCATGAACCATTAGTTACTAGCTGGTATCCTAACCCAAAATTGATGTATGGATACAAATCAATCCTCTAAGCTCCTTACAGCCACTATTTCCAGGTCCCTTATATATTTAACTGACCTTTGCTGTTCCCTTTATCAAAGTGGGCTCAGATACAATTGCATCCCATCTTTCTATCCAGATCACTCTTCCTACCCTCTCAAAATCTTGGGGTATGTCAGTTTCAGAAGTGCTACGAGTATAAATGGGGGCTTTATATGACTCTATATATGCCTTTGCTGAGTGAGAGAAGGCAGCAGTGGCAGTGGCCACATATTAAACTAGAGGTTCTTTCTCTTCTTATTTCCTAACTTATCCTGGTTTTTCCTCTCAATCTTCTCCCTTGCCCTAACTCTTTTCCGCATTGGATCTTTCAAAGACCCATATCCCTTTGACCTTTTTCGCTATTGTCATTCATTTTCAGTAATTCTTTTAAGAAATATTTTGCTGGACTCTCTTCTCATGAAAAACACTAGCATTAGAGATGTCAAAGAAGTTCAAATCCCTGAATTCTGGAAACTTAGAGTCTAGTTCTGGTGATAAAACTTGGTTCACAAATAATTATAATAGAACAGTTTATGGTAAATGCCCTAAGAATCATTCATAATATTATTAGAATTCTTTGGGTTAAGGGAAACCTTTTTGGAGGAAGTGCTTGCAGTTGAGTTTATTTTAAAGGATGGGTAAGGTCAGATTACAAACAGCTTAAATTGTGATAGAGGAAAGGACATTCTGTGAGAATGATATAAAGGACAACTTGAATCAAGATACGAAAGTGAAAAAGGACAAGTTATGTTAAAGGAATGACCAGAAGCTCAGTTTTACTAGAGAACAAGTACATAATAAATAAATAAATCAAATAATCTTTATCTTTGTTAATTCTTCTCTTTAATATATATTATGTATTAGGAATAAGTGCAAACTTTCTTTTTCTTACTGGGGTTTTCTTGTTTTATTTAGCAACTTTTGCTACTACTATTATTATTACTACTACTGTGCTTTCGGGGTCCTCCCATGCCTACTTCCCTATCTGCTCCAAACTTCATTTCAAGGTACATCTGGAAATAAAACTGAAGAAAATGGGTTGTGGTCAAATTGTGAAAGATCTTGAATACTAGCCTGAATTGAAAATAGAAATTAAATAGCATCTAGGGACTGAGTGATTATTTGATTGATTTCCCAAGATTATTACTTATTCCTTTTGCTTCTTTTCCACTGATGTCATTCATTCAGCATTTATGTCTTGATAACCATCAATATACAGGATACAGAATAAGAACTCACTTTTTTGTTCACTAATAGATTTGGTGGAGGAAGAAGCTACAGCTATTAGCCAAAATGAGGCTTTATTGGAGTAAAAATCCTATTATGACTTATAGTAAGAGATGATTGGTATATGATTCACAGCCTTCCTACTCTAGGGACAAATATAACCTGTCCTTAAATTAGAGGCTAAGAGGGTTGTGTAATTGACCATGACATGACCTCCAAGTTGTCTTTTGACTTCAAACTCTCCCTTGATGAGATTGCTGGACAGAAAAATGGTTTCTCCCCTTTACTTTCTTTCTAAGATTAAATTGCCCAGTATTTCAAATCTCTGAGACAAAAAAGCGATATTTTAGTATTCACAAGAAAATAATTCAAAAACAGGCTTTTAAAGCCTTTTTTCTTAATTAACTTTCACACAATTGCTCCTCCTGTCCATCTCCCCATTATTGTGAGCCAGATTTTGCACAAAGCAATCCTTCTTTCTCTGGAAAGGAAATTTGCCTGTTCTAATGATTTGGGCATTTGTATGTGTTTTTTCCTCACAGGTACAATACCTCCCTGTTGGACTTGGTTCATTCCCTGAGTCCCAGCTCTGCTCCTAGACCACGGACATCTCTTTCAAGGGAAGCTTTTGCCTGGAATCACAGACCAGTCCAGGTTGGCCCTCGAAAGCTAGCTTGGGCCTCAAGGGCATGTAGTTTAAATGAAGATCTGGAAGAGAATCGGATCCTAGAAGACATTTTCTTCATTTGATGCTGGAGCACGAGCTACAGAATTTCCATAGGAGTTAGGAATTTATGTCCCTATCTCTGAAGTGGATTTGTTTCTCCACAAAAATCATTTTAAATTATTTGTTTGAAAATTAACTGTCATGCCTTTCATAAGGATCCATTTCACTAGCATCCTGACAAATTTGAAACTAAGAGATCATGCTAGTAATCTAAAGTTTGGTCAGTACAATCAAAATGTATTATATTTAAAAAATAGAATTTCATATGCTAAGAATGATAGAAAATTAACACAAGACATTAGAATCCATTGCGTATCCGGCCTCATTTCCAGAATGTATTTCTCCTATACACAAAGAGAAAGTTCAGTTTTGTTCAAACATCATTCTTTAATTAAAAAGCATTTTTATAACAGGCTATTCTAAAAGGACAGGCTCTTTTACATTCTCTGTTTCTCTCATCACCAGCTGGTTTTCACATCAAATCATTTAATTCTGAAGCTGAGTTTTCTTAGCCTTAGCAAAAAAGGGTTCCCTTTCTAATTCCCAGCAATACTAATGGACAAGCCCTAAGAAAGCTCAGCAGGAAATAGCCTGTCAATATCTGCTATCTGCCAAGAGCAACCCATAGGAATAAATGAGGAAAGAATATGTCAGTCCTCTGAAATACATGATAATATATGAATGGATACTATAGAAAATTAGAAGCATTAGATGGTTGCCACTGAAGGCAGGGGAAAAATCTGAAGAGGAAATAAAGCTGAAGCAATTTTCCTACCAGTTTACACTATTTGGTGAAACTACAGTTTCCCATGGGCATTATATAAGACTAATCTCTCTACTTATAATTTTTTTTTAAATTGGAAGTCTCTAGGGTATAATTTCCCCACCAGTATTTAATTATGCACATAGAATCTGTTTGAGCTCAACCAGATGTTCTCTTATATGCTTCATGCATTTGTGTAAGGGAAGATGATATATAGGTAGAAATATGGCAGCAGAGTTCTAAAGGTTGAGTGGTTCCATCTATCCCTGTTGTAAGGTTAGCATTTCCATCCCCGCCTCCCCCAATCATGGACATCTGTGATGGGGAAGTTCAAACATTGCATTGTAGGGACTCTGAATCCCTATCAGATATCCAAAGAACCTATTTATCAGGCTTACCTCTGTACCAGACAGAGACCTCTTATACTTCTAACTCTGCCTTTCCTTTGCCCCAAAGTGAGTTGAGATCAAGTCTCTCTAGGGTAGCATTGGCAGCTAAAATTAAGCTTGCCAGCTGTGCAGAGCCCTTACTCTGACCATAGTTCCAGATTTATAAAACTGATTATTGGAAGGATCTCTCAGAATTCTCAGTTTTAATTTCCTCTATTCTACTATGTTGTGGATCTGAAGTATTTGGAACTAGGCAGGTGCCTCTAAGTGGTTTGATTGGTAGTGTGAGACCAAATCTATTCTATTTGAACTTATCCCTTCTGATGGGATTCCCAGGCTTGATTTCATTTTCCTGCGTTTTAGAGAGATGAGAATACAAAATTTTATTTCTTCCATATTTTTTCATATGCACTAAATTTCTAAACAGGATTTCCTCTTCTTTCCCCTTCCCACCCCCAGAATTTTATCCTCAGATGCAGCTCCTCATATGAAAAGTTGAAAACTTGTTTTGACCACAGAATAAAAAGTCATTTATGTGAAAAATCAAGCCAGTTCTATTCCTCCTTAGATATAGATAATGGGAGAGGAATGCAAAGAGGAAGAGAGTAGAGAGGAAAGGAGAAATCTATGCAAGTTATGAATTACCACCAAGTGTTGGAGATTTGGATCTCCAAGGAACTGAAATATATTGAGCCAAAGTCATTCTCTTCTGTAAAACCAGAAAGTCTCTTTGATACCCTAAGTCACCTTGCTCTCAGTAGCTCACTGGTAACCCCTGGGTTAGTTGTTCATCATAAAGATAGCACATCTGCCCCCCAAAACCTCAGCTTGATAGGAGGTTTCACTGAGATAATCCAATTGATACATCCCTTTCCCCCTTAGGTCATGGTCTCTTTATCCTCTGGAATAGTTTAGGAAACCTGGCAACCTTTTGAAGAACCACATTTCAAAATCTCAACCATACATGTTGCTACAGCTTTTATAACCTCTTTTATTAGCTAGTGAATGGACCATTTGGAAGAGCAAAGTTTGGTTTCTGGCAATGCTTTTACATCTCTTTCCATAAACCAACCCTGTTTAGTTGCCCCTTGTTATTTTGTGAGTGTTGATCTTGAATTCGTGTGTGTGTGTGTGTGTGTGTGTGTGTGTGTGATCTAGATTGTTTATTACCATCTGAATGGGGTGCTTTTACATTTTAATCTGTATTTTAGTCTGAAATACACACACACACAGACACACACATATACATATACATATACATATGGAGATTAAAAAGTTGTTGGTGGAGCTTTGAGGCCTAAGCCTGCCTGTGTAATATTCCAGTTGTTAAGTGATCATTTCTGGACTTTTCAAGTATAAAATGGAAAAGAAACTATCTCAGGGTAGCTAAGAAGTGCAATAGATAGAGCAACAGCCCTGAAGTCAGAAGGACCTGAATTCAAATTTGGCCTCAGACACTTAATCCTTCCTAATTAACTGTATGACCCTGGGGAAGTCACTTAACCCCAATTGCCTCAGCAAAAAGAGAAAAGAAAAAGAAAAGAAAAAAAAAAAAAAAGAAAAGAAACTATCTCACTTCTTAGGTTTATCCCTTGCACACACACGTATGTCATCCTATCTGATCCTACCAGTTTAGAAAACTTGACAGAATCCTAATGAGGATTTCTCACCCACTGATGCTATATAGGAGAATTCCTCAAGCTTCAAGTCCTCTCTAATAGGAACATTTGGGCACAGACACAGCTCAAATCAGAGGCATGTATGTAGTTATAACTCTGCTTTCTTTTCTACCCTATTGGTCTAGGGGAAAAAATAATCAGTGTTTATGAAATACAGAAGAATCAAATAAATAAGGAATTATTTTCTGAGTAAGTTAAGCACTTGGTGTTAAAAGCCAAAATTCAACAATTAAAAATAGTTCTCTACCAGTGACCTTTCCTGAAGAATTTCTTGCATCCATATAGTATGTTCCCATGGTTGGCTTGTCCAGAGTACCCCTAAGTATCATTGGAAGAATGGGACCAGTTGTACACTTTCCTCAAAAATTGCTCTTGGCATTTATCTCCTCATGCAGCTCTGTGACAACTGTTGTAGAAATCTGTTGGCTGGCAAGGGAACTCAAGGATCTTTTGATTATGTCTTATTTGTGGTTACCCAAGAGATTTCCCATCTCCCCTTTTAAGCTTTGTGCATGGTATTTTCAATGTGGGTCAATGGATATATATATGAAGTTTTAAAGTTAATAAATTATATGACTTATTTTCCTCCATATGATTCCAGTATTGGCTTATCCTTATGTTACTTAAATCTGACCTCCCTTGAAAGCAAAAGGAAACACAGAACTCTGTTGGACATTGTTACAGCTTCCCTAATGCTTATCTTTCTAGCTGTACCACCACTTTAATTTCCATGTAGATACTAGACCAATTCCTGGTGGATAAGAAGCAGGGGTGAAATAAGATACTCCAATCCATTGTTCCAACTTAAAGGGGCTTTCCAAAAGAATTAAATGATTCAATCCATGCTAAAAGCAGCAAGTCTCTATGTTTGAAAGAGACTCCTAAAGGAGAATTCCATAAAGGAAGAAAGGTAGGGGCAGTAAGGTAAAGATGTTGGGAAAGAATCCACCACTGCCCCCAAAGTAAAAGTAGTCAATACTTTCTAAACAGGATGGGGGTGGGAATAGAAAGGGGCATAATCAGAAGCGTCACCAGATTGTCTCAGGAATCATGGTCTTCAGGTCAAGGCAAGATGATGAAATCAAGAGAATGCATCATTTGTCATCTCTTGGTGGAGACTTGTGGGTCTGTGATTCCATGCATAAAGAGATACTGAAGAAAGCCAGGAGTTTCATACTGTTCAGGGGAGGGGTTTCACCCAAGGATATCTGGTTTCTAACTTCTGTTGTCACAGGCAAATTGATGTTAATCAACTAGAAAGCCAGATTTCAGACATAAAATGATTCAAGATATAAGCATTCCAGAAAAAGGACAAGGCATGAGGGAAAAGAGATGTCAAGAAGGAGATGTTATAAGGCAAAGCAGTTATTTGATGATGAACAATGTCTCACTGGATATAGAAAATTATTCTGAAGACTTGCAGATCACATAAGCAACATAGAGGGTGACATTTTCTCCAATCCCCATTACATCTCAAATCTCCCCAAAACAAATTATGTACCAAGATAAAGTAATTTTAGCTGTCTTTCATGTTCTGGGACAAGAATCCAAAGAAGATATAAACTTCCAGAACATAAGAACATCATGATCACTGATCACTAATTCACTTAGCACCCTTTCTTGACCTGTCATGCTACCAATGGCAGGGCCTATGCTAACAGACCCAACAACATGGCACAGGTTTACATCAAAACCCATCCATCCTCTTTCTTTCTAGTGTCATTGGGGATCGCACCCCCAGACTGCAGAAATTTGCTCAGGTATCAACTGCCAGCTTCACAGTCCTTCAGGAACAGAAACCTATTAAGGGCAGCAACCTGGAAGCACCAGCAGTACAAAGTTCTGAACTGCCAGTGCTGCATAAAACTGGCTCTGAGATGCCAGGTAAGAGAACCAAGGAAGAGAGAGAGAGTGGAATAGATCACCAGGACAAAACACCAGCTATGTAGGGAGCTTCCCAACCTAAAGAAAGAGCACAGCATCTCTGGGGCTAGCTCTGACCATGTTATTTGGGGGGCAGATGGAGGATGTTGAGCCATGTTGCCCAGTGTGGGAGAGGGCTGAGACACTTTAAGATCCAGGCCTCAAGGAACCCACAGAGGGGAGGGAGTCAGGAGGTAAATGATAAGGAAAATGGTATGAGGAAAGACTGGAAAAATAAGATTTCAGAAGAAGAAAATGCAAAGACCTCAAACAGATAAATCAAGAAAAACAGTAACAACAGAAGTAAATAAAACCTCCAGATCTAATAAACAAGCTCAGGCATCTATGAAGAAATGCTGCCAAAAAAAAAAAAAAAAGAAATGATCCAACATTTGACGAGACAGAGTACTCTGTGGGATTCAAGAACATGGAACCATAACACACCATGAGTGGTTTAAAAGAGAAATGAAAATCATGTGAGCAGAATTTATGCTCCCCCCAGCAAAAATGAGCAGAATAGAAAAACTTGAATCTTCGATGCTAAGTCTCATTGAAGAAACAAAAGAGAACAATAGATTGGGAATGCAGAGACACAAAAATGAAAGACAACCTGGAAGAGGAGAAACACATTAAAAGATATCAAATATGTTGACTATGCAGGTAAAACACTGTCCTCAAAGCCAAATTGAACAGAGACAACATAAGGATCAAAGATCTTTCAAAAGATTACAACAGGACACAATCTTACTACTGTAATGAAGAAAATAATAGAAGATAGCTGTTCAGAATTTCTGAATATAAAAAATGAAATTCCCATTGAAAGAATTCACATACAACTTCCAGACATTTAAAATAAAAAGGCCAAGGGCTCCAAACTTCTACATAGTGATTAAATTTAATAATTCTATTCAGAAACAGTTTTGCAAGTAATCAGGAGGAAGACCTTCAAATAAAAAGGAATGGACATTCAAATAATGCAAGCCTATTCTGCACCTACTAGAAAAAGGAGGAGGAAATGGAATAATGTGTTATAAAGAGCAGTGGAGTTCAGGAAGCAACCCAGAGTGACCTAGCCACATAAGACCAAAGATGGATATTCAGTAATAAAAATAATTTGAAGCATTTTTAGAAAACCAAAACTGAAGATATTCACCTCTCAAACACCTCAAACAACAGATATGCAGGAGGAGTGAATAAATGCAACAGCCAAGGACAGCAATAGCACAGAGTAACAACAAAGAGATCTGGTAAGACATTTTTATGTATACACAAGGAGACAATATAAGAAGCTGAAATCTGGTAGGGAAAGCAGTGAAGAGACAGATGGGGATACTAATGGACAAAGCCTGATGATACTGTCTGCAACTCAATATATCATTTTTTGTGGGACTGCATATGTCAACATGAGGCAGCAAGGGGAGAGAGGAGAGTAAATAATGTCCTTAGGTCAAATTAAGGGTTAGCAATGAGAGGAAGATATCCTTTGGTTTTAAAATGAGAAGAGCCTATAAGATAATAGAGGAAGAAAGGAAGGAATTGAACAGAATGGGGAAAGGAGACCTTGCTTTGGAGGTAAGAGAAGATTCCATTAATGAGTTCTCCTCTATTTGAAGAAAGATAATAATTTGGCATTTTTGGCAATAATTTGGTCTGTCTCGTCTCTTTTATATGTTTCACTTAAAATTGGTGTTCTGAAGAGAAAAAAAGTGTTTTTCTAAAGCAAATAGAAATGAAGTTTATTCTGACATAATAGCTATTTTAAAAAAGGAAAAAGAAAAGAGATAATAAAGGGAGAAGGGGAGTTGGAACTCTTGGGGGCATCTAATACCTGAAGGAGTAAAAGAGAATGGACACAGAGATTTCCAGGCAAGAAAGAACAAAAGAGTTGAAAAAATGAACAAGATCAGTGGTGGGGCTGCATAATTAGGCATCTGATGGGAGACTACTACCATGAATCAGTTTCTTCCACATCACCTGTAATCATTGGCATTCTTCTGGGACTGAGAGTGGAAAAAGGAAAGCCCTACAAGGCAGTATTAGAAAGTGCCTACAATGTAGAGCCTAGAATGGAGATCATGGAAGCTTTGCATGAAGAATACAGAGTAAAGACAGACTAGATACTTATTGGGGTCTTGAATCAGAGAATGAGAGTCTAGAGTAAACAAAATGAGAATGATGAGTGAGAAAAATACCATTTGGAAAGAACATTTTTTAATAACAGGATTATTTGAAGAAAAGGAGAAAAAGGGAGAATTTACCTGACTGAGAAGAAAAAAAAGGGGAATACAACTACATAAAGTCAGGAAAGAAAAAGGAACTAATAAGCAAATCTTTGAAGGGAATGGAGTAACAAATGGAAGTGGGGGTGAGGAGGTGAGAGGAAAGGAGCCAGTGGGAATAGGATGGATACCTTAAAAGATATTAAAGTCAATGAAATGACTATTTTCACAGGACAAAAATGGAAGGGGATCATAACACGATAAAAACCCAACTTAAAAAAATATGAAGGAAAATATAAACTTAACTCATTACTTTAAATGTAAATGGATTAAATAATCCAATAAGACAAAAAAAGTGACAGATAAGACAAAGAAACTCTATAATGTGTTGCTCACAAGAAATACATTTTTAAAATAAAATTGAAAATTTTACTATGCATCAAGTAAATAAAAAAAACAAGAGTTACAATCATGCTATCTGAAAAATGAAAAAGCATTCAAAAAATAAAAAAAAAAGGGATAAACAACTATATTATACTGAAAGAAGCCAGTATCGGCAATTATATGCTCCAAATGCCTTAGTATTCAATTTGTGAAGGAAACGTTAAGTTTAAAGAACATATAGATATAACACAATAGTTACAGGAAACTTCAATGTTTCTCTGTTTTGGATAAGTTATTAAGTACAGTTTTGTGTATAATGAGAAAATAAATGCACTAACAAAATAGAAAACAAATATCTACAGAAACATAAAATACCCAAAATGTCAGGAGACCAAATAGAAAAACCCAACTTCACACAAAGAAATAGAACCAGTTGTAAAGGAATTACTGGAAGAGGGAGGAAAGGGTGTTGTTTTCTTTTTATGGGGGGAGGGATGATTCACAGGAAAATTCTATCAAACTCTTAAAGAATAATTAGTACATATTTCAAACTCTTTGTACAGCAAAATAACTGTTAGGACATGTATGCTTATATTGTATTTAATTTATGCTTTAACATACTTAACATGTATTGGTCAACCTGCCATGGCGGGAAGAGATGAGGGGGGAGGGGAAAAATTGGAACAAAAGGTTTGGCAATTGTCAATGCTGTAAAATTACCCATGCATATAACTTGTAAATAAAAAGCTATAATAAAAAAAAATTTAAAGAATAATTAGTACACAAAATTTTGACCAAGAAACTGAGACAAGAGTTTCATCAGAGTTTGCAAGCTACAAAACAAACCCTCAAAAACAATTGTATTTCTTTATAACAGTAATAATAATAATAAAACCTCAGAAGTAATAATAGAAAGAGAAATCACATTTTAAATCATTGCAGAATACCCAGCATAAGTGGGTATCAATCCATCAAAGCACACAAAAAATCCTGAATAGATTCAGTTACAAAGTGTTAAGAAAATAAAAGACAAATATCTGAAGGAATAGTCAGTGTTACTTGCTAGGTTGTGCCAATATAAAAAAAAAATGGCAATACTAACAAAAATTAATTTATACTTTTAATAATTTACCAATCAAATTACCAAAGGAATATTTTATGGAATTTAATAAAATAAATTTAGAGAAACAAAAGAACAAGACTATAAAGGGAAATAATGAAAAGAGACAGGCAGAAAGGGGGAATAACAGTTCTAGAATACAAACAATTACATAAAGTAAAATTCATCAAAACCATCTGATGTTGGTTTCAAATAGAGGAAGTAAGCAGATTAAACAAATAAGAATAAGAAACAACAGAATTCATTAATCTAGTGTTTGATAAAGTGTAAAACATAAATTACCTAAAAAAACTATTTGATAAAAACTACTGGGAAAACTGGAAAGCAGTCTGTCAGAAATTAGGCTTAGACCAAAATCTTACACCATATTCCACAATACATAGTATTAAAAGGTTAGAAGAGAACAAAACTTTGCATAGCTATAGGTAGAGATGTATTCTTAACTAAACAAGAGTTAGAGGCAATTACAAAAGATACAATAGATAACTTTGATTATATGAAACTGAAATGTTCCTACACAGATAAAATTAATGCATCTAGAATAAAAAGGAAATAGTTGAATAGGGGAAAAACAATCTTTGTATTAACCTCTCTGATAGAGTTTCATATCTAAAGTGTAGAAGCACCCTGAAAATTAGTAAAGGTGATAAAAAATGGGAATGGTCAATTTCAGAGTGGTTGTGGAATGATAAGCACATTAATACACTGTAGGTAAAGTTGTGAAATGGTACAGCTATTTTGCAAAGCAATTTGCAATTATACAAGTAAATTAACTAAAATGTCAATACCCTTTGGATTACAGACTGCTGAATTTATACCTCAAGGGAACCACTGATAAGAAAAAGTCATTATGTAAGACTAACATATGTATGCCAACAAGAAAATAGATGCCCAACTGAAGGGGAGGTAAACTGTTCCCTTTACTGAAGCTGTGTTCCCTTTAAAATTATTATTCTGAAACTGTGCTCCCTTTTGATCTGTGATCACTTTTGGAGTCTCAGTCCTCCTGGGGAAGGCATATCCCCCCCAGATAAGTTATCTTTTGGAGATGCCAGACCCTTTGATTCAATTAGAAATGTTGGTCAAAAAGCATCCCTTTGAAGTGTTGTTAATGCCAATAGGAGAGCTGGGCTGGTTACCAATAAGCATCTATGCCTGGAAACTTTGGCTTTCTGAAATCTGAAGCCTCAAGACCCCTTTTAAAGGGAAGTTTCCCTAATAGGACTTTGCAGAAGGTCCAGAGCAGCTCTCTAGGACCCTGCCCACTGAGAAGGCATTCTCTTCTCAGTGCCAGTCTCCATTTCCCTAATAGGACTTTGCTACTAAAGAGGTCAATCTCTTAGCAAAACTGGCTTCCTACCCAACAATAAACTTTCATTTTTTGCCAATTAGTAATTCAGATTCATGAATTCTTTCATGAAGAATCTGTGTGCCGACCATAAGGGGATTTTAACAACTCTCTGACTGCTACTAACCTCATCACATTGATTGGGGAAGTGCCAAACAAAATGTGGTACACAAATATAATGAAATATTACCATGATCTAAAAAATAAAATATGTATGACTATAGAAAATGTGGAAATAGCTACACAAACTGATATTAAGTAAACCAAGCAAAGAAAACAATTTATACAATGACAACAATGTAAGTGGAAAGAATGATCACACATATAAAAAAATTTTTTAATGTAACAAAATAAAAATGATTTCTTCTCAAAGGAAGAAATATGAGAAGATACCTCCATTATACCCCTTTGTGGAGATGGGATATCTGCTGATGTTGCACTTTTTAAATATATTAATCAGCTATGTTGATTTTTTTTTTCATCTTAAAAATACTATGTGCTACATGGGAAGACACTGGGAGAAGAGGAAGGAATAGTAGGAAAAACTATGGTGATATAAGAAAGAAATTATAAATAAAACATTTTTAAAAATAGAGTTCTAAAGTATAAACAGAATTTATATAATCACGAAGAAAAATAATCTCAGCTAGAAGAATAACATGAACAGTTTGGAACATGGAAAGAACAAGGTATATTTGAGGAATACTAATTAGTTCAGTTTTCCTTTGGCATACACGATGGAAAATAAATAGCATCAAATATCTGGAGAGGTAGAGCTGATGTTTTAATTTTTTTTATAATCTGGTCTCATATCAAGATATTTGAATTTATTTCTTAGACATTTAAGGAACCATTAAAGATTTTTGAGCATGTGACTGACTTAATAAAGTGTTTTAGGATATATTTGAGAGGTGAGAAACTAGAAATAAAGAATTTTGTAAAGAAGTCATTGCAAAAATAGAGCGAGTAGGTATAAAGAAATTATTTTAAGGATGAAACAATGGGAATAAAGAAGAGATGTGAGACACATTAGAAGGAAAAAATTGATAGAACTTGATGAGAGATTAGATATAGGGAAGAGAAAAAAAACTTAAGATGAGCAGTTTCTGTTTAGTGGTAGATGATAAAAGCCAGATGGCAGTGTGTTCAAGAACAGGATGGTAAGAAAAGTGGACACAACAGATGGAGATGATTTGTCTGTGAAAAGAAAATGGGACTGTATTTAGAAAGAGTTGCTGTAATGGTGGAGAAACTGAGGCAAGATAGAGATTAAAGAGTGTTTAATAATTTATTTAAAGAGAGATTTACTGTGACCAAATGGATCCATGATTTGGTCCCAGAGCTGAATGAGACTATCGTCTCCAAAAATCCAGCAAACAATGAGAATTCTCAATGACCTATATACACATGGCTCAGACTCAGGGGGTAGACTGAGGCAGGGGTAGAGTCAGGGTGCTGAGATTGGGAATGGGACTCTGGTAGGGCAGTGTGAGCCTCCAGAGAGGGATGACATAATAGGGAAGGCACCCTGGACATAGGGAGAGGCATCTTGACAAGATGGTACCTGACATTTGAGTAGCTTGGGATGGGGAGAGGCATTCTGATATTTTAAAACATAAGATCTTTTATCTTTATCAAGTATTCTGATAAAGAGGGAGGGAAGGTTTTGCAGGGCTGAGCTTTAAGAAGCAGAGAAAGTGAGTCAGGACTGGGTCAGGATAATTGGGGAAACTGATTCAGGACAATAAAAGAGAACTGTGGCATAACATTGCAGAGTTAAATGAAGGGTGCTACCAAAAGCTTTGAATGTGTTTAGTAAAAAGAGAAAAATCCAACTGAGACATCATGAAGAAATTGAAAGTAAGGGAATACAAAATATATAGAGCAAAGTCCTAAAAGAAGAAAGGATTTCAAGCTAAAAGAGATGTTAGTCATTATCTATCGGCTTCTAGGTGGCTCCAAGTCTACAGAGTATGAATCCTCTTCCTCAAATTACATTTCAGAAACTGACTTGTTCTGTGAACCTGGCCAAGACATTTAATCCTGTTTGCTTCAGTTTCCTCATCTGTAAAATAAACTGGAGAAGAAAATGGCAAACTACTCCAGTGTCTTTGCCAGGAAAACTGCAAAAAGACATGACTGAAATGACTGAAAAATAACAGTGGTCATCTAGTCCAAATCCCTTCTTCTACATAAGAGTCAACTTTGGAAAGGACCCTATAAAATAAGGCTCACCAATCTAGAGCTAGAAGGGACTTCAGGTGTTGCCTAATCTAACCTTTCAGGAAGACCTCTTCTTGGCAACAGATGAAAAACAAGTATGATGTAAGCAAGCATGGAGTTGTTGAATTGTTAGGAGGTTATGGAAACAATTGGGGCTGTATCACTTCAATCTTAATGAAGTAGGAAATAAGGTTGGTTATCTAGGAGAGTGAAGTAAGTGTGGAACAATTGCAATGAACTAGTAGGAAAAAAATGTTACAAATGAAAAACTGAGAGAGAGTTTCTGAATATTTAACCAATAAATTTATTGGCAATGGTCTTTCTCAGTAACATAAGATAAACCATAGAAATGATCAAATAATTAAATACTTTTGTAAAAGTGGGTATCCCTGACAGGCTGAAATCAACCCTGATTGGTGAACAACCTACTGAGGTGGGTTGAAAGCCTTCAGCATCTCCTGAGAAAGTTCCCTGATTATAATTTTCTGCTGCCTAGAGGTATCTGGACAAATGCATCCATCTCCACCCAGACACTCAAGTTGAACAATGGGGGTTTCAAGGAGCTTGAGCCCAATGCTTCAGGGCTGAAATTTATGGAGATTAGATTCAATGTACACTTTATTAAGAAAAGAGCTTATTTCTGAATTTTCCTAGTTGGGTGGGGTCCTCTCAAGATTGAGGAGAATGTTCTTAGAGAGCTGTTCTTCAGAAATTGACTGACTTAAAAGGACTGGGTTTTAAGAGAGGAAATAAAAAAGAGAAAAAACCATGAATCCTAATGTTAATAATTGGTTATTATTAATCATTTCTCTCATTCCCCTCTTGGATTCTTTTGAGACACACAATCTCCTCTATGAATCATTAACTGTTATGACAAACATTTTATCAAGGATTTTTAACTATGGAGCATATGATAGTGTAATGCCAGGAAAACTGAGGCAGGATAGAGATTAGAGAGTTTTTAATATTTTATTAATTGGAGAATATAATTGACTGGATAGGACTCTCGTCTCAAAGTATCTAGCTCTCGAGAATCTCAGAGCTGATCCAGCGATGAATGGGAGAATCCTAAATCCTTATATACCCTTTACAGACAAAGAAGGGGACAGAAGCGGGAAACTTTTTCACAGATACATTTGGTTCTGTCAGGATGGGGGGGGAGCTATAAATTCTTACTAAAAGCCAAAGTCAGAATGTCTGAATTAACAGAAGTAAAGATGTCAATGAGGTATCCAGGATAGTCTTATCTTTTGTAATATTTTAGAGGGGTAGTGTCATAAAGTCTTGAGGGCAGAAGGAGTTAGGAATCAGGATGTCCGATATCCCCCTGATCTTAAGTCTCACATTGACAATATATAACCTTAGAACAAATGGTCTTCAGTCTTAATGGACCAGAGGGGGATTTTGCAACTAAGGGGATTGAGGCAGAACAATTAAGGAAGATGAGATAGAACAATTCAGGGAAACTCAGTCAGGACAATAAGGGAAACTAGTGCAGGGAAACTGAGGTAGAACAATTCAAAGAGACTGTGGCATAACATTAGGAAGCAATGTGAATGGAAGGACATTGATGGGAGCCATTGGGGTAATCACCTTTGGTAAACAGACCTTACATTTAAAAGGTTCATAGGGGAAAAGTAAATAGTAAAAAAAGTAAAATTGTCCATATTATTGTTCCATCATTTCTTAAGGCTTACATGTCTCATCTCATATGGCTGACTGGTTCTTTGATCCTCTAAAGATTTTCTCTTCAGCACATTGGAATTAGTGGGACTTTAGAGTAGCTTCTAGAGATTCAGGTCACTCTGGAGAAATAGATATTTTTACAGTTTATAAGTTGGTTTTGCCAATAACCAAGTCAAATAATAGACTTAGCTCTATTATTAGATCATCAAATTGGGAACCTTTTGGACCAGAAAGTTTACATTTTTAGTTTAGTCAATTGTCATATTGATGTATTTTAAAAATTCAAATCCAAACTGAAAAATTTTAAAGTTCTGAATCCAATTTTTATGTTTGGCATATCTAATTATCTTTTTTTTTTTTTTTTCCTGTAATGGCTATGTGATCCTGGGAAAGTCACTTAACCTCTTAGTGATTAAAGCTGCTCTCTAAGGCTATAGTTTGAATAGAAATCACAGATCTACACTGATAGAAGTTTCTTCCTCTGAGAGTGCCCTATCCCACTGAAATCACAGGTTATCCCTATTATCCATGTACCTATTTCTCTCTTCCCCTCCCCTCCACTACCTCTACCTCAAGTCCCCACAGTAAAAAGTAAGTTCCTTGAGTACAAAACTATTCTAATTTTCCTTTTATATGACCAAGTCCCTACCACAGTGAGTCTGGCACACTATAAGTAAATAGTAAGTGCTTGTTAGATTGGATTGAATTGAAATACTTCTCTCTTGGGGTATCTCAAATATCTCAAGATTAGGGCTAGTTCCAAGGGAAGATAGTATAGAGAATCTTTCCCCCATCCCATGTCCATAGGCCCCATAGCCAAGAACCATGTCAGTTAGAAGCCACTCTCTTATTGAGCAAGAGCCATTTCCATTCCATAAAATCCCAGACACCTCTCATTCTTTTTATCACATAGTCTCTGATCAGACTAGAACATCAAGGCATTCCTGTTAATAGGAAGTTTTCCTTAAATTAGACCTATAAGTCTCTCTCCCCTCCCAAAGGATCTTCCCCATTATCCTGAATGCAGAGGTTGTGGATCAGTTCTATTCTTCTTCTCCATACTTCATTCATTATTGAACTCAGAGGCAACCCTTAAAATCCTGGAAAAGGTGAGGGAAGCCTCTTTTTTGGTCCTTATTTCAACCTATTGAAATATGATGGGCTTTGGGACCAAATTTCAGGGATCTTCTTTCAGATGAAAGTGATTTAGGTCCCTTGGATTTATATAATGTTGGGAAATAGTAAACTCTATTAATTCGCTGTGTTTTCCAGGGACAGTTATTTATGGACAGGGCATTTTTAACTCAAGTGCTAGAAGTGTTAAATCATTATAATAAATTTGTGCTATTCAGACTTTCTTACATTGTAATAAATTTGTTCTAAGCATGAATGAGGAGATCCATGATTCCTCTAATATACAGTTATGTATTTCTTTTCAAAGTGACACAGCTTACTATATCAAGTTGGAGAATAATAGTGGTAGATTAATTGCATTCAGAAAGTTGCCTAGTGTCGAACTGGGGTCACCATCTATAGTGATAACATAACCAATAGCCTTTTGCTATCTGACTAAGGGACCCAAAAGATTTGTGAGTCAGAGCCAAGGTCAAGGTGATTTAGGTCCAATCTGTTATCTAGCCTCTCTTCTTAAGCAGACATTTCAGCTACTGTCCCTGCCTCTCACAAAGATGTCAGGAGAGGAATATTTGCTTCAGTAATAAGTAAAATACTTTGCTAGCTCTGAGTCAAACATTAAAAAAAAAACCCTTTATTGATGACTTTTTAAAAATATTCAGCACTACATAATATACCTAATATATAACCTTCCTCCTTCTATGGCGCCTTCCTTGTGACTAGGTAAAAGAGTTAAGCCAAACCAATCAACACAGCATCACACAAATCTTTGCCAGCCAGAGGAGAGTCTGGGTTTGTTGAAATGTACCATCCCATGCCACTGAACCCAAAAGGAGATGTTAAGTCTAGGGTTTTGTTATGAATGAAAATAATCCTCATGTCCATAATCCTAAGAGGGTGCCCAGACATGGACCTGCCTTGATATAATTCTTTTTGAATACTTGTCTTCTACTCACTTCTCACCTGAAAACATGCAAGTCCTTCCCAAAAAGCCCTTTCTTGTATCCAGGATCTCAGATCATGACTGAATTCCATTCTATTTTGGCCAAAGAAGCTAATAAAACAGAGCTATCCCCATATAGGGAGTGAAATCTTTTTCCCCTCTGGGGCAGCTGCATGTTATGTTGTTGTTCCAATATATTGTTGTTATTGTATAAATTATTCTGCTTCTGCTCACTTCACTTTGCACTATTTCATATAAGACTTCCTACTCTTCACCAAAACCAACTCTTTCATCATTCTCTATCATTTACTACATTGTTTTAAAACTTGCAGGGCATTTTACACACATTGTCTCAATTGACTCCTCATACAAACCTGTTAGATGGGTGCTTTGGGTAAGTACAACTCAGGTGCCACTTCTTAGAGAAGGCCTTTCTTGATCCCCAAGTTGTCAAGAGCCTCCTACCTTTAAAAAATTAATCTTTATATATTTAGCACTGATTAATCTATATACAGGTTGCATCCCTTGCTTGAATATAAATTCCTTGAGATCAGAAAATATTTTGCTTTTGCATTTATATCTCTAACAGAGATGGCTTGCACATAAAACTTGCTTTTAAAAGTTTATTGAATTAAATAGGTCCTTTTAGGTCTCTCTGCCCTCTCCCCAGAGGCTAACCAACAAATACACTGGACCTATAGATGCCCTTCCTAATAACACTGTAAAACCTCATTTTTTTTTAGTACTTGCTAGGTTTCAAAGTACTTTCATATGCAGTATCTCCTTTGACCTCCAAAATACCTTTGTGAGATAATCAGGGCAGGGATTATTATTCCCATTTTATAGATAAAGTAATTGAGCCACAAAGAGATTATGTATTTTATGCAAAATGTCATATTGAATGATATGGATTTGAATTCAGGTGCTTATTCCATAATATACAGAAGACAATATTATATGGTAGATTGAAAAGACCATAGGACTGGTAGTCAAAAGATGCATACCTAAATCTTGCGTTTGGTTTCTACTAGATGTATAAGCCATGGTAAACCTTGGTTGTCTGTTGTCATGGTAAACT
Organism: Sarcophilus harrisii; assembly: GCF_902635505.1. Lineage (NCBI taxonomy): Eukaryota > Metazoa > Chordata > Mammalia > Dasyuromorphia > Dasyuridae > Sarcophilus > Sarcophilus harrisii. The sequence goes on along the minus strand of NC_045426.1, from coordinate 379,359,825 downwards.
TTGGTTGTCTGTTGTCATATTGAGATAATATTAGGACTCTTGTGCTGGCTTCCTGAGGAAAGTACTTTCCAAATTTTTGTTCCAATATATTATTGTTATTATATAAATTGTTCTGCTTCTGCTCACTTCACTTTGCACTATTTCATATAAGGCTTCCTAGTTTTCACCAAAACCATCCCTTTCATCATCACTTCACAATCTTCCTACCTTTCCAGTCCTATTCTCTATAATCTGCTAGTTGCTCTAAGGGGAAGCTAGATTGGAAAGGGGAGAAACCAGAAGTCAAAAGTCCAATTTAAAATCTAATACAATAGTTGAGGCAAGAAATGATGAGGATATGAATGAGCTCTGTGAGTGTGGGAAAAAAAGAAGGGATGTTCAAGATAGTAGAGAGATAGAATTGGCAAGACTTGGCAAGTGATTGGATATGGGGCAGAGAGAAGCACCAAGGTCAGATTCAAGCTGAGTTTTACTGGAAGCCAGGGAAGGCAAGGGCCAGAGGAAAAGAACAAAGCATTTTAAAATAGGGACTAAGTTGGGAGATGAAGTGTCCTATTTAAGAAACAGCAAGGAAGCCCCTGTTGCTAGATTGTCTTATTTGTATTTGGATTCCCAGTGCAGGCACACAGCAAGTACTCAATAAATGACTGTCTTATGCTCCAAACAATACTTTGATGTTGCCACATGACTGTCTGTAGGCCTTGCCACATTCATTCTTGGTTGGTTTGGCGTGTTCCCTGGCCATGGCGTAGCTGTAATTGCTACATATGGTGATGTACTAGGTGGCATAATAAATGGAGCACCAGACTTGAAATCAGGAAAGCATGAGTTCAAAAACCTGCATTAGATATTCACTGTGTGATCCTGACCAAATCATTAACTTCCTTCAGCTTCAGTTTCCTCATCTGTAAAATGGGGATAATAATAGTATTTATTTCATAGAGTGGTCAGCTCAGGAGTGAGCTGGAACTTGCGTGTTTCAAGCTCTCTGGGGAGAGCCAATTAATAGATTTTCAGTATGAACCTTAAAATTGGCAAATGCAACAAATCAGGACTTAGCTTATTGTTTCACTGATTATCTAAAATTAAGAAAGTAGAATATTAAAGAAAGAAAAATATTTAAAATGAAGATTAAAAGTATGTCACGTGTACATTTTTTTTTTCTCTTTCAGAGAACCAGTTGTTAAACATTTACTAGCACACAGCTGGTGGTTGTGAGGATCAAATGGGATAATGGATGTCTAGTGTTTTGTAAGTCTTAAAGTGCTATATAAATGTTAACTATTATTACTGTATGAGGTCCCTCAAGAGAGAAAGGCATTGAGATACTGGCAAATTGAAATTACATTAATCATACCCTAGTTAGGACCCAGTAAGATCTCCATAAAGTGAATGTCGGAACCTATTGTCAAGAGTCCTTGTTTTCAAAGAAATAGTCCTACATTGCCAGTTACATGATCTCTTAATTATCAAATCTAATAGCTGACCTTTTCTTAATTTTCATCCTTGTTGAGATCTGTCACTATACGTTTTTTAGACATTGTTCTATTCTCATATCTATCTGACCACTCCTCCTAAAGCTCTTTTATACATATGACACCTGCTAACCACAGGAATCCTCCAAGGACCTGTCCCAGATGCTCTTCTCTTCTGCCTCTGTATTTCACATGGTAAACTTACTGTCTTCCACAATTTCAATTATCTATATGCAGATGACTCTCAATTCTATTTGTCTAATCCTAAACTCTCAATTTCTTAGCTTGTATCTTTAGACATCTCAAACTATATGCCCTATAGATATTATAAACTCAATGTGTAAAAAACTGAACTCATCATCTTTTTCAAAAACCTTCCATTCTTCCTAACTGTCCTGTTACTACTGAGGATCCCCTCCACCCTACCAATAATCCAGACTCATAATCTAGGTATCACTCTCAACTCCTCAGCCTTCCCCCCATATTCAATCTGTTGCCAAGTCCCATTATTTCTACTTTATCACTTCTCTCAAAGCTATCCTCTTCTCTGCAGGCCCTTATCACCTCATGCCTGGACTATTTCTGCTGCTTGTTCTCTCTGCCTCATCTCTTTCCATTCCAATCCATCTTCCACTCAGCTGTCAAACTGATCTTCCTAAAATGTACAACTAAACATGTCACACTCATCCCCTCTGCTATTTAATAAACTCCAGTGACTTCGAATTGCCTCAAAGATAAAATATAAAACTCTATTGGCTTTCAAAGTCCTTCATAACTTGCCCCCCCTTTTACCTTTTCAGTCTTTTTCTATCTTACTCCGTATCTTCATGTACCCTATGAGCCCATGACAATGGCCCTCTTCTATTCCTCCAATAGGACACTCTATTTCCCAGCTCTGAATATTTTCAGTTCCTGTCCCCCATACCTGAAATGCCCTCCCTCTTGTCCTTTACCTCCCAGCTTCCCTAGCTTGCGTCAGTATCAGCCAGTCTTATCTTTTGCAAAGTCTTTCCTAGTCTTGCCTCTTAATGTCTTCCCTCTGAGACTACCTGAAATTCATTCTCTGTCCATTGCTATTTGCATGTTGTCTCCTCTTTAGACTGTGAGCTTGAGCTCATAGATGATCTCTTGCCTTTCTTTATTGCCATCTCTTAGCATACATGGTGCCTGGTATGTAGCTGGCTGACTGCTCAATAAGGTTGGCTTGCCTTTGGGCTACTGGGTAAAGTCTTGGTTAATTCTGGATTAAAGATATGAAAATGAGGGAGAGGACCAGGATGCACTGGGTCACTTGGTTGATGGAAACTAGACAGACTGAAATGTGGTAGAAGGGCAAAATAGGATTGTCTTCTGTTTCATTGCTCTATACATAAACTGCATTAACAAAATCTGTATGTTTCAATTAGTTGGAATGCCTCTCTCCCTACAAGCAGTTTGGTGTCCAATCACTGTGATCTATACAGGGTGGGGGGGGGAGGAGGGGAAGAGGGGAAGAGGGAGGGCAGGTCACATCAGTATTCTCTCAAGGAGCAGGCGTCTACTGTAGGAGCTATTTATCTGTTCTAAGAGTTCAGGTGAATCAGTCTCTTGGGGAATCTTGACTGGGGAGATAATTAGCATAGGCAGTCCATGATGAGACCAGGCACCAAACAACACAGCAGCATTTGTACAGCCAATGGACTTTAGGTTCAGGTTCAAGGCACTGTTCTTCCAAATGAGGGAAAGTCAATTAAAGAAAGGTTCTCAAAGGGCCACTTAAGGAGAAGGCCAGAAAAAGACCAGAGAAGTGAGTTTCCATTCCAGTGGGAAATGGTTGCTCAAGACAATAGTTCAATCACTTTTTGGACTGATTCAAAAGTAGAGACTGAAGACCAAACAGAAGCTATTGTTAAGGGAAGCAAACTAAATTTGGCACATAGGCAGGGAAAAATGTGATTAAGGGGAGAACAGTTGCCAAAGGACACTTGGACTAACTTAGCACTTTTCCTTTCCCAAGAGGCTGCCATAATCCCCTCTCCCCCAATCCTATCCCCTTTACTGCTTGATGTGACATAGCTCTGAGCTGTTGTGGTTCTGAGACTTGCAATCAAATTTGACGTGGGAGCTCCAGTGAACTTTTATCAGCAATTCATGACATGGGCCAGATTAGGGGTAGAGGACTGGAGGAAGTCTCCTTTGAATAGTAAAATTAGAAGAAATGTTAGAGGCAAGTCTTCAAAAAAATATCAAACCTTACTAGAAACATGAATTTCATCCATAATATTCCTATTGGAGGGTCATTCAGTCCCCCACCTCCAGAGGTATAGAACTCCTTATTCAGAATGTAACCTACCTCATTTCTAGATTGCTCTAATTGTTAGAAAATTACTCTTTTCATTCAGTTGGAATATGTAGTGGACTGTCATTTTCACTCGTTGGGCATAGTTTTGCCCTCTCAAGTACTGTAAAAGCCCAATCTCTTTGTCACTTGAATACCCTTCAAATATTTGAAAAACAACTGTTGCCCTAACTACTTCTTCTTTAAGCTAAACATCCAAAGGTCCTTCAATTTATCTTCATTTGCCACATACCCAGTCTCTTCACCATCCAGACTGCCTGACTCACAAGTAGGGTAAGGTGAGTGGGACTTTGTCCCTGAGACTTTTCCCCTAAATTTTGACACTATTTTACTGCCTTCATAGAATTACAGAGGCAGAGCTGGAAAAGACCTTAGAAGTCAGTTAATCCAAGCTCCTCACTTAACTGATGCTGAAACTGAGGTCTAGGTAAGATAAGTGGATTGCCCAAGGTGATACTGGTGGTAGTGTCAGAGGCATTTTTGAACCCAGGTCTTCTGTGTCCAAAGCTAATTCTCTTTCCATTATTTCACCTCCACTGACCTTAGCACCTTTTAACAAAACTAATTAGAACAAAGCTCCCAGATGGCATACAAACAACCATACCCACATGAAGTCTTCCTTCGTCTAGAGATGCCTCAGCCTCCAAAACTCGGAGGAAGGATGGAACAGTGCAAAGAGCATTGCACTCAAAAGACTGACCAAGACCTGAATTCAAATTCTGCCTCACTAATTACCCCACTAATTCACCTCAGTAAAATTACTTAACCAACTTGGACCTCAATTTCTTCATTAGTCTATTAGATTAGATGAGCTCTCTAGTCTCTTCTAACTCTAAATCTGTTATCCTACGAATACATTTGTGGGCACTCACCTGTGGGCATTTTCTGTTTCCCAGTAGGATATAAGCTTGAGATCAAGACTTATCTCTATGTCTAGAACAGTGCAAAATACTGTAAGCACAAAGTAGGTACTTAGTTAATGCTTGTTTATTGATGCTTGGTCATATACAGATCAGCTTGCACTATGCACAAAAACTACTGGTTATGGCTTTGTTAATCCTTCTCTCAGGGATTGGCCTGTTTGTGGGAATATGTCTTCCTGTTGCCCAGATAGAACTTTTTACCTTTCTTCTCCTATATGATCCAAACATTCAATTTGTTTACTGATAGAAATGGACATTGCAGGGTTGGCAGCATCAGGAGTAGCCCTTATGAAAATACAAGAATTATGTCCAAACCTAATTTTACTGTATGCTTTGTACCCGCAGGTATTATAATAGGCAAATAGCAGCAGCGGGAAGAAATCTATAGAATTCTGCATTAGGAATTGCTGGCCCTGCAGACAAAGGTGCTTTTTTCTAGACAGTTTCTAGATCCCATAAAAAAGCTGTGTGGCACAGCAGATAGATAGACTATTACACCTGGGATCAGTAAGATTTGGTTTCAGACACTTACTAGTTATGCAACCCCAGCCAACTCATTAACTTCTCTTAGCCTCAGTTTCCCCACCTATAAAAGAGGGATAATAATAGCATTGTGATCATTGTGAGGATTAAAAGGGAATAATATATGGGAAATATTTGCAAGCTTTAAAGGGTTATTACTAAATCATCAGGTTCTTACCCCTTTCAAAGGGATATAGTGGGTATGAAGACTCCATACTTGCTGTGAACTTTTCTCTTGACTCTATCTGAATATTATCTTTCTCTCTCCTCTATCTGAATGTTATCTTCCATTAAAGTCCCTCTTCAGTGCCTCATCGTAATAGAGAGGTGCCTTCTCCTTCTCCAAAGTTGGCAAAATCCAATTCTAGCATGCTTTTCTAAATTGGGAAAAACAGAAGCATGGACTTCATGTTGAGCTGTGCCTCTGTCAGCTGAAGCCCAGCTCATCTAAATTCAAAAAGGCTCTTGTACAGATTGGCCACAGGGCAATGAATTTTTTTTTTTTTTGGCCAAAACAACTCACTAAGATGATGGTCTTCTGAGATGTATAGATGGGCAGAATACGCACAAAGATGAAATTATAAGTCCTTGGAATAATAAAATGCCTGACGATATATGAGTGGCCTTGCTACAGAACAACGGCATTTACCCACACTTTCCATCTGGAGCAAGTTGCTGTTCTCTGCTCCATAGGCCCTTGACCAGCTCAGAGATATCAAGCATAGAATCAGATATATTGAATATGCTTGGTTGCATACTCAATGGTTCAGAAGATACTGTATGGCTGGAACTGCTGAGAATCATAGATCTTGTATAAGAAAGTACTTTAGAGGTCATTGAATTCATTATCTTCTTTTTGCCAATGAGGAAACCAAGGTCAGGAAGCTAAATGACTTGCCTAAGTTCACACATCAGAGACAATGAAGACCAGGGCAGGATTTAGACTTCTATCTCTAGACTTGGGCTCTTTGCACCTTTCTAAATGAGTGATGTGTAAGTATCTACCTTTACCCTATACTCTGGCCGCCTGGCACAGGTGAATGAATGCTAGACTTGGAATCAGAAGAAGGCTGAGTTTGAATTCCAGCTCCCATACTTATTAGCTGTATAAATTTGGGCAACTCCTTTAACCTCTCAGTTCCTTCATCTATATGATGACTTCCCTACTTCATGGAGAACATAAATTGTAGCACACACATATTCTTCTGTATGTTGTACATGGAGATTTACCCCAGCAAATCTCCACCTCCAATAAGGGATGTAGTTGAGTGTGTAGTTCAGCCTATCTTCGACTGCCAGATTACCTGATTCATTGGAAAGGGAACATGTCCCTTACACAGACCATGGGAACCAGTCTGAGATCACCTGCTCACTTCCATCACAGACAGCTGGAAAGGTCTTGACAGGATAGAGGGACTCTATAATGGTCCTTCATAATCTGTCCTTCTCTACCTTTCCAGTTTTTTTATACTTTACTTCCCACCACTTATTACATGATGTTATGATACTAGTCTTCCTGCTATTCCTCAAGCATGATACTCTATGATATTCTCTCTACTCCAGGCATTTTCAGTCAGTGCCTAGAATTTTCTATTGCTTCATCTCCATCCACTTCCTGGCTTCTCTAAAGTCTCAGCTAAAGTTTCTTCAAACTTTTCCTGATTCTCCTTCTTCTAATGCCTTCACTTTATTATTTCCAATTTTTCTTTATATAGCTCACTTGTTCATAATTGTTCATATTTTATCCCACCCATTAGACTCTGAGCTCCCTGAGAATAAAGGTTCTTTTTGTATTTCTTTGTATCTCAGGAGCTTAGGATAGTGCTGGCACATAGTAGGCTTTTAATTTAAAGCTTATTTTACTTGCCCCTGACAGGTGATCTGCATTAGCAATAACTGTATACTATAGTTTCCTTTCCATTGACTGGTTTTATCCCAAGGACATTTTAGTGATCAACCCTTTCCAATGAATGAATGAATCTGTATGGTTTGTCTAAGGCTGGGGCAGGATTATCATATCACTGTTCTCTTAGGTAGCAAGAACTGACTCTAGGGAGCTGTTCTGGGAGAACAGGTTAATTATTCTTTTGGGAAATCTGGATAATGGAAATAACTGTCTCACTATTCCAAGATGAGGCTGATGTGGGAGATAGCAGTTTCTATCTGGCCCCTTAATGTCCATTCAGAGATTATGGTGTGAGTTCATTTAACACTTGCAATGTTATAGTGACAAAATGTTTATTGTTTGCTAGGTATTTGGGAAGGAGGACACAAGAAACACACACACACACACACACACACACACACACACACACATACACTTCTCACCTCTCAAGAATTTTTCTTCACTTTTTCCCCCCTCTCCTCCTTCTTTCTCATCTTCACTCTCTTCTTTTTCTCTTTTTCTCCCTCCTTCTCCTTTTCCTCCATCATCTTCTTCCTTCCCTCTCTCCTTTTCTCCTGGCATTTCTTTTTCTTATTGTTTCTTTCCCCACCTTCCTTCCTCTTTCTTTCTTCCACTGATACTCTGGCACCAATAATTGCAATTTAATATCTATTTTTTTAAAAATGGACACATCAATATTGATTTACACACAATCCCTTCTTCCCAATTGTCACTGCTGGATTTGGGGGCTTTTGTAAGGTGAATAAATGATGATTTTCAGAAAATCAAGTTAATAGCTAAATAATTCCCCAGCTCAGAAGCTGCAGCAAGTGTAAGGGGAAAGGAGAAGGCAAAAAACCCCTTAGCCCCAGCTTGGCTTTTATTATTAACAAAGAGAAAAATTAAATTTAAATAAATGTAATATTTATTCACATTTCCTTTATACAGCTACCTGAGGTTAATAAAACTTTTGAGCTGTGTCAGCTCTGCTCTTCCTAGAACACTGAACTCCAGGGGAAATGAGAAGCAAATTTTTAAGATCAATGCAAACTAGTTCACCATTACTCAAAAAAAGAGGGTATTTTAACTTTCTGAAGGCCCCAGAATTCTGCTAATCTAGATCTTCAGACTTCTCTCACCTTCAAATTGCACAAACCTAAATGCCTGTCCTTTCTCCCTAGTCTCCCCCCTCCTCTCCTAGATCTCTCTGATAAGATTTGGGGCTGAAGGATGGGAAAATGAGAGAAGGGGATGAAGAGAAATCCACTCACCTGACAGGTTGCTGGCCTCATCTCATGTGTCTTTTCTTTCTTCTTTCGGGTGGAAGAGCAGGAGGCCAGGAACAAAGCCCTTGTGGGGCTATTCTTTCATCCGTTTTATTTTTATTGCTCTCACCCAGAGTGTAGGCAGCTGCCTACCTACATGGTATGACGTGGGTAGTCCTAGGAAGATCCTCTTGTCTCCCAAACATTGCCGCCCCTACCAGCAGTTTTCTAAAGTGCCTAAAATTCCACCATTGTAGTTTTCCTTTCTTGAAGTATTCTTTTTAGCTGGCTCCTCTTTTTCCCTTCAAGCCCCAATCCTCCCTTCCCCCCTTATGCTACTGCCCTCCCTTCTTCCCCCAAAAGGGATCCATTCAACCTTCAATCTTTAAGTGAGTTTGTCATGGTAAATCCTTCTAAACCTAGAGGGTGATAAGGTCCCTGAGAGAGGAATTGGGTGTTTGGGGATGTGTGTGAGAGAGAGGGGGAAGGGGTTAACATATACCTCGGGGATGGGAGGGGAGGGATGAAGGAGGGAGATAGTTAAAACTCCATGGTGTTAGGGTTTTTTTGTTTTGTTTTGTTGTTTTTTGAGTAAATGAACAGATGAGCAAAAAGCAGGTTGGCTTCCAGAGCTGGTTCCTGTGTCATCCTACCTGTGACTCTTTCCTTTTTTAGATTCCTTTCTACTGAATTCAATTCTTCTTGACCACCTAAAGCTGTTAAGGTCATAGGCCTTCCTTGGGGTTTTTTACTGCTACCCCAATCTATGCCAGGCCTTAGGGCACTCCAATTCCCTCAGTTTCTCCTAGTTGCTAGAGGGGACACCGCTCAGTCTACTTAAGACAAAGGCTTTTTCAAGGGGACTTTATCAACAGCCATAAAAAGAAAATAAAATTAGTCTTAGAAAGCAGCAGAAAATTGATCCAGAAGGCATGGGCATTGAATCCTCAAATATACCTCAGCTGGTCTGGATATATAACCTCTAAATGGCATCTGTAGCTGATTTCAGGACTTCAGGATTAGTGTTGTTCTCTTCCTGATCTCATTGGCTCCCAAATCCTAGTTCCTTTTGGTATCTAAATTTGTATTCTTAAGGTCCTTCCTGTCACCATTTTTTTCGGTAGAGATTATAGGTGCTATAATTCCTTCTTATTAGCAAGCAAAATTATTATTTAGTAAGAAAGAGTCATTTCATTCTGACAGGATGCAGCAATATATCCTCAACAGCTGAGAAAGCCAACTACTGTATACAAAACAAATACTTATTACTGGCTATTCTGTTGGATGTTTACTCCTTTCTGTCTATCCTACACGATCCATGTAAGGAGTTACAGAAATGGAAGATTCAGTCTCTGCTATTCAGAGCTCATGGGATAGTTGAAATGAAAGACAAATGAAATAAATATCAGGGGAAAATGTGAATCCATACCCAAGTGCATATATGACAACTAAGTGCCGACATGAGTGACATTCTCTCCTATAGTAAAACTATACAAAAAATGTTTTTAAAAGAAGGATTACTCTGACCTGGAATAGTGTTCATGGAGAACACTTATCTTGAGCTGGGCCTGAAAGGTTGAGTAGGATTTAGAGAGGCAAAGAGGAAAAGGAAGCGCCTTACTAGTTGGAGGGAGAGTATGAGAAAAGTGTATTTCTATAGGGATGTGAGAAAGAGGTCAAGGGATGAAGAGAGTGAACATAGGAAGACAATATAAATGCTGACCTGGCTGAAACAGGGTGCACATAAGGGAAGAGTGAGAGATAAAATTGGTTGGCTGTGTTGAGACCATATTTCAAAGGCCTTTGAATATTAGAGGAGTTTGGACTTTTTCTTGCAGGCAATGAAGAGCCATTGAAGTTTCTTCAACAGAAAACATGACAAAGTATTTTAGGAATAGCAATCTGAAAGGAGCTATGGTCAGGGGGACAAACAGGTGCCCTGTTTCCTATATGGAGAGAATTTAGTGTAAAGAATATGGAGCTTAGAATCAGAAGGCCTGGGTCTAAATCCCATCTCTTGTGATTCTGGGTAATTCATCTTACCTCTCTAGGCATGGAAACAATTATACTTTCATTAATGCTGCTTTAGTAGAGTTCTTGTGAGAATCAAATGTAATAAATGTAAAGTGATATGTGAAAGACATTAATATTATCACTAGGAATCTAATAATCTGAATAAAGTTAGACTTTGCTGTTTGATCTTAGGCAAGTCATTTACTGGTCTGAGACTCGTTTTCCTTGTCTGTAAAATGAAGACATTGTACTAAATGATCTCCAAGTTTCTTTCCAGCTCTAAGAGTCTACTTTCTATGGCTTAATTAATTCTCAGAGGAACTATGTGTAAGATAGTTAGGGAATATCTGAAAACAACAGCAGGTCCAATGATCCAAGAATGTCTCTAGGCAGAAGAGGGACATAGAATAAGCCTCAGGATATTTAGGGTCTTCAGAAGAGAGAGATGAGAGGTGTGGATGTGTGCATCTATCTGTCTATGTGTCTATTGAGATAGAGCCCAGGATTCTGTGAGATGAGGCACAAGTTTGTTTCTATTGGGACATGAATAATTTTTCCTGAGTTATTAAAGAAATACACTGGGGAGAAGAATGGGATAAAGACTAATTTAATCTGTTTGGGGAATTTTAGCTGAACACTCCTCTTTAATCCTTTATCTGGTTAAGTGAGTTTGGGGAATTCCATCACGATTTCCACTGACCCTACTGGAGCTTTTTAGAAGGATGGCAAAGGTAGAAAAGAAGGAGGCTCAATTATTCCTTTAATCAGAATAGTTAGTGTTATGTGGCTTATAGCCTGTCTCTGAAAGCAGTCTATAAGAAAAGCTCCAGACAGGTTTTGAGCAACATCAGAAAAATTGCAGTGAATATATATCATCCCCAGAGTACTCCTTTGAAGGAACTAACAAAGTGTAAATGTTGGTAATGTTTGCTAAAAAACAACTAGTTATCTTACTTTATAGTCACATGCCATACATAATAAGACAGGTAAAATAGAAAAAAGGTAACACTTTTTTAAAATAACTATTCAAAATATTTATTAAGAAAAAAGACTTAATTCCCTTAGGAACCTAGTTTGGGGGGGGGGGGAAGAGGTGGAGCAGTTGTTGGAAGCAGACATGAATGATAAATTTAAGAATCTAAGTAAATACATGTTTAATGATGAGTTAGAAAAGAGGAGAGTTATAAAAGAGGAGAGAGGACTAGCATTCATTAATTCAGAAGTCTGGCTCTCAGGTGAAAAAAATCTGATTTTATTCAGATTGTTTCACCATCTTAAGGGAATGGGGAAAATGGGAAGAAGCTGTTTTTCTCTTTCTATTTCAAACCAAATAAAGAGAATACGGCATACTGAAGGATCTTTTTGGAGACCCAATTAGGAAGGCCTTTAACTAGGGGAGCTATGAATAGACCTACTATAAGGAAAAAGTAATTTAAGCATAAATGTAGATTTTGAGGAAAAAAGAGATAATTTCTGTTAATCAGAAACCAGGTTCTTGTCCCTATGTGTTGATATTTCTTTATAACTTGCTTGAGATAGTTTCCTCTTTACATCTATGTATCCATGAATATTATGATCATACTTAAAAGTAGTCATATTGTTATTTTGACAGCTTCAGGCATATCCAGGTTCCTGTTGTACACTGGTTTCATGAAAATATTTTAAATGAAATAATATTACAAAGGGCAATTAGTTCTATAGGAATGATGTATTTTGGACTATTGGCCAAGTGATTAGGGTTTTAATTTGATTATAACTTATCAATGTTGTTGTTATGAAATGATTGATCAGGACAATGTGATGTGTTCCTAGCACAAAGCCCTCTCAAGACTCTATACCTATTAAATTTTCTCCCACCAGGTTGACATTCTACTTCCAGATTCTGCTTTCATTACTAAAGCTACAAAATTATTTCTCTGGACCCAGTCAACAGTGGACCCTTTTCTTTGTGTTTCTTCATCTAGAAATCTTGAGTCTCATTCCTGGCATATAGCTCTCTGGATTCAGAATGAAACAGCTAAGGAAAAATAACATCAACATACTTGAATATCTCTTCAAAGATCTGTGATTTTATGACATTGGACTTCCACAAATCTTTGACAGCTTGATAGTGTTTTCTTGAAAAATAACAACAAAATTTATCACCTAGTATCTAACATTGTAGTGGCAAGTCCATATGGACTCAGGTTGGTCCTAACACAACTACCATATGGTCAGTCATATACAAAGCTTTAATTGATTAAACTTGCCAGCCTCATTTGGTATAACCTTTGTGAACTTAGGATCACCTTTAAACCAAGATGGAGCATTAGATCTTCACAGAGAATCTCAACCATATGGTTGATAATCTAAATATATTCCCCCTTCCAAATTATCAGGGCATAGTAACATCATGATGGAAGGTCAGGAAAGTCCTTCAGAAGTGAAAGCTGAGTAAAATTAAGAATAAGAGAGTAAAATGTAATCTTATGGAGTGACAAGAGGTGGGTTTCTAAGGGTTACTCTGGAATCAATCTTGTGATCCCAGACTTATACCTGTCTAGCTCAAATCCTCTAGGTTATGGCCTCAACTGCTTTCACACAAGATTATGGAGTATGGCCATAACATTTTTCATAGGGAAATTAAAAAGCAGAGTTAACCTGGGTATGAAATTTCATATTCTATTTAGGAGGGACCCACTCAAGAAATCCCATCCCAAGATGTTCTGCCTTCTGGAGACTACCCACTCAAGAAATCCTACCCCTAGGAAGTTGCCTGCCCAAGAAGTTCTACATTCATATATCTTGTCTCCAAGGGAGAGGAATAGGGAGAAAAGAAAAAGTTCTGGCTACCCTAGGATAGATTAGCTACTCATGATCCTCCAATTCAAATGCAACTCCATCACCTGGTCTTACCTTCAAGAAGGCTGACATCAAAGGAAATTGTACATCTATCTTTACAGATATTTCTGAGATATTTCATCCATCTTTAACAAAGCCTTTTCCACCTCCAGTGGGAAATTCTTTTCTGCTGTCATTTAATGCTCCCCTGCCCTTTCTCCCCAAAGTGTGTGTTATTCACAGTAGTACAGCTGAGAAGATTTCTTTTTGGCCTAGTTTTGCCTCAGTACTCCATCTTGCACATCTTCCTCCCTTCTGGTCTAAACAAAAACTAGTTTCTTCACTCAAATGACTACTTGGAAATGCAAATTTCTATGGACCAGTTATCTTCCTGCTCCTCTTAAATGCTTTCATTGGCTGGTATAAGTACTGCATGTCTTAGTGAGGGGCTGGCAGATAACTAGAGAAATTGGTGGATGCACATTCATTCAGGGATCAGGCACTATTCCTTACCTGGATCTCCCTTCCCCCCAGGAAAAAGACTGCTCTGGAGATGTAGCCCTGTTGAGTATCCCTCCCCCACTTCTATTCTTTCAGACTGTATAGCTATGCATTTGAGGACACATTGACCCATTCTCAATGGAGGAGAGTTGTGGGTGATGAGTTGTTTCTCTTCCTTGATGGCATGAAGATTACCAACTCCTTTGCTCACATGTAAAGATAGCCCTGGACAACTGGAGCTCACTGGAAGAGTCCCAGATGTTTCATTTCGTATTGGTAATGGAGGACACAGTGAGGTGTAGGAGATACCAGGGGGTGGAAAAAGCAGACCAAACCAGCCCATCGAGAACGAGAGGAAGAGATCACTAAAGAATGGTCCTGTTTTGTTTTATTTATTTTTTTAAACTGTGCTTTATTTAGGGCTAAGCTGGAGAAAGCGTCATCCAATAGTTACAGAAGGTTACAAGGAGTTTTAGGGAATTGAGAGTGAAAAGAGCAGTTGTTTCAAACTGCAGCTGTTTTTTTATTTTGTTTTGTTTTGTTTTGTTTTGTTTGTTTTTACATCTGGACTTCCAAAGAGGAGGAGCCAAAGGAGAGAGGAAAGTAAAAACAAAAATCTAACCAAAAAAACAAACAAACCAAATGAATAGAAAGGAAAGAGGCCTGAGAGGAATAAGAGAAACTTGATCTTCTAAACAAAAAGTACAGAAAAAAAAGGGGAGTTGGGAAAGAAGCTCCCACTCCCCCGACCACACCAGGTGGCCTATACTCAAGCAAGGAGGAGTCAAGGCAGAATGCCAAAGCAAGTCTTTCTAAAGGTGAAAATAAATTATAATAAATATGATATACTTTAAAATATATGTTCTTAAATAATTGTGTTTTTTTCTGATTCTGAGTTTTTAATCAATGTCTTTAACTGCTCTAAAGTCATTTACCAAAGATAAATATCGTGCTTTCATTAAATAGTTTTCCTTGTTTTTTCTCTATCATTACAATTAAAAGTCCTACAAAATATGCAAATTTATTTACAGAAAAACAGAGCCGGCATCATTTTAAACATCCCTGTTTTTCAAAATTCCTTGTAAACAGTTTCAGAAATTCTTCAAAGATTGTGTTTTTTCTTTCTTTTTTTGTTTTTGTTTTTAAGGTTTTTGTTTGTGTCGTTTTAAGATTAAAGTTCCCAGTTCTCCCTTGCCCTGAAAGTCTCTAGAGCGAGCATGGAAGCTATTGAAGCAGAAGGTGGTTAGGGCTTGCGGAGAGAGCAGCTCCTTGGGGGAGCGAAGCGTTTAGTCTATAGCTGTGGGATTCAAGGTGAGGACGAGGTCAGAGACAGAGACAACCCGGACTTCCTTGCGTCGCCTCCCCCATGCCACCTGGCGGCCTCCATCCTTCTGTCCGTCTGTCCATCGGATCAGCAAGAATTGAGTGGCTTTCAATTCTCCGGCTGGACAAAGCTGGAATGCTCGCAGTTTCGGAAAGGAGTGGCCCAGGGTCCCCCTCAGCAAATAATGTCCAACAGCGATCGGCAGAGAGAAGGGGGATTGATGCTCAGTCTAAACTCTACAAAAGTTACAGTTCTACAACATCTTGGATTTTTAGCAGGAATGCTAACTTCTATAGTTTTTTTTTTTTTTTTTTTTTTGCTTTTTTTTCTTTCCTCTAATTTTTCTTCTATTATATAGGTATTTTAAACTTTTCTTTTTTTTTTTTTAATTCTGTACAACTATTAGGATTTTAAAAGGGGTGGGGGAAGAGTTAGAAGCATTTACAGACTTTTCACAACAACTATCTTTCCTTGTATATATCCCTTATTTTGTTTCCTTACTTGGTTTCCTCCCATCTCAAAGATATTTATATATTTTTTTTTATTTCGCTTTCCCCAAATATCCATCTTGCTTGTCTTAAAATCTCCATCCATACATATGATACAGAAAACCATAGGAAAGGTTTATAGACTCGAATAAAGGTCATCAAAGCGCCTCTCATAGTATCAAAGAACTATTATCTTGCCAGTTTAAAAGCATTGAAGCAGATTTTTTCTTTTTTGTTTTTTTTTTTGTTTTTTTTTGTTTTGTTTTGTTTTGTTTTTTTGTTGTTGTTTTTGTATTTTTTTTTATTACATATTTCATAGAATCGCTCTTGGCTGCTTTGGGAACAGCCCTGAGGCAGGAAGGAGACTTGTTCCCTCCCCTCCCCACTCCCCCTCTATTTGACATAGAGCTACACATCTGCAATAAAAAGTTTGGTCCTTTGGTCCCTAAATAGCTAAAGGAATGACAGATACAGATACTCAATGGCCACTATTTTGGCCACAACCGGGGGCCATGCCCCGCCTCGCCTAATGGCTGGCATCCAGCCTGCCTCACCCAACGAGGCGCCATTGGCAGAAAAAGCCCGTGGATCCATAACCAGCATCTCTTCCCAATTTCTGGCCTTTCATCCTCCTTTTCTGGTCTATTTTTGTTTTATTTTTTAAAGTTAATTTCCTTTTGTGTATGTTTATGTTTATTTTTTTCTTCTTCATCAACTTCTTTAAGTCATATATATATATTTTCCCCAAGTACGTATCCTCTGAACTCCATAGACGCGATCCTTTTCTTGAAGAAATGTTACAGTCAGAGAGTGTGTCTGGAGTCTTCAGCTTGATTGATATTGATATTGGCTGATATGTCAAAGGTGTCATCCAACAGTTCTCATTTATATATATATATATATATATATATAGGTTTGTGTTTTTTTTTTTTTTTTTAATGTAGCCCATTCAGCATCCTGCCCTAAAATGAAGAAAACCAGGCCAATTAAGCTGAGACAGGAACAACAGGGAAAATGGCATCAAAAGAGCAAACATCACAAGGTACCCTGCCCTGAAGTGGGGAGGGGGCATTCTTGGAGGAAGGGGGAAGAGTAAGGAGTCCCATGTTGCCAATTAGTCATGATCATGATAAATAAAAAGAAGTTCGTTCCTATGCTTCTGAGTAAGAAAAAGATTGGGGAGCGGTGGGGTAAGGTGATTGTGGTCGATGTGGAGTTGTGGTGAGAATGTGTTCATCCATCAGTTCCTCCCAAACACCACCGGTATATCCCCAAGGACTGGATTTGGATTCTTCTGCTAGGACATTATCAAAAAGAAGAATTGAAAAAATGGGTTCTGAGTCTTTCATTTAACTTGTTCTCTATGAAGGAGTTACTAAGCATACAGTATGTATACAATTACCTGGCAAACTAGCAAATTCTTGTGACCCACCCCCTACCTTACCCCTCTAGAAGAGGAGAAAGATAATACCAATGAAATGAAACATTCCAGAATCTTTACCCACCAACCGCCAATTTTTCCTTTCCCAGGCCGATAGCTATTTGCAAGGTTGTGTATACATATGTATACCTAGATATGTGTATAGTGTATTCATGTGTATATTTATGTATATGTATATATAGATGGAATATATTTATATCTATATAGACATAATCATATTTTTCTCTTATATAAAAGGGAATTTAGCAGAAACTCAGGAGTTTCAGGAAGTGGGAAGGGAAAAGCAAAGGAAGTTAAAACAGTTAACCAAACTGAGACAATAATTCAAACAATTCTCAATAGCTGAAAAGTAGTAGTTTGGGGGAGTTTTGTTTTTGTTTTTTTGTTTTTTAAAAAAAAAATCATGATCTGACTAGAATCACCATTTAAGGAGAATGCTTAATCATTGCATATTAGCAGAAGAAACTCATCTTCATTCTAGCAAGCAGCTTTCACTTATACATAGGGGTGACTAATTACATCAAGAAAGTTAGAATTGCAAAGCCCCCATGGGGGGAAGTGTCATGCGTATATCAATCCATGCTGGCAGGTTTTTCACACTGTTGATTCAACAAACAGCAAACCGTACACAGCAGTCTAAACAATTACAACACCAAATAAAATAATAATAATAATAAAATTAAAAAACACTTGTCAAGGACCCTTTTTCAGTTGTAAAGAAAAAGATGCATTTTGCTTTTGTGTAAGGACTATTTTTTCCCCAAACCAACCAAAAAAACCCACCCGGAACTCCAACCCCCACCCACTCCCAAACAATAATTTAGCAAAACTGGTGGCTACAATACAAACCTTATAATTATTACAGGGGCACTCACTCAGAGGCCTCAGGCTTTGTACTCTAGCTTTTTTTTTTTTTTTTTTTTTTTGGTTCATTTTGTTTGTATTATTTTAAATTATTCTGTTACTGTAGTTTTTTTTTTTTTTTTTTTTTCCATTTTGGAGTGAGATTTGAAATAGCCTAACTGGGGAAAAAATAAAAACCCAAGCCCAGGAAAGTGTCAATTGAAAAAGGCCCCCAAATCTCCAGAAAAAAATAAAATCACAATATTTTCAAGTGCAAGGAAATCAACCACGCATAAATATTTTTTAAACTTTTTCCTCATTTTAAGAAAAAAATAATGGTTTGCACAGTTAAATGATCCCATGTCTGAGAATTCTGGAATCCATCTTTATTTTAATATTTTTGGTTCTTTTTTAGTTTCATTTTTTTTCTCTAAGTGACATCTAGAGAAGCATAAAAAAACGCTGAACGAGAAAAACCAAACAACAGAAAGTAAAACCACTGCAAGCACCAAGAACGAAACGAAAATGAGCACAGCAAAAAAGGTTGTGGCAGCACAAAAGTCAAAGAAATGCACGTGTGATCATGACTGGCCAATCATCAACGGGTACAACATCCAAGAAAAAAATGCTCCAATCACAGCACCTCCACGAAACTTGACGGCAATTGTCATGCAACCAATTCTTAGCCTTGTTACATGACGCCATCATGTCACACTGTGAACTTTGAGTTGATTTGAACTTACGGATGGGGGACTGTATTCTCCACTCTCATGTGATTACGTGAACTTTATTCCTAGCTCAGCGCGAGACTGTGGTGGATTTGACTGGCCCTGGTTGGGTTGTTGGAATTTGATTGAATGACAAAAGAAGAAAAGATTTTTTTATATATAATATATATATATATATATGGAGAGAGAGAGAGAGAGAGAAGAAAGAGAGAGAAAAAGAGAGAGAGAAAGAAAGA
The DNA here is from genome assembly GCF_902635505.1 of Sarcophilus harrisii. Lineage (NCBI taxonomy): Eukaryota > Metazoa > Chordata > Mammalia > Dasyuromorphia > Dasyuridae > Sarcophilus > Sarcophilus harrisii. The sequence continues at coordinate 379,341,023 of NC_045426.1, read as the reverse complement.
AAAAGAGAGGAGAATGAGAGAGTGAGAGAGAAAGAGTGGAAAAGATAGGAAGGACAAGGGGAAAGAGTAGGGTTAGGGCTTAGGGAAGGTGGGGTTGGGTTTGGATGGAGGAAGATAGGGAAAAAATTAAAATAAATTAAAAGGAAAAAATATCTATATATACAGCACCAGAACACAGCATCAATCCAAAAGCTCTAATGGCAGAACAGCAATCAAATCATGAGAGAACAGAAATGAACATAAGTAAAGGATGTAGGAAGCCAGCAGAGAGAGACGGACACATACACGGTTGTTTATGCAGACACATGATACATTGTGAACAGTAGCAGGAACCTCACACAGTGTTGCTACCAATTTCATGCTTTGGGCAGAAGAAAGCAGATACACGGTGGTTTGTCAAGGAGACCAGAAAAAATACAAAAGAGCCCTGCAAACCACCTTTTTGTCAACCACAGGTCTCAATGAGCAATTTGTTACACTCCTTGGTTCTTTCTATCTCCCCCAACACCACCCTCTCCCTCCCTTCCCCAGTTTCTCTGTGGCTGCTGTAAGCACACATTCCAGGTCTGGCTTGATGACTCTTGAATGGGGCTTAGGGTAGGTATAGGGGAGAAGGAAGCAGTAATAAAATAGGCAGAATTATCACAGAGGTACCACTTACTCCCTTGAGAGCTCGTTTTCAGATCTCTCCTGGTGGATATTACAGAATTGGCTTCATAGTTCTAGAGCTTTTGAAGGGCCCTGAGACCCTAAACCCAACCTCTTTTTTTTTTTTTTATAGATGAGGAAATAGAGGCCCAGGGAGATCAAGGTACTTGGCCAAGGTCACACAGGTGGTAAGTATCAGAGATGGGATTTCAGCTCAGGTCTTCTAATTTCAGTGTTCCATTGTCTTCTTTAGTGAACCTCAACATAGGGATAACCAATGGTTGGTGACTTGATTTCAGGACCATTTTCCCACCCTATCCAGGATTCCTCTCAGAAAACACTCCATAAAACAGAATCACTTCAAAAATTTTAAATGAATTAAAGTTAAATTAAGGGAATTGTTAAAAGAATCCACAAACACATCCCATAGCAACAGATGATTTTCAAGGCTCAAAATCCCACTCCCAAGTCCATAAGGTACTTTTCAATAGCTTGCCCATTGTGGGTGTTCAGCAGACATTTGTGAATAAAAGCTGCTATCTACATACTGAGTTAAAGAAGTAGTAATAATGCATTCTATTATTTTGGGGACTTAAGTACAATAATAGACTGCTGCAGCCAGGAACATTCTTCCTGCTTTTAATCAACATTGTCCAGTCCTGTTATTGACTGGTTGAGTTTTTCATTCAGTACCTAGTCCAAGTTTGATGCTGACTGACAGTACCACAAACGGGTAACATTGATGGAAAGATAAAGAAGGAACTTTTCTTTCCTACATATATTTTTATACACACTTTATTTCTAAGACTTCTTTTAGTACAAAATTCTTGCACAGACACCTGGCAAGATTCTTCTTCCTCTCTAAATGTTTTGAAAGTGTGGTGTTGACATATTCAGGAGCATGTGAATACAAGTATAGCCTATATAGGCATATTACTTGGAGTTACAAGGGAATTCACAGAGAGATGGGACCTGAAAGGAACGAGTCTTTGCCCTAAAGAAAATCAGGCTGTAATATTTTAAAGTCTGTATCTCCTTTAGCAGGGCTGTGTTTCCTAGGGCCTTATATCTGGCTGAGTTGGAGATGACTCTTGGTGGGGGAAATGGTGTATGAAACAGGCAATGTTGTATGTGCTAACCTTCAGAGGATATTGTACTAAAGACTTAGGGAGGCAGAGTAAGCATGTTCCTGGAGAGGTACAAGGTACACATTCTAATATGACTTGATAAATTCACATATTTTTAAAGCCACGATATTATGATTCATGACACAGAGGCATAAGTCAAATTGCATGTGTTATAGTGAAAGTTCAAAATCTATCAGATAGTAAAAGGGGGCCCAATTTTAAAATGTTGCTCAGAGCACAGAATTGCCTTGGTATAAGATGCCATACTGTACTGGGCAATGGGAAGCCAAAGATAGATATGGCTAGTGTATAGGATTAAGAGGATCTGCAGAATAAAGCCCCACAATATAACATTGGGATTAGACTGTATGTTTCAGTTTAAATGACTCTATTGTAGACCTGACCACTCTGCTTCGGTCACCCTCCCGAAGCCTTTTACTATGTCTTTCCCCCAGCCCTTCCATTTTCCAGGCTCCCTTCCAGGCCAGAGGAAGTAGGATAGGCAATTGAATTTCACCTCTGGGTTTCCTCATCTGAACAGACTTGCCTAATCTTATGCCTAAATCTTAGCACTTCTTTATGCATTTTATCATTCCTGTTTTGTGTAGTTCATAGTCATTATTAGGAATTTCTTTCCTTCTTATTCTTCTCCTTTTCCTCCAGGTTCTTAGTTTACCCCTCAGAAAGTACTCCTGTCCTATCCTCAATTTTTAGTCTCTAAGGACTTTCTGTCCCTCCTCACACTGTTTCTTTAACAGTAGATAATCCAATAGTCAGTTACTCTTAAGTTACTGATATACAACGGATTTAAATTTGTAGTTTTACTTTTTACTTAAGAGATGCCAACTAGACTTCATAGTAGCTTGAAGTGACACCAGCCATGACAAAAATGGGGGAGGAAGTTTGCTGTCTTTTGAACTTGTGGAAGGCCTGAGACAATTCTTTTCTAGGTCTCCTTTCCATGGCCTGGTCCACCATCATATAGCCTTATTCTCAGTAAATACTTACAGGTCCCCAAGTCATTAATAACCAGCCCTCTCCCACTGACCTTACTAACACTGATTATCTCTCCACAAAATCCCAACTGTCAAAAGAATTCCAATTTATGCTATTTTGCCCATCTGCAGCTCCCTCCTTTCCCAGCTCTTATGTAAATTAAACCTGTTCAAAAAGGAAAGAATGGGAGAAAACAGCTTTAGGGAATCAATTTCCACTTTGAATCACAATGAATTCAGATATGGTAGTCCCTGGGGCTCCTCCCATAGGACTTGACAGTTACTGGGAAGTATATTATGAGTTTGAATAAGAATGACCTTTGTCTAACAGCTTAGCTGGAGCCTCTAATGGGGAGCACATGTGCAAACAGGCACCCAAACAAAAACACTCACAGACACTTTATACATTCTGTCACAGGATTTAGAGCTGGAAGGGACATAGATACACACCTAGAGGAGACAAACATACACTCATAAACAGTTATAGTCATACAATGTGCTCATTCTGTCTGCATCTTTTCCCCTTTTTTCTTTACTTATCCAGACACACATTCCCTTACTCTCACTCTCAATATGTATCTCTCCCCAGGAATCAATGTTAAATGGCTGTTCACAGGTCATGATAGTTAATGGGTCATCAAGTAAGGCACCCCTTTTATTCTCTGCTTTCTTTGTCTCTCTGTCCCTTTGCCCCTCATTGTTTCTGTAAATGTCCTATTGCTGTTAGTCTACATCTCTTAGTATCAGAGTCCCTGAGCTGGAAGAGAATTTGAGAAATTCCTTTTGCCAGTAGGTAGGATAGTAATCCAACTCAGATTGATGAGGAAGTCCTGGGAAATTGCAATCTACAGGCTACTGTAAATCATCTGTGGCTATTGTGGCCCTAACTCTAAGAACTAGCAGCCATTGTAGACTTAGAGGATCCAAGTAGAATAGAACCTTGATAGGAGCTTGATACCAAGAGTCCACATTACAGCAGAATATAGAGCCTTGAACCTAGCCTAACAAAAGTCCCATACCAGAACTCTTGATAAATCAGGAATCCATTCTCATACTCTGACTATTCACCTAGAACACAGAATCCAGTTCAGTATAAACTGGCTTCACTTTAACTCTGCTAGAATTCAGAGCCCAGAACCCAACCCATTTCAAATCCTAGTTGAGTTGTGAAGATGGACTTCCCCTGACTAGTGAAAGTGACAAGGGGAGCCCCTAAACTCTTTCTCTTTCTCTCTCTCTCTGACTTTGGGAATGAGCCATAATATAGAGCACTTGAGAAGCAACTTGAACAAGAAATTCTCCTTGAACCCTGCCTCTGTGAGAACCATCACAACGAATAAAGATAAAAGTTTATCTAGGCAGGGCTAGTTGAGTCTGGAGCTGGAGAATTCCAACCCTATTGAAATAAAGATTAGTCAAGAAAGACTCCTTCAATTCTATTCAAGTTCTAGTTCAAGCTGAAACCCAGCCCCCATCAAGAGCAAACCCAGCTTGTAGCCAAGGTTTCTATTATAAAAAAGAGCCAACTTGGGGCTCAGTCCTTGCAGAGGCCATCCTTGGCATAGCAGTAACCTCTGCCTGCTGAAATGATATTCTCTTTCAGCGTTACCCTCTCTTAACTCTCACCTATTTCCTTATACCTCTCTGTCAGGATTTCTCTGCTAGAAATTCTTTCTGTCTTCCAGGACTCCTCCACTAGAAATTTTATATCTCTCTGTCAGACCTTGCCACTAGGGAATTCAGTCTTTCTATTCATTCATAGCCAAGGCTGACTTCCCAATGGTGCTAATAAACTTCTTTTCATCATTCTAGCTTTTTGGGTTTGTAAATTCCTTTACAAAGGACCTCTGTGCTGCCAGAAGGGGGTTCCAACAACTCCCTTCCCTATACCAATCCTAAAGGGATTTAGGGGAGCCAAACCTCTTCATTTGGTTCCCTGAATCCTGAACCTGTCACTAACCTCATCATTTAACTCCCTGACCATCAGGAACCTTAACCTCATCATTTAGTTACCACCAGGAACCCTAATCTCATCAAAGGTACCTGTATGCTTTACTATATTTATAAAATGATTGTCTTTAATTGCAGGATTCTGGAAAAACTATCATTTTAGGTAGAGAACTTAGGAGAACCTGAATGCAGATGGTGGAGGTAAGAGCTAAAATAATGGGTAGGGTAGCTAACCTGAGCTAGGAAGGGTGTGATAATTCATTGGGCTGAATGTGTACACCATCTCTGCTCTGCAAAACAGCTGAAAGTGTAAGTAATCCTCACACAAGAAATAGTTAACTTGTTAGTTGGGGCCATACCCATACTAGACAAGTGGCTCATAACGAGGGGTATATTTACCTCAGTGGATTGACAATCTTTATAATTGGTCAATAACTGTACTATCCTATTGAAATATATGTATTATTTCTCATGAGCATTTGCAGGCATACCTCATTTTATTGTGCTTCACTTTATTGTATTTCCCAGATATTGTATTTTATACAAATTGAAGGTTTGTGAAAACCCTGTTGAGCAAGTATATCAGTGCCATTTTTCCAATAGCATGTGCTCACATCATGTTTCTGTATCACATTTTGATAATCCTTAAAATATTTCAAACTTTTTCATTATTGTTTTATCTGTTTTGATAATCTGTGATCAATGATCTTTGATGTTACTATTGCAATTTTTGTGGGGTATGATGAATTACATTCATATAAGATGGCAAATTTAATTATTAAATATTTGATGTGTTCTGACCTCTGTCTATCTGGATGTGGTCTGATAGGCTGTCTGTCCCCACTTCTCTCCACCTTCTCTTGCTCTTCCCTGAGAACAATAATGAAATCAGATCAAGTGATAACCCTACCATGGTCTCTTAAGTGTTCAAGTGAAAGGAAGAGTCAAGCTATTTGGCAAACTGGGTATATTCTATTTTGAAAAATTGCCACAATCACTTCAACCTTTAGCAATTACTACCCTGATCAGTCAAGTAGCCATCAACATCCAGGCTTGGATCATGATTAGCTTTTTTTTTTTTTTTCAATAAAGTACTTTTTAAATTAAGGTATGTATATTGTTTTAGATATAATATTTTTACATACTTGATAGACTACAATAGAAATATAACATTTTTATGTATTGGGAAACCACAAAAATTGTGACTTGTTTTATTGTGATGATCTGGAACTGAATCCACAATATCTTTGAAGTATGCCTGTACATGTTAAATTTTAAAAAGGGAGAAGATTCGGGTCAGGACTTAGAGCATGGATTTAGAGCTGGAAAGAACCTGGAAAACCATCTACGCCAAAGCCTTCATTTGATATGAAGCCCCCATTTATATGATATTTTGGAATTTATGAAGTCTTTTCCCCTTATGATTCCATAAGTATTTACGTCCTGTTTTGCATATAGGGAATTTGAATCTCAGAAAGATTAAGTGATTAGCCCAAGATCCAAACCAAAACAGATGTAAATCTACCTCAGCTTGGTGAACAGAGGGCTTTCCATTCCCCTCTGTTGCCTGCTAGCAGAAATAGCTTCTTGAGGGCAGTAATCTTCATGAGACCATGCTATCATCTCTTCAAATCCTTCAAAGATTGGATTTCCCTTTTTCAAACTTCTAGAAAAAGCTGTACTGACTTATATAGTCTCCTTTCACTCAGTCTTCAACCCTATGCAATTCAGCTTCTGATATCATTCGGCTGAAACTGTTTTTTCCAAATTTCCAACAGTTTCTTAACTGCCCAAATTCAGAGTCTTTTCTCAATACTAATTCTTGACTTCTCTGCTATGCTGACACTGAGGAACACTCTCTCCTCCTGGATTATAACATCATTCTTTTCTGGATCTCCTTCTACTTCTCTGATTGTTTGTCTCAGTCTCCTTTGCTGGCTTCCCATTTGTATTATGCCTCCTAACTATACACATATTCCAAAGCTTTGTCTCAGCTTTTTTTCCCCCTTAGGACAGTCATTATCATCACAATCATCTCTATGCAAATGAATCATGGAGCTCCAATACTGAATTGTCAACTGCCTATTGAATAACCTGGAGACATCCCAAATTCAACATGTTCAAAACAAAACTCATTAATATTTCCCCAAATTCCTTCTCTTTATCTGTATTTCTAACAAGGACTATCATTCTTCCAGTCTCCTGGATTTATGATTCCTAATTTCTCTCTTTCACCCCACATGACCAGTTGCCAAATTTTACTATCTCCATCTCCACAACAGCTCTCATGTCCAATCCTTTTTCTTTGCTCATTTTAGTAACATCTTAGTTCAGGCTCTTAAATTAGGTTTAGCCTGGACTATTGTAATGGCCTCCTTGGTCTTTTTGCCTCAAGTCTCTCCCTACTTCTATCCATTCATCTTCCTTCCCATCTAGGTCCCAAAATAATTTTCCTTGAGTATAAGTTTGTTCATGTCACTCCCTTGATTAATAAACTCCAATGGCTCCCTATTGCTTCTATGATAAAAAAAACATAAACAAAACAAACATCCTCCATTTGGCTTTTAAAACCCTTTAAACTTGGCCTCAATCTAGCTTTCAAACCTCATTATCCTTTACAGGGGTCCTCAAACTTTTTAAATAGGAGGCCAGTTCACTGTCCCTCAGACTGTTAGAGGGCCGGACTATAGTAAAAACAAAAACTTTGTTTTGTGGGCCTTTAAATAAAGAAACTTCATAGCCCTGGGTGAGAGGGATAAGCGTCCTCAGCTGCTGCATCTGACCTTCGGGCCATAGTTTGAGGATCCCTACTTTACACCCTTTTCATACTCTTATGTTCCAGCCTGTTCTCTGTCCATCCCCTATAAGTGTAAAGAATTTCTTTCCTTATTTTTACCTCATGGAGTCTCTCACATCCTTAAAAATGAACCACAAGTATCACCTTTTACTCCAAATCTTTACTGATCCCTTCCTAAAAGTCTCATATTCTGTCTGCATGTTAACTTCCTTATGTCTATGTTGCCTCCTCTGGTTGAATGTAAGCTCCCTGGTGGCAGAAATAGTTTCATTTTTAGCTTTGTATCCTTAGCTCCTAGCCCAGTGCTCAGCATATAGTAGTTATTTAATAAAAAGTTGTCTATTGATTGACTGGAGGAGAGGCAGTCTTGAAGCAGTCTGTAGAAAGCTAGCTCAGAGTCAGCAAGACCTGGGTTCAAGTTCCGTCTCTGATACATATAGGCTGTGTGACCCTGGACAAGTCATTCCACATCTCAATCCAGGTAGAATAATTGCTGATCGATATGCTTGGAGGGAGCTCCTTACATAGATGAAATCTCAGAATCAGTTTCAAAAAAAGGCTCTGTTCCTTAACACACTGCTTAGCATAAAGTTAAGTTTACCGAATTGATTAGAATGGGAAAATTGAGATCTAGAGAAATGGCTACCTACTTGCCCAAGCCTGTATTGTTAGAAAGGCAGCTAACTGGCACAGAGGACAGTGTATTGACCCTGGAGTCTGGAAAAACTGAGTTCAAATCCTGCCCCAGACATTTACTTGCTGTGTGATTCTAGGGCAATTTTCTGTTTGCTTCAGTTTACTCATCTATAAAAAGAGCTGCCTAAGAAGAATAAAGTGAAGGCCACAAATTCCAATCCTTTCTTCCACAGAGGAACCACTACAATGAATTCATTGTTTAAACTGGCTGTCTTGTAAGAGGGTGAATTTCTCCTCACTAGAAGTGTTCAAATAGATGCTAAATTACCACTTGTCAGGAGGTATTCCTGTGATTGGGAAGGATTGGATTAGCTTCTCTCTTCAACTCTTTAGTTGTTATGGTTCTGTGATGCTATGGGTCAAAACCATGAGCTATACATGGCATTGTTCTGTTGCTAACAAAGGCCCCAAGGGTCTGGTTGTTATCTATGATGGAACCTAAAAAGATTTATTTATGACTGACAATTGTCACTTTGTCCACAACTTTTATGGATTTATTTAGATTTCCAGTATAAATTGAAATGCCTCTTGGTGATGATAAATTCTACCAGCTTATTACTCAGTGTAAAATATGGATTCCTTTCAAGTGTCCTAAAGTTATCTCATTTATGTTTCAAAAAGGATCCTCCTCATTCTAAGTAAAGTGAGATACCTTATTTATTAAACATCTTTGGGGAATGAGGCATTCTATAAAAATTACTTTTCCAGATACTTGAAAGGTATTACATCCAAAAGCCAAAACTGCTGTTTTAAATAGAATTCTTAAAATGGCATTATATATTCTTGACTTATTGAAAAAAAGATTGTCATTTTGTCCTTTAGGTGTGTCCAAACCTTCATGACTCCATTTGGGGTTTTCTTGGCGGAGCTATTAGAGTGGTTTGTCATTTTCTTCTCCAGCTCATTTTACAGATGAAAAACTGAGGTAAACAGGGCTAAGTGACTTGTCCAGAATTACACAGGTGGGAAGTGTCTGAAACCTCTTTGAACTTAGTTGGGATCTTCCCAACTCTAGGGGCAGCATACTATGCCCTGTGTCACCTAGCTGCAAAGACAAGATGCTGAATACAATCTAATTTTTTCCTGATAATTTAAGATCATTTTTATGATCCTCAGTTTATTATCCATTGAGTAAAATAGTATTGTGTCTTTAGTTTTTTTGACTCCCATTTCACTTTCAATATTCTTACTACAAGTATCACCTGTGCTTCTAATAATGGGCTCTGAACTGAAAAACCCTAATCAAGTTTGTTAGAATGATCAGTACCTTAGTGGCAGCTATCCTCAAGAGTTCCAGTAGGATTGAACTCTTGTCAGAACTCTGATCACAGGATCATCTGATTGTGTTCAACAAACCCACTATATGCTAGTTACTGACAAGACAGAAGCAAGAACAGAATTGCTCCTGCTCTCTACAAGTCTATATTCTATTGGAACAAGAATTTAGAACTGCAAAAAACCCTTAGGGATAATCTAGTCCAATCTCCTCTTTATAAAGATGAGGAAACTGAGTGGGGGAGGTAAATTGCTCCACTAAGGTCACACAGTAAGTAGCAGAGTAGGATTTGAAACCCCCATCCTCTGATTAAAATCTTTCATCCGGAGAAGTTAGTGTTCGCCTTCTCTATCCCCCAAATGCTCTACTTTGGTCTGCTGTCTTGCTGTCTGTCTCTAGCTCTCCTCCCACATCGCCAAGCAGCGGCGCTTCGAGCCCACTCTGCTGCCTGACAGCTCCTCTCCGCTCAGGTGACCCCGCAGGTCCCCCTTAGGTATTTCTCTTGCCCACCTGTGCATGGTCCTCTATTAGATCTCAGCCTCACTCAGGCTCAGAAGGGGAAAGAAAAGGACTCTTCTCCTTTGGGCTGGACAGACTTAGAAACCCGGGAGAGGACAGAATGAGCCTGAAGTCATAGACGGAGGAGGAGGAAGTTAGGGAGGGAGGAGATGATCAATTTACCTGGGATCCAATACCCTACCCGGATAACTTGATCCAGGGCCCAGTCTCCCCTCTGGGGGATTGCTTACTCTAAGACTAGGGGCAGACTTCCCTAATTGCCTGGGCTCCTTCTGGCCCGCTCGACTGCCCCTCTCCCCTTCTCCTTCCTGACTTCCCAAGCCGCCCTCAGCTAGGGGAAAGTTCATGTTCCGTCCTGCCACCTCGCGCCCAGTGGCACGCGGGGTGGAGGAGGCCGTAGCACAGGACGGCATGGGAGGCCCAGGGTCGGCGGGTCCCGGAAAAACTACGAGGTAGGTCCGGAGGAGCAGACGGCGGCGGGCAGCGGCGGGTCCGAACGGTCGGGCCCCGCCCCCTCCCGACTTTTCCCCCCTCCGCGGTCCGGCCCCAGACCCGCGGCCCCGCGTCCACTCTCCGCCCCAGTTACCTGTGCGAGTCCTGGTTTCCCCCGGGGGACGCTCCCGCCGGCGCTCAGTAAGGGCGATTGGCGTCTTTCGGCCGCTTGAGCTGCACCTTGAGCCGTTTCATGCCGATCTGGAAGCCGTTCATGGCCTGGATGGCCGTCTGCGCGCTGGCCGGGTTGTCGAAGCTCACGAAGCCTGCGGGGACACGGGGAGACCGAGGGCCGGGGTTTCCACGGGGCCGCCTCAGGGCCGTCCACGCCGCCGTCCGCGACTCCACCCGGGGTGGGGGGAAACACTGGGGGCCGGAGGGGGAGGGCAGGGGAGGAAGGAAGGAAGGGACGGGGAGAGGCGTCGATGAGGTGGCTGGGAGGGAATTCCGCGGCAGCTCCCCCCCATCCCCCTCCCTGGGGATGCAGCCCCACAGAGGTGCCGTCATCCAGCGTGTGTGATGGAGACAGCCCTGGATTGGGAGTCAGAAGACCTGGGTAAGAATCCCGACTCTGCTACTTACTACCTGTGTGACCTGGGGCAAGTCACTTCACCTCTCTGGGTCTCAGTTTCCTCATCTGTAAAATGGGGATGGGTGGTGGGTTGGATTAGATGGCCTCTAAGGTCCCTTTCCACTCTGATCCCGCGATCCTAGTCTTCTCCCATCAGACCGGAGGCTTCCTGGAGACTGAGCCGGCTCCCCCCACATCAGCGTGCGCTGAGGGGGATGGGGGCAGGGAGCGTCCATTTATGGACGGATCCGCGAATGGCGGGCCGGTCTTTCCAGGAAGCCTCCTGCCCGCACGTGGTCTTTTATTTCATCCCTCTCCTCCCGCATCCCCAAATTCTCGGGACCCGTTCCCACCAGCCTGCCTGTTTTTTGAGAACTACAATTCTCAGTTCAAAAACAGAGAGCCAGAGCCTCCCTCCCAGAATTCGGAGCACGCCCCATCCAGGTCTCTCCCTTGCGGATCCGAGAGTCGGCCGGGAACAGCTACACCTCATCTCGGCCTTTGAAGGCACCTCCGAGACCATCTAGTGCAACCCATTTCTGAGCAAGAATTCCCTCTAAATCCTACCCCTAAAGTGGCCACCTTCCGGCCTTCCCACTCCCCTTCCCAATTCGTCTGGAAGAGCTTCCAAGGTTATAAAGTCATGGGATTTAGAGAGAGAAAAGGAAGCCAAGATATCAGCTTGTCCACTCCCTACTCCACCATTTTACAAATGAGGAAACTGAGGCCCAGAGAAATAAAGGGATTTACCCAAGGTCATACAAGTAGTAAGTAGCAGAGCCAGGATTGGAACCTAGATCCTCTGACCTCAGCCTCCTTTGCATTGGAGGAAGTTGGGCTCAGACACCGGGGCTGGCCTTCCTTTGAGGCAGAACCAGCAGCGCCTGGTGGCGTGTCATGAGCAAGACCACAAATTCTCTCTATATGAAACCCTATCTCCTCTCCCATTGCCTGTGGTTCCACTTTACTGCCTCATTTCTTTGGGTAAACAAGACCTGCTCCAAGACTCTCTTCTGAAATGCAACTCCTCCCCCACCCTACCAAGAGGAACACATTTAATTCATAATAGCTAAGCCAGAGTACTGGGTACCTAGTAAAATAGGGGTGGAGGCAGCCGGAGGAGGAAAGAGCACAGAGAGGGCCATTGTAGACCACAAGACAAACTTCATCAAATACAGTTTTGACAAACTCTGTAGCCCAGACCTCTTCCTTACATTGTATCTGTGTCTCCTTGCAGGAGATCAAGGTCTCCAGGGAACCCCAGCACCCTTCCTAGAGAATGTTGTGACCTCCCAGCTTCCCTCCATCCTAGAAACCATTGTCTCTAGTTCCAGAAAAAGGATTTTGGGGAAACTTGAAGCTTCAATTCCTCATAGCATTTTGTGGGTGGGATCCCTCCTGACCAGGCACCCCTTTGGCAGAATGTTCACCGGCAATTAGCATTCTCTTCCTTCCCCTTCTCCCAACTGGGTATAATCAAGAGGAGAAAGAACAGAGGCCAGAATGTCGGGAATAGGCTGAAAGTCTGATGAACATGTCTTGATGTGTCAGTTTGCCAAAAATGTTTAAATTATTTTGTTAAATTTAAAATTTTTATTTTCCAGAATTATCTGAATGTGTTATGGCAGTATTGGAGAAGAAAAGACATAAAGGGCATAAATTGTGCAAATGTTTAGATTTCTGGTCTACAGGTTAATTGTGATTGGGTCACTGAAGCCTTTTGCTAAATGTTTAGTATCTATTTAGTACTATGAAATGAATGACTTGTTAAATTCACACATTTTTGTCAAATATGGAGCTTTTAACTTGCAGAATCAAGGTAGGTCTTCATATAAACAATTACTTATGGGCAGAAAAAAGTAAATTTTTCTGCACAATTCAGGGGGTTTTGTTGTTGTTTACTTTCTGCCATTTCTCTTAATTGATTTACTTAACTTGCCTGTTACAAACAAATGGTTAGATAGGTACTGGACTTAAGGCACCAAGAGTATTTACTAGAAGAGACAAAATAACTGCACTGTTTTCTCTCCATGTAGGCCTTTAATCATGGATGATCTTTTTTTTTTGTCCTGCAGTCACAAAATGTGAGCAGAGGAGAGGAAAAAGAGAAATAATAAAGGGGAGGAGATGCCTAAGATAAGAGAGAGAGAGAGAGAGAGAGAGAGAGAGAGAGAGAGAGAGAGAGAGAGAGAGAGAGAAAACTCAGAAAGAGGAAAGAGGTAGAGAGAGAAAGACAAATAGGAGCCACAAATGATGAGGATCAGTGTGTCTAAATTCAGGAAGAAGATGAATGAAAGGAGAAAAAAGAGGAGGCAGATAGGCAGATAAGTTTTTGACTTTGTAGGTGTTTGAAAGCCCTTAGGAACTCCAAGGGATTTCACATGATAAAGAATTTCTGGGGTTTTATGTCCTCAAGAGCCATACATGTCCATCATCAGATAGCATTATGTTTTTCTATGAGTATATCACCTGCAGCAGATAGGCTCCCCAAAACGTGAGAATTGTGGGGATCATCTCCCCTATTTATAAGTACCATGACTGAAGACTGTAAAGATTTCCTTTTTTTTTTAGTCCCACAGTTCTGAATTTCAGGATATTCTTTTTGAGATCCAACCTAAGTCAATAAGCCCAGTATGGGGAATTGCTGAGCCTCTGGGGACACAGCAGGCTATGTTACTTCTCATTTCCTAAGCCTCAGTGGAATAGACCTTGTCCTCATTAGACCTTGACCCTGAATAGTAGGAGGTAGTATAGTCTAATGAACAGCATTCTGGGTAAGGAATGACACCACCTGTATCTTCTTTCCAAACTCACCAGCCCTGCTCACTATTGTGCTTCTCACTATCCACGGGTCCATGTCAATAAATAAATATGAATATATGGGATATTAACACTAACATGCATTCCTTTTTTTTTTTCTCAGTTCTCTGAGCAGATGAGATTTCTAACTATATAAGGAAGACAGAAAAAGAAACATTTTCAGCCAGTGAGTGACAGCAAAGATACTGTGATCATAGATTTAGAATTGGAAAAGATTGTTAAAGGCCATCTAATCTAACCCCTTTATTTTACAGATGAGAACCTGAGATTCAAAGAAATTAAATAACTTGCCCAATGTCACATTGGTAGCAAATACCAGAGTCAGGATTCAAATCCAGGTCTCTTGATTCCAAATTCAGTGCTATTGTTAACTTTTTATGTTGCTTTCCATGAAAAAAAAAAAAAAAACAATAACACTTTTTTTTAAAAGAAGAAATATTTTTATACAGCATTTTTGGGATGTTTTGGTTTGAATTATTTTAGCAAATTAAGTTTAAAAATGTTCAATCACAGTGGGTCTTTTACCCGCAACTTTCTCCCACTTCTATCCCCCACAGTGAGTTCATTAGAAATAGCTGGGACAAGTGATGTACAGGACCTCTAGTAAAAGGGCATCTTAGATACTTGTTTGGGAGAGTTTACTCCATAATGAGGGCATTGGCACTGTTCAGTTGATCAGATAGCATTATGTTTTTCTATGAGTATATCACCTGCAGCAGATAGGCTACATGTACATGTACATGTACAGGGTACATGGAGGAATTGTTTCTACCAGGGGCAAGGAAGTACTAGTTAGCTCTTCTCATGCTTCACAGCTAAAATATATATTGGGATAGCTAGTATCAAAGCTGTGAAAAAACTCATTCCTGTCTTCTGATAGAAGCAGAAAAAGCACATTGAAGTAGAGAGAAATGAAGTTTTGTCATGAAGTAATTCAATATAGACTTTGTTTTCAGAAATACTTTTTGTCTCTTTTACACTCCCCCCCCCCCACACACACATACCAACACACATACCAACACATTTTTTGTTGGGAGTGGCAGCTGAGTTAGGAAGACTTGGGTTTAAGCCCTGCCTATAGGACTGTGGGCAAATAATTTAACATCTCTCAACTTCAATTTCTCAACTGTAAAATGGAGATAAAAAAACTGTGGCACTTACCTCATATAGTCCTTGTCAGGTCTAGACATGGTAATGCATATAAAGTGCTTTTCATACTTTTAAAGCACTATGTGGCAGTTAAGTGATGAATTTCATGTTATGGTTCTAAATCATTTTTCTTTATGATTAACACTGGTGTTTTACCTAAACCAGAAGGGTCACACATGCAGACCATGGGCCCCAAGAGACTTGCAACATACCCCAATGCAGCCCAAACCAGGCTAAAATGTAATTTGGAAATCTTTAACCAAGTAAATAAAAATACATTAAAATATAGATGATGTTAATATGTGGTTTTCTGTCAATTTGCAGCCCATATGGATCTTTATATATGGTTACATATGGTCCCATTTTTATTCCACTTATTTATATCATTGGCCTAAACTCTTCTACCTTTGCTACCAAAATGAAAGACCATTGGTGGCAGCTACCAGAGATGAAAGCAGGGGATGGAGAGCAACTGTAGAAACATGATGGAAACATCAATGTCTCCACAAATGTATATATAAACACAATACGTGTTTGTGGATGATTTAATTTATGTGTTTTAGTGTTCTCTATTTTCACCATTTTAGAAGCATTTGACCAAATGGGACCATTGACCAAAGCTTGGGTTTGTCTGGGAGCTCTGGACTGAAGGAAGAGTTGAATATGCAAATTTGACAATAATCTTCATAGAGATGATAATGAAATACTTAGGAAAGAAAGAACTCACAAGACAGAATAGAGGGAGGAAAAAAAAAAAAGAAGTAGTAAAGAGGGCCTCGAGCAGAAGCCTGAGGGAATAATTGAGAGAAGAGTGTAAATTGTGTTTATGATCCAGCCACAGAGACCAGATTCAGGAGAGGCCATGATAGGAAGGAAAACAGAGAGTAATGTCACAAAAATTCAAGGGCAAGAAGGTATCTAACAAAACATGTAGTCTACAATGTCAAACGCTGAAGAGAAGTAAAGAAGGATAAAGACTGAGAAAGACCATTGTATTTAACAATTGAGAAGTTGTTGGTAGCTTTGGGAAATGATTTCAATCCAGTTGTGGGATGAGAAGCCAGATTCCTTGGGATTGGGGATTTAGTGGGAGGTGAGGAACTGGAGGCAACCTGTGATGATATTTCAGAATTTAATTACAAAAGGGAAAATATATGATGGTAGCTTGAGGGGATGGCATGGTCAAATCAAAGTTTTGTTTTCATTCTTTTAGATAAGGGAGATCTGGGAATGTTATAGACAGCCAAAATGTCCTTCTGTCCTCCTCTCTCTCTCTATTTTTCTCTCTATGCTTTCTCCCTCATCTATATGAGGTGACAATGTTCATCTTATGCAAATGCTCTAAAATCTTTGTCTCCATTCTTGACTTCTCCTTGACTTATACTTCTGGAACCTCAGACTCAACCCATCATCTTTTTCTTCCTAAATCTTTCTCCCACTCCCAATTGCCCTCTTTTTAAAGCATCTTTTATTTATCCAAATTGGTAAACTTTGGAGTTGTTCCCAAGTCTTTCTTTTCCTCTTCCTCTTACATCCAATCGTCCTACATCCTCCATCCATTCCTACCAATTCTACCTTTGTAATTTAGAACCTTGCCTTGACTATCTTTTTTCTTGAGGCAGCTGGGTGGCACAGCAGATAGAGCACTGGATCTGGCCAAATCTAGCCTCAGAATTTGCTAATTGTGTGGCCCTTACTGTTTGCCTCAGTTTTTTCAACTGTAAAACAGGAATAATAATAATAATAATAATAGCATCTCCTCTGCAAAGTTGTTGTGAGGGTCAAATGAGATCATATTGGTAAAACTCTTGGCACAGTGCCTGGCACATAGTAGGTGCTTAATAAATATTTGCTTCCCTTTCTTTCATTTTATCTTCTCCCTTCCTTATCACTTCAGTTCCCATGGGTTCAATTATCTTCATGTAGATTACTCTCAGATGTATATTCCCCTGTGTCTTTGCCTTTGCCAAGGATGTCCTTCTTTCCTGAAATTCTTTGCCTCTTGACATCTCTTGCTTCTTTTATAAATGCTTCTAAAATGTTACCTTATGCAGGAAGCCTTCCTGGTTCCCCTGCCAGTTGAGCCTTCTCTAGCTTCCTATTTCATTTTTCATTCTCTGATTCTAGTCTATTTACCATATTTATTTCATATTATTCTCCTCACACTTCATTTTTCAACTAAATGGAGCTATTTGCTATTCCATTAAGTTGGTGTATAATCTCCCATCTCCATGCCTTTGTATAGACTCTCCTCTATTTTCCCAGAATGAACTCCCTCCTCATAACCCCTTTCTGGAATCCCTTTAAGACTCAGCTCATGTGCCTCATTCATATTAATGCTTGTTAATGCTCTTTCTCACTACCTATGTGATCTTTGGATGGCGTTTGTTTCATCATCTAAAATGAGGATGTTGGAGTCAGTGACCTTTGAGATCTCTTCTGGTTCTAGAACTGTGATCTTATGGATACTTTCAGGATGTGCTGGAGCCAGGTAGAACTGCCTTGAAAGGACCACTTGTTAAGTTTTCAGTGCGAGCATTTATACCTCAGAAATCAGTAAACTCCACAAATCAGATCTTGATTTATTATTTTGCTGATTGTCTTACATCACTTAACAAAGTGATGGAGGAAATGGCAAAAATGCAGATTAAACTTAAAAGTGAGTCCTGTGTACATTGCCCTCTTCCAGAGAGCTGGTTGTTAAACATTTCTCTGTGAAATACTTTTCTGTTTCTATATTGTTCCCTTCCCCATAGAATATGAGTTCCTTGAGGGCAGAAACTGGTCTTCATTTTGTTTTTATATCCTCAGCATCTAGCATAATGTCTTGTGCATACATAGTAAGTACTAAATAAATGTCTGTTAGGTTGGATTGTTCTCAGAACCCCTTTCTACTTTTAAAAATGATTGAGGACCTACTCCCCAAAGTTTTTATGTGGATTATACCTCTTGATATTTACCATATTAGAAATTAGTATTATTAGGAAAATAATTTATATCTCAGAGCCCTCAAAAGGGTCTCAGGGACACCCAGATATCCTTGAAAACCAGTGAACCAGATTAATATATTAATTTCCTAAAAGACTGTCCTGCTTCCATGCCCCCTCTGCTCTAGTTTACATTTTACTTTTATGCAAAAGTAATTTTCCTAATTCACAGTTCTGAATCAATCAGTCCCCTGCTCTGAAGAAGGAAAAGGAAAGGAGAAGAATATCAAGCTTGCCTTCTAAAACTTAAATTTCAAGCTGGCGATTTAAGGCTCTGTGTGGATTGAAATCAGTCAGAAACATTGGAGTTCAGGGTAAGCATATTTGGTGAATTTGGAGTCAAAAGTCAGATCATCCTCCACTAATTACTAGCTGAGTAATCACAGGCAAGTTACTTAACCTTCTCAAAGCCTCAGTTTCCTTTTCTCTAAAACTGAGATAATACCTATGACACCTACCTTGTATAGTTCTGAAAGTCAAATGAGATAATGTATATAGAGCATTTTGCAAACCTTAAAGCATTATATGTAAATATCAACTGTTATTATTAAACATACTTATTTCACATGACTCCCCACCCCTTTTGCATACATATGCTACCCTCTAATCAAAGTGAGCTACTCACTGTTCCAAGATCTTGTCCTGCTGTCTCGTGCCTCTGTGCATCCCTCATGCCTGGAACCGAGTCCCTGCTTCTCATCTCCACTTATAGATTATTTTTCCCTTCTTCAACAACCTGGCTCAGGTTTTCCTTCTTCCATGAGACCCTTCCTGACCCCCCCCCTCACCCCATCCCACCCTACCAGGAGATCCAGGAAGTGATCCCTCTCTCCTTGAATCTCCTGTGACTTTCCCTAAATATGGCATCATCTTTAAAGTTGTATTACAGGGATTTATGTCTTTTTCTCCCTCCCAAACCCCAACTAAATTTTAAACTCCTTGAAAGCATCTTTGGATTGCATAGTAAGCACTTAATACATGTTTGCCAAACCAAATTGAATACAGAGATACATGTACACACAAACTTACACAGGAATAACTCATGGGCACAGATTTGCACAGACAGAGACACACAATTCCCCTATACTCACATGCTGTTGTTTGGGCTCTTACTCTACAAACTCCATAATCCCTCTATCTGCCCACACCTCCTGTCCCTCTGGGATTGAGAGGGGACCCAATTCAAAGTTTCTGAAATAGCTGGGGAGACTTTCTACCTGCATCTTCTTTACCCCCACCCAGCCTCAGAATTCAGCCCCTGGGGAATAGATCATAATACCTAGATATCTGGATGCCTCTGACTGATTATGGGTGTGCAATGTCCCTGAAGTGGAAAGAGGCTGGAGAGCTGATTGTGTCACTGTATTCAGCCTCAACTGTTCTGTCCAAAGAAAGCCAGAGTCCTCAGAATGGGACAGGCCCCCCAACCTGGAGGTCTGATCTCACAGTATTTAAGGCGGCAGCCAGGACAGAGTACTTCTTCAGAGATTTATGCTAGAAGAGAGTGAGCTGGTAGAGATGGAGGGAGCATAGCTAGGGGAGAGAGAAAGGGAGAAGATGGGAAGAGGACAGAAGTGGTGAATGCAGGGGAAATTAAAGAGGGAGATATAGAGAACTCCTAGCTTCTGTGACTTGTCTTTCCCTGCCAATCCAGGATGTACACTGCTTTCTCTACCCTGAAAAGAGCAATTCCCTTGCACTTATTAAATGTAAAGTCCTAATACTGACATTGAAGGCTCTTGACAATCTTGATACCTTACTTTCTCTATCCCTTCTCCCCACCATGTCCCCTCAGCTCCAGTTTCATTTCCACCTCTGGACTCTTCTCTCCTCTTGGAATGTCCTGCTTGTGTTCTACCTCCTCTGTGAAGCCTTCCTCAGCAATGCAGATCTGACAAATTACTCCCTCTAAACTCCTTTGGCACTTACGTTCTGTCACACAACTCAGCATTTAACCCTGCACTGCCTTAGGGCTGCTCACTGTTGTTTCATGGCGTGTCCTTGTCCCATCAGGGACAAGACTGTGAGCTCCTCAAGGCAAGGACTTCTGTCAACTTCTCCTGTGTCCTCCACAGTTCCTAGCTCAGGGCTAGGAGCACAGTAGGGATCAGTAAATACTAGTTGATCAATTGAGAGAGAAGAAAGGGGAAATTAGAGAGAAAAGGAGAATCTGAAGGGATGTGAGTAAGAAAGAGAGAAGGGAAGGTTGATGGTAGAAGGGGAGGAAAAGGGGTGGTAGTGAGTGATAGGGAAAGGTAAGATGGGAGCTGAGGATGCACGGAGTGTCATCAGTGGGGAAGAAGAGACTTGGGTCACTGGGGGCTAGCAAGGCAGGAGATTGAAGAAGCAGGAGGCAGATAGACACCAAGTAGGCCACATCACTATAATCATGGACATTCCCTAACTCCCATAGGTAGGGAGCTCAGATGAAGAGCACACCTCCTTCTAAAAATCCCTCTTAAAAATCAAGAAGGGGGAAGGCCTTGGGAACCTGGAGCCACTTGGCACTTTTATTCCCTACCCTTCTACCTCAAAGGAGAGTCTAAAAGAGTAGATGTTCTCAGATAAGACCTGGTACCAGAATTGCTGTCTGTCTGTCATCTTCTGTGTAGTGTGACTCCAGTCCCCATTCTTTCTACCCTACAGTCATCACCATAGTATCTCTGCCTCCCTCCTCACAACCTCCTGGCCTTGGGCCATCCCTCAGCCTCCTTCCAGGGGGCTTGGCAGGGGATGGTCAAAGAAGTGAGGAGGGGTCCTAACAGACCCCCCCTTAGCAGTGGCAATGTACCCAATTCTCAGAATGGGGCTGAGAGGGTGTAGAGTAGGTGCAGAAAGCTCAGAAGAAAGAAGATCCAGAGAAAGAAACTGAGAGATGGGGAAAGGAGAGACTGGGGGCCGTAGAATCAGAGAAAGTGTTGGGAAAGGGAGAGGAAGGGAGGAGAAAAAGGAGGCAGATAAAAAGCAGTTTGCAAATGGTAACTTGTTGCGAGCAATGCCCTTTCCTAGGTGAATCTAATTGGTTTGTTATCTTTACCCACCAAAGCATTTACTTTGGTTAGTCGCCCGATCCACAAACACTTTCGAGGAGATGACATTACCGAAAGGGAGGAACATCTGCATCAGCTCAGCATCCCCAAACTCCTGGGGCAGATGGTAGATGAACAGGTTACAGCCCTCTGGCCCTGTGGTTGAGGAAGGAGAGGACAAGGGAGAGAGAGAAAGAGAGAAAGCAAGAAAGAGAGAGAGAGAGAGAAAGAAACAGAGAGAGAGAGAGAGAGAGAGAGAGAGAGAGAGAGAGAGAGAGACATGGAGACCGTGAGAGAAACAAAGAGACAGAGAAACAGGAAGAGCCAGAGAAAGACAGAATCAGAAACACAGAGAGAGACAAACAAAAAAAGACACAGAGACACAGAGACACATAGGGACAGAGAGATAGAGAGACAGTCAGAGACAGACAGAGATAGAAGAGACATGAGCAGTCTTCCAGTTTTACCAGGGGTAGTGGGGTATGGGGGGGGGAAAAGTTTGGGAGATAGAGAATAGCTCATCCAAGATTAATATTTCAATGAGTTGGTTTGAATTAGAACAATGAAGGCCAGCTTGTGGGCAGAAAGAGCACTAGATTAGGGGTCAGGATATTTGTGATGCTGCAGAAGCATTTCACCTTTCAGTGCTCTAGATTTCCTCATCTGAAAAATGGGGATAATAATCTTGTGGTCCTCACTTTCACAGAATCAGATGAAATAAGAGATAGGAAGCACAGGAAACTCTAGGCCAATATAGGTTTTGTCATTTTTAGACACTGGTGGCCATATCCATTATAGAGCTTCAAAAATGAATGTAAGTGGCTTCCAGATACAGGAGGGAATTGATACCCTGCCTGAAGACAGTGGGGTCACCCCAATATTCACTTCCATTCATACTATCTTCTAGGAGCCTCAGGCTGAAGATGATCACCCAGATATTCCACATACTCCTGTCATTTCTTATTGGACTGTGCCTATACTGTTTCAAAAGGCCATACATCTTATTCTTAGAATCTTTTGGGAAAGGTATTTTATAATCTCCCTCTATAACCCCTGCATACATCATGATGATTTCTACTTCTCCATCTTTTCTCATGACCTGACTCCCACCTGGAATGCCTTCTTCCTCACCACTCACTACTTCCCCTCTTATCTAAATCTTAATCATCTTTCAAGCTTCATCTTGAATCCTGAAGCCTCTCCCATGTACCCTAGCCATCCCCTCAAAATCAAGCCCTCTTTCACCCCACGGCAGCTAAAAATACTCATGTTTTAGGGGGCAACCAGGCCTATGATTTTATAAAGTTAGTAAGTTCCCAGTGGAGGGAATATCTCTACCAACACAAATAAGCAAGTGCTCTGCAATTTATGGTGTTAGAGATCTTTCAAATTGCCTAGGATCACAGATTCAGTATGTATCAGGTTTTTCTAGCTCCTAGGTCAGCTTTCTACCTATTACACCAGAGGAATCAAGCCCATGGGTCAAGACATGGGAGTGTAGTCTGAACCAGATTAAAATGTAATTGGGAAATATTTAACAAAATAAAAAAATACAATAAAACATAGATAGCGGCACATTTTAAAACTAAGTCAATATGTGGCCCACAGGGATCCTTATGTAGTGATTAGTGGCCCCATTTCTATTTGATTCTGATACCTATACACTATATCACACTGCCTTAGGCATTTGCCCCTGTATTAAATTGTCTCTGACTGCTGTGCTTTGCAGCTCCTGTTATCTGCTTTTAATGATTTTCCTGGCTCCTCCCTTGCTATCAGCCTGTCAGCAGTCACTTGTGTGTACCATATTCTAACAGCCCCCAGACCCAGTCTAAGGTGCTTTTTCCAAACCTACTATAAAATAAGGGAATTAGAGTTGTTTGTAAAGTAAGCCTAAATCTGAGTAGCAATAGCCTGAGATGTGTGCCTACCAAAAAAAAAAAAAAAAAAAAAAAAAAAAAAAAATGGAATAACCTTTACTTATAGACTCATAGGCTTCATGGATCTAGGGGGCTTCATCTTCCATTCCAGTACCATTCAGGTAAGATTTCATGGGTAAGTTCTTATATCTTCCAATCACAATATATGATAATCCAGGGAAATAGGGCTGATGTTGGAATGGATCTGTTCCCTAATGTGATTTTTCAGGTGAGTTACTATATACATGTAAGACATAAAGGGCTGGCTTTCTGACAGCACCAGGTGAGGAAATACCGTACTTTCCTCTGGAAACAGGAATAATTTGTGTTTCAATAGGACTGTGGATTTTCAGAGGCCCCTGATGGTACAAAACAAAGAGACATTTTGTATGTGTTTGGAGCTTATAGAAATCCCTCATTACTTCATGTGCCCATTGTGTCTAGTGTTGTCTATCACGCAAGGATTTCAGCCTGGTCTTTCATGCACAAAAGCCTGTCTAGCCCCATCTTCCCCTATTCTTGTCCCCTATCCTTTTAAAATGAATCCTATGCTCTAGCTCTCCTGATCTACTCCTAGTTTCATGAGGCTTCCTGGAGTTTTCTTGTTGCTCCTTGCCTTTGCTCTCATTGCCAGTGGAGCAGAATGGGGAAAACATTGGATTTCTAGTCAGTGAACTTGGATTAGAGTCATAGACTCTGTCAAGTACAACCTGTATGACTTGGACTAAATATCCCCGGACTTCAGGTTTCCAATCTGTAAAATGAAGGAGTTGGAATAGGTGATCTCTAAAGTCCCTTCCAGGTCAAAATCCATGAGCCAATAAATACCCTCCCTTCTATCTCTGCCTATCAAAGTGTTGTCTCTCCATCAGGCATCGATTAGTTCAGAGGCCACTTTAAATGAAGTCTTCTTATCTAGAAATAATTTCTCTGCCCGCTGGACTCCCAATGCACTCTGTATTTTTCCTATGACACTTTTCACATTCTACCTTACATCATATGTATTGATATACTTGAATTAGTAGAGGCAGTATGTTGTGGTTAGGATTCTAGGTATAGAAGTAGAAAGACTTGGAATAAAATCTCATCTCTGATATGTACTAGCCCCGTCATCTTGGACAAGTCACTTAATAGCCATATGCCTCAGACAACTGCCTAGGGCTTAACTACAAGGGAAGGAATCCGGATACAGCCTCCCCTACATTGATAAATGAATGATAAAGCATTTATTCCATACTTACTTACTATAGCCTGGTATTATACTAAATGCAGAAGATACATATGTGTGTGTGTGTGCATGTCCATGGATGTGTGTGTGGAGGGTGTGGGTGTGGATATGTGTATGTATGTAGGAAGATAGTGCTTGCCCCCAAGAAGCTTATATTCTCATAAGGGAAGAGAACACCTATAGAGGGAGTGGTGTCCAGGGGAAAGTATTTTGACAGTATTTTTTTATTCAGGATTCTTTTATGCTTGGGTTTTTCCCCTCCTAAGCTATAAACTACCTCAGAACTACCTTTTTTTTTTTTTTTATACCATAGGAGAAAAATTTCGATTTCCCCACTACCTGTAACTCTTAGAAAATTACTGAGTGCACTGAGAAGTTCATGACCTCCCCAAGGCTGGACAGTCAGTATGATAGAGCAAGACCTGATTTGAGATTTTCACGCTACACTGCCTTCCATAAGGAAATATTGGGGTTTAAAATAATGGGGAAAGTTACAATATTAGAAAACTCTTTAAAGTTAACTCAAGGGTTCCATGAAAACACAGAGAGAGCTAGGTCTAGATCTTCCTTTTCATTTCCTAATGGAATTTACCCTCCTTTCTTGTAGTTCTTAGAATAAGCCCACCTAAACCATAAGGCTATTTAAAAAAAAATAAAATAAAATTCATGTTTTTATAGTGTTTGATGGTACTTAAAATACTTTCCTCATGAGATAAGAAGTTTGGATGTAATTATTTCTCTTAAACAAATTGACAGAGGAAAAATGATTGTTTTCAAGGTCTAGTGGTTAGAAGGTATCAAAGCTAGGGCTGAAGCTCAGGTATCTTGACAAATCCAGGGCCCTTTTACTATCCAGTTTTGGTCTTAGTTCATTGAGGGGAAGACAGTTCATATTTAGATAAGAGAATCTGAAGGAACTGGAACCCTCTTGGGACCAGGCAAGAGTCTTGAGATATAGGGAGAAGAAACAGAATGTAAATGATGGTCTGACAACTTTAGGGTGTCAGCCAGTGAAACAGCAGGTAAGACAGTGAATCAAGGAAGAAAACCTCAAAGGGAATTTGATCTAGCTGGCCTTCTTTCTGCCTGGACTTTCTGCCTACTTTTCTCGTGGATTGATGATGACAGTAGAGATGAATTCTGTTCATACTGTATCATCTGAAAATGAATTTTAAAATGTTTCCTCCTTTTATTCATCTTTGAACTGTTCCTGGCACTGGAAAATGGTTAATGTTCACTATTTCCTGAATCCAATATGCTTACCAGTTCTTTCTATGGGAGACTCTTGCTATCACTGGAGACCCTCACTGCTATTCAATAAACCACACCAGAATGTGAACTGGTTGTAACTATCCCCAGGTCTCGTGGCTGTCCATGATTGATCCTGCTTCCCTCCCTCCTAATCTCTTCTTTGTACAGATTACTCATCAACCTGGGCTAACTTTTTCCTTTTTCATTCGTCTCTAAATTCTACCTCTCCTTCAAAGCCCAGAGCAGTTCTTAGATGAAATTTCCCAAATGCCTTTATTATTAATTCCAAAAGCACTATACAGTCTACCATTCATTCACAAGATCAAAGATTGAGTACAGGAAGGGGACTTAGAGGCCATCTAGTCTGACCCTCATCATTTTATAGATGAGAAAACTGAGAGTCAAAGAGGTTAGATGACTTCCTAAGATCATACAGGTAGTAAATGTCAGGATTTGAACCCAGGCACGCTGACTTCATATTCAACATCATTTCCATGGTACCACCTGCTTCAATGTTAGATCATTTCCCCATTGCACCATAAGTTCCCTGTGGGTGAGCCATGTCTCTTCCATTGGACTAGGGACACCCCAAGAATGTGAACCATATCTCCTTGTTGTGAAAGCTCAGTAAGCTTTTGTTTAAATCTGATTGATTTTCTGTTTGAATATTAGTTGTCAATGGTTTGTCCTGTTGGAAAATACTTGTTACATTTAGTTGTGTCAGAGACAACTTATTAAAGTGGCTGTTTGCTAAGGTAATCATTGAATGCAAATTCCCTGTAGTAGCTAACAACTAGGTTCCCTTTGGGAAGAGGAAAGGTCTTCTTTCATTTGAGAGTGGAAAATGACAGCTTTTGACTGGAAAAGGAAGTCATGAAATTCCATACTTTTGTGCATTGACACATCACTTGAGTAACTTTAAGTATAATTGTGATTCTCTTTCTGCCCAAGGAAAAGAGTAAAATGGAAAAGTGGCTTCTTTTAACCACCTTGAGATAGCATCTTAGGCACACTGAAGGGAAGACAAGGACCTTTGAAGGGAAGATACTGCCTTTGTTCCAGTTCTATACATCTCCTCTCCAAAGTAGGAAGAGAATTTAGGTGGCTGGTTTGGTGATAGGAATTGGAGGAGCAAAACTGAAAGGCAAATTGGAAGTTGGCTCCCACTACAGCCACAGAAACCATGACATGAACAGAGTAATTTCAAGGACATATCATCCACTCTCCTATCTCCAGGCTCATCTGCTTTCAGAAACAATCAGGCAAGAGACTACACATCTGTACAGAGAAATGATTCCTGTATCATAGGAAAACTCAGCCCTCTTTTCTTTTCCCCCAATAGACAATGGATTTGATGACATCTTTCAAACTCAGGACAGTTGGAGCCAGTGATCTTAGTTGGAGGGTTTGTGCTTAGGGAGGGATAATAGAGGGAGATAGGGTGGTTCTGGGACTGGGATCCAGGTATCTTGGTTCCCAAGACTTACCTTCTCTCTGTTGCTGTGGGATCATTGGAGGCGGCTGAGGGAACGCTTGGCTTATCTGACCATAGGCAGCAGGGTAAGCGGCTGTTGGAGGAAGAAACGAGAGGGAGACCAGAATGAGAGAGGGTGACAGAGACTAAGAGAAAGAAACAGAATGAGAGACAGAGAAATATTTCAGAATCAGGTAGCAAAATCAAACAAGTTAAAATATGCTTTTCAGCTCTGTCATTGGAGATAAAGCCAACTTTTGATTATCTGCATCAATGGAGAGAAGCAGCAGCAGGGAAAATCAGTGGATAAAGCCAAACAATAAAGAATTCAAAACAATGCCTCATACAAAATGATAGATAATCCAAAACAAGAGATAATCCAAAACACTGGGTTATCCTCAAGCAAGGGATAACCTCAGACCATTTGTAATGTATTATGTAATGTTTTTTCTTTGAAGATTTATTTTTTTTTCTGAGCAGGTTGTCAACAGGCTGACATTGTCATGAATTATTTGATGGCTTTTGTGAAAATGATATTGTGAAGAGAAGATCCATCCTTTAGATAAATATAGGCTGTGGATAATCAACAAAATACATGTCCTATTAGTGTAAAGAACTGAGAAATCACAGTACATTATTGTCATCCTTTGATGAAGACTGAGG
This sequence comes from Sarcophilus harrisii, assembly GCF_902635505.1. Taxonomy (NCBI): domain Eukaryota; kingdom Metazoa; phylum Chordata; class Mammalia; order Dasyuromorphia; family Dasyuridae; genus Sarcophilus; species Sarcophilus harrisii. The sequence goes on along the minus strand of NC_045426.1, from coordinate 379,313,432 downwards.
TGTTTGACTTCCCTGTTCTGAGATTTAGCAGTTGTAATAGCTGGCCAGGACCAGGAGAAAGGGGCTGAAAGGCTCAAGGGAAGAGATTCCTGGTTTTTTTGGGGGGCTCTAGAGTGTAGAAATAGTACTAAAATCAGTTTTCCTTTTAATATAGGAAATGAAGAAACAAGTCCAAATTTCCACAATTTGTCTCTGCCTGGTGCTATATCAGGCATTGCCATGGATTATTCCAGATTAACTAGCCTGCATCTCCCTTGGTCATTTGTCAAGGAGTGGAGCCTGGTTTGAGTCAGGAAGCTGGGCAGGTTAGTGTGTAATATCTAGACCTAGGAACAAGAGAATGAAGAAAAAGGAGATGGGGAAGTGATTTGAGATAGGGAAAATACCTTTTTCATAGCCCTGGCCCCTAGAACAGCAAAGACATTTGTCACTTGAAGGAATTCTCCTGATCTCCCCTTCTCCTCCTCTCTTTGTCTCTCTCTGTCCTTTGCTTCCTGCTCTCTTTCCTTTGGTCTTTTTCTCTTTCACTGTTCTTTCTTTTTCTTTTTTCTCCCTTTTTCTCTCTTTCTCTTCTTTGTTTTTCTATTTCCCTCATCTCTCACAGTTTTTTTTCTCTCTCACTATTTTCTTTGCTCTGTATATTTTCTGTGTTTCCTCCCATATTCCTTCTGCTTCTTACTCTTGCTCTCTCCTTGTCTCTGTCCTTATTTTGTCTTTTTTCACTAATTCTTTCCTTTTATTGTCACTCTGCCTTGACTTCATTTCCCTCTTCTGTTATTCATTCTGTCTGTTTCTTCCTACCTCTTTCTGCCTCCTTTTTCTTCAATCTCTTTCTCTTTTATCTCCCCTTCTCTGATTTTTCTTCTCCATGTCATATCTCTCTCATTCCTCTTCTTCTTGAACTTTCCCGCCTCGTCTTCCTTTTTCTCTTCCTACTTTCCTTCCTTTCTCCCTTTCTCTTTTTCTCTCTCCCACTCCTCCCCTTCCTTTTTATCTCCATTCTTTTTCCTTGTCTAATTCTCCCTACATCTTTTTTTTTTCTTCTGATTTCCTCTGTCTCTGTCTTCATGTTAAGTTAGCTACTTAGATGAAAGAGAACACTTTAACAAGGAACAATGGCCTTAATAGAACTACTCAAATCAACAATATATGTTTTGATCCCTTATTCTTGTGCTTTCTTCTTCTTCTTTCTCTGCAACACCACTATCATCTTCCCCTATTAGGCAGAAAAGTACCTGAAATCTTCTGGGCAGTGAGAGTACTTTTAAAGATTTCCTTTAAAAAGTGGACCTTAGAGGGGATAAAACCTAAGCTAAAGGGATGAAACTACAATGGGATGAGGGGGAAGGGGAGGATATGGCAAGCTTCTAGGAGAGATACTTTGCACACCAGGACTTTCTGATGTCACATCACACACTGCAGGTGTTTACCTCCTGATTCTCAGTCTTGGGTTCATTGATACCATTAATGCAGTGTGCACAGTAATAGGAAAGCTTACACCATGGGGCCCCTGCTGGCCTGAATGGTGACTGCTTCTTTAAGACTACTGTTTCAGAAAATCTTAATTAGCTATGCTTCCCTTCATTCCCTATTCTCCTGTCATCTCCTCCATAATCTCAGAAATTTCCTGGGTGTCCTTTGTCCTCACCTCTCAACCCCTCCAGTTCTAATTCCTAAAGCACAGGGTTCTCCTTCTGTGGCTGCTTTTTTAGGAGTGTTGAATTTCACTGAAATGGAAACTCCTGATTATCAATACTTGTAACCCTAATACCTAATATGATATTTGTCATACAGTGAGCACTTTAATGCTTTTCCCATTCACCTAAAGGACTATATTAATATGAATTATTAGTTACATGGGGGCCTAATGAATTAAACACTCCCCTAATCCAGATAACTCAAATACCAATTTTTTTTTTATCTTCTCTGTGACTTATCACACATCTCTCCCCCCTCCTCCCCCTCCTCCTGGTAACCTGTCTGTTCTTCAGTATGAGCTCATAGAAAGAAAATTCTTTGTGCACAAGGGCATATTTGTGTGTGTGTGTGTGTGTGTGTGTGTGTGTGTGTGTGTGTGTGTTTTATTAACTTGAACCAAATGGTATTAGGATGGAAAATTAGAATGGAAAATTCCAGAGCCAATAAATAAGGATTTTTGGAGAAGAATTTGTTTGAACTTATTGATTCTTTTGTATTAGCCACTATTTTGGAATACCTGATAGTTGCTGCATTTTTCAGTGTTTTGGATCATCTACTATTTTGAATTATTTATGCTGCTTTCCAGTTTGCTAGTGCAGATAATCCAGAATTGACTAGGCCTAGCCTAAAGGGGAAAATGGGTTGGAGTGGTCCCTGCCTAAGGGAATGAAAGACAGGTATGGAGGAGTCAGTGATCATCAAAGCTTTGAAATCAGGCTGTGTTCTTCCCTGTTTGTTGATTTGATTCTATTCTTTATCAGTCTAGGGCAGCTAGGGACAGCCTGGATTCTGGATAGGGAATTGGAGGCAGCAAGTTCTATTGGGAGGGATGGGGAGGGCTCCAAGAGTGTTGTTTCCCTTACTTGGGTTCACTCTGGACTCCTACAGCACAAAGTTTGATCCACAGACTCTTCTGTTTGTTTCCTAATTATTACATGTATGAATCTAGTCTTTCTAACTATATTGTAAGCTCCCTGCATCTTCTCCCCTCCCTTCCTTTCCTCTCCTCTTTTCTCCATTGTACTCTTCTCTCTCCTCTCCTCTCCCCTCCCCTCTTCTCCTTTTCTCATCTTTCATTTCTTTTTTGCTTTCCTCTCCCCTTCTTTCATCCTTTCTCCTACATATTCATATTCAAATACTGTCTATCCTGCAATCTCTCATTTTCAGTCCCACCCCCTCCAAGAAGACTTTTGTGAATGTTGCCACTCACACCTATCTCTCCTTTCTCTAATGTCCTTTCTCAGAACTTTGAGACTGAATCTCACAATCTCACAATTTCATACTTGAGCAGATCTTGTCCTGTGTAGTCTGTATTTGATATGTGTGTTTTATTTCCTCAACTAGGCTATATGCTCCCCAAGGGGAAGAATTGTTTCTGCTTCTTTTCTTAAGTTTCTCAGGCTGGATATATAGTGATATAGAGCCCCTCCTCTCCATGTTTCATTCTCCATATTTCCTTTCTGCCATCCTCATGCCTCCTATCACAGCCTGAAACACTTCAGGGGCTGCTAGGATGGTCTCTACATTTAAGAGTAATAGGACCATGATGAGGAAAAGATTAGAAGATAGAAAGAGGGACTGATGGAAAGTGTTATTGGGAGAAAGCGTCAATACTAACGACCTGCATACTGCTGCACTCCTGCGTAGGCCTGCTGCAGGGGGTCGGCCGCCGTGGGGCTCTGTGCTGGGGGAGAGAGAGAGAAAAGGAAAACAAAAGTCAGTGGCCCCATAAAACCTCTCACATTCCCTCAGTCTCTTTTCTAGATTCCCTAAACTCTATACTGTCTCTGAAACTTTAAAAAAAAACAAAAACTTTCTACTTCTAGAAAATCTCCCCAGTTTGAACTGAGATTAGTTGATAGCTTCCATGACTCTAGATCTGATAGTGATGCTATATTTCCACACATTTGCCCAACTTCCAAACCCCTTTGTGGCAGGGACAAGATCTGTGTGTTTGGCAATCATTATTTCTGTCATCTTCTTGCCAGTTCTGACCTCTAGATTGTCCCTTCAGCAAGGAATGGGCTAATGACACCCAAGCAATGGGCAGGACATACTAGGACTGACCATAGACTAGACAGGTTTGCAGAAAAAAATAAACAAGGGGATCCAGAGGAGGTGAATTAGTAGGATGATGGATCTGGAAACTACATCATATAAGGATCTGTTATAGAAATTGAAGATGTTTAGTGTGGAAAAGACAGGACTTAGGATAGATACATAGTTTCTTAAAATTTATAAAGCATTTGGCTACATTTTTAGCTTCACAACAGCTCTATGAAAAATGCAATGCAATTATTATTATTTTCATAATAATAGACAAGGAAACTGAGACTCCTAGAGGTTAAGTAATTTATCCTTGGTTATACAGTTCAGGCAATGTGGCCAACCAGATAAAGGATTGAACCTGCAGTCAGAAAGACCTGGAATCAAATTCTGTTTCTGATATTTACTAATAGCAAATCATATAACCTTGGTCATTTTTCTCATTTGAAAAACATGGATGATAATAGCACCTAACTTAAGGGGTTGTGAGAATGAAATTAAGTAATATATGTAAAATACTTTGTAACCCCAATGTGCTACATAAATGTGATATTATTACTATTGCTATGAATGAAACTTTTTCTCCAGTTTCTAATCTGTCAAAAGCAGATAATAATAGAATCATAGTTTCATAGTTCTAGAGACCAAACTGTGTTGTTTCCCCCTTCCCTCTTCCCTCCCTGGCCATTTTATGGATAAGGAAACAGGCTGAGGGAGGTTCAATAACAAACCAAGTCACACATCACAGGTGAGATTGGAAGCCTTGCTCTTTCTTGAAAGTCAATGCTTTCCCTACTCTTCCATGATTCCACTGCCCATCTCAAAGGGGGCCTTCCATGAGGATCAAATGAAATAAATCATACAATACCTTTTAAACTTTTAAGTACTATATATGTGTGGGGGATGGGGGGAGTTGTAGGGGTGTTTTATCACTCCCTGACCTCATTTGGTCTCTTTGGGATTTGTTCCATTTATCAACATCCCTCTTAAAATGTGGCACCTGGAATTTAGATGCAATGCTACAGTTGGGGTCTGACCAGGGAAAAAGTTAAGACTATGCTTCTGAACTATGTTTCATTAATTCAACCTAAGATCACATTTGCTTTTTAATAATTTAGACGGTATTCACATTTGTATAGGACTTTACAATTTGAAAAGCACTTGCACATACTCTCATCTGATACTCTAACTCTGATACTCATCTGGTAGCCTTATGAGGCAGGAACTTTTGGCATATACATACATTCATACATGTATGTACACACATACATATATACTCATGTGTATTTATATATATGTACAAACATATATGTGTTAATTATATATTATATCTTTATACTTATTATAATACAATGTTATACATATTTAAATATTTATTAAGCACTACTATGTGTCAGGCACTCTGCTTAGTACTTTACAAATATCCCCCTTTACCCTTGTGATAACACTGAGAGGGAAATTATTATTACCTAATTTTACAGATGAGGAAACTGAGGTAGACAGAGGTTAAGTAACTTGCTCAGGGTCACACAGTTTGCAAATATCTAAGTTTAGTCTATAAGTCAGGTCTTTCTGTTGCCAGGCCCAAGTGCTCTGTCCTTTGTGCTACCAGATGCCTTGTAGTCATCAAAACACACTTGGTTTTTCTTCCCCTGCCAAATTACTAAGATTTCCACAACTTGTTCTTTTGCAACTAATTTTTTTTTCTTTCCGTTTTTTAATTCTAAATTATACAAACACTCCAAAAAAGAAGATTTTCATATACAAAGTAGAATGGAAAAAAGGATTTTATGTGAAGGCACAAAAGTTTTCTAACTGATGCTTTAAACCTAAATGTAGGACTTCACATTTAGGCTTAATTTTATTTCTTTCAGTATACCTTCCAGCCTTTTGAGATTATGGGGTTTTAAAAATTTTATCACTTAAATTAATATTTTTCCCAAATTTGTGCCACCTACAAACTTGATTCTGTCTTTATCCAAGTAATTGTTTTTTTTTTTTTTTAAATGTTGAACACTATAGGAACAAAAATGCTGGGATGAAGCCAAAAGATATGTCTTTCATAAGGTCAAAATGGGTTCATGACCTAGGCATAAAGAATGAAATTATTAATAAATTAGAGGAACATAGGATAATTTACCTCTCAGACCTGTGGAAGGGGAAGGTCTTTATGACCAAAGAAGAACTAGAGATCATTACTGATCACAAAATAGAAAATTTCGATTATACCAAACTGAAAAGTTTTTGTACAAACAAAACTAATGCAGACAAGATTAGAAGGGAAGCAATAAACTGGGAAAATATTTTTACAGTCAAAGGTTCTGATAAAGGCCTCATTTCCAAAATATATAGAGAATTAACTCTAATTTATAAAAAATCAAGCCATTCTCCAATTGAAAAATGGTCAAAGGATATGAACAGACAATTCTCAGATGAAGAAATTGAAACTATTTCTAGTCATATGAAAAGATGCTCCAAGTCATTATTAATCAGAGAAATGCAAATTAAGACAACTCTAAGATACCACTACACACCTGTCAGATTGGCTAAGATGACAGGAAAAAATAATGATGATTGTTGGAGGGGATGTGGGAAAACTGGGACATTGATGCATTGTTGGTGGAGTTGTGAACGAATCCAACCATTTTGGAGAGTAGTTTGGAACTATGCTCAAAAAGTTATCAAACTGTGCATACCCTTTGATCCAGCAGTGTTACTACTGGGATTATATCCCAAAGAGATTATAAAGAAGGGAAAGGGACCTGTATGTGCACGAATGTTTGTGGCAGCCCTTTTTGTAGTGGCTAGAAACTGGAAACTGAATGGATGTCCATCAGTTGGAGAATGGCTGAATAAATTGTGGTATATGAAAATTATGGAATATTACTGTTCTGTAAGAAATGACCAACAGGATGATTTCAGAAAGGCCTGGAGAGACTTACACGAACTGATGCTGAGTGAAATGAGCAGGACCAGGAGATCATTATATACTTCAACAACAATACTATATGATGACCAGTTCTGATGGACCAGGCCATCCTCAGCAACGAGATCAACCAAATCATTTAATGGAGCAGTAATGAACTGAACCAGCTATGCCCAGAGAAAGAACTCTGGGAGATGACTAAAAACCATTACATTGAATTCCCAATCCCTATATTTATGCACACCTGCATTTTTGATTTCCTTCACAAGCTAATTGTACAATATTTCAGAGTCTGATTCTTTTTCTACAGCAAAATAACGTTTTGGTCAGGTATACTTATTGTGTATCTAATTTATATTTTAATATATTTAACATCTACTAGTCATCCTGCCATCTAGGGGAGGGGGTGGGGGGGGTAAGAGGTGAAAAATTGGAACAAGAGGTTTGGCAATTGTTAATGCTGTAAAGTTACCCATGTATATCCTGTAAATAAAAGGCTATTAAATAAAAAAAAAAAAGGAAAAAAAAAGATATGTCTTTCTAGATTGACATTAATATAGTAATTAACACTCTTTGAGTACAAAATTCAAACTGACTATGACTCCTGTGCATTACCTTTCCATGCAATTGCAAGATACAGCTTTGTGAAGTTATTTATTGAATCAACATATACCATTTCTGTGAGGTCCTCTTGAATGATCAACTGAGTATATTATCAAGGAAATTGGATTAATTTGTCAGGTCTTGTTCCTAAATGAACCTATATTGGTTCTTAGTAATCACTGCTTTTATTTTCTTTTTTTAAATTTTCTTTTGAAAATTTGCATATTTTATTTTTTTCATGTTTTTCATGTTTCATGTTAAAACAATTTTAAACTTTCATTTAAAAAATGTTTGAGTTCCAAATTATCTCCCTTTCTCCTTTACCTTTTCTTTCCTGAGACTATAAACAATTAGATATAGATTATACATGTGCTTCCTTCTTTTCCAAATATTTTAATAATCCCTTAGAGGAAAATCTGAGGCTTGGAGAGTTTGAAGTATCTCATTTATTTTGGTGGCATTAAACTTCACATTTAACAATGATTGATTCTTTTTGCTTCATGACTTTCTCTTTCTCTCCTTTTCATTCTTCTACTCTAAGAGGGAATGGGTTACAATCCAGCCTTTTAAACTATGGTTCATGATCCCATGTGGAGTCTTGTAACTGAATGTGGGGGTCATGAAATTATGATTTATTATCAGTAAATGTTTGATTTTTATACATTTTTATATAGTTATATATTCAAAATCAAGTTAAAATCTATCAGGAAAAAAGGGGTTGCAAGTGGGAAAAGTTTAAGAAGCCTTGTTTTATAGAACATGGCAGATTGCTACAAATGTGGGAAAGGAACACTTCCAAATTATAATAAAGCAACTCACAGATGTCAGAAGGGGGCAGGGAAATTGATATGTTATTGTGGATAGAGGATATACAAAGGGAATAATCTGCCAGTGAAAAAAAAGAAGAGAAGCCATGTAAATGACTTCCCAATCTAGGATTGGGATTTTGAGAAAGTAAACTGAGAGACTGATGACTGTATGTGTATGTGCATTTATGTATATACATATATGGATAATATATATAAGGTCATTTTGTGCCTCTACAAAGTATCTTACCTGTGACAATTACAGAAAGGAAAGCTTCTTGGGTTATATCAGAGTCAAACACTCAACATACTCATAATTTTAAATCAAATTTTTAGATTTCTCTGCCTCTTTCTTGGGAGTAGCAATGAAGGAGATTTGGAAGTAGGGAGGAGGGATGGGAAGCAGAATTAGTCCAGATGCAAATTTGGTGTTCTGAGAGATTCAGAATCTCTTTGATCCTTCCCTCTGTGTCTGACTTCTGTTCCCCATTCCCCTGAGCTGGGTTCCTCTCTAATCTCTCTTCTGAAATAAAGATTCTCCTCTCAATTATTTTTATTTTATTTTATTTTTTCTCAATAGCATTTTATTTTTCTAAATCCATGTAGAGATAGTTTTCAACATTCATTTTTGTAAGATTCTCCTCTTTAAATTGTCTAACATTCACACTATTCTCCATATAGGTCATGTTCATTTTGTTCTCAAATATTTTTTTTTGGTACTGTCCCCTCTACCTACAATGCTCTCATATTTTCTCTCTATCTACAAAATGGATATAATGACATTTATCTATTCTTAGGATTGTGTGTGAGGATCAAGTGAAATAATGAAAGTGGAAAAACTTTTTAAAAGTTAAATAGGTTATTCATTTAATATTATTCTAAACAGAGTGGAGAGGAGCATACATAGATTTATAGATTCACAGAATGTTAGAACTGGACACTTTAAAGCTCATATACTTAAATCTCTCATTTTAGAGATAAAAAACAAAAATAAACAAAAAAATACAACTGAGTCAGACAGACAAAGTGACTTGCTTAAAGTCATAGTTAGCAAGTGTCAGAAGAGGACCTCAGGACGCTAGTCCAGTTCCCATTCCTAGATGCTTTGCTACTTCCACTAATCAATGAGCCCTTTTCATGATCCTGCATAGAAAGGAGAGATATTTCCAGCCTCTGGCTAGTTGTACCCATAATGAGTCTGTTTCTAATATGGAAAAAATTGGCCAGGAATGAACTTCTAGCTTTCTTGGGTTATCAGAAGCCAGGAGGCTTCAGTTTAGGTCCTGAATAGAACTTGGCAGTGCTGAGGGAGAAAATGCAGACATTGACCACACTGCTTATCCAGAGTTCTCTCTTTATGCACCATAATCTTATGCTTCAGAATATTTTTTCCTGATTAACATTGGGAACAAATAATCATTTTTTCAGTCCTGTGCCTCAAATTTATATCCAATTAGTCTATAGTTGTTTATTTATGTGAGTCATGCATGTGTTCTGTCCTCATCAGACTGAGAGCAAGGGCAGGACTTATGGATTCTCTACACCTATTAAACTAATGTCTCCAAGAGTATAGGAGAGATAAAATAACTTGTTTGCTCAGAGTTCTTCTTAAAACTATATTGCTGTTATTGCATACAATGTGTTCTTGATTCTTCTCACTTTACGCTTCATTATTTCATGCAAGTCTTTCCATGTTTTTAAAAAAAATCATTCAGCTCATGTGGAAATGATGTGGTTGTTTTGTGAATTTCTGAAATGATATGCATTTCAGGTTGAATTCTGATTATGAGATGATAGGAATGTTCTAATTTATCAGCTTATGTTATTTTTTCTTAAATCCTTTAGTGAAGCAGTTGAAGTTATATATCTAGTTAACTAAATGAATATGTAGTACTGTGAGAAAAGCACATTGTCTCTCATGCCATCAGGAAGCTTCCTTATTGGATGAGAATACACCTGGCATTGAAAGAATAGAGCAAATAGCTTGGTCGAGAAAGCCAGGGAAGAGAGAGAGGAATCTCATCACCTGTATTTTGTAGAGAAACCATTCTTATCAGAGGTGATATGGGCAGCAGATCTAGTGGCCATTCATAGCTGAGAGGGAATCAAAGGTGATCAGGCTGAGTTTAGGAAAACTTTAGTGTAGTTTGACTTAAGAGATTTAGATCTGCCTACTCTGAGATTGGATAGATTTTTATACACATTTTAAAATTATTTTATACTAGTTTATGACTTATAGATGACTTAAATTCTCTTTTCCTTTATAAACTAAGTCCTAGAAAACAACTTATTGCCTGGAGACAACACATTGTTTCCGTGGAGACAAGAACAGAAAGAAAAGAAGAAAGTGTATAATTGCAAGGACAGCTGGGATGATGATAGCAACAGGGAAAAGATAGAAGGAATGATGTCTCATTTATGGCAGAACTCTGCACTCAAACAATCATGTTAACCAGGGGCCAGGAAGGTACTGTAAGAGGCTCAATACTTTGGTTAGAAGTTCAGGGATTAGGAAAGGACTGAGTTTAAAGTAAAGGTAAAGTTTCCTCACCTAATTCTAAGAGAAGTTACTGCTACCCTGGGGAATTGCCAGAAGGTCCTTAAGGCTTAAAGTCAAGTTCTGTATCCCTTTTAGCTCTAACCAGGGCTTCTTAAACTTTTTCCATACAAGAAATTTTTACATGACCCTGGGTATATAAGTATATAAAATAGGCATGCAAATCAAACATTTACTAATAATAAATCATAATTTCATGACCCTCCCACTCAGTTATGTGACCATATATATGGGGTCATGAACCTTAGTTTAAGAAGTTTTGCTCCACATAATGTGTGAAGAAATTGATTTTCTCATATAATGTGTTTTTCCCCCTTCCTCATTAAATTTCTCAAATATTGCTGTCAGGGTATCATTGCTAAGACTACCAAATGCCCCTCAGTAAGTATCAGTGTAATTTGGTGAGATGAAACTTCTGATATGAAAGTTCTATCTTGTTTAAAAGGAACAGATTATGTAGAAGCAAAGATGAGGTATTATGGAACACAATCAGGAGATTCAAGAGGAAGATTTTGAACCCAGGCTTCTCCTAATTCCTAATCCAGTGCTTGTTCTAGGAAACTAGACTTTCTAGAATATGAATACTTTAAAGTATAAACTGGAGAACTTGATATTGATTCCTTGCTGTTGTTGTTCAGTTTTTTCAGTCATATTCCATTCTTCATGATCCCATTTGGGATTTTCTTGGCAAAGATACTGGAGTGGTTTGCTATTTACTTTTCCAGCTTATTTTACAGATGAGGAAACTGAGGGAAACAGGATTAAGTGATTTGCCCAGGATCATACAACTTGTGTCTGAGGCCAGATTTGAACTCAGTTCTGATTCTAGGTCCAGTTCTCTGTCTACTGTACCATCTAACTATTGCCCAGTTTGATTTCTAGTAAGAGTCAAAAATGGATTCTTTGAAGATGTGTTTTATGAGTTCTTTGAAAAGAAGGTAGTGATTATCTACAACTATCATAGGTTCATTGAAAACCAAACATTGCAGAACAAACTCATTTCCTTTTATTTATTTTTTAATAGCCTGTTAGACAATATCAAAGAAACGACTTGGATAACTTTCAAATTCCCTTTCAGATCCAGAGATTGATACCTAGGTCTATGATATGTTTTTTATGAATTTCATTCATTTCAGTATTTTGACATTTCTCATATTTTTTGAGAGAATATGGAAAGATACAAACTGAATGAAAGTAAATTTAGATGAAATTAGAACTGGCAGAATGAAAGGTCCCAGATGGCACTGATTAATGTATCAGTTGGAAAGGGGTCTCTAGTAAGGTGCCTCAAGACTCTGTTCTTGGCACTGTTTTACTCATTTTTTTTTACCAGTGACTAGAATGAAAGAAAAAAAATAGATAGCATGCTTATCTAATTTGCAGTTTTAAGTTTAATGGATTAAAAAATGTTAGGTGATAGAATTGGGATTTTTTTTAAAAGATCTCATTGTACTGAAGCTAAAAAGATGGAATTTAATAGAGATAAGATGATATTTATAAGATAATACTTAGGTATAAAAATCAGGTAGGCATGTCCAGGCAGGGAAAAGCATGGCTAGGAAGCAATTTATGTAGGAAAAAAAATCTGATCTGTAAAATGAGAAGTTTGGACAACCGCTACCTAAATCTGTCACTATGATGACCTTAGCTTGAAGAAAAAAGAAAGAATAAGAATGTATTCCACACCTACTGTGTACCAATGCACTAAGCTCTTTATAAATATTCTCTCATTTGAACTTGAAATCTGTAATTCTATTACCTAGGAATGTTAGTGAATTACAGGCTCAGTGTGAATATGTGATATGACAGTCAAGCAAAGCTGATCATCTTTTAGGTTGACTTCATAGAATTATAATTCTTGCAATTTGAGCAAGAAAGGGTGGATCCAAGGTACTAGCACGCAGTTGAGCCACTTTGACAGAAGTTCTGGAAACTATGTTTTGTTTTTTTTTGGTTGGGGGGGGGAGGCAATCAGGGTTAAGTGACTTGCACAGGGACACACAGCTAGTATCAAATGTTTGAGACCAGATTTGAACTCAAGTTCTCCTAACTCTAGAGCCTGTGTTCTATCCACTATGCTATCAAACTTCCCCTGGAAACCATATTTTAAAGAAAAAATCATAATCTGATATTCATAATCCAAAGGAAGATGACAAATATGATTAGGAGCCATATGAAATGAGTATTAACCCCCAAACTGCTTATTATAAAGTAGAAAGGATATAGGGGGTAGGGGTGTGACAGGAATCTTCAAGTATTTAGAAAGCTATTATGTGAAATAAAGATTATACCTGTTCTACTTGGCCCCAAAGGATAGGATTTCTAGAGAGACAGATTTCAGCTCAATATGAGGAAAAAACATATTAATAATTCAATTTGATCCTAAGTGGAAAAGGCTGTTTTGGACTGTTTGGGCAAGAAGCTCCCCTTGCTGGAGGTTTTCAAACAACTGAATGACTACTATAGAATGATGCAGACGGGATCTCTGACTATAATAAGGAACTTTAAAAGTCTCCTTTCCAATTCTAAGTCTAAATCTAGGTTTCTCTCATTCCTCACATCAAGTTTGTGTTGGATACACTCTAAAAGATCCTTAGAAGGAACTGGCAGGTATTACTTAAGGATCTCTAGTCAAAACCTTTACTACTAAAGATGTATTCTGTACCTGACACTTCCCTTCTCCCTTAAGGATTAAAAAGGGGATGATAGTAAAGTGAGATGATAGTAAACAGGGGAAGAGTGGCCACATCTGGCAGACAGCACTCAATACACTAACTATTCTGGGCCTTTGCTTTCCTGTTCATCTATGGGTTTTTTTTTGTTTGTTTGTTTGTTTTTTGTTGTTGTTGTTGTTGTTTTGTTTTGTTTTGTTTTTTGGGATGTAGTTTTCTTTTTTACTTTTCAAAATTCCTTTAATTTCAACCCTATAATGTTTTGGTAAGGTCAACAGAAGAAAGGTTTTCATTCTTTGAATCCTGGAAATCTGAAATGACTTAGGGTTCCTCTAGGCTGAAGAGAAGGAACTTTAGAATGGGTCTTTTAGCGAATACAGAAACTCTGTATTAGTGGGAGCACAAGTTCAGCTATGTATGCTGTCTCATATCCTGTTTGGATCATTTCTTTATGCCATGTCTATCCTTATTAGATCAGTGGCTGAGAAGGAGGGTTCAAATTCTGATTATGTAATACAAATATGACTCCACATATTCCCTAGAGTCAGGGGTCCTCAAACTTTTTAAATAGGGGTTCAGTTCACTGTCCCTCAGACTGTTGGAGGGCTGGACTATAGTAAAAACAAAAACTTTGTTTTGTGGGCCTTTAAATAAAGAAACTTCATAGCCCTGGGGGAGGGGGATAAATGTCCTCAGCTGCTGCATCTGGTCCGCAGGCCGTAGTTTGAGGACCCCTGGTATAGGATATGGGGGCAGGGGATTAGGGAAATTCAATCTGTGGGAATAAAGGGTCAGGGAGCTGCCTTACCTGGGTAGGGGTGGATTCCATTGGCAAACACGGCTTCAGCTGCAGGCTGTCCATTAGCTTGTGGGGGAAGGCCAGTGAATCCATTCACCCCAATGGGGGATGGGATGCTAGGCACAGCTGGTGCAGTGATGCCCGGAGGGGTACTACCACCTGAGGAAGAGGGGGGGAGGAGAAAAAAGAGAAACAGAGGCACAGCAAAGATGAAGGATTCCAGGCTTTGTATAATCCCTTTCCTCACTGGCCTTCCACTTTTTGAGGAAAAATTCAATCTGATCTCATTGTCCCTTTAGCATGCCATGCTCAGTCCAACTTCTGAGTTTATCTCTTCTCCCATTTTCCCCATATAATTGAAATTCCCTTTCAACTCCCCAATGACTATCCAAAATCTTACCCATTTTTCATGGTTCAGATTGAGTCTCATTTCTTCCAGGAGATCTTCTTCCTGAGTAATCAAGCCCACTGAACTCCCTTTCACTTAGTTCCTACAACACTTATTGTCTGAATCACTGAGTATGGGGTGTGGCCATATGATGTCTGACATTTTATTCTAGATGGTGAATGAATGTGAAATTTGTCTGCCAGAGTAAACTGAGATCCCCAAAGAAAGGAGATGTGTCTTCTCTTTGTATCACAATATGATGGAGCACAAGATTGGAAAAACATTAGGTGCTTTGGAAGAACTCATCAATAGAGTGAATGTTTTCTCTATTGCTTGGTGTGTGTTGTTAAATCTGGGTCCCTATGAATGCTGTTCTCCCCCCCTCCCCCAACCAGTTCTACTCAATGAAACTCTCACTGCTCAGATAGACAACCTTTGAGAAATTAATGTAGAGACTAACTATGGGTGACTCCATTCTCATCATGGTCTGTTTTATGCCACAGAAATGATCTATAGATCAGACCCAGATCAGAGAGTGGTGACAGTGATGGCTGATAGTGGTTGTGATAAGGATGATGGTGGTGATGGCAGTGATGGAGACAACAGTCATGGTATTGACAGTAATGCCAGTGAGAGTGATGAGGATAGCAGCGAAGGCGATGGAATGGTGATAGCTATGACAGTAATGATGATGTGGAGATGATGGTAACGTTGGGACTAATGTTGATGACAGTAGTGATGGCAATGAGAACTGAGACAGTGTTTGTCATGAGGATCATCAGGGCAAAAACAGAGCTATAAATGATGATAATGGGGATAGAATTGATGGAATCATTGTCTAAATAAAAAATCAGAGGTTATAATAGTATTAATGTTTACCTTATTCCAATCAAAGTCTACTCTGTAAAACATTCTTCCTGTCTCTGCGTTGACCCATCTGGGAGTCAGTCCCTTGAAGCTGATCTCAGCAATACTTTCCCCTCTTTTGAGCTGTCTTAAACCAATGTTTAGTCAACTTTGCTGAGTAGAAAGACCCTAATGTCTTTTCAGACACTTCTCCTCTCTCCCCTTTCATGGGACCTTCAAGATGGAGCAACTTACCTGAGGTTGGGGTCATGGGGGCGGCCGCGAGGCCATTCATGTTGAGTGCTGCCATCTGCTGCATCTGGGCTGCTGCGAAGGCTGCCATGGGGTTCAGGTAGCCTCCCTGTGCTACGGATGCCATGATGGCCGCCTGCTGCTGCATCAGCTGGGGCAAAGGGAATGGGGAAAAAATATCACGCGCTCCCAGGTGGGGCTGCCCCCACCATTTTGGGAGATCGTGACTCCCTTTAATATAGTTCCTTATCTCTGGGTACTATATATAGTTCTTCTCTCTGGGCCCTAGTAGTACTTCATGGGGAAGAATAGTTTTTGCTCTCTCCACAAATGTCTGGGTTGGTGGTAGAAATTGTGATCCTATGGATCACAGCTTGAGAAATAATATGCTATCCTATGAAAAGTGATTATGAAATTAGAGGAAATCATTCCCCTCTAACCACACTGATTTCAAGTTGGGGAGAGAAATATGGAACAGTATAGAGCTTAAGTTACAAATTTTTTTGTTTTAAAAATTATAGTCCTAGGAAATGGAGATATTCTTTAAAAATTGCAAGTATACATTCTTGCGCTTGAGATGAGATTATGTATACAGGGATGGGGCAGGGGGAAGGGGCGCATCCCAGGTTGGAAGAGCAGTGGATAACTGGGTGGACAAATGATGGATGTTAGGAATATCTTTGGGATACTTTGGAGAAAGTAAAGGCAGGCTGGAGGACAGCAATAAACATGTTGGACTATTAACAACAATAAGTAGGAACTATGTAAAAAGGAGAACGGATGCCAATATATTTCAATCCAGAGAGAAAAAGGAACAGGCTTGAGAAGATTCATTAATAAGCTAGAGAGAAGAGAGACAGCAGCAAGAAACTTACACTCCCAGTGGCTAGTGTCTAAGGGCAGTCTCAAAGAATCACAAATGTTAGAAGTTGGAAGGAAATTTGGAAATTTAGTTCATCTCCTTTTTACAGATGCTCAGAAAAGGAACTTATCCAAGATTTTACAGCATCTAGTGACCAAGACCTAGGTGGTGTTTCACCCAAGTTTTAGAAAGTGGAAGTTAGGTGCCAAATTTCTGACTCATAATAGGTGTTTAGTAAATGTTTATTGACTATCAAATTGATTAGTTACCAAAATAATGACTTCAAATATTAGAACCAAAGGGAGGATATGGTGACAACAGATTGTCCCAGCAGGCATTGTGTAAACTTTATGAGATCTCTCTGATTCCATGACTGAGTACATAAATTGTACTTGTGAGATGCTCCAACTATAGGCACTTAGTGTGCTCACAGTCCCTCACAATGGAGTCAGGTTCACTTAGGATATTCAACTATCTTTGCTAAGGAAGAAGAAAGTAAAGAAAGAACCATGAGGAAACAAAAGAAAACTGTCAGGTCTAAGTTCAATTTTTTTTTTAAATTTCAGGAAGTGCCCTATTTCTGATCCCTAGGTAACAGTTGCAGGGTCCATTAGAAAAATATTGGGATTCACAGCCTGTCTGCCACTTCTTGGCTGTAATACTGTGATCTTTTTTAGCTTTGTTTCCTTATCTGTAAAATGAGGGGGTGAACTAGGTGGTCTTAATGGCTCCTTTGGGCTCTATAGTCTCAGTGAAATGAAAGCTGAGGTCATCCAGTAACTAGATGGAGTATGTCATACAGTAATTCCTCCCCTCCTGGATAATTTCAGCTCTATTCTTCAGTATCCCTGCCCATGACTTGTTGGGTTGTAATTAAGATTTGATATAATAACTCACCTTTCTGTGGCATTATAAAGTTTATAAAGCCCTTCCCAGCAACTTTGTGAGTTGGTATTACTATACCCATTTCATAGATGAGGAAACTAAAGCTTAGGAACATTTAATGTGCAGGGTGGTACAATTATTTAATGTCAAAAACAGTATTGGAAGCTAGATCTCTTTGTCCTCTAAGTCTTGTGCACTTTTCAGGATACCAGAAAGCCTCTGAGGATTCATGACAATGTTAGGAAAAATTCTTTCTATGTCTACAGGGTCTTTTCCAAACCTAAATAAATCTATGATCCTATGAATCTTTCTGAGCTTCAGTATTCCCATCTGTAAAACAGGAAGAATAATCTCACGAAGTTGTTGTAAGTAGCAAATGTAGTAATGCCTATGAAATGCTGTAAAAATATAAGCTATTACTATTATCGCCTATTCTGCCCACTAGTTTTCCTTGATACCTCATCTATATAAGCCTAGCTAGCCTCTGGTTCTCCAGCTTTCTTTCTCATTAGGTTCAACAAAACATTCTCCCTAATTAATTAATATGCCATTCTGGATGAAGGAGGAATTATCACTTCTGCCCCTTTTGAATTATTTTCTCAATTCCTCCTTTCTTTTCCCCCCAAACCATGTTCATCCCCTTCAGAATGGCTGCCTCAGAAAAATGTAAACTCCTTGTAGGCAGGCCAGGGATTGTCTTATTTTTTTTTCTCTTTTTATTCGTAGCAGCTACCATAATGCTTTTGCACATGATAGATATAATAAATGTTATGTTGAATCAACGTTAAACCTTCCTTCTTAAAAAAAACTTGCCCTGATTAACCCCACAACATTTGAATCACCTCTTTAGGCAGTCTCTCAGAGGTTTAATTAATTATTCTGTTTGTACTGTAGTTATTTACCTATTTTACCTATTTGTTTCCTATATGTAGGAGTGGCTTTCAAGTTTGTCCAACCAAACAGTAATTCTCCAAAGATAGTATTTTTTCCTTTTACTGCCCCCCCCAAAAAAAATGGACTAGGGTCTCATTGGGTCAGAAACTTTCTCTCTTCCATCAGACTAGGGCTTCCTCCATCATAAACTCTTTCAATCCCAGTAAAAGAACAGGGATTCCCTGAAGTTGGAACCAATTCTCTCCTTTTGTCTCTGACTCTTCTTCAAATAGAGAACTAGACCTGAAGGCTCAGGAGAGATTTTAGCAACTCCCCAGAGCCTTCCTCTGTTATTTCCATATTGTTTTCCCCTGTCTGCCACCTTGGCTGTCGCCTCTCTTGTCCCAGAACCATTTCTACACTTACTGCCTGTGCATAGGCTCCATATGCCCCGAACTGGATGGCCATGGGGTTGAACATGCCCATCTGGCCCGCCATCTGCTGCATCCGCCTCATTGTGCGTTCCTTGTCAGTGTCTGCAAACTTGACCACCAAGCTGGAGGAAGCTCCCTGAAGTGGGTAGAGGAGGAAAAATGTGAGACAGATACTGGCAGGGCCTCCCTCCCTCATTCCCTCCCTCCCTTTTTTCTTCCCTCCCTCTGTCTTCATCCCCAGGTATGAGCATCTCCCTCTTTGACATGGATTATGACCCTAGTTCTAAACATCTCCTTTCCCTTCTTTTCTGAAGACTTTATTGAGATGGGTTGTCTTGGGGAAAATTCTTGTTCTTTTTGAGGTTCTGGGAATCTTAGAGAATCTCTTATGTCACATCATAATTACTTTTCTATTATCTGAGCAGAGAGAACAGGGGTTTAGATTGAACAAGAAGTAATCAACCATGTCATCAAAATTCCCCCAATGCCTCTCCCCAATCTAATTGTAAAGCCATTCCAATAGAACATAGAACATGGTTGTCTTGATTCTTAGACTACTACAGGAAGAAGAGACCTTATAGGCCACCTAATCCTGTCATCCCCTTTTACAAATAAGTAGGGAGAGTTTCAGAGAGGTTAAATTGACTTTCCAGTGTCAGTTAATAAGTGTCTGAGGTTTGATTCAAGCTTAGGTCTCTTAATTCTAAATTCAATGTTCTTTCCACTACTACCAAGATTGACTCAATCTATTACCAAATTGATATTAAAATGATATGACACTCTTGTGCCTTCTGTGTGCACAATGGGATAAGAGGAAGTGTGGAGAAGAGGAGAGTCCATGGCTATAATCTGCAACCCAATATACAAAATCTCTTGGTCATGGACAACCTGGAGTAGCTTTGTTCTTAAAAATAGGATGATCTGGCTAGAATTAATGTCAGTCAGACATGGTACTGATACCTAAACCAGGTAGGCTGAAAACAGAGAAAGAAAATTATAGACCAATCTCCCTAATGAATATTGATGCTAAAATCTTAAATAAGATATTAGCAAAAAGACTACAGAAAATCATCTCCAAGATAATACACTATGATCAAGTAGGATTTATACCAGGAATGCAGGGCTGGTTCAATATTAGGAAAACTATCAATATAATTGGCCATGTTAATAACCAAATTAACAAAAACCATATGATCATCTCAATAGATGCAGAAAAAGCATTTGATAAAATAGAATTAATGTCAGTGATGCCAGGATCTCTCTGGACTTAGGCAAAAAGAGAAAGCAGATGAGAATCCAGGATGTTCAAGGTGTAGATTTGGAACTAATCTAAGCCTTTAGTTCCCTGACTGACCACTCTTTTTCCTTTCCCTCTCCCTGCTTCCAAGTTACTCCAGAACTTCTTAGCTCCAGGGCAAGAGAGAGAAGGGGGAAGGCTTACTAAAAGATGCTGAACTGCTGAGTCCCATTCCAGGAATTAGGAGACCCAAATTATAGTTCTGGATAGCAAAGTACCTTGTATTCAATAAACTGAATTTCTCTTTCTGTCTCTGCTCTGTTTTGCTGTCAATCCCTTTCTCTATGTCACACACATATATGGACATTCACATAATTTAAATTACACATATGTATATATGATACAGTAATTATAGAATTTGTTCTTGATGTTCAGT
Source organism: Sarcophilus harrisii (assembly GCF_902635505.1). Lineage (NCBI taxonomy): Eukaryota > Metazoa > Chordata > Mammalia > Dasyuromorphia > Dasyuridae > Sarcophilus > Sarcophilus harrisii. The sequence continues at coordinate 379,293,112 of NC_045426.1, read as the reverse complement.
CATTTTTTCAATTGTGTATGATTCTTTATGACCACATTTGGGGTTTTCTTGGGAAAGATAGTGGAGTACTTTGCCATTTCCTTCTCCAACTCATTTTACAGATGAGGAAACTGAAGCATAGAGATTTAAGTGACTTGCCCAGGATCACACAGCTAGGAGGTGTTTGAGGCCAAATTTGGATTTAAAAAGATGAGTCTTCCTGACTCCAAGCCCAGAACTTGTGCATTTTAACCCCTAACTGCCTATTAATAATTTGACACATTACTAATTTGTTAAATTATCTTGCCCAAGTCATTTAACATCTCCAAACTTTAATTGTCCCACCTGCAAAATCTCTTAGGATAGTTATGAGAATCAAATTTGAAAAATGACATGAAATAATTTAAAAAGTAGAAAAGGATATACACATATGCCTGAGGTAGGTTATAGATTTTCATTAGAAAGGATCATTGGAAATCACCAATGACCAAGCTGTTCATTTTATTGGAAAACTTGAGGACCAGTGACTAGGGCATGGTCACCCAGCTTATTAAGGAATCGATCTAGGATTTGGAACACAAACCTACCATTCTTTCCACTACAATATCTTGCCTTTCTCTACAAAGCATTGATTGTTGTAATTATGATGATTCCTAGATATATTCTGGGGGATAGGCTGGAGAATCTGAGCTGCGGTCAGGGGTGGGAAAAAAGAATTTCTTGTCATATGAAGTTCCATATTAGGGGAATTATGTCACAGTCTTCCCTTTGCCTCCTTCCTAGTTTCTAGTTGATTTCTTTCTTGGCAAATGAATGGATTTTGGAGGTAAGAGAATCATTGATCCTCCCAGATCCTGCTCATAATTATGACTCTTTGATCAGTGAGTTGCCTAATGTTCACAATTCCTGCTAATGATTACTGGGCATGGGTCTTAATGAGTTTGTAGGATGGACACACTTTGGATCATTAACCCCAATGAATGGAGCCCAGCACTACTGTACGAGATCTAAATGCACTGGGATCTCCTGTTTAGAGCCTATGTCTTAGGAAGAGGAAGTCCCATTTGGACTCACTACCTCTCTTTTCCCCCCTCCCTCCCCCCCCCCCCCCCGAGTCCTTTCTTTCTTGTTATTCTTCCTCTCTGTCTTGCCTCTACTTCCTGCCAGGGCTCCATCATTTTCTCTTCTCCTTCTTCCATTTCTTGATACTGAACTTCCTCCCTAACTCTCCATTTTATTCAGCCTCAATCCTTCCTTTTCTTGCTCTGAATGTGCAAGGTCTTTCCCATACATAGATTTACCTTCTTCCAAGCCCTTATAGAGAATCCTACTCTTGGGATTTGTTTGTGTTTGTATTTGTGAAGGGATGGTGTGTGTGTGTGTGTGTGTGTGTGTGTGTGTGTGTATTTGTGCTGGTGCATGCACCTGCAAGCACATGCCCATTTCATGACTGCTTCTTTTGCATGGGCACCCATTTGTTTGTTAAGAGAGGAGGAAAAATGTGAGACAGATACTGGCAGGGGCCGGTATGCATCTATGCATCTAGAAGACATATGCATCTATGTCTTCATAAGTATATGTGCACATATATGTGTATGTCTGATGTTCTCGAAGCAGCCTTCTTTTAGTAAAGAAAATTGGAAATGAGCTTGACTAGTATAATTTAAATGGGCAGACTGGACCACAAAAATCATTTCCCTTCCTATTCTGGGACTCCCTTAAATATCATGGTGATACTCCCTTCAAGATCTCCAATTCTTGAAGCACTATTCTTCTTCTTTACTGGCAATATGTGCTTGTGTGGTTGCATGTGCATATATCTAGGTGTGTGTATGCAAGTTCATTATGCATATATCATATGAATTGTGTTGAGTTGGGGCCTCCTTTTCTTACTAGTCTGGCTGTCTTCATCCTTTACCCAGCAAAAAGAAGAAAATGGATGGGATTGGATGGTGTGAGCGCCCTTCTTTTCCCAATCCCCAACTCTGGGACTTTGGTGGCAAAAACTAATTTCCTGACCTGTCAATGGCCTTGAAATAAAGTCTGTCTTAAGTCCAGCCCCATGTGACCTGAGCGGGAAATCTGAGCTTCAACTCTTGAAAAAATGGCAGAGGCTTCTAGGTAGTGTGAAAAAAACAAACAAACTAGGACTTGCAGTTAGGAGACTGGGTTCAAATCTTAGCTTTGGCACTTACTAGTTAAACGATTATTTTGAAGAAAGTGATTTGTATTTAAAGGATGATCAGAATGTAAATTATCATCAACTGAATTCTTTTTCTTCCTGTTCCCTATCTACAATAAAAAAAGGAATCTCTTAAAATTAAAGACAAAAGTTTTTTCACAACCAGCTTGAGGGTAGGGTTTTCTTCTTCTTCTGTCCACACCTAAGATGTCTTCAGAATGATGAACCCACTATATGGAAATTTCCTCCACCAATGCATTTCATCAACTTGTCTGTAATTAATAATCTTAAAAAGTTGCCTGGGATCCTTGAGATGCTCAATGGCTTGTTTAGAGTCCCATCCACAACTAGTATGTGTCAAAAGCAGGACCTTCATTCAGGTCTTTCTGATTCCAAAGTTGGGTCTTTACTATCTCATCACCTCTACTTTGGATGGAAACTGCCTAAAGTGTTCCTGGTCTCATCATTATGGAAAGTCACTTTTTCCTGTGCCTTTTTTTCTTCCTTTGGGAAATGAAAAGAGCAATGACTTCTGAGATCCTTTCCAGTTTTAATATAAGATGGCACCATTATATTCCTCGGGGCTGGCACAAGGTCCAGAATATTTTTGCCAATGCCAATGCTTATTAAATATCCATTTCTGACTCTGCCATAGGCACTGGGTCTTAGAATCACTGGGCAGAAATAGCAACAGAGGTATCAAAGTTGTTCAGGTCAGTTCTGCTTTTCATACATTACAAAATCCAAGGCAAGGGGCTGAGAACATTTTGTGCTGGCAAAACTTTTGCCTATGATGAAAATATAACTTGTAAGCAGCATTTGATGGGACTGCTGTATTGTAGGGCATTAGTAAAGAGTAAGGAATGTTAAGTGTTAAGGATGAACCATCAAAAGATGGCCTGGGTGGTTGTTGGACCTGGTGGTCTGAGATAGATAGAGTGTGGGCATTCCATTCCCTGGTCCCATGATATGTCCATTTTTTCAGTTCAGTTCAGAGGCCCAGCAGCACCCCTTATGATGGGACACTGGACAATGGAAGGTCCAATGTTAAGTTGGGGATTTTGAAATGGGAAGCCACAGTGTCCTAGAGTACTAGATTTGAAGATAGGAAGATGTGAGTTCCAATCCTTTCTTAATTGGTAAAATGGGGGAAATATTAGCACTTACCTTCTAGGGTTCTTATGAGGATCAAATGACATTATGTATGCAAAATGCTTTGCAAACTTTAAAGTCAGAGATAAATATTAGCTATTGACGGTAGGTTAGTATTGGTTGACAAGAGACCCTGACAGAAAAGGGTCATGATCAAGACATGTTCAAAGAGATTACCCATTTACAGTCATTGGTGCTGAAGTTAAACTGAATCCCAGTAGGAAGAGAAGGAAGGAAGTGGGGCTTGACCAGATCATAGGTCCATTCTAGCCCTAACAATAGGCTAGATATGTAATTATGAACAAACTATTTAATGTCTCAGAGTCTCAATTTACTGTCCTATAACCTGGGCATAAGAATCTTGTACTTCTTACCTTGAAAGAACGCAGTGAGCAAACTTCTTCATAAACCTTAAAATGTTCCATAATGTGAGTTGCATGATGTGGGACTGGGTTCAGCAGTAAATGGACATTTCAGACAGGAATGGGGAAAGGGGCTCCTTTAAGCCCAATGCAACTATGAGAGAGCTGCATATGAGATCTCTGAACTAAGGGAATCATCAGTTTCTGTGTGGTTTTATCAGGTACTTTGTGAAGCTCTTTACAACAGCCAGACAAAGCAAACTCATCTTGACAGACCTAAGGGAAGAACCCCAGATAATTCTGGGGTCTTGGAAACTGGGGATAAGGGAAATCTCAAGGTAAGGAAACCTAGAAAAATATGTCAAAAATTGTTTTGTCTTATTTTGTTGTTTGCTGCCTCTTTTCTCATGAATCTTTCTCACTTTTTCAAATCTCTTAGTTAAGTCATTTCTCAGGGATAGGAATTAAAGACCCGCATGGGAAGAAGAGTGAGAGAAAATGGGAGGATAGTTTCCTAACCTGTGAGATGACAGTGTTGGCTTAAAAATGCCTTCTAAAGTCCCTTCTTGCTGTTAAATCTATAAGTCTGTGCTTCTCTAAGTCATACCCAAGAGAAAGTGAAATAACAGCTTTAGAAGGTGGGATCAGCCCAAACATCTTAATTTAAAAAGCTATAGATCACAGAACCATAGCATTAGGCCTGGAAGGGACCTTAAGGATCTAATTCCCTCCTTCCCTTTCCCAGTTGAGGAAACTGAGGCCCAGAGAGGTTAAGTAACTTAATTTGCACAGGGTCACTCAGCTAATAAGTGTCTGAGGTAGGACTTGAACTCAGTTCATCCTGATTGATTGCAGCAGCCCATCCCCTATATCATACTGCCTTTAATTTGGAGTTCTTCACCTAAGGTCCATGAACATTTTTAAGAACAGTTTATAATTGTATTCCAATATAATTGGTTTCCTTTGTAATTCTTTATGTTTTATTTTATGCATTTAAGAACATTATTCTGAGAAGGGGCCCATAGGCTTCACCAAACTGCCCAAAGGGTCCATAATATAAAACAGCTTAAGAGCCCTTATTCCAGATTTTTTTTTAGTTCAACTTGGTGTCCCCAGCACTTCGCACAGAACTCCCCATATGGTGGGTAGTTAATGTTTTTTGAATGGGCAGAATATTACAAAATGTGGTGGGTTTTCTTTTTGTTGTTGTTGTTGTATGGACCCTCATTTTGGTCAGCCTTCTCATTTCCCTGATCTATTACTTTGGCTTTGATTCTTACCCCTTTACTGCTTCCCTCCTCAACTTCCCCTTCATTCTCCTTGCCCCTCCTCCTTGCCCCATCATCATAATGATGATGATGATGATGATGACGACTATTTTTTGTGAGGCAATTGAAGTTAAGTAACTTGCCCAGGGTCACACAGCTAGTAAGTATTAAGTGTCTAAGACTAAATTTGAACTCAGGTCCTCCTGACTCCAGGGTGAGTGCTCTATCCACTTTACCCTCTAACTGCCTCTGAAGACATACTTTGGGACTTTATTTTGACTGATTTATGAACAACAACCTTTATTACCAACAAGTCCAGGTTCTGTAAGAAAAGGACTGTATGGTTCTTTGTCTTTGTTATATCTTCAGGGCCCAGAACAAATTATTGTTTGTCCTTCGTTCTTAAAGAGGACCATGATATCAGGGAGGTGATGTCATGATATGCAGGTGAGTTGGATTTAAGTGAAGCAGCTCACCTGCTTCACTTTCTCCTCCAGAGCCATCTAGGGCCAGTGGCAAGATGTAGATCAAGACAACGGTTACATATGGAGGCATTTAATAAATGCTGACTGATTGATTCAACTGCATAGATATAAGTAATTATGATATAGTGGAAAGGATATCAGATTAATAATCTAGATACCTGAATTCTACTTACCTTTATGTTTCTCTTACAAATTCCACACCACAGGTAAACTTAGGTTTATTTCTAAATGTTAATTTTTTATACACACATAACTTATGTGTATTAACTTTGAACTCAGAAATAAACACAAGCTGTTATATCTGTTATCTTTATCTGCCTGCCTATCTATTTTTCTGTTGTTGACATTTACCTGTCCAAGAAACAGTGTGACATATTGGATATCTATCTGTTCTCTTACTTAGGGAAATCTGGGTTCAAGTCTTGCCCTTTAGCTCTACTATATGTGACCCTGGATAAGGCACTTAGCCCCTCAGTGCCTAGTACTTAGAGACAGTGAGTTGAAGAGAAGGTATTCACCCAAAATGGGAATATTTCATATTCATGAAATAAAAGGTCTTGTTATATCTCATATGCATTTCCATAAAAATGAATACGTATAGGAATTAGGATGGGATGGGATTAGAACAAATCTATCACTTCTTGTCTGTGTATATGTCTGTGTCTATATCTATGTATGTCTGTATTTATGTATGTCTATATTTATATCTATATATTAGCAGAAAGGAATTCGCAAAGTGCTCAACATATCTGGTTATTGATAATTGGTACCATAATGTAGTGAGAAGAAAGATGAATTAGGAATAAGAATGGAGTATAAATCCTGGCTCTTGTACTTATTAACCTGTGTGACTTTTTTTTAAAGTTACTGAAGCTCAGTTTTCTCATTAATAGAGGTAATAAAGTGTTTGATTTGAATTGGGAATTCCAGCTCCTAAATCCTCTAAGGTTCCTCCAGATCTAAGATTTTTTTCCCTCATCAGAACTAGGACCAAAAATAGAATTTATAGAGGATCAAATTTAGGCTTGACAGACCATCCTTACCTTCCTTATCTTCTTTGAAAACCTTCTTAACAATTAGAGCTGGCCAAAAGCAGGATTGATTCCCCTTTCACTAAAGTTCTCCAGGAAAGGCTGGATGCCCCTCTCATCGGTGGTGGTGTGGGGGGCATGTTTGGGTCAAGTATAGATTGAAGTTGATGGCCTTTAAGCTTTCTTTCGATGCTGATGCCAATGTGACTTATATATAACTTTTATAGAATTTCCCAGATTATTCCCATCCAGTATATCACTGAATCCTCACTACAACACTGTGAACTAGGGAGGATTGGCTTCCTTAGCCCCATTTTATAAATATAAAAACTGAGTTTCATAGGGACTTGCCCAAGATAACAAGAGACAGACCTGGGCAGATTGAATAAAATATTCCATTGTGCCTGGCTACCTGAGGAGTGTTTCTCAGAACATGTGGGTCTTCCTCATAAAAGAGCGTTCTCAACAAGATCCTGCATCAATGTTACTTTTTGTTTGTTTGTTTGTTTTTTTACCCAGGCACTTGCCTCTTTCCCCTGCCTGGCTGGAGGAAATCAGGGCAGAAAAATGGCTAGGAGGGGCAGGTGCAAGTCTTTCTTGAGAGAGAGGTCAAGTTGGTAGCTCTTTGACACTCGCTTCTCCATGTGCATGTGCACACAATTTAAAAGAACTATACAATCACATAGTCACACACAAAAATTACACAATGTACAGCATACCAAGAACTCATTTTCTTACACCTAAATTCACTTTCGGTTTTTCTGCTCTTTAAAAAAAAAGTTTTTTCTCTTTTTTTAAATCTAGAAGGATAACACTTGAGGAACTTGAACTGTTCCATTGATTCCCATTCAGAAGTCCTTTAAATTTTAAAGTACTGAGTTTCAATCTATTTCAATAAGCTACTATGTATCATGTGGGATACACAACTCCCAAATTGAACCTTTCATAGTGTTGAGAAGATCTGCTTGCCCTTTCTCTAAACCTTAACTTCTTATCTCCCCATCTCAAAGAAAGAACTCCTGTCCTAAACTTTGGTTCTCATACCTGACATTGAGCACCCATCCTGACCCTTAACCTATATTCCCAACTTTTAGTTTTTATTCCTTTTATTCAGAGTCTTGGTCATTGATCCCTGTCCTGATCCTTAGCTTCTATTCTTAACCTTCCCTGCATTCCCGTGGACCCACATTTGTATCCTTTGCCCTGTTCCTTGATATATAGTTTCCATCCTGGATACTGAAATCTTTATCTTAGTTTTTGATACTCAAGCCTCATCACCAATATTCAGGCCCCTCCTTATAAAACTCATTCCTTTATTCCCTTAATATGTCCCTATCCCTGACTCTTAGGTCTCTCTCCTTAACACTGAAGACCCTATCTGTGAGAAAATGACTTGAGGTGACCAAAGTGTAGAGGCCCTCTGAGATGTAGGTAAATCCTATGGGCCTAATGGAACATCAGATATTAAAGGAAGGCTTGGATAAAATTGGGTTTTTAAGACTTTAAGGAATGGGTCAGTTAAAAGAGCTAAGACCCAGTAAGCCTAAAGCCAGAGAAATTTCCATGAAGATCAGAGACACCTATACTATGGTATTTTTTTCCCTTTGTTTTCTTATAATATCTACTGGGGAAAAGTCTTGTAAATATTCTAAAAAAGGAAAAAAGAAAAAGATTACATATATTTCAGAGATACCAGGGTAAGGGCCCAGTTGAAAATTGTATTCTCAAGTAATCAAGAGTAGAGGATGACCCATGTGCAAGAAGGAGGTAGTGACAACCAACAATTAAAGGTCTCAGGGGAAAGAATCCTCCCCCCCCCCCACCCCCAGATGAACCAGGGAACAAACTCAGTACAGAGGCATCCTAGTGCAGGAGAACAACAAAGAATAATAAAAAATGCTGGATTTGAATCCTATTCAGTCAGTCAACAAATTAATTAAGTGCTTACAACGTGCCTGGCACCACGATAAGTGCTGGCTACCTATGTCACTTTGGGCCTCATTTTCCTTATCTATAAACTGAAAAGGTTGGACTATGTGAAAGAATCTCTGAGGTCTTTTCTAGTTCTAGGACTCTGTGACATTTAAAGGGAGGAGATTATGACAATAGAACATTAAAAACTATGTAGAAAGCCTGGTTCATAAAAAAAAGAAAAGGAAAAAAAAAACTTTGTTTAAATCTTGACTCTAGCATTCGCTCTTTGATTTTGTGCAAATTATTATGCTCCTGGATATTATCTCTGTGGTTATTTCTAGCACTAATCTAATATCCCTCAAACAAGGCATTTATATAATTGAGGACATCTGATAATTATTCCTCAATCCCAAGAAGCCCCCATGGTTTGGGCCAACCATCTTGGTTGTTCATTCATAACAAGTTCTCCATCATAACAATCATGAATACCTAGCTGCTATCCCATCCACATAATGAACAAACTATATTACTTTATTCCTGACATAGAGCCTTTCCAAACTCAACTCAGAAACAGTCATGATAATGCCTAGTAGACAATTAGCACTCAGTGAGCTTTAATTCCTGGCGGTGAAAAGACAGATAAGATTCTGGAGCTCTGGAAATTCGTGTGTTTGCAGATAGGGGGTACTTAGCTTTCAGGATGCCCCTCCCTCCCCCCCAACCCAAGGATCTCACTCACCGGCATGGTCTGGCTGCCGTGCAGGGCGTTAATGGCAGCTTGGGCCTCAACATGGGAGGAGTATTTCACAAAGGCACACCCTGGTGAGGGGAGAGTGATCTGGTGAGAAAATGGAGCTAACCCCATTCAGCCCAAACCCTGACCCAACCCATGGGACACTGGAGCAGAAGACGGCACAGGGAGAGATAACTGGAGACAGAGCTTCAGAAACAAGAAGAGCCAGATGATGGGGGAGAAAGAGACAGAGAAGGAGGGGGAGGACAGCAGACCCATTCTCCTCTCTGCTTCTTGGTAGCTTGGATAAAGAGGGTCTTCTAAATTTCCATCTTCTAAACTCTGCCCTCTATCCTCCTTCAGAAGCCTTCCCTCACCTATTGCTACCCACAGCTTTAACAGGGAAAACTCTCCATGACACAGCCCCCTAGCTCAGTCTGACAGTGATGAATTCTCCCTGTTGTTTCCTGCCTGTCTCTTATCTCTCTGTTTCCATCTTTCTCCCTCATTCTCTCTCCAATTCTATCCCTCCCTCTTCCTCTCTCCATTTCTCTCTTTCCCTCCTTCCCTCTCCCTCCCTCCTTCTTCTCTCTCTCTCTCTCTCTCTCTCTCTCTCTCTTCTCTCTCTCTCTCTCTCTCTCTCTCTCTCTCTCTCTCTCTCTCTTCTCTCTCTCTCTTCTTCTCTCTCTCTCTCCCCTCTCTCTTCCTCTCTCCATTTCTCTTTCCCTCCTTCCCTCTCCCTCTCTCTCTCTCTCTCTCTCTCTCTCTCTCTCTCTCTCTCTCTCTCTTTCTCTCAGGAACCCCATAACAGTGGGGGCCACATCTTCCTCATCAGATTGGCCCGTCTCCTACCTTTGCTGTTGCCATCTGGCCCCCGGAGGATCGTGCATTCCTCAATGTTTCCAAAGGCCTCAAAGAGCCGGCGGACGTCATCCTCAGATTGTTGCTTGTTGAGCATGCCAACAAAGAGTTTTCTGTCTTCTGGAACAAAATTAGGAGATGCTTACCGGGGTTCCAACTGGGGAGCCCTATGAGGACCAAGGGGGACTCAATCTCAGACCACCTCGTTCCTCCATCTGTTCTGCAGAAAAGGCTGGGACAACTTCGTGAAAAAGCAGATGGATGACCTTAGGTCACATCATTGGAAAGGGCTTCAAAGTTTGACTAGAAATTTCATATTTTCTTCCTTCACCCGTCACTCCTGGCTCAATGCACCTACCACACCATCTCTTTCATGTTCTTTCACATTGCTTTTCAAAAACTTTAGCATTGCTCAGTTTCAAACATGATAATACATAGTAGACTTCAAACACACACACCTCTCCCTTTCTCTCTCCTTTGCCTACATACATACACATATGCACCCAAGCATGCATGTGTGCATGCACAAGACATATCCAGTATTGTGTGCAAGCAGATTCTCCATCCTCCCATACGGAATAGAATTACATTTTCTTCAGGAAGCCCAGACCCAGTGTAATTTGATGTCTGATCCAGAGATCAAACATAGCCTTCAGAGCAGAAAGGGCTTTATTTCACCTGTATAAACACACATACACAAGCATATGCAAATGCACTCATGCACACTTACCTGAAAATATTCACACAACTATATACAAACACATGCAAAAATATGTTCCCATATACATAGGTCTATAGGTGCACCCCAAAAGGCACAAAAAGCTCATACTCAGGGCATACATTCAGACACATATACACCAACACAGAAGGACAGCCAGGACAGAGACAAACGGGCATAAATGGACATAGGAGTATACAAAAAATTTAGGGGCACATACCCTCTGCAGGGCATTGTTTACTCTTCTCCCACTAGGAGCTATTCCCTGCAGGCAGAACTCACCCCTTGCATACACATATGCCCAAACATCTGCATGCTGCTTCCTCTTCCCCATCATATGAGATACACTGACTGAGGCCAGTTCAAAATGAGATGATGCCAGTGATGGAGAAATGCAGGTGCTTGTTCCTTTTTCTGCTCTCCCACCAAACCCTTCTCAGAACTGCCTTTTTTCCAGGAAGCTTTCCATGATTGACCTGCTCCTCCACCCCCACCCTACCACCCTCAATATTGTCCTTTAGCCAAGGGGAACTCTTTTATACCTTATGTATAGCCTCTAGTCCAACTGGAAGAAAGGTTGTTAAGTGATTTACCCAAGTTCACACAAATAATATCAGAGGACTGCTGTCTGCTGAGCCAATCCGCTCTCCACTGTACCAAGCTGTCCCCTGTCCCCCAATCAGGCTGTGGTGCTTATTTGCTCCACCCTAAGGCCTCAGGGATCAATTCTCCTTGGGCAAGTCATGGGCAGGTGTGCTCTCATGCTTGCTACCCCGTTTCATTGGAAGCCTCTCATATTAAGAGGAATCAAGGATCAAGCTCAGGTTCAGTCTAGAATTGTAGTTTGACTAGGAGGCAGATAGAGGGTCAGCTATGGACAGTTCAGGAGCCATTGATTCCTGGAGCCTTAGGGACTTGTGCCCCATTTTCAAAGCTAGTCCATTCTTCATTCTGGACCTTCTCTCTAGGCTTCCTTTGAAATCTGAATTTCCTTCCAGTTCCCCCAGGGTTGGGGTCAGAAAAGATCTCCTAAAGGGGAATGGGAATTTGGAGTTGGGTGTGGCTAGAGAATTGGGATATGGATTGTTAGAAGGGATGGAGCACAAACATATACTAGATAGGGAGATGCCTTTTGTCAAGGTGGCCATTAGTATCCTGGGTGGTCTTCTAAGCTCCCTTCTCAATCCTCAAATTGACTTGGCCACTGAGATATTACTTATCTCTGAATATCAAAGTTAAGGATAACCAGAGAAATGGACTGATGCAGATGGTAGGGCCAGAATAGAGGAAGAGAGGGACAGACAGAGAAAGAGAAGAAGTAGCGTTAGAAGTAGAGAAAAGGAGACAAGGACCCTTTTCAGAAAGGACCCATAAAAAAGAAATGGGAGAAGGCAGAATGGAAAGATAAAGAGATAGAGAAATTGAGATAAAAGTAAATGGAAAGAGAGAGACAGAGACAGAGAGATAGAGAACAAGACAGAGAAATGGGGAAAGGAAGAGAGAAAGAGACACAGAGGTTGGGAGAGGGAAAGGGAGAGGAAGGGAGGACGAGAGAGACGAAGACACAGAGAGAGAGATGGAGAGAGAGACAGAGACAGAGAGAGAAAGAGAGAGAGACAGAGAGACACAGAGAGACAGAGAGAAAGAGAAGGAAGGAAGGAGAAGAAAGGAGGGAAAGAGAAATGGAGAGAGGAAGAGGGAGAGAGAAATGGAGAGAGAATGAGGGAGAGAGACAGAGACAGAGAGATAAAAGGCAAAGGTGAAAGAAAAGTCAACATATTTTCTCTCAGAAGTGGTGATGACATTTCAGATCAAATTAAACCTGGGCTTTTAAAGACTTCAGTGGAGGTTATTGAAACTCTCTCTCTCTCTCTCTCTGTGTGTGTGTGTGTGTGTGTGTGTGTGTGTGTATGCATGCCATGGATCTGCACTTCCCCCACCCCCAGGGATCAATGACTCTCATCTCACCCAGTGCCCCAGCCAGCCTTTGGGGCCAGAGCCTCCTTCTATTAAAGTCCCTGATTAAATGGGATTTGCTGGAAGACAAAGAGGTGAAAAACTGCCAATTGCTAATCTCTTGCCCTCCTGCTTAAAAATTCCATTTCCTTCATTGGGAGGGAAAAAAAGGAAAAGAAAAAAGGGTAGAGAGAATTCTCCGCCTCTGCCTGATTTAAATTCTGGAGCTGCAGCCTGGTCCCCTTCTCCCTCTCCTGACGTCTGAATATATTCCTTTATTATCATTATTACAGCTTTCTGATTGCATTAAAATTCATCCACACGCTCCTCTCCACATTGCCACTTCTCTTTTGCCAGTTATTTATTTTTTTTTTTTTTGCCAACTCTCTCTCTTCTACCCCACCCTTAACTCCCACCCACACCCTATCCCCCAAACCTGCCTAATACACTGATAAGGTAACTCCTTCTTTGGAATACTTCTAAATTGGAGGCTTGATTGGGCTCTTGCCTCCTGTCTCTGAACTCCTCAGGGATATATGAATTACAAAGTACTCTCCAGAGTTGTTGTCCACAGAAGAAACCTGACTTCCAGAGTATCTCCTCCAGGAAGCCTCCCTAGATAATACTTATACAATTCTTAGAATTGTTCTCCTTGGGATCCCCAGTGTGATCAGTTGGCCCTCTGCAGGCACTTGTTTGTACACTGTTCTGTAAGATTTCCTGTCTTGCACTAAAAGTCTCTTACATTTGGGTATTGAAGACTAAGACTGGGAACTTGTCTTCCTCAGAGAGTTGGAGATGAGGGTACGATTAAGGCCAAGAATAGCTGATGGGGGCAGGCAAACTGTCTCTGGCTGGTCTGGTCAATTGATGAATGTTAGGAATGGACCCAGCTTTGGAGATAAAGAGATATAAGAGCTTCGGAACTGAGGGAGAAGAATCTTGGTAGTCAGGACCTCCCCTTACTCATAACCAAGAACCCAAAATGGACGACAACCTTCATATTTCCTTCTTTCGACACAGTGCCTCTTCCACTGCTCCACACTGATGGAGTCACCCACCACATGCATGCATTGGAATGAATGTTGCCAATCAGGTCAAAGTTTGGGATTTGAACTCCATCTTGAATAGTCAATAAAACTCCATTAGAAAAATTCTCTAATTTTAGTTACTGACTGACCCATCTAATGCTCAGCATAATCTAACCCCTTAACCCACTGGGTATCTCACAATAGGGGGACAGTTCAGTATAATACATTTCCACACATGGGAATTCAGTTTAAAGTCCATATTGGGGTCTGACCTTACGTGAAAGATACCGCATGTTAATTCCATGCAAATATGGGCAGAAGTGAATTGATGATGCTGGCCTCTTATCCTTGATATTTTCATTTACATATATGCAGGCTTCCTCAGTCTGGGTCAAGGAGACATCAAAGGCATTGCTATCAATGCCCCACATCACCTTGTTTTAGTTGAATTCATTAAACTGGAGAATCTCAAAGTTGTAAGAGACTATAGGGGCCATTTAGACTAGACTAGACATTTAGATTAGACTAGAGGCCTAGAAGTACCTCTATCAGGTCATCCAGTCTTTACTCAAAACCCTCCCAGAGAAGGGGAAAACTATGGCTTCCCAAGATAGTCCATTCTACTTCTAGTAAGTTGTGTTTGTTAGAACATTTTTTCTTACCTCGAGCCTAAATTTGCTTCTTTGAAACTTTTCCCTTATTGTTCCTGGGACAATGGGACCATGGTTTCCTGCTTTCTGAGGCCAAAAATATAAGTTCATTCCTTCTGCCACATAGTGACACTTGAAAACAGCTATCATAGGAGCAGCTAGATAGTACAGTGGATAAAGCACAGGTCCTAGAGTCAGAAGGATCTGAGTTCAAATTCAGACTAACACTAACTGTGTGACCTAAGCAATCACTTAATCCCAATTGCCACAAAAAAGCAGCTATCATGTTCTTCCTTCATCTTTTGACCTCCAGACTAAACATTCTCAGTTCCTTCAGCTGATCCTCATTTGGTATGACCTTGGGACCCTTCACCATCCTTGCTGATCTCACTTAAACATAGTCAGCTTCCTAAAATGGGACACCCAGAACTGATCACAATGTACCTTACATGGTGTGACAAAGGCAGAATAGAGGGAATCTCACCTCCTAGCCCTGATGAACCTGTTTTTTCAAACAACCTAAAATTGCATTTGCCTTTTTGGTTCTTAGATTGTACTGTTGTTTCATACTAGCTTGATGTCTGCTTCAATATCCAGATTCTTTTTCAGGTGAACTGCTATCTAGTCATGCATCTCTCATCTAGCACTTGTGACAATGATGTTTTGGACCCAAATGTAAGATTTTACATTTATCCCTATTAAATATCTTACTATAGAATCAATCCAAAGTTCTAGCCTGTCAAGATCTTTTTTGGATTCTGATTCTGTTATCTAGGGTATTAACTATCCTTTCCAGTTTTTTGTTACCTGCAAATTTGATAAGCATGCTAGCTATGCATTAAGTTAAGTAGTAAAAATGTTAATTAGCATAGATTCCTGGGAAACTTCACAACAGACTTCCTTCCAAGGTGATATTGAACCATTTTAATGATGGCATTTCTGCTCCAGAGAGTCTATCTATTCTGAATGACACTACTGTCTAGCTCATGTTCAGAAGAACATGAAAGGCTTTGTCAAATGCTGGGCTAAATAAAGTCTATATAAAGCTATGTGTAATAGCATTTCCCTAATCTAGCCTTTACGAAAAGGAAATGGAGTTAGTGTGGCACAACCTATTCCCAGTGAATTAAATATTTCAGAGACAGAACTCATTATGTTTCCCCACAAACCCTCTCTGTTTCTGTTTAGGTTATCACCATATTTTCATATACCCAGGTTTGGAACCATCCTCAACTCTTTCCTCTCCCTTTCTTCTCACATCCAACTAGGTCCTAAGTCCAACTTGTCCTAAGAATCCAATTTTAGCTCCCCAGTATATTATACATCTGTCCCTTTCTGTCTACACAATGAACAAATGGTTATTTTTAAAGCCAGTGATATGCTGGAGTCAGCTCATACTGGAGCACAAAAGCCAGTTGTTAAATTTTCAGTGTGAGCAGTTACAACTTAGAAATTGGTAAGTGCTATAAGTCAGAGTTAATTTATTATTTTGTTGATTTTTCTAGATTTAAGAAAGCAATAGAAAAAGGTAATATTGCAGAGTAAATTTCAAAGATTTTTGTGTGTACAGTTTTGGGGGGAGAGTCACTTGTTGAACATTTGTCTACCAGCTCACCTTGACTAAAGTACAGATTTGACTGTGTCACTATCAGGTACAAGCAGCTTAGCGGTCCCTTACAGTCTGTAGGATAAAACAGGACCTCCTCCGATGCTTTTAAAGCCCTTTATTACCTCTTCTAGGCTCTCTTTCATCCCGTTTATGCCCTAGCCCAGTGGGCCTATTCTCTGGTCCTCCTCCATGTTATTCTGTTTCCTGACTTTTTCCCTCTTGCATAGACCATTCCCTACTACTTGGGAGCACTCTTCCTCCTCACCTCTGCCTCCCTCATAGAATTCCCCTAGTTTCTTCCAAAGCTCAGGGTATGCTGCTTCTTTCAGGAAGTCTATCCTGATTTCCCCAATTGCTAATAGCAAAACCCTCCCTGACCCTGCAACAAAATTCTTTGGTAAATATATATTTTTTTATTTTTTTATTTACTTATTGTACTACAAGTTGTTTTGGTCAATAGAATGTAAACTTCTTGAAGGTAAGGACTGTTTCATTTTTGTATCCTTTGGATCTGGTGTCTGCATATAGAAGGCTTCTCATGAATGTTCACTGGATTGAATCAATGCTGTATTGAGTCTTCTTAATCACTCCCTTCCTTTTCTAGATGTTCATTAACTAACCTTTAACGAATCTTATCATAAATAGAAGCCAGACTCACTGGCTTCAAGTTTCAGGCTCCATTCTTTTGCTCTTTGAAATCTGGACAATATTTGTTCTTATCCAATCCTATGGTCTATCTTCCACTTCCCACATTTTTTCAAAGATCAGTGACAGTGGCTGAGAATTTATATTTGGGTTGATATGAGAAACTTGGATTCTTGCATCCCTAAAATACTAGTGCTTGGAAGTTTGTCTACAGCATATTTTTATATATCATAAATGTTCATATTTTTCTTTTTTACTTTTAAGAGGACATGGAATGCTTATCTTATGGTGACACAAATCCAAGCAGCTTGCCTGAGATCTTTATGGACTAAAGGTTTATAGGATAAGCTTTGCCTCTTGGCCTAAAAAATTCTGAAACTCACATTTGATCGTTTAGTATCCTGAGAGAGTTTTTTTTTTTTTTTTTGGACTTGGTGACTTTAACTCACCAATGGCGATAAGGTGCTCCTTTAGTATGGGATACCAGAGCCTATATTGCTATCAATGTGAAGCAGGACTCATTTGGGAGAAACTTTGGGCTCTTTGCATTTCTGGGGACCCATTAGAGAAATTCTCTACCTGAGACTTTAGTTATCAAATACCTTTGTTTTCAAGCTATTTTCCTTCTTGTTTTAGACCACAATTGTATGTTTGTAAGTGGTTTTTTTTTTAATTGTTGAGATATTCAAGTATTAATATCTATTGTATTACTGAATTCATTGAATTTATTTTTAGGTTGAAAAGAGAAGTTTGGATTCTTGGATTCCTAAAATACTAGTGCCTAGAAGTTTATTTAAATCATACTCTTCGAGCTCATAAATGTTTGTATTTTTCTTTTTTATTTTTAAGACAATGTGGAATGCTTGTCTTGTAATGACATGAGTTCAAACAGCTTATCCGAAATCTTCATATATTACAGATTTATAGGATGAGCTTTGCCTGTTGGCCTAAAAACATTTCAAATAAATATTTAATCTTTTGAGAGGCCTAAGAATCTTTGAAGTTTTTCTGAGTTTTTTCTTCTTTAAGTTAACCTGCTTGTCCAAGTGAAGGGTGAGTTAGAAACTCCATTTGGATTATCTTTACAGTGGCAGGAATCCATTGAGGGAAATGTTAGGGGTCTACTAATCTAAAGACCCAGAGAAAATATGGCAGTACCTCCAATGGGATGTCTGTGGTAATATCAAGGCAGAGCCAAAATCATTCCTTTCCACTTCCCCCACTAAATATAACAGATACATTTATCAGATATGAACATCTCTATTGTTCACTAGGTCTGAATGCGACCCTAGGTGAAACAGAAATTGTGTATGAATTAGTTGAGTAATTTGGTTACATCCTATGTTACCTGTCTGTCTAAAATGCATCCAGCTAGTTAGAAGCCAGGCCAAGGCTCCCTGATGCTTCTCCCTTTCCTCCCAGCTTCTCTCCATTCCCCAGGCAGCTCTTTCTCAATAGTGAAACAATTAAGATGTGTTCTCATCTGATAAATATATCAGGTTTACATGGAGTAGGGTGATTTTCATCCTTATTTGTGTCTCTGTTATATATTTTGTAAAGGTAAGCAAAATAAGAGTTGAGTTCAATTCAATAAAATATTTCAAGTGACTGCCATGCTAGGTCCCAGAGGCAGAAAAACAAAGAAATAAAAAAAAGGACAGATCCTGACTTCAAGGACCGTATAATATAATAGGAGATTAAGACATATTCATGAGTGTCCTACACCAAAGTAAAATATGACAAGGACAAAGTCCCCTAAGAAGTTTAGGAAAGCAGAGTATCAGGGAGCACTTTCTGTAGCAGGTGGTATATCTGACCTAGGCCTTCATAGGAGAAACTGTGAATGGGTAAATATAAGTATGTTCCAAGTTTGGGAGGTTGCCTACATGAATGGAAGAAGGAAATCAGATAAAGTCATGACAAAATTAGGGAGAAGTTAAAAAGGACTTTTAAGGTGTATACTTAGGTGATTAGAAGGATGTCATCAATAGAAATAGGGAAGTTTGGATGAAATTTCATTTGGGGAAAATATAGTAAGTTCCATTTTGGACAGGTTGAGTTTGAGATATCATTAGGATGTATAAGTTGAGATGTTCAATGACAATATTACATTGGACCTTGAGATTTTATATAATCAGTCATCTGCAGAAACATGATAAATGAAACCACTCAAGGTTCTATGATTATCAAGAGAAAAATGTAGAACAAGAAAAGAAGATTCAAGATAGAGTTTTAGGGCAACACCCCACTTTAATGTGTGGTAGAAACATCCAGCAAAGGAGATGGAAGATCCAGCAAAGGAGATGGAAGATCAGTCAGTGAGGTAAGAGAAGCTAAGAAAAGAACAAAGATAAAGATCAAGCATAGATAGAAGCTGAAGATGGGGTAGGGATAGTAGGGCCAAAAGCTGTAGAGAGATCCAAGATAACTTTTAGGTATGTTTAAATGAAGTTTAATGGCACTCAGATTTAATCAGTTATATCCTTATTCATTTCAATGTCTGGTTTGAAGAGTCAATTCATATTTAAATATGTGGATTAGATGATAGATTACTTTGAATTTTAAAAAGTATAATATCAATTCTAAGAAGTAGTAGTAGCTGGTACTAGTATTAGTGATGGGTAGTAGTAGTAGTAGATGATGGTAGTAGTAGATGTTGTCGTTGAAAGATCTGAGTTCTATCATAGTGGTTGCTTCTGACTTTCTGTGTTTTAGGGGGCAAGTTACTTAGCCTCTAGGTCTCAGCTTTGTCATTTACAAAATGAACATCTGTGCTACCCATCTCAGAAAGAGTTTTGTGAGATTAGATAAATTAATAGATATGAAAGTATACAGAAAGTATATATAAAGTGCTATATATATATGTAAAAGATTATTTATTATGATGATTATTAATAATCACATAAGTTTTTCTTTTTAAGAGTGTTTTCCTTGTTAGTGGCAGCTGGATGACTACCATCTTTTCAGAAGCCTCATTATTGATTATGTGCCAGGGTACATGTACTTTGAAAGAGGAAAACAAGGAAAACTTCTAAACACTTTGAGCTATCCAAAAGTGTAATGACCTCCATTCCCCTGATTGGAGGTTTTTAGGTGGAAGCTGTATAACCACTTGTCAGGGGTATTTTTGAAAGGCTTATTGATGTAGAACAGGTTTGAGTTGATGTATGACTTCTGAGGTCCATTCAACTCTGATAACATTTTTCTAAGAAGTTTGGGTTAAATTGGGTGACTGGCTCTGACTGCCTGATAAAAGGACCCATTTTACAGAAAAAGGAAACTGAGGATTAGTTGAAGTATATCTTTGGCACCTTTGTCCCTGTGCATCCCCTTCCCTCCTTTTTATACTTTTTTTCCCCCTCAGGTCTTCCAAAGTTTCTCATCTTCTTTCTTCACAGGTATCTTTCTTGTCAGAGAGGAAATCTGTTGAATTAATTCATTCACTAAGAAGGACCAAGTTAATATACTGCCCTTCCTAGAAGGAATTACCTGTAGGTTGATCCAAAGAAAGGAAATAGTAATGGTGGAATTTCAGGCATCATGGCAGATTTGGTGTAGGCAAGAATGTTTTTGTCTGGAAGCCTTCCATGGCCTTTCACACCACAGCATTTAAGGAGCATCTGTCTGGCTGGACTGTGGTCCTAGACAAGACCTGAGGCTGGGAAGGAGGGTGGGGAGCTGTGGGTGGGCAGCAGCAATGCCATTTGCTTTGCCAAATGCTGGCGCCCCAGCTCTAATGCTCAATTTCGGGTTTAATTTTCAAAATTTGATTCGCTCATTACCATCGGCATTAAACAATATTTCCTGTTTAAGTATGAATGGGCTGCTCCGCCTGATGGGGACGAGTGCTCAGATGGTTAATGCCTTTTATAGCTGCAATAGACTTTTACTGTTCTCTCCCCTCCAGCTGCTGTGCTTTCAGGGAGAGGGGGAGGCAGGGGTAAGATCCTAGGAGGAGAAGAAAGAGCAAGAGGCCTTAGGAGCAAAGGAGAAACTGAGAGCAGGGAAAATCCAGGTATCCAGGAGGAAAACTGGGAATCATTAGAATTTTTAAGGAATGGCATTTAGAGATCTGAAGAGCCCTAAATTTAGAGAGACAGGAAATGTTTCAATGGGGGTTCAACCTGAGATAGGAACAAGGCTAAGGAAGCAGTGATTGGCTACTTTATGAGGAGCAGAATATAGTCAGGGATGGCTGATAATCTGGAGAAACAGCACAGAGAATGAGGACTTTTTGGAGAGTCTCTGTAGAGAAGGCCACAAATGATGGATGATTGGGATAGATTTAGGAATTGGATAAAGGTTTCTAGCCTTCAGGGAAGAGCTGGAACTAGGAATTTTTGCTTCCATGGCAAGGGACAGGAACTATGAAGCAGCTATTGGTATAGTAGACAGAGTGTTGAACCTAGAGCTGGGAAGAACTAAATTCAAATCCTGCCTCAGATATATATTTGCAGAATTTCCCTTTGTCTGTTTTAGTTTCCTCTACTATAAAAGGGAGATCATAACATCCCCTACTCCTTAGGATTGTTGTGAGGATTAAATGACTTTATATTTATAAAGCACTTCTTACAGTGTCTGGAACATTGTTTGAGCTTAATAAATTTATTTCCCCCTCTTTTTAACTTGTATGTATGTGAAGGTAGGTAAGGGATAGCGGGAAGCTGCCAGCTTGGAAGTGAAGTTGGCAAGTAGTTAAGGAGGGTTCATTCTTAAGGTATGTGTAGGGAAGAAAGTTATACCCCAGGACACTGAAAACTTTCTATATTGCTGAAGGACTGCAAGTATAATCAGTACCTTCTAAATTTTGGCACTCTGGGGCAACATCCCAGTCATCCCACCTAGGGAAGAGTTGAAATGGCATTTCTGAATTGGACAAGCTGGACACTGTCTTATTTTGTGGTTCTTTGGTATACTATAGAATGGAATATGGAAGTTGAGTCTTTTCTCATGCTGGAATTGTAGGAGCTTCTGTTGTGCCAGCTGATAGAAACACTCCAAAATAGAAACAGAGGAGAAAGAGAGTTTCCATTTCTTTAGCATAGGGCACAGGGAAGCCAGCAATAATAGGGAAAACTGGGAGCCTTAGGTCTACCTTTTGAGAGCTTTTCCTTCTCCTGTCAGAAAAGGTCTCTTAAGATATCCTGAGGGGTAATATTTAAGAACAGTTAATTGACTGAAATGAAATGAAAGACAGACATTATAAAGCTCCAATGGAACCAACATTTGGATTTTCTTCTCTTTGAGATTATTTGCTTTTGGCTATTAAAAAAAAATCTATCATTGCAATTATGAGTATTGCTATTTCCATTCACTTGCACAAATAACTGAGAAGTAACTAGACTCTTCTTTCCTGTCTCCTCTTCAGTAGGAAAAAAAAAGTGAGAAGAAGGCAGATGCAACTTCAGCTCCAATCTTTAGCCTTGCTCCTTTTTTACTGTTGGAAGGTCTGCCTTTCCTTAGAGGGCACTAAGTAGTAAAGATTTCTGTTCTCTCAAGTATATGATGAGGAGTTTCGGGATAATAGGAAAGTGTGTATGGGAAAAAATGACAAATTGAGAGGCGATAGAATTCTGATTAGGATGCACACTTATCTTGGTGTAGAGAAAAAATAAGTGTGTGTGTGTGTGTGTGTGTGTGTGTGTGTTGAAATTTGCACACACACAGGCTCTGAAAGTCTAGAACCACTATAAATTCTTTCTCTAGAAAGAACTTCTTTCTCTTACTATGATGGAAATATCTTCTTCCTTTTATGGCTGGGGAGAATGAAGAGGTGATTGGCTCCATATGATTGAAGGAGACCTCCACAGCAATGCTTTGAAGTGAAATTTGCTAGTAGTGACCCAACACCCCTTCATCTCTCTGTGGTACCTTCTAATTTTACATCAAGCATCCTACTCTCTGAAAATGTTTTGACATTAGTCATTTACACCACAGTATAATGTAGATTATAAGAACATCTTGTTAAGTCCAGTAGACTACTTTGTGCATTCCTATAAATCAATAGTGAGCTCACTCAGAACTAGGGAGGCCTTAGTTAAAAAGTACTACTTCTGACTCATGTTGGCTATTCCAATTCTTGGCAGGTCTTTTGACCTTTCTATGCCTGGGGCTGTAAGCTAAAGAGTCATTGCTGAGCTGCATTGGTAGGTAGGGGAGTTTCCTCACTGGGAGTTCCTTACAGCAACCACGTCACAGGTCGTCCAGTCTAGAAAAGCACGAATGTAGGTCATTGCATTTGCTCAGCCAGGGAGGTTTGTACTTTGGTCTGATCTCTCACTGGGGAATCATGGGCTGTGTCTCATGACAAGAATTTTCAGCACTGAGAAGTAAGTGGGAAAGAAATTTTCAGGGAGGAGGAAAGGCTTTCTGAAAGCCTTAAAAAAATCACACCAGAGGATGTGGCTATGTCTTCAACCTTCACTAAGGTCGGACTGAGGATGCTTAAAACATTAGAATAGAAGGGAAATCCTATGTTCACCTAGTCTAGGTTTCTCCATGAAGGCAAATGACTGACCCACAGTCACCTAGTGGGGAAATCTGGGGTAAAAGATTGTGGGGAGAAGCAGGATTTTAACCTGGGGCTTTTAACTCCAGACAATAATAACTGATGTTTATATTGTACTTTAGAATGTACAAAGTACTTTACTTGTACTCTCTCGTTTGAGTTTCACAACAATCCTGTGAAGCAGGTACTGTAGCTATTAGTCCCATTCTAAAGATAAATCAGATTCAGAAAGGTTACTTCTGTCATAACTAGTAAGAATCAGAGGCAGACTTTGAAGTCAGAACTCCGAACTTTAAGCTTGTGTACTGTCTATTATACCGTAGTGGTGAAGCTAAGACCTCTATGATGAGAGGGCTGGGGCAGGGGACCCGGCTTGATGAGGTGGAGCCTGTGTGAATCAGGGACAAGGACTGCATCACACCTGCCTGGGTAGGCATTTGTCATTCTTAGGCTACACGGAGGGAGCTCAGGGAGTAATTTTTCCCTGGGACAGATCTAGTAAAGGCCGTTTGTCTTAATTAAGGCAATGGCCTATTGCATAACTCACAGCATGGGGCAGTCTGCAGGAATTGACAAGGCATCCTCATAAATCCCTGCAAGCCATAACAATATTGCAGCAAGCAAGGCCACTATATAGCCTAGGCTAGTGTATCCTAATGAAAAAGGAAGGGGATGGAAAAAATGGGGCAGGGGAGACTTAGAGAAGGAAACAAGGAAAGACAAGAGGAGGAGTCCAGGAGAGAGAGAGAGGGAGGAGGAGGGAGAGAGACAGTCACATAAATGAGAGAGACAGAGACAGAGACAGAGACACACAGAGAAACACACCGGGGGGAGGGGGGGAGAGAGGGAGGAAAGAGAGGAGGAGACATAAAGAGACAGTAACGGAGAGGGGTGGGGGAGAGAGAGAGAGAGAGAGAGAGAGAGAGAGAGAGAGGAGAGGAGGAGACATAAAGAGACAGTAAGAGAAAGAGAGAGACAGAGAGAGGAGAGGAGGAGACAGTAAGAGAGAGAGAGAGACAGAGAGAGAGACAGAGAGAGACAGAGAGAGACAGAGAGGAGAAGAAGAAGAAGGAAAAGGAGGAGGGGAGGGGGGGGAGGAGGAGAGGGTCAGAGACTGAAGAGGGGGATACAGAAGGTAATCCAGCAATCCCAGCTGGGCACATCCCTGCAAGGCCAGTTTGTAGGCCTCAGGTTCCTTCTGCTCCTCATTTTCCATCTGTACTCCAGCATTGAGCTCATAATTTCTATTAATGAGATCCTATGTTTTCTCCTTATTTAGCACATGAGGAAATTGAGGCCTAAAGGAGGTGAAGTGACCTGAGCTCATATAACTAAGAAATGCCCGAGGGAGGGTTTGAAATCGGATCCAGTTCCCCACCTAACTGCCTCACTAAGAAATGAGTCTGTCCTCATCCCTTTATGTGCCCCTGCTTCTCAGCCCTGCTCTGAGCTAAATGTTTGAGCAGAGAGTGGAAAGGTATATGATTCCTACTCTAAGAAAGTTCTCAGTTTGGTTAGGACACAAAATCGCTCCATCTGAAGCAAGGGGAGACTCATAGAGCAAGGTGTAAGATCAGCTACTAACCTCAAAAGTCAGAGGACAGAGCAGGAGTTGTATGAGCTGGGGTAGTTGGAAAAGCCTTCTTGAAGAAGGTAGGATCTGAACCTGTGGCCTTGCAGGATGTGCAGGCTTTGGATGGGAATAATGATAACAGAGTTATAGAAGCAGGAATGAGAAGGGATTGGGAAATAATTGTTGGCATGAAGGAGATGCTCTGGTAGGGCAAGAATCCCAAGCACATAGAATCTTCAGCAAAGTTCTTTCCCTGTGGGGAGCCTCGGTTTTCCTATCTGTAAAATGAAAGAGACTAAATCTCTAGGGTTTCTTGCAGAATTAACAGCCTATGAGTTTGTGATCTGAAGTGTTGTACCTACCTCCCACTTTTATTTTGGAAAAACAATCTTCAGCGTTTGGACAAAAATTTTGTGCTTATGTGAGTGAGGGTGTCTGTTGCTCTCTAGCCAACCTGCTTGTAGTTCTTCTTTTTCCTGGGTCAGATCCCAGGACTCAGTGAAGGAGCTATTCTTCCCTCAGAAGAAGGAGGATGGAGGATTTTTAACTCACCACCCTAAGAGCCAGAAAAGTCCATCTAGGTTGTGATTATTGAGATGTAGCCTATGGAGGAACTCCTCTCCCCTTACCACACTTTTGTTGGTATTTAAATTATTAATTATCCTAATTCATATAGTATTTTCATATTTATGAAGATCTTTTCTGACACTCCTGGGAGTTAAGTTGGGCAAGAATCTTTTAAATCTCTTTTACATATGAGGATATTGAGGCTCAGTGATTTACTCTAGATTTACATTCAGTTAATGAGGGAGCTGGAACTCAAATCTTCCCCCTCTCATTGCAAGTACAGTACACCTTGAACCATGTCTCTCTGCCTCTCACTATAGTGGTTCTCCTTGGGATCATTCCTGCATTATGCAAGGATTTAAAATATCTTTCTTTTGTCTCTGGTAATGTGTCAGCTAATCACTTAAGGGATGAAGTGTATTAAGGGTAGTTTTTTTTTTAATTGATATTTTGGACCCCTTTGCAATCTGATGAAATCTATGAACACTTTCTCAAAATGTTTTTAGATATTTGGGGAAAATGCTCAATTTTAGTTAGAGTTAGTGAAAAGGAAGATTTTTTTTCTTTGTCATCCAAGTTAGTTCCACATCACTTTGGGTATCCATGGATTGAAATTTAATTAAGCACCCCTGATTTTAGTTGTGACTTTTCTTAGGAGCATTCTATTTAAGCTGAGACCTTCAATGTCTTGATACAAAGAAATGAGCTTCCAATGATTTAGTCTTAGACACTTAGCAAGTGAAGAAGTTAGGGGAAGAACTAGGAACAGGAAAAGGTCATCTGGATGTCCCTATGTCACATCAACAAATCAGCTTGTTCTGCTTGTAAGGCCAGTTTCCCTCAAGCAGCCTCCAGGAAAATGGATTTCTGTGTTTGCGGCTGGTTTAGGTTTTAAAGATACTTGATATTGTGCAGATATTTATTTAGGGATTTCTAAAAAGAATGATGTTCCCTTTCTGAACCAAAAACTTTTACTTAGTAAGTAAAATTTCTCCTCTCAGGGAATAGGAGAAGGAGGCAACAAGAGTAAAAAGAGAACTGCTGGGCACTCAGAAGATGTGAATTAAAATCCTACTTCCAACATTTAGCTGTGTGACTATGCATGACATATAATGTCTTTGCTTCAATTTCCTCACCTATAAAAATGGTACTTGTATCTATCTCATGGTGGAGGTGTGAGAAAAGCACTATGTATAAATTTTAAAAGTGCTATAGAAATGCTATCATCATCATTATTTTTAACCAAACTTATTATTTCATCCAATTAGAAGCTCTCAAGGAGAAACTCTCTCCGAATGTAGATCAACTCTTTGACTGCCTATGATCTTTGAGAGTTGCTGGACACCAAGAGACATCAAATGACTTTTGAGGTTCATGTCTGTTTCCGGGATAAAGGGAATTGGGAGGGGAATTAAAACCAAGTCATGCTTCACAGCTAGGGGTGTATTTACTCTGTCTACTAACTCTTACCACTGTTATAATGAGCACACTGCCTGATAAATAACAGGAAGTTAATAAATGTTTCTTTATTCATTCATATGTTATGTAATAACATAATAGACAGGCTATTATTATTGACTGAATGTTTTACTTTTCCATGGTACTAGCTTTTCTCATTGATCATAGTGGAAAGTTAGTCCTCGTGTCTCTGGGAGGTTAGGGGACCACAAATGAAGGAGAATGGCTGGTAACAAAGGGGGAATTTCTGGGAGTCACTGCCCTGGGAGTCTTCTTGTTGCGAGGGGTAGGGGGGAGTGGAAAGCCTGATGTTCTTGCACATAGTCACTCCTGGACCTGTTCTGACCCTACCTAGTTGAATTAATGCAGGAAGGAGGCACAATGGGAGGAATTGGGGATATAGGAGCTAGTGGCCGCCAGTCACCCGATTTGGTTGGCTCCCGATGACTAGGTTGCTCAGTGGCTAGGTAAAGGACCTTGAGGGTCACAGTTTCTAGGCAGCCACCTTCTGGCACCAGGGATGGAAGGTGTGAGGCATGCCAATGTGCTTTAATGGTAGGTTTATACAAGCATTTGCATTAAGGAGGAAATAAGAAGATTGCACTGTTTACATACATTATGTCAACTGACTTAATATGTGGGCTCATACATATTTTCCATTCTGATCCTAGCTTGCCATCTTCAGGTGAGCACATGCAGGGGGCCTCAAAGAATGGAAGCCAGGGAATTAGGGACCTCAAAGGCAATCTAGTGCAGCCCACTCCTCTATTCCTATCCTATGCACAAAGGAGAAGTCAATAAAGAGTTAGCCAGCAAACCTATGCTGAGTATCCATTATGTGTTTAGACCCATTCCTACTCATGTTGGGAGAATCAGAAGAAGACCCAGTTTGTGCCTTCTGAAAGTGGGTACTCCCAGCCTAATTAGGGAGGCAAACCTAACATACACAAAACAACATGAGAGAAGACACAGTGTGACATTAAGACACAGTCATGCATCAGCACAGTGCCTGGTATATAATAAGTTTATAATGAATGCTTGCTGACTGATTGATTAAATCCAAGATTGCACAGCTCAGGTTAAGTGCTGCAGTAGGTCAGAGAAAGGAGGGATCAATGGGATTTGGAGTGGTCAGGGAGGGTTTAATGGAGGCAGTAGGAAATGGGCTGCAACTTGAAGGATGTCTGAGATTTATCTAGCAGTAAGGAGGTAGAAGGGCATGCCACATAGGAAAAAAAAAAACAGCAAGAGCCAAGATACAAAGGTGGGAGGGGTTATAGCTTTTTAAGGATAGAGAGGAGATTAATGTCACCAGGGAGGAAGGGTATGCAAAGGGATGTCTCTAAGTGCTGAGGAATGGATTGGTTTCTGGTTCATAGTATGTCCTAAACCAAACTGCATTATATAAGTATTCTAAACATCAGCCAGCCTCTTCCTTCAGGAAGTCTTCTTAGGTGTTCCAAGATGGATGATCCCAAGAATCTCATGAATCCCATGACTCTTGCTTCAGAAATGCCTTTAGTCTTGAATTCTATGGGCTCTAAAGAAATCAACTGATTTGTATATTAGTCACCAAGGAAATATGGTGATCTTTTTTTCACAGCAATGTTCTCGCTGTATTGCTAGATATGGCTGAGAGTCATTGACATTACAATCTCAGAACTGTAGGAGATCTTAAGATCAATGGAAAGACACAAAGTAAGAAGTCTGCAGCACATTATCAACAATGACTTCCATATAAAAAATGGTAAAAGTCATGATCAAGGACATGTTCCATAGCCAAAGAGAAGGACAACAATTGGATAGTCTAAATGTACCCAGCAGTGGTAAAAGACTTAGTGGAGAGTTTTTAGGGCATTGAATAGAGCAGGAATTCCTTTGCTGTGAGTCATACAAGTTTGGGCAGCCTGATGAAGCTTATTGGATCCCTTCTTAGAATGTTGTCTTTAAATTACTAAAATAAAATATATAAGATTAGGAAGAAAAGCAATTATAGTGATTCTCAACAACTTTACAGACTCTTTGAGGAATACTTGGGGCAAACACAACATCTATGAAGCAGTCAGATATTTTGGAGGGTCATAGCTAATGCAGAAATTTGTTTGAATTAACTATAGTTTAACTTAAATATAATTTATAACAGGGATTTTCTTTTTCTTACTTTCTTAATTGGGGGAGGGATATGAGCTAGGGATAAGGCAAATCTTTGGGAAAATTTAACTTAATTTAAAAAAAAAAAAAGAATTCATGGAATGACAAGGATAAGAATCACCAAGAATGAGATAGTCTAGGTAAATAGTGATCTTCATTGGGAAGAAGGATCAATGAGATATTGGATCTTATGAAAAACATTAAAATAATGCAATTGCTCTGTCCTCATTATGGCTGGGAATAAAATGAGTGGTGAGAGGGGGAGACTCATAGACACAGACAATATGTGAGAGAGAGAGAGAGAGAGAGAGAGAGAGAATGAGAACAGAGAGGAAAGAATGGGGGGGGGGGACATAGGATGGAGAGGACCAAAGACAAGACCCAGAGAGATGGAGGCTTCAGAGGATAAAAGCCTTTTGTTGGTTGGAAAGAAGAACTGAAAGAGACATCAAACCAGATCAAAGGGCTGCCTGGAAGTGTGTGTGTGTGTGTGTGTGTGTGTGTGTGTGTGTGTGTGTATGGGTGTTGGGGAAGCAGTATCTCTCTGGGCACACATACAGGATGCAAATGAGGCCTTTCACTCAAGTCCTTCCAAAGCAGCCAGTGGGGCAGGCTGGGCTGGGCTGTTTGATCTGCCGGTGCTGTATTTGGAGTTGTTTGATGTTGGGGAGATGAGGAGGGGAGGAGATGGGAAAAGCCACATCCATATGCATAACCCTTCCCCCACCCCACTCGCTGAGAGAGGCCAGGAGCCCCTTCACTACCTCCTCTCCCCATGTCCGCTCAGTGCCCCCTGTCCTCCCCCTATCCCCATCATAGACCGGGAGAAGCTATAGGCTTCCTTTACCGTTTACTTTCTCCCTCCTCCTCTCAGAGATTCTCTCTTCTTCTCCCTGCAGAGGTCATCGGAAAGGGGATCACAGGCCTCCTTGTCCCAACAAAAAAAACCCCAAGTCTCAGAGAAGTCCCAGGCTCCCTTTTGACTCCTCTGGGACCTGGGAAATACTGGCAGGGCAAAATCACTTTGCATACCAGTGTGGTCAAGGCCTTTACTGAGGGAGTTGGAACAGGGAGGGGAAGGCAAGGGAGAGAAGGGGAACCCCGGCCAGATGCACAGGGCCGCTTCCTAAAATTTGTCCAGGAGATATAAGCTTGTTTTCATCTTGGTGGCTTTGCGCCTTCCCCCTCCTTAGCTAAAACTACTTATTTTTTTAGGATCACAACATTATAGGTACCAAAAGGGACCTTCTTCAACCCTTTTGTTTTCCAGATGAAAAAAGAGACCCAGAGCATTTGTCCCAGGCCATAGAGAGGGAAGAGCAGTGCTTCAGAGATTCAAACTCAGGTCTTGCTGAATCGATTCCAGGATCCTCTTTTATCATCACACACTGCCTCCCTTCTCCTTAACTAAGTCTCGTTCATCTTCCAAGAATTAGCTCATACCCATGAGTCCTTCAGAAAGCCTTCCCAGGCTATTCTAGCCATTTGCATCTCCTTTCCTAAGAGCCCATACTTTGAGTCTAAGCCACACAGATATTAGCCCTTGATCACACTAAGTCCTGTCTTATCAGTAACTCAGTTAACAAGTATTTATTAAGTGCTTTCTATGTGCTAGTTATTGCACTAAGAGCCAGGCAAAGAAAAGAAAAAACACCATCCTCAGGAAGCTCACGTTCTTTTGCAGGAATAGACAAAATCTAAACAACCAGGTACATTCAAGATAGGTGGATAGACAGAGGTACACACACATTTTTATGTGGGTTTGTATGTATATGTGTGTATGTATCTGGCTATCGGACCCAGATGGCTCTGGAGGGGAAAGTGAGGCTGGTAACAGAAAAGTTGGGAAGAAGGGAGGGTTTGGGGGAAAGATCAGGAGTTCTGTTTTGTATATGTTGAGTTTGAGAAGCCTACAAGAAATTCTGTTCAACCTATCAAAAAGTTAATTGGTAATGTGGAACTCAAAGGAGAAGTTAGGGATATACAGATATAAGAATCATCATAGATAATTGAGCTTATTGGAGTGGATAAGATAATGAAACAAGCGAGTTTAGAATAGGAGTTCTTAACCTTTTTGTATGTCATGGACATCCTAATGAAGCCTATGGATCCCTTTTCAGAGTAATGTTTTTAAGTACATGAAATAAAATACAAAGAAGTGCAGAGGAAACCAACTATTTTGAAATAAAGATGAAAATTTTTTTTTCCCATCCAAGTTCATGACTACCCCCTCACCTGTTTTTTTTTTTTTCCTTTTGTTTTTCCTTCCTTATCTTAGAGGTACTAAGGGACATTTCAGACACTTAATAGTTGTGTGATCCTGGACAAGTCACTTAACCTGTGTCTGCTTGTCAAATGCAGAATGAAGATAATGGTAGCATCTATCTCCCAGAGTTGTTGTGAGGACTAACTGAGATAATATTTGCAAAGTGCCTAGCATGTAGTAGGTGCTTAATAAATACTTGTTTGCTTCCTTCCTGTCCCTGAAATCTATCTATGGATATCTTGGGGGTTTAAATCCCTGGGGTATAGACTCAAGAGTAGAAGCAAGAGAATCAGAGAGGAAACCCAGACTTCCCAGGAAGTTGGAAAGAGAAGCAAAACTTGGCATTGGTTGATTACCTAGGATAAAGAAAGGAGGGACTAAAAGTTTCTTTTAAGGAAAGACAGGGACAACTCCCAATACAAGGTAATGAGGTACTGAGGATGGCACAGAGATTTTTAGCTTTTGTGAGATTGGGAGGATTATGGTGCCCCTGATAATAAAAAGGAAAGGTAGGAAGAGGAGAAAGAACTCGGGAGCAGTTAAAGAGTATGACACATGACACATGACACATGACACATATGAAGATCCAACAAAAGAGATCAGGATATAGGAGTTGAACAGGTAAAAATGGGGAGATAGGAGAGAAGAGGATCATGAAAACCTACAGAAGAGCAAGATGTTATATGTAAAAGTTGCAGAGGGGTCAAGAAGGATGAGGATTGATGATAGACATTAAGAGATCATTGTTATCTTTGGAGAGGGCAATTTCAATCGAAAAGGTTGGAAAGTTAGATTGCAGAGTGTTTAAAAGAATAAAAGTACAGCCAACGAAAGGGAGACATCAAACTCAAAGATACATAGAAAAATATGGCAGATAGGAAGAAAGATGAGGCAGAGGCAAACAGAGGAAGTGTAGAAGAGTCAGGGCCCTGGGCTGATAATGAACTAGTGTCAGGGGCTAGCCCCCAGGAGATTCCTAAGTGATCAGCAACTGGACTGAATTCTCTCTAGTCTTGTGATGCCAGCCCATTTTGATACTTGATCTGATCCTTCTTCCTGTTAGTAAATGCCTTGAGAGCAGAGGACATCCATCTTTAGATACCTGGTGTCTACTATGAAGTTTTGCATTTATTTAATTGAGTTAAAATGCTGTGAGTCACTGACAAAAGATTGTGGGGGTCAGTGTTACTAGAAGCCTAGAGAGACTCCCTGGGCCAAGAGGCCTGATAATAAAGTTCAGAGGCAGAAACATTACCATCTTCTATCTAGCTCTACTAATGTCTCAATCCCTATCTCTTTGGGGATCTATCATCTCCCTATCATCTCCAACCCTATCTTAATTGAAAGAAGCCATGGGTAGAAAATATGAAGGCATACTAGACCAAAGCTTCTTAATCTGTGGAGTCATGACTCCATCTGGGGTCTTGTAACTGAATATGAGAAGTTATGAAGTTATAATTTATTATCAGTAAATGTTTGACTTGTATACTTATTGTATACCTCTATACTTGGGGTCACATAAAAATTTCTTGGCCAAAAAGGGGTTACAAGTGGAAAAAGTTTAAGCCCTGTTCTAGATAATGTAGCTACTATAAATGGAAGTCACCTTTTTTTGGTGTATGTGTGGGGGCATAGGGGTGTATGAATTTCATCTCTCCAGTTGAGTGATTATACATTTTATCTGCTACATTATCCTTCCTGGGCACACTATCTGCTGCAGGCCTCTCAAGATTTCTGTGGGGACTTCTCTGCTACAGAACCTTGCTGTCTAATGGGGTTTCCACAGGCATCTGGCATATTTTCTGGTGTTTCACCTATCACATGATAATTTATAGCATAATGTAGACTTGTGTTTTTCTCCCCCTCTTCCATATAACATAAATTATGGCCAGTTTGTCCTTAGCTCTCAAGGAGACAGACAAGGGCTTTATTTCAGCAAAGGTAAAAAGCTACCACAAACGGATAAGCTTGATTGTGGTATTGTGAGGATCTGAGGGAGGCACAGAGTAGAATTAGCTACTCCTAGACGCCCATGGACACCCTCACTGGATGACATTGTTATCAGTTTTCATACATATTCTTCTTCTTTAATTGCTTGTTCTCTCTGACATGACAGTAATCATGCTTGTCACAATACTAACTTTCTGTTCACATCTCACTTCCACACACTCCACATTCTGTGACCTCAGGGGTTGGCTTCCTAGCCAGACATACTCCACCAGTCGCCAGCATCAAGAGAGTGTTATGATTGTTTCTCCATAAACCTGGGGAGTGGTGGGCAAAAACCCTGATCAGCTTGGAGCCTACTTCCATTCTGTGTACCAATTCTTCTCCTTCAAGCCTGTCGTCCTTCCCAAGGCACAATTTACAGACCCCTCACCATCCTGATCAACTTTATCTCTTTTTCTGGCTTTGTATAACTCAATTATTTAATTATTGGACTGAAACGAAAGAATTAAGCTGTGGCCATGAAAACTGAGAAACCCCTTGTCAGCACACTTCCTTTCCTGCCTCGGGTTGTCCTTTTCTGTTCTTTCCCATTCATAAAGGGTTTCATAAAGAAGCCTCAAGAGGATAGTGGTTAGAAAGTCATCCATCATGTTGTCCACAAACCCCAGTAGCAAGAGATAGAAAGAGCCCAACAGCAAGAGATAGAAAGAGAAACCCCATTTAAAATAACTTTAGATAATATAAACTAGTTGGGACAATATTGTCTGTCAAGACAAAGTCAGAAACTATATAAACACAATTACAAAGAAAGTCACACATCAATCCAAAGTAATCTCTGACTCTTAGTGGGTATTTACTTGGCTTATTTCTGGAGTTATTTCTTTAATCAGCTCAGCAAGAACCTGTTTTATGTTTTTGTTTTTCCTTCCTTATCTTAGAGGTACTAAGGGACATTTCAGACACTTACTAGTTGTGTGATCCTGGACAAGTCACTTAACCTGTGTCTGCTTGTCAGATGCAGAATGAAGATAATGGTAGCATCTATCTCCCAGAGTTGTTGTGAGGACTAACTGAGATAATATTTGCAAAGTGCCTAGCATGTAGTAGGTGCTTAATAAATATTTGTTTCTTTCCTTCCTTCTTGTCCCATATTGTCTCTCTAGTTTCTCAGATTAGAATCCTGTGACAATCTTTCACCTTCTTTCTTATCTTTTCTCTTTTTTTTGGTCCAGGAAGATTCTTACATGCTCTCTTTATCTTTAGTCAATCCAAGACCTCTTACTGTCATTCTTCACCTCCCTATTTAATTGTAGGAATTCCTATTGCTCTCTTACACCTTAATTAGCTTTATACTCAAATGTATTTCTTTAGTATCCTTTCATTGCATCAAGACCATCTCCAGTCCTCATGATCTATATCTTGCCATTGGACCCAGACGGCTCTGGAGGAGAAAGTATCCTCGCTCACTTTGCACTGTCCTCCTTCACTTCAATTTAATTTATTTGCAAGTCATGGCAACACCTTTCTGACCTTCTCTGAGAATGAACTACAAACAACAACAATAACAGCAGACTATTAGCAGCTTGAGGGCAGGGAGAGTGGTTAAGCCTTTTAATATTACTAGACTGATAAAAGAGAGGGTGCTTTGTAGTTTATCTAGAAGTTAGCAAAGCATTTAGCAAAGTCTTTCATGTTATTCATGTGAATGACATTTGGCTATTCGATAGTAAAATTAATTTGGTTTGGAACCGTCTGAATGATTGCACCCATTAATACATGAGTATCAACTTAGAAGTTCTTCAGTGGAGTGCTCCAGGAAGCAGTTTTTGGTTCTGTTGTATTTAATATATTTTTTACAAAATCAATAACTCAGATGAACTAATAAATGGTAAGTTGACCCAAACTGGAATGGATAGCTTAAACACTGAATGATAGGATTTCAACAAGATCTTGTTTTTTGTTTTTTGTTTTTTTTCTGGTGTGGTTTTTCTCTTTTGTTCTGATTTTTCTCTTCCAACATGACTCATAAAGAAATGTGTATTAAAGAAATTAATGTACATATATGACCAGAAAAAAGAAAGCAACAAAAAAAGGAAAATAAAAAGATTTTGCTAGGAAAGAACACAAGAAGATTTCACATGGGAAGATGAGTATGATCAAGTATTTTAAAACCTATCATATGGAAGAAGGGTTAGAACAACTTTGCTTGGGCGGAAATAAGAGCAATAAGTGAAAGCTTTAGGGAGGAAGATTTAGGTTTAATAAAAGGAAAAAAAAACTTCCTGAGAATCATAGCTATCTGAAATTGGCAAATTTGATCACTTGAAGGGATTTTTGTTCAGGTTTATGTTGTTATCAATGTCTTCTGAGATTCCAACTAACTCTAAGATTGTTTCATTCCGTGATTTTATGACAGTTCACAGGTGAGATGGTGAGGGATGGGAATCAGCCTGACTAACTATCTGTGACTAGAAAACTGGTCAGATCCAAAGACTGAGGCAAGGAGTTTTCTCACAATTATACATCTTACTCACCTATACATCTTAATTGAAAACTGGCCCCATACGGACCAATCAATAATTGTTTCCATATTCCTTTTATTGTTCACTGTCATTTGGAGAGGGAGGAGAGTGGAACACTTTTGATTTGCACCTGTTTACTCTCTCCCCCCCAACTCAGAAAGTCCTTAATCTTTCCTCTAATTAGAAATCAGATTACTTTATTGTATTGTGGTTAATTGTTTCCTTTTTAATTAATTGGTCCTATTTAACTAATTGTTTTTAATGTATAAAAGTCCATCTCCCCCTCTATTTAAGGCCCCAGTCTCAAACTGAGGAAGAGCCTTAGTCTGGATTTGTAGGCAATTGGCATGCATTGTT
This sequence comes from Sarcophilus harrisii, assembly GCF_902635505.1. NCBI lineage: Eukaryota > Metazoa > Chordata > Mammalia > Dasyuromorphia > Dasyuridae > Sarcophilus > Sarcophilus harrisii. Next base: position 379,257,184 of record NC_045426.1, on the reverse strand, counting down.
CAAGAAAGCTACACTCCAAAGCTCAGACCTTTGTTTCTTCAGTCATTTCATCTTTCACCCACTGCAAGGAAAACTCTGTTTCTTACTTCAAGGAGTTTTGTATTTTTATAGAATGAATGAAAATAAATGAAAAAAAAAAAAAAAGCCCTACTTTTAAGTACTTACTTAACTATGTGCCAGAAATTATATGAGTATCAGGGTTACAAATAGAAGAGATAGTCATTTTTTCTCAAGGAATTTGTATTCTAGTTAGAGAATATCATATATACAAAAGAGTGATGAACAGGGAAAGAAATTTTTGGTTTAAGGCTAAGAAGTTATTCAGATGGTGGAGGGAACTGTGGGACAGACAATTGCCACAATCATTCCAGAAGCAAAAGTAGTGTTGATTTTCATTACTGTTCCTAGAATAAAAGGTTGTGAACAAGATCACAAAGCTAGTCTAGTAAAGGGTAGTAGTTAATCCACTGTAGCTCTAAATAGAAAAGGAGACTGAAAAGGGAAGTATTTAACACAAATGCAATTGAATTTCAGGCACCAGGGTAGGCTGGAGGCAAAGATTTTTAATGTAGTAGGAGTTGGGGTCTTTGTGACTGGAGATAATGAAAACCACAGATAGACCACAGCTTTACTTTACAAGTTCTACTCATTCTCTACTCTAAAGTTCTAAACATAGGATTGCAAGGTGTTAGTCAATTACTTTAAAAAGCAAACTTTTTTTTAAAATAACTGGGTTTTACCACCTTGCCTAAGGTAGAAGAAGAGTATCAGCTATCCCAGTATCCCAATGCCATTACTTACCAGCAAGGGAGATCTGACCTGTTCTGTTTCTGACCAGAAATAGTTAACCCCCAAGAGCTTATCATACTGATTCCAGACTTAATGTGGGCATTTTAAAAAATGGGCATAGCCCATTTTAACTCAGAACTCTTATGATCAAAATATTTGCCATCTACAGTCTTCCTGGCAGCTAGGATTACAGGTATGAATCACCATACCCTTTGATAACAAACTATATTGAAGAAAGATGAAACAGGATGTATACCTATTTTCTCCTGTTTCCCTCTCCAGAATACTGGGGAAATGTGGCTCATAGAGTTACCTTGGATTTAGGAAGCATTCTGTTTTCTATCCCATTTAGATTACTTGCTGTTCTATTTCTCATCTCTAAGTCTTTAAATGAACTCTGAACCCCCATGCCCCCTCCAACTCATAATCCTTAGGAAACTTCAGACATTGGTCAAGTAATACTTTCTTTTACACAGGTCTTCTCCTGAGCTTCCACTTACTACTTTCCTAGATAAAATTTAATATATGTGTGTGTGTGTGTGTGTGTGTTTATATATATATATATATATATATATATATATATACACATATATATATATGTAGATATATAGACATACTTTTTTTTTCCCCTTCATCTGTATTTGTGTTCATTTCTGACAGAATGTAATCTCTTAGAAGACTAAATGTTTTATTTTTGTCTTTGTATTACCAGGGCCTAGTAGAGTGCTTGACATAGTAGACTCTTTCATCAATACACTGAATGAATAAATTGATGCAGTAGGAGAGCTGGCTCTAAATCCCCCCTTTTCATGAATGAGGTATGTGATCCTGGATAAGTCACTTAATCTCTCCCAGACTTAGTTCCCTCATATGTAAAACAGGGGAAATAATACTTCTACTAGCTACCTTGCCAATTTGTGGTGAAGAGAGTAGCACATTGTAAATCTCCAAAATGCTTTAGAAATGTGGCCAATTATTATCAAGTGCTAGTTTGTGTCACACTTATTTGTATATGTGACATTTCCCTTTCTGTACTATAAGGTTCTATGAAGCAGGAACTGAGTCTTATTTATCTTTGTATATCCCCAGTGCCTTGGTCTAATCTTTTATGTCTAGTATTTTCTTTGCATGTATTTTGAATATGCTTACACATTGACAGGGGAAGTGCTGGGGGCGAGAGGGATCAGGAACAGCATCTGTGATTCAGCTGAACATTGAAGACTCCCAGGGGTAAGTAAGGAGTACAGTGGAGGCATGGGAAACAGTTTGTACAAAGGGACAGAGATGGGAGACAAAATGTTACATGTGGGGCATGGTAAGGATGCCAGTTTGGCTGGACTCTAAAGGGCATGAAAAGGAGTAATGTATAATAAGCCTCGGAGATACGCCAGCTTGTGAAGGGCTTTAAATACCAGACATGGGAGTCTGTATTTGATCCTAGAGACAACAGGGAGAATGAGCAGGGCTTACAACTGATTGGATGTGGGAGGGAAAAGGGAGGAAAGAGTCAGTGATAATTCCAAGGTCATGAACATTGAAGACCTCGGGAATGGTCATGCCATCAACAGGAATAGTGAAGTCAGAAAGGGGAGCAGAGGTGGGGAAAGAAAATCAATTTGGCTTTGAATGTGTTGAGTTGGAGAAGGCAGCAGATCATCTGTGGAGATATTAAAGAAGCTGGAGTTTGGGTCTGGAGGGAGAGTGAGGTTGGAGAGAGTGATGTGCGATAGCTAGAGGTCAGAGTTGAAGCTGTATCAGTAGATGAGTTTGCCACTTGCTACAATGTAGAGAGACAGAGAAAGAGAAGAGAACAAGGTAGCAAGCAGAACCCTAAAGGAATACCTACTCCAAAGGGAGCCGATATGTAAATGATCTTGCTAATTGTGAAAAAGTCTCTCCTTACTTTCTTTACCTCTTAGAATTTCTGACTTCTTTCAAGACTAAGCTCAAAGCTCACCATTTTCCAGGATGCCTTTTCTGCTCCCTCCAGTAGTTAATGATCTCTTTATGAGATTTCTTTGCATCTACTTCATATATCTTTTATGTTTCCATTTATTTAAATATTGTTTCTGCCATTAGAAGGAAAGCTTCTTGAGGGCAGGGAAAGTTTTTTTAAATTTCTTTGTATCCTTAGTTCAACGCTTATCATATAGTCACTTAGCAAATCCTTGTTGATTTGTGATTGATTAATAAAACGGCCCCCTAAAAGAGCTCTAATTTTGGTGATATTTTGCTAATATTTAGCTCAAATTATAGAATGGTAGGATGGACTAAAATAAGAATATTAATTAAGGGCCCCATGATCTATGGTCTAGTTCTGGTTCTGTTACTGACTCCCAACATGACTGCTGGGAAGTTCTCTACAGTTTTCCCAACTGTATAGTAAGGGTATACACAATCACTGGAGTGTTGTGGAAATGAAATTCAAGACAAGTTATGAAAGGATTTGAGAAGGATAAAATGCTTTGCTCTGTATAAGCATGCAAAGTATTATTAGGACAATAGGCACCTGAAAATAATAGACCCACTAACAACATTCTATTCATACTTGTTCTGAATTCAGATCAGCCTATCCCCCAGTGAGTCACTGATTTAGTGAAGCAAAGAATGGAGGGAGGTGGGAGGCAGCAGGCAAGAGGGAGAGGTGGGAGGAAAGAGAAGGCAGAAAACCCTTGAGGCTGGGAGAGCAAAGGAGAGGAGAGCAGAAGTGACTTAACTCATCTCAAGTGCCTTGTTTATAAAGGAGTCTTGGAAACATTTTAGAATGTTAGAGAAGGAAAGTACCAGCTGGACTGGCTTCTTAATAGTCTTCAGTGATCCACCTCATCTGAGCATCTTAATGAAAGCTCAATAGTAATGACAGAATGGTGATGATGATGATGACATTGTTGATGAAGAAGAAAGAAAATGGCTCTCACACTTATCTTCCTATGCCATTTGACTTTGTGGGTTTTGAGCTCTGTGTCCAATGTGGAGCCTCCAGAATGCTTATATGTCTTCTCAACTCAATGGATGTGGAGTGTGGGGCAAACTATACAACATTGGTTCATGGACATGAATGTTGCTGGAGACATAATTCTCAGGCTTATCCTCTCTACCTTTGTCCATAGTACTTAGGCTGGTTTTTAAGGGGAGAGAGTTTGAGAAACACAACACATCTAAATCTGAAATCTAGGGGCTAGGGTTTTACCCTTGGCTTTATCACCAACTTAATGATCTTGGGCAAGTCACCACCTATCTCTGAGCCTCTTTTTTCTTAGGTTGAGCACGTTGAATTATCAGAAGTCAATCAGTGAAATCATAAGTAATGTTTTAGACTGTTTGCAATGTTGGAGGCAATAGGTCTGCAATTTGAAGGATTCATCAGAAAAGAACAGACTCTTACATGGAATTACAAACCTTGGTGCAATGTCCAGCAAACATGGGAATCAAAGTTTGTCAATGCACTCTTCTCCTCCCCTGTTGGTGTATATCATTTATGAAACTTGATGCCCTCCACTGGGGTTCCCTCTCCCACCCACACCTTGGCATGCCCCTCTCAGGTACTCCTCTGTGCACGTCCATCTACTCATCCCCATGAAAACATTAATTTTGTGTCTTTTCCCCTTAGCTTCTACTTTTTGCTAATCACATGACCATAATAAATTCAAGGGGATGTTAACATAATGATAATGTGGAACACATTTCAAAATGATTTGAATTTTAACAGGGTCCTCCAATGCCTTATTCTAAAGAATGGGAGTTTGGTAATGTAAAATTTCAGTAACTGTAATATAGAGATGAGGGATACACTTTCAATTAAGGGGGTCTTTTTAATGCTAGAAGGGGGTTCTAACTCACTTTACAGAAGGGAAGACTGAAGACCAGAGAAATTAAGTGACTTGCACGCAGTCAAACATGTGGTTGTGTTTTCTATTTGGGTTCTTTGACTTGAAATCCAGTAATCTTTCCACTGCACCACACTGCCTTCCATTTCAAAAGTTACCTCAGAGCCATAACCAGTCATTTTGTCACCCAGGACAAAAAGAGAATCAAAGGAGATCTCAACCATTAAAGCAAATTTAGCTGTGAAGAGATGGGAATATGCCCCTTAGGGAAAAGCCTCAGCTCTCAGGACACAAGGATCGGGGCAGACTGAGACAGTAGGATACTGTAAGACCACCACTGAGAACATCATGAGAAAAGGAATAGTAACAGCACTGGCAAGTGATGGGTGGGGGAAAAGCCCATCATCTAGTAGCTTCTTTCTTAACAAATTACTATTGCTAACTGGGTATTAGGCTCAGTTATTTCTACTTAAATTAAGTTCAGTTATTTCTACTTATTAAGTGCTATTGGCACCCTCTAAATTTCAGTGCTCTAAAACCAATCCCTAGTCACTCCATCCTAGTTAAAGCTCCAAGTGTCCCTCCTTTTCCATCATTTGCTCCATTTTCATGGAAATGTTCCAGATGGGATAATCACCCTAGATCCTTCCAATTTCTCATTTATTCCTCTTACCAGGAAAGAAGTCACCCACTCAAACCAGGGTTGCAAGTACTTAGCACAGTCCCCGAAAATAAGGAAAGTTGCAGTGGTTATTAGTGGTGCCTAATGATATTTGCATAGATTAACAGACTTTAATGCAATCACAAATGCTACAATCCAGAGAAAATAATGAAGAAATCCATTACAAAGTCATAAAGTAACTAAGTCAATACAGCAATAATTTGATCCCATATTAGTAATAATTTCATCTCCTGCTGTAAGGCAATTTTCCTGTGCACACCATTTCTGGACAGTTTTATAAATATCACCTTTGTTTGAGATAATTAATTAGCAAAATCAAAAAATATATTGGTGGTATTTTATACGATAAATTAGTCATTAGGTTTAAACTGGCAGGCTGTAATAAAACTTATGAAGATGAATGTGCTCAGACTCCAAACCCTCCTTCCAAGCCGCCTGCCTTCCACCATCTTAACCCTCTGAACTACCACTGACTACTTGGTACCTGGGCCTCAAGTAGACCATCAGGTCCAGATGGAGAGAAGGCTATAATTGATATGTGGAAGGTAGACCCTGACTGCTGGTGGGGTAAAAGGAGGATATATAACCACTGGCCCCAGAAAAACTCTAAAGGGCAATTAATTTTTAGAATTTTCCTTTGCTATTTTTCTCCATTTCCCAATGTCTGTCCCTTAAATTCTCAGTCCAATTTCTGAATAAGGCAGTCCATAAAACTATTAGTGATAAGGCTTAAGTCTTAGTTTTTGCAGGAAAACTGGCATTAACCCCAAAAAATGAATGGGATCGCTACTTTTGATACCACTTTTCCAGGTTAGGCAACACTGATGGGGGACTCTGGGACATGTGTAATCATGAAACTGATATTTGATAAACTTCTGCCTTTGGCAAGTAAGAAACACTCAGTATCAGGTGACTGAGTTGCTTCCTTCAGCCCAGACAGTTTGGAAGGGCGAGGTGAGGAGTGTGGAACGGTAAGGATAACTAATGGGAATATGAAAATAGTAGCCAAGATGAGCAAATCTATAATGATAAGGCAGAGAAAGCAGACTAAAAAAAGGGAGATGATATTAAGATTAGTGTAGAATCATAGTATTCTATATTTGTGAAGTTGCTCAGTGGTAAAACTTTATATTAATATATTTTAAATTTCTACTTACTGGATTTGCTTCTTTGCTCTACTGTGTCAAAATCTTTTTGGATCTGTATTTTTTTCCTGTCTATGTGTTAGTTGTCCCTCCAAGCTTGATATCATCTATAAATCTGAGATGCATACCTTTATTCTAAGTTCTTGATTTTTAAAAACCCTGTGCTATTGCTCAAGGTCAGGGACAGATTTCTGAGGTCTTACACTAGAGATCTCCTAAATTGACACAGGAAGGGCAGAGTCAAAATGGCTGAGTAGGAGGAAGAAGTATAGTCAATTGCAATATGTTGGAATGAATTCTGATTGGGAAATCCAAGAAGAGTCTCATTGAGTCATTTTTTTCAGCCCAGGGCAGCTTAGGGTGATAAGGAAGACTGTTGACAGTTGGGATGGGGTCTGACTGTATTCTGGACATTTCAGAGCCCAGGAACTAAAAGAGCCAAGACTGGACACTAGGGCAAGGCACCAGAAGAGAAGGAGATGACAGGGGAATCTCTCAACTAGAACAGTGAAGGAATTAGTGTCATCTGGCAACTCTGTATCTCACTACCAAGTTCTAAATTAGACTAGAGGATAGGGGAAAGAAGAGTGGCCCCTAGAAAGCTCTAGCTATATGGAGGAAGAAAGCAAACAATAGCTGTGTAGCTATGCTCAGAGGGGACCTGAATTCTAACTTCCAATCCAGAGAGGTAGCCAGCAGTAGAATAACTGGGATAAGAGTCCCAAACTAAAGGGGAGTCTAAACTGCAGACTGCTCTGAACTTGCAGCACCTCCTAGCAGTCTAACAGCAGCTGAATCCAGCAACAATCTACTAAACTCCCAACTTCCAGAGCTCATACCTGGAGGGCAGTGAATAGACATCACTTCAGATCAAATCATGTGAGGAACCTTGAAAGTTTATGGCTACCCCCTTCTTGGCCCAGCCTGAACTGTGAAAGCAGCACAAGGATGTAAAAGGACACAAGCTCAGGCCAGACATTTCTCCCAGAAATGCCCAGAATTCAGAACTCATATGAAGTCCAAAGTTAGGGAGGCTGGAAGAATGAGAAAACAAGAAGAAGACAGTATAAAGAGCTGTTATAGTGCTAGGGAAGCTTAAGACACAAACCCAGAAAGGAATGATTCAAAAAAAAAAAAAAAAAAAAAAAACAAAAAAAACCAGCAAGAAAAGCTTGAAAGAAAAAATTGCAGCTTAAACCAACCAGAATTCCTGGAAGGTTTAAAGCAAGACTATCTTTTTTAAATTGGCATGGACTCATTAATAACTACTTTTATTTCATCTTTTCTAAATTCACCCAACTGTTCTATCTCTACAGAGTCTACTATTTATTTACTATCTATATCTATAGACTATATACAAGAAGAACACAAGAGGTGTTTGTCAAATGCTGAAATCTAAATCTGTTATGTTGATACCATTCCCCTAAACTATCTCCCAATGCTGTGTGACCTGTTCTTGATGAAGCCCTTACTTATCATGACTTCCCTTTTTAAATTTATAAATTATCCTCTTAATAATGGGTCCTAGATTTTTTCCAGGAATAGACAGTTAAGATCCTTGATCTATTATTTGCAGACACCGTTTCCTATTTTTTTGTTTTTGACAATTGAATGAGTATTTTTTCCTAGTAACTGTCCAGTTCTCCAAAGATCACCGCCAGCAGCTCAGCCATAACATTTCCTATTTTTTTTAGTCTCTTCAGCTACAAGGACTATTGATTTAAGTTCATGGAGAAGTTTGATGTCTAGTCACTTATCCTTGGTTTTTGCTACCTGCTAAACATTTTTTCTTCTCTTTTTCAAAGTTCAAAGGTCCTTCATTTAAAAGAGAAAACACATTCAAAATAAGACTTAAGTAGTTTAGCCTTCTTTGTACTATTCATTATTGTCATCTACTCAGTGGTTCTATGTCTTTTACCATCTTCCTTTTTTCTTCAACATTTCTTTAACCACTTCTCTGCTATGTATGGCTATATGTAACATCCATTGATAGCCTAAATTTATTTTGTTTATTAATTATATCATGTAATATATAATATATTTATTAATATTGCTCATATAATTAATAATATTTTATCCTACTTACAGGACAAGGCTATTCATTTGTATTCATCATCAATTACTTGACCTTTCCTTTTTTCTATGTCTTTTAAAAATCTGAGGTATTTTGCTAAATTCCATGTGCATCCATGTTGATCTCCTTAGGCAGTTCCCCTTTCCTCTCCACATTTGAGTCGTATTTATTACTTATCTTTTTGTGCATTTGTATAGATATCTGACACTATGGGATTTGTTGCTGGCTTTCTTCTTGGATTTTTAACTTCCATGAATTACTTGTGTTCTGCCATTCTTTCTTCTATGTTGTCCCTCTTATTCTTGGCTTATCAAATCTGTGTTCAATTTTCTCTTTCCTCCTCCCTTTTAAATTTAAAGCTCCCATGATTAGATTTGCAAGCCTATGCAAATATATGTGTAGCAGATCTTTAGATTGGAATGCTTGGTCCCTTGGTACTCTCAATATTTGGTTCCTTGGTTCTGAAAATAGCAGGGGGACAGCTCTTTCTAGCTTGTATGTCAATCAATAATCTTTGGTACAGTATTCATCTTCCTTTTCCTCTTCCTTCCCCCACCCCTCTTCATGGGGAACTGAGGGATGAACCAAGAGCCTCTGTAATGCATATTCTGGTAATGCATATTCTTAAACAAGGAACCAGATCTTGTTTCACTGGAAGAGATTCTGTTTCATAATAAGTGCTCCAATCTCTCTTTTTTCTCTCTCTCTGTGTGTGTGTGTGTGTGTGTGTGTGTGTGTGTGTCTGTGTGTGTGTTTACCAGCCCTTATGCCAATATTTTGAGTTGGGACACAAAAATCCAAATTCTATTCTCAGATACCACCTTCTTACCACAAGTCATTGATTTCCCAAATCTGCCTTTTTCTTTGAATCATCTAGCTTCATTTGGAAGTTGTGATAAAAACACCACCTGGATTACTCAAAGTTTTCATTTTTTGTTCAGGACCTCATAATGCTTCCCAATAATTTCTATGTCCCTTCTGGCAATAGCTTTTTCTCCCAAATGAATTATAAGAATTGAGGAGTAGTCATTAATTTTGAGTGTTCTTCAGAGGCTCTTCACCAGGTGCAAAATGTATACCTCTATGAAGATAGCAGATATTTCAGTTCTTTCTATCAGGTTAATAAATATCTGCCTTGGTATCATCAAAGAACCGTCTACTACCATTTTTCTTGTCTTCTTTCTCTGACCGTTATTTTCTCGGGACACTATGCTTCTACTGATAGCCCAAGATTGCATTACATTACTTTCTTTCATATTTTTCATATTCATATCCTTTCTTTCTTCCTTCCTTCCTTCCTTCCTTCCTTCCTTCCTTCCTTCCTTCCTTCCTTCTTTCCTTCCTTCCTTCCTTCCTTCTTTCCTTCCTTCCTTCCTTCCTTCCTTCCTTCCTTCCTTCCTTCCTTCCTTCCTTCCTTCCTTCCTTCCTTCCTTCCTTCCTCCCTTCCTCCCTTCCTTTCTCCCCTTCCATCATTATTAAACTGCTGGTTGCTATCAATTTACAAGCAAAAAATAATGGCATATGCTTATTAGGTACCTACTGCATACAGGCCCTGCTCTTGTAGAGTTTATAGTCTAGTTGCTTATGGTTCACTAAAACCCTGAGATTTTTTGTTTTTGTTTTTTCCCTACATGAATTGCTGCCAAATGTACAGAATCATAGAATCTCAGAGTTGGAATCTCAGAGCCTATCTATCCCAATACAACTTTGAAAAGGAATAGTTCCCAAAACAAATCCCTAAGTAGACATCTATCCTTTACCACTGCCTCCTGAGACAGTTTAGTATATTTTGGAACAACTCCAATTATTGGGACATCTTCCCTTATATTCAGCCTCAATCTGCATTGCTTATAACAGATATTTGCAGAAAGACCACCAAACAAGTAATTGCAGTTTAATCACCAACATTTTTCCCCCAAAGGATAATGATGCAAAGAAGTTCTATGGACATATACTCTGTGATTACAATATAAAGGCAGCATTTGAAAGGTAAACAAAACATAGGGAGAGGGACTAAAACTGATATGGGGAACTTCCTGATAAGAAAATTCCTTTAACTAATTAAGATCCATATGTTTTCTGCAATTTGTCCTAGATCATTGAATGGTTAAGTGACTTGTTAAAGGAATACAGTCAATCTATACACACATACGTACATGTACACAGACATATACGTATGTGTGTATATCTGTATCTGTGTATATATGACAAAATATATATGAAAATGTTCAGGAGTAAAGAATGAGAGGGACCAGATTTAGAGATTATATAGAAATTTTATCCACATAAATCTTTAATACTTTCTTTGAGAAGAGAATCAGACAATTCTGGACATAAAGAGTGCCAGATGATATCACAAAAAAAAAAAAAAAAAATGAAATTGATTATATTCTCTAATGGATTGGAAATGACTTGTTATTGATATGGGACTTTCCCCTGAATGAGCTGTCTGTGTACAATCAGGCCATAGACTTAGAGCAAAGAGCAAAGTTGAAACCAAATCATAAAACAGAATAATTATGAGAAGAAATGTATTTCAATTAAAAATAACTCCATATGATATTTAAATAAGCTATCAATACTAATAAAAAGAAAAAATGGACAGAAAAAATTTGATACTGATTATAATAATATTAGATTGAAGTTTAACTTATGTAAATAAGTGACAGACAAGGGAGAACTTCCTTAATCAGCAAACATTTTTCAGCAAAATTTTTTAAAAATCAGCAAAAAAAATTCTAAGCAGAGATACACTAGCTGAAGACAGCACATATTGAGTGTGTGTATACATTATACATACATACATATATGCATGTATGTATGAAAACATAAATATGTACAGGAAGAAAATAGTGCAAAAAACATCACTATGGAAATATAAAATAAAAATGTATATGAGCTTGTTATTTGGTAAATGTGAAAGTCCCTAACAAATTGGGTAGACCTCCTGTGGCAACCTTAGGGAGGACATAGATGAGAGTCACACAGGATGGGCAAGCAGGGAGGGGTATGATCTGTATCAATAGGGAGGAATACTCATATTGATGCATTTGTGTATTGAAATTGTCAAAAAAATCCCTTATCTATTATTACTTATTCTTACTACTGTAATGCTAACACCCATGTATTACTATGTGTAAGTATTTTTTCTATGACATAATTGTAATGGTAGAATTCTAGAAGACTGCTACCCTGGGGGACATGAAAGTCGTAAGTCTTCCATAAGGATTTAGAGAAGTAGGTGGAGTTGATAATTTGGAATGGAATAGAGATGATTGGTTCTTGGGCTTAGGTTTGCCAAACATCTCTACACTTCAAATGCACTAATTGCTGTTGCTCAATCCGGAAAAGGGAACTTAAGACATCCAAGATGATATTTTGAAATAGGAAGAGAAAGCAGCCTGGTCTTGGCAATTAGAGAAAAGAATCATTTGTAAGGACATATAATTCAGATAGATTTCAGGAAATGACAGAGGTTCAACAAGGTCATGTAAACACTTATCTTCACAATGCCAGAGAGGGTTGGGGAAAACACAAGATTGCTAGAATCAAGAACTATTAGGGATTTCAGAAAAGTCAAGATTACTAGGACATTGGTGCAGACTGGCCTGAATTGCAGTAGAGAAATCTTTGGGTTACAGAGAGGTTTTCTCACTCAGGATTCCTTGGGTAGTAGAGGAGAAGAATAAGGACAGGAACAAATATCCCATAACCCAAACCCATTTTTAGTGATTTTAGGATAAGATATATGGATCCTTTGCTTATGTAATTAATATGATTTATTTTTTTCTCTTTAATAACAAAGAAACACCTTTTTAATTAAAAAAAAAAAAGCACTCAATTTCATCTTGGCTGACTTAAGTAGGATAAAATCCCCTTTTTAGACCAAGAGAGGAAGAAGAATCAGGGGTCCCCATCAAAATTAGACATGGGAGTGACAATAGTCATTTCTGATTCAGTGCCTAGAACTACTGAATGACCTGAGGGCTGTTAGATAGGTGGAAATTTAGGATCAGGAGAGGCAGAGATTGTAAATTGTGATTATAAAAGCTGGTTTTCACCCATGCAGCGCCTATGTGCAGCTTTCTGAATTTATCCCTGTTAAATTTCATTGTGTTCGTTTCAGACCAGTGTTTTGGCCTGTTGAGAGCATTTTTGACTCTCAACTCTCAACAAACAAGAATTTGTTTGAATCTTGATCCTGTTGTCTATCATATTAGCCATTCCTCTTAGCTTCCTGTCTTCTGCAAATTCAATAAGCATGTTTTCTATGTCTTTATTCAAGGCGTTGATAGGAATGTTGAAAAGGACAGGGATAAGGACAGGGACCTGTAGTATTGCTGGTATAGAATTCTCTCTGGGTCAATAGTGATACATTCATTTTCACTCTTTGGGTTTAATTCAACTAGCTGAGAACCTACCTAAATTGGACCCCACATCTATTTATCTTGTCCACAAAGATATTACAAGATTCTTTGTCAATTCCAAATAAAGTATATCTATGGCAATCCTCTCATTTACCAATCTAATAATCTTTTTTTTTTTTTTTTTTTTTTTTAAAGAAATGATATTACTTTGAAATGCTTTACTCTTAGTGAACATGTCCTGGTTCCTAGTGATCACTGCTTTCTCTTTCAGATTGTTCACAAATCATCTGTTTAATTACTTGTTCTAGAATTTTGTAGGACTGAAATCTAGTAGACTGGCTTGTAGTTTGTAGTGTCTAGCATTGTTTCCTTTCCTTTGGACCATTGTGGCTCTCATTCTTATTTTTTTTTTTTTTTTTTTAATTTCTCAATGATCAACAATGGCTCTTTGTCTATATATCTGCTTGTTCCTGATATCTTAGAGCTGGAAAGAATATGAGAAGTTGCCTTGTTCAGCCTCTTCATTTTACATATGAAGTAACTAGGGCATAGAAAGATTAAACAACTTGCTTCAAATCCTATAGAAAGTTAGTGGCAGAGCCAACAACAGAATCTAAATCTCCTGATTATCAGTTCCAGATTTGTCCACTTCACCATCACTCTTTTGATTCAGCTCCATGAGTAATAATTTGCTTAGGTCTTGATAGTTTAATATGTAAAGTAATTAGGTATTCCCTTTTCATTTATCTTGGGTTTCCAATCTCTTTCAAGGATATTTGACTGTTTCTAATTTGAACATCCATCTTCCTGATCAAGAAGATGGAAGAAAAGTCAAGTAATTTCTTCTGGTTTATCATTGATTAGCATTACACCATTTGCCCCAGTTGTGGGCCTTCCCTTGCTCATCAATTTATTCTGTATATAAGTAAAAATGTATGTATTTGCATGTATGTATATATGTTTTAGTTTCCTTATCATGTTTCCACAGGTATCACCTTATTCTGGGCTGTCTGATTCTTTTTATATGTTTGTATCACTCTTTTGCATTCTTTCCTTAGTAATATAACTTTTCTTTCATTTTTCATGTTTGTCTTTTTAAAAATATGAGTTCATCTAAGACTCCCTGTACAGTTACATAATCTTCATCAGATGCTTCTCCTTTTTCTTTTAGAGTCTCCCATTCCTTTTGGGCCTCATTTCACTCTCTTCTTCATATATTCAATATTCCAGCTCAACTACACTGCTAACTATTCTTCTAATTTAATGATGTACTCTCTTGCCTCCATGCTTTTGCCATGCTGTCGCCTATTCTGGGAATGAATTCTTTCCATCCCTTTGGCAGTTGGAATTTTTCCTTGCCTTTGAGGTGAGGTGAGGTCAGGTGCCACCAAAGGCCCTGCAAATGTCTTTCTGTTTGACGTATACAATTATCTCAGTCTTGCACAGTAGCACAATAGCTAGGGGTACAAGTGAAATTATTAGTTTAACTAGTAATTAGTCCCACTATTATTGTATGGGGAGAGTTTTTAGCCTGTAAGACTGACCCTATTATTCTTGGACTGATCTGGGTATTAGTAGAGAGAGGATCAGTTTCAAGTAAATTTCTAGGACTCAGGAAGAGCCCCACTATATTTTTTTAGTCTCTCAAAGATTTCTTTATGTGTTATCTTTTGTATCATAGTCAATGCACTGATCTGGGAAAAGGCATACTGGAGGTATAATTGTGTTATTTTCTGCAGGAAAGGGAAGAAGCAGAAGAGGCTTATTGTTTCCCCCTGAACCCAAAAATTCAGTCTGTTTACCATGAAGGGCTAGGGTATGATGAAAAGGCAAGTCAAATGCAATCAAGACTGCGTATCCAATATTGTGATTGCATGAGATTTTCCCTTGTCATCATGGGAAAATGTTTGAAAAGTCCAGCTATAACATTTGTGGAATAATTTTTCAGTTATGTGTTTTAGAAAGTAAAGTTCTAGAGAGCAAGGATTATAAACCTTAATTCTTGTGGTCATAAACATGGAAGGCACTTAATATCTTTTGCACTCCTTCTACCTTGATATCTTTTTATGATTCTAAGACTCAAATTGAACTGAGCCCATTTCCCTTATAGAGTTTTTGGTCATAAATCTCTGTCTATCTTGCTTCTGAACTTGATTATTCTGTTTTCATTCAACAAACATTTATTAAGGACTTACTCTATTACAGATGAGAGGCAGCACAACCTAAAAGATTGGGGCTGGCTCCAGAGTCCTGAAAATGACCTGCCTTTGAGCTCTACTTCTGCCTCATACTAGCTGTGTGAACTTGGGTGAGTAACTTAGCTTCTTAGGACCCAAGACTATCTCCAATA
Organism: Sarcophilus harrisii; assembly: GCF_902635505.1. Taxonomy (NCBI): domain Eukaryota; kingdom Metazoa; phylum Chordata; class Mammalia; order Dasyuromorphia; family Dasyuridae; genus Sarcophilus; species Sarcophilus harrisii. Next base: position 379,241,950 of record NC_045426.1, on the reverse strand, counting down.
CTATAATGGCAGAGTAGGTGCCGACTGCCTTCACATAGGGAATTTCTTTACTCAGAATTCCTTATATTGGTGAAAATGGAAATCCAGCCCCCTCAAAGTGTCAATTATTATGCTGGTCCCTAGGAATTCAAAAAGAAAACAGGATTTTGGCCCTGAAGGGGTTTACATTTTATTGTTGAAAGCCATTTTCCTAAAATTTAGGAAATGTGTATGATTATGGCTGGTATGTGTTTTTCCCTTCTTATCTCTTATGATTTCTAAAATGGCATGGTCCCAATCTCCACTAGTTTCCATGTCTTCCATATCACTAATGGCTTTTCTGACAGATGTCAGGAGAATTAACCCCCCCCCCCCCCCACCACCACCACTAATGTGGCTGCCTCTGTAGTAGATTTATAATCTGTGTTGGAAAAAAGTCAGCCTGGCATCGTAGCAAAAGATTTGGCCTTGTAGGCAATAAGACTTTTGTTCAAGTCTTGCCACTGAAACATACTGTTTGATTGTGGGCAAGTGAGAACCTCTCACTTAAATAAAGCAATTAAGAATGACAGAGAAGCTGCTGACCTATTCAGTGGAGGAAGTTTCCATACTAGGGGATTCTCTCTTTATAGGAAAGCATCTTCAATTGTCTCCATTTGGCTTGGTGGTCTGTAGTACATACCCACTATAACATGCTTTCTCCTTTACTTCTCTTTTTATCCCTATCCCAGTTCTCTAACCACAGTCCCTGTGTTAGATTGATGGATTTTCATGCCCTTGTGAGATGCAGCGCTACTTCCACCCATCTTGGCTACAATCAAATCTGTGGCTTTTTGAATAAGGCTTCTGTTCCCATTCTTCCATTGCCATATTTCATACACCAAGTCTCATGAATACATACTTACCATGTTATGTTAAAATTTATTGACTTTGTAACCCACACTCTGTGCCTTGGTAAATATACACCTTAGAATGTGAACATTATTTCCAGACTAGCTTCTTTGTTACATTCCTCCGAGAAGTGCTGAGTACCACCTCTGCTATGCTGCTTCTTTCTATGTCACACGTGTTCTTCTGCATAATTTCCAGTTTTACAGTTTTGTCTGGACCCTTTTTCTCCCTCCCACTCAAGTTTCTGCTCAATGTTTGGTAGGTCTTGGAGCTGTGCACCAGCCACATTCTCTCCAGTCCTCCTGTGGTGTTCTCTGCCTCTTACCAGACAGGCAGCATGGTGTAATAGAAAGAACATTGCTTTCAGAGTTAGGAGCCCTGGAGTTGAGTCCCATCTCTGATGCTTATTAGCTGTGTGACCCTGAGCAAATCAGTTACCCTTTTTGAGTCAGTTTCCTCATCTGTAAAATAGGGACAATCATATTTGCTGTGGGGAGGAAAGTGCTTTGCAAACCTTCAAACACTATAAATGTGAGCTATTATTATTATTATTACTATGATTATTAATTATTATTGTTATTGCCAGGAGCTCACCTTTCTGGTTTCCATGGCAATGATCCAGAAAAACAAATCCTGTTCTTTGACACCATCTATATAGCCAGCTATTTACTTCCCTCGTCCTCCTTTCACGTCCATAGTCATGACCTTCAAATGAAAGAAGAGATGAGTCACAGAATCTTAGAGCTGGAAGGGACCTTAGAGATTATCTAGTTCAACCCCCTCATTTCACAGATGAGGAAGTTGAAGCCCAGAGACAGGAATTGAATTGCCCAAGGCCACTCAGCACGTGGCAGGTCAAGGACTTGAACCCGTGTCTTGTAACTCCAGCTCTAGTGGTCTTTCCACTACACCATAAGATATTTGCCCTCTCCAGGCCATCCTCCATTTTGCCATGTCCCCCAGACTTTTCATTTGCTAATCAAAACTTCAAAGTGATGCAGTTCAAATTTGTTTTATTCTCCTTTTGTATGGGTGTGATGATATCATTTACTCCCATGTACATAGACAGTAGTGGACAGCAATGGGGAATCCTCTCCACCACCCCACGCATACATAGTCTAGGAAGACAGCACACATCCTGAGGAGCGCGTCAGGTTTACATACCTGTGTGCCCTTCTGCGGGGATCACCAATTACAGGGATACATCTCTTCTTTGGGAGTGAGGTCACAGGGTTCCACCCACCTACCGGTGCCTGTGAATCCTCTTGAGGGTTTTAAGAAGTTTCTTCTTCAGAATGTCTAGAATCACCCTGTCCCAGAGGATCCCACTTGCACTGGGTTTTCTCCTTCATTTTCTCTCCAGTGCAAATCACCCCCTTTCACTCCCTCTGAATCTTTGTTCTTTCCCACCCAAAGCTTTTCTGATAACAACCTTTCTGATAAACCAGGTTTACCAGAAGTAGAGAGGTGGTCTTCACACACATCCACTTTCCCCCTCAGCCAAGAAACTTTTGTATATGCATGATTAATTGATGACTTTTTCCTGCAGGCAGGAGCATAAAGATAGCTCCTACTCTGAAGGTCACTGCAATTGTTTTCTTGTATTCCGAGTTCCTTACTATCTAGATGAAGCGATCACCCTGCTTGGCCACCCCTTCCCCCCACCCTCACCTACCTGTTTCTGCTTCTGTTCATGCAGCTCCTGGGTTGATGACTCTCTGGAAAAGCATTGCTTTGGAAACCCCCTCCACTTAACCCCACTCCTCTAGCTGGTAACTTGCTAACTCATTGAATGTTAGAAATTAGCAAGTTTTCAGGCACTCCCTCTTAGTAGACACACACAGAATCCAAGAAAATAATTCTTCTTTCCTCACACACTCAACCCACAGGCATAAACAGCATACTCATTTCCCCCCAAACTCTGAATAGTTTGGGGGTGAAGTGGGGTGGACTGTCCTTGTTTATGTCAATAGTTTAATTCTTCATATTGCATGTATGGGATGTGTGTATGTGTATGTGTGTGTACATATATGTACATATATATATACACACATACATATATGGCATATGTATTCTATATATGATACATGGTATATATGTATTTATATTTATATATATGTGACGTATATGTGTGTATACACACACACATATACTCCATATGCTATAAATATATGAGTACTTTTCAGTCATTTTTGCTGGTTCCTCATCCTTTTTTGACCCCCCAAATGTTGGTGTTCATCAAGCCTATGTCCTCAGGCTTCTTCCTTCTTTATTTCTCACCTCATCTCTTTGATGATCTCATCTACTTCCATGACTTTAATTATCACCTCTACGTTGATGGCTCCCAAATCTATATATCCATCTACAATGTCTCTCAAGAACTTCAGTTTTGCATCGTTAATTGTCTGCTGCTTCTATCCTCTTAGATCTCTCCTAGAATACCTTAAAATGAATATCATTTTTCACATCAACTTGCCCCCTTTTCAAATTTCCCATTTATATAGGAGCACTATCATCTGCCCAGATAACACTCTATTCCTTGTACCACCTAACTCATAACAGCCTAAGTGATATAGTGGATAGAGTACTAGGGCTGGAGTCAGGAAACCTTGAGTTCAAATTTGGCCTCATCCCCCTAACTAGCTGTGTGACCCTGAGAAAGTCACTTAAGCTCTGTCTGCCTCAGTTTCCTCAATCACAAAATGGGTATTATAAGAACAGCACCTATCTCAGAGGGTTGTTTTATGGATCAAATGAGAATATTTGTGAAGCACTTAGCACAGTGTCTGGCACAGAGTAGGCATTTGATAGACACTTATTCCTTCCTTTCAGTTACCCAGGCTTGAAACTTTGTAGTTCTTAACTCTTTCCTCTCCTTTGCCCCTTATATACGCCAAATGCTATTAAGTCCTCCTCCACAATGTTTTTTTTTTTTTAATTTCTTATTTACTTCTTTTCTTTCCTTGACAGTCTCTTGTCCCTAAACCTGAGGTCAATGGCCTCTCTTTCTGGACAGGCTTTGCCCTATCTTATACCCTTCTTCTTTTTTTTAATCAGTTTCTCTAATGGTCAGTGTACACACACCCTATTACCTTTCCAGTTCTGGAACCATAACCAAATCAATATTGTCATTGTCACTGGAAAGGGTCTGTCAATCTACTCCTCTAAGCCATTTCTACAATTTTCTAATTAAAATACTATTAGTCTATGTGTGTTTTGTTCCTTTATATATGTTGTCTCCATAGAACTGTAAGCTCCTTGAAGATAGAAAATATTTTTACTTTTATATTTGTAACCTCCCTCCCTCATTCTCCCATCCCAAGCTTAGCACAGTGCTTGGTGTCTGTGGTAAGTGCTTAATAAATGATTTTTACTTAGTCATTCATTTTGAGCCAGAGTGAATATGAATAGTAATTTTTCTGTCTTGGTCAGAAACATTGAGGGTATTCTTCTCCTAAGATTGGATTTTTTTTTTTTTGACCAAGTAAAAGAGGCCATTCTTTGCCTCAATTCTTTCCTACCCTTAATCACTGAATGGACATTGCCTCAGTCAAACTGAGACCTGTTAAAGATCTTAACTTAAAAAGGCCTAGGTTTCCTAATGCTTCCAGGGCCATCTCCAGTCATCCTGATCTATATCTAGGCACTGGACACTGATGGCTCTGGAGGAGAAAGTGAGGCCGGTGACCTTGCACAGCCCTCTCTCACTTAAGCCCAATTCAATTACATGTCATGGCATCACTTCCCTGATGTCATCATCCCCTTTGAAGATAAAGGACAAACTACAATAATAACAATGTTCTACTCATACTATTGCTAGATTAATTCATGCTCTTATCACCTCTTGCCTGCTCTGTGGTCAAAGCTTCCTAACTGGTCTCTATGCTTCTAGTTTCTTCCCTCTTTAGTCTCTTGTTCATACTGCCACCAAAATAATCATTGTCATTCACAGATCTGACAATGCTACTCCCTTGCTAAATAAACCAAAGCAAAGCCCATCCTTCTCTCCCTACTGCCTATAGGATAAAACACAAACTCAACCTGGCACTTGAAGTCCTTCCAAACCTGGCTCTAACCTACCTTTCTGCCTCATTTCATGTTGTTTTCCTTCATGCAGCCTTTGCTACAGACAAGCTGGACTTTCTGATATTATCCCACCCTTTTCTATCACTGTCATTCATTCAGCCACTCTTAGGGACTTAGAAAGTACCTCATCTCTATTTTTTGGAATCTTTATCCTTCAAGACTCTATTCAGTGGCTACCTTCTCCATGAAGCCTTCTCTGATCCAGTTAAAAGGGAGTTTTCCCCACTCCAGTGTCAACTTTCCTAAAGAATTTTGTCTAGATATCTGCCTCTATTAATTCTACCTAGCTTACTTGTTTGTATACATGTATTATGCTCCTCTCTTACCCCAAGTAGATTGTAGTCCTCGAAGGCAGGAACTATGTTGCTTTTCATCTTTCTCTATCTGTTATTTTCTTCAATGCACCTTGCACATTGTAGCTTCTTTATAGTTGTTGAGTTGAATTGAATAGCGTAGTGGATGTTGGTTTGGGAAATTTGTCACTGCCACTGACATATGGACTGGTTTTGGACAAGTCACTTAATTTCTCTGAGCCTCAGGTTTTTCTCTAAAATGGGGATAATTATCCCCATTCTTCCCACTGGAGGGGAATGGTGTGAGGATTGATTTAGAGGGTGAATATGAAAGAGTTTTGCAAAGCATCAAATATAATAATGACAGTTATAATATATTAAAATGTTCTTCAAGACGCATCTTCCTTTTTCAACCTTATCCTACTCTCTTTTTCAACAAGGATTTTCCACTTGAACCCAGGTTATTACACATCATGCTCATTTTTGCCTCTGTGCCTTTATTAATTTCATTCTCCTTCCCCCAGATATTCAGCTCTTGTGCTCTGGTTAGTTATTATATAGCAGAATGACCCATGGGCTGTGTATCAAAATGCCTAAGTTTTGGTTCCACTTTGGCCATTAACCAACTAGAACAAGTCACTTAAAGTCTCTGGACCTCAGTTTCTTCATTGATAAAATGAGGAAGTTGGACCAGATAAAGGATCCATATCACACCTCCCTCCTTCAGATTACACCTTCTTTTTCTGCTCCCTTATAATACCTTTTAACCCATACAACTTTGTTCTTAATCACGTACTATCCCCTATTTGTCTCAAATTAAAAGTATTAGTCTCATCTTCTCAACTGGACTAGGAGCTCCCCAATAAGCAAAGAAAATAATTTCTCTTTCTCTCTTCTTCTCTGCAGCCCATCTTAGCACAGACTGAGTACATGGCAAGTACCTAGTGAATGATGATGAATGAGCTAACTAGATACATTGAGGACAGGAGAAGGACTCATCAAAGCAGAGGAGGTCCTCTGAGATATTGTTACAGTTTTATAGATTGGATCTAGAAAAGACACAAGCAGTTATTCAGATTAATTTAAAAAACTTTTTTTTTTGTAGATGAGGAAACTGGGGACCCACAAAGGTTAAATGATTCCCCCCAAGGTCATATGTAGTATAACTAGGATTTGAACTCGGGTCTTCTGTCCTTAATGTCCATTGTCTTTTCTACTATACTACATGAAATCCCTTTGATGAACTTGTTGGTTTTGTTGTAGATGGGATTCTTGGTCAAGTATAGGTTGAAGCTCCAAGATAAGAGAAGACCTCCAAGAAAGAGAAGACCTAAGGCTGAGTTGATCCACTGCATGATCATGGCTCTAGCTTTCCTCTCTATACTAATTGCCTTGCCTCCTCCAATGTTCCTGATGGCCTTATGTGCCTTTCCTTGGCAGGATCAATGATTCAGGAGCTCACCAAGGACAATTTGTTTCAGAGGACATTAGCCTGAAATCTGAATCAGTGAATGAGAAAGCAATGGGAAGAGGGAGTTGAGATAGGAGAGAGAAATGGGCAAATGTAAAGAAGAAGATAAAGACAAAGGGGTGGAGGCTGAGAATTAAAAATATCTTTTTCTTGTTTATATAAATGCAGTAATCAGCCATTAATGTGAGATGAAGACCACTAGGCAGGTACCTTAAATCATTAGAGATTGAGTTGCAAGGAACCACAGAGTCTATTTTGCAGAAGAGAAAACAGAAATTCTGGGAAAGTGAAGTGACTTTCCAATGTCACACAAATAGTAAGAGACAGGATTATAGTCTCTGATCTTCCTAACTCTAGGGCCAGAGTTGTATTCCTCTCCCCTCCATTCCACCAAGGTGTCTTGAATGCTCCATTAATACTTCATTCTTTAGCTATATGAATTGTCCTTTGGGCCCCTTTCTTAAAATGCAAATTCATCTGGGAAGGGTACCATTAAGATATTATCAGCCATGAATACTTAAGTAGAATTCATTTAACAGGTTGTTGTTTTTTTTCTATGCCAGCTAAGTGAGAGCTGTGCCCAGAGTGAATGGGAATTTTGATGACAGAGGGGAAGAGGGAAGAGTAATTCTGGATCCTTGAACTCTACTTGGGGAGAACAAGTTTGGCTAGAACCTCACTGGGAATTCTGGGTAGCTGTGGAAATAGGGCAAAACCCGTCTCAATTTTGCTTTGCTAATCCTAGGATAAAAGTATAAAATTCCCAGAAATCCTAATTAGAAAATGGAAAAACTGGGAAAACATTCCTTTAAAAATGAAATTGTGAGTAAAATTGAAATATGTGAGTATTTATTTTTATCACACTTCACAGATCTACTTACTTTGCCAGCTTATGAACATACTATGTATTATGTAACTCGATTTGCACATAAAATAACCAAGTTTGGTATATTTGGAGATGTGAAAGCCTGGGGGAAGATGGAAATATTAAATGGAAAAAGGTAGGTTTTATTTTCCCCCTCTCTTCTCCTTTTTTTGGGGGGAGAGAATATCCTTAGGGGAAAAAAATTATCCCACAGTTTTTCCTTCCCTCCAATCCTTCTGACTTTTGAAATCTTCATCTATAATAAAAGACCAGATTTTTCCCCTTTGGAATTTTAGCTCCTGGAGGGTAGGACCTGCAAAATGTATATATCATACTTAGTATGGTGGAAGCAGCTCCAAATTTGGAGTCATAGGTTTTAGAGTGAGGCTTTTTAAAACATCATTGGGTCTAGCCCCTTCATTTTATAGGTGAAGAATCTGAAGGACAGATACATTTAGTGCATTATTCAGGTTATGCAGCTAGTAATTCCTAAAGGGTAATTTGAACCCAGGTCAGGTTGTCCTCAGCACAAGTCCAATTCCTCTGCATTACACTGGGCCAGCCCTGCCCTGTGCTGCCATGTGTGACTTTGTAACCTTCCTAGTTTCAGTTCTTTAATCTGTAAAATGAGGGAGTTTGACTAGATGACATCTGTGGTTATTCCTAGCTCTAAATCTTGACCCTGCTCTAAATCTATGACCCTGCCATGCAAAATCTTCTATCCAGAGCTGTAGTCTACATATTGTGGTACATAATATAAGCTATATGGAAACCATCGGCCAGCTGGTAATAGAGTATAGACAGGATTCTGGGCCTGGAGTCAGGAAGATATGAGTTCAAATCCAGCCCCAGATGCTTATCTAGTTAAGTCATTCAACTTTTGTCATTTGTTTCTTCAACTGTAAAATGAGGATAATAACAGCATCTCTCTCTCAGGGTTGTTTTAAGGATTAAATGAAATAATATTTGTAAAAGGCACTTAGCATAACGCCTGCGCATAGCAGGTACTATATAAATGCTTATTTCCTTCCTTTCCCTTCTAATACTGTCCCAAATTTAAATTCATCCCTAGAATCAAGAGTTATGATCATCAATGATAAACTTTGGTTGGTACTTTCAGTGTACCTTCCTGTGTGCTGAGGTTGAGGTGTGAACCAGCTGAACAAAAGTCCTGCCTCAATAACTTGGAGTAACAAACTACATGAGGTACAAGCCCCAGGACATTCAGAATAATGTTCAAGATGTACTGGGCAAAAGCCAGAATTAGATACCCACAAACCCTGCACAAGATGTGTGTTGTACTCCTCAGCAAGTCCAGTGCTTTCACTGAGGAGTTAATAGACCTGAGATTTAGCAGCCCTGAGAACTAGCTAGCTGTGGGACCTTAGGCAAACCCTCATTTTCTTTCTCTTACAATTCATCGTAGTTTGGGCCTCCAGAATGATATGGTCCAGTATTTAACAAGCATTTATTGAGTGCTTACTAACATCCAAGCACTAAGGAGATATGGCACCAGAGGTTCTTACAGTTGGAAGGGACCTCAGAGGCTTTCACAGAGCTAATGAATGTCTCAGTCAGAATTAGAACTCAAGTCTTCTGCATTCAAAACCCAGAATTCAATGCACCTGCAACACTTACCTGCCTAAAACATCTGAGGAGCTTTCAATTTATGAAGGGCATGTTCAAGAATGAGATCTGCTATGTTTTGGCAGCATTTCAGAAATTTTATCTAGTTTCACAGAAATGTTTGCCTTCACAATAATCTACGGGAATGGTCTTAACTAGTAGAATTTTTTGCTGCTAACTCAATTCCATCTAGCAAGCATGTATTAAAGATCTTCTTGTGTCCTGCTCTGTGCTAGGCTTGGCTACAAACCCAAGGGAAGGAGATATGGTTCTTGCCCTGTCTAGTTGGGGAGGCAGGATCCCCCAAAACAAAACAATTAGAGAACAATTTGGAGAATGATAAAGGGCTGGATGGTATGCTTCAGACTATGTGGCCATGGGTGATGAGAGAATGAAGAGAACAGGGTAGACAACAATTATCTGTGAAGATTCATGAAGCATGTAAGACTCAAATTAGCTCTTGAAGGATGAGCCTGAATTGGAAGGGTGGAGGGTAGTTATGTCCAAGTTGTTTTTTGCCTTAAAGGATAACAGTAACTGAACTTTTGGAAGAACTTTCAGTCTCAGCCCCAGCTTCTGTCTTATTCAGTATCTACGACATCTGGCAGTGTTCTCTAAGTGATTCTACAGACCCCCAAAGTCTCATCAAAACTATTCTATGATGTTTCCTGAATGCAAAATATTCCCCTAACTAGGCTTGGAATTCATTGTGGACAGGTATGAAGTTTTCTGCCTCCCTCACCTTTGTCATCCAGTAGATGCTCAATATAGACTAGCCAGATTAGATTCAAGGCATCTGGGTTTGCTCAACTGGTATCATTTTTTTTTTCAATTGTTTTCAGTCACATTTGACTTTTTGTGACCTCATTTGGGGTTTTTCTTGGCAAAAAAGTTGGAGTGGTTTGCAATTTCCTTCTTCAGTTAATTTTATAGGCGACTTGCCCAGGAACACATAGCTAGTAAGTGTCTGAGGCTGGATTTGAACTTAAGAAGGGAAGTTTTCCTGATTTTATCTTGGCACTTTATCCCTGTTCCACCTAGTTGTGATATTGTTATGTGATAGGAAATATGGGACTGATGGATAGCTATTTCTCAGAATTGACTGGGCCTCTTGGTAGCAGATGGACACAGCAAGCAGAAATTGCCCTAAGTGTCCAAATCTATTTGATTCTCTAAGTTTTTGAAAGTCTGCCTGTTTACTTCTGACCTTCACCCCTAACTATCCAAGACAGTCTTCCTCCTTTGCTTTGTTGTCTTTTGCTAGGAATGAGGTTTTAGTCGCCACATCTTTCCAGGTCCAGTGTCTTGATATAGCAAAAACTTCTAGGGTCCTGGCCTGATCAGTGAGCAGGTCCAGCCTTAATTTAGGACACTGACATAGGGCTAAAGAGAGGCCAGCTGTGCTCCACTCAGGAGTCCTACCACATTTAGAAACCCCTCACATCTAGGAGACTATTTTTAATCTGTAAGGCCAGGCCATTTTTGGCCCAGGGTTTTCTGATTCAACTCTTCTGACAAGTTAAGATTCTCTCTGGTTCATCTGAGGGCAAAATGAGCCGTCTCACCTTCAAAAAAAGGTCTCTTGGTCTTTAGTATCTCTTTCTGGGGCTGTCTTCCAATTCCTGCCCAAACCTCTAAGGTTTCCTTTAACCTGTTGTTCTTTATGATTTCAGGCCCTTTTGAGTTTTCTTAGAGGAGCACTTCTTAGTTGCAAGCACTTGGATTCCATGACCAATATAAAAGGGGCTATACAAAAGGGATTAGGATTTTAAGCATGTGTACTAGGAGGATGGAGGCAATTCTGACCACCCTTTCTGTGATTTTGCCATCAAGTTATACACAAGGGCAAGTTGTTTTCAATCTAGTCTGATGCAGACCCTCCTTACTAACCCCATTCTCACCATCCTTTTGAGGATGTCTTTTGGACATACATATACACACATAGACATACCTACAAATATGCTTATAAAATGCCATCTATATTGCAATAAATGCTGTGCTGTGTGGTGTCACTTGTACATATGGATAAAGAATGATTGATCCATCAGCAAGCATTTATTAAGCCTCGTGAAGGGGGAGGGCAAATGAAGAGATAGTCTCTGTCCTGGCAAATTCATGATTAAGTTGGGAAGACATGGCTCATGAACAGGAAACAGAGAACCGAGTTCCCTACTCCCCATCCTTCCTTACCCACCTTACCTCAATTGACATTCCATGGGGTATCATAGTATACAGAATCACCATGAACAGTATAGAAAGCATCCTCCCAAATCTACCTGCCACAGTCTACACAGACAACTTGCAAAGCTGATCTCTTGGCTGGAGAGTCTTGTGCTTCCATTCCAAGCCAGATAATAATGGCAATATTAATAATGATAACAACTTCTATATGTGCATTAAGATTTGCAAAGATCTTTTCTCACATTATCTAATTTTTCCCTTGTGAAGTAGTTGAGGGTCACATAGTTAAGAAGTGTCTGAGGAAGGATTTGAACTTGGGTCTGACTGCAAATTGGAAATTTTTCTAACTGCCACCATGGAAAGATAGATTATAGGTCACTGTTTAAGAGCTAGAAGGAATTTTAGAGACTATCTCTGTTTCCTGTTTATGAATCTTGTCACCCTAGTTTGATTCCTTGCCCTGGGGTATCACTGTCCCTATTGGTGGGCAGCTGAGATAGCCCATTTGCATGGTTCTCGCTGTGTTTCACTTTGGCTTCCCAGGTACCCTCTTTAAGTATCCCCTACCCTCTAATCTCTTCTTTTCCCCAGTTTTGGAACCATAATAAAGTCAATATTGTCATTGTTACTGGAAAGAATTTTCCAATCTATATCCCTCTTGTTCCAATCATTTGTAAACTTCTAAGCCAAAATACTTCATCCCTTGCCCCCCTATCTCACACACACTCACACCCTATTAGCATGTAACCACTGAGGTCAGTGAGGACATGTTCCCTTTTGTACTTGTGTCCCTACACTTAGTGAAATTCTTGGTATATATCTGGGGAAGGGAGTAAGCATTTACACACCACCTACTATGTGCTAGGTGCTGTACTAAATATCTTTTATTTTTTTAAATTACAAATATTTTTTCACTTATTCTTCCAACAACCATGGACATTAGGAGGCCATTATTTCCTCTATTTTATAGTTGAATAGACTGAGGCAACAAAGGCCAGGTAACAGCTAGTAAATGTCTACATCTGAACCCGGGACGTCCGGAGTTCAGACCCAGCCCTTTATCTAACTCTGTGCCTTCAGTTGATTCGGTGAGTACTTAACACTTTTTTCATTCATTCTTTCCTTCCTGACTTGTTTGGCCCATCTCTCTCGTTGTACAGCCCCGGGGGTGAGGTGGAGGAGAGGGGGAAATTGCCCAAAGTGGCGCAGGAAGGAAAGGGCAGAGCCAAGACTCAAACCCAGCTCTTCTGAGGGTAATTTCAGCGCTTTCTCTCTCGCACCGCGCCACCGGCCCCTTTCCAGGGTATTTCTGGGAGCCCCCCGCGCCCTGCCTCCGGGGGATGCCTTGGCGGTAGAACACCACCTGGCTGGGGCCGGCGCCCACCCTCCGCCCCGGGATTTGTCTTGGCCCCCCCCCCCCCCCCCTCTGTCAAGCGCTCAGGCAGCGAAGCCAGCGTCGGGAAATCCAGCAGGGGGCGGACTTTCCTTACTTAGCCGCGCAGTGGAACCCTTCCCCGCCTGCCTTCCCCGGCTTCTCCCTGACCCGCAGCCGCCCAGGAGAAGCGCGCAGAGCCCGGAGGGGCTGCGTCCGGGGCGGTCGGATGCTGGTCCCAAACCGCCCGGCAGTGAGGGGCGGAGGAAGCCTTGCGTGGGGACGCAGCGTCACAGGCTTCAGAGCTGCGAGGGACCCAGGCAGCCCCTAGTCCGGGCTCCTTGTTTGGCCAGTGAAGAAACTGGGACTCAGACACTTATCTGGAGAAGTCACTCCAATAAGGGACTTGTCCAGGGTCTCACAGCGGGGAACTGAACTTGTGTCTTTCTTACTCCAAGTCTAGCCTTCTCTCTGCTATCCCGTTCTGTCTTAGGTCATCCGATTTTACACCCAGTGCTTTTCCCAGAATACCCTGATTCAAAAAATTTCTTAGGATTCTTAGGTAGCCCCAGTGCTAGAGCTAAAAGGTACCTTGTCCAGTACTCTCATGGAAACACTGACACCGAGAGAGGGGGGAAGCTTTTTGGGTCACAGAGCGGAGATGGGAGCCCAGGTGGGGTGGCCCTTGGTATTCTTTCCGGGGTTAAGGGTATTTTCCATCACTTAAGAAGTTGAGGGAGAGTTAATGTTATAGATAAGTCCTGCTCACTCTTTGCTGAATGTGATGTACCTTGTCTTGTACCTAAGTGCACTTTGGAGAATTGCTGTGGCCCCCTTGGCTAGACTTTGGTTTACCTTCTTTGAGAACTGACTTCTTTTTCAGGGATTTCCTCCCTCAAAATAGTCAAGGCATTTTACCCTGGCTCACCAAAGTGAGCTACAACCAAGACATCTAGACTCTGTCTCCTAAGCCATGATTATTGATTTTTCAGGAATTCTTTGCTTTGTCCTGAACTTCTGCCCTCTCTTTAGCCCTGACTCAGAAGGTGAGCTACAACTCGAGACATCCAGATTCTGTCCCTAAATTATGACTATTGACTTTTTGGGAATCCTTTGCCTTATCCTGGCACTGTATTTTTTGAATTGCATCCTGGCACTTAATTTTAAAGGCATTAATCTGGCCTGTTCTGATGAGGACTCACCTTTCCCCCTTATCCTCCCCAAACTCATGCTGCAAATCTTGGTGCTAGCCTCCTGTCTTAGCACTCTAACCTTTTCCCCAGCACCTGCGAATGGCTCCCACCTCCCCCTTCTCCTCTTCCCTGGCCTAGACGATGATAATTTACCCCCAGGGGAGTTCGATTCTAACACTGCAGAAGGGGCACTAACATGAGAAGATGACAGATTTCATGCAGAACTCCCCTGCTGGGAGCACAGGGACAATTCATCATCTTGGTTTCTGTTTAAGGGTGTTTGAGAAACCAGGGCTTCACTAGTAGGATTTTCCCTTCCATCCCTTCCGAGGTAGCTGTCCTATGTCTCTTTTTCATACGACAGGACATGAGATGGAGAGAAGTATCTTCTCCATCAGACTGGGACCTCCTCCTATCTCTCTCGCCTCCAGTTGGGCTCAGGATGGACAAAGGCCCCTGGGGTCTGGGTTCTATCTTCTCTGTAAGACAGAGGGTTTTAGAGAAGAACAAAGAGGAAGGATCTGGGAATGGGAGGGAACCTGAAAGGAGGGGATTGGGAGAAGGATGAGGGAGATAAAATGGAGTGGGAGCAAGGACAGAGAGAGGGTGGGAAGGAGAAGGAGTAGGAATAAGGGAGGAGGAGGGAGCAGGCCGAGAGAGACAGAGAAAACATCAGAGTTGATTATTTAAAGAGTGGGTGAAATTTACCATCCCTTCCCTGTGCAGGCCGGAATCGCGGCTGCATGTCACTTAATGTTTGCAGTTAAGTATTTACAGATCTGTTCCCATGGCAACAGAGTCTTCAAAGTTACTTTTACAATTCTGTTTTCTCAAATGTGTTTCTTTGGTTGATTGCACAGAGATTTCTGGAACCTGGCCAGGCCTGAATCACAGTTCCAGCCTCATCTCCCTCCCCTCCTTTCTCCTTCCTGCCTGTTCCCTTCCTTCTGTCTTTCCTCCTTACCAGATCCTGAATTCTCTGGCCCCGAGGGAGACCGGTGGGAGACAATCGGAGCCCGGGCAGGAGGAGAAGGGCAGACTCTCTCAGCGCTCTCTGAGACCCAGTGCCCACTGGGCCCAGCATCCCTGGGGGCCGGAGGCCAGACCTCAAGCCCAGCCCTCTCTTCCTGCTTGGGTCTGGCCACTTCTCTCCCTGTATTTCCTGAGTCAGACAGGGTGGTTTGTTTGTTTGTGTGTTTTTAAGAACTTTATTAGCATTCAAAAAAATAAAGTCTATCTAAGAAGACCTACTGTGTGCCTCTCCTTGTATCCCTGCACTTAGCACAAAGCCTGGCCCCACAGTAACATCCATAAGGGCTTGCTGACTGACTCCCGACCACAGGGCACTGCCCTGGGAGTTACTGAGCCTGGGAATAGTAAGGCATCCCTAATGTAGCCCAACTAGCGAAGCCGAGGGCCAGATCTCAGTAAGGAAGGACTGGGTTTGAATCTGGCCAACATTTACTAGCTGTGTGGTCCTGGGCAAGTCACTTTGCCCCCTCTAAAATGATATTTCCTCACTTATAAAAATAGGGATAATAATTCCTTTAGTGTCTACCATACAAATAGAGGCTCAAATGAAATATTACATCTAAAGTACTTTGAAAACCTTAACATGTTATATAAATTCCAGTTTTTATTCTCATTATCATCTTTGATAGAGTTTGGATAGAAATGGATATGGAACAATTTGCTGTCTTATTGGTTTTATATTTAACGTTTGGGGGAATATTATTGTTGTTGTCATTATTGTGTTTTTAGAGAGAATGGTAAGCAATAGTAGCTCATTTGCCTATCTACCTGGCACGAGGCCTGACCCCAACCTAGAAAAAGCTTCAGTCAATCTTGCCTCAGGAGAAACCTCCAGTACCTTCTTCCCTTAATTGAATAATTTTCAGGTTCTTCTTTTCTTTCCAAGTCCCTGAGCAATCTGGATTTTCTTTCTGATTTCCTTGCTTCTGTTCTGAGTCTTAACTTGGGGGTCTGTGGATAGATTTGGATTGGAAATTTGGATGAGAAAGAATATCTCTGTTTTCATATAATAGGACTCTTTTGTCATTCTGTGAGTTTCATTTTTATGCATTTTCAATGCTCTGTTGTGAAAGGGTCTATAGAATTTACCAGGCTGACAAAGGAGTTCGGGACACAAAAAAGACTAGGACCCCCTACTCTAGAATGAGGTCTGTGACCCTGTGCTGGCCTCTTTAAACAGATCTGCCCTGGTTATTTCCATTTACTAAAATGGAAAAATTCATTTTTGGGCACTCTCTGTATGTGTTGGGTTTTCCTTTAAACTATGATTCCTTCTATATTCCCAAACTCATAGATTCTCCTGAGAAGGGAGAAGAGGAATCTCTTTTCTGCTCTATAACAATAAAGATTACATATGAATCCATAGCAAACACAATGAGTAGACAAAGCACTGGACTCAGAGTTAGGAAGTCATGAGTTTAAATGCTGTCTTACACATTTATTATCAGGGTGACCCTGAGCAAGTCATTTCACCTCTCATCGGTTAAATTAGAGTTTGGATCCGATGGATGGCCTCAAAGGGGCTCGTGCACCCACCATTTGTTGTGCAAAGCTTGCATCCCTTATGCCCCTTCTGAAAAGACATTTTCTCACCTGTAAAATGGGGATAATAATCCCCAGTTGCCATGATAACAATTGCCATAATAACAATATGTTAGTATGACTGTATTAATCTGAGAAACAGATACTGAGCATATTAAAGGTTCAGAAAATTGTTATTCAGTTGTTTCAGGCAAACAGGGGTAAGTAACTTGCCCAGTGTCTGAGATCAGATTTGAACTCACAACAATGAGTCTTCCTGATGCCAGACCGAGTGGTTTTTTTTTGCACCATGGCACCAGCTAGCTGCCCCATAAGACTTGATAATAGATGGTATTGTTCTTGAATGATCTCAGGAATGTGACTTTTGGTCCTCCCATCACATTCCTATCTCTATCTTCTATCTCCTTGCAATTTTCAGCACAGGCCAGAGCAGATAGTGAAGAGTAGGAATTTACTTGATGCTTTTTAATTAACTGATTGGGAGGTCAAGAGGGAGCGAGAGGAGGGGACCTTTTCCTGAAGCAGGGCTCGCCTGAGCAGTAGCCCTCCCAGAGACAGGAGGATGACTGAGAGGCTTTCTTGCTCTGTGACAACACTTCTTCTGCTCTGAGGAGAAAGCTCTGGGAGGTCTGCTTTCCCCAGTGGGGCTGGGAGCTGGAGCCATCGCTCTCTGTCCAATCCTGCCCGAGCGAGAATGCGCTGACTCTGCTAACAGTTCATTGAGTGGTTGCATCTCTATTATAAATGATTTAAGTCTCCAGCATTTAATTAATGTTATAAATACGATATTTATGATACAGTATGGGAAACGATGCATTCTCTTGTTACTATACATCATCGTGCATGTGTGTGTGCGTGTGTTTTCTTTATTTCCTATCTCTAGACACTTCCTTCCACATGCTCAGTGCCTTTTGCTTGCTGTTGCCAAGCTTCTGGGATATTGTAGCTTCAGAAGAGAAGGGGTTACTATCTAGGAATGCTCAACAACTCTCCTGACCCTTTTGGGACTGAAATGAGGAGGAACTGGGTATCAACCTGTGAGAAATGCCTTCCAGGATAAGTGCTAATGTCCCTTAAGTCTTGGATCCCCTAGCTTGGAGAAGCATACTGAGGGATCCTTGAGGGAAGGCCAAGATCCATTTTTCCACTGTCTTCCTCTCAAATTCCTTGTCAATGACTTATCAGGTTTTCATCCTCTACCAATATTCCTAAATCCTCGAGTCTTAGGGGTAAGTACGGAATCTAGCCCATGCTCATAAACTTAGTAGCTGCACAATAAATATTTATTATTTGATTGATTAGTTGAAATCTGCTTGAACTACCTCTATCTGAATTGGACAAAAATTCTCTCTTATAGCTTCAGTATGTGTATACAATTGGCAGTGAGGGTAGGGAATTGTCCAGTATATAAGATTTGAGGAATGATAGAAATAATATCACCTCAACCTTTCTTGATGTTAAAATCATTTGACTGAGTGATTGATAAATAATTCCTGAGCTTGTGCCATATGCTCAGTCCTTAGTGAGACCCACACTGGGCTCTCAAAGAGCTTATAATCCTTTGAGAGAAAGAACTACCTCATACAAACTAATATAAAGATCATTAAAAGATAGGTATATAATAAATCATTTTGTATTCTGAAGTTAGAAGATGTGCAACATTGTTGCTAGAAAACTGATCTCAGAAACAGAAAGCTTGAATTTAAGTCCTCCCTTTGACATATATTGATTTTATGACCCTGGGCAAGTCACTTAACTTGTAGGTTGTAGAAAAGTTTTCTGACCTGCATTGGTAGAAGTGGTTTTCTTATTGGGGAGTTCTCTACCTCAGTGAAATCACAGGCCCATATCTTATCCCTCTATTTTCAGTACTAGCTTTTGCATTTGATGCGAAAAAGACTTGAGAATATTATAAGGAATTCATGGAATGATGAAATCAGTTCTAAGATTAATTTGAAGGTAACCTACAGAGTGGCTTGGATAGGAAAAGCCTGGCAGCAGGGAGACCAGTCAGGAGGTTGTTGCAGTAATAAAACCTATGATTATACCTCTTCTTGGTCCTCATCTTTGTGGTCTCATCATTTCAATCTGCCCTCATACACCACTCTGTCAACACCATCACCCCCTCTTCAATCCATCCATTCTGTTTTCACTAGAATTGCTCTTCTTGAGACCTTCCTGAGCAATGTCATTCCTAAGAACTGTATTTTGGCTCCAAAGAAATGTCATAGGAGCCATTGCTCCAGCAACATCTGAATGAATAATCCTGTTTTCTCTTGAATGTGACTCCAAAGATCTCAGAGCCCTCAGGGATTATCAGACCTCTGAATTGCCTGGTCTCTTCTCTGTGCCTGGTCTCCTCTCTGTTCCCCTCATCCCTGGTAGATGAGTTGTGACTCTCTCCTGACCTTTGAAAGAGAAAATCATGCCTTTGTATATGTGACTGAGACTCAGTTATTACAAATAACAGTAAACTAGCAATTTAAAAATAGGAAATCCAAAATGACCTAGAATCCTCCTGTCAATGTATAGTGGCTTTGGAATATGTATGTGGGAGATGTGTGTGTGATGTATGCATGTATGTGCATAGGTGAGTTTTGCTGGAGAACATGTGTTCATCTGATAGCTTGATAGTTTGTTGCATTTTAGGCAAAGTGAAGATGCCACCATACAAAAAACTCAGGTAACAAAAACTTGGAGACCAATCTCATTCTTTCGAGCTTGCTCCCTCAATCATCACTCCATAATGAAAAGAAAGTACATCACCTTTCAGACTGATACAAAGTACCAGCTTAAATAGAGCTGCTCTGTGTGAGACTTTTAGCGGGGTGTGGGAAGGGAATAAATGTTTTTCCTTACAATCTCTGTTTCTGAACAGAAGGTGGAATGGCTCCCTAAAGGAGTAGAGTAGGTGACAATAGTAACAAGAACTTAGAAACAAGATTTACCACAAATGGTACAGATAGTCTAGCATTCACAATAATCCTTTTTGCCCTGGATTACTTAGCATTCATTTATATGTCTTCTCAGCACAGATTAGGGATGTGTGTGTGTGTGTGTGTGTGTGTGTGTGTGTGTTATTGTTGTCCATTCCATCAGAATTGATTAAAATCAACCTTTGGGTAATTCCCAGGATTATGTAAGAGAGTAGCTGGTCTCATGGGAGAGATCCAGGCCTTAACCATAGAGACCCTTTTCTGACAGAAGGGAGTAGAAAATGTAAATATAAAAATTGACTTAAAATACTTACAAAGTACCATAAATGAATATGGTGGGAAAAGAGCCAACTGAAATGATTAGAGTCCAGTGGGATTAATAAGGGAAGAAGGCCTTCTGAAGAATATGAATTTTGAAGGAGATGAGCACTTAACCTCTTAAGCCCTCAGTGTCATCTATAAAACAAGAAGCTTGGACTAAATGATGTCAAAAGCCCTTTCGAACTCTAAAATCCTGTAGATAGTGAATTAGTTGGAGAGAGAAATGGGGAGAAATTTTCAAATGCAGACAGTGACTTAGGAAAAAGCATAAGTGAGTTGTGTGTAGAGGAGATAATTAATGGAGTAAGAAAATCCAGGAGCTCTAGACCCTGGGCACACAAAAACCAACCACCTGACCATCCTACAAAAGGTTATCCTAGACTTGCCAGCTTCAGTCCCCAGGAGAGACATAGAAGAGGGCAGCAGCAGGTGTCAAGCTGACCTTTTCTCTTATCTCTCTCCCTTCCAATCTATCCTGTACTGCCAGATGAATCTGTGCTGCCAGATGAATCTCCCTAGACATTGCTTTGATCATGTTCTTTTCTACTTAAAAATCTCCAGCACTTCCACACTGCTTGCAGGATCAAATTCAAATTACTTAGTTTGGCATTCAAGGCCCATCACAACTTGATGATAGGGTCCTCAAATGGACACTTATTCCTGCTGGGCACATTTCTTCTGTATCCTCTAAACAAGCCATGCTAATTCCCAGCTTTTTGCCTTTGCTCTCAACATTTCTCTTCTCTGGAGTTCCCTTCCTTTTCCTCTCAATCTATCCAAATCTTATTGAAATCCTGTCTCTCCAGATGAGACTTCTTCCATCCTCTGATTTTCTACAACATAGTAGATGCTGAAGAAGTGTTTGCTGAATTGAGTTGAACTTGATGCTCTAGCTCTTGGATTGAACCAATCTTGAACCATTGTTGCACACCCCTGATCATATGCTGTCTCATAATTTTCTAATCTATGTAAATCTCATTTCCTCAATTAGGCCATGAGATTCTCAAGGGGAGAGACTGTGCTTTTTTAATTGTCTAATTTATTCACTCAACATGTAATTATTTGAGCACCTACTATGTGCTAGCTGACTAAAAAACCTTATTGAGATAAATAAGAAAGGATCTCTAGCCTAATCAAGCTTATATTCTTAAAAGGGAGGGGAAACAGAAGGCCTAGAATAGGGCTGGGTCAGAGGAAGGATTAAGTATATACAGGCTGAATTGAATTGAATTCTCCAAATGGGCTGACCCTATGTGTCACCCCCCTCACTGTGCCAAAGGAGACTGAGGCTACTGCCACTTTCCATTTGGTCAGATATTACTCTGGGACTATACTTTTGCTAAAAGCTCCACCATTATAACATAATTACTGCTGAAAATGACCTTTAAAATATATTTTAAATTCAAAATGTCTTTAAACCCTCCACTGAACACCATTTTTCAATTTCACAGAATGTTTTCCTTTTTTGAGGGGGGGAATATGGAGTAGAGGAGAAGGGAACAGGGGAAAAAGGCTAGGAATAGTTCTTCCCATTGGATTTCCAGTTTTAATCTTTCCCTTTTAATGAGATAGCCAAATACTGTCATTGTCTGTGTGGTTTATAGGAACCTGCTGCACCTTCGTCCCATCCTGGCTGAAAACAGAGAGATGATAGAGTGATATTATTTCTCAAAGTTATCTGCTCCACATAGAAGCCTCCCAGATACTTATTTAGTTTTGTGCTAGGCCTATGGAGGCAAGAGATTTCTTTGTTTATTTCCTGAATTCTCTACATTGACTTATATCAAAACTTTCCTTGCTTTTCTTTTAATCACACTGAAATACTGTAAACTTATTTTTTTTTAAATGCCACCATCAGTCAGATAAGACTTTTAATATCCAGGTCTGGGGGGGGGGAGCGTTTAAGCACAATGAACCAATCTACTTTTCCTTTCCTTCTCAACATATGTCCTCTACTGAATCCAGACTAGTCTTCTCATCATCTTCTGTACATCCCATATTCATTCCACCCTCTTGATCTTTGAACATGGTATTTCCCCTCACTGGCAAATCCTTGCTCAATTCTCCCGTATCTATCTAAAACCTACCTTTCTTCAAGGTTCAGGTTAAAAATCTATGTAAGATCTATATCTGCCTTGAAGCCTCAATGGTTTTTGCTCTTTTTGAAATGAGGATGAGGATGACGATGACGGTAGCTGACATTTATGATGATTTATAATGTTCAAAGCATTATAATTATATCCTCTCATTTTATCTTTACAACACTATGAGGAAGATATCTTCATTTACAGATCAGGAGATTGAGATACAGAAGAATCAAGACTCAAATTCAGATCTTTTGCTGCGAAATTCAGTGCTCTTTACATTAAGACATAGCTTTCTTTATATGCTATCTTATATTACTTGTAACTATTCAATATATAAATTTTATCTCTCTATTTAGACTGCTAATTTCTTAAGGCCAGGGCTATTTTCTCCTCTTTTCTCCTCCAGTACCTAATACAAAGCTGGATTATCTTACAGAGACTTTGTTTTTCTCTGTGTGTTCCTCCAAAGGGCTCTATTACACTCTTAGCCAGCAAGACTTTGTGTACTGCTGTCCATGGTGCTGAATCACTATCTGCTGGGACGTGAAGAGCTTTGATGGTTAGTGAATCTTGTACTCTTATACATAACCCTTCTCCTCCACATACCAGTTGTGTACCATTTGAAAGGGTGAAGTAAAAAGCAAAGAGAGAACCACAGGCTTATAAAGACTGATGGTAAGACAGGGTCACCAAAAGGAAGATCAGGAGAGACACAAAGTGATTGAATTAGAGATATCGAGACAAAGAGAAAGACAGAAAAAGGAAAGATTGTGAACTGAGATATTAAGAGTCAGAGAGACTGAATAGAAAGGGCAGTGACAGATACAAAAATAACATAAAATATAAACAGGAGACAGAGTCTGAGGTCAAGAGATTCAGGGAGTGAAGAAGAAAAAGAAAAGAGGAGATAAGGATATAGGGATATGAGGGATATGAGATACAAGAGAGTGGGGGAAGAGGAAGAGAAAAGGAGAGAGGGAGAGAAGGAGAGAGGGAGAGGGCAGAGAGAAGAAGAAGAAGAAGAAGAAGAAGAAGAAGAAGAAGAAGAAGAAGAAGAAGAAGAAAAGGAGGAGGAGGAGGAGGAGGAGAAGAAGGAGGAGGAGGAGGAGAGAGAGAAGGGAGAGAGAGAAGAAGGAGGGAAGAGAGAAGAAGAAGGGAGAGGGGAGAAGAGAAAAAGAGAGGGGGAGAAAGAGGGCGAGAGAGAGAGATGGAGGGAAAGAGAGAGAGGGAGAAAAGGGGGATTTAGAGTTAGGAGAATTGAATTCTAGTCTTGCTTCTACCATTAACTCATTATGTGATATTAAATCTTACTCTCTGCAACTATAAAATCGGGGAGTTGGGTTAGATAATTTTAAGTTTCTCTACAGAAAAAAAAACCCAGAAATATCTTTTAAGATAAAAGAGATATTGAAGATAGAGTGAGAAGAAATTGTAGGGGAGAGAAGAAGAGACAAAGGGAGGACAACAAAGGGAGAGAGACCAAATGAGAAAGATAGATATAGAACAGAAGAAAATATAATAGAATGAAAAGGACAAGCAGATAAATAGAAAATACTACAGAATAAGATATTTGTCATGGAGATGGTATGGAAAAAGAGTTGAGATAGATGAAGTCCTAGATCAAATCACTAATGTGTCTGGGTCAAATTCAAAATTGATCCTTGCCATCAGCTGTGTTCAAGGAAAAGAAAGGAAGAAGTGATTGTATACAGGTTTTGGTGGCTTCCTTCTGAAGGAAGGCCATTACCTAGGAGATGAGGGAGAAAGATGACAACAGAAGGTAACAAATTCCATTTATGTTTTGTTCTACAGACCCTAAATAAATGGAATATTCTTTTTTCCTAGGTCCATTTAAGGGGAAAGGACAGATGGGCTTGGTTGTCCAGGAAATAGGTGAAATCTTAGACAATTCAGACCTTTATTTTAAACACAGTTCCTTCTCTCCTTCCATCCTACCAACTCCATGTCTCATTTCCTTGAATACTAGATTTACTCATCATTGAGAGAAACCAACTTTCTAAGATTGTTGAAGTGTTTTTCTACTCTGGAGCAAAGGCTTGGGTAAGATAAGTAAATTCCCTATTTCCAAATTTGAGGACTGTTGCATGTCTGTGTATCCCATAGCAGTGCTTATGGTGACATTTACAAATTTGACTCTGAGGGTCTCATAATTTGTACCAAATTGAAATATTGCTAAGTGCTTTCAAAATTACTCACTTCCACAATAATACTGTGATCTAGACAAGAAAGAATTTATTGTCCCTCCTTTGAAAAATGAGGAAATCGAGGCCAAAAGGGCTTGGAAGTCAGATCATATTGTGAGTTCGTCTCAAAGCTGACTGGAACTCATGTGTATGTATTCCTACCATACCTATCTTTTATTTTTTTCCAAAAAAAAAAACTATGAGAGCAGGATAGAGATAGATGATAGAGGTAAAGAAACTTGCTCTTATTTCATAATTTAAAATAATAGAACTTAAAATACCTGACATTTATATAGCATTTTAAGGTTCTCAAAATGCCTTAAATGTCTCATCTCATTGAGTCCCACACAGCCCTGTGTGGTAGGTACAACAGGTCTATCCATTGTATAGATGAGGGAATTAAGGGAATTAAATGACAGGGAATGTGGCATAAAGGCAAGAACTTAATACTCCAAGTTCATCATCCTAGCCCCCAGATTTTATAAAGAATCTTAAGTCATAGGATCACAGATTTAGAGGCAGAGAGGAACTTGGAGGTGATGTGATCAAGCCCCTGCCCTATTTTGCACATGGGGAAGATGAGGTTAAGAGAGGTTGTGACATTGCCAAGTAGAAAAGGAATCTAAAATCCACGTCCTTTGACTAACTCTAACATTTTTTTGGCATTGCAATGTATTGCCCTTGGAAATCATTATTTTTCAATCCATTTTACAGATGAAGAAACTGACCAAAGTTTAAGCAAAGTAATAAGCAGAGTCATGTAGTGACTGAGCTGTAACTTTAGCTTCTTGATTCCCAGTTTGGTATCTCTCTAACCAGATCAATCTGCCTTATTCAGGCTGCTTTCAGACCTTATGTTAAGTCTTTTCACCTGTAGATTCTTTATAAGTATCTATCTACATATTCTTCAAAAGCCAACATAAGGAAAATTCTAATTATACTAGAGGCACAATCATCTCCAGTAGCCCTGGGGATCTCTAAGCCCCACTCCTCCACAGGACTGCCTGGCCTGTGTTGATGAAGCAGAGAGTGGAGCAGCCTCCTGCTAACAAATGACTTCATTTTCTGCCCACATTAAAGTGAACGTGGCATAAATAACCTCGGTGGAATCCCCCATAGTATGGGCCGCCAGCCTCCAGCTTAGCCATTCTTCAGAATTCTCGCCACCTGAATCACTTATGATCTACGATTCTGCTTTAGCATTTGCTATACACTTTTTTATGGAGGGAGAAATCCCTCAGCCAACCTCATAATTCTTCTGCCTTTTGATCCAACAAGAGTAGAGCTTTCCCTTATCCCTTTGTTTTGTGGCTTTTTGAGGGAGGGATATTGTTTTACTTTTTGGGTACCTTAACTTCATACCTACAATGGCAACTTTAGTAGAAACACGAGTTAACAGTTATCTGGAATAATATAAACCTACATGAGAAGTGATGAGGGTCAGAGGGTCCAAGACCTAGCCTTGGAATCAGGACAAATTTAAGTTCAAGTCTTCTGTCCTATATGAGCTGTGTGGTTCTGGGCAATTCATCCAAGATTATTGTAGATGTGGGGATCTCAGAGGCTATCTAGTTCACTCACCTCTTTTTACATATGAAGAAAGTGAGCTCTAGGTTAAGTTAAATGATTTAGTCACATTCAGGTAAGTAGGAAGAGAAAGATAAAGGATTTTAATTCAAGTCTTTTGACTCCAGGGCTAGTGCTCTTTCCATTGTATCATGTAAGCTATAAAAGAGTTGCCCATTTGTATTGACTGACGGAATTTCTTGATGAGAAGCTTCCTACATGGATGAAATCACCTGATCCAGATTGCCCCTTATCCCCCTCCAAAAGAACCTATCAGCCATTTGATTTGTCTTATTGTATTTTTTGATAATTTTTTTCAATCTTTCCTCTTTCCTTCATTATCCTTATATAAGGAAATAATTCATTTATATTGAATGAGCAATGATTAAAATTAATTTAGTAAGTACCTGAAATTAATTATTCTACCTATATTTATTAAGCATTTATTGTGTGCTCTGTCCTATGCTAGACTATATGAAAGATGTGTCAGAAAAATATAATTCCTGTTCTCAAAGAACTTACGAACACAGAAGTTCTTAAGTTTTCTTTTAGTGCCATAGACTCCTTCTTAAAAATAATTTTATTAGATGCATAGAACAAAACATAAAGTATTACCCCCAAAACCCCACTTTTTGAAATAGTTATTCAACTATTAAAGGTTCATGGTGTGTAGTTTAAAAACTACTATAGAATTTCAAGGAATAGAAGAAACCTTTGAAATCATCTAGTTCAAAATTTTTTTTGTTCATTTTTGTTATTTAGTTGTTTAAGGGGTGTCTGACTCTTCATGACCACATTTGGGGTTTTCTTGGCAAAAATACTAGGGTGTTTTGCTAATTCCTTCTCCAGATTATTTTACAGATGAAGAAACTGAGGCAAACAGGGTGAAGTGATTAATTTTACAGATGAGGAAAAGAAAAGAATTGTCTTGCTTCAACTCACACAGCTAGTTAATTTAGGATTAGAATTCAAATCTCTTCAACTATGCTTTAGGGTTCCTCACATTACAACAACTGGGAAGACAAGTTCCCACACAACTGGGTTACATACAGGACTCTACAAGATGGTGTATAATCAAATGATAAATTGTGAGGGTTAATCATAGGATCACAGATTTAGAGCTATAGATTTAGAGTAGGTTAGCTTGTCCAACTCACTTATTTTACATGTGAGGAAACTGGCCCAGAGAGCTTGTCCAAACTCTTGTCAAAGGTCTGTGAATGTTGCAAGAGGCCATTGGAGAGAGACATCTCTGTGGCCCAAAATTGTCAGGGAGGGCTTTATGGAAGAGATGGGGCTTAGAATTAGTCTTTAAAGGATGGATTTTAGTTGTTATTTCCTCAATACTCGGGAACACAACAAGGACTCAGAAATATTTTAAGTGGATGAATAAATGATGAAACCAACAACCAGATCAAGGTAATTATGAAACAAATAGCTAAAATCAACATTCTTCTACCCCAGGAAACAGAGCAGTCACCATATTTGTCAAGGTATCTCTCTTCAGTCTCTATGTTCTTTTCCCTGTATTTCCCAGTTAATTCTCATTAAGAAAAGGGATGTCTCCCTGGTCTGAGGTAAAGGCCAATTAGAGTTTCTTGTTCTATAACAAATTCATGGATAGCTAGATGGAGATAATGTTATCCCTTCCTTTTCTGCTAGTTACATCACTATTTAACTGTCATTTCTTAAATTAGACTCCCTGCTTTTCCTTCTTGGGGAGTATATAGCCTCCCTGAGAAGATTCTCTGGCTTTGAACTAGCCTTAATATCTCTTGCTATGGGAAGAGTCGGGAAGTCTTGACTTCTCATTTTGGTTCTGGATAGACTTGGAG
The DNA here is from genome assembly GCF_902635505.1 of Sarcophilus harrisii. NCBI lineage: Eukaryota > Metazoa > Chordata > Mammalia > Dasyuromorphia > Dasyuridae > Sarcophilus > Sarcophilus harrisii. The sequence goes on along the minus strand of NC_045426.1, from coordinate 379,214,470 downwards.
GCTACCACATGGGTCTCACTTCATTCTCTTTTATTCTCATCTTTTTCCCCCTTTCTTCATCCAGGGACAATTATTTCCATACAAAAATTCTAAGAGTGCATTCTGAACTACTCTGATGGTGAACTGTAGTGAACATGTTGCAACTAAAGCAATTGGCCTGGAGTCAGAAGATCTGGGTTCTAGCAACTAACTAGCAATATGGCCTTGGAAAAGCCCTTTGGCTTCAAGAACTTCCTTCATTTTCTTCATCTATAGTGTATATACATGCCTATTGGATTAGATCGAACTCTAAGTTCCCTTTGAATTCTCCTGAGTTTGAGCTTTCTCTGAAGCAATGATTTCTTTCTCCTTTCCCCTCCCTTGTCTCTCCTTTCTCTCATGATGCTATTACAATGACTCAGTTTGGGATTACTTTTTAAAGGGGTGGGTAAGGGAGATTAAGATTCTAGGAAAAACTTGCTATGCTGCTCTCCCGCCCAATCCTCCTGCTGTTTCTTCCCTCCTCCTTGCCCTCCACCCTATCTTTTTGGTTGGGGTATGCTTGGAAGAGGTGGAAGGTGGCCAAATTGGGCCCAGCCTAACGGGGCAATTAGAGGAGCCTCTTTAGAACAGAGATGGATCACCCGGCTGGGCTGGTGCCAATTGATCATCGTGAAGGGCTGCGGTGCCGTCCCGGCCCCCAGTGTGGCGTTTGACAAACGGCCAGCATTAGCTGGGCTTGGAGGCGCGCTGCGTCATTAGCTGGTGGGAGAGATGCTGGAGAGGGAGGGGGAACACAACTCCTCTCCTCCCAGGAATGAAGGGGGGCGTCTGGGGGAGAGGGGACTGCACAGCCCCTCAGAGGAACTGAATCCAGAGAATGCTTTGGTCTATCTAGGACAGGACTCTGGCTCTGGCCAAACAGCTGGGTGTGGATGTGATCGAAAGGACTCTGGGGCCCCAAACAATTCATGCACCCAGAGACTCTCAGATAAACCTAGCAGGTGTCAGAGACATGCAACTCTGAGGGTGCGGCGGGGGAGGAGAGGCCATTGGGGGAGTAACGGGGGTGATGGGGAGCAGGGGGAATGGCAAGGGGGGAGGAACAAAATATAAAAATATCTGGGAGAAGTGCCAGAGCGAGCTACAGTATTATTAAACTAAAGCATCTTATAAAACTCGAGCCATTAATAATAGGCTGCTGCCAGATCAGGATAATTTATTCAAATTGCGGGTCTGGATTGGAGGGAGCAGATGTTTCCATGCCGCTGGTGTCATGAAATGAATTCCAAAGGAAAGGAACAACACTTGGTGGCATCGTTAATGGGGAAGATCTGGGAGGGGGTGGGGAGGGCGAAGCCACTATTTCCCCATCACTTGGCAAACATCTGTGGCTTCCTCACTGAAGGCTTGCCTTTGCTCCCTATGGCTAAGAGGCCCTAGGATGGTGGCTTTAGCCGGGGGCAGGAGAGGGGCAAGGAACCGTGCCAGTCTTGGGCATGATGCAACAAGTGTCAGGTTGCTAATTCAGGTGCTACAGGAGAGGCCCTCCCCCTACTTCCCAGGTTCTAAGCAGGCTGTTGGACCCCTTTCCATGCTATTCTAGGGTTACCTCCCTCCTGCCCATTTCTGTGTTCTGCTAGTGAACATCAGGCTAGCTAAATAATGTGGTGGATGGAAACTGTGTGGAGTGGTCTTGGACTCAGAAGACCTGAGTTTGATAAGCCCTATTGTGTTATTATTTGTGTGAATTCTAGCAGATCAAGTCACCTTTCTGAGCTTCAGTCCCTCATCTGTAAAGCAAAGGTAAACCATCTTTGGCCCACCCACTCACAGAGTTGTTTTAAGGAACATATTTGAAAATGACAAGACAGTCCATAAATGTGAGCTCATATCATCGTCTGTCATTTAAAAAAAGAAGTCTAACTCAGGCCTCATCTGCTCCTCCAAGCCTCTCCCTGACAATCCAACTGAAATTGGACTCTTTTTTCACTGACTGCCCCTCCAAGCATCCAAGGCAGCATGGAGAAGATGAAAGGTCTTTCAGTGATTATCTTGATTATACTCAAGGAAATACCTTCATTTGTGCTGATGTTGTTATTTAATCATTTCCAAAATAGGTTCTTTAGGTCTCCTGTATCTGGAAGAGAGTTCCCTGAGGACAAGGACCTAGTCTTAGAGACTTTTACATTCCCCTGTGTACCTCTGTCCCAAGCTAGCCACCCAATAATGTACATTCAATAAATGCTCACTACACTAAACATTATAGTGTCTGTGAATGTGTCACAGTTTCCAGAGATTCTGAAAAGGAACTGGAGGAACACCTGTGAATCATCAGGACTCTGAAATTAACGCTCTGGTTGGGGCCTAGTTTCCTTTGTATAACCAGAGTTTCCATCATTAGCACAAGAATGGATGGATTTATTGAATTTAGAACTTTGAATGGATGTAAGGCTTGGTTCTGGCTCTCATCCCTCTTAGTATCTGAGAAAATGGAGGATGGATGAGATTACAGGCTGATCTGACATCTCCATGTTCCTGAAAACACAGAGTATGTAAATTGAATTTTTATAAATTGAAGGTAAATCCTATCAACTTCAGCTACTGTCCCAATTCCTCCAGGAACCTTCCTTGACAACCTCCTCAGTCCATTGTTGTGAGGATCAAATGAGATAATATTTGTGAAAGTGTTTAGCACAGTACCTGATAATAGTAGGTGCTTAATAATTGCTTACTCCTTTCCCCTATGTCAGCCTCAATTGATCTCTCCTTTCTCTGGGACTTTGTGTTTAAACTACAGCCTAACACTTAAATTATATGCCATCTTGCACTGGATTCTTTATTTGGTTTCTGTGTGCAAATGCTGTCTCCCAAACTGACTCACGGACTCTCTTTAGTTCTTTATAGTGACTAGTATGATGGCTAAAAAAAATTAGTTAGCTTAATGTTTAAAAGGCATTTGGGGATCTCATTGTGGAAAAAGATCTCTGCTGTGTATCTCTTTGTAAAGTGAAGAATCATCTTCTAATTGTGGTTTGTCATTCTGGATCTTTGTATTTTGGGGGTGGGGGTGGACTTGTGATTTCATTTTATTAAGAAACTTCTTTGTAAGAAGACAATCCCACCAATGTAGATCTGTCATTTTTAGTCTTGAGTTGCCTGAAATGACGGGAACTCAAGCTAATATGCTCTTTACCCAACATCAAAATTCCGTAATTAAATCTGAAATTGTTTCCCCCAAATCTCCCCTGACTTTGTTTTTCTAAATTTTCCTTGACTTTATTTTCCCAAATTTACTTTGTTTACCCAAATTTTGTTTTTGTCTCTCAAGTATCTATGATCTCTCCTTACTCCTCCCTGATCTTATCCTTCAAGAAAAACATCTCAGCAACTGTTTGTCAAAACAACTCTCCTCCTGTCTCCCTCCTTTTTCTGTCTATAAAAGTCACCCCTTTTCAAAGTATGGCACAAAATCATAATTGGATTTTGTCCAAGGCCTTTACTCATTAATAAAGGTGCCTTTTGGCAGGGACAATGCCTCATTGTGATTCTTCATAATATGACTACATCATGGAGTGATAAAAAGTTAAATGACTTGCCCAGAATCATGGACCATCCAGTATGTGTCAGAGACAGGATTTCAATCCTGGTTCTTTGGTCTCTGAAACTGGTTCTGTATCTAATATCCCAGGTTGCCTCTCTGCTGCAAGTTACAATTGAGATCATCTTATTTTCAAGAAGTTCTTTAATCCCTTCTACTCTTAGACTACCTCTCTATCAACTCTATCACCACTCTTACTGAGAAGCCTTCACTAGGAATTTGACATTCACAATAGGAGACGGACACAAACTCTATATAAGGAGGGTCAGAAACTGCTTCCATAATATCGGAATACCAGGAAGGTCCTCTCTCTCCCAAGGGAAAGTATTTCTCCAAGTATCCTATCATGGTGTGACATTTCTGCTCTAATAATTCACTGCTTGGGGTTAACTGTTATTCCTTCCCAATTTCTACGAGTCTGAAGTTTTCTTTCAGACTTCATTATGGTAAGGTTAGACAGAAGAGTTGGAATTGGGAAGGGGGAGGGGAAGACACAAAAAAGTATTAGGGTCAGGTAAGGGGAGAGACAAAATTATTCAAGTCCATTATCTCCTCCCCCCTCCCCCCCCAATAGAACAGGAAAGTTGAAAAATCTAAATACAATATGGAGAATGGCCAATTAAGAGTTTATATCCAATCTAAGGCTAGAAGAATTCAGGTAAAGGACAGTGAGAGGATAGGGGAAATGATTGGATTCAACTCTCACTTCTGTATTGTCCTATCTTTCCCCTTCCCCTCAAGGGAGGGAGATGTTGCCAGATTACCCTGAGGAACCAGTTAAGTAGCTCCTGATTTTCTCTCAAGTGAAGGGGAAAACCCAGTCCCAAACTTGAGGGGCAATCAGTGAGCTCAATGATGAATGAAGCCTATGTCACTCAGAGAAAATGAATATTTTTTTGCAATAATGGCCAGATGGTGGCAACTCTCAGATCCAAATTAAAACATGCATGATAAATGCCAAGAAAACAGAGGAAGACAAAACCCTAACCTGGAGTGAATTCTCTTCATAAATCTTTCCCCCTCCACCACAGTGGCCCTGCTAATGGGCATTAAATTATTAAGATGCATTGCAAGGAGAATACCAATGTCAGCCTCACCCTGCCTTCTCAACAGCTTTGGTGGAGGAAGTGGGCTCCTTATCAGGCTCTGCACTCGCACTCGGGGGAAGCAGCTGGGATGGAGGGGGAACATTTCCCAGTTAGAGATTCAGGTGGGCAAAGGGACCAGGAACATAAGGCTGAATCTCGTGCCAGGGAAGAGCTGCCCACGTCAAAGCTTCTAGCTACAGATGGTACCAATGATACAGGAAAACATGGGAACCCATCCCCCAACTCTTACATCCCCAAATTCCAGTTGTACTGTAAGACAGGTCCAGGAATTTGGTCTCTTAAATGCCTTCTCCTGTATCCACAAATCTGTCAATGCCATCATCAATTAATTAATAAACATATGCTGATACTCTGCTAGGTGCCCAGTCCAGGTGAAGCAGAATTTCAGGGAAGGGAAAGGAGGGCTAAGTCAATGTGCTCTCTTCTCAAAGAGTTAAAGTGATTTGCTTTCAGTCACACAAGTAGAAAAGGAAGAGTGAACCAGGTCTTCCTAATTCTAAGTCTAGTGTCCTTTGTATTACACTGCACTGTCTTGGGGAAGCAATATCTCTCTTCTATTATTATAGGCTCCTTGAAGGCAGGAACAATGTCTTATATCTCTCTGCCTTTCCCTCATGGTTTCATATTGGAAGTAAATAAATCGATGTCTATTTATCCCATGCTCTGTGTGTGTGTGTGTGTATGATTTTTTCCTACAGGGAAAGCCTTATAGAGATGATAATATTTCCTTCCTCTTCTACACCTTGGGCATGGTTAGCCCTTTTCAAGCTCTACAAAAGCTCAATATTAACCAAATCCACCAATCAAGAAGGGCCCAATTTTATTCACTTCTACTCTGGGCACACATGCATGTAGTGCATTTTGAATATTATCTGTGGATCTGGTGACCAATGATTAGTTCCTTAACTCTCTAACAATACTGTACTAAAAATTAAGTATGTCAGGAGGAAGTTTGGGAGTAGCCACAAATTTTAGTGTAAGTTTCCAGATGAAAGAGGAGGGGGGAAAAATAATAAACCCAGATTTAAAAATAAAACACAGAAAAATCTAAAAGTCCATTTAAGATCTGCCATTTTGCAGTTAACTACATTTTCACACCTACAGAAGGAGTTGTAACTGTATTTGTAAAGTATGTGTGCCTTTCTGGATCCAGAGAATGGCACTCTCTATGGACCTTGTCAATCTTGTCTTCCTTATTTTATTGCAGTGGTACTGAAATACTCTCTTATTTTCCCCATGGTGCTGCGTTGGGAGCAGGTTTCTGGTCTTGCTTTCTTGCTTTTTAAGCAGCATTTCACCAAGAAGCATGCTTCACCAAGAGCATTTCTTCTGTGATTAGTGTCTTCAACCTTCCTGATCTTTCCCTTCCTTTGCCTCCTCTTAATCTTTACCAGTTCTGGCCATGAGTAAGATTTCGAATTCTTGATTACCTTGCATTTATTTATGGGCTATTAGCTTTCTACCTCCTCTACAAAGCTTTCCTTGACTAACCACAACTCATACTGATTTCCCCCTTCTCTGATCTTCTTTCACACTTATAATCTGAACCAAAAAAAAATCTAGCCTTTCATTTCCAATTATTCTGGTGCTATTCTCTAATTGTTTCACAAATGAGATTTATCTTTTCAACTAGAATAGGTACTTCATGAGGGAATCATCATCATCATCTTCATCATTATCATCATCAGTGGTATTTATATAACACTTTAACATTGCAAATATTTTTATATAGATTAATTTATCCAGAACTGATCACAATCTTCTAAGAAAGGTGCTATCAATAGGCTCATTTTTCAGATAAGAAATTGGAGGCACAGAGGATTCAAATGATTTAAATATATATATATATATATATATATATATATATATATATATATATATATATATATATAATATAGTGATTCCCAAGCTATGGGCTGCACATGCCTAGGAGGCCTGCAGAATTGTTGCAATGGGATTCAGGGAAGGCTGATGTGAGAAGCAAATAGTTGGTTTTGTTGAATCCATACCTTCTTCTGCCACAGAGAATAATAATAATAATAATAATAATAATAATAATAATAATATAGATAATAGGTAAATAAGACTAATAATCTAGTTGCTAGGTAAAGAACTGCTAACTGATTCTCTATAGATAGGGGGAGGTAGGTTTGGAAAAAGCTGATATCCTTATTGTTCCCAGCCCAGTATGTGTATTTAGCATCTTTATTTCTGCTTAGATTATTTCTGTATTTGGAATTTTTTCCTCCATTTTCTCTGCTTATTCAAATCCTACCTATTTTTTAAGCACTTTAGAGAGAAGTGACCTATTTGGAGGGAATAGGGAGAACCCAACTTGAATCAGGTAACTGAAGTTAATCAGTTCTTAGAAGAACAGGATGAGAAGAGCACTTAGTAGCTGTGTATCCAAACAATCAACAGAAAATATGCCAGAAGGGCAAAATTTGTAATAAGAATTATTCTCAGACTTATGGAACAATTACCTGAAATATGAGTTATGGAGAAGGGGTGAATAAAACCTCTAGAATTGGTCTTGGGAAAATTTACTCCAACAGGAGCCTGGTGGGAGCTAGGATGTTAGGAAATATTTATTTTCATATAAATACAGACATAGACAATCAAAAAACATGCTGGGTGGAAAAGTGGTTAAAGGCACTGTTCTTGGAGTCTGAAAGGCCTGAGTTTGAATCCTGCCTACTCATTTAATCTGTCAGCTTCCCAAGCCTTAGATGTAAAATGGGGATAATAATAGCAGTTACTACTTTGTGAGCCTTCAAAAGTGGTACATACTTATTACATATTATCATTATTATTTTCCACAGAGAAATTCAGTTTGTAATTCAAGGCCCTCTACAGTCTGCTTTTTTTTTTTTTTTTTTTTTACTACCTAATTGAACCACCTTCCAACCCTGTTTTTGGCCTCTCCAACCTGGCTTACTCTGTTTCTTTGCAGAGAATGTCTTCTCAATTCTCTTTATACCCAAATCTCTAAAACCTAATTCAAAAGCCTTCTCTTCAATAAAGCCTTTTTCTTTCCTACTGTGCTATTTCCCCCCCCCCCCCAACACCTGTGGTCATTTCTCCATCAGAAATTCTATAGCAAGTATATTGTTAACATTTATTCAATACCTACTATGGTAGTTTCCTCATTTGAAAAATGTAGATGACTCTTGCTTGGAGGACCTGATTCACAGCGGGAGTGGGAGGAAGGTGTTGTGAGGATCCCGTGAAATAATTTAGTCAACTGCTTTGTGAGCATTACACATTGTCAAAGATTCCCCAGCCTTTTAGTGGATCTGTGAGCTCATTGTTGTGGCCTTTTCCTCAACTGGGGTAGATTGAAACTCTTTCATGAATTAGAAATTGCAGGATTCTTCTCTATTTTTTTTCTCTGTAGATCTTCCATAAGAGAAGGTCTCAAAGTACTGAAGCTTTTCCTTTTGTTCTTTTAATGCTACTATCTCATGAATAAGATGGAGTAAGGAGCTAGCCTTGAAGACAGGAACGTGTCTCATTCCTCACAAGTTGTTCTAGGTAACTTTAAATCTCTATGTCACAAGTCAGGTGTTGACTTGTTTTGGTAGAGAGAGTTTCCTCATCTGATTATTCCTTACACAAATGAAATCATAGGTCTATCTTCTATCTTTGTAATCAAAAGACTTGTTGTTAGAGAGCCAGCTGGTGATGCAGTGGATCATGGAGTCAGGAAGATCATTAAAATCTTGTCTCAGACACTTAACTAGTGACCCTGAATGAGTGACAGTTGACCTCTGTTAGTTGTGAGGGTCTAATGAGATATTTGTAAAGGCATTTACTATGTGTCTAATACAGAGGAGGTGCTATATGAGGCTTATTTCCTTTTCCTTCCTTTCTCCTTATTTCATGGATGCAAGGCAGGCATACATGCACTATAAAGGCAGCTTATGGTATAGTAGAAAGCACTATATGTATTTGGGATCAGAAGACCTGGGTTCAAATCCCAATTATGTAATACAAATATGACTCCACATATTCCCTAGACCTAGGTTTCTTCATCTGTAAAATGAAGAGGTTGGAATTGAAGCTATGTGAGATCTGTTATAACTATAAATCCTATGATTAATACAACAAACATTTATTAAGCACCCAATATGTGAAAGGCACTAGGGACAGAAAGAAAAAAAATTGGAATAGTTCCTCAAGGAGTTTACATTTTATTGGAGGGGCATACTATACAAATAAATAAGTCAGTACTAGATAACTTGGGAAGGAGAGTGCATTAATGACTTTAGGTACTGGAGAAGGAACCTAAGCTCAACTCTATCTCCACCTCTCCACTCCTGACTCCATGTTATACAACTAGAATGTAAATTCTTCAAAGTAGGAATTGTTTTGTTCACTATATTTATATCTCTAACGCCTAGCACAATGTTAGGCTGTAGTTGATGTTTAATAAATGTTTGTTGATTGATTGAAGATTAAGATTCTGAAAGTTGAAGATCAAGAGGGAGTTCATTCTACCTGCTGAGATTGTTTTTTTTCAAATGTATAATGATAAGAGATGGAATTTGGGGGGGAATAGCTAGGAGTCTGGTGTGTAAAGGTGACTAAGGTGAAGTAAGGCTGGAAATAAAGGTTGGAGTCAAAGTGTGACGAGGTTGAGGAATTTGGATTTTATCTCCAAGTAAATAAAGAAACTACTTAAATTTTTTTTTGAACAAAGAATTAGCCTGACGGACATGCTTTAGGAGGAGTATTTTGGCAGCTCTCTTCTGTAGAGTTTAGAAAGAAGGGAAAGACCTTCATCACAGAGATCAATTAAAAGGTCATTACAATTGTCCAGGTAAGAGGTTATCATGAACTGAATTAGAATGTTGGAAGTATAACTAGAAAGAAGGGGATAAGTACAAGAAATATTGTGGTGCTGGAATTTGCAAGTCTGGAAACTGGTAGGATGTGAAGGATGGCAGAGAGAAGAGTCAAAAATGACTCCAAGGTCATGGACCTGAAAATGAGGAGAAGAATGATAGTGCACCTGAAAAAAATAAAGGAAAGATTGGAGGAGATACAGAATTAGGGGGAAAGTTGATCAACTATAGTGATGAGGATTGGGGGAGAGTTAGCAGGAGAGAAAGATTTTTACTATTGATACAGTGACTCAGACAGGACTGGGGGAACAAGTTTGTCATCCATTGAATGAGAATTAGTTGATCAAAGCCCTCAAAATGTAGGATCTTATGACAAATGAGTGCAAGGGTAATGACATCAGCTTCCAAAGTTTAACACTCCATTCACTAGAGGACTTGGAGTGAAAATCCAGGTTTGACTTCTGGTTCGATGAAATACTAGATGATTAAGTCATTCAGGACAGCCTGAACTTATAGTCAGCATGAGTTCTATAACCTCACCCCAAAATGTCAATGGATGAGACACACACAGAAGAAAACTTACATAGAGAATATACTTAGAGTATCTGGTGATTTTTAATTTCCAGTAGTACATCTTCTGTCTCTGGCTCCCTGAAACTGGAGAACTCTGACGATTATAATCCTTCACAATGGGAATTATATTTTATCCTACCTTCCTGATAGTACCTAATACAGGAAGGGATGTTTGATGTGGTGGAAATGTCATTAAATTTGAAATTCACATACTATTTGTGAGCTCTTTTCCTCCTAGTTCTCTCTATAAAATGAGAGTGTTGAACTGGTGTTGATCTGTAAGGTCTGCTCTGACTTTGATTCCAATGAACTATGAACACAACATGTATCCAGTAAAAATCTGTTGATTGAGAATTGAGGTTAGATCATATGATATCTAAAGACCATTCTTGCCCTCAAATTCTGAATCCCTGGGAAAACCAGGCAAATAGGTCATGATCATGGAGAGCTCATAGCAAAGTCTTGAGCCTCTTCAGGTATAAGAAGTGGAGAGAAGGAACTTGGAGCCCACCGAAGGCTTTGCTAATTTTGCTCTGAGTTAGGATTCACTTTCTGAGCTGGTAGGGCCTCCAGGTACCTGGAGGGATTGGGGGTTTATAAATGCTCATCAGCTGAATTGGGGATGTTTTGAGTATCAGATTTCTAGATCTCCATGATACCTTTGGGCATGTTGAAGTTTGGGACCCTGTTAGAGTTTTTTTGTAAACTTATGTTGATACTGTTAGAGTCACCTCCTGGTTGTACAATATGATATACAGAAAAAAGATTGGGTTTGTAGTCAGAAGGCAAAGAGTTTCACTTTTAGATTGAGATCCTATGAAATACGTTTTCTAAAACCAGAATTTTTATTGTTGCTGATTCATTTCAGTCATGTTTAATTCTTTATGATCCCATTTGGGTTTTTTTGATACTGAAATGGTTTGCCATTTTCTTTGCCAGCTGATTTTACAGTGAGGAAACTGAGACAGTCAAGATTAAGTGACTTGCCCAAGGTCACAGAGATAGTAAGTATCTGATGTTACATCTGAACTCAGAACTCAGGAAGATGAGTTTCCTGACTCTAGGCCTGGAAGCCAGAATATAAATATAAAAGCAAACCAGTATATACATATAAGCAAACATACAAATAAGTAAATAAATAAAAAATACATTGAGCTATATGTGTGTCAAATTCTCCCTAATTTTCTAAAAATTAAGACTACTGGACCATCAGACCTTTTCTCCCCAAAGTCCCATGTATAGGCATGGATACACACACATACACACACACACACACACACACACACACACACACACACACAGAGTGAGCCTGTGGGCTTCCATCCTCCCTGCAGAAGTAGTGCTGACAGGAAGTTGTCTGTGTCTGTTTAGAAATAAAATAATGCTCGAAGGAGAAGTGGGGAAACTTAATAGGACTTTAAAAGCTCCAGGAGCCGATGGGGCTACAGATGGTGCTGGGGCCAGGAGGACTAAATAAACAATGGTTTTATGGGCGGGAATGTCGCCTCCGGGACAGGGCCTCGGAAGGGATGTTCACAGGCATTGTGTCCAACCTCATTAGCCTGCCCAGCGGGAATGCCGGCACTGCAGTTAAAGACGTTGTGAGAAGGGAAAATACGCCTCCAAAGATCCTTTAAATGAACTGGAGGTGGAAGAAGCACACTATCTCAAGAACTCCGTTAGGCTAAATGACTCACCCAACATCTGCCACAGGGACCCCTAATTTGAAACTGATTGACTTACAGTCTGTTCAGTCCCCTCCCCTACCACTTGCTCCCCTTTCTCCTTCCCTCCCCTCAACCAGCCCTCATCTCCCCAACTCCAACCAGAGAATACAATCAACTCAACAGGCAGGAGCTGGGAAGGGCAAATCAGAAGTGAGGTACATTTGACAACATCACAGCAAGCATCTTTACTCACGTTTGCTCTCGTGCACAGACATGTTACTAATGAGAAAAATAGTTATTGGAGTGTTGGGAGTGGAATTAGGCCATTTCACTGGTCCGGAGGAAGCAATCAATCAATTAATATTTTTTGAGTGCCTACTCAGTGCTCATCTTACACAAGTTGCCATTCAATTGAATAAATGTTTTTTAAGTGACTACTGTATGCATAATTCTGGACTGGCACCAGGGGAGCGATGCTTAGACCAGAATGGACTCTGACCTCATAAACCTTCAGTTCTGTAGGGGATAAGAAGAACCCACAGATTAAATACACACCCAAATGCCATATATGATAAATACCACTGACTTACAAAGTGCTCTGGGAGGTGTATGGGGGACTGACTAGGAGAATCATGGCAGCCTTCTTGGAAGGGATGGTATTTGAACTGGGCTTTTTAAGAATGAGAAGGAATTCAACAAGGAAGAAGAGTATATTCTAGTAATAGGGCAGTGGGTGAGCAAAAGCTTGGCGATCAGGAAAGCAAAGAATGGGGGGCATGGAGGATTGGGTGGGTGGCAGAGTGCCACAGAATATTTGGCTGGGTCTGTAGCGGAGGTGGATGAAAATAATAGGAAGGACCATGGAATTTCACTTTCAAAGACACACCCTCCCTTTTCACAGGGAAAGTGGAAGGAGATGCCTTATCTTCCCAACATACTTTCTGTCAGCTGGTTAAGATACAAAACCACCTTTTTAGAGTCTGTGGAGAACCTGGAAGGTAGTTACTATATATACACAGAGAAATTATAAGTATCTCCACAAAAAAATATGTGACTGATGTGCCTGAATGCAAATGCCAGTCCTTTAAAATCATCTGATGCCCTATCTCTCAGATTTTCTGGGGTTAAACTATTTAGGATTTATAATATCTGGGTCACACTTCCTCAAGCTCTTTCTCTCAAACTTTCACAACTTTTCAATTGGCTACCTCCCTAGCCCCAGTCAAAATAAGAGATCTAGATGCCTCCGAACGTCTCATGCATTTCCTACTCCAGCATTTTAACACAGCATCTATATTACTATCAGTAATAATATATTCATTATGAATCTTCTCTACCAAGCATCACACTTTCAAGCCTTCTGTCTACATATGACCCATATAGCCCATATTCAAACTATACTACCTAATTCAGGAGGAACAATTTCATTTCTGAATTGCCAATTCGCCTTGTGATTGCATGTACTCCATCCAGACAGAAGTACTCTCAAATCTACAACAATAAGGAGGTGAAAAATATTTCTCTGTAGCTAGTTTAAAATGCACTTCCCTAGATAAGAAACAAAAAACAATTGTAAAATAATTCAAAATGGAATAGAATCAGATGTGAGGGTCTGTGATTCAAGCTAGAGGAGCTTAGAACAGAGGGAAATTAGTATAGATTGTAATAGCTTGGGAAAACATTCTGGAAGGGGTTGCATTTGAATTGATCCTTTAAGAATGAATGAGATTTGGATAGGGAAGGGCCTGCATTTAAGGTTAGTGACCAGGACAAATAAAGCTATAAAGGTTAGAATGATCAGGATAAACCAATCTGATTCTCATTGGCCATCAATAGCCCCCATTTGGTCATTGGGTCCTGATTGACTCAGATGACTGAATGTAAATAGCAGATATTTTTGCTTTGACCAGAAATCCTGAGGGTCTTCCCTTTCCAGATTCATTCATTCATTCAGATTTTTTTTTTTTTTTTTGAAAGAGGAGATTCTTTACCTCAATTGCTATCTAACCTTAATCACTGATGGGTTTGGTCTCAGTCTTAGACTTATTGAAAACTTAAGCTTAAAAAGGCCAAGGTCTCCCTTTCATCCAGGGCCATCTCCAGTTTTGATCTATATCTTTGGACTCAGATGGTCCTGGAGGGAAAAGTGAGGCAGGTGACCTTGCACAGTCTCCCTCCCTTAAATCCAAATCACTTGCATGTCTTGACATCACCTTCCCATGTCATGGTCCTCTTTGAGAACAAAGGAAAAACCACAAAGGAGTTATTGATGTAATAGGACTCTGTGTCCCCCTGATCTTTGTGGAGGGTGAGCCACTAGCCTTGGAAAATTCCTAATTATCCCCACCCTCCTACCTGGTTCCCACAGGAAACTCCCACCTCCAATTGATCTGGGAACTACCCTTTATTGATTTGGAAATTAGCCCCTCAATCACTTCCTACCCATAAACCATAGAAGGCTAAATAAAATCAAGATTCTGTAACCCAATCTTTGCTAACTTCCTAATCAGGAGGGGGTCCACTGAGAGAAAGAGCTATTCAATGAAAATAAACCCATTTTTGCCAAACCTCTCTAGACTAGGACTGCGAATTCTTTTGCAAAACCTGCAACGTGGGCCTGGGGACCCCCATTACTGTTAAGATATCTCACCTCTCAATATTACTTTGAGAGACATGTCCAAGGAATTTTCCTGGATTACCCCAAAATAACAATTTAGAATTCTCTCAGTCACTCACCACCAAAAGGAAGTATCATGTATTTAATCTTCAAAGATATTACAATTCCCTTACTTAGCTTTTCCTTAGTCTTTAACTTTAGTGATGCTTCTAATCTTGGATCACCTCTCAGGGGTCCAAGACCTATCAATGAAGTGGGACAGGATGGCATCTGTCCTACTTTCTCAGTACAGTGCAAAGCCCAAGTCACATCCATCATATTACCTTATCAAGGACTGATGGACTTGAAGGAGTGAATGAGAGTGAAGGTGATGGTTAAGGACCCTGTACTATTTTTTATTATTCATACTCTAGATCTGTAATTTGGCTTCTGACCTCATCACTCAACTGAAATTACTCTCTCCAAAGTTACCAACAATCCCTTAATTGTCAAATCAAATAAGCTTTTCTCAGTCCCATCCTTCCTCTTTGCAGTTCTTGATACTACCAATTACCTTCTCCTGGGTGTTTTCTCTTCTCTTGGTTTTTATACTTTTTTCCCTATATCTCCTCTTTGTCTGAGTCTGACTACCTTTTTTCAGCCTCCTTGGCTGGATCTTCATTTACATCACACCCACTAACTGTAGGTTTCCCTCAAGGCTTTTCTTTGGTTCTGTTTCTCTTTTTCCTCTATACTATTTTGTTTGATTATCTCATAAGCCCCAATGGGTTCAATTAGCATCTCTGTAGATAATTCCCAGATCTACATACAAATCCCTAACTCTCCCCTGAGCTCCAGCATTATATTACTGACTGCCTTTTGGACATCTTGAATTGGATGTCCCAATAGGCATTTCAAACTCAACATGCCCAAAATAGATCTCATTATCTTTATTTCCAACTTTCCTATTTCTGTTGAAGTCACCATCCTGCTAGTCACCCAGGCAGGAAAACTTGGTGTCACCTTCAGTTCTTCGCTTCTGCCATGCCTCTCCACTGGCTGATTTCCAAGCCTGGATGTTCTTCCTCCTCACCTCCTCCTCTTCTTCCTCCTCCTCCTAGTTTCTCTGCCTTTCTTCAAGACTTAATTCAAGTCTCACCTTTTTCAAGAGACCTTTCTTGTTCTTCCCAACTACTACTGTCAGATTACCTTCCATCACTCTTCATATGTCTGTATGTACCTAGTTATTTTCATGTTGTCAGAAAAAGAGAAACAGAAAGAGAGAGGATGTGATAGAGGCAGCTTTGGGCTTCCATTTTCACATTTTTCTCTGTACCTCTCCGATGAACTCATCATGTAACATTGTGTATTAACTAAACTTTGTATCTTCCCAAGTGCCTAGTATAATGCCCCACACATAGTAGAGATTTAACACGGATTCTTGAATGAATTTATCCTTTCTCCTCCACATGTAGTCAAGGGAGTTGGATGGGTGGGAAGATGTTGTTTTGGAAGAGGATATCAATAAATTGAGCTTAAAATGAATGAGAGTTTCTGGGACTAGATAAGCTATCTAGAATGGCTTTCAGGAGGATAAATTGGTATAGGACTCTTAATTTAAGGGAGGAATGGTTATAAAATCAAATAATTTCTAATCTTAAAGATCACCTGTTCCAATCCCCTCTTTTTTTGTTTTTTACAGATGAAGAAACTGAGTCTGAAGGTGAAATGACATACTCAAATGAGTCACATAAATGTTAAGTAACACAGCTGGGATTCAAACCCAAGTCTTTAAAAACTAAATTAATTGATTTCTTACCACACTACTCTGTTGGGCTTGCATCCATTCTGTTACTGAAAAGCATTTCTATTTCCAAATATTTTGCTAACTTAGCTGCGATTGGTGCCTGAAATTCAACTATTGGAATTATATTCCTTTGGCTCAAACATGGTCTTATTTCAGTATCAACTGAGCCCTTTGGAGATAGAGAGAGGAAGGAGGGATTATGGAAAGCCAGGCACTGAGGACAGAGAAGGGGAGGAGTATAAATACCTCTAACATATATATGTTTTGGATTGTGTCGGGCTTTTATATATATCAGGGTGTATGTGCATAAAGTTGTGAGTCTTGAGTCTCTGGGTGTTGTTGGATTGTGTGTTTTGGGGGCTGTGTTTTGCTGAGTTTGAGGACACTGGAAGAAAAGGAATTGTTATTCTGAGGGGTGTGTGTGTGTGTGTGTTGGGGGGGGAGGTTGATTCTGGATTTTCCTCAGCAAGAGTGCTTTGTGAGGATGGAGGAGAAAGAATAAAACCAACTTTTAGTCATAACTGATTTGCTCAAGGTTTCAAGCTGCCATCATAAATCTAGGAAGGATTTATGTTGAGCAACGATGAGGGTAAGGTGGAGGTGGGAGGTATTTTCTGTCACTGGCAGGAAGTAATATGGATACCTTGACCTTGGACTCAGGATTTGGGCTAGGGATTTGGAATAGTGGGAGCCTTGGTAGGGGAGGCTTCTCTATTATTATTTTGCTGTCCTTGAAAGAACATGCATTTTTTTAATTAAAAAAAAAATCAGCCGATTCTCCATGAAATCCAATCATTTATTCTTCACTGGGGACTTCTCTAAAGCTGGCTGAATCTATTCCTGGAGTCAACATTGCTGGGATTTAAGCTACAACTGCTCTCTCCGCCTTGGGAAAAGATATAGAAGGCAGGGACCCACTAAGTAGGGTTGGGGAATGACTTTTCTGGGACTTCATTAAACATTCTCACTTAGAAATGTTCCTTGCCCACGCAGCCTTTCAGTGGTGTCTTATATTTACATCAGTGAAAAGTCCTCACCTTCCACCCAAACCAATGAGGATAGTAAATGGGAAAAAAGTAATTTAATTCCATATTTCATAAGGCCCATTAATACAGGGGTCAGAATATAGGGCAGAGGAGGAGGGCCAGGGTCTTGGATTAGATGCCTAACCATGCTAGTTAATTTCACATACAGGAAAAAAAATCAAATTTCTGGCAGCATACTACATTGGACAGAACACAGATGCCGGAGTCAGAAGTCTTGAGTTCAAATCCCACCTTTGATTTCTGTGTGCTCTTGAGCAAGTTACTTACTTCACTTTCCTGAGCCTCTGTTGCCTCTCGATATTAAATGACTGCATGAGACTAGATGACTTCTGAGACTTCTTTCATCTCTATCTCAGTCTGAAACTATAATTTAGCTAGCAGTCACTTCTAGAGACTAAGTTTATGGAAAGTACATGAAAGTAGCAACTTATCATAAGTCATCATTGCATTTCTTTCCTCTTCTGGTCTGCTGCGGAGATTAACACATTTAGTCCCTAATCATTCAATGTGACTGGATTTTTTGGACACTAGACTACATTATGGGGGTGGAGGTGAGTAATATAGAAGCAAAACAAGTTGAAGACAAACCTTATTGCCATGACCATTCTACTCTGACCAGGTCTTATGCCTTCAGAGGTTGGATTCAAGGCTAGATTCCAAAGACTAGTTTGACTCTCTTTGGCAGATTTGAGGAAAATTAGTTGGGGGTGGGATGGGGAAGAAAAGATATGCAACAACAACAAAAAAGAATGACTGGTAAGTTAGGAGATGTCCCACCTTGGGGCAACAGTAGCTCTTAAATCATGATGTTGCTCCATGATTCTCAAATGACTGGTTTTAAGGGCAATTATATTATTTTTATCCTGAACATTTGTAGATAGGATGGAGAGAAATGGAAGGTCTCAAACATGATATGTGAATTCCTCATTGGCCTTTGACAATAGAGAAAGGGAAATTTCCCTTTCTTTTATCTCCTTGGCCAAACAATGTGTAGCATTGTTCCTCGTTATGTCAGTCCAAGAAGGATCAAAGAATTATATCTGGAAGGCACTTTAAACTTTGTTTATTCCAGCCCCCTCTTTTTTTTTTTAAAGAAGGTCAAACTGAAGCTCAGACAAATAATATGACTTGTCCAAAGTCACAGAACAAATAAAAAGCAGAAAAGGGAAATGGATGCATCTTTTCTGAATTCAAATCCACAGCTTTGTCTCATGTACTCATTCTGCACTCTGGCCCCACTTTTTCCTTCTTTCTTCCATCTCTTTTCCCTTGCTCCCTTTGCATTTATTAATTTCTCCTTTAATTCTTTCTTCCATTTATTCTTTTCCCCACTTTTCTTCTTTCACCCCTTTCTCTTTTTTCCTCTTCCTTATCTCTTCTTTCTCTTATTTTCTTCCTCCCAATTCTCTTCTTTGCCCTGATTTACTTTTTTACCCTTTCCAAATAGCACACAGCATCTCCCTTCTACCTCAATTGTCCCATTTTTAATTCTCCTTTAATCATAACTTTCTCTCCTTTCACTTAAAATATTTAACTCTATATTAGATTATTTTAAACCAACTTGCCTTTTTTTTAGTTATAGCCCACCAATACTGCTGACTCAAAACAATCTGACTATTTAATATTGAATGAGCAATTGATAGAAGTTTGATTTTATCCCCTTCTTCTTCTTTTTTCTTCTTTTTGCGTTTGTGCTTTCTCTCAGCAAAGAACAAAAGAGCTGATTAATCTGATTTGGGGCAAGTGTCAGAGGCAGTAGATAGATGGGAGAAAGGAGATGAGGTTAGCAAGTTAGAAACTTTTGTGTCCAAGGGGAGGGAGGGAAAACACATTTAGTTTGGAGCAGGGTGAAGCCCAGTTTAATAAAAGAGATTATGAATGATTCTCTCTAAACGTGTAGGTCATAGATGGGACCTTTTCAAACACCAACAACTTGGTCTGGCATTCTAGGATCTACATTCTAGCCCTCAACCTATTATCTAACTGTGTCAATCCTTTCCTTCATCTCTTTTATTTCCCATTGCTCCTCCACATGCTTCCTCCCTCTTAGCCAAGTCCACTTGCTTACTCTCCCCAGTAATAACCTGTGCTTTTCTGCCTTTTTGTCTTTGATTATATATTTCTTGGTCTGGAATGTCCTTCCACATCTATGTTGCCTATCCAAATCTTATACATTCTTAAGTTTTAGTTCAAAACCCAACTCTTTCAGGAAGTCCTTTTTAATAATGATAGTGACAACAACAATAACAAAAAAAAATTTACATAGCATTTTAAAGTCTGTAGAGTGCTTTAAATATTTCATCTTATTTGATGACCCATGTTTATGGATCATATAGAGCATATAAATTATTTCTGATCACATCAATGATAGTGAACCCTTTTTTCCTCTGAATTCCTATAAGCACTTATAATTTTTTATAGGTTTTTTTTTTTTAATAGTTTAAAAGACACTTATCATTAGGTAGATAGGTGGAGTGCTGGGCCTTGAGTTAGGAAGATAAGTTCAAATCCAATTTCAGGTACTTACTAGCTGTGTGACTCTGAACAGGTAATTTAACCTTTAGATTTTAGCCCTCTTTAGAACCCTAAATCCCTGGCTCTGACTGCTGGCTTTGATAGGCCTGAGGGATAAAATTAGATCAGGATCCTGATTCTTCGACTCACAAATCTGCCTTGGTACCTCAGCTCCCCTCACCAGTACATCCCCTTCTAGGAGAATTTTTGTTCCCATTCTAGATCTCTTTCTTGGGGAACAAGTTCTCTGAATTTACTCTTTTTGAAAAGGAGAACAGCTCAAGACTGAGTCTAAAATCCATCCTTCTAACTACTGTTTAAGAATAGTGAGAACTTAGAGATATTGTGGTAGTTTGGAGAACAAGACCATATCCTATCCCTTTCTAATATAATGGACCCTAACCTGTGTACCTCTTCCTTTATTAATCTAAAATCCACTTCTTCACTACTTTGGTTTTGCCTTAGCCCCACCTTTTTAGGTTCTTTCCTAGTGCTTTTCTATCTCTCCTGAAAGTCCTTTACCAAAGCTACTTCCAAGTTTTAGGTAAACATGCTTAGTCTGAGAATCTGGAATCTTTTGCTTGCTCCCCTTTCTAATGGAGCCCAACTCAGTACCAGCTACCTCCCCTACCACAGCTCATAGGTGACCTGCCAACCATAGAACGCCAGAGCTTGAATGAACCTTAGAGGTCCTCTAGTCCAAATACCTCATTTTACAGAAGAGGAAACTTGAGGCCCAGAGAAGTGACATAATTTATCTTGGATCATAGTGAGGGTTAATGCCATAGCAAGGATTTGAACTCAGGGCTCTTGATTCTTAGTCCAAAGCTCTTTCCAAAGTCCTTTTCTTGCCCAGGCCAGGGATCCTAGACTTATAACAGTAGGTTGTTCATCAGAGATGTTTGGAGCAGCTGCCCAGGCTACCGTCAGACATCCCTGGCAGGGATGAGGAGGTAGGTGGGCAGAGAACTGAGACCCAGGACTGGAGAAGAAGAGTAGAGATGGGGGTGACTAAGTCACAAACATTCCCACAGGAGTCACAGGTGCTGAGTAGCATGGCCATTCATTCATGGTAAGCCCCAAACCTTCTCCCATTTCCCGTTTCAAGTCTTGGTCCTCCATAACCCCAATCTGTCTTTCCCACTAAAAATCTCTTCCCCTTCTTTGCTCCCCTCTTTCTCCAAAGCAACCACCCATTCTGACACCTTTGCCATCATCCCTCATGTCCCTCCCACCCCCAACCCACCCAAATGTCCCAGACCAAAGTAACTCAGACAAAGTTTTCCCAGGTTAGGGGGTCGAATGACCTTCCTCTCCACCAATCCCATGCAAGGGAGATTTAATGGCTAGGGACAAGCCTAGCCTATGGGGCAGAAAGGCTTGAATGTGGGTGGAATTCCACAAATTTCCAACCCCTTCCAGGGCCCTAGAGTTCAGGCCTTTCAATCTGATGTTTCTGGTGCGGTGAGCAGAAGTGGTGCTCAAGATTCAGGACCTGGACCAGTGAGGGTGGTGTGGATGGGTCAAGGCCTTGCCCATGAGGGGACCTAGGTAAATAGAGCCTTTGGGTACAGGGGCCAACGCAGATGGCTACTACCTCCTCGGCTCTCGCTGTCCGCAGGTTTCACCTGGATGGGCCTGTTCATCTGCAAAGAAAAACACAGAAGGAGAGAAATGGTTAGCATTGGGTATCGGATGAGTCAGTCAGTCAGTCACCTTATATTTACCTCTAATGTGCCTGGAATTATTTTAAGGGCTGAAGATATTAAGGAAGGTAAAAGACAGTTCTTGCCTTGGAGGAGCTCACAATCTAATGGATGAGACATTGTACAAACAGTTATGTACAAAGAAGCTATCATCTATCTATATATTTGTTAAATACCTATCTGTTAAATTGGAAATAATCAAGAGAGAAGGTACTATCATTCAATAAGCATTTATTAAGTGCCTAAGACATGCCAGATACTGCTAAGTGCTGAGGATACAAAAAGAGACAAAAGGCAGTCCCTGATCCCAAGGAGTTTACAGTCTAGTGGATTATAATTAAGAATTAAGAAGGGTGGGAAAGGCTTCCTGTAGAAGGTAGGAATTTAGCTGGGACTTGAAGGAAGCCAAGGTAGGTTGAATTTGACAAGAAGACCCAGAAAATATGGGCAAGGGAACAGCTACTCTAAGCTAAGATCTTAGATTTCACAATAACAGTGACATTTTTCCCCCCAGAGCTACATATCTACTGAAGAAACACACACTCATAGACACCAACATATAAATTATGCAAAGCATATATATATACATTTAATGTACATAGACATATGTATGTATGCATAAGCACACACACATAGTCATCTTCAATTCTTCTTTGCTCACAGCACAATATTATTCTTTGCAAGGAGGAATCATGGCACATTGTGGGAGAGCGGGATGGAGTCTTTACATATGTAAGAATCATGCAATTTGTAGCATAACTAGTGAACTCCAGGCACACTTCATGTGCCTTTGCAGGCTCTTTGAGAAACATTGATAGAGCAGCCACTTGCTTGCATATGCACACACATATCTACCCAGACACGAGCATACTTGTGTTTCAGACATTTCCTTGTCATAGGATTGATGGCTGTAGTCTCATTATTTTAGGAACTACCTCTCCTATGACTTCAGTGATGGATTTATGTTCCCTTCCCATGGTCTGTACAGTAGCCCTTGCCGCGCAACAGGCTCTCCCTCCTGTGTTATGTCCTTATCAAGAACTTAAATAATTATTTTCCTTCTGAGCAGCTTCTGGTATCAGATCTTGCCCTCCTTCTTCCCCTTCCAATGGCCTCCCTGATTCAGGAGTTGTATACATGTGAATACCATCTCAGGACCGGGTTTGCTCAGTGATGAGAGATTTCAGGAATCCCAGATCACAGAATTAAATACCCGCAGGAGTCACTTAGTTTTTAAGAGACAAACACCATTCTCCAGTCACAGTCTGACTTCCTAACTTCAGCCACAGATCAACCACAATGCCAGTCACAGACTGATCATTCTAACTTTGGGGAAATTGATCCTCAGTGTAGTCACAGATTGACTGTGAAATCCAGCCACGGATGGACTCCTAACCCTGACCAGAGACTGCCCCCAGAAGACTGATGCTTAATCTGCCTACAAACTGCTCCTTGACCCATCCTTCTATTTCACCAATGCCTGTCATTTGGAAAAGCGGGGATGATTCTGTGCAGCCCATTCCCATTGCTGGAGGCACATTTCAGAGACAATATTGCCAATGGTAAGTTAAGAGGAACATGTCTGTGTAAGGAAATCCATTCACTCTGCTGTGCAAGATGATAAGCACTTCTGGGCTGATTCATGATGAGTGTCTGCTCCTTCCTGGGGATCTGGTAAAATGACTTGCTTTGGATTTATAGGAAGATTTATAAGAACTGATACAGTTAAAAAAAAAAGTAAAACCATGAGTATAATAACCAAACAACTCTGAAACAGAGCTGAACGCTGACTGTTATGACCAACCTCAGTCCTGATGATGAATCCTGCCTCTCCACCCTCCCACCTTATCAGAGAAGTGGGAGATGTGGGGTTCACGATGTCACATACATCATCAGATAAGGTCTCAATGTTGGTTAGTTTTTCATAATTACTTTTTGGTAACAAATGTATCTGGATCACTTTGGATTTGGCAGATGTCCCAAGGTAGCATGAGTCACCATTCTCTGCCCTGCTGTCCAGAGGCAGTTCCATATGGAGTTAAAGGGGGCTGAGAGTACCAGGGGAAGTGCTGCAGTATCCTTACTGAATGTCTTTCCTGTGCTGTGACTAAGTAACTATCTTTTCATTAAATATATATATTTAAATCATATAACAGGAAATAACTAGGGAAACAAAAGGAATCAAACTTTAGAAAGAAGATGGTTACTTTAGATAAACTTTAAGGTTGGTTTTGGGATGAAACTGAGACTGCCATTTTAAGATGGATTCTATTCTTGGAAAGTTTGTAGTTTGAGAACACAAGAGTCATGGACATGAAATCATCATCATAGGGAGAACAGTACAGGAGAAGAGAGTGTGATCCTGTGAAAAAAATTCTGAATTAGTGAGAACTGGAAAATGTCTATTCCTGGGATGTATATACATTGGCCCAATAAAGGTACTGCATAGACCTATGGCTCATCCTGGCAGAGTCCAGGGCAATTATACCTAAAGGAAGGGTTTTTCTAGGTCCTCTCCAGCTCTGGAAGAAAAAGCAAAGGTAATTAGGAGGGAAAGTATTTCATCTCCATATATTAACATAGTACCAGGCACAGAATAATCACTTAATAGTTGCTTCTTGACTGGCAACCATTAAAATCCTTTGGCATTCCTGGGGAATGCCCTGAGGGAGTGGGGAACATGGACCAGAGAACAGAGGGAAAGTACAGCCAGCAACCTAGGGACAGAAAAGATATGAATATTTCTTAGATCCAGAGTATTCTGATATCTAGATTCTATCATAGAATGGAAAGCTGGCTAGATCAGGGTTTCTTAACATAGGTTCACTGGAATTTTTAAAAAGGTTTCATTTTGCTAAATATTTGAATATAAGTGGTTTTCTTTTAATCCTAAGGAACTTAGTTTATGTCTTTAAAAACATTATTCTGAGAACAGGGTCAATTACCAGACTACCAAAGGGATTCATTGGGTAGAAACTCCCTAAAGAAGGAATAAGAAACTTGATAAGAGTCCCAAGACATAGGAATATGGAGGCCTGGGTATGTTGTACAAGGTTTAAAACAGAAAAAGGAAATATCTGTTTTAAGGCATGAAAAGGAGAAACTTGTGTGATAAATGGGCTTTAAGTCAGTTGGGAGGAATAAAGTGTCCTTGTAAATGGAGAGAGATAGTCAAAGAGTGATGGGTTGGAATCCATTAGAAATTGGTTAATGATTGTATTTGAGTGGGTATCAGAGTCCAATAGGTATCCTTGGCAACTTGATACAATGGAAATAATGTTGAATTTGGGAGACGTGGGATCTGAGATCAAGACCAAACTTAGCCATTATGTGAGTTTGGGTGTCACTAAACTTAATAACCAATATCTTCATCTGAAAACTGAGGAATTGGACTAGATATAAAATCCTTTCCAACTCTCTATATATTATTCTATGAGGACTTAAGACCTGTAGAAAAGATTTGAAATCAAAACATGGGCTAAATTCAGAGAATGAGAAGTTTGGAGGAGTTTGAGAGGGATAATTTAAGTAAGAGGAACAATCATTTTAGGATTGAATAAATTTTGATAGACCCCAGTCCTTGATGAAGTGATTCTAGGGAAATGATATGGGAATGGAGGTTCAGAAACCTGGAAGAAGTAGGAATATTAAGATTCTAACATAAAATTAGCAAGGTTGGGTTGAATGATCATTTTATACTTTTTAAACTAGTAGAGATGCTAAAAGATGGGAAATATTCTTGGAGGGGTTGAGAGAAGACAGGTGTACTAATTCACTTTTGGTAGAATTGTGAATTGGCTTGACAACTGGAAAACAATTGGGAATTATTCAAGAAAAGTTACAAAATTGTTCATATCTGTTGACCTAGATATTTGCTTATATTCTGACTTAGATATCTTGCGAATGGAACTATATCCCAAGTCAGTTATTGACAGTAAGAAAAGTATCCATATATACATCCAGGGCAGCATAATTTTGGATAACAAGAAATTGGAAACAAAATAATATGTCAATTGATTAGGAGAATGACTGAAGCAATTATGATATATGAATATAATGAAATACTAATATTCCATTAAAAATGATGAATAAGAAGAATTGGGGGGAAATTAGAAGATTTGTATGAAGTGACGCAGAGTGAAAAAAGCAGAGCCAAAAGAACAATATATGCAATGACTTCCACAATGTAAATAAGGTCATCATGGAGAGAGAAAAATGATTAATGGCAACAGTCAATGTTAGTACCATAGTGCCAAAGTGTAAGGCCACAGCTGTCGTATCTGTTAGCAATAGATAAACTGATTTTGCAAAGGAGTTTGTTTGTGAAGTATCTGTAATCTCAAAAAAAAGTCAATATATTTTTAATTAATAGAAAAACAAATAAAAAAATCCAAAAAAGAATTTGCAAGATTAGAAGCTAGAATCATTTATCTGCCTGGGCAGATATTTTCACTGACACCCTGAATATGTTTATGCCTTATAAATATAGATATTGTGACTCCACTTTCCCCATAACAAATCCATTCCAGAGGTAGTAAGGAGCAGGGCTGGGGCAGCGATTGGCATGGGAGAACTAAATCCTTGTAGTTCAAAATATTCATTATTTGTAGACTTTGGGGATATGGGAAACACTTTTGCAAGAGCAGGGCTTACCTCATAAGAAGATCAAAGCATTTTACCAAAGGACACTGAGCTTAATACTGGCTAAGGCAATGGACATGACCCAGAACAAATTTCTGCTTTTTAATGGATCTAAATGTGATTAATCTTTATATTTAACAGTGTCCAGAGCAAGTCAATTAATTAATCAATTACCCAGTATTCTACAAGTGCCTACTGTGTGCCAGGATCTGTGCTAAGCACTGGAAATATAAACAAAAAAAAATTGTAACTGCTGTCCAGAAGTTTACATTGTACTGGGGGAAACAAAGTATCTCTATATAAGTATACAAAGGTTATACTTATACAAAAAGAATAAATAAGTAATAAATGCAAGGTAATTTAAAAGGAAATGGAAGGATCAAAAAAAAATGCATGCAGAACAAGTACTAGGGCTTTGTGTTGAAGAAAAAGAAGAATTCTCTGAATTTTTCTGCCCGTATGACACCTTATCCCTATGGCCTCTTCCTTTGGTTGGCTGCTTTCTCCCGAAGCTGCAATTTTCAAGAAAGATCCTAGGTGGAGGTGAGGGGGAGATAATAAAGATGGAGGGAGGCAGAACCATTAAGGTACAAGTAGACAAGGTCTAGTTAGTAGTCAGGTCATGAGGTGAAAGAGTATCTTAAGCATAGACCAGGTAGTATATTCAAGTTACTGACCCAGACAGAAAAATGGGATAGGGAAAGATAGTCAGAGACCAAGTCCAGGTCAGGCTCTAAATTGGATACATGTTGACCCTTGGAAAGTTTTTGCCAAGAACATGAATATGTTCTTGATATTAACTTCCTATTAAGATATATTAAATGATAAATACCATGAACTATCTGGTGATATGTTTGGAAAGCAAAAAAAGAAAACAAAACCCTTGAAGTGTATGTGTGAGGTTTTATTTGATTGGGATATTTCTTCTTTTCTGCCTGGGGTCTTTCCTTCATCCTTCCCCAATCAAAGCCCTCCAGACCCAATGTCTCCGAGAAATCTTTCTTTTTGATGTTGTTGTTTTGATGCTGTTAAAGAAAAATCATGGCTGTTTCCTAATAAATGCTTTTGCTTCCCTCTTACGTCCTTTATCTTCTGAAGTAAAAAAAAAAAAAAAAAAAAAAAAAAGATTTAAGCAAAACAAAGGTAGAGAGCTCCTTCTAGGGAGCATGATGAAGTGGACGGAACCCTGGACTTGAGAGTGAGAAGATCTGAATTGGAAGTGTGATTCTAACCTTATATTTGAACTCTCAGAGGCTTCTTTTTCTCATCTGCAAAACAGGGATAACACTTGATCTGTCTAGATTGCAGGATTATCAGGAACGAAGAGTTTTGTAAACTATCAAATGTTATATAAAGTGGAGCTGTTCAAATTTTCTATTTGAACCACATACTCGAGCCCTTGGTCATACATTGCCTTATATTGGTATCTAAATGCTTAATGTATACACACACACAAACATATTATTTACATATAAGTATATATATGTATTTGTGTGTGAAAGAGATACTGTGTGTGTATATTTATGGGTGTGTATTCCTGTTTTCCCCAAAGTGACTGGGAGCTTTCTGAAGGCAGTAAATATGTATTCTCATTTTAAAACAAGTTCAGGAAAAAAAAATAAAGGCACATTGAAAAAGAATTGTCTCCCTGTCATTTTCTCCCTCCTTCTGTGTCTCCATTTTGTGTTCCTTGTGTTTCTGTGCTGTCCCACACTGAGAAAGAAGTGAAACAAGAAATCACACAATAGAAGTGATTAATAAGTAAATGACTGATTTCATATTCCTGGTGATATACCCATTTGATAATTCCTTGGCAGAGCCAAGAGAAAAATGCTGTGGGTGGGAATCCAAGCAACCAAAAAGATGTGAAAGACACCAATTACAGGAAGAGACATGGAGAGGATGCAGAAAGAGAAAAGATTAAGTTTCTTTGCTTGATGTATAGCACCCCTTTCAGTCTTTGTGAGGAGGATCTGGGGCGGCACCTCAAGGAGGGCAGGCCCTCAGCGGGGAAAAAGGGAGTTCTGAGAGAATTTGAGCAGGGGACCTACTATATCAGGTCATTCCTGGTTTTCTCTTTCCTAGCTCCCTCATCAAGTCTTGGATGACAGATTCCTGGTTGACAGATACCTTCTGATCTGTCTGGCCCTGGTTGGGCTTTGTCATTGTCATTCCTTCACCCCAGCTCACCCTCCTTTCCTGGAAAACCCACAACAAATATTCCCTTTTCTCTGCTAAGCCACATTTCTTCTGTGCCTCTCTAAAAAATAAAAACAAAAACCATCAGTCTCTTGGACCTTCTCCAAGCCACCCAGATTCCCCCACTCCTACTTCCAGTCTCTCTGGCAAATGTCATCAGTCTTTGATCTTCCAAACTCATAAAATGTAAAGCTGAAATAGACCTTAAAAATCATCATGCCCAATTCCTTCATTTTACAAGTGAGACTACTGAGTCCCACAAAGATGAAATGACTTATAGGATCACAGAGTCTGCTGGTAAACAGTGGAATTAGAATTCAGGCTTAGATCCTCTAACTCCAAAACTAGTATTTTTTTCTTTGTTTCTTCTTCTCCTCCTCCTCCTCCTCCTCCCCCTCCTTCTGCCTTCCTCCTTCCTTCCTTCCCTCCCTCCCTTCTTCCCTTCCTCTCTCCCTCCCTTCCTCCTTCCCTTCCTCTTTCTTTCTTTCTTTCTTTCTTTCTTTCTTTCTTTCTTTCTTTCTTTTTCCTTCCTTCTCTATCTAATGAATCATTCATTCATTTATCTATTCTTCCATCTATCTATCTATCTGTCATGTATCTTAATACTCCCTATCTTTCCAGGGTAGAAGTACAGCAGTTTTTGTGGGAACTTGGACCATTTCTATAGAGAACCTGAGATAGTCCACTTCTCCCTAGACAACCTGAAGGACACTTCCATACATATGTTCCTTTACCACTTTCAATTCCAGGAATTCACTATATTGGTTCTGACTTTCCTATACACTTCAGCACTTCTAAACTAAATCTATCCTCCAGCCTTAGTTTCCCAGTAGCAGGGACTGTAGGCATGGGCTACTGTCCTGGCAAAAGTTCTTTCCTACATTTCTATAATTGCTTAGCACTGGCCTTGGTCTTGGAGCCATTGGCTATATCTAGAATTACTTATGAACCATTTTTGTAGTTTATTTGTATGAATATGTTATATGTATCCCATCTCTTTTTCCAAATTTCAGAACTCAGTGCCCAACTCTGGGAAGACTCATATCCCACTAGTGGAATATTCCCTATGGTAGAAAGTGGGAGAATTCCTTATATACTGAATCCTTCTTTCTTCTAAACATTTGGATGTCAAATTTTGGTTCTCTTCTTTTTGCCTGTGTGACACTCAGGCTTCACATTCCCTACCTCTAATTGGCTGGCTTCTCTTAGACTTCCATTTTACAGGAAAAGGCCAGATCAATTATGTCTTCATTCCTTTCCAGACTCCATTTCTATCTTTCCTGATGTTTTCTACCATTCTCCTGGACTGATATTCTCCTTATCCTTCTTTTTATGTGTTTCCTTTCTATCATTAGAGTACAAGGTCCTAGAAAGTAGGGACTGTCTTTCAGCTTATATTTGAATTCTCAGAACAAGCACTTTGTATGCATTCACAAAATGTTTCTTTCTTTGATTTGTCTCCACTGCTGAATGACTTTGGGCAAAACACTAAACCTCTCCAGACTTGTTTCCCTTTGTATCCTTTTTCATCTCATCAAAGATTTCTCTGATTTTCAGACCCCAGGGATGGAGAGAGCTGGGAGCAGGGTGATGGAAGGGGGAGGTATGAAGACCAAGGGAAATCCAGCTCTTAAGTCCTAGCCTTCCTCCTACACAGAGAGGGAGGGCAAGGTATCAGAAATAGTAACCCACTATGGAATCGTAGTATCATATCATTATGCATTTAGAGCTGCAAAGGACATTAGAAACCAGGCAATCTGAAGTCAGAAAAATTAAATGATTTGTTCAAAAGTACAAAGTGGTTGAGATGGGATTTGAATCCAGGTTTTCTGATTCTCAATCCAGTGTTGCCTCCACTATATCATGCTGCATGAATTTGAATCTTGAATTGCTGTAACCTGGGTAACTTTGGGCTTAATTTCTCTGGATTTCAGTTTCCATTTCCTCATCTTCATCCAACCAAACTGGGGATTGGACTAGATCAAGGTTTCTTAGGCTTCAGCCTATGAACTTGTTATACAGTGGGACAATTGTATTTCAATATAATTCCTTTTCTTTGTAATCCTATTTTATTTTATTTCTATGCACTTTTTATGAACTAAACTGTTGTATTTTATGTACTTAAAAAATTCTGAAAAGGGGTTCATTGGCTAGTTCACTAGATTATTTCTAGGATTGTATATAAAATCCTCTGTTTGGTATTGGTATGTAAACCCCTATATAACTTGTCTCCATGCCACCTTCCCCCTAACTTTTTTATAATCTACAGTTCTCCTCCCCTCCTCTCTCTTCTGCTCCTGCCTCACCCCACCCTGTATTCAGCAGTGAAACAGATCTCTTTGTTACTCCTCAAACAAGAAAATGCATCTTCTGACTCCAAGCATTTTCACTGGCTGTCATCCATGCCTGGAATTCTCCTCATTTCACTTCCTGTCTTCTCTTGGCTTTCAAGTCTTAGCTAAAATCCACCTTCTATAGGAAACCCTGCCCAATCCCTCCCCCCTCCTAATTCTAGTGTTTTCCCTCTCTTGGTTATTTCCAATTTATCTTGCATGTAACTAGTTTTTACATAGTTTTCTGTATGTTATCTCCCCCTTTAGATTAAGTTCCTCAGATCAGAAGTGTCTTTTACCTTTCTTTGTGTCTATAGGGTTTAGCACAATCCCTGGAATATGAGTAGCCAATTAATGTTTGTTGACGGACTGGCTGACTTTTATCCAGAATGTTCCCTATAGATTGCTGGACCTGAAGAATCTGGCCTCAGTCATTTATTAGCTGTGTGACTCTGGGCAAATTGCTTCCATTTAACATCTCCCTGCCTCTGTTTCTTCATTTGTAAAATGAAAATATTAATACCATCTTTCTTTTTAGGGCTGTTGTGAGGACACAATGAGATCACATTTATGAAGTACTTTGCAACCCTTAAAGCATTATATAAATTCTAGCTATCATCATCATCATCATCATCATCAAAATCATCATATCCCTTTTCCTCCAGCTCAAATGTCTAGAAATGGAAGTTCAAGAGGTGGTACTAGATAAGGAACTGACAAAGAAAGGGAGAGAAGAAAAATAATTAGGCCATCCCAGGGGGGTACTGGCAAATGCTTAAAAATCCAATTCTCTGAAAACAAAGGTACACTATTAAGTTTAATTTGCTAGGTGGTACAGTAAAGAGAGAGCCAGGACCGGAGTCAGGAAAACCTGAGTTTAAATCTGACCTCAGACACATACTTTGTAACTCTGAACAAGACATTTAATCCAGTTTTCCTCAGTTTTCTCATCTATAAAATGGATTTCAGAGAGGAATGGCAAATTATTCCAGTTTCTTTGACAAAAAAAAACCCTCAAATGGGTTCTTGGCTGAACAATAACAAGATTGACATCTTCCCTATCTCTTTCTTAAGCATAGACAATCAACAAAATAATAAAATTCAGAGCTGGGAAGCAACAAGTACAATTGTTATTGCAGCATTTTATAGATAAAGAAACTGAGGCCTATCTAGGTGAAATACCTTGCTCATGTTCATGTAACTAGGAATTTATAGAGCCAAGATGTGAAATGGGGTCTTTTGAATAAATCTAATACTCTTCCAACTGCATAATTTAACCATTAAGAGCCAGGGGTTTGCCCTATCTAGAGAGAGGTGATAAAGCTGAGTATTGAGAACCAGATCAGCCACAGAGACTGTTTAGAGGCAAGAACAGAAGTTCCCAGATAGGGGTTGGTGGGCTGCATGAGATAAACAGGGTATCTCAGTGCCTTTGTAAGATTGAGAATAACGTTGTACCCCGTCTTCTTGCATGCTACCTTTAATTTCTTAGCAAAGCTTTTTGTCTCCCTAGTATCTTGGTTGATGCCATGGCCCCAAGACAATGGTGGTGGAAAGGGCCCACTGTTTCAGGTTAAAGCTGTGGCCATAAAGAGAGAAGGACTAGACTCCGGGGAATGGATCCTGAGGCAGATGTTATCCTCATTTGAAATGGAGAGATGTGGTGGAAAGTCTTGGGTTTTGAACAAAGAGACCCAACTGAATCTAAGCTTCAAACACTTAAGAGTAACATGAAATAGGAATAAAAACTATCTTTTATTACCTGGTGTTACCATAAGGAGGACATTTTGTGAAACTTAAAGAATTAGAGAAATGCGAACACTTATTTGTTCTTAGTTTTTCAGGAGAATTTTTTTTTCTCTCCAGAAAGCTGTTTCCTTCCTCTTATGGCCCCTACAATGTCATTCAGTTTTCTCAACTATAAAATGGGGATAATAACAGCACCTTCATCTCAGGATTGTTGTGAAGACCAAATGAAATTACATTTGTAAAGCACTTAGCACAGTGCCTGGCACATAGGAGATGCTATATAAATGCCAACTATCATTGCCATCATTTAGCACCACCCAGTGAAGTTAGAGAGGAGGTATTCAAAACAGATTTGCTGATGAATAGAACTGGATTGAATCCACAAAGCATTCCTTCCTCAGCTTCACTGCCCTTCTCTAACTCCCTCCCTCCCATTACTGGATACCACCCTCAGGGTCCTGAAAGTAAAGAACAGCAAACAGGGCCCCATTTTTCATGTCCCGTTTGGGGGATTGGGGTTGGAAGGGGGGGGGCGGGGAAAAAATAGGCCCAGTGCTTTCTAACCCTGGAGAAAGAAGTGTCAGAGTAATATTTTTAGTGGTGTGGGAGGGACATGAGGACTCAGTGTATTAAATTTTCCCTAGTTGAAAGTTTTGCTTCCCTGCCCGGTTCCCAAAAACAGTTTCGTTCTTTTATTTTCCTTTAGGAAATTTTTTTTTGGACAGTCAAGGAGGAGAATAAAATAAAAGTAGAGAAAAGTTGTGAAATGGAATACTTGAAAAAATAGAAAATGGGAAACATGGGAAAGGAGGGACAGAGAGGGGAAAGGGAGGGGGGGGAGAGAGAGAAAGAGAGAGAGAGAGAGAGAGAGAGAGAGAGAGAGAGAGAGAGAGAGAAGAGAGAGAGAGAGATACAAAAAGAGAGAGAGAAAGATAAAGAGACAGAGATAGAACCAGAGAGAGACAGAGACAGAGAGAACAGAGGGAAGAGAAGAGGGAGAAGGAAAGAGAAGAGAGGGACAGAGAGAGATAGAGAGACAGAGACGGGGGGGGGGTAAGGGAGGGGGGACTGAAAGGAGGGAGGAAGAGGGAGAAGGGGAAGGAGAGAGACAGACAGAGGGAGATATAAAAGAGAAACAGAGAGGTTGAGAAAAAGAAAGAGAGGAGGAGGGAAAAGAGAGAGAAGAAGAGAGGAAAGAAGGGGATGGAAAAGGGAGGAAGGAGGGGGTGAAGAAAGAAATAGTCAATTTCCTATGATGACCACCTTTCTGGTTACTTCCCTACCTTTTGTAAGAAAGTCAGAGCATCCTTAAGATAGTTGTAAAATGTTCAACACCCCTTCTATTCCCCCCCTCCCTCAATTTATTGGCAAGGCAGCCCCTGATTCACTATGGGTGAATGGTTCCTCTCAAAGCTGATTACCATCCATGACAGTTCCTTGTCCCCTCACTTTCCACATGGTCTTTTCATTTTCTCCTCTCCTTTGCTCCTGCCTTCTCTTACGGGCTGTGAGCCCCTCTCTCTTACTGGTCTCCCCACTCCTAATGTGTTCATTCCTTTTGTCCTAGTTTAGGCTTGCAGTCAGCCTCCAAGAAGGGTCAGGATGCCCTGAGTATTATATTTTCAGGGTTGATCTGAGGTATCTATGGAGAAGAGGGTGGTTTTTTTGGGGGAGGAGGAAGGGAATCTGCCCCATCAGTCATCTTCCAAATAAGGAAAAACTATCAAAACATCTGCATTCAAAGTTAGCCCTGAGGTAAAGGCCTGCCCTTTGGTTTGGGGAAGGCCATGGTCATTCTCAGCCTCCAAAATTTAAATCTCTTCTAAATGATTATTTGGTATTCTGTACTCTGGAGATGCTTCCACATGCTTCTTGATTCTGTTTTTGTTTCCAACCTAAGATACCCTCCCCCTCTTGGAGTGATCTACCCCCCCCCCCCCATGATCACTCCTGCAGGGAGGGAGGAGCATGGCCTGGGGTTGGATGTCCGGGGCCCCTCCTTCCCACACTAGCCTTCTAGGCCTCTTTGGCTCAGACCCTCCCTTTCCTCCCCCCCTTCCGCCACTTTTTGCATCAACACATAACCATGCATTAAACAAGACATTCCATTAATTTCTTCATCATCATAACTTGAGCCAGGACATACCCTTTAAATATTCATTCAGCTATGAAAACTGGGCATTAAAATTTTAATAATGTCAAGCTCATTTGAACCAGGCTCCTTGGGGACGATTATGATACAATTAGAATAAATACGATGATTGATTCAGTCAAAAGGCTTCACCTGTCCACAGTGAGAGAGGCTGGCGGAAAAGAAGAGAGTTTTTACTAATTCCTTTCTCTTTTTCTTTCCCTCTTTCCCTTCTATCCTCCTCCTTTTTTCTTTCCCTCCTTCCTTCTCTTCATCTTTTTCACTTTTTCTTCCCCTCCTGTCCTCCCCTGCTTCTGGGGACTATTCCACTATTAGTTGGCAGCTGCTGACTGTCACTCACCTCAGACCCATTTCAAACCCTTGTCATTTCTCATCTTTACCTGCATGGAAGCCTGACTCTTTCAGGAAGTCTTCCATGATTAGCCCCACCCGCCTATAAAGCTTCCTTTGCTCTGTGTCCTCAGAGGCAGCAATAAGGTGGGCATTTGGCTTAACAGATCACAGAATCATGGACTCCCGGGGAAAGTCCCTCAGAGGCCAGCTAGTTCATTTTCTAGGTGACAAAGTGAGCTCTAGGGAAATTAGCTGATATACCCAGATAATAAGCACCACAAATGGGATTCAAATCCTGTGCTATGATTCCAGACGTTAGGGTGTACCTTCCGGATCTCAGTTCATACCTTGCCTCTATTGACTACCAGCCATGTGGCCACCCGCAAGTCCCTTCCCTTCTCACACGCTCATAGGAGATAGGAGATAAAAAGGAGTGAGGAGCTGACCAATATTACCCCCATAGAAATTGCTCACTAAATTTTAATGGACCATAGAAATGTGAGCTATTTTTAATTTCTCCCGTAAACAAGCCTTTCTTGTGTGTATATTCATTCGCCCTTGTTTGTAAGTTTACAAGGCATTGCCTCAGAGGGTGTTCAGGGCTTCCTTACAACCTGGGGCTCCCTGGTCTGAGAAGTCCATCTCACCAGCTTCTCCCTTTGGCCCCAAATCCCAGCTCTCCGGTGATGGAGGTAGCTCTAGGTGTGGGCGGTGTCCTGAGGTTTAACTGTTTCCCCCTTTCTTCTTTTAACGAAGCCTGACGTTAGCTTTATAGGGCCGCCGCGTCCCACTAACTCACAGGGAGCTTGCGCTCCAATTTTCCCTAAATCTTTTTTCATTTAAATAGCGGTCTAGCCATGCTTCTCCCTCAGAGGCGCTAGGTGGCGCCATAGTGCACAGAGCATCGGCTTGAACAAGACCTGAGCTCGTTTCTGCTTCAGACGCTTAAATAGCCACAAGTCTCTTAGGCTCTTTGCTTTCCATGGCCCTGGAAGAGAGAGTGAGACGGGCGGCTTTGTGCCATTCTGCCTCGCTTAAATCCAGGTCATCTGCCAGTCCAGACGTCACCCCGACATCACGGGTCCCCTTTGCAGATGAAGAATGCACAACAACAATTATCTATAAATCAAAAATCCATAAATCTGTTAACTAACAGCCGATCCCTTCCAGGATTGTTATGAGGATTAAATGAGGTACAGGTAAAGTGCCTGGTACATAGTGGGTTTATTCTGCTCTTCATAAATGCTTCCTTCCTCCCTCCTTGTATTTGTTGCTTCTCCGAACCCAAAAGGATTTCGCATCTATCCCTATTACGATTCATTTTATTTCTTTCGGTCTGTCAAGCTCTTTCTGAATCCCGACTGCCATCCAGTGTACAACCCTTCTCAGCTTTGTCGTCTGCAAATATAAGGTGCCATCTATGCCTTTGTCCAAGTCATCTGATAACAATGGGAAATTACACCGGATCAGGACGGGTCCCTGGGGCACTGCATTACGGGTCTCCTTTCCACTGTGCTGACAGCATTAACGACTGCTCTTTAGGTTTGATAAACCAGTTACCAATCTGTTCACATCCAGGCTCAGATGCTTATTAGCCGTGTGATCCTGATAAGTCACTTATCCTATGTCTGATTAGTTCTTTCATCTGTAAAATGGGGATATTAGTATTACCTTCCTCCAAGGGTCATGGTGAGGATAAAATATTTGTAAAGCTCTTTGTAAACCTTAAAGTTATATATAATAGCTATTATTATTAATACTGTTGTTTAGTCTATATTATATATCACAATTTTGTTCACAAGGAGAACATGACTGATTAATCTAAATAAGCTCCACTTTCAATATTTCCTTGCTTTTCCAATTTAAGGTGGTGGTTGTTTGATTTTTAAAAACAATGAGATTTCATTGATATAGGGGTCTCCCAGGTGAAGAAATTCCCTCTACTCGTGTAGGCTAACATTTGCTCAGCAACTCATACACTGAGAGGTTGGGATTTGTCCACGGTTACACAGCCAAAATGCACTAGGGACAGGTCTTGAACCCAAACCTTCCTGATGCTGAGAATGACTTTCTAGTGACGATGTCATTTCTGCTTCTTCCCAATAAGGGAGGCAAAATAACCAGTTTAGTTACTTTGTCAACTAAAGGAAATTAAATGAGGCTGCTATATAACCTGCTTTTGATGGAGCTATGTTGGCTCTTTGGGCTCATCTCTTCCTTTCCTTGAGGGTCACTGATATTCCCTTTAGGAATACATTTGCAGTCTTCACTTTCTCTGCCCACATCCCTTTCTTTTTTATTTTTTGAAAATTGAAATATTTTTTCCTTTCCAGTCTTGTTTCTTCACTTTCTCTTTTTCACAATCTTTCAAAGATCACTGGGCAAGGAGATCTCTGTTCTCATTTCTCAATTGACTCATAGTCATAAGCTTGATTTTCCTTATTTTTGAAACGGGACAATGAGAATAACTACTTCCCAAGTTGCTTTATGAGATGTATTTGTAAAGCACATTGAAAATCCTAAAGCACTACATACCCACAAGCTATTATTATGATTTTATCTGCTTGCCTTCCCAGCAAGTACTGATGCTCATTCTCCGCCATATGGTCTTGCTCTGTATCTCTCCTCATATGGACACCTGATATAAAGCCTCAGTAGACCATGGTTTTTTCCTCATTCTTCTCCCTTTATTTCTTACTTTAGATGCCATCAAAGACATAGCTAGGGTTCGAGTGTGGGAAACAAAGATGATTGCCCTTTAGCCAAGTGGTGAATATAGGAGAGCAAGAAGGTAGGAAGTTACTCACCATCTGGGATGGCTCTATTTCCGGCAAAAAAGAAGGGGCCTTTAATCCTCTCCTTTATCCAACAAAGTGGCATTGTTATACCTTCGAATTATGGAGGGTTTATTAAAGCAACGATCATCTTTTCAAGATACAGCCATCCGTACAGCCGGCCAAGCATGGATCAGACAGAATGATGGGAGGTTATTGTTAAAATATGCAAATCCACAGTCCATTGAAATGCAAACCCTCCAGATAAGATTTTTTAATAAATCTGGTCTTCCTCCTGCCCCCCACTGCATGAAGGTAACCTAATGTTTATTGAGTTCAGGCCCACATATCGGAACCTAGTATCTATTAGCGCTTCACCTCTATTCTCAATTTATAAGGCTGTTTTATAAGGTGTGTATCCTGGCTGCTGCAGAAGTTTCTGTTTGATGGTTCAGTACAAGCAGGGGACCTGCTACGGAGGGAGAGGGGAGAGAACAAGAGCCGATCTGATTTCTATTCTCCAACCTAGTTTGTTCCCTCTTGTCTCTGTGAAACCTAATGGGCTACCTCTGATTTCCCCTGCCATAGTCCAGGATGCTCACATCTTTCCTCGCTGTCGATCTTCATCTCTCCTTTTCTGAAAAATCGGCTGCATATTAAAACAAACCATTCCCACCTCCTCCAGAAAGGCCTCTTTGATTGTGTTTATACCTCGAAGGGCCTTCCTTTCACGCGAGTTTAAAAGCTAACATTTATATAGCTTGCTGCTTCATCAGCATTCTTAGATCCTGGAACGTGGGCTTATCCTGCTCCCTGCTGGTAGGGGCTCTGCATCCCCCATCAGACCGAGGACTTCCTGAAGGCAAGGACCTTTGCTTTATTCTTGTTTCTTATTATGAAAAAAAAAAAGGAATTGGACTGGACATCTCTAAGGTCCCTTCCAACTCTGACTTCCTGGGACCTAACATCCTATTCCTCCCATCTGGCCTCCAGGAGAGAGTCTTGAGTCAATGCATCGGACCAATTACTTTTTCCTCTGAACCCTTGCAGCATTTATAGTCTGAGCCACCATGCCTAGTATTTGATTACTCATTATCCTCTATTTATAGATCATTTGTTGTCTTAGGATGAAAGCCTGGGTGGGCCAATTGTAGGGCTGGGCTCTCTGGTGGCCCAAACTTTCAGGAGAAATGCCTGAAGACAGATTGAATAGTTATGAAAACAAACCAAACCAAAAATGAATCAGATGTATTGTTTTAATTAAATATACAGACTCAATCTAGGCAGTGTTTGTTCTCTGTGGAGGCGGGGTTCTGTCTGTGGTAGATGCTCCCCTGATTTCAGAAGTTCTCTGGGGGCCTTTTGGGCTTGCAGACATGCACGTTAGTCTTGACTATCTGCTCTGCCTGTCTAGGAGTTTTGAAATGTTACCTTTTAATGTACTGGTCCAAGAAGTCCTGGAAGATGGGGAGGGGGAAGGGAGCTCCCATTAAATACTCAATGCAGATGTTTAAAAGTAAGGAAATAAGGCTGATTCATTGTAAAAGAACATTTTGAAAGCAGATCAACCAGAGAGGTGAATTATCTGAGCTTGGGTGGAAATAAGAATAAGCTGGACCTATGTTTCTAGGCCAATGATATCTCTCTCATACAGAAGTCGCTTATAAGATAATTTTATTTAATAGGATACAACAGATACTTGGTAAAGCGATTGCACTTTTGTATTAAATGCTATTTTATCTGTGTCCCAACTCCCTTCCTATTAGAATGAATAATTAAAAGTAAGCTCTGTGTGTGTATGTGTGTGTGTATACATAGACATGTGGTTGAAAGGATCAAGAATCTCACCCTCCCTCCCTAAAAAAGATCCAGCTTCTGTTTTGTTGTTGTTCAGTCTTTTTGGCTTTGTCTGACTCTCTGTGACCCCATTTGGGGTTTCTTGACAGAGGCACTGGAGGGATTTGCCATTTTCTTCTTCATCTCATTTTACAAATGAGGAAACAAAGCAAGATGAGAATTAAATGATTTTGCCAGGGTCACAGGCAGTGTCTGATAACAGATTTGAACTCAGTTCTTCTTGAATCAAGGCCCAACACTATCCACTGCGCCACTTAGCTGTCCTTCCAGCTCCTCTACCTGCATCATTAATTTATCAGCTGGCCAGATTAGTGATTTACCAAACATGGACTTGAGGGTAGATTTAAACCGCTAAGAATTAAGATCCTCTCTGAGTCCTCTGAAAGACAAATCCTTCAAAGTACTTGCATACTGGGGCTACCACATTGTTCGGCCATGGTCATATGCCATTCTATATTGTTAATAATGGGCGGATTATTAATGGGTGGATAGAGCCCCGGGCCTGGAGAAAGGAGAACTCATCTTCCTGAGTTCCGATCTGGCTTCAGAAACTTACTAGTTGTATGATCCTGAACCAATCTCTTCATCCC
Source organism: Sarcophilus harrisii (assembly GCF_902635505.1). NCBI lineage: Eukaryota > Metazoa > Chordata > Mammalia > Dasyuromorphia > Dasyuridae > Sarcophilus > Sarcophilus harrisii. The sequence goes on along the minus strand of NC_045426.1, from coordinate 379,174,397 downwards.
ATTTACCTCAGCTTCCTCATTTGTAAAATGAGCTGGAGAAGGAAATGGCAAATTATTCTAGGATCTTTGCTAAGAAAACTTCAAATGGGGTCACAGAATCAGACATGACTTAAAACGACGGAATAGTAACAAATAATAATAATAATGATATTTAGGCTTCTGGCTCCCCCTCCTCTTTTCTATCTCTTTCTCCCTCAGCTCTCCCATTTTTCCCTTTTGTCTTCTCCTTTATTTCTTTCCCAACTTGTTTCTCTCCCATTTTTCCTCCCTTCTTCTTTCCCATTTCAGACATATTACCTCATCTGCTCCTCACAACAATGCTTTCATGGAAGTAGCACCAGCATTATTATTGGTTCCCTTTGGCACGTAAGGAAATTGAGACTCAGTGAGACTCAGTGACTTCATTGGAGTAGCCCCGAAGTCAGGCAGTGGCGCATGCGACTTGTGTGACTCCCTGGTCTTCCACTACTCCGTTCTACCTTTTGTGTTCTCTGAGCTTTGCAAGCCTGGTTTGCCTGGCTCCATCTGGGCAGTCAGGGGGATGGACCTCCTCCCCATTAGCACAGGCTGGTCACATGGCAGCCACTTATTGGAGACTGCCTAGTTGCTGGGAAAGCTGAGCTCTCTCCTGCGTGTGGGGGCAGGGTGGGTGCCCAAGGAATGAGGCTCCTGGAGCTTGAGCTGGGTCATTTAGCCTAAACCCCTCCTCTTGCAGCTGGCCGAGGCTCAGGGTCACACAGATTTGGGAAGCTTAGTTGGGATTCAAATCCAGATCCCTTGCTTTAGAGTACATTGTTTTGATAGGGTTTTTTGTTTGTTCGGGGGGGGGGGGGTGTTTCCCCCCACTGCATTGGGCTGCCACAGGTTTTGTGAGGCTCTGTGCCCTCATTCCTGGTTCCCTTTGAAAACAACAGAAGCCTCTGAATAATATTGCACATCCACCTCCTAGCATTTCCAAAGGAAAGCTCTGCGATGATGCAACAGGTTGCCCATGGCAACCAGTATTCATCCAGGGGCTTGAGTTTGTGCAGGCATTCAGCACATCTATTCATCTGGGCTTCTGGCTCCACCTCCTCCCTTCTATCTCTTTCTCCCTCAGCTCTCCCATTTTCTCTCCTTTTGTCTTCTTTATTTTCTCTTCCTCCCTGTTTCTCTTTGCCCCCCGTTCTCCTTCCTTTCTCCTTTCCTTTGCCCCTTCTCATCCTTCTTTTCCTCCCTTCCATCCTTTTCCCCTTCCTCCTATCCTTCCCTCCTTCCCCCATTCATTCTCTCTCCCTTTTTCCTATTCTTCTTCCCTCTAATACTCTCTTCCTTCCTCCCTCCCTCTCATCTTCTCCCTCCCTTCCTCCTTTTCTTCCACCATTCCTTGCTTTCTTCCTCCCTTCCATTTTTCTTTTCTCTCTCACTCCTATTCTTTCTTCTTCCCTCTGATTCTTCCTCCCACCTTCCCTTTTATCCTTCTCTCTTTCCTTATCTCCCTTCTTTTATTCTTTTCCTCTCTCCCTTCTTCCTATTCCTTTCTTTCCATCTCTCTTTTCTTCCTTTCTTCTCTCCTTCCCTCCCATCTATTCTCCCACTTCTTTCCTTCATTTATACCTCCTTATTCTTTTGTACCTTTTGTATTCTTTTGTATTCAGTTTGTACAATGTAAAATTTCTACCTTATTCCTTTGTTTCTTCCCTCTTTTGTTTCCTCCTTTCTTTTTTATTTTATTTTTTCCCTTATCCTTTTTTCTCTCCCTCCCATCTTTTCTTCTTCTCTTCCTCCTTTACATTCTTCTTTCCTCCCCCTCTTTCTTTCTGCTTCTTTCCTTTTCTTCTTCCTTCCCTCCCTCCTTTAGCTCTATGACTCTATTAATACATATGCTGTACCCCTTCTTCCCCATCTAAACCAATTGTACCACTGCCAAGGAGTGGGTGATGATTTTCAGAGAGAATTTGATGGTGGGGTAGAATTATTAAACTATCTATGTCCAAATTCTAAGGTTTTCATGTAGTCAAAGTGAGAGATAATCAATCAAAAAGCCATAGAATCTATAAGTGGAAGGGACCTCAGAGGCATCTAATGCAATCCCCTCATTTTACAATGTAAAAGATACTGAGAAGGCTCAGTGAGGTTATATGACTCACTCAGAGTCGGGCATAAGGAGCAGAATTGGAACCAGGCCCTCTGACTCCAGAATCAGTGTTCTTTCTATTGTACCATGCTGCTGGTAACCATCTATTATCCAGAAACTCAAATGAAGGTTCCCAACATCGTGGGAGTCCCCATGTATAGAAAGACATGGACATTGTTTGCCCAGAACAAGAAGATATGAGTGGGTTATGATCTGAATGGATGGTGGTAGAACTATTATTGATGGGACAGTGGTCAGAACACTAGGCTTAGAGTCAGGGAGACTTGAGTTCCAATTCTGCTTCAAATATTTACAGGTTGTGTGACATTGTGTGAATCATTCACTTTTTCTAGATATGTTTTTTTTTTCTGCAAAAATTCAGAGGATAGATAGACTTCATGTCCTTGATGGTTCTTTTTAGTCCTAAATCCATGATCTCTGACCTCTATGAAAACTTCAGCAAAGTATTCTGAGAAAGCCACTAAGCTGAGAGGCGGCAGCTGAATAAATCATTAAAAAGGACCAAAGCAAATGAGTAGAACTGGCAACAATAATGATAATGATAGCTTGCATTTACACATTGATTCTTACATCAATCCTGGCAGGTAAGTGCTCATTTTACCCATGAGGAAACTGAGGTAGACAGCAGTCAATCACCCAAGGTTCCACAGATAATAAGCCGTAATGAGGAAAGACATAGTTAGCCAATGAATTCAGGATCTGTCACTCAATTTTGCTTGCCAAATGAAGAACAGGATTTTGGTCGAAAAGACATTCAACAGGAGGCATGTGAGAGATGTCAAAAACAAAGGAAGCAGTCTTTTTTGACCCTCTGGAAGGAGTTGAAGCAATGCAGATAGACTCTGGGGAAACTGATCCCTGTTCCCCAGGTACCTAAGGCCAGAACTTTAGGTAGAGAAGGGAAGCTTCACCAGAGAAGGTAGAGCATCCTTAACAACTAGGCAAATAGAAGGGAAGGAAAGGAACAGACTGCGTGTAGAGCAGATTTCCAGGTATGGTAGATTAAGATTTCCAGAAGAATAAAGGAGGATCGGGGCAATACAATCTCAAATCAAGGAAAACAAACAGAAGAGCACCTTCTCCCCCTGGGGTTTCTTGAAGTAGAGACAAGGTGGCCCCAATGGTTTTGCCAATATAAGCTCTCTAATCAAACTATCGCTATCAATACTATAAGCTCCAGGCTTTGTAAAGAGAGATTTTACAAAGTCTTTCTTCTAAATGCTAGACTTTTGTTTTGTTTTCTCCTTAGTTTCCTGTTAAATTTGATTTGGCTAATTCCAATCTCAATTTGGCTAATTCCAATCTTGTCTTGCCTTGGCTAAACTAAGGAAGAAGAGAAATCCATAAATAGCCCAGGATTAGAAAGGAGACCCGAGGAGACCAGAAACAGTTGTCAGAGCTGGGGCTGATAACTGAGGAAACACAGAGTGTAGGGGGTAGCTGGGATGTCCTCCTTTCCACTTGGGATTTACCATCACAAATTTGAGGTTAGAGGGTCTTGAGTCCTAAAGGAGTTATGTTCTGTCCTGCAGGCGGTGGGAAGCCATGGATAAATCTTGAGCAGGGAAATGACATGCTGAAACTAGTTCTTTTTTTGGAAACTAGTTCATTAGGATTATTAACCTGGGGTTGATGTGTTGGTGGATTAGAGTAGGGATGAACAGGACGGAGGAAATTAGCTATTGTAATAAATGAGGTGTGAAATTCCTGCCTGCTTAGGGTGGTCACAGTGGTAAAGGATAGATGAAATCAGAGTGTTTGGCTAGGAAAATAATGAGTCATGAAGTCTGGGACTCAACCTCCAGCTCTTCCACTTAGCTGTAATATCTTGGTCATGTCACTTTACTGCAGTGGGCTTCTGTTTTCTCACCTGTGACATAAATGGTGGAACTAGAAAACTCTGGAGATCCCTTTCAGATCTAATACCATGTAAGTCTCGAGTTCAAGAGCGTGGATTGGTAGAGCTTAGTCACTGAATAGATGGATGACTCAATACATGTTTGTTGAATTTAATAAATCTATAAAATGGGTGCAAGCTCTATTTTTTTTTATTCACCCTACCCTTTCTGCTTACATTTTCCTTCTTTCCTGACTTGAGGATCAGCAGTCCCAGTGTTCTTGGTTAGCTGAGTTTTTGCAGCGTTTGGTGGAGGCCCACAGGGTGGCTAGTCTGTCTGTCTCTTGTTCTGTCTCTGTCCCATATCTATTATAACAATCCCCCTAATGAATAATTTGCTACAATAGTAATTATGGGGATGATTCTACAAGATTTTAATTAAGCTGCTTCTCTGAGAAACCAACCCCCCTCTCAGCACATTAATTAGACCATGCAACCAATCTTGGGGGGGGGGTTCCCATTCTCTTGGGGAAGGGATTGGAGGGAAACTGGAATTCCTCTTCTCTTTTCCTCTTCCTTCCCCAACTAATTGATTTGAATATTGGAGTCGGGAGACCTGGGACTGAATCTGACTAGGAGGTTCTTGGGCAAATCAATTAGCATCGATGAGCCTCAGTTTCTTCATTTCTCGAGGGACAGAATTAAAGCTATGATTTCACGAATATAAGGAACTCCCAGGGGAGAAGACATCCTAAAGAGGTCTTTTCCCCTGGGAGTTCCTTATACCAATGAAGCCTTCTACCTCTGCTAAAGGAGGTCAGCACCTTCTCCATAACTGTGAGTCTTCCAATGTTGTCTCTAGATTATGGAGAGGTTAAAGAACATTCCCAGGCTCACGTTATCAGTATGTGTCAAATGGGAATAAAACCTGCCTTATCTCCCTCAGGAACTCTCCTCTGGTTACAATAAAAAAATAGATGGAAGTGATTTTTCCAAAGTAAAAAAGACTGTGCAATATGAGATTTGTAATCATTTTTATTGAAATCACACTTCTATCTCTCCCATCAGTTGGGTACAAACCCTACCCAAAATCAAAGGACAGAATCTGGAATTTTTTCTTTGTCTCCTCAGGATGCACGTAAGAGTTAGCACTAGCACTCCCAGCTGCAGTTTGTTTTACTACCTGAGCTCCCTCAGTCTCAAAGCAGGCTCTTTGAGAAGTTGCAATAACTTGTTCAAACCACTAGGGGGTGATTGAGTAAATTATTACTCTGAATTGAGTGCTCCGCCCCATGATAAATTGTATGTAAATCATACCTGGGCCAGTCTAATCAATTTTCCCACAGACTTCCACAAGCACTTGTGAGACGTTCCTCAGTTCTGATTTCAGTTCTTAGGAAAGTCCTAATTCAGATTGCTCCGACCTTCTGTCCCAGCCCTGTCTTTGGTGCATTTGCAAACTGCTACTAAGCTTGCACACTGCTGTGAAATATCGGCAAATTGAGGCGGGGTTAGGGTCTTCGCAGCTGACTTCCATCACTTGCTGCCCATATCACTAACTGCTTGGGAGGATTTTGTTGTTGTTATGTTTTTTTTTTTCCTTTTTTGATTTCCTAATAAAATTCCTTTTGAAAAATTCCAACCTTACCTTGTCTGAATCGAAGGGAAAAAGAGATATAGTTCCGACTGGCTGAGGGGAAGGAGGGAAAGGGAGGAAATCTGCTTTAGGAGGGCAGCTGGGTGATGTCTGGAGTCAGGAAGACTCATTTTCCTGAATTCCCACGGGGCCTCAGACACTTTCTAGCAAAGCTATCCTGGGCAAGTCACTTAATCCTGTTTGCCCCGGTTTCCTCATCTGTAAAAGGAACTGGAGAAGGAAATGGCAAAACCGCTCCCGTGTCTCTGCCAAGAGAACCCCAAATGGGGTCACAAAGAGATGGACATAACTAAACAATGGCTTTAGGAAGCTGAAAGGTGGGGCTAACCCAGTGTGATCTGAGGAATTCTGAAAGTCCCTAACTATTCCCAAACACCTCTTTCATTCTTTTGTGTAGACTGTGTTCTCCCTTCCCACCTGATCTAAAATCATTAGTGTCTAAATCACTCTCTTTCGATAGATTGTAAAGAGAAAAGACATTATCTCCAGATCATCACTATTAAAACATATAAATTTAGTTGAATTCAGCATGTATTTACTGGGCACTGACTATTTTCTGCCATTACTACAACAGAAGAATGAATATTAGACAAGTAAGAAAACTAGAATGAAGAGAAGGAACAGGAGATAGTGTATAGCTGGATTTTGAGTCTGGAACCCTGAGTTCGAATTATACCTCTATTTCTTAGTAGGTCTGTGACTTTGGCTAAGATATTTAGCCTTTCTGAGCTTATTTCCCCACTTGTAAAACCAGATTATAATGTCAGCACTGCCTACTCACAGTATTATTGTGAGGAAAGTATTTTGTAGACATCTTCTATTACCTTATCACTTGATAAAGGTTTGCTTAATTGAAATGAGCCTCAGCACTCTCTAAATATTTGTTATTGTTAGTTCAACTCCCAACCAACACAAGACATTTTTCCGAAACATTCCTGTGAGAAATCATCACATCCCTGCTTGAATATCTCCATGACAGGGAGCTCATCACTTCACAAAGCAATTCACTCTATTGTTTAATGGAGCTAGTTGTTAGAGATTCCTTTCTTAGCTGAACCATAGACTTCCTTCCTGGGACACCTATGGAGCTATTAATGCTAGTTCTGCTCTACGGAGCTATGGCTAAGGAATGTAGCCAATCTTTCTTCTTCATGACAGCCCTTCAAATATTTGAAGGCAGCAACTGCATCCTCCATCCCTTCTCTAGGCTAAACTTCCCCAGTTTCCCAAGCTGATCCTCATGGGGGAAACAGAGGAAGGTTTGGAATCTGGGAGCCTGCATGTGAGTCCTGGCTCATGACTGGCCCCTGAGGTGACTGGACAGACATGTCCTTGGGGACTTAGAACACGTTGCCTCAGGTCCCTTTGGAAAAGGGATCATAGACTCCCTTCCCCCTGCCATGCCATACCTGCTTCTGGAGCCCCTCAAACCTATTGTTTCAGTTTGCTAAAATTCTTTAGTATTTGGAGAGTTACAAAGTATCATTTCCTCATCATGACCATGGAAGGCAAGAGTTAATGGAAGAACAGCTTTCAAAACTAGGTCCCTGATTCCAAAACCTGGGCTCTTCTATCACTACCATGCTCCCTCTAGAACTAGGGGAGGCAAGGAAAGGATATGTTGAAGGGACCAGCTTACCTGAAGTGTACATTACATATAGAGGAGGAGCCAGAGAGATGAATTCAGACTAGATTGTGGAGAGCCTTGAATTTCAGAATAAGGAGTTCCTATTTTTTTTCTGTGTACAAAACAGCTGGGATTACATCTCTTCCCTCTCCTGACTGGTATAAAAATAAGTAGTCCCTGCCTCAAGAAGGCAGCATGGTGGATACTACATGGTTCCTGTATATAGAATGACTGACTTGGAGTAAGGAGGACCTGAATTAGTTTTAATGCTGCCTCAGACACTTATTTAGCTGTAGGACTCTGATTAAGTATCTTAACTTCTTTTGGCCTTCATTTTCCTCATCTGTAAAATGGAGATAATGATAATAGCACATTGGGTTACTGGGAGGATAAATGAGATTATATGTGTGTGTATACATACACACACACACACACACACACACACACAAAGGGAGAGACAAAGACAGAAACAGAGAGAGAGAGGGAGAGAGAGAGAGAGAGAGAGAGAGAGAGAGAGAGAGAGAGAGAGAGAAAAGAAAGAGCGCAAACCTTAAATCACTAGATAAATGCCATCTATTATTACATTCGAATGGGGAGGGCAGTAAGACAGGTACACAAATGTCTACAATAGAATGTGGTAAATGCTTAGGAGAGGCCAACTCCAATAATGAAATGGCAAACCTATGAGAAAATCGTTCTTAGTCTGCTTGATTTGGTCCATTCTGACTGTGACAGTTAAACGCCAGCCAGAATCATCTTAGAAAAGGCACCAGCACTGTCCTCATCCCATTTATTTGTTCTCTGGTTGCTTTTAGATTTAATCATAGTCCCTCTGCCTCTCCCTCTGTCTTCCTGTCTTTGTCTTTTACTCAACTTTCTCTCTGTCTCTCTGACTCTGTCTCCGGCTCTCTGTCTTTCTCCATCTCTCTTTCCCTCCCCCCTCTCTGTCTCTCTCTTTTATTTCTCTCTCTCTCTCTCTCTGCCTCTCTCTTTCTCTTTCCCTTTTCCCTCTTCCTCTCTTTCCTCCCTGTCTACCCTCTCATCCTAATAATCTAAGCTAGTGCTGCTGCTGCCACCCTGTCCAAGTCTGTTTTCCTGCCATTAATTAACACAGCTCTCCAGCCTCCAACAGGCTAAATGATGAATCAGGTTAAATTCTAGACAACAGCCTGCGCACCACCATCAATTAACCATCTTCGTGGCACCTTCATTAATAAGCATCGATCACAGGCTATTCCGTGTGGAACACGGCAGGCCCTGCCCCTCACAGGAGCTGTTCTTGTATTTGTGTGTGTGTGTGTATTTGTGAATCCATGGGTGCATGAGTGTGATTGTTCTGTGATCGTGAGCCTGTGGAAGCGTGCATAGCTGTATTAGGGCATGGATGTTTGAACGTTTACTTCTGTGACTGTTACCTGCCTGAAACTCTACCCTCCTTTAATTTTCCCAAACTGAGCTCCTCTCATTCTCCTCCTGCCATTTTGATGGCTTTTTTCCTATTTCTTTCAATGGTTCCTGGTTCCCTTCCTCATTCCTAGGATCATAGAATCATAGATTTAGACCTGGGGTCATCTAGTGCACCCAGTTTCAGATAAGGAAATTAAGGTTCAGAGGAGTAATAAATGATTTGCCCAGGTTCACACTGTACAAAGAGTTGAATCCAAATCTTGTGACTTCAAATCTAGCACATTTCCTATCATACTACCTTTGCCTATCTATAAACATGGATATTTTCCAAGAGTCTGTTCTCAGTCATCTTCTGCCTTTCCCTCTCTCCCCTATTTCTACCTCTTTTCCCTTCTCTCCCTCCCTCCCTTCCTCTTTCTAGATTTCTCTCTCTTCCTCTCTCCTACATCGTTCTTCCCTTTCTTTCTCTTTCCCTTCCCTTCTAACAATTTCTCTTCCTTGCTGATCCCTCCCATTCAAATTTTCAATTTTCACTTCAATATGGATTCCTTCCCCATCTTTACCACCAGTTTTGATTTCCTTCTGGATTTTCTGTCTGGCATCTGCAGTTTTCTTTCCCAGATATTCTTCTAGCATTTCAACTCTCCATTTCCAGAGCAATATCCCATCCTAAGAGATCTCCATCTAATGTATCTAGTGAAGCAGTAAAAAGTAAAGTAAAACCTTGATGCTAATTATCCCCCATTCCCATTTAACCAGTACAAAGATCAGGTTTCAGCAAATGGCCAGCCCCATGCCATGTTACTGGTGGGTGACAATCCCCACCAATGCTAACTCTGATGAAAAATTATAATACTTATTTTTATACCAGTCAGGAGAGGGAAGAGAAGTAATCCCAGCTGTTTTGTACACAGAAAAAAAATAGGAACTCCTTATTCTGAAATTCAAGGCTCTCCACAATCTAGTCTGAATTCATCTCTCTGGCTCCTCCTCTATATGTAATGTACACTTCAGGTAAGCTGGTCCCTTCAACATCCTCCCAGAGGTTGTCTTTAATGAGGTAGCACAATGCAGTGGAAAGAGCAAGTCTTGACTCTGATTCTTGCTGGGTATACTTGTGGAAATCACTCATACTCTTGGAGGCTCATTTTCCACATCTGTAAAATGGGTACAATGCTTGAGAGTTCATGATGGATCTCAAAATGCTAAATAAGTGTAAGTTGTTTTTGATGGATTCTATTTTCCATTCATTTCCTAAACCTACTGTTTTATCAAACCTCTGTTCAAGTTTTACCTCTTCTTGGAAGACTTCTTGGACTGTCCCAGCATAGAGTAGTCCTTCCCCTAGGCAGTGCTACCCATTTTACCCTTGGTCCATGAGATTTGGACTGTACTTGGACAGCTTTTCATCCCTCTTTCAAGCAAGGGATCAAGCACCTAAACACCCACAATACCCTGAAGCACAAAATGGGAACTCAGTGAGGATTTGTTATTGATGATGAAGGGGTCTGAGTGAGCGTATACATCTATGTCATTTACAACTTAATATGTGGGTGCTGGCTCACTTATTCTCATACACAGAAAGAACGAGATGCCTAAATGGCACGAACTGAGGCAGGGGGCTAAGTACCAGGAAGAGTATGCATCTCTTAATGATCTGTCACCTACTATTCAGCTCCCATCATTAGAACTTCATTTCTTTTGCCATTCCTTGGTGAAATGTAAATAAAGTGAAAGGTTCACCTTGAATAATACCCCAGTATGAATTAATTTATCAGGCCCTCTTCCAAGAGCAGGATTTGATAAAAAGAAAAAGAAGAGAGCATGAGGTTACTGGGGGCCTGTGGGGACCAGGATATTTGAGGAAGGGCAGGGAAAAGGGAATGTAATTATAATTTTACTGAGGGCCAGTTTGGTGTGTGTGTGTGTGTGTGTGTGTGTAGTGATCATATGTGTGAACAAGAGGATGAATGTGTCTGTGTGTGATTTTATCATCAATCACCTTCTGAATCTGTGGGAGTGTGAAGATGTGTGGGAGTGGGAGACTCTGTGTGTGCATGTGAGGGTTTGTTCCTGTGCATGTATGTGCATGTGTGTGAGAAGTGAGGGGGGCCAGTGCCAGCAGGGAATCAATGTGGCCTCCTCAGAAGCCCATCAGCAGATCATCTCCTTAAAGGTTAATTAAGAATCTGAAGACTAACGGGGAAGCGGAGGCCGGGGTGACGGACGCGCCGTCTCTCCAGACCATTAAGCACTAATTAGGTTTGGAAAGTCTATCGAGCTCCTGGGGTCTTGTCAAGGCGGGCGCTGGGCCCCGGAGGTGCCCGTGGAAATGCCAGTATTGTCACCCCCCAGCCCCTCCCCACCATGAGGTGACAGAGGGCTCTCGCTGTCTCTCTGACCCTGGGTGTCTGCATCCCCATCTGCCTTTGCCTTTTTCCATATCAGTATCTTTCCCTGTCTGTGCCTCATTCTCCCTGACTTTCTGCTTTTCTTTCCTCCCTTCTCTCTGTCTGTTTCTGTCTACCCCCTTCAGACCCTCATAGATGATCAGCAGATGACAGTTAGTCAACAAACACTCATTATGTGCTTACTGTGTGCCAGGGCTTAAAAATGACCGCTTATAATGAGGGAGCCACTTGTCAGGAGAATGGCGTGTAGGGAAAAGAGAAATAGAGAATACAAAGAAAAACTGAGAGACCCCAGAATCCAGTGGGGAAGAAAGACTAGTAGTGGAGTACAGGAAGGGGGCACAGTGAGGTTATTAGCTAATTGGAGAGATGTGGGAGACAGTAGACATTTACTCCAACTGCAATGCTCTTGTATACATTGTTACCCTGGTTTGGAATAGCTTTTCTCCTTCTCCTCCTCTTCCTCCTTTTCCTCCTCCTCCTCTTTCCCTTTGTCTTCCTCTGTCTTCCTCATCTTCCTCCCCCTTTTGTCCTCCTCTTTCTCCTTTTCCTCCTCCTTCTCTTCCTCCTCCTCTTTGTCTTCCTTCTCTTACTCCTTTTCCTCCTCCTCTTCTTTGTCCTCTTCTTCTTCCTTTTCCTCTTCCTCCTCTTTCTCTTTGTCCTCCTCCTCCTCTTTTTCTTCCTCTTTTTATATTCTTCACCCCTTGTTTCAAGACCCAACCTAAGATCCCCCCTTTCCTTCATGGCATTTTCTCTGACTATTCCAGATCAATCTTGTTTATAATATTTACTATATGAAGCCTTATCTAGCCTTAATTTGGCCTTAGACACTTACTAACCATGAGATCATGGACAAGTCTTGTAAATTCTGTTTGCTTCAGTTTCCTTATCTGTAAAATGGGGATCATGACAGCACCTACCTCCCAGTAATGAAATAATTGTAAATGCCTTTGCACAGTGCCTGGCACCTAGTAAGCTCTGTAGAAATGTTAATGATACATTGAGCCACACACATAGTCTCTGATTCACATGTTCAAGACTCATCTCTGGGATGAGCCTAGAAGTGGTCTAAGGGGAGGGAAATAATGATGATCGGAATAAAAAACACAGCTGGTGATTACATAGCTTCAGAGGTGCCCTAGGCTCCGTCACATTTCTCTGGAGTGCAGACACCTGATGTAACATAGGCAGACCATGAGACTGATAGATTGTGTTTCTCAGCAGTCTGTGCTCTAGACAGACCCTTTCCACTCTGTCTTGGGCTTTAAGTTCATTTTCCACTGTGGAATCTCTCAGAGAGAAGTTTCTTGTGCTACTCACCCTCAGAGTTTCCCATAGCAATCAGTGAAGGGCTAATGTATGACAGAAAAGAGGAATTAAGGAGAGTGAGTCTACTACCTAACCTTCTGTCCCCCTTCTCCCTCTCTATGCCTCTCCTGCCTGGGACAATACAAAGAACTCTCGATTTGAAGAAAGGGGATGTGGTTTAAGTCTCTGCTACTTACCCCTGTGTGACTTTGGACAAGGTGATTCACTTTGACCTCAGTTCCCTTGTCTGTAAGATGAGGGAGTGGGCCAAGATGAGTTTTCAGTTTCATTTTGGGAGGAAAACTTCCAATCACTTCAACCCAATAGGGTGTTGCTGGATAATTGTGCTCCCCCTCCCATGGTAAATTGTGGTATTTTAATAGATATATACAGAAACAGACTGTGCTTATGGAAAAGGAAGCTCTAATAGAGGAATTTCAGATAGTATCACAGTTGAGTGAATATAAGAGGCATTTTTAAGCAGGAGGGACCTAGATAGGACCCTGCTATCATAACATCTGTACTAGTTGTGAGAAGACTTGCCTTTATTCTGGAGCTTTATGACTCAGGCCAGTGACCCCTTCTCTACTGAAAAAGAGGGAGGCTGGGGCTGGGCAATGACTGGCTGCTGGGGCCCCTCCATGTCTTTCCATTCCCCCCCACCTCTACCCTCCACCCAACAGCCCATGTTTGATGGGCAAGGCACATGGAGGCGACCGTGAGCACGGAGCGAGCAGCCCAATTTTACAAGCATAAAGTATTATGATTGCATTGATTTCCACCATAAATCATATTTCCCGTTTTCTGTCTCTCTCTCCCGCGCTCACCGAATTAAGCCTTGGTATTTTCTTTAGTGGCTGCCACTGCCGAGCCTGGAGATGATATTAGGGTAATGATGATGAATTTTACCCTGAAACTGAGCCATGCCCACAGTGCACACTCAGGGAGAGCACATTTGTTCCCCAAATAAGAGCTGCTGTTGGGATTTGGGGTCAGCATATGGGCTTAGGGAAGGCTCAGAGCACAGATGTGTGTGGACATGTATTCTCGCTTCCATGTGTGTGCACATGCATGTGCCTGCTGATTTATATAAATGCACATAATCATAGGCAAATTCTGATTTGTATGTAGGTTGGTACTCAGGGCAGTCGTATGGCACAGTGAATAGAATGGTGGATCTAGCATAAGGAAGACTCTTCCAGAGTTTAAATCTGGCTTCAAACACTTACTAGCTATGTGATGCTGGGCAAGACATTTTACCCTATTTGCCTCAGTTTCTTCATTTGTAAAATGAGCTGGAGAAAGAAATAGCAAACCACTCTAGTATATTGCCAAGAAAACCCCCAAAGGAGTCACAAAGTATCAGATGCATCTGAAAAATGACTGACAATAACAACAAAATGTGAGCTTGTGTATATTTGTATAGGTGCACATGTGTGTAACTAATTTTCTTGTGTGAATGCTGGTATGTTTGAATATTTATGGATATATCATGGGCTCCCTCAGGATGGGCTCTAAGATGACAAGAAGAAGAACGGTAACTAGCATTTATATAGCACTTGTAAGGTTTGCAAAGCAGTTTATTTTTATCTCATTTTATCTTCACAACAACACTAGGAGATAGAGACTGTTGTTATTATCCCATTTTACAGATGAGGAAACTGAGGCGGAAGTCATATGATTTGCCCAGTCACACAGCTATTAGGTGAGGCAGGATTTTAACTCATGTTCTCAACCCCATCATCAGTATATTCTATCCTCTACCACATCTAGCTGCCTTGTAAGACAAATAAAGATATATTGGTTGTAAACAAAGTTGAAAGTTTGGGAGGAGGAAAAGGGAAGAGTAAGATAGGTAAAAGGAAGGAAAAGGAAAGAAGGGAACCAAAAGGAAGAAAGGAAGGAGGAGGAGGAAGAGACAGCAGATGTCAGCTTTTCATTCCTTTATTCCCTGGTCTCTGACTGTCCCAGATTGAGAGAACAAGGAGCCCCTTAGGATTTATCCAGCAGAGTTTAAAATATTCCTATCCCACTCATCTATTCCACATGCTACTGTCAGATTAATGTGATCCAAACGCGGCTCTGGACACGTCACTCTCCTCCCTTGTGGAGGCCTTTTCAGTGCTGACAGGATTAAGTCTAGACTACATAGACTGACATTCCAGGCCTTTTTTTTCAGTTTGCCCTCAATCCTTATTTTCCACTCTCCTTCATGATCTCTTGGATCCTTTCAAAAGTGCTCTCCGTATCTCCTGGGGGCATCTCTGCTACCTGCCAAGCCCTGCTCCATCCTCCCCGATCATCTCTAGACTACTCATCTTTCTAGACCCATGTCCAACCTCCCCAAGAAGCCTTCCCTGGTGATTCCAAACCACATGGCTCTTCCCCTTTCTCTAATTTATCATTATTCATTGTCTGAATCATGTATCAATTTAGTTCTTCAAATGTATCATTTTCTGAAGCTTCAAGTACTTGTTTCAAACTCACTGATCTTTTTTTTAAACATGATCCTATCTTATCAGCCCCCTCCCCCATCTTAGTCTGGGATGGACACAGTCTATTATCCTTCCCTAAGGTGGGAATGGCAGGATCTTCCAGGCCAGCAACCTTGCTTCTGATACATCTGGTCCCTTTCATATTGAAAGTACGTGAGACAGCAGATGAACTCAGGTCTGCCCAACTCCAGGAAGGGCAGTCCACCCACCAGATGCTTTAAGGGTCTCTTCCCTTCCTCGAAGAAGATGGAGAAGGGCAGTGGCCATGAGATATTACATACATTGTCAGATATGATTGAGATATTGGTCAGCTTTGCTGACCATTTTTTCTCTTTCTTTTGAAATTTTTATAACAAGGGAAACCTTGAAGGATAGGAGAGGAAAGAGGGGTATGTTTGGAAATGTGAGGCATAGAAAAACAAAAGATATCAACAAAAATAAGATTAAAAATGAGTCTGTTTGCATCAGTACACTCTTCAGTGATGCACCACTGGGCTGCATGGGGGCTCAGCCGCCTCACTGACTAACCTCATTTCCTTCTTTGACAGGGCTACTGAGTTTTTGTGGATTAATGGAATAGCTTAGATATAGAATATCTACATTTCAATAAGGAGAAAAATCTGCATCAGTATACTTTTGGCCAAAATTGGGAGGTATGGTCTGGAAAATGACAGTCATAAATTTGTAACTTACTGTACAATCTTACTCAAAAAATGTTGATCAAGATATCAGCTTGGAGGGAAGTCTCTTGTAGAGGACCACAGGACTCTGCTTCCACCTGGGGCCTGTTCAGCATTTTAATCATTGACTTGGATGAAAACATAGAAGGCATGTTTATCAAATCTGTGGTTGACACAAGGCTGAAGGGACATCACTAAAATGATGATTGACAGGCTGAAGACGCAAAATGATGCTGACAGGCATGCATGCTGGGCTGACCTAAGATAATATTTAACAGAGTAAATATACAATTCTGTTCTTGGGTTTAATAATATTGGCTATACCACAGGAAGATGAGGGAGATGTTGCTTGACAGGAAATTTTTGTGAGAAAGATGATGGGGATTTAGCCAGCCATTAGATCTGTATGAGTCAATATACAAAGTATAATGTCAGAGCTAAAAAAGGTTGATACAATTTTTATTACTGTTGCTGTTTAGTCAAATATGATACTTTGTGTTCTCGTTTGGGATTTTCTTGTCAAAGGTACTGTAATAGTTTGCCATTCATTCTCTAGTTCATTTTACAGTTAAGTAAATTGAGGAGAAAAGGGTTAAATGACTTGCCTGGGATTATAGTCAATGTCTGAGGTCAGATTTGAACACAGGAAGATGAGTCTTCCCGACTCCAGGCCCAGAGCTCTATCTACTGCCATGTGATACAATCTTAGGCTACATGAATAGCCATAGATCATCCAGTCCAATAATGCCTTTCGACATCAGGCTATATCTGGGTATTGTGACCATTTATGGGCAAGAGGTTTTAAGAGGGATGTTAATATGACAGTTAGTATTGAGGATAACAATGATAGGAAGGGGGGATGCTCTGGAAAACTTCATCTGAGAAATGGTTAATGAAACTGGGGATATTTAGTATGGAGAAAAACTTAGGCGGGATGTGATAGCTGTCTTGCAATATTTAAAGGGTTGTCTTATGGAAGAAGAATTAGCCTTGTTCAGCTTGGCCCCAGAGGTCAGAACTAAAACTAATGAGCAGAAATCATAGTGAGGCAGATTTCAGAGAGACACAGACCTACCCATTAGGGGGAGCTAGACCGACAGTTAGGGGTACTGTGTGCTCACAACCCTTCAACTGCTCACTAGGAGCACCACCTACTAAGTGAGTAGAAACTCTACCAGGAAGTGGTCTGGGGCAAGCCCTAAGCCTCATGGAATTTGGGCAGCATATGGTCAAATGAGAAGGAACTGGGATGGAAAAGAACAGGGAAGGAATTGAGTCAGGGGCAAGACATAGAAGCAATAGATGCAGCAGGGTGGGTCAGGGATTTGTATTAGGAGTTTCAAGGATGGGTGGGATATTTTTTTTTACTCTGAAACATGAGTTTCAGACTTGTTTCTCATATGTCATGTCACCCCATCTTCAACTGAAGGAAGGAAAAAGAGAAACCCCTCTCAATTTCGCTCTCTCAGCCTTTGAGGCTGCCCTTAACATATTATCACATCCTCCTCCTAGATTCATAGCTGGCAACCTGGCCCTGGGAACACAATAGCTATTTTGCCTCTGGCTGGGGATTACAAGTGAAGAAAACAAGCATGCAGGGATGATGACCTAGACCTTTCTGCTCCTCTTACTTCCTCCTGCTCTTCGGGTGTAATCCTGGCATCCTCATCCCTGAAGCCCTATAAAGACTACAGCAACCTCTTCTCCTTGCACTGCTCCCCCAATGCTTTGGGGGGAATGAATGAGGTCTGAGGATCCAGCCAAAGAAAGGAAAAGCATAAAAAAATAATATGCTCATAATTCATTATTTGATTCACTAAGTTTTACTGAGCCCCCTCCAGTGTACTCAGTCCTGTGTGGAGCTTTGATGTGGGGGAGCCAAGAGCAGAAGATGCCTGTCCTCTGGGAGCCCCAGGCTGGTTGAGGATACATGACTGTTAGACATCAAACCATTAGCAAGCAAGGCTGAGCAGCGAGTGATGAATGGGTCCTGTTGGCTAAGTGTAACAGGAATGCAGAGAGAAGGGGGGTAGGGGGTGGGGGGAAGCTGGTATACTTAGGGAAGACTTCCTGAGAGAGGTAGGGCTGAGCTGGGCTTGAAAGATGAGAAAGTTTTGGAGTCTCAGGGAGGCGGAGAGCAGATGTGGGTGTGGAAACAATTAATTAACCTAATCTTTCTAAAAGGCCACTTTCATTTCTCTCCCCAGTTCTTGAGGCTTCAGGGACTAATACCCACCAAAAAAACCAAACAGTCTAGCATTCAAGACCCTCCATAATCTAGCCAGTCTAGACAAGTTGACCTTCCCCTCCTCTCCACCTTGAACCCACCTTTATAGCCAAGTTGTTTCTTCACTAAGTCACCACACTCATTTCCAGTTCTGCACCTTTGAAGTGCTACTGATCACTACTGATGTGACTTTGGGCAAGAAATAACCTCTTTCATTCTCATTATGGGCCCTTTAAAATGAAGAGGTTGGATTAGATGACTTTCCAGGTCCTTTCTGCTTCTAGAGGGCTGATTCTGTGCCTATGTTCCAGAGGGCGGAACTTCGCGAGGCTGACTTGGTCCTCTGTTCAAATACCCTATCACAATTACATCAATTGTAGAACCATTACATCACCATGCTAAGTACTAAGTATATGTAAACGAGATAACCATTGTCTCATCAATTCCACGGAGTTAACACCTTCTTTCAAGGATACTTCTCCAAAGTTCCGTCCTCTACATGTGGGTCCCTCGCATCATCGCCCCCCAAATTGTAGGAGCAGCATTCGTTGGAATGAGAGTCTAGAAGGATGGGCCACTAAGCTGTGAAGTCTGAGAAAGGATTCCCACAAATGTTCATTCTCCAGCCCCTCGGACCCTCTGCCCTCTCCAGGCTTCAAATCGGGCCCCAATCTTCCCCCCAGCGAGGAGTGGGCGGAAATTGTGGGGGAAGGTGGGAATAGGAGGAGGTGGGGACTGAGCCCCAGTTTGTGTTTGCGGGTCTCGGGCACAAGGCCCACAGGCAGAAAGAGAAGAGGGAAGCATTCACGGGGACCTAGAGCGGGGGGTGTGCGGCTCCCACCCGTCTGGGCTGGCTCGCATCTCCCCAGCTGGGTCCCCTCTGTTGTAGCTGTGCATTCAGGGCTCTGAGCGTTGGTGGGCTCGTGAACTCGTGCACTATGCGCGTCTGAGCGTTTGTTGCTTGTGCCCCTGTTCTGTGCGAGCATGTGCTTGCGTGATGGGATGCTGAGCCAGGACGGGCCCCAGGCCCGGACCAGGCGTTGCCGTCCCCTCTCCCGGGACAGACCCAGACGGGAAACTCAGCAAGGCGCGAAGTGCCTGCGGGGCGCCGAGTGGCCACCAGATGGCGCGCGGGAGCAACCAAAGCCCGGTGAGGGGCCGGCCAGCTCGGCTTTGTTTTCTTCTCCGGAGCAGAGGAGAAAGCTTGGCCTGGGAGGAGGAGGAGGGAGCCGGACCGCCCGCTGCCCTTCCCCCCCCTCCCTGCCGGAGCTGCAGCCTGAGGTCCCGGGTGGGCGGCCCTGAGTGGGTCCGCGCCTCATCCCTGTGGGGGCCGGAGTGAGGGTCCCCCAGTCCCTTGCCCCCTCTCAGAGGAATGCTGACTCCCCGTGTCTGAACGAACAGGTTGTGTATATACATGTGTATCCGCGACATGGGGACACGTTTGTGGGCGGGCGCTTCACGTGGGTGCACGTGTGCATGGATGTATGCACACACAGCTTGGGTTAGCGCCGACGGGCCAGGCACAAGCCGGAGTCTGGAGAGAGGGGCGCAGAGGCGGCTCCTTCTCCCTCGGAGGACCAGTCTGTCTTATCACCCCCTGCCAGTTTCCCTCCCTCCCTCCAAGAAGGTCTTACGCAAACCTTTTAAAGTAAACATCGAGCCCGGTTCAGAAACGGAGATGGATCAGTAACGGCTGCGCAAATAGTGGAGCCCAGCAGCAGCCTTCTTTTGGGGCTCCCTGCCTCTAATCTTGTGATGGCTGCAAATTCTAGCATCCTCGAACCCTCCAAATAGTTTAAGGCTAGCTAAAAAAAAGGACTTCTTAACTCTGCTGATGGCCCCACCCTTAGCCAATTCACTCAGGCTAGAAACCTCAGTTATTTGTGACTCCTCCCTTCCCTTCTCTCCCTTTCCCCAGGCCATTCTCCTCCAGTTATGCTTCAGTTCCCTTCTCCCTACCTCTGGCCCGAGTTCTAATTCAGGCCCTTACCCCTGTTTACCTAGACCACTGCAATAATCTCCTCAATAGTTTCTCTGCTTCCAGTTTCTCCCTGCCCCAATGCATCTCACAAGTCTGTGCCAGATTAATCTTATCTATGCATCATTCTCAGACACTGGGCTAGGTGCTGTGTATCAAAGGCAAAGATAAAATAGCCTCCCTTCTTAAAGAGCTTACATTCTATTATAGGAGACTACATGTACATATATAAGCATAAATAATATGTACAAGGTAAAATTTTTTGATTGGGGGAAGATACTAACCTTGGAGGAATCAGGGAAAGTGACATTTAGGAAGAAGAATTTGATATACACTTTGCAATAAACTAGAGATTCCAAGAGGTGGTAAGGAAGAAGTACATTCTAGGCAGGAGAACAGATAGTGGATATTGAAGAAAAGATAATAACTTTTATTTTGGACATGTTGGATATGAAAACCTACAGGACATCTGTTTTGAATTATCCCAAATGCAATTGGTGGCGAATCTAAACTCAGTAGAGATTAGGGCCAGAGCTATAGATCAACAAGATAGAGAGAAGAGAAAAAGGTTCAGAACAAAATATTGGAGGAGAAACTCACAGTAAGAGTTCAGAAGATAGATGAGGAGAGAGAGAAGGAGATTGAGAAGTGTTCAGATGGGTGGAAGGAGAAGCAAGACCAGTTTTACAAAAATCCAGAGAGAGTAAAGAAGAAAGGATGGACAACCACTTCAAATGATGCAGAGAAATGAAAAAGGTTGAAATTTGAAAAAAGGATCTCAAATTTGGTATGTAAAGGATCATTAATAACTTCAAAGAGACCAATTTCAGTTGATTGATGAAGTTAGAATCCGAACTGAAAAAGGCTGAGAAGTGAATGAGTAGGGAGGAAGAAGAGGCAGTTAAGTATGGACAGTACTTTCTACAACTTTGAGAAAGGGGAGAGATGTAAGGTGATCCTTGGAGGGGGATAGTACAGTAAAATGAGAGATTTTTAAGGATGAAGGAGAATTTGTCATGTTTATATGGAATAGGAAATGAACCAGGAGATTCAATTGCTGTTCAGTAAAATCCTATTTGGGGATTTCTTGGCAAAGCTTATAGAGTGATTTGCCATTTCCTTTTCTAGCTCATTTTGAAGATGAGGAAACTGAGGCAAGCAGGGTGAAGTGACTCATCCAGCGAAACTCAGCTATGAAGTGTCTGAGTCTTGATGACTTGAGGTACAGAACTCTATTCACTTTTACCACCTAGTGTTGCCTTGAACCAGTAGATAAGGAGTGATTATTGAAGATCAGAGAGTACTGAGTTGAAGAGATGATGGTGGTGACAATCAGATGAATAAGGCAGTAAGGAATGTCATTACGAGCACAAGAAGAGAGGGCTGGACTTGGCAAGAAGGATGTCCTTTTACTAAAGATGCTGGAGTGAAGGAGGAGAGTATTGTGTTCAGTTCTGGGCTTTACATCTTGAGAAGGGTATTTATGAACTGGATATCCAGAGCACAACTAAGATGGAGGAGATTCATATAGAGACCGTGGGGTGTGTGTGTGTGTGTGTGTGTGTGTGTGTGTGTGTATAGGCAGGCAGTAATTCCTGTATCCATTTAGGTGAAGAGCTAGCATATGGAGGAGAAATCAACTTTGTTCATCTTAAGCCTCAGAGGTAAGAACTGGGAGCCATGAATAATGGAAGCTGCAAAGAGGCAGATTTAGATTTGTTGTCATGAAAAGCTTCCCAACAACTAGAAGTATCCAAATGTAGAATGGGTTATCTCAGCAGGCAGCAGACTGATTGTATGTCTTTAAAAAAAGATTAGATGACTATTTGTCAGGTATGTTGTAGGGATGATTCTTTTTCAGATTCTGCTGGACTAGTTAGCCCAACTGAAATTCTTTGATTACGTAATTCTCATTTTCCTGTCTTTCTACACAGCATAATCCAGCAAAGGTCTGGACATAGGGTAGGTACTTAGTAAATGCTGGTTGATTGAAAACAAAATTCCCACCCACAGGTCTACCATCTGTCTCTACTGCATGACATTGCAGATTATGAGGTAGTGTTGTAAAAAGCACCAGTGACACCCCCATTCAACATTCTTGGATCACTTCAGGCAGCCCTTATGACTTCCCTCAGACAAAAATCAATAGGCCATTTGGAGATGCTGGTTGGATGCTTCAGGGATAGATCTAGGGAGAGGGAAGCAAGAAGCTAAGTAAAGAAACTCGGGTCTCCTTAGAGTTATGTATTCTCTTTTCCTGGGAGTAATCGATGTTTTTAACAGTAATTCTGAAGCCTTACAGTGTACCGCCAGAATGTAGAAATAATCCAGGGCTCTAGAAAACTACCGAGTAGAATATAATTTATAGTAGGTTCTACTCAATAATACTGACCCCCCAGGTCATGGTATGGACTGTATGTTTGTTAATAGAGGACCAGCTAACTAAGTTGTCTTATCACTAAAAGATTCTGCCATATGATGGTTGTGAGGTTTTTTGTTTGTTTTTTACTTTTTCACTCATTCAATGGTTTTTCTTCTCTTTTACCCCTATGGAATATTCTCACACTCTCCTAAGTCTCCACTACTTCTTTTCCTTTTTTCCTTCCTGTTAACACTTTCCTGGTCCCCTCCAACATTTTTTTTAAAGAAATAGTTCACTCTGACAACCTGGAGTAAATATGACTCCTTTCTCCTCTCCTCTGGGAGAGACACTAACCTACTCTTTGAATGTAGATAGTAGTCACTTTGCAAAGCTATAGTTTAGCTAGTTAGTACTCTCAACTTGCTGAAGTGGTATTAATCTCTTTTAGTCAAAATAGAGACCTTATTTCTGGGATCAACAAAGCTATTTATGTCTGATCTCTTGACAACTTTTCTCAGCAAAATAGTCCCCCTGAGTCTGGTACCCCAAAGCTATTTCTGATGGTCCCCCTTCTCAATTCATAGGTTTCAGTAAAAAACAGTCTATGAAAAATTTCTACTTTTCAAGCTATAGATGGCAACATAGAGCAAAAGCAGCCTTATCTTTTCTTTCCCATTAAATAGCACAGGAGTCCCCATTCCTCCAATCAGATCAACTCCCAGTAACAGAACCTTTCTCTCCAACTCATTTTATAGATGAGGAAACTGAGGCAAACAGGGGGCTAGAACAGTAGAGTGAGAGAATTTTAAGGATAAAGGAGAACTTAGCATGTTTATGTGGAATATTGTTCAGACTCTCTGTGACCCCATTTGGGGATTTCTTGGCAAAGCCCATGGAATAGTTTGCCATTTCCTCTTCTAGCTCATTTTGCAGATCAGGAAACTGAGACACGTAGAGTAAAGTGAGTCACCCAGCATCACTCAGCTAGGAAGTGTCTGATGCCAGATTTGAACTCAGAAAAATGAGTCTTTCTGACTCCAAACCTAGCACTCTATCCACTGAGCCACCCAGCTGCTGTCTCTTGCATTAGACTTTCATTTTCTGTAGCTTCACTGACTCCAACCTAAAATCAGGGTCTCTGGTATCGTGTCTCATTTTTAAGTCAGAGTAAAAAGCCCAAATTCCCAGAATTCACAATTCTGTCAGATACATTATGGCTAGTTACTGTAGTGTTGATTGACAGTTACTATCATGTCAGAAGAATGCAATATGAGCTTTGACTATCATATCAGAGTTATCAAAAAGAACCAATTATCAAGCTTTCTTAGTTATCTATCCTAAAGCCCACATCATGTAAATGAGCTGCAGGGAAACAAAAACCTTCACTCATCTTTCCATTCACTAAGTACTTTTTCCTCTAAGGTCTTGCTTTCTCTATCATCCACTTAGTATTTTCTCTTGAAAGGCTGCTTTTCTCACACAAATATTTCTTTTTCTTTCCCTTTCAATAAGTAAAATGTCCAGATGAGAAAGGGTGCCTTACATGAATATGAGTCTGGGATTCTCAGGCAAATTGGAACTTCTTGAAGACAGAGACTGAAATCTGCTGCCTTTTCCATAGTTTCTAGGACTGGGCTAGATATTTAGGAGACAGTCAGTGAATATGTACAAATAAGAAGAAGAGACACCATCTTTCTATCAGAGAAGCCAGAAACAGTAACTCCATAGACCTGTTGGGATCCTTTTGTCCTGAGAAATCTGGGCCACTTTCCCTTTACTTTCTCCAGACACCTCTGGTTTATACTCTCTCCATGTCAAATATAGAAACTGCTTAATTGGATTTCTGCTATAGAACTTTGGTAATATTAGGTATGTGTTTGTTGTGGGGAGGGGAGAGGGGAAAGGGATATATGGAGAATAAGTAGAATAGTATTAATCCTGGGAATCATCAATGGAAGAATTTAGAGAATGAGAGTTGTCCTTCTCAGATTCCTAGCCAAGGCCCGGAGTAAAGATGAGATCAAAGGACCTGAAAGCATTGAAGTCTATTTGCTTCACAATTAATTCTTTCCTTCTCTGGCCTCCTATAGTACTTATGAATATGAATCACATATAAGCACAGAAATCTGTCCTCTGCCATTTTCACACATATTTCATGAGTGTGATTCTTGTCCTCGAACTAGTCTGTGAGTTAGGGGATTGATGTTCTAATCCTTGTTTTCATTCTACCTCTTCCAGGAAGCCTTCCATGACTCTGCCTACATAGTTGAGGATTGGAACTCTTATAAGATCCCTTCCATGGCATGAACTTCAGGGATGCTGAGAGGGGAGGGAAAGCATTTCCTCAAAATGTAACTTGTTCACAAGTCTAATAGATGCATCTCTCCCCAACAGATAGATTGTAGGTATTGTAGGGAATATTTTGGGGCTGAGATTAGGTCAAGGATGGGAAGAGACAACACAGAAGAATATGGGTAGGTCAGGGAGAAGTACCAAGGTGTTGGGTGAGACAAGCACCTTATTTTGTTCTTTGTTTTTCTTTTTCAGGAAAAAGCTGATGTTCAGGCATGTTAAAGAGAGAGTCTTCAAGAATGGAAGTTCTTATAAACACCTTCTTAATCAATAACTAATTGAAATTGCTTTCCCCCTCATTTGATGTTATGAATAGGAAGTTGTAAGAATTGCAATCATCAGATCCACTAGGCAACTCAGCCTCTTTTTCTTTTCCCCAGCCTTGCCCCAGCCCAGATCTCCCTAAATCCATTCCAAGGGTGGTGATTCTTAATCCCCTTCTTAAAAATCCCCAGAAGGAGGTAAATCCCGTCATATCTTCTGTTATTTTATCCTGAAGCCTCACATAAAGGCTTTTTACTGACATTTGGGGTCACTTTCTTAGATTTCAACATTTCTTGGAAACAAAGCTGACCCAGACAAAAGATGATGAAGGGAGGAAACAAGAATTTATTAAGCACTCACTATGTGCCAGGCACTGTAATGTGTACTTTACTAATATTTTTTCCTTTGATCTTCATAACAACCCTGGGAGATAGATGCTATTATAATACCCCCTGAATAGTTGAAGAAATTAAGTTGGACAGATGTTAAGTCACTTGTCCAGGGTCCCACAGCTAGTACATAACGGGTGCCAGATTTGAATGGCTGTGACTACTATGTTACTGACTTCATTAGTAATCTTCCTCTTTCCTTTTTATGTACTTCTGTCTATTTAACATCCTCTCTTCTCCTCAATATACCCAGTCATTCTGCCCCAAGATTCCTCCTGTCAAGGAAGTAAATAGCTTATATATTCACATCAAGTTATTAGGAACTAAATGTGTTTAAATTTTAAAAGGACCCAGAGAGAGTTTTAACTAAAAAAAAAAAAAAAAAGAATGCGTAATAATAAAATTTTAGACATTTTTGGCCAGAGAGCTATTTGGGGGCAGGGACACCCCTCATCAATACCATAGAGGTTGTCTCCTGATCTAAAAGTTCCCTCTGCTCAGAGTCCCCTGAGGTTGCCTTAGTGGAAGGTTAGGCCATGAAGTTCCCTGGGAAAAAAGCCATTTAGAAAAATCAGTTTTTTAATTAATGGTAATTAAATGTGTGTTACCTGCCCAGCTGCATCTGCAGAAACTGGGACAGAACTCCTACGTGGATCGGTTGGCCAAGCACGCCTCATTAGTAGCCATGGCCCCCCACCAGCTTGGCTAAGGAGGGCTGTCAGAGAGCTCAGGTGCTATAGGTGCTAAGGCCTAGTCTCTGCTTTCAGCTAGGAGTGATGGAAAGGGGAGTAATGTTTGGGCCAAGGGTGCTTTGCTACTGATGTTTCTACTGTGATCTTAGCTCCTGCTGCTTTTTTACTCTAAGGTGATACCCCCACTTTCTTCCTATCCACTATCCTTGAAGTTACTAGTTCATCTCAGAACATCCAGCCTCAGTGTCCAGTGCTAGAAACTCCAATTCGGGGCCAAGGGTCACCCACTTTCTCTGCCCTTCTCTAGCTCATCACCATGGCAAGAGGTCAACCTGGAATTCACAAGCTTTAAAAAAATTGACTGGTTTCCTTTGTAAATATATGCATTTATTTTGTGTATTTAAAAACCTGATTCTGAGAATGGGTTCAAGAATTCACCAGATTGCTAAGGGGAAATAGGTCCAAGAGATAAAAAAAAAGATTATGAACCCCATCCTAATCTTTATTTCCTTAGAAATCCTAACTGCAAAAGATTTTCCCTCCCTAGTGTTGCCTCGTTTCTAGTTCCTCCTGTGAATTCCATGAAGCATATGCCTTGTCATAATCCTGGGAAGAGGCTATCCATGCCAGAGGTTATGTATGTAGCTTGTAGCTAGCTCAGCATTGAGCCTTTTCAGCCATGATAACTTAAACACTCTGAAATCCATGTCATTAAACTAAAACACTTAATTATCACTTTAAGTGGGCCCCTGACAATTCAAAGAACTCTAGTTCCAGATAGAGCCCCTCACTACTTTTCCCATATTCAATGTGGGCTGTATAGGTCACTCAGTTTTGCTAATTGTGACTGGAACTTCCATCAATGCAAAATTCTCTACTTGCAGATCATGCAAACCACCAATCTAATAGTAAAAACAGTTACATAAAATAAAATCAGTGTAAAAATGAGACACAAGACATAAAGTCAATATAAAGAAGAAGGAATCAAGTTGTAGAATCATCTGCCCACATACATAAATGGTTACATACAGACTGCAGGGGAATTATAATAAAATCACCTCAAATTCACAGAATATTGAGACGAGACATCATGTTGCTTCAGAATTCACAATGCAGGGGGTAAAACTTCAATATTCCATACAATCTACTGGATGGAGTTTCCTACAGCTTTTTTCTACCCCCACCCCCACTGTACACAGCTTTCTAGGGAACGTGATGGAATGGCACTGGGCAGGAATGTCTACCGGAGATGTGGTACAGGTTGGATGTTTGGGAAGCCTTTAAACTCAACATGGGAGTGGCTGTCTGGATTCTGCAGGAACTCCTGGGTTTGGAGACACCATAACAGTAATGCTTCAACATGGATGAGATCCGTTGCACAAAAATGGATTAAGAACTTTTGCTCAGGATTTAGGAAGACCCTAGTTCAAACCTGGTTTCAGATATTCTGTAGCTGTGTGATTCTGGGGCAAGACACTTAATTTCTGTTTTCTTCAGTTTCCTCATCTGTAAAATGAGGAAAATAATAGTGCTTACTTCCCGGAGTTGTGAGCATCAAGTGAGATAACAATTGCAAAGTGCTTAGCACAGTGATTGGCATATAGCAAATGCTATAGAAATGTTAGTTATTTTATTAATTACTATTTTCCACAAATAACAATGCTCTCATAGCTCCAAGTTTTGTGGAGAATGAAGTCCTAGGAACTTTTCTCTTTAGTTATATCCACAGATCTACTCTCCACATATAAACCAAGTCTAGAGAGAGGATAGATGTTCATTAAGCTAGTGGTTTGCATCAATCTAGGTCTTTCTCTGATTAACTTTTACATTATCTCTCTCTTTCTGCTTAGCTTTTTTCTCATTGTCACTGATTTCTTTCTGTCTCCTTTCTTTTTATTGTCTCTAGCTCTCCTTCTGCTTCTCTTTCTTCCTGTCTCTATCTGTGAAAGGAATTACCTTTAATAGAAGGAGACCAGGATTGGAAGACCACAGGCCTGGATAATTAGTAGCCCCATCTTGACTGCTAATAAACTGTGTGACTTTTGCTAGATCTCCAGGCTTAGAGTTTGGGGTTTTATTTTTTAATTTTAGAAAATAAGTTCTCTTCTCATCCTTCTGGCATTCTTTCATTCTGTTTCTTTCTTCCTCTGAATCAGTATTTATTTTGGTCATTACAAATAAGTCACCAACACTCCCTTGTTGATGTTTTTCCTCTTTGCTTTATTGGAGTAGAAGAGGCGTCAAGAGGAATCTAGGCTGTCAGAGTCCACACCCATGTTCAGCAAACACAGGCTTCTGAGTATGAAGGGAGATTTTAGTAGTCATTACAACAATGCTTGGACTCAGGGAGAAAAAGGGGAGGTGAATCCTGATAATTATGGCAGGGGCATTTCTTGTCATTTCTATTTTCACAACATTTTTCTCATCTGTCTCTTAGTTTCTATTCACACACTCACATATTCACCTTAGTTCCAGCCTTTATCACCTTTTGTGGACTAACAGTGTCTCTGCTATAAGTCTTCTCCCTTCTCTAAACCTTCCTCCACTTGGCTGCCAAAGAGATTTCCTTTACTTCAGCTTCTAGATTCCTTCTCCACCCAATGACTTTGTATTTGCTTTGTATATATATAATTTTTTGTATATATGTGCGTTTACATAGACATATGTGTGTATATATTATTTATGTATATATTAACATACTGTCACCCTCTTCAGAGAGTGTGTTCCTTTGAGGAAGTGTTTATTTTTACCCTTCTATATATCCCCATTGGTTAGAATAATTCTGGGCATATAGTAAGTACTTAATAAATTCTTTTTGGTTGATTTAATTTTATAGGAGGTAAAATCATGTGATGAAATTCAGGAATGAGAGTAGGCTAGCATAGTGGATGACAATGGATGAAGATAATCAAAAGTTGAAATATGAGCAATATTGTCATTGGACTATTTATTACAGAACACTTGGGTAGAAATTTTCACTTTGGGAAGCAGATCACAACATTGGCATGATATAATACTGGTGGAGTATCTCAATTATCTAGACATCTGGTGAACTTTTCTTTGTGCCCACAGCAGAGTGACCAATAATTTCCTGAGTTGCCTTGATGATAATTTCATCCTTCAAATCAATGATAGGAGATCTGATTCTCGTTAACAAGAATAAACTGTTGGGATAGAAATTATGAGAACCTTATGGCTAGGGATAGAGAAGTCACCACTTCATTTTAGAATTTTTGATAGAGGAAAAGTTAATCTGAGAATTATCAGACAAGTCTTCTAGATTTTGGGAAAGCAGCCAGAAATGCAATAGATAGGACCATTCCACCTATGAATTAAAATTTTACAGGGGAGAGATGGAAAATTTTCAATAATGTGTTTTCAGAATTTCAAAGAGAAACAATTCTTATGAGAGAAAAATGAAGTTTAAAGAGATCACTATAAATGTACAGAGAACTCATCAACTATCTTAAATTAAAAAAAAATCTATAGACAATGTAAGCAAGGGAAGGTAACAGAAGATAAATACCAAAGTATGGTATAAGACCATAAAAAGAATTGCAGGTAATGATGAAATTTTTAAAAATAAAACTACATTGGCAAAAAGAAATGAATCAAAGAAGGAAATGGTTTGCTGCTTAGGGTAAATATGATGATTACACATGATGGAGAGAAGGGCTATTCAACTCTTCTGTTTTCTCTGCCATAGAGAAGCATCTTTGCAATAGAAAAGAGATATTAGTACCAGACAGTAGCAGACAATTTTTTTGACTTACTGGAAAATTTAAGGACACTTTGTTAAAGGGATAGTGAATAGAAAGCTAGAAAATGAAGCAATAATCATAAAGAGCCAGCATGGCTTCATCAAGAACAAGTCTTGCCAGAATGACTTTTTTTTTCTTTTTGACATTATTACTAGAGTTTTGATTTGTATAAATGCTACAGATAAAGTTTACTTAGCTTTTAGAAAATCATTTTGGCAAAGTTTCTTATGACATTTTTTTGTGGCAAAGAAGGAGAAAAGTGGGCTAACACAATAATATGATTACATAGCTTTTGAGCTGTGAATAGCTTGAATGCTAAAACCCAAAGAGTGGTCATTAGTGATTCAATGTAAACTTAGTAGGAAATTTCTAGTGTAGACCCCTGAGGATCTTTTTCTGAGATTTTATTGTTTAATATTGTTGTCAGTATTTTAGATAAAGGTATTGATGGCAAGCCTCTCAAATTTGCAAATGACAGAAAGCTGAGAAGGATGACTATTACTTGGAAATCAGTCAGGATCCAAAGATAATTATCAGACTAAACCAATAGGTTATATCTATTAAGATAAATCAAGTCAAGTATTATTCTTAGGTATCAAAATCATTAATTCACCTGAAAAGATCTGGGGTGCTTACTGACTCTATATTCAGGGAGTCAATAGTATAATAGGATGTCCAATAACCCAGTGAATGCTTAGACTACATTAAATGAGGCATGGTGTACAGAATTGGCAAGTTCAGAATCTTGTAGCACTTTTCCCTTGTCAGACCACCCCTGGAGTATTGGGCTGAATTCTGGTTCTACATTTTAGAAAGAACATTGATGAGCTGAAAACCATGGGTATGGCAAAGAGTCTTGAGATTGTACTAAATGAGGAACAGTTGAAGAAAAAGAGCCTCTTAACAATTAGAGTTATTAAAAACTGGAATGGCCTTCCTCAGGAAGTAGTGGGGTCCCTTTATTGAGGTCTTCAAGTAAAGGAAGTATATGTTGTAGAGAGAACTCTTGATCATGTATGAAGTGACTTTGAGATCCCCTCCAATTTATTTTCTAATTCTATATGACTTAAGACTCTAAGCACTGAAGGAAATCAAAGAAAGGGCAGATTAATGGAGGTGGAACCTCCCCAAAGGATGGTGGGAGTCTTAAAAGAAGATGAAAGGAACAGATTCATTTTAAATGTGGGGAAATACTGTGAGTAAAGATTTGGAGGAAAGAATGAACATGTGTGTTTAGGGAATAGGAAAGAATTCCTCCTAATTGAAGTAAGTCTTGGCTCTGTTACTATATGAACTTGGGTAAGTTATCTGTCTGGACCTCAATTTCTTCATCTGTGAAATCAAGATGGATTAGATGGTTTCCAAAACTCTTTCAAGCTGAGATAAATTAAAGGCTTACTTTCTCCTTACTTCCACCATTCCCTGGACCCCTATAAGTCACTCAAATGCACAGAAATTAAACATGTCTTCCACCGTTTTTCCATTAGGGCAGAAAAAGTAGTGTCCTTGACACTCCCACCTTGGTCCTCAGTTCCTTCTTTACATTATGCTCATTCAATCTCCCCTAATCTATTGGAGTCTGCTGCAGCAGTCAAGCCCTGCTTATAGGTCAGAATCTTTTTGGGGGACTACTTTTTATTTTACCACTACATTTTATTTTATTATTTTTTATTTACACTACTACATGGGGCAGCTGAGGAAGACCCAAAAGAGATTAATTATAATAATAATTATAACTAGCATGTATATAAGGCTTTGAGATTCACAAAGTGATTTACATATATTATTATCTCATTCGATCTCACAACAACCTGGTGAGATAAATGCTACTATTGTCCCTATTTTATAGATGATGAAACTGAGGTAGAGAGAGGTTAAATGACTTACCCAGCATCACAAAGCATCTAATTTTCTTTGTCAGATCTCCTGATTAAATCCAACACTCACCACTGTACCACCCACAGCTTCTAAGGAAGATAGTCCAGAAGTTTAGGCAGGACGATCGGATTTGGGGGAGAAAGGGCAGGGAGGGGAAGTTTCATTATGGGAAAGGAAGGGAAAAGTTGAGAGATGACTGGATTGATCTTTAGCTTTCATCTCAGGAAAGTATTCTGTAAATATGTCATGGAATATTCCTTTTCTACATCCTGTACTAAGTCACTTGTATTACTGTACTAAGTCACTCAGTATTTACAAAAGATCAAAGAACAAATTCTATTTTAAAGTAGACATAATCTGATTAAAGTTTTTTAGTCCTGAGGACTGAAGAAGAGGATAGGTACTAAAACAAGAGAGATTATGGTCAGACATAGTGAAGAACTGCCTCACTATTGGTAGATCTTGCTGGTATCCTGCCAATCATCAGAAAAAAAGCATATCTTCTGGGAAGATGAAATACTCATCTGTCTGGAAGTAGGAGTTTTTAGCTCTTGAATTATAGCCTTGATTACAATGATTCAATGATACTCAGCACAAAGATCTTCCATGTGTGATTCTAAAATCAGTGATTCCCAATACATGATTTTATAATCCATGATTCTATGACCCATGATTATATATATGTATATATTTAGAACTTTATGACTTGATGTGTACAACTTATGATTTTCTGAGCTATATATCTGGGTCCTGTGATCCATAATCGATGCTATATGATTATATACTGTATGCCTATGATCCATAATTCTTTAATATATAGCTGAGCAACCTTTGAGACCATGATTTATGTGTTTGTTTACTACAATCTGTGACTATGATCTATTATTCCCTGATAGATAGATCTGGGCTCTCTAATCTATGGCTTTTTGATCTATGCTTCTGTGATCAATGTATCTGAAATCAATGATTCTATGATCACTGCCTATGTTTTGGGATCTCTGCTATTTTCCCTGCATGTCATGCAAAGAGAGACTAGGCTGTCATTTCCAGGTTGATCCCACATCAGCTTGGGAAATGTCAGGCGGTGAACACTAGCCAGGGAGTGATTTGCATGCATCTCAAAGTGACAAGTGACAGGGGCACCCAAGTCCAGCTAAGAGATGATTAATGGTTTGACATTGGCCAATACTGCCTTCTGATGCTTCTGGGCTTGCTCTTCGGTAACCAGGGAGGTGACTTCAGCAAATGCTACCTGCCGATGGGCCTTCTGGACAAATGAATGGCTTGGTAGCACCCACTAAAGAAAAAGCATAGGACTTGAAATAAAAAACAAAAACACCTGGGTTTGAATCTCAGCTCTAATACTTCCTATCTGAATGACTTCAATTGCACTGCCCACTGTCTTCTCTGAGCTTCGAATTCATTATTGGAAAATTAAGGGATTGGACTAAATGATGTCTAAGAGTCTTCTATCTATCTCTAGTGTCCTGTGAATCTGTGGGGCCAGGTCTGTAGGCTTATAGGCTATTGTACTCCTCCTCCTTCTGATAATACTGTAGAGTCTTAGGCAATAGAATTAAGCCTATAGAATCAAAGATCAAAGAATCATTAATCATAGAAACAGATGAACTATCTCTGCCTCGATAGACCTGCCACCTTGTAGGAAAACAAAACAAAACAATGGTGATCTTAGACTACTTTGAAAAAAGTATGTAGTCTTCAGAACAAAGGGACCTTATTAAACTGGAGTACTGCGCTTAGTTCAGAACACCCCATTTGAAGAAATATGGTGATAAACTAGAAGTACCAACAGACTATCCAGAATAATAAAGAACTTTGTTGTTCAGTTTCAGATTCTTCATGATCCCATTTGGGTCATGGGTTTTCATGGTAGAGACACTTCTCTTCTCCATTTCCTTCTCCAGCTCATTTTACAGATGAGGAAAAGGTGAAAAACAAGGTTAAGTAACATATCCAGGGTCACACACAGCCAATAAATATTTGAAGCTGGGTTTGAACTCAGGAAGAAGAGCATTCCTGACTCCCGATCCCATCCTCTATCCACTGAGTTACCTACCCATTCCATAAAAGAATAAGGTGAAGGATTTGGGGTCATTTATCCTGGACAAGAGAAGACAGAATTTAACATGATAGCTGTTTTCATGTATTTCAGTGGATGCCTTGTGGAAGAGAGATATTAGATTTATTCTAGATGACTACAATGGGAAAAGAATTAAGAGTGATGTCTAGAAAATATAAAGAAGAAAACTAAGGTTTGGAGTAATGAGACTTCTTAACAAGCAGAATTATCCCAAAGCACCAGATGTTGCCTTAGGAGGTAGGGATTTTAAGGAGAGGCTGGGGGATTATTTGTCAGGGATATTGTAGAGAAGAATCCTGGTCAGACTGTCCCAGATCTTCCAGGTCACACATTTCTGATTGTGAGTTTCCATGATTTAGTTTTGGAAAGTGAAGTGACCGTCCACATTACATACCTAGTTGTAGAACAGGCAGTCAAATCAACAGCATATATCAAAATAAAGACAATGCCCCCAAATCACTGTCCGTAGGGTTTCAGTAGCACCCTGAGCTTTTAGAGCAGTGGGGATGGGCTACACTGAGCCATTCACATCCCTACATGGTCCCTTTTAATACAAATGATAACACTTGTGTAATAGCTACACAGCCTAAGCAATCAGTGTGAGTAACAAAATCTATGAGAATTAAATCTACCTTTTTGTTCGGCAAAATAGCTATACTGATGCCTGGAGAAGTAGCCAAAGGCCACATGGCTAAGTAGTGATAGAGAAAGAAAGCTGCTGCCAGTCTGGAAAGCCACTTAAAGGGTCTAGTGTGCCACGGCACTTGGAGATCAGCTGACAAAATTAGAGACATTTAGCCTGCAAAAGAGATGGCTTGAGGAAGACATAATACCTGATTTCAAGAATTTAAAAAGTCAGAAGCCCAAAATAAAAATTTTCTTTTGCTTGGTACTAGGTACAGAATAAGGTCTAGTGAATGGAAGTTATGGGGAAGAAAATTTAGATTACTATAAGAAGCTTCTAATCATGACAAATGGCCAATGGCAGAATAATTGTTTTAAGAGGTAGTGAATGGACTTGGAAAAGTTCATGGACCACCACTTGTCAGGAATGTTGTAGAATGGGCTCCAGCTTGGGAAAAGATGTTAGTATATTAGTTAATATGTTAGATAATTTCTAATATAGCACGAATTCTGCAAAACTCTTTTCCTATCACACAGGTAGGAGTCACTCAGCCCTAGCTCCATGATATTGCTGATAGCATGCTTCCAACCTGAAGCATCTCTAGTCCTGCCAGTCTGTTCATTGCTTCCTTAGAGATCATAGATAAAAGTACATTCAAGAAGTCTTCTGATCTTCCCTTAATTTATCCTCCCTAGAGCTTGCCTGCCAGTATTTAGCATGGACTGTATCCTCTACTTGTTACTATGTGTCTTAAAAACTGCTCAAATACTGTCTTTTACTGGTAGGTACAGTTTCCTTCCAATTAAATTATAAGTTTCCCAAAGACAAAGACCTGGATTCAAATCTAGCCACTAGCTGGGTGACCTAGGCAAGGCATTTGACCTCTGTCTGTCTTAGTTTCTACAACTGGAAAATGGGGATAACAATAGTGCCTACCTCCTAGAGTTGTGGTGAGAATCAAATGAGATAACATTAGTAAGGTGTTGAGAAAAGTGCCTGGGTAAACACTTAAGGGTTCCTTTCCCCATTTCAATCTATTTTTTTTTTTTTTTAGTGATCTTCAGAAAATTGAACCTACAGTAGGTGCTCAATCAATAGCTTCCCTTGCTCTAATCCATCTTTCACACAATTGTCAGGATAATCTTTATGTATGACACTCAACTTTTCAAAAATCATCAATGATTCCCTATTATTAACAATCAACCAATCACAATCTGAATTGAGAGGGACCTCAGAAGCCATCTAATACACATGGCACCTGATCAAAAATATCTGACAAATGACCCCTCAGCCTTGGCTTGAAAACTCCTGAAGGGGAAGCTGTTTGCCCCAACAGGTAGCCTACTCCCCTTTCCACCAGCTCAGTTGGGAATTTATCTTTAACTCAAGTCTGAATTTACATCTTCTCCCCTTCCACCCCTCCCTTCTAGTACTGTCCTGTGGGAATCAGGCAGAGTATCTACTTTCTGTTCCATGTAACATCCTGATAAACACTTGAAGACCACTCTCAGATGCTTCCATCTAAGTTTTTTCTTCCCCACACTAATCTCAGCCGCCCTCCGCAATTCTTCCATCTAACCCTAGCATTCGAGGTCCTTGATAATCTGGCACTAAGATGTCTTGGGTGACTCTATACTAGAGAAAGTGTGAGGGAAGAAGGAGTGAAATCAAGAAATGTCCGTCCAACCACTCTTTTCCTGTGACCTCCTTGCCTTTATCTCTAAGGAACCATAATCCACTTCCCTCAAGGTGACTGACATCCCCTCTGAATTTCCTAGTCTCTTTCGCCTTCTTCTCTCCCCCTTCTTCACTCAGGGTTTTATTTTTGGCCAGGTAATTAGCATCTCTCCACTCATTAATATTATATTTTAAAAGAAAAGGTAGTGGCGAGGGGGAGAGGGGGTTGGGAGGGAGGGGCTTGCATATGCCTGTAATTGTCTCAACAGCCTAAGATCCGGAAGCATTGACAGTTTACTTTAAGTGGCCCAATTAGCATAACAAACGACTCGCCAAAAGTTCTGAAGGCATCGTGTTGATTAATGCAATTTATCTTGCAAACCAGCGGCAGACGGCTGAATGCTGCTAATGATTATTATATACATTTATACACATTATGTACATACTGCCTCCTCTCCAAGGAAACCAGTCTTCCCTCCTTCCTTTCCCCCATTACTCCTCTCCTCTGGTTGCTGCCTTGGTCTCTCCATGGACTTCTCCCTTACCCCAAACTCCATAACTGCTCTCAAGTACATGTATGATCTACTTGGCCTGTTACACCCCCTCTCTTATCCATATTTCCCAATTCTGTTCTCATCCTCAGCTCCATCAATCTTACTTCCAAGAAATTGATTTCCCTTGCAGAAGAGAAGGAGCTAGGTCCATCTACACCAATGGTTCTCAAACTTTTGTTTTCAGTATCTTTATCCTATTAAAAATTATTGAGGATCTCTCCAAAGCGTTTTTATTTATCTGGGTTATATTTATAGACATTTACCATATTGGAAATAAAAACTATTTTTGAATTTGTAGACCCTCTAAAAGGGTTTCAGAGATCCTCAGGATTCTCTAGACCATACTTTGAGAACCACTGATCTACACCATGGATTAGGCACAACGAAGCAGCTTTCACCAAATACTGCCATTGCCCACTACCTCCTGCCATCCTCGAAAATGTCCCAGTGAGTAAGATTACAGCAATAGCTCCCATTTAAATTGTGCTTTATGGGTCACAGAATGTTTTCTCTATAACTCTGCTACCACGCAAGTAGTATCTCTGTTTTACAGGGGAGGGACTTGATATCCAGAGATGTGAACAGGCAATATATAATCACATAGCCAGCAATGTTAGGACTTGAATTTCATTCAATCCAGTTCTCACTTGCAAATCCAGAGATATTCCTATCATATCACATCACCTCTGAGAAGAATGTCTAGATGACTATCATTGGATTAATAGTATTGTATGTGTGTGTGTGTTTTGAACAATAAAGTGCCACAAACAACTTTGAAAAACTGAACTCCTCTCATCAGTGCAATGATCAGCCATGATTCTAGAGAACTGGTGATGAAAATGCTGCCCACCTAGATTAAAAATGAAGAATGAAACATGTGGTTTTTGGTCATGGTTGATATAGGAATTTGTTTTGCTTGACTGTGTATTTTTGTTGTAAGCATTTTAGTTTTATTTCATTTTTCAATAAAGGTGAGAGAGAAAATTTTGTTAGTCTATTTTTTTTAAAGTGCCATCCTTTCTTCCCCCACTATTAAATATAATATTCAATCAGCTTTCATCTAGGTGTACCTAGAGTCAAGAAGAACTGAATTCACATTTGTCATTTAGTAGATTGTGACCTCAGGCAAGTCATTATCCTGTCTTACCTCAGTTTTTTCATCTATAAAATGGGGATAAATTGTACCTAGCTTCCAGGGTTGTCATGAGGATCAAATGAGGCAAAGTCATTGGTAAAGAGCTTTGCAAACTTTGAAGTACTGTACAAATGTCAGCTACCATAAGGAGAAGGGAAGAAAAGCATACTAGATTCGAGAACAGAATAAGTAAAGGTAGAAAGGTGAAGATCACATTCAATAACTGTGAGTAGAATGTCTTGGCTCTATGGCAAGATTGGAAGAAATATAATAAAAGAAAATTCAGTAAGAATTGGTGACCAGTTAGATATGAAGAATGAGGGGGAAGAGTCAAGACTTTGAGCCTAGAAGCATGGTAACGCCATTGGCAAAATGGGAAAATCAAGAAAAGGAGCTGCTTTTGGGAGACAAATCATGGATTAACTTTAAACTTGATGGATTTCCAAGTA
This sequence comes from Sarcophilus harrisii, assembly GCF_902635505.1. Classification (NCBI taxonomy): domain Eukaryota; kingdom Metazoa; phylum Chordata; class Mammalia; order Dasyuromorphia; family Dasyuridae; genus Sarcophilus; species Sarcophilus harrisii. The sequence goes on along the minus strand of NC_045426.1, from coordinate 379,136,394 downwards.
GAAATCTCACACACACACACACACACACACACACATATATGTATGTATATATATATATATATATATATATGTTTGTATGTATGTATCTATATAGGATTAGAGTTTTATAGAAGGGAAAGGATTGGGGGGGCAGTACTCTAAGGTTAAAAATCAAAGTATAGAAAATGTAGCGTGAATCTCATGGGGAAAGGAGGGGCATTTACTTAGTGGTGAATTTTTAAGGGGAAAAAAATGTTCTTCTCTAGGGAAGTCAGAGAACTGGCTTTCATCCCTTGGCCTCAGTATCTGGATGTGTAAAATTAAAAGTTTGGATGTTGTCATGACAGCAATATCTCCTTCATGTAACCTAGGTTAATTTTCTCCTTAAAAGGCCACTAAACTATCCTCATGACTTAATTGGTTCAGTGAACTAAAGTGTGAAGTGTATGTGGCTTCCTCCTCAGTTCCTAGGTATATAATTCCAGACCACTGGGAATTTGGGCTCCTTAAGCTTGACACATCTTTTGACCACTGGCAAATTAAGGGCAAGGAAATTGTGCCCAACTGAACTAACTCCATATCCTTGCTGAATAACCTTTTCATGTGATTGTTTAAAAAAAAAAACAGCCTTCTTTTCTCAAATGTTACATGGTCTATCAGTGTCTCATTTCATTCCACTCCTAAACCTGAACAAGTGGACTGGCCTGAGTCAGGTCTGGTCTCAACCAAACTCTTTCAGACTGAACAGTTCTGTGATTCTAATTATTTTCCAACATACCCAGTTGAAAGAGAGCCTCCGCAGGACCAGATGATACCAAGAAGAGGTAAGAATGAGGGGGGAAGGCTATTTGAATGACCAGAGGAACTGAAAAGTATGGGTGATTTCATAAATGTGTGGGCAACTCCTTTGTGAATTAGTAGATAAAACTTAGGGAACTGCCTGCCATTCAGGTAAATCAAGTCACCCCTGATTGGGGATCACACAGCTCAGCAAAGAGGTAGGATTTGAATCTGGTTCTTTCTGATATTAAGCCCAGGATTCTGCATTTCCCCATTGCAGAACATATGATACTCCTTCATATAGGATACATTTTTAGCTTGTCTGCAAATGGAAGCTTAAACATTTGATAAGTAGGTTAAAAGATAATTTTCTTAGCCAACACATGTTCCTTTTGTTAACTTCATCCTGCTTATGTTGCAATGACCTCCATCCTAAATTAGTGAGATCTGTAAAAATGAGGTTGACCCTATGTATAACTGCTTAGTTTTAAGTCTTAAATCTGTCTCTTTCTCTCCTCCCAACTTCATTCCCACAATCTTTTAACCAGAAGAAATAGCAATTTACAGACTCAGGGGGTAGGGGTGGAATGAGGTAGAGGAACCTCTAAAAGCAATCAATTAAAAACATTTATTAAGCATTTGCTATGTGCCAGGATGGGCAGCTAGGTGGTACAGTCGATAAAGTGCTGGGTTTAGGGTCAGGAAGTCTCATCTCCCTAAGTTAAAATCCAGCCTCAGACATTTACTATCTATGTGAGCCTAGACAAGTCACTTCACCCTGTTTGCCTCAGTTTCCTAATCTGTAATATGACCCACAGAAGGCAATGACAAGCTACTCTAGTCTCCTTGCCATGAAAACCCTAAATGGAGTCACAAAGAATCAGACATGATTGAAATGACTGAAAAAATACCAGTAAGCCAGGCACTGTGCTAAATACCTGTGCTGTGAGAGATGCTCATGAAAAAAGACCCCAGCCCTCCTTTGTCCTCTGCTCCTCTCAAATGGAGTTTGTGATAGGGGTTTGGGAGTTTGCCAAATGCCTGTCTCTGCTGCTTGGATCATTTCTGCAATTTTAGTTTGTGGTGGGTGCCAAGAAAAAAGCATTTAGGCCCCAGTGAGAATTCTACCTGAGAGAGATATCTTCAAGAAAGCATCATTTTGGATTTTTTTTGACAGTTCTATCTCCGATTGGGATACACAGTGGTGCTACTCTTTGTTAAGATATGTATGGTTATAATAGTGTATATCTGTGGAGTTATGTGATTGTGCTTGTATGTATGACTGGCTATGTGTTTGTACATATAAGAATTTCTGAATGTGTTTGTGTGTGTGATTCCCAGAATTAGAGTTAAAAAGAACCTTAAAGGTCCCCTCATCTAACGGTATCATTTTTAAAGTGAAAAAATTGAGGTTCATCAGATTAAGTGATTTGCCCAAGATTCAACAACTAACAATAAGTATAATCATAATTTTTGTTTAGTCATTTTTCAGTCTTGTCCTATTCTTTGTGATCCCATTTGGGATTTTCTTGGCAGAGGTGCTGGACTGTTTGCTATTTCCTTCCATCAGTCTTTTTTTTTTTTTTAACAAATGAGGAAACTGAGTCAAACAGGATTATGTGAATTGCCCAAGGTCATACAACTATTAAGTGTCTGAGGCCAGATTTGCAGTCAAGAAAATAAATCTTCCTGAATCCAGACCTGGCACTCTATCCACTGCACCACCCAGTAATAATAATAGTGACTCCTATCTTACTTCATTTGATCTCACCATGCTATAGTGAGGGAAATGCTTTACAGATAAGGAAAGTGAAACTCAAAAAGTTTAAATAATTAGTCTGGTGTTAAAAAGCTAGTAAGAGTTTGAGGCAGGAATTTAATTCAGATCTTCTTAATTTCAAGTCCAGCTGTCTATCTATTATGTACAGGTTGCAAAGTAGAAACTCAGAATTTGTACTTGGCTCCTTTGACTTAAAGTTTCAGCACTTTTGTCACATCTTTGTCACATAAGTAGTAAGCTCAGAGGTAGATCTGAATCCAAGTCTTCCTCTTACTCTTGAATTTCTGAGCCAGAGCTTTCTTCCTCTCTCTGTCCCTCTTTGCTTCCCTCCCTTCCTGCCTCCCTCCCTTCCCTCCTTCCCTTCCCTCCTTCCCTTCCTTCCTTCCTTTCTTCTTTTCTTCTTTTCTTCCTTCCTTCTTTCCTTCCTTCCTTCCTTCCTTCCTTCCTTCCTTCCTTCCTTCCTTCCTTCCTTCCTTTCCTTCCTTCCTTCCTTCTTTTCCTTTTTTCTTTCCTTCCTTCTCTCCTTCTTTTTTCTTTCCTTCCTTCCTTCCTTTCTTCTTTCTTCTTCCCTCCCTCATTCTTTCATCCTTTCTCCCTCCCTCCCTCCCTCGCTCCCTCTATCCCTTCCTTCCTTTCATCTTCTCTTCCTTCCTTCTTTTCTCCCTCCCTCATTTTCTCTTTCCTTTCCTTTCCCTTTCTTCTTTTTTATTCTTTCCTTTTCTTTCTTGTTTGTTTTTTGTCTCCTTTCTTTTTTCTTTCTTCCTTCCTCCTTCATTCTTTCATCCTCTCTTCCTTCCTTCCTTCTTTTCCTTCTCCGTCTCTTCCTCATTCTCTCTCTCTTTCTTTTCCTTTCCTTTCCTCTCCTTTCATTCATTTATTTTATAACACTAAGTGCCACAAATAAAAGACACATGGAATCAATGGCCACATAAGTCAAAGCAACTTTGGATTTAGAGCCCCATGAACCATGAATATTGATTCAGGAGTGAGAGAAGGACCTGAGTTCAAACTCCAACTCCACCGCTTATTTTCTATCTGTATAACCTAAGCCAGGGTGATCTTCCCATTTTTGGAAAGGAACACACTCAAATTAAAGAAAGAAAATTCTGATGAAGAAAATGGAGGCTCTGTGGCAGGCTAATAATAAAAAAGATATTTTTGACCAGGGGACACCTTCCCAATGCCCTTCATATTTCCCCATGTATATAGCTTCTTACTCTGTCTACACGGAGGACTAACTTTTAATGGGTAGATTCCAAGGGTGTTCCTACCTCCCTGCCTCCCACAGTACATAAGCATAGATGGCAGAGGTAGAGATTCATCTGGCATTCACCTGAGAACAATGTGATCAGCCTAATTGAAGAAAAGAATTATGTAGGAGAATAGTGACAATTTTGCAAAGCATTCTATGTGCATTACCCTAATTGATCCTCAAAGAAACTCTGTGAGGTAGGTACTATTATTATCCCCATTTTAAAGAAAAGAAATTGAGGCTCAGAGAGATTAAATAGTTTGCTCAGATTCCCGCAGTGAGTATCTGAGTTAGGATTTAAAAGAAAATCTTATTGACTTCAATCAAACCTCTGTCCACTTACTCCACATTCTGAATTTATCAGAGGACAGTTGAGACTATATTGTGGAAGGCCCCTATTATTAGTCTGCCACTTTGTTGTGGGCTAGGATGACTCACTGGAGGTTTTCGAGCAATGGGTGAATTCCATAAAAGGACTTTGGAAAATTAACCTGGTGATGGTATATAGAATGGATTAGAAAAGGGAGAAGTTTGAGGGAGAGAAAGACCTTAACTTTACTCAAGGGTAAAGGAAGGACTTGGCCAGACCCCTCCACCAAGCAAGCCTCCTAACCTCTCTACTGCCCCACTCCTTCTCCTTGACCCCCAAGGGATCAGGAAAGATTTTCAATTAGGTGTCCAATTAGTAGGGTGTCTGCTGTACCATTTCTGCCGGAAGACATCTCCGTTGTGATTTGTTTGTTCCAAAGGCACCACTCATAGTCACACCAAATGGCATTTAAATGTTAATCGAGTCAGGGTGCAGCAAGCGCCTGCCAATCAAGCCCACCATGGAAGGTCAAGGTTCCTGTCTTAGAGGAGGCAGCCATGGTAATTTGGAATTTACAATTCTTGCCCCATCCTGGGGCTTGCAAATGTCCCGCTCTGCTCTGGCCTGGCAGGCTCATTTGAATGAGTTCAGCATCGTAGGATGAGAATGAGGGTGTCCCAGGCCACAGAAAGATTGGCTGGTCAGACCCATGTCCACGAGGGGGAATAAAAAGTCCATTGTATTCCAGGACCCTTCAGTGTCCTTCAGCCTGTCTCTTTGCTGAGACCCCATGGGAAACTAGCACATGTCCACAAGAAATCATTGGGGCAGGAAAAAGATTTGTGGCTAATATTGAATCTTTGCTGAGTGTGGATTTTGCTTGAGATGAAACTCTTGCCCTTCTTGTGTGCCTTTTTTTTTTTTTTTTTTGGTCTTTCTTTTTCCTTGCTTTTGTGTCTCCCTCTTTCTCCATTCCTAACATTTTTGTCTTTGTCACTCTCTTCCATCCCCTTTTTGCTCCGTGTGTATTTTCTTCTGTCTCTGTAGATCTCTGCATCTCTCTTCTGCCTTAAGACCTGAAGAGTAAGAGGTCCCATGGCTACCTGAATACACTCATTCCGCTTCCCTTCCTTCAAGAAAAAAATGCCCCTTAGAAATTTCAGCTCATTGTATCTTGTTCTTTCCTCCCTTCCTCCCACTTTTAGCTCTTAATTATTCTCTAAAGGTTCTAGATAACTGAATTTTTACTATATTAACTTCTGCAACCACTGAAGAGTCTTTAAGGTAAAAGGATATCAGCTCAGAAATTTGCTAATTGTTCTTCTCTCCTATGAATATGAGACCATGAGAAGGACGACATTTATTATAAAACATACCAAAAGATATATATCTCTGCTGATTTACTTTCAATGCTACACAACTTAAGAGAATTCAGTTCCTGTGCACCTCATAATGAATATAACCACTGGGAGTATCGAGAACCATCTGCAAATCCAGGCCACCGTATTCGGTCCATACCTGATCAAAATCTACTTTAAGACATTGCCAGCAAGCTCTGAGTTGGTCTCAATGTGGGGAGCCAACTACCTCCCAAGCCAGCCCTTTCCACCTTTGGGTAGCTCTCATCATTAGGAAGATTTTTCTTACTTTGAGCTGAAATCTGCTTCTTTGCAGCTTCCACTCATTGTTCTTAGTTTTGCCTTCTGGGGCCAAGCAGAATGAGCTAATCCCTCTTCCGCATGACAGCCCTTAAAAGACTTGTTTCCCAGGAAACCCAGGATCTAAAGTCAGGGTCACGATGGCAAAAGCAAAAATCAATGGCCATGCCAATTTTGGCTGATTGCAATTTGGGGAGTCACAGATGATAGCTAGAGTCTCCTTTGCCCAGCTAGATGGGGGTGGGGGGTGGGAAGAGGGACAATCTCACCAATGAGACATTCTGAGCTCCCATTTTGACTTTTGTCTCTGCTATAATCTGTAAGGAGGATTAAGATATTGGGATTGGGCTATAGGAGTTCTGTTTTGGGGTGGACAGAGACAGACTTCCCAAAACATCAATGCATATTCTGAACTGGCCTGTCATTCTTTGGTGAACGATCTCTCTTAGATTTTACTCTCGTTGGCATTTCCTTATGAGAATGTCTCGGAGTCTCAGATCACCCTTATGTAAAACTCTATTATCTAATAAATAATAATAATAATATATAATATTATTATATATAATACATATTATGTATAATATATGATATAATAATAATATATAATAAATAAATAATAATAAATAAAACACTTGGTGTGTTTTCTATGGGAGAAATCTTATTCCCAGGTTGTAAACTGCCCTGTCTCTTTCCCCACCTTCAGTATACTCAATGTGGGCTGAAGCAAAGAAAGATTGGTGAGATTTATATAGGAGAGGGAAGTCATTCCAGGCAGGGGAAATGAAATAAACATGGGGTTAAAAGAAAGACAGAACGTGATATGTTTGGGAGACAAGGAAGAGATTGACCTGTTTAGATTGGATAGTGCTTGTTGAGGGATAATGGGACTTAAGTGTAGCAAAATCAGATTATGGAGGGCCTTATGACAAACCAAGGAGCTTGCATTTTAAAGCCTACTCAATAGGGAGCCATTGTGGATTCTTGAACAACAGAGTAACATGATGAAAGGGAGACATTTAGATAAATCACTTGTTTAAATTAATTATTGGCATCCAACAATTGAATGACAATCCAACAATGAATCTACTGCATTTGCAGCAGACCATGAGCAGATGCTGAGCTGTCCCAGCCCTAGAAGGCAGGTGAGGGGAAGGGAGGAGTTAACCTGAACGGGCCAGTTCTGAGAATGCACTTGTACACCATCATATTGACTCTGGGGTCAGGCCTCTGGCTCGCTCGCTACTCCTGTAATTTTGCAGAAAGCCACACAATACCTGACCTTTGCATAGGACCAGCTCCCGGTCTCCCTGCCCCCACCAGGCAGCAGTGAACTTGTGTATAATTAAACACTCAGGTCTCCCCTGTAGTCTGGCCTTCTCTCTCTCTTTCCCTTGACCTTTGAGACTGAATCCCAGTGGGAACAGGCAGGCCAGGAAATAGGAATGTAACACAATGTGTGAGGGCATGTATGAAGAAATTAAAAACATCCCTTCTGCCGTTCCCTTCTCCTCTACTTCTCCCCCACCACAATCCCTAGTACAGATGGGAGCTCCAATAGAAGCAGCAGAGAGATTACTTCCTCTGTATCTTCAGGTGACCAATGCCTTGACTTCCTATATATATCTTCCTACAAGCATGATTTGTTTAGATAACTGGCTGTTCAGCAGTCCTATCTATGACCATTTTTCCTGGGGGGAACTTGTAGAAGGAAGTGTCAGGAGGTATGATCTCCTTCTGTGCAGTTTCTTCCATCACCAGTTGCTCCGAAAGATGGGTAGGTAAGACTGCCTCACAGCAGAAGCTTTCTTATAAAGACCTTATAAAATATTGAACAGTCCTCCTTTGATGTGATTATTACAACAGTCCTGTGAAGTAGGTGGGCAAAAGCATCCTTATGTCCATTTTAAAGATGAGAGAACTAAGAACCAGAATGGTTAATCAAGTTGGCCAAAGTCACACAACAAGACAGGGGAAGAGTCAAATCTAGTGAACAATATTCTGATTCCTAGCCCATTGTCTTTCCTGTAATCCATGGTGCTAATCTTTGGGTTTAAGAAAGATGCTGGAGAGGCTTCCAGCCTCCTTCCCCCCCAAATGTCTCCTCTTCCATGTATCATGGTGTCTAAAATTAATTAGAGATTACTTTCTGATGGTTAGAACATCATTCTCTGCAAGTCTTTCAAAATAGAAACCTTCCTGGGAGAGTAAATATATCATAATAACTCCATGTGAATGGAAAGTGACCAGCATGGTGAAGGGACTCAAAAGCAGGTCAGATAATCTGATGGAATTTTTCTTCAGGAAGAGAGGATTTATCAGATCATTGTTTTTTTCAATTATTTGAAGGGTTGTTAATTTAAAGAAAGATCTGTGTGGTTCTGGTGAGGGGGCAGAATTAGGACTGATGGGCAGGAGTTATAGGGAGAAAGATTTTGGATCAATAAGGAAGACATTTCTAATTATAAGAGCTTTCTAACAATAGGCTGCTTCCTGAAGTAGTGAGTTCTCTCTCGCTAAAGGTATTGAAGATGAGGCTGTATTATCACCTGTCAGGGATGCTATTAAGGGGATTCCTGCAGTCACTAGGTGGTTGGGTTAGATGACCCTTCCTTTTCCTTCGTCTCTGAGATTCTATCACCCTGTGTATTTTATCAAACACTTTGCTCCCTAACAGGAGGACTCTGGCATTATGATACTGCTGGGTGTCTTGAGATAAAGCTGAGAAGGGATGGAGAGAGGGCACATATGCCAGAGGTAACCTTTTGCAGAATTCTTCATTTTCCCAATTCTTTCTGACACTGGCAATTATTATTATAAATACATTTGCCTGGAAGTTTGCAACAAATGCTTGTTGATTTGTATTGAATCAAGCCTTTAAAATGGGGCTGGGATTGTCAGCAATTCAACTTACACACCATGTTTAGGAACGTGGCCACTGTGCAATAGAAGACTTGGATGTAATTCAGTGGCCAGGATATCAGAATCACATCAGAGAATAGTAAAATGCAAAAAGCATAGGGTTTAGAGGTAGACAATCTACATTTGAATCCAAGATCTACCACTAACTGGCTGTGTGATCTTGGGCAAAACCGTTTACCACTTGATCTTAGTTTTCTCATTTGTAAAATGAGGGGCTTGGATCTCTAAGGTCCTAAATTCAAAGATGGTGATTATTCCTTCAGATAGAGTTGGATTTCATTTTGTCCTGCCTCATTCATATCCCCAAATCCTAAGCGGTTCCCCTCAACACCCATTATACTCTGTGTATGTCTAGACTTTTGCTTCTCATTAACCAGACATCTATTAAAGTTTTCTGGATGCTTAGTTTTGAGCTGTTTTTGCACTTAAGAAGCGCATTGTTTGGTCGAGTAGACAAGACCCACACAGTTCTGTGATCCAGGAAACACAGAATGCTATATTATTAAGTATTGGAATATGCAGTTGATATTAAATTAAGACAAGGTCAGGGAGACCTGCAAGAGTTGGGATAGTAAGAGAAAGCTTTGGAAAGAGATGTTTATTAAACAGAACTTTGGAAGAAGGGGCAGAGGAGACATGGGGATCACGTGGCTAGACCTTTCAGATGAGAGGAAAAGTGAGATGTATCAGGGAGATCAACCTGACTGGACTTGAGATCTTGTAGAGGGAAGCAGGAGAGATAAGCTTAGAAAGGTAGGCTTTCCTTAAATGCCAAGTTAAGGAGTTGGTCCTTGGTCCTTTTGGCACTGGGGAACCCATAAAAGTTCATGAGGATGAGGAGGTGGGAGAGTGATGACATGATGGGAGCCTTTTTTGATTCTGCCGGGCTCATGGGAAGGAAAAGAACAGGGAATCCAAAGCTTGGCTTGTTTCCTTTTCCCCACCCCCCATTCTAGGGACAGGGGGAGGAGAAGGAGGAAAAATGTAAATCAAATCATCGGGACTGTTTAAAAAAAAGAGAGAGCGCACAAGTGACATTTGGAGCCGTAATACCTTAAAGTCAATATCATTACCTCTGATATTTACTGTAGGCTCCATGGCGCCGATGAAATGGGAAAGTTCATCCATCTTCCCATGCACACTCCCAACACTGCCGAGAGCTCTTTCCCCCCTTCCTTCTCTCTCTCTACTACTGTGCAACTTAATTGTTCACTCCTGTTAACTGACCAAAGACTTGCCCCAGTCTCCAAATATTTCAGGGAAGGAGAAGGAGAGAGTTTTAGTGAGGGAGGAAGAGGGGGCAAGAGAAGGAAATATACAGAGTAAAGTCATTGAATGGGCAGATTCTTGGATCTTCAAAATCAGAAATCTGGTTTCTAGTCCCTCTCTTAACACAGATTCACTGTATGTCCCTTAAGGTACTAATGAGACCTTCTGCTGTTTTTTTTTTTCTTCCTCTTATACAGGGCCAGCCCTATGGGTCTCGAGAGGTTCAAAATACTACTGGGTCTTAGTTTTTTCAACTGTAAAATTGAGGAAATTGGACTAAGGTTCCTTCTAGCTCCAAATAATATGATTCTCTGATTACTCATTCATTTATTCCTTCCACAAGTATATTTGAGCACCATTTTTGTGCCCAGTCATGTGGGAGAAAGGAAAGAAAAAAACAGGTCTGACAAAGTCCCAACCTACCCTTCTAGTCTTATCTTCTCTTCTATTATCCATTGTTGTAGACAGGCTAATATATTCACTCTTTCCAGGTACATGATGCTCATTAATAGTTATGTGATTTTAAGGCCATCACTAGTCCTCATTGAACCTTCATTTAAAAAAAAATCTATCAAATAGGAAGGATGCTAACTACCTGCCTCAAAAATTGGTTGTGAGGAAGGCAGGTTGTAACTGTACTGTTAGATAAAAGCAAGATGTTACCTCCATTATTCTTAACTCTGTTCTTTCTGCTTCTTACTCTGTGTCTCCCCAAAACACCCCCTTAAATCCTATCCATCCTTGAATGGCCACATGAAACTCCCTTTGTGATGCCTTCCCTGAATGTGCCTCCTCACAAGCTGAACTTGGTCTTCAAATCCCCTAGCACATGTGAAGCAGGGTCTAACACAATAATAAAAGTCAGGAAGAAAGCAAGCTTGATTAGGAATCAGGACACTCAGTATGAGGCTTGGCTCTGTCTCTAACTAGCTCTGTGACTTAAATCACCTACTTCTCAGATTCTATTCTCATCTGTAAAATGGGAATAATAATTCACACTCTAAAGAGTAAACAAAGTATTTTCATCACAACTATATAAAATGTTATGAATGCTATAAAATGTTAGCTATCATCATTATTATTGACCAGACAGTATTCTTTATTATTCTGTCAAAATGATTTTCCTAGTCTAATTATGAAATTCTCCTACTCAATAAACTTCAAAGGCTCCCCATTACCTTTAGAAATAAATATAAGCTTCTCTAGTTGGTATTGACAACCTGGCCCCAATCCGTTTTTTCCAGACAATACATATTTATTCTCCTCTGTACATATTGTTTCAGTCAATCTAACCTTCTTCCTATTCCTCATCTCTGACAATCTCTTTTCCATTTACTCACCTTAAAATGGCATCCCTCATGTCCAGCATATATTCCTCCTCATTTCTGCCTCTGAGAACTGCTTCTTTCCTATAAGCCTCAGTTCAAGAGGCAACTTCCAGCTGAAACCTTTTCTGCTGGCCCCACATGCAAGCAGTCCTCTCCATCACTTTGTATCTATTTTGCAGATACTTATTTATGTACATATTGTCTTCCAGATAGAATGTAAATTCCCTGAGGGCAGGAATTGCTTTATTTTTGTCTCTGTAGCTCCAGTTTAGTGATTGCAGGCGAATAGTAAACACTTAACGTTTGTGGATCAATTGATGATTCTCTCTCATTCTGTTATTTAGAGCTTTTCTCTTTACCTCTCTGTGAGCTGTCCCTCCCCCCCATACCCCATAATAGGAAGCTGAGTCCATGGGAGTTTAGTCATTTCTGGTAAAATTTAATAGGATAGGTCAGAACAGAGGTTTGGTAGGGAAACTGCTATTTGACCCTCTGTTCATTTGATAGGTTCTTTATAGATGGCTAAGGAGTCCTCCCTCTGTCGCCACAGACTTCCTCTTGCTAGACATCTGTGAGTGTTTTTTAGATAGATAGTCCTTGTTTTCTCTGTTTTCTTTCGGGGGTGGAAAAGGTGGAATTTTCAGCTTTCTATTTGCATCCTTAATATTGCTTGTATTTGTTCCCTCCTGAGATTTTCTTTCTCAGTTCTTCCTGTATCTTTCCCCAGCTAACTTCTCCCATGAAGATGGTTTGATTTCAAATAATTTTTTCAGCTATATAATTTTCTACCTTCCCTACTACTGGCCATTCTCTGTCATTTTCAGATGGCAAAATAAATTTTTTCTAGACTGACTCAAGGGTTTGAGGCAACCGTGCTGCAAAGTTCCAGAACACTGGGGGGTCTAATTCTACATGGATATAAGCTTGTGAATAAACATGCATGGGTGTGTTTTCTTGGGTTCACAGGTTATCTAGGGAGCATAACTGTACAGGTATGCACAAACCTGTGCTTGCCAGAGATATGCCTATGCATGTAGCTATGAGCTATTGTGCAAGCCTGAACCCGAGTCTACATCAGCAAGTACATTCTTGTAAGTATAGACATATGTCTTAGTATGAATTATTTGCCTATATCTATGTGTGTGTTGGAGGACAGACTTTTTGGAATTGATATCATACTTGTGTTCTTCTGGGGACCTGCTTTTTATCTGATCTGTGTATTCTAGAAGAATAAGGAAGAAATGGAATGAGGATAGAGGAGAAAGAAGGAAGAGGGAGGAAGAAATTGGTAAGAAATGTACAAGGTGTCCTGATTTTTCAGGCCTAAATGAGTTCCCATTCCATTTAAGGGATTATTCTTTAATGAGACAAACACCCTACACACAGAGAGAAGTTTCTTTTAGCTTCCAATTTCCAAACCAATTTGATCTCTGTGGCCATTGATCTAGGCTGCCCTAACCCAAGTTTTTGTCTTGAAATCTCCTAGTCCATTAAAAACTCTATACTATGTCAACTTCCTGGATCCTAGTCATTTTGCATCTTCTAATTTCTAATCATTCTGTCAGACAACTTACATCATTAAATACTTCTTAAGTCCTCTTTTGAAATATCTTTCCTGTAGCCACTCTGATTTAGAGACTCATCACTTTACACTTGGATCACTGCAATAAGTCTCCTAAGTGATCTCCCTGCCATCAACCTCTGCCCTTTCCATTCTATCCTTCATGCTAATATTGGCTCTTTCTAAAGCATATCTCTGGTAATGTCATCCCTTTGCTCAAAAGCCTTCAATGTCTACAAAGTTACTATTGACATAAGTCCAAACTCCATAACTTGATATTAAATTCCTCTCTGCAAGGACCTCCTTTTCCAACCTTATTTCTTTTTAGTACCATATAAGACCTCTCTCTTTCATTTAACCTGGTTTCCTTATTTCTGACAGAAAGTCTATCTACAAGAAGCCTGACTAGTAGTCATCTAGTCTCTATTGGAAGATCTCCAATGAAAAGGAAAGAACTCATTACCTCCTGATGCAGCCCTTTCTCACAATTGTGCAATTGTTAGGAAGTTTTTCTTGATATTGAGGCTAAATGTGCTTCTGGAACTTCTATCCCTTAACTGGTCTTAGATCTGTTCTCTGAGACTGAGCAAAACAAATGTGCTCCTTGTCCATGACAACCATGAAAATAGTTGGAGACATCTGATATGCCTCTCCTAAGTCTCTTTTTGGTGTTAAACACCTCCAGTTTCTTCATATGTCAGGGTCTTCAGTCTCCTCACCATTCTTGCTGTCTCTCCTTTGAATGTGCTCCAGTTTGTCATTGTTCTAAAAATATGGTACCCAGAACTGAGCACACTTGACATATGATCTGACATATTTTGTACACGATGAGTTACTCAATACAGTCCAAGATCTCATTAGTTCTCTTACTTTCTTCATCATACTACTGATTTATCTTGAGCTTTTAAGTCCACAAAACCCACCAGCTCTTTTTCACACAAATTATTTTCCAGCAAATCTTCCTCCATTTTGTTCTTGTAAAATTGATTTTTTGAACTCAGGTGTAAGACTTTGCATTGATTGCTAGCAAATTTCATCTTATTAAATGGTTTTGCACTTTTTTCTATGTCTGTTGAAATACTTTTTTTTGGATTCTGACTTTTAACCAACATGTTAGTTATCTTACCCAGATTTGTGCCATATGCAGCTTTAATAAACATGTCATTTATCTTCTTCTAAAGTCACAAAATGCTGAACAGTACAGGATCAATCAGGTCCTTGAGGCATGTCCCTAGAAATATTCTTTCAAGCTGATATCCACTCATTAATGATTACCCCTTATTATGTATATGAGTTTTTCTTCTTTTTTTTTTAATTAAAGCTTTTTATTCACAAAGCATATGGATGGGTACTTTTCCCAACATTGACCCCTGCATAACCCCCTGCCTCAAATTTTCCCCTTCTTCTCCCCATCCCTTCCCTGACCCAGCAGGCAGTCCAATACGTGCCAAATATGCCGAAATACATCCCAGATCCAATATGTGTAATGTATACCAGTTTTGACTTGAGTTCATAGTCTACCTGTGCCCTTTACTCCAGGTATGATCTTGATCAGTTTACTTAACTTCATCTGTAAAATGAAGGAATTGTACTCAAAGACCTTTAAGGTGCCAGCAGGCACATCTTTAAATCTTTGATTTAGAATCCCGTGAGCTTCAGTGTGATCCAATAAAACTATCATGATCATGTTAGAGACTTGGTCAAATGCTCTGCTGAAATCTAGGTATAGTATGGCATATGGACAGCTAGTTGGTGTCATGGTGAATAGAGCATTAGGTTGGGAGTTATGAGTTAAAATTTGGTTTCAGATACTTGGTTAGTTGTTGTTCTTGAAGAAGACCAAAAGAAAAATGAAGATGGAGTCTGGAAACTTCAAATACTTCCTAGCTGTGTGACTCTGGACAAGTCACTTAACCTTGTTTGTCTCAATTCCCTCACAGAAATGGCAAATCAGGCTAATAATATCTTTGCCAAGAAAACTCAACACGAAGGGTCAGACATGACTGAAAAACAACTAAATGACAACCACAAATTATGACATCAACATTCTTCTCAACTGGTCTTCAAAATGGAAGTGAAATGGCAACAGCTAGATTATACAATGATCAGTTCTGATGGATGTGGCTCTCTTCAACAATGAGATGATTCAAGTCACTTCCACTTGTTTAGTGATGAAGAAAGCCATCTACACCCAGAGAGGAGACTGTGGGAACCACAATGTGGACCACAACATAGTATTTTCACTCTTTTTGTTATTTGCCTGCGTTTTATTTTCTCATTTTTTTTCCCATTTTTGGTCTGATTTTTTCTTGTGCAGCATGAGATTTGTGGAAGTATGTATAGAACAATTGCACATGTTTAACCTATATTGAATTATTTGCCATCAAGGGAAGAGGGTGAGGGAAAGAGAGGGGAAAATTTAGAATACAAGGTTTTGCAAGGGTGAATGTTGAAAATTATCCATGTACAATTTAAAAATAAAAAGCTTTAATTAAAAAACAAAACAAAATGGAAGTGAGAAGAATCTGGTATGGCCTGTCATTGATGAAGGCATCTGTCCTCTTGGTAACTCCCTCTTCCTTTCCTAAATACTCATAAACTACCCCTTTAATAATAATATGTTTTAAAATTTTGCCAATAATTGAAGACAGGCTCATTTATCTCCAGTTTCCAGATTCCATCTTCATTTTTTTTGACTTTGCTCTCTTCTAATCCCATTTTTCTGATTCCAAGTTCAATGCTTTATTCACTGTGCCACCTATCTCCTTAATACTACTGCTGGGGACTCAGCTGTCAGATCTATCCATTTTTTATTTCTTATCCTGAGAAGTAGTTTTTCTAGGCATCTTATTAACTGAACTTGTCAAGATCAAGTAACTCATCAAGAACAAGTAAGTCAAGAACACACACATATGTAAATGTGTATATATACACAAATATACATGTAAGTCATAGTCACATATGTCATATATGTATGTATATATGTGTACTGTGTTATATAGTTATATACATACATTATATGTATATTTTTGTATAGACATATATATATATATAGTGTGTGTGTATATATATGTCCTTGTTTGTGTTTCAATTCCCTATTTTCCAACTCCTTTTCTAATTCATTTTTTCCATTTAAAGATCACTCTGCTTTGCAGAGAAAACAGACCCAAAATGAAAGTTAAATAGTCTTACCTTCTCTCCATCATCTGTTATGCTTTCATTTATCTTAAGCAAGAGCCCTGTCCCATCTTTGATCTTTCTCCTGCCCCCAATATAGCAAAACAAACAAACAAACACATGCGTCCTCTTTTGCTGTCCGTAGCATTTATTGCTGGGCACAGCTCATTCTGAACTTTAGCACTCCTGACAGCCCTGTGCATGCTTTTGCCTTCATCCTGTTTTATTTGTGCTAGCTTTCTACTCTAGCTTGGTGGGTGATAACATCAAGTTCGGTCTCTTTGATCAGCTCCCCCTCCTCTTCTCCCACAGAGGCTCTTATATTTGAATCATTAGACTTTCATTCTTGATAACTTACTCTCTCTTGGACTGACTTCTCCTAAGTTCCTCCCAAATTTAGGCCATTGGATATACCATATCTTTTCTTTGAACTTTTTGAAATCCAGTCCCTAAATCTAGAGTTTATGTCAAGGTGTATGCCTTATTTTCCATTTCCTCTCTGTCACAAATGGAGGGGACCCTATCTCTCCTTTCCCCTAGGCTCCTGAAGCTTCATCATTCATATTTTGATTTCTTCTCAATTAGTTTGAATTAACACTCAGATCTAGAATAGTGGTTCCCACCATTGCCTACTTCATCTTTTGAAGAAAGAAATTGTCATGAAAGTAAGTCAAGAATTTATCAGCTGCCATGCTATGGGCACAGGGAAAGCTTCAGCAGATGTCATATATTGAAATCCCCCATCACTACCATGTCATGCCTCTATGCTAGGTTATGATATGTTTTCCAAATTGCTGGTCTATTTCCTCTGTGTCCACATGGTCTGCTCTATAGTATACTTGCAGGATGCTAGCATTGCTATTTCTTCCTCCACTGATCTTTGCCCAAATGTTCTTTCTGATTACCTCTCCAGTTCCTGGATTTCTTTCCATGAGTTGATTTCCTAATATACAATATTATTCCTCTATTCCATTTCCTCTCTCCTGTTCATTTTTAAAAAGGTTATTATACCCTTCCAGAGCCATAGTCCAGTCAAGAGTTTTATACCATAAAACCTTATGGATTTCTATGATATAGAAATGACCTCTTTCAGGTAGGTCTCTGTTTCACTATTTATTTCTGTTGTTTGTCATCCATACTTTGTGTCTTTGAGTAAAAGCATCTAAGGTCACTGCTGTCCTCCTCTTGGATGTTTCCTGGGAATTCCTGGTCATTTCTATTGTAGCTCTTCCTATGTTAGATTTGCTACTGTCTGTGGTATTGAGCTTAGTTTTTTCCCTTTCTCCACTTTTCATTTAAAGCCTTTTCTAGCCTTTACTAGTTAATTGCATTTCATCCCTGGCAAGGCCCACCATTCCATAATTTTACCCCATGAGTCTAGTTTTTCTTTGCCGCAGAGAGTCATCAAGAATTCTTATTCATATTTTCTTCTTCTGAATGTTACTGGATATCTTTTCTTGATGGAACCTGTGGATCCACATTCACTTATCCTTGGAACACAAGAAGTGGCTTCCTTTCCAAGGATTCACAGAATCAAAGAACTAGTCTTGGGAAGGACTTCAGAGGATAGTTGCACTATTCTCTAGAGTTAGAAGAAATCTCAGCTATCTAGTCCAATATCTATTTGACAGATAAGGAAGGCTAGGCTCAGAAAAGTTAAATGATTGTTCCTACCTCTTTCCCTGCAAATACCTTTACCTACACCTCTTTCCCTATCCAAATCGTCTTCATAAATAAAATCTTCTTCTTCCTTCAGGCCCTTTTCAAGTTCCATCTCTTCCATGAAAGCTTCCAGCATTGCAGTTTCTCCTACTGACTTTTTGCCCTCTACAGGATTTATTGTCTTAAGTATACAGTTGGCCTCTTAATTATCCCCTGTCTTGTATCCTCCTCTGAGCTGTATTTCCCCTGTCCCTTGCAAGGTCGATAACAACAATAATGATAATATATATTCATGTAGTATTTAACGATGTCTTGATATCATTTCACTTAACCCATTGCTTCCAGCCATGACTGAACTGCACCACTCTAAACAAAGTAGGGTCACTGTTATTCTAAAGACCTTAAGACTAGAAAGACTAAGTCTGAGAAGAGTTTTGATATTCATAAAAGAACCTTAGAACAGAGATAAAAACAATGATTTACAAATACTTATTGTATGAATATAATATCAAGAAAAGGGAAGAAGAAAGAGACATGGGTAGCCTCATTTCCCAGACTCTGCTTATTAGGATTTGAGGACCCAGAATTGTGAGCCTCAATTCTAGACTATCTTTCATCACTTGAAGGGAAATAGATAACTTTGCAAGATTTTCTCTCTTGGATAAGGTGCTCCAGCTATGAACAAATATAAAATCAATTAACTAATCAACTAACTAACCAATAAGGATTTATTAAGCATATTCTATGTGCCGGGCACTGTGTTAACCAATGGGGATACAGAGACAAAAATAAAACAGTCTTGACTTTAAGGAGAAAGCTGTGTAGTTACTATCTAAGGAACAGATTCCCAAACAGGTTGTAGAGGGGAGTTTCTTGAGTGTTGGCAACCAGATTTTGCCTTCTGGGGACATCAAAATGGAAAATACTGCTCTGCCCCCCAACTAGCCTTCTGGCAAAACCAGAACTCAAGATTGATCTGGGAGTGGGATGGAATAATATTTTTGTATCCTTAAGTATAAGACAATAATATCCTCACTTCTCGGTTAGCTATGGAGCCACAGAATAGAATAGGAAACCATTAATTAAATCTTATCTTCATTCTCTTTTTTGTGTTTCCTTTCCACCTCTGTTCCCTTCTCAGTATTCCTTGTCCCACACAGTGCTCCTGTGTAACAGCTCTTGACCAAAAAAAATAATAAATAAAAGGAAAGGAAAGGAAAGAAAACCATTGGCAAATTTAGTTCATTTTCCATTTCTACTTTCCTAGGGACTATTTGCATTTTCGAGGAAAAGACTGAAGAGAACATTACTTCATCCAAAGAGATGAATCTCTAATGGTAGAATGAGTCATAGTGAAACACTAAAGGAGGATTTCTTAATACCCTTCATATCACACTACACACCGAAGACATCTGGCTACTCTGCCTCTGAACATGACCCTATTTCCCTACTTCACAAGCACCTCAAGAGACCACAGTTTCCTCTACATATGTGGAGAGCTCCAGGCGTGGGATTTATAACATTTCTAGGGCGTTTGCTTGATATAAATAACTGTCTCGTTAAATCTCAACTGAATGTGTATTTGGGACACTCAGCTTATACTTTCATGTGTCTTACAATATAGAAGACGCTGTCAGTGGCCAGTAAATAATTGATATTAAGGAAGGTAATAAAGCCATGGAAACCACAGTTATCCTATCTCATAGTCAGCTCTGAGTGTGTATGTGTGTGTATGTATGTATATGTGTATGCGTGTGGGGGGATGCCATGTGGTGTAGAATGGGAGAGTAAAGGAAGAATGGGAAAGGAACCTGTGTCTCTATTACTAGCCTTCTCTCCCTGCTTTCCCAAGCACATTGGATTCTATGGGTGACTTCCCTGCTCCTACTTTCAGTCTCCAATTTTAAGTAACCAAAAAATGATCCCTTTCTTCTAGTTCTCAGACTTTCTGCCAGGTTTAGTCAAATTTGGCCAATTCATCTTCCAGCATTAATGAGCAACTTACATATGTCCGGACATATACTGGATGCTATGGGGAAGAAGCAGAGAAAAAGAGCCCTATCCTTGGAACAGTTGGGGAGACTCAATGAACATTTGAGTAACTACTTTTTGCTTGGTCCTGTGATGGGTGCTAGTAAGGGGGAAGGTGGGGGAGGAGACAGAATGAAGTCTGAGGCTAGATCCCTCCCTACATGGAGCTTACATGGAACAGTGAAAGAACAATTCAGGGCAGCATGTGACTGAGATTGTGCTATTCTGATAAGCACTGTGGGCTAAGAAGGGGCAACCCCATAGGATGTCAAAGATGGGGTCATGTTGGATGTAGACTTCAAAGATAGAAAGGACTGATGAGGTGGCAATGAGCAAGGTATGTGGGAAGAAGATCATGTAAGGGATGTTAGAGATCATCCATTCTGCCTTGTCATTGTATGGATGGGAAAACTGAGACCCAGAGAAATAATGTGACTCAGTCACCTAGGTAGTAAGTAGCAAACCCAGAATTTGAAAGCAGGCCTTTTGACCACCAACTCTAAATCTGTTGCTTCTGACAAGGGATCATGGGTGAGTTTGGGGCTTTTTTTGGAGAGGGGCTGTTGTTCATCATCAGAGAGAACCAATGATCTCACAAGGGTGATTTCTTGAGTTGCTTGTGAGAAAACAAGGGAAAATCTACAATGGAGACTACTTCAAACCATCTGTAGAACCAAACTCAACTATTTTCAGAACTGCCTGCAAAGGAATAGGTGGAAATCTAGTGACCAGCAAGTGCTGGTCTTTTCTATCCTGAGTACACCATTCCCCTTCCCTTCTCAAAAGGATGAGTTACCCAACTCTGATGCAAAAAGCCCAGCTCCGAGATCCCCTGATGATATACAGCAGCACTGTTAAATACGCCCTTTAATCGTGCAATAATATTGGGGAGTGATGAGCCGCCGTACATCAGCTCTTGCCAAATGAAAAATGCGAAAAGGGAATGTAGGAGTTGAGCGATGGGCTGGAAGCGTGTGTTTTACCCAAATCTACAGTAATTCACTCGTCAGAGAGGAGGCAGACTCCAGCTAGCAGGAGCCAAGGAGCGCTAAGAGGCCGGGTGATTCATTTCCACATTAACTCACCAATGTGGCACGATTTCCCCAGGGAAACTCCTTTTGATTGGTACCCCCTATTTCGCCCTCCACCTCCCCACATTTGGCCCAACCCATGGAGCAATTCATCTCCTCAAAAGAGGTCTTTTTTTTTTAATGACTGGGCTGGGAAGCCCTGACCCTCTGTTTCTGGTTTGTTCACTGCCCCCTTGTTACTTGTTCTCACTCTCCCCTACCTCCCTGGTCTGGTTGCCATGCTTCTTCCTGTTTCTATACCTTTGCTTCTGCTTCCCTCCTTCCTTAGAACGTTCTCCCTTTTCCCCAGCTCCCGCCCCCATCCCCATAACTTGTGTCCTCCCTGCAGCTCCACAGAACCATTTAGTAACTGCTGACTGGATTGAAGTGGATGAGACTCTCTAGCAGAAACACAACTCACTTCCTTTCTCCTCTCAGCCCACGGTTGGTATATTTATGCAAATAGGTGTCTGTGTGCATTAGATTAGTTGAAGATGCTAGGTGCATTTTCAACTGGTGTGTGTGTGTGTGTGTGTGTGTGTGTGTGTGTGAAGATGCTATGGTAAATGCCATGTGTATGTGCATGTTTGTGGGTAGAATTGTATATATGCACATGTTCCTCTTTGTCAGGGCAGGAGATGGGATATTGTGGAGAAAGTGATGGGCTCTGAGTCACAACATCTAGGTTCTCATTCTGCCTTCCCATATGTAGCAGCTGTGTGACACTGGGCAAGTCACTTAATCACTTAGAGCTTAAGTTCTTTTCTGTAAAATGGGGATATTAGCACTGGGTTGTTGAGAGAAGTAAAGATAGAGGTGTGTGTGTGTGTGTGTGTGTGTGTGTGTGTGTGTGTGATGATATAAACCTTAAAACATCATTGAAATGCCAGCAATTACTTTCATTCTACACCATCCTGCCCAGTCACATCCAGGGCAGTCACTTGTGGATGCCCGTTTGAGCACGCCATGGGTGTGACTGTTGGACTGCGTGGAAGAGTCTAGATTTGTGAAATCTGGTTTGAGGAAGAGGGTGATGAGACTGGGAGGTGCCCAGGGTGGGGAGGGGTGTGTGTCAGCCTGTCAGGGAGCCCGTGTGTGCCCTCCAAAATTTCATTGCCGCAGCATATAAATATTTATACATGTAACTGTCATAAATCTGCCCGCCTGGCAAATGTACGTGCCGCAAAGGTAACTTTGGGGGATTTTTATGGAAGAGCTTACAGGCTAGAGTTGAGGAACAGTGGAAGGAAGTGAGAATTAACAGCAATACAACCTAGTTTTATTGAACTCCCTGTCCCAAGAAGAAAGTAGTTGTTTCACTGAGCCCATGGGGTAAGTCACCAAGCCTAATCTGATAGGTGATTTTTTTTGGGGGGGGGAGTGTGCCAAGGCTTGCAAGGAATGGTTAGGGGCACAACACCCCTACAGTGGGATTGTGGATGGGCTTTCCCCTCTAGGTTTAGGGTGGGAAGGGATCTTAGATATCCACCACGGCAACCCTTTTACTTTACATAAAAGAAAGCTGCAATCTAGCGCATGAATTAGGTGAGCAACAGAGTCAGGGGTTCTTTGCCACTTCCTACAGTTGGTGTTGATGATAATATGAATTATTCTTTCTTTTTTTGCTGAGGTAGTTGGGGCTAAATGACTTGACCAGGGTCACACAGCTAGGAAGTGTTAAGTGTCTGAGGCTAGATTTGAACTCAGGTCCTCCTGACTTTAGGGCTGGTGCTCTATCCACTGTACCACCTAGCTGCTCCATGAATTATTCTTTCTATGTAAAACTACATTTAAAAGTTTGGGCTTCATCACCTCCCACCCAGATTAATGCAATCACCTCCTTATTGGTCTCCCTATCTTGTCTGGATGGCAGCTAAGTGATGCAGTGGTTAGAATGCCCAGCCTGATGTGAGGAATGCTCATCTTTGTGAGTTCAGATCTGGCTTCAGACACTTACCAGCTGTGTAACCCTGGGTAAGTCACTTAACCTTGTTTGCCTCAGTTTCCTTCTCTGTAGAATGAGCTGGAGAAGGAAATGGCAAACCACTTTGGTATCTCTACCAAGAAAACCCCAAATGGGTGAAGTGTTGAACACGTGAACCTCGTTTTCCCTTCTCTAATTCATTTTCTCCTAAGCTACCAAAATGATTTTCCAAATGTGCAGGCCCTGTTGGACATTTTAAAATCTATGACAACCTGGTTTAAACCTACCTTTCCAGTCTTATTATATGCAATTCCTTTTAGGCACACTACAATCCGACTAAGCTGGCCTTCGTCCTATTCCCTGTCCATGGTATTTCCACTCCTCTCTCCATGTCTTCACACTGGCTATTGACAATACCCGAAATGCATCCCCTCATTACCTCCAGGCCTCAGAATCCCTTGTTCCCTTTAAGATTCATTTCAAGTGCTGTCCTCTACATAAAATCTTTCTTGAATCATCCCCTCACCCCTTCCCTAGCTTCTAGTGCTCCCTAAAATTACCTCATATCAATATTTTATACCTTTTCATTTTGTTTCTCCTTGGTTTGAGCATAAACTCCTCAGGGGCAGGGATTATTTAATTTCTGTATTCATGTCCCCACCATCTAGCATAGTATCTTGAATATAATAGGTACTTCATCAATGCTTATTAATTGATTAGAAGTTATCATCATAATAATATGTCATATGTCCTGCTTTGTGGTTTACAAATTGCTATTCTCACAACAACTCTTTATGTGCTGTGGGACAAGTCTCTAAAAGTAGGATAGAATGTACAGATCCATCCACATTCTGTTCCCTGATCTTCCTGGGGACCAATGCTGTGTTAATAAAATTACTTAGTTGGAGTCAGAGGCTCAGGTTATTATTAGGAGCATATGTCAGAATGTGGCTGGAGTTCGGAATCAGTGAGGGTGGAGTCCAGAAATCAGTCTTTGGTTAGGGTTTAAGCATTAGCCTATGACCTGGACTAGGAATGAACCTAAATTCATAACCTTTATACTTTGACTTTACTCCTCCTCCTTCTTGTATCACCACTATCACTACTACCAGCTAACATTTTCATAGCTTCTGCATGTATACGTACACATCTACGCTATAGATACTATTATTATCAAATTTCATCCTCAGAATAACTGTGGAAGGTAAGTTCCATTATTACACTCATTTTACGGATGAGAAGCTTGAGGTAAAATGAGAATAAGTGCCCAGGGTCTCCCAGACAATTGTTTTCCGAGGCTACATTTGAACTCAAGTCTTTGTGACTCAGACCCAACCCTGTCATTTGTCAAACTAAGCAAGCTCCTCTGTTTTAGCGAAGATGACATCATCCCTGTGGGATGATTTTTCAGTCCCTAGTCCAAGCAGATCTTTCCCTTTACAGGCCCCCTACCCAATCCCACTCCTGATTCTGCTCCTTCCCCTGCCTAACTTCAGTTGGAAGAGGCTTCTTTAATTGGGTCCACTAGAACCTTTATTACCCAGTAGCTAGTTCCTTTGGTTTTTCTATAACAAATTATCCTAACGATGTGACCTGGGACCAGATGTTAATTGCAATGGAAAGTAATCAATTTCCTTTACTGAGCACGAACTCATTTGCAAGGTTAGTCACTGAGCAGATATGGAGTTCTTAATGAGGCGCAAGTGTACGGGAAGCTTTCTGGAGGCTTTTGGTCGATTCCAGGCCTGCTGCAATGCACCCTTTCTCTCCTCTCCTCCTCCTCCTCCTCCTTGCCCTTCATCTGTCTCCGCAAGGACAGAGCTTCATTATTTTATTTACATGCTTCTTATCCCTTTTTCCCATTAGACTACAAGCTTCTTGAGGACAAAAGGTCTGTCTTTTCACGCTTCTCCCTCTTGGGCAAAAGGCCACAGGGTATGTAGGAATGTGATAGGCATTTGCTGAATTGAACCAAAAGCCTGCACTCAGATCTTCCTAATTGCCCAGAAGTTCCCGCTTTCCCACGGTTCCAGGGTATCAGGAAAAAGCCTTTGGAGAAATGATGTTAGGTGTAGGGGCAAGAACATTGACCTTGCAGTCAGAAAATCCAGGTTCTGGTTCCAACTCAGGCATTTTCTAGCCGTCATTAAGCATCTCTGAGCCCTCGTCCTCATCTATAAAATGGAGATACATTGGACATCTGTACAAGGAGGGTACTTGCATTTCCCATTCTAAGGAAATCATTGGGTAAACTTTAAAGCACTACATAAATGTGAGCTATTCCTACTATAAATAAGAGAGACAACCCCATGCTTATGGTGTGCGCTGCTCAGAATCTTTCAATGACTCCCCAGTGCTTACAGAATTGAGCCCAGACACCCAGGCGTTCAATATACTCCAACCTGGCAGTCTGGAAACAGTACTGGAATTGGAGTCAAGAGAGATCTGAGTTTGAATCCCATCTCTTACTCATTCTAGGTGAATACCCATGGTCAGGTCAGTTTTTCTGGGGCTCAGTTTCCTTAAAGGTAGAACACAAACATTATAATGTGTAATATCCAACTCAGGATCCAGTGAGACAATACAGGATGTCCTCAAATCATCTCCTCTTCTCACCACTCACCCAGCTACCACACTAGATTAAGTTTTCATCTCCTTTCCCTTGAACCACTGTAATAGTTTACCAGCACTCCAATCCATTTTTCTACCTAGTTGCCAAAGTGCTTTTCCTAAAGCACAATCTGATCATATCACCCCCTTTCCAGTAAATTTCAGTGGCTTCTTATCCCCTCCATGATCAAAGATGAAGACTTCCTTTTGACATTTGAAGCTCTTCACAACCTGTTCCCCTGCCTTCGAAGTCTTCTTACCTTTTGCTGTGGCCATGAACCCTACAATCCAATTCTATTGTCTTCTTACACTTTCCTGTATTCCATACACCCCACAATCCAGTTATATTGCTTTTCCTCACACATATTTGCTCTTTCCCTATTTTTGCACTGGCTGCCTCCTATGCCTGGAATGTTTTCTTTCTCATTTCTGACTCTTAACTTCATTTCCTTTAAGACTCATTTGAAATTCTTTTGTAGGAGGTTTGTTAGTGCTTTCCCTCTAAAATTACCTTCGGTTTACTTTGTGTCTGTTTATTATCTATCCATGTACACATATACTATTTGTATATAAAACTACATAAATATTTATATGTGCAAGTATATAAGCACTACAAACACATGTACATGTATTTATACACATATTTTGTATGTGTACACATATACATATATATACACACACATATAGATTTACATGTTGTCTTACCCTTTAAAATATGAGCTCTTTGAGAGCCAAGGGGTATTTTTTTGCCTTTCTTTTTATTCTCATTGTTTAGTACAGTGCCTGGCATACATTAGGTATTTAATAAATGCCTATTTACTGATTCAGGAGCCAAGTGGACTAATATAATCAGGAAAGGTTTCATAGTAGAGAAGGGAATAGAGTTGTATGTCAGGGTTAGGGTCCCTAGACAATGGTTACACTATCCAAATGCATCATGGCCAGGAACATGGAACATCTGTGATTTGGGCCCAAGGTTCTAGTTTAGACTTTGCTGTGTGACTCTGAACCAATGACTTAGTCTCTCTGTGCCACAAAGCAGTCAAACTCGGGATTAGACCATCCTCCCTACTCCACTCATAGAGTTGTTATGAGGACAGAGAAATAGTAGATGTGAATGTTTGCAAACAACTTGCAAGACATACATATAAGGTCATCAAGAAATTAGGATAAAACTTTTCCATCTCATCCATGACTGGGACTTTGCTCTCTGAACATTTCCATCTTTAATACTCCCAGCAGTCCTGGAGGCAGTGGAGTCCCAGCTGTAACTATCATTCCCATTGTAAAGATAGAGAGACTGAGGCACAGAATTAAATTAAATGTTAAAAGAGACCCTTGTCCCTCATGGTACAGGCAGATTTCAGTTTATCCAGAAGGGCGTATCTATAAAAATGTGGCAGCGTAGAAAGTGATGGGCTCCAGTCCTGGCTTTGCCTCTTGTCACGATGACTTTGGGCAAGTCAGTGAGGGGGGTGACCCTACGATCGCCAAGATTTCTTCCAGGACAATAGGAGTAACGTAGTAGGAAGAGTGGAATCTTGGAATCTTGGAACTTGGTTTTAATTCCCAGCTCTTCCCCTAGCTCCTGGCGTGAGGCTCAGCTTTTCCATCTGTAACAGGATGGGATCAGACAGGACCCTTCTAATGTACACTTTCTGCTCTGTCCTTGGTGCTAAAATCAAACCTACGAGTGCTAAGTGAGTATCTGGTACATGGGGAAGAACCACCTTTCTGCCAGTGAAATCCTCCTTGATAGACACCAGGGGGCGCTGCCTATATGCAGGATTCTGGGCTCTGCATCCCTTTGTTAAAGCAGAGTAGCCTTTTGTAAAGTGTGGGGGGGAAATCTCTCCTTAATTTATCTTTTGGATGCCCTGAGACTTATGCACCCCTGTTTTGCTTAAAGTGGAGGCACACCTGTAATAAGCATCGGAGGAAAGCTGGAAAAGATAAAGAAGAAAAGGAGAAGAAAGGAGAAGTAAAAAGATTGAGAGGGGAAGAGGGTTATGTGAAGGGATGGAAGAGAGGAAAGGGAGGGAGATAGAAAGGAGAGAAATAAGAAAGAGGGAGAGAAAATGGAAGGAAATAAGGTGAAAAGAGAGATGGAGGAAAGAGGAAGGAAAAGCTCATAGATTAAAAGCTAGAAGAGGAAGAAAAGAGGGAAAGCAAAAGCAAGGGGGGAGAGATGGAAGAAGTTAAGAGAGGGAGATGAAGGGAGAAAAAAAGGGAAGAGGAGCCTGTAGCATGGAGGAGGAGGAGGTAGATGTTTGTGTGTGTCAGCAGCCTATAAAGAGCCTGGTAATGGCCTCGCTGAATCGGCTTCTCTTTGCCGGGCAGGGAAAAAGATTGACTGAGAACCAACTGTGATCAAACATCTTCCTACTGTCCTTATCACACCATCTTCCTGTCCTTGGTAACTCCCCATCCCCCAGTCCCTTTCCTCTTAGCTATAGGAGAATGTGCTTCAGGGATTTGGCTCTTTACCCCTCTCCATTTCTTCACTTACTTCACTCCCAAGCTTCCTCTCAATTAAATGTATGTTTGTACAACAATAATTATTTGACTAAAAACTGGGGCTTGTGGAGAAAACATAGGGCAGAGATCTATCAAGATGAAGGTTTAGGATACTTGTGTTTTAGGAAAGACATAGGACTGTGTCCATAGAAATTAGCTGACTCAACTTTGCTGGAATATGCTGCAGTTTGTTGAATTGGACAGTGGAAAACTTTTTAAAGGAAACTAAGTCAGCTTCTTCCTCAGTCTGAAAAGTGTAAGGTAGACACTGGGAACCAGGACTTTCTCTCACAAAGGGTCTTTGTCTGAGCCAAGGGCAAATTCAAGAATTTACAGATTTTGGAGACCCCTTGGTAAATAACTTCACCACATAGGATTTGAAGATTATGTGTTGGGGTAGAGGGGTCTAGGAGAAATTGTTATGGAAGGGACAAGAAGAGAAAGGAATGAAAAGAATAAAGACAGAGAGGGAAGGGATAAAAAGAGTGGGAGAAGAAAAGGAAGAAAGGAAGGAAAATAAGTGGGGTCAATACTGATGGGAAGGAAAACGGAAAAGAATGGAAAGAGAAGGGGTAAATTAAAGAAGGGAAGAAGAAAGGAGAAAAATAGGGAAGAATAATAGGAGAGAGGAAGAGTGGAGAGAAGGAAAAAACCAGAAAGAATAAGAAGAGAAAAGAAGAAGCTAGATAAGTGAAATTAAAAAGGAAAGGAGGAACAATAGAAGAATAGAGAGAAGGGAGACGGGCAGGAAGAGAGGAAAAGCAGATATTCAGAGAAAAATTCACAAAAGGAAAAGATGAAGGAAATCAAGGTTCCTTTCCTCTCCTCCTATCCCAGAAAACAAGAGTCAGAATTACTGTTGGTAGTATTTGCAATTTGATGGTGTCCTGTTATTTGTTTCTGTCTTGAATTTAATCTCTCCTTGCGTTACAGAACAAAACCAGTTGCCAGACAGCTCTGTACCTACATACAGGAAGAGCAGAAGAAAGCCCACATACTATGATATACGTGCCCCCTGCACAAAGCAGACTTCTCTGCCTACCTGCCATGTGCCGGAAATCCCAGCATTTAGTGCTCCATTCCTTTGACTTATGGCACTGAAGGCCCCTATAAAAATGTGAATACATTAGCAAAAGTTAAAGAATTAAGCCATTATCAGTTATTAAGCCACAAGGGTAAAAGAGTTTTTAAGATCTTTCCCTAAGTTGAGAGCTAGATGAGAGCAAAGTTTGGTAGGAGGAGGTAAGAGAGAGGTTCAGAGAGGGTCATCTTCATCAGAAGCAGGCATGGGTACTCAGAACTGGATTTGGAAGTATGGGAGTGCCATAAGTAGCACCTTTGAAAGAGAAGATGTGGGGTGGGGCAGGGAGGGGCCTACAGATGGACAATTTTCCAATTTTCCTGTTATAGCTATGAGATAATATTTGCTTAAAAAAACAAAACCAAAAATGTTTAGCACAGTTTCTGGCACATGTAGACAATGATATAAATACTCATTCTCTCCCTTTCTCCCATCTAAGACACTAATTCCAGTATAGAAGCAGGTAGAAATGGGAACAGGTTTATAAACTCCTTAGTCCCAAAGAACAGATCTGGTAATGTGGAAGAGGAATGCAAGTTTAACCCTCACAAATGCACTGAGAATTCACAGAATAAAATGCTTAGGTTTACTCCTTTCCTTTGGATCCCCACATTTGACAAAGTACCATTGCTATTCCCAGGTAGAAGTATCCCTCGGTATTTTGTGTTTGGGTCAAGTGCCCATAGGCATAGAACCTCAAGGTAGCCTTCAAATGAGGGACAACTGCTAACTAGGGATTATATGTTTTAGGGAGTGGGAACAGAGTCCACCTTCAATCAATATTCCCAAAATTTTTCTTTTAATTAATTTTTTTCTTAAATAGCTGGTAAATTTTATTGTCTCTCAGAGAAGACATCCTGAAGAACTTAATGCCATACAGATTCAGAGTGCTGGATCAGGCCCCCATTTTATTCTAGTTATAACTTGGCTGTCAGGGCCAAAGAATTTGGGATGGTGTCAACTGGTTCATCAGATCTTGTGAGGTTCTAGTTCTACCCTGGATACTCACTCTGTTTCTGTCTTTGGACAAATCAGTAAATCCCTCTGGGCTTCAATGGTCACATTTGTAAATTGAGAATTGTGATATTCCTGCTCTTTCCACCTTCAAGAGGTACTATGTGCATCAAATGTGCGATGAAGAATGGGTTCAAGAGAAGTGAATTTGAATCTGCCTCTGCTGCTAGCTTTCTGTGTGTCCCTGGGCGAGGGCACTTTCTTTGGGCTCAAGGTCTTCATGTTGAAAGAAGATAGAATTAGATGATCTCCAAGGACTCTGCTAGCTTTTCTATTCCTTGATCTATGGTTCCATGAAATGAGATAATAGATTGAAAGCCCTTTTAAAATCAAAAAACAATTCCATAGATGAAAAAAGAGTCTTGTTATTAATGTCTTGCAGAATGGAAGGGGGGAACCAATCAGATGGATGTACATGCAATGATTAGATGTCCCTCTGAAGCATTCACTGCTTTAAAGTGAAGTTTAAAAAAATTAAACCAAAAATTAAAGGGAAATCACTCTTGGGGTAAAACATACTTTTATTTTTTAGGATTTTATTAAAACCCAGAAATGTTGGGAAAATAGTTCTGAAATGATCAACTTATGCAAAACACAGCTGGGTTTGCCCAGGCCTGATTAATAGCTGAAAGATAGCAGCTGTGTGAGTGGAGGAGGACCAGAGGACTGAGGACAGCCTGGAGAGAGGTAGGAAGGTCTGGGGGCTTCAGGGTATCAGAATAGTTCCTGCTCCACCAATTTGACCAATCAGTCAATAAGTCAGCCAGCACATGAATGCACAGTTCTGTCCTGGGAACTGTGGGGAAATAGGAGAAAGAAAAGGCACAAGTCTTGTCCTCAAGGAGCTTCCAGTCTGGCTAGGAAATATTCAAATACATGAAATGTCATAAGATCAAGTCCTAGATTTGGGGATCCCTGTGAAATGCTACAGAGGAGCTCAGAGGGGGCCATAATCAACGAGCAGTTAGGGAAGACTTCCTTGTAGAGATGGCACTGAAGTTAGGCTTTGGAATATGGGTAAGATTTGGACATGTTAAGAGAAGGAGACTTTAGAGATAATCTGGATACCAGGAAATGTAGTTGAGGCAATATGGTATGGTAGAAAATGTCCTGGCTCTGGAACCAGAGAATCTTGGTTAAAAACTCAGCTCTCCTCCTTATTAGCTATGTGATTTTGGAAATTCACTTTGTTTCCCTGGGTCTCATTTTTCATATTAGTAAAACTAGGGGGTGAGAGAGATGTTTAAGATTCATCTTTTCCTGAGTTCAAATCTGATCTCAGACACTTTATTAATTGTGTGACTCTGAACAAGTCACTTATCCCCGTTTGCCTTAATTTCCTCATCAGTTAAACAACCTGGAGAAGGAAATAGTAAATTACTCCAACATCTTTGCTAAGAAAACCCCAAATAAGGTCACAAAGAGTTGGAAATAATTGAAAAATGACTGAGTCAAGCAACTTAAAAGGATCCTATATTAGTCATGGGAAACACTATGTAGGAAAACGAAGACAGAACTTGGGAGTCAGGAGGGCTTGGTTTATGAATAATATATTTATTTGATGATTTGGTGTTCTTTACAAAGTACTTTCCTCACACCAACCCTGTAAGGTAGATAGAACAAATAGCAAACCTCTTTTGTAGACAAGGAAATTGAGGCTGACTTATATGTCATATATCACTTAGCTAACAAATTCCAGAGCCAGGATTCCAGCTACCTTTGAAAATAAAATGGAGAGATATGGGCTAGAAGATGGTATGGTGGTATCAGCTGGAATTGGTTGAATAGTAAAATCCAAAGAATAGTCATTTATAGTTTCAACTCAAGGAATAAGATCTTTAGAGGAGGACCTCAGGGATCTGTCCTTGGCTCTGGACTAGTTAGCATTTTACCAATTATCAAACTTTCAAATGACATGATCCTAGGAGAAATAGCCACCTAGTTGGATAACTGAATTGCTTCAAAAAGACCTTCACAGGCTAGAACAGGACTTCTTAAATTTTTTCTACTCATGACCCTTTTTCGCCCAAGAAAAATTTTCGTAATCCTGGATATATGGGCATATAAAATAGGTATACAAATCAAACATTTACTGATAATAAATAATAATTTTTGTGACCCTACACATCCAGTTATGAACCTTATATGGGATTGTGAAGCACAATTTAAGAAGCTGGGGTTTAAAAAAACTGGCCCCAATTTAATAGGATGGAATTTAATACTGCTCTATGCAAAATCCTCACAAAGCAGATGATTGAGGAGGTGTAGCTAGATTTCTGTAGTAACTGGAGTTTTTAGTAGCCTAGAAAATCAATATGAGTCTTGTTAACATGGCATCCAAGAAAGATAATGCATCCAATAAATATTTTTAAGGGATTGTTATGCGTAAGGAATCTTGTTAAGTAAGGGGTAGGATAGTTCAAAGACAGAAACAAAATTATCTCTGTCCTCAAGGAACTTGTAGTTGACTGATATGACAAGTGCAAAGAAAAGTAAATCCAAAGTATACAGAAAGTTTTAAGAGAGAGAAAGAAATAATGTAAGGGGTAGAAAGGTGGAAATGATGAATAGAAGGAACACTTGTACTATGCTTTGAAGAAAATTAGGGTATTCTAAAAAATGGAGGTAAGGAGATACTACATTCCAGAAATGGGGGACTACCAGTTCAAAGGTAGGGAAGAGGGAAGTAAAATTTTTGTACAAGGATCTACTAGCAGGTCAATAATGTCTAGAAATTAGAATTATTGTATAGGAATGATATGAAAGAAAGGCTGGGATGACAGACATCATATGGAAGGCTTGAAGAGAGACATAATGTCTAGAATGAGAGAGTTGACACTCCCATTGTATTCTTGCCCTGGTCAGAACATACTGGAATATTACCACATTTTTGCAAGATATTTACAAGCTAAAATACGATCTGATGAAGATGAGGAATGATGGTGTTCACTCCACAAGAGAATAAATGGAAGAAACTTAAGATAGTTTAGTCTAGAGAAGAGAAGACTTAGGAGACAATCTGATAGCTATCTTCAAGTATCTTAAGTGAAAGTCTGAGTTAGGTTTGGATATGACATAAATCAATCAATCACCAAATATTTCATTAAGCATTTATGGTATGCTAGGCACTGTGCTGGGTGCTGGAGAGACAAGATCCTTTCCTCTTTTCTTTAAAAAACAAACAAAAACAACCCTTTAACAGAGAAATTGATATTAAGCAATATCACCTTACTATTTTAAAAATGACAATCCATTTAGAGTGATCTTTTAAAGCTAAGTCTAAGATAGAAATCTGGTTCTGGCTTCACCAGTCACTAATATTACCAGTCACTTACTGTTAAGTTACATTAGTAACTTAGTATTACTTACTGAGTAATAATAAAGTTGGATTACTTACATTAATATTAATTCATCAGTCATTGCTTAACCTCGCTGGTTTTACAGACTTTCTGAAATGATCCCTTTAAACTTACCCTAAGTCCTGTTTTAGAGTCAAATCCTTCCACAGATTCAGGATTTCAAGCTAGTTTGGCATCAAAAGCCTTTCTGGATGGCTTTATTCAGCAGCCAGCAGCTACCCTCTGTCACAACCACAGGGGGCTAGTCACCATGATTGGGCAATTGAGCTAATTAAAGGCACAGCTAGTTTGTCTTCCTGGCCTTAGAAATCAGTAAAAAGGTCCATTGTGGTGAGTTTTTCTTAGTGCCCTCTCTTATGGTCAAGGAAAAGACCCAAACAAAAAGAAATTATAATTGCTTTGGGTATCTCCACAGTTCTATCAGAAACTCCCTTAAGACTCATTTTCCCCTAACACCCCCCCCTCTCATTAAGGGATTTCTCTAATATCTTCCCTCACTCTCACTTCCATCCCCATTTGAAAGAGCTCCCCTATCCTTCCTATCAAGTACTTGCCTATAATTTACATACAATGGTCCCCTTACCAACCATTACTAGTCCAGAGCCTTTTATAAATTGCTTGATACTAAACCTTCTAGAGACCATTTTCTAAAAAAGCCTGTACATCTTTCTTAAGAAAAAAACCAAAAACTTCATTGAGTTTTTGGATAGAAATTTAAAATTGTTTCATTACATACGCTCCTCTTCAGGTAAGTTATAATAACAACAATAATAACATTATATGCTGATAAATTGAGGAAAAGGCATATATTACACTTTAATGTTTAAAAATCACAAATGATGAAACTGATACTAAAGGGTGAAGTGATTTGCTCAGAATTAAATAACTACCATGTAAGGTCTTGCTGATAAATGTTTAACAGGAGGAATCAAAATGGCAGAGAGAAGCCAGGAAATTGCCTGAGCTTTCCCCAGTTTGCCTCAGAAACAATATTAAATCAAGCCTCTAAAAGAACTGTGGAGTGACAGAATCCACAAAAAAGATGGAGTGAAACAATTTTCCAGCCCAAGATAACTTAGAAGGACTTCATTGTCTCACTAGGATAAAAGGGGAGCAGAGTCTAGTACAGGTAGAAGTTAGGGCTAATTAGTGAGAGGTTATTAGCCACAGCCCAGATCAGCAACCTAGGATCCCAAGGTTCTGGATCAACAGTCCAGGGTCAAACTGCAACAGGAGAACTGCCAGCCCTAGAACCCAGGGAACAACAGGTCCAACTAAGCCAGGACACCATATAGAAATGGGCAAGTTGGCAGCCCTAAAGGTCTTTGTGAAGAAAGTCAGTGGCTAGACTCCTGATCTCAGTGCAAGAAGCTTTGGACAGTCTTCTCTGCATCCCAGAAACCGAACTCAACTTTTAAAAATGAACAAAAAAAAATCAAAAAAGGGTTCTGACCATAGAAAGTGACTGGCAACAGAGAAGATCAAAATACAAACTCAGAAGAGGACAACAATGCCAAAATGTTTACATGTGAAGCCTCAAAGGGGAAGAGGAATTGGTTTCAAGCCCAAAAAATCCTCTTGGAAGAGTTCAAAAAGGATTTTAAAAATCAAATAAGAGAGTTAGAAGAAAAGTTGGGAAAAGAAATATGCAAGAGAGTTATGAAAAAAAGAGTCAACAACTTGGAAGAGGAAGCACAAAAATTGACAGAAAAAAACAATTCCTTAAAAAATAGAAGTGGCCAAATGGAAAAGGAAGTACAAAAGCTATCTGAATAAAATAAATCCTTAAAAATTAGAATTGGGCAAATGGAAGCCAATCAAATTAAACAAATGTTTATCTATTTTATTGATTTTTTTCATAAAACCAGCTTTTAGTTTTATTTATTAGTTTAATAGTTTTCTTTCAATTTTATAAATCTCTTTTTATTTTCAGAATTTTTACTTTGGTGTTTAATTGAGGATTTTTAATTTTTTCCTTTTCCATCTTTTAAAGTTGTATGCCCAATTCATTAATCTGTTCTTTATTTATTCAAGTAAGCATTTAGAGATATAAAATTTCCCCTAAGTATGGTTTTGGCTTCATCCTATAAATTTTGGTATTTTTGTCTTATTGTTATCATTCTCTCTGATGAAATTACTGATTGTTTGACTCATTCATTCTTTAAGATTAGATTATTTAGTTTCAGTTAATATTTATCTTTCCATGGCTCTTTATTATTGCATGTAATTTTTATTTCATCATGGTCTAAAAAAGATTCATTTAATATTTATGCTTTTCTGCATTTGATCATGAGATATTTATGCCCTAGTACATGGACAGGTTTTGTGTAGGTTCCATGTGCTATTGACAAAAAGGAATATTCCTTCTTATCCCGATTCAATTTTTTCCAGAGGTCAATCATATCTAACTTTTTAAAAATTCTATTGACCTCCTTAACTTTTTTCCTGAGTATTTTGTGGTTAAATTTATCTAGTTCTGAGAGGGAATGGTTGAAGACAAGTTGATATAATAAAAATGGCAATTCTAAATTAATTTAGTTATATACCTATCAAATCATCAAAATTATTTTATATAACTGTAAAAACAATAACAAAATTCATCTGGAAGAATAAAAGTTCAAGAATAGAAAGGGAATTAATGAAAAATGCAAGGAGGCCTAGACATATTATTTCTAAAACTATATTATGAAGCAGCAATCATCAAAACATTTTGTTTGATAAATCCAAAGACTTCATCTTCTGGGATAAGAATTCACTGTTTGACAAAAAACTGCTAAGAAAACTGGAAAATAGTATGACAGAAACTAGGAACAGACCAATATCTCATACTCTTTACCAAATAAGATCAAAATGGATACATGATTTACACATAAAGGGTGATACCATAAGCAAATTAGGAAAGTAAGGAATAGATCTGGAAGACTTATGGAGAAGAGAAGAATTTATGACTAAACAATAGATAGAGGACATTATGAAATGCAAAGTAGATAATTTTGATTACATTAAGTTAAATTTTTTTTACCCAAACAAAACAAATGCAACCAGGATTAGAAGAAAAGCAGAAAGATGGGAAACAATTTTTATGGCAAGTGTTTCTGATAAAGGTCTCATATCTTATAGATAGAGAACTGAGTTAAGTTTATGAGAATACAAATTATTCCACAGTTGGTAAATGGTCAAAGGATATAAAGAAATAATTTTCTGATGAAGAAATTAAAGGTACTTAAAGTCATTTTTAAATGCTCTAAGTCACTATTGATCAGAAAAATGCAAATTAAAACAACTCTGAAGTATTACCTCATACCTATCAGATTGATTAATATGACAGAAAAGAAAAATGAGAAATGTTGGGAAGATGTGGGAAATTGAGACACTAATGCATTGTTGGTAGATTTGTGAATGGATTCAACCATTCTGAAGAGTAATTTGTAACTGTGCCCAAATGGTACTCAAACTGTACACACCTTTTGATCCATCTCACTACTGTGATCCATATCATTACTAAATCTATATTCCAAAAAATTCAGAAAAAAGGGAAAGAACCTAAATGTATAAGAGTTCTTTTTGTGGTGGCAAAGAATTGGAAATTGAGAGAATGTTCATCAATGGGGAAATAGCTGAAAAAAATGTGAC
Source organism: Sarcophilus harrisii (assembly GCF_902635505.1). Taxonomy (NCBI): domain Eukaryota; kingdom Metazoa; phylum Chordata; class Mammalia; order Dasyuromorphia; family Dasyuridae; genus Sarcophilus; species Sarcophilus harrisii. Next base: position 379,099,480 of record NC_045426.1, on the reverse strand, counting down.
ATATGAATGTAATGGGATACTATTGTGCTATAAAAAATGATGAGAAGGTAGATTTCAGAAAAACCTGGAAAGACTACATGAACTTGAAGTGAGAAGAACCAGGAGAACATTGTAGACAATAACTGCAAGATTGTGTGATCATCAACTATGATTGTCTTATCTCTTCTCAGAAAAGCAATGACCCAAGGCAATTTCAAAAGATTTTGTGGAAAATGCCATCAACATCCAGAGAAAGAATTTTGCCATCTGAATGCAGATCAGAGCACACTATTTCCACCTATGAATTTTGTGTGTGTGTTTGTGTGTGTGTGTGTTCCTTTTCCTTTTTGTTCTGTGTCTTCTTTCACAACACAACTAATACAGAAATATACTTACATTATTGCACATGTATAATCTCGTTTTAGGGAGGGGGGGATGGAAAGGAAAAAATTTGGAATTCAAAATTTTAAAATGAATGTTGAAAACTATCTTTACATGAAATTGGAAAAATAAAATACTATTTAAAGAAAATGTTTAATGACCTCCCTGGGGGAAAAAAAGTACTTATGTGATACTTTAAAGTTTAATCTGCATTATTCATATTGTCTCTATGATTTTCTTAAGTTTAGACAAACAACAAAATAATAAATTAAACCAGGATTGGTAGATTTGCCAGTTTCCAGGGTATATAAATGCTCCCACATTGAAAATAACAATACCAAATGTCACTAGGGGAGGACATGAACTCAAGTCTTCTGACTTGCTGATCACTACCCTTTCTGCCAAGTCATCCTTCCCTTTAGTTATGGGAACCTTGGAGTTACATATAGTGTCTTTCCTTATTTTTGTTGCTCAGATAAAACAAACCCAATTAACTGTAACCTCAACCTACAGAATGACTAAATTTAACTTCTGAGTTGTTTTGTGGAGCATAGAAGAATAACAATATACTATAAAGAATGCTGAATTTAGACACCTGGGTTCAGATTCTGACCAGATATTTGCTAGTTGTATAACATTGGGCAGTTACTGAAAACAAAAGGGCTGATCTATGTGAGTTCTAAGGTCCCTTTCATTTAGAACTCCTCTTGACACTGAATATCAGCCTCCTCTGTCTCTATGGATCTCCGTGCCTTGGGTTCTTGTGTCTAAAGAACTGCAATTGATACATTGAAAAGAAGGCTAGGTTTGTTGTATGAACTTGGAAAAATCATTTAATCTGAATCTCAATTTGTAAAATGGGTATATTAATATTTATACTATCTAACTTACAGGCTTGTGGTAACAAACTGGACAACTGGCAGAACTTGGAATCAAGAAGATGTAAGTAAATTCAAATCCTGCCTTAAGCACTCACTACTTGGGTGATAATGGGTGTTATTTCACCTTTTCCTGCCTCTTTTTTTTTTTCATCTGTAAAATGGTGCTATTAGCCCCTATCTCATGGGATCAAATGAGACATGAAGTACTTGAAAACCTTGAAGCACTGTATAAACACTAGCTATGTCTATGTGTTTAAAATACATAATGATATATAATATATAACACATGTGTATATACATTATATATTACATATATATGTATACATACATCTCTGTCTCTGTCTGTCTGTCTCTGTCTCTCTCTCTGTCTCTTTCTCTTTCTGTCTCTGTCTCTTTCTCTCTGTGTGTGTCTCTTTCTCTCTGTCTCTCTGTCTCTCTCTCTGTCTCTGTCTCTCTCTCTTTCTCTCTCTCTGTGTGAATCTCTTTCTCTGTGTGTGTGTGTCTCTCTCTCTTTGTCTCTCTTTCTCTCTCTCTCTGTCTCTCTCTGTTTCTGTCTCTCTGTTTTTCTCTCTCTGTCTCTCTCTCTTTCTCTCTCTCTCTCTCTCTCTCTCTCTCTCTCTCTCTCTCTCTCTCTCTCTCATTCTCTCTCTAACACTGGGCAAAAGGACCCAAGGACCAAGGGAGGAGCAGAAAAGGGAGGGGTAGGCAGAGAAAGCCTTAAAGGGATTGTGGGTATTTTTTTCTCTTTTACCTCATTAAGCTTTGCTTCCAATTACATTTTAATGATGCTGGATGCCTTCTGTATGCTAGCATTTACTGCAGTGTCTTTAAATTTAATCGCCTCGATAATGGGTAACTCTGACACTGCAAATTAGGGGCCATGAGGAAAAAAAAAAACAACTCTTGCCCCAAATGAGCTGCCACGATCAGGATCCCTATCAGGCTTAAAGAAACTCCCTCTCATTGCCTCTGGCCCCCCACTTTGTTCTAAGCAAATTCACTGGGACATGGAATGAGGCTTAAATTTGGTCTTCATTCTTGGCCAGCACCTTTAAAAAATAAACAAAAAAAGGGTTCACAGACACAAGTTGGGAGGATTCAGGACAGACTGGAGAAATGACTTTGTTCCTGAAGGCTTCCAGAGCTCTGAGAAAGAATTCCATGAGAATCATTCCATGAGGACAATAGTTGAATCTTTGGCTCAAGGGATCTTGAACTCCTACCTTGTTCAACTTTAGGGGTTCCTCTGATAGAACCCATCCTAGTACTTTCCACATAGAAGAAGGGGAGAAGGCTAAATGAATGAGGACACTTTAGAAATTTGGGTGAGGTGCCCTAAAGACCAGCCCTCTGCTTAGTTATATCTGGTGTAAATTGAAGCATCCTAAGAGTGGTTCTAAATTTCCATTAATAGAACTTTATTTCTTTAGACTGCAAGACCCCTGTTAAAATGCAAACGTTACCTAATGTTCATCCTGCATACTTCTGCTGGAATAATCTTTTTCAAAGATTGATTTCACGATATCATTTCCCTGATTAAGACTCTGAAATGCCCCACCCCAAGATCTATTCGATACAATTGGAACCCATCACCCTAACATTCAAGGCCTTCTCCCCAGCCTGTTTAATTTCTTTCTTTAGTTCTTGGCTCAAAGGTTCTCCTGCCAGATTGGGGAGTATCTCCCTCTTGTTCTCTAGTACAGGTCACGTTCATTCCTGACTGTTTGTTTTTTTCACCGTTCCGTTCTCTCAGCCCCTCACCTTTTCTCTATATCTATCCACATCCTGCCATCATTCTTCAGGATCCCATCATGTTCTGTTTCCTCCATGAAGCCTTCTATGACTATTCTAACATCTTGTCTTTCTATGAATTTCTACCGTATATACAGTTAATAATGCATCCAATGTGGTTCTTTGGAAGTAAGAATGGTCTTCCTCCTAAGGATGGGGCTTGTATCCCCTCTTTACCCTGCATCTCTCCCCATCCCATTCCCATACAAGGGATGTTCAAATTATTGTGTTGGCTTGTGGAAACCCAACTAGTCTCCCGCTCCCCGTCTATGTCAAATTGACTCTCCTCCCTCCCTTCCAGAAGGCTTCCTGCATCTGCACAGAATTTGCTGCCAGACTTAGCAGCCCCATTCATCCTCCCTATGTCCTGATCACTCAGCCTGAGATCTTTATCACCAGGAAACATTAATTGAATATTTATTGATGAGCCTTATGAGGAATAAGGGGGCTGGGAGGGGTAGAAAGGAAGGGAGGGGAAGGGTTCCCAGGGGAACTGAAGGATGGTTCAACCTTGCCTAATTCACCCAGAAGCCAGAGTGGGAAGTGGCCTGGGGACTGACCTGGAACCTCTTGGGACAGATTGTCATTCTTTCTTTCAACATATCCTTAAAGTTTTATTTGTCCAAGGAAATATTAGAATGAAATCTGCTGGGATAGAAGGATAGAAAGAAAGAGAAAGCTGACACTTGCAGCATCCACAGAGCACAGAGTCCTTTCTGGCCCTCTCTGCCCAATCCTGTCAGCTCCAGGAACCTCAGGTGTTCTGTGTGTGTGTGTGTGTGTGTGTGTGTGTGTGTGTGTGTCTATGGGTGATGTGTTGGGGGGCGGTGTTAGGCTGACTAGGATGGGACAACCACTTTATTTTCCCCCAGGACAGCTTGGGAAATAGCTCACATCTGTCAAGATCACAGCTTTCCAAAGGCCCAATTTATTCCCTCCAAGCAGATGAAAGAGCCCATTGGGGAGATCAGAAAGAATGAATGCACATATGTAAAGAAAGACATTGTCTGTGACCTTGGAGGTGAACCCATGTGTCAGTAAAATTATTCTAAATTGGGAAATTATTCTTTTGAGATAATGGGAACAATCTTTCTTTTTTCTTTTCTTTTCTTTCTTTCTTTCTTTCTTTCTTTTTCTTTCTTTCTCTTTCTCTTTCTCTCTCTTTCTTTCTTTCTCTCTCTTTCTTTTTCTTTATCTCTCTCTCTTTCTTTTTTTCTTTCTTTCTTTCTCTCTCTCTTCCTTCCTTCCTTCCTTCCTTCCTTCCTTCCTTCCTTCCTTCCTTCCTTCCTTCCTTCCTTCCTTTCCACATGATTTTAATGATATAAGGAGATCCCTATGAGAAAATTCTCTCTACCAATGCAGATTGGCACCTATTTTGCAATTTTTTGTCTTAAAGAAATGGTTGAGGGTTTGACAGGGGTAAGAGACTCATTTAGGATCATGTTGTCATCAGAAGGACTTCAACCTTATTTCTGATCTGGAAGCTGACCCTCTATCCACTACACAAGCTACCCCTTAATGTTGTAATTATCTATTTCTATTTCCTTCTTTGTTCCTTAGTCTGGAAAGGAGAAATGAAAAGCAGTGAGAACCATTTTCTCTGTTCAGAGAGACTTTGTTCCTTCCTCCTCAAATATTGCTCACTACTTGTGTAACTGTGGAGAAATCATTTATTCTACTAAGACCTCAGGGTCCACATCTATAAAATTAGGGGGTTGGGTCCAGATAATCTCTAAGGCCCATTTCAGCATCACTCAAGCACTCAACAAGCATTGACTAAGCCTCTTGTGTGAAGGCACCAAGGTTATGAAGGCAAAACAGAAAGTTTCTGCCCTCAAGGAGCTAAAAGTCTAATGGAAGAACTTCTAATTATTAAATAGTAATGTGAGGGGAATAGAAAAAATAAAAACAAAACAATGTCATTTAATTAGGAGGCTTCTTTGCCAATTGAGTGTAAGCCTGGGATTGTAAAACCTGGGAATGAGCTCCATTTAAGAAGAAAGAATGGTGTATTCCAAAATGGTCCCTGGAGCCTTCTCAGAAGGAAAGTCAGTGGGCCAAGCTAGGCCTGAGTAAACTTTAGTTAAGAATTTCATTAAAAATTTTAGTGGTTACTCAGTCATTTCCCTCTTTGCTTTGGCTTGTGCTATTATTCTACATCCTCTTCCCCATCTCTACCTATTCAAGACACTCCCTTACTTTAAGGCCTAATTCAGATGTTGTCTCCTCCATGAAGCCTTTCCTGATCTCTTCTTCCAGCTGAAAGTTATCTTTCCCTCCTTATGTTTTTAGAGCAAAGCTTCTTAAATGG